>NW_026693278.1:1229456-2458912 GCF_021218885.2 Marmota monax
TCACGTGACCCAGGGTCGGGGGAATCCACCCTCTAGAGGGGAGACCCCCCTCTAACCTGGGGGTCGGGGGCAGCTCCCACAAGATGCAGGGTAGAGGGGACTCCCCCCTCTATTGGGGAGACCTATCGTATGCCACCGCACCCAGGGTAGAGGGGACTCGGCTCTCTAGTGGGGAGATCCCTCTAACCTGGGGGTCAGGGGCAGCTCTCACCACACCCCGGCAAGGGGAGACACCGCCATCTAGTGGGGAGACACCTCTTACTTGGGTGTAGGGAGCAGCTCCCACCGCACCCAGGGTAGGGGAAACTCCCTCCCTCTGGTGAGGAGACCCCTCTAACCTCTGTGTCCGGAGCAGCTTGTTTGCCATCGAACCCAGGGTAGGGGGTCTCCGCCTTCTAGCGTGGAGATCCCTCTAATCTCGGTGTCAGGGGCACCTCCTATGCCATCACACCCAGGGTAGGGGGGACTCCCCCCTTGAGGGAGGACACCCCTCTCACCTATGTGTCGTGGGCAGCATGTGTGCCACCGCACCCAGGGTAGGGGGGACTCGTCCCTCTAGGGAGGAGGCCCCTCTAACCTGGGTGTTGGGGGCAGCTCGTATACCATCGCACCCAGGGTAGAGGGGACTCCCCACTCGAGGGGGAAGGCCCCTCTAACCTGGGTAGGGGCAGCTGGTGTGCCATCGCACACAGGGTAAGGGGGACTCCATGCTTCAGGGGGGAGGTCCCTCTAACCTAGGTGTCTCGGGGATCTTCCCAGTGAACCCAGGGTAGAAGGGACTCTCCCCTCCAGGAGAAAGTTCCCTGTAACCTGGGTGTCAGGGGGAGCTTCCCACCGCACCTAGGGTAGAGGGGACTCCCCCCCTCCAGGTGGGAGGTCCTTCTAAACTGGGTGTGTGTGTGTGTGGGGGGGAGCTCTGTGCACCTCTGACCTGTCCCTGCTGCCCCACCATCCCCAGCCCTGATCTTGCTCCTCCACTCCCTCCAGCTGGCGACTTCCCAGGGTAGAGGGGACTCACCCCCTCCAGGGGGGAGGTTCCTCTAACCTGGGTGTCGGGGGCGATCTCCCCACCGCATCCAGGGTAGAGGGGACTCCCCCCTCCAGGGAGGAGGTCCCTCTAACCTGCTTGTAGGTCCTCCTAGCTGTCAGGTTTCCTTGTGAGTCCTCGGGAAAAGTATTCTTCCCTCTTTGAGCCTCAGTTTCTGGGGGTAACTAAAAGTTCTCAGCTGGCAGGAGAAAAGCAAGAATTTGTCTTTGTTAATATAATTATGCTCCCCGTCCCTACCTATTGGCAATATATATTCACCTTTAGAGCCCGGATGATCACAGAAGCCCGGTGCCTCTTGAGTGCTGGGCAAGGTCTCTAGCACTGAGCCACATCCCAGCCCCTTCCTTGGACGTGGTGGACTTTGTTTTTTGGCTCGGCTGCACTGTCCACCTGGCTCCGCCCCCCGCACTGTTCACCTGGCTCCGCCCCCCGCACTGTCCACCTGGCTCCTCCCTTCGCACTGTCCACCTGGCTCCTCCCTCCGCACTGTCCACCTGGCTCCGCCCCTCCACGGCTGCACCGCCTCCGGTTGCCACGCAGCAGACTGAGCTTCCGGCCCTGGAATCTTCAGGAGACGCACTCAAACACACCCAAACCACGGCTCCCCAAAAAGCAAAACCTCAAGGATGTGGAATTTCACTTTCCAGCCGATTCGTTCATTGCCAGGGTTCTTGCGAGGTGCGCGCCATCCGCTCCCCATCCCAGCCTCAGGTCCATCCCCTCCTCCCAGGTCCTACCATCTTCCCTGCAGCCCTGGCCCCTACCGAGTGCCAGCCACGGTGCCGGGTCCTGGGGTAACCTGGGGGGAAAAACATGGACTGTGCCCTCGAGGCTGAACTGTCCCTGCTGCCCCAGCACCCCCAACCCTGCTCTTGCTCCTTCACTCCCTCCAGCTGGCGACTTCCCAGCAATTCTTCAAGCTCATGCCGTCACCTTTGCCAAGAGGACTTCCCTGGTGCACAGGAGGGGACAGGCGCCCTCTTTTCATTCCCATAAGCACCTGCGGAAAACGGCTGCGACCCTTGCCTTTCTGGGTTTTCATCTCTCTTCGCCCGTGTCTTCCTGGGCGTGGCACATGGTACATTCAGTGAATGCTAAGTGAACAGAGCTTTGTGACCAACAAAAGCAGGAAGGATGCCAAAGGTAGCACTCAGGAGAGGTTCTGATCTGGAGATTCTTGCTCACAAAGCTCTAGCATCTCACAGATGGTTGGTTCTGTCTTGCCTGAAACCATCTCCTTGGCAATCAGTTCAGCCTCTCCTGCCAGGGGACGTCTGGTCCCTCTAGGAGTCGCTTGTCTTCTCTACCCTAGGTTACACCTGTCCTTCGTGGGCCGGCTTTACTGGTGTCTGCACCTAAGTTCATACAGTGTCCTAGATAGGATTACACTGCTCTGGCCCTAAACTCTTATTCCTTAGTGAGTTCTTCTCTTTCTCATGCTGTTTCCCAACTGCATTCTAGTCTTCTCTGATCTGGACCCTGGGATCAAATATGCTTGGATTTATATTTCTAGCCATGAGACCTGGACAACTTATCTTTTTACATTTCTTCAAGTGTAAAATGGGAAACTAATTATGGTCCTAACCTCAGAACAGGGTTATATGGGACAAAGCATGTAGGATGCTAAGTCTGTTGTGCCACTTGCATGTGTAGAATATGCATGCTGTCTTATAAGTTGTCCCCTATGTCTCATATGTCAATTACTGGACATCTCCATATAATTATTAATTATTTAGCTTGCTTTTTCCCTTCAACTTTTAAAACTTTGTGGGGGGGTGGGTAGAAAAAGGAAAGACAGTAGAATGAATTGGACATAACTTTCCTATGTTCACACATGAATACATGACAGTGAAACTCCACATCATGTACAACCACAAGAATGGAATCCTCATTGGAATGGGTTGTACTCCAGGTATGTATAGTATGTCAAAATCCACTCTACTGTCATGTATATCTAAAAAGAACAAATTTTCAAACAAGGACCTCAAGAAAAAGAAAACTCTTTTTCTTAGTCAACTAAAAATAATTATGCTAATTGTCTTGAAAGGAAATTTGTAAAAGAATAATAAAAAAATCCATTTATTTGTGGGAAGTGAAAGTCTCTATAATAAATCTTCCTAAATTCTTTCTCTCTCCCTAAAGAAAACTATTATTAGGGTTGGGGTTGTGGCTCAAATGGTAGAGTGCTTGCCTAGCATGAGCAAGGCACAGGGTTTGATTCTCAGCACCACATCTAAATAAATAAATAAGTCCATTAACAACTAATTTGAAAAAGATATTTTAAAAAATTATCATTTGATATTTATCTTTCCAGATATGCATTTTCATGCATTTGCATTGTGCATGGCACATAAACCCAGAGATTTTTAAAAAATCATAAATGAGTTCATACACTATACTAGTTTGTTTTTCCATTTGTATAACACAATACCTGAGGCTGGATACTTTATAAAGAAAAGACTTTTATTTTTATTCTTTTGTGATGCTGGGGATGGAACCCAGGAGCTTGTGAATGCTAGGCAAGTGCTCTGCCACTGAGTTACAACTCTAACCTCCCAAAGAGGTTTATTTAGCTTACAGTTTTGGAGGGTGAAAGTCCAAGACCGGGTGGCCCCCTTCTATGTGGTCTCTGATGAGGGCCACTTTGGCTGTGTCCCAGCATGGCAGATGGCATCATGAGGGGGAGATCACACAGTGGGACAGGAAGCCAGGGACCAGGGAGCAGCCAGTCTTATTCATTTTATAACAATGCACCCTGGTCCCCTGTTGTTCCTGTTGTTAAGCAATGTGCTTTTTAAAAAGCCCTCTTGAAGTGTACAATTTGGTGAGGTTTTTATATATTTTGTGTAACCAGGCCCATTCTCTAATTTCAGAACATTTTAACCCCCTACCCAACAAAGAAACACTGCCTGTGGTCACTCCTCATCCCCCAACCCAGCCCCTGACAACCGGTGACCCACAGCACCCTCTGTGGATCACCTGTGCCACGCCCTGAGGTCTTGTACCTTCCTCCTCTGCTTACCATAGTGTTTTCCAGATCCATCCCTGCTGTGATACGCACCAATACTTCATTACCTTTGTTTCATTCAAAGCTTTAAATGGACCTGGTGCAGAGCCACACGCCTGTAATTCCAGCAACTCAGGAAGCTGAAGCAGGAGGATCACAAGTTCAAAGCCAGCCCCAGCAACTTAGGCCCTCAAAATAAAATTAAAAACAGGGCTGGGAAGAGGTAGAGTCAGAGGTAGTTCAGATGGTAGAGTCTGCCTGGGTTAAACCCCTCGCAACACACACACACACACACACACACACAAACACATGATTAAGTTGTAGTAAAACTACAAAGCACCGAATTCAACTGTTTTTAAGTGTGTGGTTCAATAAAGTGTGCAATGGACCCAGAAGCTCTTTGTCTTGCAGCTCTGAACCCTTTTGAATAACTCCCCACTTCTCCCCCGTGGCCCCATTGGACTTTCTGTTTCTATTAATTTGAGTACTTTAGATACTTCATGTAAGTGGGGTCTTACTCACTTGTCTTTTGGCAGGTGGGCATCTCACTTAGCCTAATGGCCTCCTGGTGTGGCCATGGGGTGGCACGGGACAGGGCTCCTTCCCTCTGTCCTGTCTGTGTTGGCCACTCTCATCTACTCATCTGTCAACGGGTGACTGGGTCGCTCCCACCTCTTGGTTACCATGAAGGACCATGGGTACCCGAATGAGCCTTTGGGATCCTGCTCAAAGTTCTCTTGAATATGTCCTGAAGTAGGCTCCTGGGTGGAGGCGGCTGGGCTAGTTGGCTGAGGAACAGCCACACTGTCTCCATGGTAGCTGCCCCTCCCATAGGCCCACCCCAGGGTGCAGGACCCCCATTTCCCTACACCCTGGACCCCAGGTTTCTTACTTTCTTTTGCTGCTGCTTATTTTTTGAGTGAGTGTCTTCACGGCCCGAGGTGCTTCTCACCTGGTTTTGAGCTGCGTTTCCGTGATGCTGGGTGATATTGAGCTTCTTGGGTTTGGTTCTTTGGCCTTATTAGAGTAACTGGCTTCAAGTGGAGTAAATCCGACATCTGGGCTTCCTCAGAGACAGTTTATATCTGTTGGATTTTCCTGTGTATGATCCCTACTTTCTTGGTTTTTTTTTTTTCATATCTCCTAATATTTTTTTAAGTAGACATTTTTAATAATGATGATGATGGTGATGATGATGATGTAACAACTCTGGCCATCAGGTTCCCGCCACTCCCAGGGGCTTGTTGCTTTTGCTATAGAGTTGTTTGGTGACTGTTCTAAACTAGTTCAGTAGTCTATGCTGTCTGTCACGGTGGCCGTAGAGGTCTGTCCTCCATCAGCTTACACAGAACAGAGAAATGAGCCCTTGGAGTGGGGAGAACCCATTGCCAGAAGGGTCCACCTTCCTGTTTCTTTGTGCATCCCCTATTTTTTCGGAATACCCATCCCATCTCCCGCCCCACAAGCCAGCAAGCAAGCAGCTCTGGGAAGACACCTGCTGGGTGGCCTCTAACTCCTGTAATTCTGGAGACAGTGTCAGATCCCATAGGTTGGGGGCTCAGTCCTCAAGACTGTCCCTCTGCTTCTGATGCCAATGGCATGCCCCAGGTTGCTGTCCCAGGGCTTCTGACCATGTGGCCGTCAGTGGAGCTTCCTTCCCACAGCTCCCTCCTTGGGTGCCCTGGGTTTGCTAGAGTGGCTCACGGACCTTGGAGAAGAGTTTCGTTAAATGTTACAGTTTATGAGAGAGGAGATTTTGCAAAGGATACCAGCAAACACCAGAAGAAGAGATGCACGGGGCGAGGCTTGTGGGGCGGGGTGCCAAGCTGCCACCCTCTGGGCATGCCATCCTGCAGGAACCCTGGGCTCAGCTACCACCTGCTCTCTGAACCCTGTCCCTTCTGGTTTGTTACGGAGGCTTCATTACATAAGCTTACATTCCATAATGATTAGATAAATCATCAGCCACGGGTGATCTACGCCCCTCTCCCTTCCCTGGGGAGCTGGGGATGAAGGTCCCCATGACTCTGACCCTGACTTGGTCTTCCCAGGGACAACCCCCATCCTGAAGCTCCCTAGGGGCAGCCATCCATCAGACAACTCGGTAACATCAAAAAAAAAAAAAAAAAAAAAAACGAAACAAAACACTTGTCACTCTGGATACCCAAAGGATTTTAGGATTTGTATGCCAGGAAATGGGACGAAGACCAAATATATATTTCACAATATCACAAAGACACATTCTCAAAACAGGTATAATTGGGTAAAAGGCAAGCACTGTGAAATTTCAGTAAGTCCTGCCAATGGCCCCCTCAAAAGACTTCATTCCTCAGCTGTGTGAGCTGGGTCTCTCCCCACATCCTGGACATGTCCTTGAAATTGCTCCAACTTGAAACTGATTACATGGTAGAAATGATAATGTTTTGGAGATATTGTGTTAAACAAAAAAATTATTAAAATTAATTGCAATCTCGGCAATTCAGGAGGCTGAGGCAGGAGGATTACACGTTGGAGGTTAGCCTGGGCAATTTAGCAAGACCCTGCCTCAAAATTTAAAAATTTTATAAAGGACTCGACATATAGCCCAATGGTAGAGCACTTGCCTAGCAGGCATGAGGCTCAGGTTCAATTGCCGGTACAGTAAAATAATTAAAATAAAATCAATTATAGCTGTTTCTTTTCACTTTCCAGTGTTGCTACTAAATTTTTAATTTTTATAATTTTTCACTTAGCAGTGCTAGGGCTTAGACCCAGGGGCTCATGCAAGCACTGTACTGGTGAGCTACTCTGCCTACTGGGGATATTAATATCTGATTTTACACTGAAGAGAACTTTCTTTGCCTGTATATAAGCAAGTGTTCCCTCTGCTAAACTTATTCCATCTGTCGACTATTTTGGACCTCTTTTTCCTTATTGTACAATGGAACATCTACATGTATAACTCATATGAATTCCAATGTATTCACCTTGGGCTGGAGGGAGAGACAGGGAGGAGAGAAACAGTGTAAGTAGCTTGGGAACTGCACTTAACCATGACCTTTCACACTGACATTCGGCCCAGGCTTATGCGAAAGACATGGTGCAGTGTTAGTCTGGGGTTCCTGTGAGCCCCTTGACCATGACTTTACATTCCACTGGCTGTAAAGAGAATGAAGACGCTGTACCTCACTGAAGCATCTCCTCCCCTTCTCCCAGAACCCCTCCTCCCACCACAAAACATGCAAATACTCCCCCATCAACATTCCTGTGTGTGCAGCGACTAGCAACCCCTATTCAGTTCATCTGAGAGCAAAACAGATTAACATGCAAAAAATTTGTATTTCTGTACCTGTGACATTTGTTCTTCTAGGACTTTGATCCAACTCATGGAGTTGGGTTGGTACCCTCTTATTATCTAATCTTTTTGCTTACTTACCTTGAACTATTGGACAAATGTTAATTACAGCAAATCCTTGGCAATTCAAACTAGTTGGGAAGTCAAAATGAATTCTGGGTTGGTGTTTTCTCATAAATATAGTTTCTTAATATCCGGAGTATGTAGAAAATTCTAGTAAGCTCATTGCATTTTGATAAGCAGAGATGGAGTCTTTTAATTAAGTGACCAATATATATAATTAATATTAGCTGTGTACAAGACACTTAACTGCTATGGGACTTGAATATTGGTCTCCTCAACTGATTAACAAGGTCTCTGAGAGGATAGGCATATCACTGTCGCTAGTCACAGAGGATATGTTTTGCTTTTGTTTTTTCTGCCTCTAATTCTCTCCACCCTGGCAGGTGCACATTCATTTTCCTTTGGACAGCAACCCCTTCTCACACCCTATGGAGCCTGGGGTGGGCGAGGACACAGGCAGGTCAGAATTATCACCTGGCCACAGGGCGCAGCCTGGATGAGTGGCAGGACGTCACTGTATTTCTTCTAGGGCTGTGGGGAGGGAGAAGCCTTCCTTCCCTGGGGTTGCTAATGGGAATGCACACAGGCTGGAAGCTATCGGTGGCTCCATTGCCTTTTGCTGTAAAACAAATTGCCACAACCTTGCATAAAACAACACAGATTTATTATTTCATAATTTCTGTGGATTAAGTAGTTTGGGCATGACAGAGCTGGGCCCCCTATGAACCCAGGGTCTCTCCAGAGGCTGCCATCAAGGTGTGGGCCCAGGCTGAGGGTTCATTTCAGTTGAGCTGGGACAGGGTCTGTCAGGTGTCTGAGCAGGTGTCTGAGCCAGTTAATGCAGCAGCCCAAAGAGTTAGCATTCACCACTGTGATGGGGGACAGGCTACAGGTGGAAAGCCCTGGGTGCTGAGTCAGAAAGGAGCCAAGTGTCCGCAGGGTTGGCCCCACCCACCCCGGCAGGAGTCCTTGGCAGAGTGTTCAAAGGATCCCTGCCCAGTGTTCAAAGGATCCCTGCTCAAGTCTCAGGTCAACAGACCCCAGAATGAAGGGCCTGGGCTAGGAACATGAGTATGGGTGAGGGCATTACCAGATATGGGGCCTGAATCTTTGACTTTAAGCCCCCCCCACAGGCTGCAAGGCATCAGGCTGGTGTGGGAGGGGACCCTGTGGGACCCGCTAGTGAAGCCCCTGTGATTGCCTGTAGTTAGAAAAATCTCAGAATTTTGCTTGTTTGTTGTTTTGTTTCATGGTACCAGGGATTGAACCCAGGGACACTCGACCACTGAGCTACATCCCCAGTCCTTTTTATTTTGAAACACGGTCTAAGTTGCCCAGGCTGGCATTGATCATGGGATCCTCCTGCCTAGGCCTCCTGAGTAGCTGGGATTACAGGTGTGTGTCACCACCCAGGGCCTCATAGGCTTTTAACCAGGATCTGATCTCTATTCACCTGAAGGCTTGACTGGGGAAGGATCCACCTCCAAGCTCTCGGGATGGTTGTTGGCAGGGTTGGGCCTTTTTACAGGTGGGCCTCTGCCACATGTCAGCTGGCACCCTGAAAGTCAGCAAGCCTGCAAGCTGAAAAGTCAACAGAGAGCATGCACTGCAAGATGGAAGTCCCTGTGTCACACGACCCCATCTGAAGTGACATCCCATTAACGGGTCATATGTTTTTGGTTAGAAGCAAGTTATTCAAGGAGAGGGGATCACTCAGGGCTGTGAATACCAGGACATGGGAATCACCAGGGCCATCTTGGAATATGCCTATCACAATGGCTCTCTGGACACATAAAAACAGAGTTTGGCCAGGCACGGTGGCACATGCCTATAGTCCTAGTAGTTCAGGAGTCTGACGCAGGAGGATCGCAAGTTCAAGGCCAGTCTCAACAACTTTGCAAGGCCCTAAGCAATTTAGTGAGACCCTGTATCAAAAAAAAAAAAAAAGTCTGGGGACATAACTCAATGGTTAAGTGCCCCTGGGTTCAATCTCCCATATCCTCACCCCCAGTAAGAAGGAATGTCTATTTGAGGTTGAAACTAAAGGTAAAGCAGGGGAGCAGGCAGATATTTGTGGAATCAGTTAAGCACCTGGATCCAGACCACCCACTGTGTGCCAACCCAAGAACAAATGTCTTCTCTTCTTGAAAAACATCAGTTCGAACTGGGCTTATATCAATTGCAACTGAAATAATCCTGATTATTATAAAAAAATAATTTGGTCAGATTCTTTGGGTTTCAAGAAAGAGAGATGTGTCTAGGTGACCCTAAGAGCAAGGTGCCGGCCTGGCCCCTGTCTGGAGGCTGCTGTGCAGTGGGTCGGTTCTGCAGGTCAGGGGTGCAGCACCTCTCCGCGTGTTTCCATCTCTCGCTGAGCACTTGGTCTCTTTCCCCCCTGCCAAGCAGGCTGTTTCTCCTCCCCGCCATCAAACCTTCCACCCTCACTTCCTGCTGCCTCTGATCTTTTGTCTGCACAAGGCATTTTAAAATTTTAAATTATTATTCTTCAGTATTAGGATTTGAACCCAGGGCCTCACACCTGCTGGGCCAGGGTTCTACCTTTGAGCTACATCACTGGCCCTTTTTATTTTGAGACAGGTCTTGCTGGCCTCAAACCTGTGATCCTCTTGTCTCAGCCTCCTGAGTAGCTGGGATTACATGTCACTCTGTCCAGCTGCACAAGGCTTGTGATGGCCCTTCTGTGCCCTCTGCATCATCCTCTTTCTGCAGGAGTTCCTACTGTGCACTCCTACCTGTGACTCCTTCTAGACTAGTGATGGTTCAAGAGGTTGATACCTCACAGGTGGCTTAGCAAGCCCATGAATTGGCTGTCAGGGACCTCAGGGGACAGGCCTTGGTATGCATTCTGTGGATTGTCTAAGACACAAGGCAAAGTCATTTTGCAGATCCATGGTAAAGATTCTATTTTGAGTGATCACTCATTTGACATTACTAATGTCTGAATGAATGAGCCCACAGTGTTTTGTGATTTGAGAGGCCTGGTTTCCTTTTTGATGGGTGGTCCCCTGTTTTAAGCAAGGGCTCTTCCTATAAGTGAAGAACATTCGACTCAAACAGATACAAGCCTGACATGGAATTTGTTGGCTCCAAGTGTCTGAAAAGTTCAAGGGCAGACTTGCTCCATGCTTGGCTCGACACAGGGTCAAACAGTGCCACTGTTATCGGGTCTCTCTGTCTTCATCTCCAATGTTTTTCTCAGTGTTGGCTCCATTCCTGGGCAGCCTCTCCTGTGCCAAGGGCAAGGCTGACCAGCAGCTCCATGTGGACACCCTCTCTCCTCAGCAACACTGATTAGAAGAGAAAGTCCCTCTTTCCAGGGGTTCCAACCAAGGCTATGAGTTAGAATTGATATTGAAGTCTGAACCCTAGAGCCTCAGAATGTGCCTGGATTTGAAGACAGGGCTTTTAAAGAGGTAATAAAGGCAAAGAAAGGGGCTACTGGTGCACCCTAATCCAATACGACCATGTCCATACAAGAAGAGGAAATGAGGCTGGGCACAATGACACAGACCTGTAATCCAAGTGAATCTGGAGACTGAGGCAGGAAGTTCACAAGTTCAAAGTCAGCCTGGACAACTTAGTAAGACTGTTGCAAAATAAAAAAGTTTTAAAAGGGCTGGGGATGTTGCTCAGAGGTAGAGCACTCCTGGGTTCAATCCCCAGTACCATCAAAAGAAAGAAAGAGAGAGGAAAAAAAGAAGAACAAAGACAGAGAGAGAAAGGACCATGTAAAGGCACCAGAGGATGACAGACATCTGTAACCCAAGGAGAGAGGTCTTAAAAAAACCAACCCTGGGCTGGGGTTGGGGCTCAGTAGTAGAGCATTTGTGTGGCACATGTGAGGCACTGGGTTCAATCTTAAGCAGCACATAAAAAAATAAATAAGAATAAAGTTAAAACAAAACCAAACCAACTCTGCTGACACTTCAACTTTAAACTTATAGGCTCCAGGACTGTGAGAAAGTAACTTTTGCTGTTTAGGCCTGCCACTCTAGGGAACTTTGTTATAGCAGCTAAAGGAGACTAATACAGTCCCAGGACCCAGTCTCATTGGCCTAACTAAGTTTAGCCTTATATCCCTCAGCCAATCACTGAAGCCAGAGGCGTGCAATGCTTTGATTGGGTGGTCTGAATCACATGACCATGCCTACCCACATGAACTGAGAGTGACAGAGGAGGTGCTACTAATTGAAGAAGGAAATGGAGGCTGTTACCAATAACAATGGTGTCTACATCTGTTCCTCTTCCATGCTCACCTTCCTTTCTCTGCAGGGATGCTCTGTTCGTGGGGGAAATCCTGCCTGCAAATATGTTTGCCTATGGCTTTTAATATTTGACTATTTTTATTGAAGTGAGTTTTACCTAATATCAATTTAGGCATTTAATTCAGTGGCATTTGGTACATTCACAATGCTATGTGACCACCGCCTAGATCATGTTCTAAAAATTCTTTGTCACCCCAAAAAGAAGCCCTATACCCACCTGTCCTCACTCACCCCCTATTTACCTGTTGTCCCAGCTCCTGACAACCACTAATTTGCTCTTTGTCTCCAGGGACTGACCTATTCTGGATATTTTATAGACATGGAATCTCATCGTCTGTGACCTTTTGTGTCTGGTTTCTTTCTCTTAGCACTGTGTCTTCGAGCTTCATCCTCACGGTGGCATCTCTCATGCTTCATTCCTTTTCATGAAAAATATTCCATAATAAGGACTGGGGCTGTGGCTCAGTGGTAGAGTGCTCACCTAGCACTTGCAGGGCCCTAGGTTCGATCCTCAGCACACATAAAAATAAATGAATAGAATAAAGGTATTGTGTCCAACTACAACTAAAATAAATGAATAAATATTTTTTAAAAATTCCATAATATTTATGAATTAGAATTTGCTTGTTTTCATATTTTACAATTTTAACTGTGGTAAAACAGACATAACATCATATGGACCTTCTTCACCATTTTTCATTCAGTAGTGTTAATTGTATTCTTATTGTTGCACAACCAATCTTCAGAACCTTTTCATCATGCCAAATTTGAAACTCTATACCCATTAAAGACTTTCTGTCAGGGCTGAGGATATAGCTTAGTTGGTAGAGTGCTTGCCTTGCATGCACAAGGCCCTGGGTTCAATCCCTAGCATCACCAAAAAAAAAAAAAAAAAAAATCTCAATGTCCAAATATTTGTCCTTTTATGACTGGCCTATTTCACTTAGCACAACTTCATCGAAGGTCACTCATTCTCCAGCATGCACCAAATCTCCCTTCCTTTTTAACACTGGAAACTGTTTGGCTGTGTGTACATCACACTTTATCCATTCCTTCTCCAGCGGCATGTCCACGGATGTTACTTCCACTCTTGGTATTTTGCATATTGGTGCGATGAACATGGTGATGCAGGTATTTCTTTGCACTCTGTTTCTAATTCTTTTGAATAAACCATATGTAGAATTGCTGGATCATATGGTTATTCTATTTTTAATGTTTTGCAGAACTAGAATTTGCCAGCTTTTTAAATTAATTTTCTGGCTCTTTTTTTTTTTTGTGGTGTTTTTGTTTTTTTTGTTTTTTGGTGGTGTTGGGGATTGAACCCAGGGCCTTGTGCATGTGAGGCAAGAACTCTACCAACTGAGTTATGTCCCCAGCCCCAATTTTCTGGCTAACTCTTTTCAAGAAATATTTCATGTAGAAGATGCCAATGAGAATGTCAAGTGTGTGTGTGTGTTTTTTTTTTTTTTTTAAGGTTTGAAATTCTCAAAGAGAGAAACAAAAATCTCAATGTAAGCCAGGTGCAGTGGTGCATGCCTATAATCCCAGCAGTTTGGGAGGCTGAGGCAGGAGGATTGTGGGTCAAAGCCAGCCTCAGCAACAGTGAGGTGCTAAACAACTCAGTGAGACCCTGCCTCTGAATAAAATTCAAATAAGGCTGGGAGGTGGCTCAGTGGTGGAGTGCCCCTGAGTTCAATCCCTGGTAACCTCCCGGCCCCAAAAAAATCTCAATATAAAAAAATCCCAAGAAATGGGATCCCAGGGACCAGGTAGAGGTTCATTTCCAGAATGATGCCTCAGCCCAGATTTTTGGCCAGCAGCCGGTTTCTCTGTCCCCTGAAGGCACCATTCCAAGCCACTGATAGAACCTCAATGGCAGTTTCTGAATTCAAGCTGTGGCTATAGGATGGAGCATTACTTTTGTTCAATTCTCCTGTACTGAACACTGTCCCTAGGAGAAACACAAGAGTGAAACTGGAATGAAGCCATTCCACAGAGAACCACATCAGTGGACTTCCTGCCCTCGATCCACAAACAAAAACAACCTGTGGTTTTATGGTTCACTCATTTGGGTAGACCTGCAGTAGTCTCCTGAGACTCCCAGCCTTGACAGGCAGGCGGACAGACAGCAGCCTAGAAAGGCAAACAGACACTAGATGGATACTAATAAATGCCAAATTTCTAAATGTTCAACATCTCTAGCCATTAGAGAGAAATGCACATCAAAATTACTCTAAGATTTCATCTCACTCCAGTAAGAATGGCAGCTATCAAGAATACAAGCAACAATAAGTGTTGGCGAGGATGTGGGGGAAAAGGCACACTCATACACTGCTGGTGGGACTGCAATTTGGTGCAACCACTCTGGAAAGCAGTATGGAGACTCCTCAGAAAACTTGGAATAGAACCACCATTTGATCCAGTTATCCCACTCCTCAGTCTATACCCAGAGGACTTAAAAACAGCATACTACAGGGACACAGACACATCAATGTTTATAGCTGCACAACTCACAATAGCCAAACTGTGGAACCAACCTAGATGCCCTTCAACAGATGAATGGATAAAGATACTGTGGTATATACACACAATGGAATATTACTCAGCAATAAAAGAGAATAAAATTATGGCATTTGCACATAAATGGAGTTGGAGAATACCATGCTAATCAAAGTAAGCCAATCCCCCTAAACCCAAGACTGAATGTTTTTATGATAAGAGGATCCTAATTTAATGGGAGGGGGCATGGGATGAGTGGGGGAACTTTGCAATGGGCAAAGGGAAGGAAGAGGAGGGGAGGGGGCCTGGGGGTAGGAAAGATGGTGTAGTGAAACTGACATCATTACTCTAGGTACATGTATGATTGCATGAATGGTGTGAATCAACTTTGTGTACAACCAGAGAAGTGAAAAATTGTGCTCCATTTGTGTACAATGAATCAAAGAGCACTCTGCTGTCATGCATAACTGATTAGAACAAATAAATTTTAAAAAATTTCAAATGCCAAATTTCTTTCTCTTTTCATTCCTTTTTTTTTTATTATTGCTTTCCCCACCTCCTTTAATACATGGATCTTCAATGTGGTCACGAGCACTTTTTATTGCTTTTATTTTAAGATGGGTTTCCTTAAGTTGCTGAGGCTGGCCTTGAACTTGTGATCCTCCTGCCTCAGCCTCCTGAGTTTCTGGGATCACAGGTGTGCACCAGATATTTGTCATAGTAAGGGAAGATGACCAGACCCACACCATCCGGGAACCGTGTTCTGAGTAAGCAGCAAGCGTCGAGTGTGTGCTCCATGCCAGGAGCTCCCAAACTCCCCCAGGGCTGCATATGTACTGGACTTCAGGGCATCTCTTGGTTTCTGGATACAGATGACTTTCTGTAGACATTTGTGGCCACATCTGGCTCCTTTGCTCTGCCTGGGCAATGGTGCTCCTTCGGGTGCCCTGTACTGTCTTAACTCTGAGGATACCTTGGATCAGTCTCTGCTGAGAGGGGACCACATAGGGTCTCTCAGCTGGATTAAGGCCTTTGGCAGCTTCCTGAGCTGCCAAATGAAGGGGTAAACGAGAAACAGTCTCAACATCTAACAGCAAGTTCATGATTACATAATTCACGATATTGTCATGGTAAGCAATTGTTTAAAAATACATGTTTGAAGCGTATATTTTTGTATGAGCTTTCTGACACTATAACCAGTACCTGAGATAATCTACTTATAAAGAGAAAAATTTTGTTTGGGCTCCCAGTTTTGGAGGTTCCAGTCTGTGATCCATTGGCTGTGGGGCCCTATGACAGGCAGCATAGTGTGGTGGTAAGGACATGGCAGAACAAAACTGCTTGGGTCCTGCAACCCTCTTTTTGGGCATACCTGCCTACAAGGCCATACCTAATGTCCCTTCCACCTCCCGTTAATAAGCTAGGGACAGAGCCTGTAACACCTGCGCCTTGGTGGGACCCAAACCCCGGCCATTTACATAGCCAACATGAACATGTACATATTAGAACATATCCTATCCTCAAAAATTCAGCCAGAGACAATGCAGACTATATATGTATTTTCATGTGGATCATATATTATACCTGTATTATAAAAACATAAAAATACAACTTTAAGGAAACAGAAACAATAAAAAATGAAGAAGGGGGTCTCACTGCACTAAAGGTGTCATCAGGGCTGCGTTCCTTCTGGAGGCTCTGGGGAGAATCCACTTCCCTTCCTTTTCCTGCTTCCCAGGCTCAGGGTCCCCTCGGTCTAAGGCAGCAAGGGCTGGGCCAGTCTTCCTCATAAGGCCTCACTCTGGTTCTGACAACCCTGCCTTGCTCTTCCCTGTTTCAGGCCCTCTTGATGGTGTTGGGCACACCCGCATAGTCCAGCATAATGGCCCTATTTTAAGGCCATGAGGTTAGCAATCTTAAATCCAGATGCAGCCGTAATTTCTCTTGCCTTATCGTCACTGACGCTGGGCATTAGGACGTGGGCAAAGGGAGAAGCCATTCTTCTGCCAAACACCCTCCCCTAAGGTTTCACAGGAACTGGGTGATGATTTGGAATCTGAACTCATTTCCATACCTGTGGCTTTAGATTATGCTACGTGGCAGATTGTGTAACACAGACATTTTAAAACTTTTTGTCGTTTAAAAAAGGTTAGTCAGGCACGCCTGTAATCCCAGCGGCTCGGGGAGGCTGAGATAGGAGGATCGTGAGCTCAAAACTTTAGCAACCTCCAGATGCTAAGCAACTCAGTGAGACCCTGTCTCTAAATAAAATACAAAGTAGGGCTGGGGATGTGGTTCAGTGGTTGAGTGCCCCTGAGTTCAATTCCTGCTTCCAAACAAAAAATAAAAAATAAAAATAGTTAAAGAACACTTCCTTCCCTGTCCCCTCAGCCATATTCAGCCTTGTCTGCCAGTTGGCCCACACCCAACACTCTTGGAGTGTCACTCTTGGTCCTAGAGAAGCTGATGATGAGATGGGATTAGATGTACAAGGAATTTATTGGGGGAAATGGCTGTGAGGGAACTGGGAAGGGGAAGGGGAGGCTGGGAGAGACAGCTGACCTAAATACTTGAGGCATCTAAGCCTGCAGGGCAGGTTCATAGAAAGCAGACTAGTTTGTTCTGACAGCAGAGGAAGCCCATGCATCCTGGAGCAATGTCTGCCTTAATTTCCCTGCCCAGGCCTGGTCCTAAAAGCAACTGGGACCCCGGTCAATTTCCTCCCCAGCTATCAGAGATCTGAGTGGCATATTCTCATGGTTGCCTCTGGGTCTTCTAGGTAATTTGCCATGTAACACCTGCACTAGGGGAGAGCTTCCTAGAGGCCAGAGACTACACCTGACTCTCCTCTAGCTAGAGCAGTGAGAGACACCTTCTACAGCCAGACAGGATCTCATGCTGCTTTCTCACTTCTGTGTCTCTCTCCAAGGTTCAGTTTATTTATCTGTGAAGTGGGAATAATGTCAGGGTTGGTGTAAGGATAAAAATGAGAGGCTGAATGTCAGGGCCTGGCACATTGCAGTGGTAATGATCAGGAAACTGAACTGGGGGCGCTGGTTTGCACATCTCTAGATTCTGTCCATGCCGCGCATTAAGTAGTGCTCATTATATTCAGTAAAAAGAAAGCAGTTGGTGGTCACAGAATCCACAAAAATAGGATTGTCAGCAAAAGAGGACTTTATGCTTTAAAAATTCACTTCTCAAAAAAAAAAATGAAAAAAGAAAAATTTCTCAGGAAACTTGTGAGGTTCAAGTGGGGATGGTGCATGAGCTATCCGTGCAAATGCATTTGTGGAGAAAATGGCCAAATGTTTACTCAGGATTTCTCACTAGGCAATTACCACCAGGCGAGAGCACCCATTAGTGAAATATTCTGGCTCGTTTTAAGAAGTGCAAGAGAAAAGCAAGGCCTTACTATTTCTCAATTGAGGATATGGGGCAAAGATTTGTGCAAAAAAATTACAACAAAAATAAAAACAACACAGACGAGCTCATGTGCATTTCCTGAAACAATGGCCTTGCAGACCTAGCTACAGTACTGCAAAACCCGGCTGCTGCTGGTAGCAGGTTGCTTTGACCCGGGAGCGTGAGTCGCCCCGCGCTTCAGGGTTCGACCAATCGGAGGGCAGAGTGGACGGGGCCTCACCGATGATTGGAGGGGCGGGGCGGGGCTGCACCCGCGTGCGTGCGCTCCCGTGATCGTTGGGCCCACGCCGCCGCCTCGGTCCAGTTCGCTCGGACTCGGCGCCGTGTGTCCGCCCGTGGCCTCCAGCCGCCCTCCCGGCCGAACCGCCTGCCCTTCCTCGCCATGCCGGCAGACCTCAGCAAGTGGAACGGGCCACTGAGCCTGCAGGAGGTGGAGGAGCAGCCTCAGCACCCACTGCGGGTCGTGTACGCAGGGGCGGAGGTGGACGAGCTGGGCAAAGTGCTGACGCCGACCCAGGTGCCTGTGGGCGTGCGCGGCCGGGGCCTATGCCGGGATCGGGTGGGAGCCGGTGAGACGCGGGCGCGGAGGCCGCTCCAGCCTGCGTGCGCAGCGTCCCCGGGATCGGGGTCGCTGTGCCCACGCCACAGGCCTGGGGGCCACCCCGAGGACCCGGCCAGTGGTGGGTGGAGATCGACCTGCTGGAGAAATCCAGCTCGTTTCCCGGGACATCAAGGCCCAGGAGGGGCCTAGGACAAGCAATGCCTTCCCCGGGCAGGGTCGGGGACGGGGTCGCAGTCAGGACGGGGTGGGCCCTGACCGCCTGGACGCCCCCAGAGCCTCCCCCGAGTCTCCGTGCTTAAGGCCGCAGTTTGGAGAGCCGAGGCCGCACCCGGGAGTTTTGTGACGCATTATGTAACTGGTGACGAGTGCCGCCCGGCGGTTTCTCCTTTGTTTTAGCCGTCTAGAGCGTGCATCTCCCCCGAAGGGGTGCGCTCTGCAGCCCGGAGGCTTGAGAGCAGCCGCCTCGTATTACGGTTTTGCTTTTGGACTCTTGACTCCAGGACTAAGGCTGCTGCAAAAAGTGGAGAAACTGGTATTCTCGACACCATTGCTCGTTGCTGGTCATTAAGTCTCTGGCAAGAAGCGAATAAGTTGCCCAGACCATTCACTGTTTTGGATAATCACAGAAACTGCGCAGCTAGGCAGCAGTGCCAGCCTCCCCCCCCCCCCCCCCCCCCCGACTTCCTGTCCACCTCTCAGCCACATTTCTCTGCGCTTTTAAATGTTGAGTTGATGCCGACTTCACTTTGGCAGGCTCCAGTGACTGCCTGGTCACCAATCCAGAGACATTGTCATTCCAGACAGTGTAAAGTTTTAGTTATGAGAAGAAGACGGTATCCTGTTTAATCTAGACCCCACCACTTAGGATATACTAGCTCCATGGTGGTGTTGAAAATAAAATTATAATATAAACATTTTTGTTTCTGACTCCTACTTTGGTTTTACCTTTGAGGAGCCTGAGGTCAAAGAAAGTGAGTTGTTTTCTTCAGTTTTTCTGACTTTTGAACTCCAAACTATTCCTCCCTACAGGTTAAGAACAGACCCACCAACATTACATGGGATGGTCTTGATCCAGAGAAACTCTACACCTTGGTCCTGACAGACCCAGATGCTCCCAGCAGGCAGTCTCCCAAATACAGGCAGGTTGGGGAAAGAGGGGGGAGGGTGGGTTGTGGAGACCTGACCTACCTAGTATAAGTCTCTTGTCGCATGTGAAGAAGTAGACCTAGGGTAGGATGTTAGTGTGGTGTTTAAGCGGAGTATGCATTTCCTGCCCCTTTGCTCTCCAGTCTTAAATTAAAACCAATAGCAAAATCCACCTACCTGCAGCCTGTTTTTGTACGGCACCATGAATTTAGATTGGCTTTTGCGTTTTTAGATGGATAAGAAAAAAAGAATGATAATACCTTGTAAGATATAAAATTATATGAAATGCAAAGGTCAGTGTCCATAAATAAGAGTTTTTACTGGAACACAGCCATGATACCTTATATATCTGTCCTCTGTGGCTAATTTCCAGCCACAGTGGCAGTGTTGAGTTGTTGCTACACAGACAGTATGGCCTGCAAAGCTGCAAGCATTGACTCTCTAGTCTTTTACAGAAAAAGCTTTTTGATCCCTGCCCTAGAGAATCTTAGGGCAGAGAAGGGATTGGGTCCTCTCTCTGCAGATCTAGAACAAGCTTTGCACTGGCGGGGCCTGCAGTGTTCATCTCTGTCTCCTGGCGTTTGGTATGTGCTAGATGTTCAGCTGCCAGTGTGCAGTGACTGCCAACCCCTGTGGTGCTGACGGTCCTGTGTTCTTCCGCGCAGGGAATGGCACCATTTTCTGGTGGTCAACATGAAGGGCAACGACATCAGCAGTGGTACCGTCCTCTCCGATTATGTGGGCTCCGGGCCTCCTAGTGGCACAGGTCAGTAAAGGCTGCTTTTGGGGAGGCAAGAAGGGAGGCTAGGTGCACAGCAGGGTTGGCCAAAGTGCTGCCACTTTGAGTCTGGTTTTTCAGGCTGTGTTCTTTTTATTTACGAGAGTCCTTACCCTTCTGGAAACAGAAGGCTGCTTGCTTCTCTGCCTTCCAGAGTTTGCTCAGACCTGCAGGAGTGAGGGGCTAGAACTTTGGATTCTGTTCAGATGGGTTCTCAGTGTAGAGGTCTGCTTTTTGGGCTCTGGGCCTTTAATAAGCAGGGAAGCCAGGGATCAGGGAGTAATGTTTTAGATGCTTTCTGGGTGGCTACACACGGGTAGAACACAGATAAGCCACGTTTTTTTTCTGTGTGCAGTTTTTCCCATGTGATGTTTCAATTTCTAATTCCTGTAAAAAGTCTCAAGTGATCCTAGTTTTCAAATTAATTAGAAAAAATTTGCCTTATCTATCACTGGAGGTCCTTCCAAAAATCTGGTTTGGTATCTTGGAAAGATGTAGAAGACCACAGCAGAACTACACTGGAGATCTACGCATGCATTGTGCAGTGTCCTGTTCTGTGTGTAAGCATGTGTGGTGAGAGACTCCTGCATCAAAGCTCTCCAGCTAGATAAGAGCTCCGTAACCCACAGGGGGTTGCTGTTGCCTTGGTTCATTACAAGATGTCCCCATTTGTAGTGGTGGGTGAAGCATGGCAGAATACCAGCTTTTGCACACATTGTTCTGCTTTGAGTTAGTACAAAGTGTTATAAGGAAGTACCTGGTGAGTGAGGACTGCTGGTCATGGGCTCATGTTTTACTTTTAGACCTAAAAGCTTCCAGATGGCTTTAACCCCCTCATGCATTCCTAATAGAGAGGGTAAAGGGACAGATTTCCTAGAGCTCTATTAAGTTCTCTAGGGCAGTTATTAAATTAACCAGTTTAATTACGGGGAGAATACACATGAGAATAAAGCAATTCTCTTGAGCAGGAGCTGTGTTCTCATTAAAAAAAAAAAAAGGCTTCAGTCACTCTCTTTTCAGATTCTTTTAGTAAGTTTTAACTACCATATAATAAACACATAGATTGTAAGGTTTCAGGCAACAGATTTGACTGATGCATACACATAGAAACACTTCGGAAAGATATAGGTCATTTCCATCACCCTAGAAGGTTCCTCTTTTACTTACATTCCCTGAGAGCCAACCAATTTTCTGACCCCTTTTCTCCACAGAGTATCTTGCTACCTCATAGAGATGGAGTCTCAGGGTGCATTTATTGGCGACAGGTCTCTTTCATTCAAGATCATGTCTAAGGTTCTTCTAGGCTGTTGCTTGTAGGAGTAGTTCATTCCATTTGGTTTCTAAGTAGCATCTCCTAGTTCCAAGACTAGGAGCCGTACTCCTGCTGGGCGTTCAGGTTTCTCCAGCATTTGGATTTTATGAATAAGTGGCTCTGTACATTCCTGTGGACAGTTCCTCTTGGAGCTGCCCCAAGAGTTCTCCAGAACAGCTGACAGTTTTACATTCTAACCAGAATACATGATGTAAGATCCCCTAGCCCCATACTGAGATTAGGTGCTGTGGTTGGTATATGTGAAGTGGTAGCATTTGCGGTGACCTGGTCCCTGATCTGGCGGCTGATGTTGAGCCTATCTCCTTATTGACCATGCTTTTTTGTAATTTGCTTTTTAAATGTTTTATGTTTTAAACTATACTAAAAACATAACATAAAACTTACTACTTGGATACTTCAGTAGTGCTAACTGTTCACATTGTTGGGAAACCTACCTGGAAATTTCCATCTCCCCAAATGGAAAGGAAACCCTGCTCACTGAGCGAGAGCTCCGCAGTTCCCTCTCCCGCTGTCCCTGGGAGTCACTATTCCACTTTCTGTGCATGCTTTTGATTCTTTAGATACCTCATGTGGAATCATATATTATTTCTTTTTTTATGACTGGCTTATTTCACTTAGCATGATCTCTTCAGGGTTCATCCATGTTGTAATGCGTCAAAATCTTCATTTTATTGCTGAATAATATTTCACTGTATGGATATAGTACATTCTGTTTATCCATTTCTCCATCGCTAAAAATTTGGATTGCTTCCAGCTCTCAGCTGTTGTGAATGGTACATGGATGTGTGCATACTTAAATAACTTTTAAAAATATTTTTTTTTAGTTGTAGGTGGACACAATACCTTTATTTTATTTGTTTTTATTTTTATGTGGTGCTGGGGATTGAACCCAGTGCCTCACACATGCTAGGCAAGCGCTCTACCACTGAGCCACAACCCTGTTAAATAACTTTTTAACAAGTTCATGGTACTCATTTCTGTCTAGTACTTAAGTGGAGTTACTTAATTTACAGTTAATAAGGTGCTTCCCCTCCTTCAAAATGGGAATTGAACCTTGGGGTCTGTACTGCTGGATTACATTTCCAGCCCTTTTTATTTTATTTTGATACAGAATCTTGCTAAGTTGCCAAGGCCGCCCTTCAACTTTCAATCTCCTCCTGCCTGTGCCTCACACGCAGCAGGGATTTCAGGTGTGTGCCGCCACACCTGGCTTGCTGATTCTAAAACATTTTTTGCTGTTTAGTTGGTAAAAGTGGGTTTGGGTCATTTCAAAGCAGATCTCTCATCTTCCAATAGATAAGTCTGGAGGTAGAACCATAATGTTCTCTGGTACCTTGGAGGCCTGAGTGTGGTGTGACGGCCCTAGCCCCAGCCCCTGACTGGCTGTTTCCTTCATCTATTTCTCTCTCTCTTTTTTCCTCTTTTTAGCATTTCTATGTGCCAGGCATTTTAGGGTAATTTAGGGAGATGAGAAGCAACAGAACGAATACCACCACTTAATAGAGCTATTATTTCTAACAGGGAAATTAGGTTACAAAGTTAGTGTTTTACTTAGATTTTAGGTTCCGATGTTACTGTGGTGGAAGAAGGATGGGCGTCCTGATGGGGTGTTGGGAGGGACTTGAGGTGGCCGAAGTGTGGCGTGGGCTGGATTGAGCAGCAGGGGGGTTGGAGGCAAGGCTCAAGGGATGGGCCAAGGCTGGAGCCTGCAGGTCCCCAGTGGCTCGAATGAAGGGTTTGTTCCCTGGGTGAGGGGCTTGACCCGTCCTGCCTCTCTGGGCTCAGTGTCCTGGTGAATAGGGTGGTGCGGTCCCTTTGAGTTGAAATGTCGTGTGGAAATGGGTGAGGTCCACCCCAGGTGTCCACCTTCCCTCTGCCTCTCCCTCTAGGCCTCCACCGCTATGTCTGGCTGGTGTACGAGCAGGACAAGCCGCTGAAGTGTGACGAGCCCATTCTCAGCAATCGCTCTGGAGACAACCGTGGCAAGTTCAAGGTGTCGGCCTTCCGCAAGAAGTACAAGCTGGGGTCCCCAGTGGCCGGCACGTGCTACCAGGCTGAGTGGGACGACTATGTGCCCAAACTGTACGAGCAGCTGTCTGGGAAGTAGGGGAAGCTCCGCGAGGCAGTGGCCCTGGCCTGGGCGGTGTTCTCTAGTGAAGTGACACATGGAGGGCTCCTCCCACTCCCTGGGCACAGGGCAGGGCTGCGCTTTAGGTGGTCAGGGAGACTTCTCCTGTTGCCTGTTCTTTATGATTTTAGATAGTCACATCCCAGTTTATGCTTTGATCTAATTTGAACTTCTTGTTGGGGGATATTTTGGTACTGCGAGGGGGTCAATGCATTGTTAGTCAAAGAATAACAACCTAGGTAAAAATACTACAGGAACCAAGTGTCAGTTAATCTTTAAGGAAAGCTTAAAAAAGCAGATGATTTGCTGCCTTTACCTTTGTGATTCTGAGTCCAGATTGTGAACGATGACACCTCTGAGATGTGTCTTTACAGTGCAGTCTCTGGCCAAGACAGAGGCTGGCGTCTCAGCTGCACCCCAGCACGGACTCAGGTACCGCAGGAGGTGTGAGCGCCCTGCTCTGGCTCCTTCAAAGAACAAAGCTGGATAAAGCAAGAGGGGGAGGGTGGCAGCGGTGCTGGGTGGCAGTGCTGGGCCCCAGCTGTTGGGGGTCCTGAAATCTGAGCCGATCACATGTCACTGGTTAAGAGCGATCTGGAGTTGCTTAATGTTGTGTTAATTCTGCTGTTCGCTTATTGTTGAATAAAAATAAAAGCACGGGATGATTCAGACCTCCAGGTATTTTGCCTTATTGGGCATGCGTTTTCTAAATGGGGGATGTCAAGAGACAGCCTCTGCGGGCCCTGAGTGCCAGTAGCTCTCGGGATTTAGTCTGTGGGCCACAGAGAGGGTCTCCTTGCTCCAGAATGGCCTCTACAGGTGCCGGTGATCCACAGTGCGAGCGACCTCCGGTCCTCAGTCGGCCTCCCCTCCCCTCACAGGGTTGTTGAATAACAAAACAATCCTTTGTTGAGAAGAAGGTGTGATGGATGGAATTAATATGTGTAAGTGGTGAACTAACTACCTGCCTGCCAGAGGGACAGAGTGCAAAAGGCTTGTCCCCCATTTCCACAGGGCTGTTTCTGGTATGTGTTTACCCAGAGTGTGACCACGAGGTTTAATAAAGACGGGCGTCTATTACAGGGCGCCCTTATCAGCCCTGCCAGAGCCCAGCATTTCTAAGGGACCTTGGGACGGCTCATTCTGACCTCATGGCAGAACGTAATGTGCAACACCATGGCCACCACTCGGAGCCCTGAATAAAACATGCACACAGGAATCCAGGTCTCGGCAGCAGGGTTGGTTTTCTCCAGTATGGACCAGCAGCACGTGGCCTGAATCTGTCCTTAGATGGGTGCCAAGTCCATCGGCCTCTGCCTACTGAAAACCCTTTGGCAATCTGCAGGTGCTCTGAGGATGGAGTCCAGATCCTGTGGGTGACCTATAAGCGTCGTTTGGCCTGACCCCATTTGTCTCCACCTCTCGTAATTTCTGTTCCCGTTAAACTCCCTTGCATGTGCTGGCTGCTCGGGGCTGGACTTTACAGTGCAGCTGTTGGTCCTCTTTCCCTCTGACAGTAATACTAACTGGGCTTTTCTAAGGAGGCTAAATATGCCTCTGTGTCTAATTTTCGATTTAATATTTCTCTCTATTACACTAGACCCTTTCCTTCACAAGGGTCGTTGAGAAGGTCCTGCTCAACGACCCCAGCCCTTGACACGCCTCACATAAACTGAAACCTCGTGGATCACTGAATTGACTGTAAAGGTGATTTTTTTTTTGTTGGGGGGGGGGTGGCATTGGGGATTGAACCTAGGGCCTCACACATGCTGAGCAGGTACGAGACAGGGTCTCACTGAGTTGCTTAGTGCCTCACTGTTGCCGAGATTGGCTTTGAACTTATGATCCTCCTGTCTCAGGTTCCCAAACTGCAGGGATTACAGGTGTGTGCCACTGTGCCCTTTTAGTTTTTGACATAGGGTATCACCAAGTTGCTGAGGCTGGTCTTAAAGTTGCAGACCTCTGTCTGTCAGCCTCCTTGAGTAGCTGGGATTACAGGAAGGGACTTCTCTATAACACACATTATACTTTAAAAGTTCCTTCTTTCCTCTCGTGGATTCACACCACACATGAGAGCCCCCTAAAGCCCATCATCAGCTCCCTGGTTCTGATGGCTATGAACATGAAAAAGCCGCTCTCATTCCTGGGTTCTTGGTCTGGTGGTCCCTCCATTTGGGGCTTCCCATCTTTTCCCCTTTTCCTCTCTATTTTTTTATTGTTTTGTGGTACTGAGGATTGAACCCAGGGATGCTTTAGCCGTCTGCAGTCTCTGGAACCATCCCTTATTTGCAGTTAAGTGATGGTGTCACTTGTCTCAGGGATCTCTGGCTGAAGCCTTTGTATAGGTTCAATGCTTTCTGGTGCCACATTCTGCAGCCAATCAGAATGCTTTTTCTGTTCATGTTGTCCACGTGAGCTGCCTCCCCAGCCACCTCCTCCCCACACTTTTTTTTTTTTTTTTTTGGTACTGAGGATTGAATCCAGGGGCGCTTAGCCATTGAGCCACATCCCCAGACTTTTTTTTAAGATTTTTTTTTTTTTTTTTTAGGGCTGGAGTTGTGGCTCAGCGGTAGAGCACTTGCCTAACATGAGTGAGGCCCTGGGTTCGATTCTTAGCACCACATATAAATAAATGAATGAAATAAAGGTCCATCAACATCTAAAAAAAAATTTAAAAAAAATTTTTTTTTAGTTGTAAGTGGATACAATACCTTTATTTATTTTTACTTATGTGGTGCTGAAGATCGAACCCAGTGTCTAATGCATGCTAGGCAAGTGCTCAACCACTGAGCTACCGCCCCAACCACCCCCACTTCTTTTGAGCCGGTCTTTCTAAATTGCACAGGCTGGCCTTGAACTTGTGATCCTTCTTCAGCCTCATGAATTGGGGCAGTGACAGGTGTGTGCCCCTGTGTCTGGCTCAAATTACTTCTTATTTTTCTTGTTCCTACTCCTGATCCCTCTTCCCCAAACCCACCTCTTTCTTTTTTTTTTTTTTTTAACCTTTATTTTGTTTATTTTTTTATGTGTGCTGAGGATTGAACCCAGTGCCTCACACATGCTGACGAGCACTCCACCCCTGAGCCACAACCCCAGCCCAAACATACCTTTTTCTTGAAGAAATTCAAATGGGTAAGAAAATTTCCAGTAATCTTAAGACCACATTTCATGAGTACCAATAGGACCATATCTGGGGTTCTACTTTGATAAGCTCACTTCTTAGCCTGTCAATAAGTAGAGTAGACATTTTTCAACTTTTATAGAAGTATAATGTTGGCACACTATCACACATAAGTGAAGGATTTCCCATCACCCCCGAAGTTAGTTTCCTAGTGTCTTCACATTTCCTCCCTCCTTCTACACCTACCCCTGATCACCTACTGTTTTGCTTTCTGTCACTATGTTTTCCATTTTCATATGTGTATGTGTGTGTGTATATATATGAGACATATGTAAACGAAGTCATGTAGTAGCAACCGTAGTCCCCTTATCTGTCAGGGATATGTTCCAAGAAACCCAGCCGAGGCTTTAAACCATGGGTAGTGCCAAACCCCACAAGTACTTTTATTCTGCTGTACATACACACACCTATGATGACGACCTATTTATGAATTAGGCACAGCTAGAGGCACAGCTAGAGATCAGCAGCCACTAATGGTGACCTATGGTAAAGATCACAGTACACTATAATACAAGTTATGTGGATCTTTCAAAATAACTTACTGGCCTGTACTCACCCTTCTTCCTGTGATGGTCTGAGGCGAAAGATGCCTCTGTGTGAAGAAGAGCTGTGAGTGACGCTGGCCTCGTGACGCTGCCTTAGGGACTATTGGCCTTTTGACATATATCAGAAGGAGATTATTTCTGTCGGTAATTCTGATCACAGAGCCAAGAGGTCATTGATGGCTAGGGATCATTAACAGTTGACGTTTATTTTCTCCTCCCAAGTCTTTTGAAAGAACATTGCCATTGAAAACTATGGTTTACGCCCTTGCACCCCCAGGGTCTGGGGATTCCGACCAGGGCCCTGCGCATGCGCACGGGCTCCACCCCGCCCCACCCAGCCTCTCTCTCCTTGGCGCTTTAATGAATGCAGGTTCTATGGGGCATCTTCAGAAGAGCCCAGCTGCATCACATTTGGTGACTTGATTTCGATGGCATTTTTCTCTTTTTTCAATTCTGCCTGAAATGTGGCAGCAGGAGCTTCACCAGCAGACTTCACTAATTTGCTTTTTTTTTTTTTTTTGGTGGTACTGGACAAGGGCTCTACAACTGCACCATGCCTTCAACACTTTAAAAACTACTTTTATCTTGAGGCAGGGTCTCATAAATTGTGCAGGCTTACCCCAAACGTGATCTTCCTGCCTCAGCCTCCCAAGTTGTGGGGATTACAGGTGAGCACCTGCACCCATCTTTCCAGTGACTTTTATGGAAGTCAGTTCAAACCTGTGTCGGAGTTTGTGCAACCACCCCTTACAGTAAATGACAGTGTCATTTGTGTTAGGGATCCCTTGCTGAAGTACTCGGAATCCCTTTGAAGTCTTTATGGTGCCATTTGTGCAGCCTGTCAAAATGCTTTTTCTGCTATATATTGTCCACCCACAAATTTAATGCCTTTTCTGTCTTAACTAAGTATTTATCATGCACTGTAATACTTATGCTGTGACTTTTGCAGTCTAAGGTATACAAGCAAAACTAGCACACATTTATTTTTCCTTCTTCATAATTTCATGGATAGAAAATTCATTTCTACAGTAGATCTTAGCACTTCAGCAACAGTTGTTGTTGTTGTTGTTTTTCCTTACTAAGTTGAGAACTTCACTGAAAGGAAGAATGTTCTGGTTTCTTTTGGGAATATTTGAGTTTCCAGCATCACTATTCTTAGGTGTTGGGGCCATTATTAGGTAAAATAAGGGTACTTGAACACAAGCACTGTGGTTCCTTGACAGTCAATCTGATAACTGAGATGGCTGCTAAATGACTAACAGACAGGTAGCATATACAGCGTGGATAACCCTGGACAGAGGGATGATTGACATCCTAGTGGGATGGAGCAGGATGGCACAAGATTTCATCATGCTACTCAGAATGGCACCCAGTTTAACACTTAGGAATTGTTTATTTCTGGAATTTTCCCATTTGATATATTTGGACCCCAGTTGACCAAGGGTAACACTATGGAAAACAAAACCACAGATAAGGGGAGATTACTGTAATCTAGGCTAGTTTTTTTTTTTTTTTTTTTTTGGAGCTGGGACTTGAACCTAGGGCCGTATGCATGCAAGGTAAGTACTCTGCCAACTGACCTACTTCCACAGCCCATCTAGGCTCATTTTTTGAGATTCATCCATGTTGCTGCATATAGCTTTGTTTCCTTTTCATTGTCAAACAACAGTCATTACATGGATCTGACCCAATTTACCCATTTACCTGGTGGTGGCACAAGGTATATCTAATTACTTTTGCTATGAAGCTGTTATGGACATATGTATAGGTTTCTCTGTGAACACAGGTTTCCATTTCTTTTTTGCCAATAATCTAGGAATGGACTTGCAAGAGATATGGTTAACTTTATAAAATACTGCCAAACTATCTTCAAAAGTGGGTGTACCATCTTACTTTATGAGATTTTTAGTTGTTCCACATTCTCAACAAAACTTGTGTTTTCCAACACACTCTTACAGTCGTGGATGCCATCTTACTTTCCATGAGCATTTAAATTTTTTTTTCTTTTTCTAGTTGTAGATGAATACAATATATTTATTTTTATTTATTTATTTTTATGGGTGCTGAGGATAGAACCCAGGGCCTCATGTGTGAGAGGCTCTACCATTGAGCTACAACCCCAGCCCTCCATGAGCATTTTGATCATCTGTGTATCTTATTTTATAAAGAATTCCCATCCTTTTTCATTTTCTTATGGGGATTCTCTTCATATTATTGAGTTGTAAGAGTCTTTTACATATTCTCAATACTAATTCTTTGCCTGATAAATGTACTATGAAAATTCTCAGCCTATGGCTTGTCTTTTTTGACTTCATGGTGGCTTTGAAGAGTAAACAATTTTTTTTAATATTTATTTTTTACTTAGAGGTGAACACATATCTTTATTTATTTATTTATTTTTTATGTGATGCTGAGGATTGAACCCAGGGCCTCACACGTGCTAGGCAAGCACTTTACCTCTGAGCCACAATCCAGCCCCTGAAGAGTAAACAATTTTAATTTTGATAAAAATCAAACTTATTTTTGCTCTTACATTTTATACTTGTTCTGTTCTAAGAAACATTTGCCTAGTTGAAGGCCATGAAGATTTTCTCCTGTGTTTTCTTTGAGAAGTTTTATTTTACATTCTTGAAGTCTATCATCATTTTGAATTGAATTTTTTGTGTGTATAGTGAGATAAAAATGGGCTTTGATTTTCCTACCTTGCATATCCAGTTGGTCTAGTACTGTTTGTTGGAAAGATTTTTCTCTCTTCAGTAAATTATCTTGGCATCATTGTAAAAAGCCAGTTCACCAATAAATTCATTATTTCTGAAATCTTTGTACTATCCAATTGTTTTACATCTACTGTTTTACAAACACCCAGGTATCTTGATTTTATAACTTTATGGTGGTTCTTAAAATCAAGTAGCGTAAGTTCTCCAACTTTGTTCTTTTAAAAAATTGCTATTGTTATTCTGTTTGTGTTTCCATATACATTTTAGGATCAACTTGCCAATTTCTACAAGAAAGTTTGCTGGGATTTTGATTAAGATTGCTTTGAATCCATAGATCAGTTTGGAGAGAATTGACATCTCAATAGTTTTTTTTTTTAATTGTGCTGGGCATTGAACCCAGGGCTTTACACAGGCAGGAAAGCACTTAATACTGAGCTACATCTCCAGTCTTTTGATCCACAAATATACTACATATTTTCTTCAATTTAAACTTTAAATCTTGCCTGGGGATGTAGTTCAGAGGTCGAGTGCTAGACTAGCCTGTGTGAGGTCTTGGGTTCCTTTGCTAGCACTGGGGGAAAAAATTAAATCTGTTTCAGTATAGAGATCCCAGAACTCCATTTTTACTTTTATTTCTAAGTAGTGTATATTCTTATGGCATAGAGATGGTCTGACTTACAATGGTTATACTTAGAAATTTTTCCACTTTATTTACAATGAATGGCTTTATCAGGATGTATCTCCCTCTAAGTTAAGAAACATCTGTACTGTGATGGGAATTTTTTTCCCCCTTCAGTGCTGAGGATCAAAGCAAGGTCCTCATGCATGCCAGGCAAGCACTCTTCCATTTAGCTACACCCCTAGCCACCAACTTTGTATGATTTTTTAAAAAATATTTTTTCGTTATTAATGGACCTTTATTTTATTTATTTACATGTGGTGCTGAGAATCGAACCCAGTGCCTCACACATGCCAGGCAAGCGCTCTACCACTGAGTCACCACCCCAGCCCTTTTGTATGATTTTTGATTCTTAAAAATTTGTCATTTTATGGTCCTGTATATGGTTCAACTTGGTGAACATATGATGAATATTTGAAAATAATGTGTATTCTGATGTTTGTGGAGACAGTGTCCTATAAATGTCAATTAAGTCAAGGTCACTGATAGTGTTCACATCTGTTTTTTCTTATTTTTCTGTGTTTAGTATCAATTGCTAAGAGAGGGGAGTTAAAAGATATTTTTTCCCCTAGTTTTCCATTTAATTCTGTCATTAAATTTTTTTTTTTAATTTTTATTTTTTAGTTTTAGGTGGACACAATATCTTTATTTTATTTTTATGTGGTGCTGAGGATTGAACCCAGTGCCTGACGCATGCAAGGCGAGCACTCTGCCACCTAGCCACAATCCCAGCCCCTAATTCTGTCAGTTTTTTTTTAAATATTTTTTAGTTTTAGATGGACACAATACCTTTATTTTATTTATTTATTATTTTGAGGTGCTGAGGATTGAACCCAGTGCCTCACATGTGCCAAGCAAGTGCTCTACCACTGAGCCACAACTCCAGCCCTAATTCTGTCAATTTTTGACTCATTTATTTCCAGGTATTGTTGTTAGGTGTATATACATTTAAAATTATTTATGACTTCTTGAATTTTTTTTCTCATTATGACTGAGGCTTTTTTTTTTTTTTTTTAATCTCTGGTAATACTCTTTGTTCTGAAGGCAGTTTTAGTTGCCATCAGCATAGCCCCTGCAGACTTTGACTATTTGTTTGGCATTTTTCCATCCATTTATTTTCAAATTCTCTGTGCCTTTGTATTTATTCTGTCTCTTATAGTCAGCATGTGATCCTTTTATCCACTGTCAATCTCTGCCTTCTTACTGGACTGAACAGAGACCATCAACATTTAATGTAATTACTGATATGGTGGGCTTTTTGGTCTTCTATTTTATGATATGATTTATTTATCTGTTTTAAAAATTCCTCTCTTCTCCCTGTCTTGCTTTCTCTTGATTATTCAAATATTTTATCTCTTGGATTTTTGGCTATCATTTTTTGGGTTTTCTTTTTGGTGGTGGTTCCTGGGATTACATTTTAACTTTTCATAGTCTCCTTAGAACAGAAATTGTAGCATTGCAAGCAAAATGTAGATGCCTTGCAACCATATAGATCTTTAACCCCCACATTTTGTTATAGTTTTATGGATTTTATCTGCAGACATTAAAATCCTTACTAATGTTTTAACTTTTGCTTTCTCCAGTGTTATAGATTTAGACTACTTGAGAAAGTCTTTTATATTTATCCAGATATTTACCACTTCTGTTGCTTTTCCTACTGATCCAAGTTTCCTTTTGAATTTACTCCCCTAGTATGAAGGATTTCCTTTAACTTTTTTCCCCCCTGGAGAGAGAATCTAGGTTTGAGTGAGTCTCCTGCCTCAGCCTCCGGTGCTGCTGGCATTATGGGTGTGCATTACCACACCTGGCAACAGCATTTCTTGCAGGGCAAATATGCTGGAAATGATTCTCCTGATTTTTCTTCACTGCCAATGGTTTGGTTTCATCTCCGTTTCTGTCTAGGTGGCTGCTCCTAGACACCTTTTATTTTGTAGCATCCTCAGGTAGATGCTTTTGCATTTTGCCCTGGTTTTAATCTTCAGGAGAGAGACTTACACTGCCTTGCTAACCAGGAACAACCTAAATATATTTCTCCAACAGGCTGGGGGTGTAGCTCAGTGGCAGAGCACTTGCTTAGCGTGCTGGAGGCCCTGGGTTCACAGTATTGGGAGGGGGCAGTATTTCTGTGGCAAAATAAGGGCTAGATTAAAATCAGAGTGGGGGGTGCTGGGGCTGGGGCTCAGTGGCAGAGCATTTTCCTAGCATGTGTGAGGCCCTAGGTTTGATCCTAGGCACCACATAAAAATAAACAAAATAAAGGCATTCTGTCCACCTACAACTACACACACACACAAATCAGAGGGGTCCATGCCATTCTTACCTATGCACATTTCCAGTGGCCCAGGAATAATCTTTTCCAATATATAAATAAGCGGGTAACTGATTGTCATAAATTCAAGAAATAAGTTAGGGGCTGGGGATGTGGCTCAAGCGGTAGCGCGCTTGCCTGGCATGTGTGCGGCCTGGGTTTGATCCTCAGCACCACATACAAAGATGTTGTGTCCGCCGAGAACTAAAAAATAAATATTAAAAAAATTCTCTCGCTCTCTCACTTTCTCTTTTAAAAAAAAAAAAGAAAAAAAAAAAGAAGTAAGTTAGTTTACCCAGTGAATGAGGGATCCTCTGATGGCCCCATGACTGGGATTGCTGCAGTTCCTTTAAACGTCTGTAGCACCCAGTACCTGCACTGTCATGGACTAAGTCACTGCTCACCAAGTCTGTTGCCATCTGCCTTCTGTCCACTGAAGATTGAAGCCTTGAGCCCAAGCATAGTAGCACCTTCAATCATCCTACTTACTGCTACACCCCAGGGACGCAATAGGTGCTCAAGAAATATTCCCTTCAAGAAGGAGTGAATGTGTTACTCCTGCCCTTGTGATCTCTTACCCTCTTTTCCTTTGCTCATCTCCACAGCACCTGTTACCATATAAAATCCTTGTTATAATAATTATTATTACTGGTTTCCTCCCAGCCCTAGTGGAAACTGCGGGAGAGCACAGATCTTTGCCTGTTTGACGTGGGCCATGCACGCAGCCTGGCGAAACATGCAAGGTGACTATTCACAGAGGGAGAAATCCAAGGCTGTCCCTTACCAATAGGTGTGACAAACCTATAACAAATAATTCTTGTTAATTCAGGGAGCTTAGCACATGCTGGAAGAATGCAGGAAGCGGCTGTCTTTCATATCCGTGGCTCTGCCACCTCCTCACGCGGGCACTAAAAGGAGACCTGGTGCGTACCTGGTGTTAGGAGCAGGGACCAGCACTCCTTCTTTCTGATAACTAGGCCCTGGGTCACAGGAGGCTTTTATAATAGCAGCACCTGCAATCTCACAGTCTCATGGCCTTTTCAAAAGGTGGCCTAGACCTTTTTTACCACAGAGGAAAGGATGAAGTAGATGACAGGGCTTTTCTGTCCAGGATGCCCTTTTTGGGTTTTGAGTTCAGACAGGTCTCGATTCAGACCCGCCCGGCCACTGCCCTGATCAGAGCTTCCTTCCTGGTGTGTGAAGTGCTGGGTGGTATTCCATGGTAAGCACAGCGTGCAGTACACACCTGTTTTGGGTGGATGATTATTGTGGTTCGTTAGCTTTCTGTCACTGTGACAAAACACATGTGATAATCAACTTTAAAGGAGGAAAGATTTATTTTGGCTTATGGTTTCATTCTATGGTCAACTGACCCTGTTGCTTTGGACCTGTGGTGGCACAGTACACCACACGAGGAAACTGTGGCAGAGGAGGCCTGTTCACAGCATGACCAGGGACAGAAAGATGGGAAGGGGCTGGGGTCCCAAGTCTCCTTCAAGGGCCCACCCCACAACGAGCTAGCTTCCTTTCACTAGTCACCACCCCCTAAAAGTGATACGACTTTCCAACAGTGCCATAGGCTGAGGACAGAGCCTTCATCACATGGGCCTTTGGGGACATTTCAGATCCAAATTAGAGCAATTCTGTGTCTCCTTGTGAGCCCTCTGAAACATTATTTTCCTGTGTTTCTATTTTCCTGGGTTTGAATTTTTTTCTTAGCAGGAACTAAGCTGCTTCAGAACCTGGGTGATAATTAGTGAAACCTTATGGTTGGGGTTAACCCATGCTGACAACTATTTGGTAATTTCATGAATATGCCTTCCTGCTTTTAGTCTATCGTAGTGACAATGTCGGGTCACACTTGTCTGTGGTAACTGAACCTCCTATGGGATTCGAGAATGACCTTGAGGTCATCATTCCAAAGGGCAATTTTCAAGGTCTAGGACTTACAGATGGAAGAATCTGAGCTCTTTAGAGGTTGTCCTGGCCCTGAAATCATATGCTAGGAGTTATGCTTACTATCTCACTGTTATACAATTATTCTAATAAAAGCAGAATATGAAGGAGTGTGATCTACATTACAGTGGGATCATTTAAATATTTGATTATGCTTTTTCCCACCTTGCTTTTTTTTAAGGGTACCTTATTACCTTCTCAGCAATACCTGCTTCTACGCCACAGGCACACTGGGCGTAGTGTGTGTATGTATGTATGTATGTGTGTGTATGCGCGTGTGTGTATGCGCATGTGCGTATGCGCCTCCGCCTCCTATTGCTAAGGGTGTGAGGTGCCATGGGCCCCTTGAGCAGGAGCAGTGCGACACCATCTTTAGCCCTGGAGAGGAACCTGGAAGACACGGCTTTACCTGAGGATCTTGAACGGAGCCTTCGTGGAGCATCTGAGGCCACAGAGAGTGGTTTGGGAGGGTGGCTCTCCCTGGGAATGCTCACCTGGTGAACCTGGAAGGGAAACCTGTCACAATAACACAGCAAGGCCATGTGATGAACACTTTTATTTACAAATATAATTAAAAGCTCTGACAGTTATCATGCTCTTCCTTGGAACCTGAAAAATGTTTTGTTTTTAAAGTGCATGCAAAAGAAGTAAAGCCTTTTTTTTTTCATCATTTTTTATTGTAAGAAAATACACAGTTTGAAAGTGTGAATAATGCAGTATTTATGACCAAGATATGGGACTCAGGAAGGGGAAGGGAAATAAAGAAAAAGGTCAAGATGATCTGACTGAGAGACAGAGTGGAACTCCAAATACTGAATTGGAAAAGGGGGAAGGTGGGGAGGAACAGGAGGAGGAAGTAAAAAAATTTGATCAGAGAAACAGTTAAAATACAATATGAAAATAAGTAATACCTCTCCTTAAATTCCTTCTATACACAAAATACACGATTTGCCAAAGCCCAATTTGTGCTACTGGGATTCTGTGAGCTCCTTAAGTGTATTCACATCCTCTGCAACAGCAGAAAATGGTTATGATACAATCAGAATATGCTGAAGACAAGTTCAACTCTTGCCAGCAGGTTCTTAAAAATCACAAGATCTCTTCACCCCGCCCACCCCCCCAGCCCCAAAAAAGTAATATGTCACCACTGATATGTACATCACAATTAGTTTCTGTAAAATGTATCAAATTTTCAATCTTTAATAAAACTTTGTTTTTTTTATTCCTGATGAATAAATACCAAAAAAATAAAATAAAATAAAATAATGCAGCAGCTAGTTAAGGTGTAAGGCTGCGGATATTGTGTCTCTCTCCCCCTTGGCATTTATTATTATTATTATTATTATTATTTTTTGCTTTACTTTCACAGATTGGTGGTAATGAGTGATTGCTTAAAGCAATATATATCCACTTTTTTGTTGTTGGTGGTTTATTGGTTTTGTTAAAACTGTCTCCATAGTTTTCACTGAAACATTTTGAATCACATCAATACTGTGACGTGTACTATGAATAGAAGAGATGGCCAGACTCTGGCCAGCACTGAAAGTTGACACGGGGGGAGGAAGGGGCCCCTGATGGAGTAAGAATAAACAGGCACTAGTCCGACACGATGTCAGTAAGAGTAAGAGAGAGAGAGTGAGCAACGCCCGTTAAAATGGGGAATGTGGTTTTGCAGGGTTTGAATTTTTTTCTGTTTTCTTTTCTTTTTTTTTTTTTTGTAAATGGCAAAAAATTTAATCTCATCTATAGTCCTCCTTAGGAAAATCTAATGTAACCAAATTCCCAAATCCCATTCTGAGGCTCTCCATGTCAAAAGTTTCAATCTCTCGCTCTTGCCTTTCCAGTAGGTACTTGATTCTCTCGCTGCGCTCCTTCTGCAGGGCGGCCAGCTCCTCTTCAATCTGAAACACAGTAAGGGGCCTTAGATGGAAACGGCCTCCCAACAGATGCCCACAGGATAAGCAACACACGCATGCACGCCCAGGAGGCATGTGCACCTGGGCCTAGGCTGGGGCAGCCCTGAGGCAGGTGTCTGGCCTAATCCATTCTGCTTAAAACTTGCTGCAAGAATACACATGTTGGGGCGGCCTGGCGTGAGCAGCGCCACCCTACCAGCCCAGCAGCTGGGCGGATCTGGGTCAATGTCCAGTCCTGTCTCAGCAGAAGCCAAGACACTAGAGCACAGATGGCGCTGCTTTCCCACCGTTGGTTGGTTGCCTTTTGGGTCCTTAGATATTTAGTTCTAAGAACTGGAGCTAAAAAAACTGCTCTGTCTCAGGGAGCCACTGGAAGAAAGGGCAAGTAACTGGTTAAGCAACTAGATGCTTCCATCTTTGAGGTGCCTTGTGACATCTTTCTCCTCCATGCTCCCCAGAATATCTAAAGCACTGAATATTTCAACTGGAATGACGTCCATTATGCGTGGCGGTATCAGCCTGTATTTGTCTTAATTCTTGTTTTAAGAGCCCTGCTGGTGATTTCTCTTGGTTTAAAAACACCCAAGAAGCCAAATCTCGGACTTCCTCATGCCATTTAGCAGTACCCTGTGTGTCATGATTACCAGGCAGCAGCCTGTTGGGAAGGCCTGGGGCTTCCTAACAGAGTAGCAGAAGGGCTTAAGCAGTGTGCTCAGACTTCTCAAGGCAGCGAGCTGTTCTGAGCCTTAGCGTCCTGGCCAGCGGAACGTGGTCCATGTCTGCCCCCCAGGAAGACCAGCAGTATAATGCAGATCTAAGTGAACATTGCCTGGTGTGACCCTTGTGACCAGGGGACTCCATAAACGGCAGCTTCCTGGCCTGCAACCCCCGCCCCAGCTGCACGGCCCCCAGTAACTCATACCTTCTGCTCAAGATGTGCTCTGCGCAGAGACACCCTCTGCTCTAGCTTCTGCAGCTCACGTTCATGTTGTGCCTCTGTCTGCATCTTGATTTTGCTCTGGTAGGCGTTGAGCAGCTCCATTTCCTGCTGGAGCTGTAGCCTCAAGGCCTGGCATTCTGCTTCTTGAGCCTCATCTAGCCGTAACTGCGGGCACAGAAGACACACACTGTCATACAGCCCTCGCTGGCTGCACTTGGGGACTACTGGGAGATGTCTCCTCTTTTTTACTGAAAAGGGTCCCCTCAGAAAAACAGATGCCCTGGGTATATTCGGAGGTAGGATCAGAGCCAGTGAAATCTGCCCAATGGGCGACAAAGTCCTAAAAACACAGTCTTTTAAATATGGTCTGAAGCCACTGTAGCAGGTGTCAGGAAGCTCTTCACGCTAGTGACAAGGCCTGTGGATGTGCAGGTGGCATGTCTACACCAATTGATATCTACACCACCTTTCACTTAGAAGTGTCACCTGACCAATTACTTAACCTCTCCAGTACTAGGAATGGAACCCAGAGCCTCATGTATGCGAGGCAAGTGCTCCACCACTGAATGCATCCCCAGTCCCTCGCTTCTCCGCTTCATCGCAAGAAAACAAGAACAGTTCCTATTGTCTGAGATCGATGTGAGGATTACATGAAAGGATTCGTAAACAATCCCAGGTATACTGCAATCCCAGCAAGTCGGGAGATTGAGGCAGCAGGATGGCAAATTCAAGGCCAGCTTGGGCAATTTAGTGAGGCCCTGTCTCAAAATATAAAAAATTTAAAGTCTGAGGACATAGCTCAGTGGTAGAGCATCCATGGGTCCAATCCCCAGTACCGCAAAAAATCAACAAATGAATACATAAGCAAATAAATACACACCATCCCAGGTAGAGAATAATCCCAGGCTAAGTAGTCAGTAAGTAGTGTCTGCTGTTATTTTGGTTTTGACAAGACTGTTTACATATCTGGATATCTTTAACCCCCAAACCATAAAGTCATTTAGATATGCTCAGTTCTAAATCAATCATCTATAACACTTGGGACACATGCCACAGTTCATTTAGGCAACATTGGCGCCTGTTGAGGACTACACAAGTCATCTGGATAGCTGGCCAATAACTCAAGTGGTTCAGAGTTTGTTCCCAAAAAGCATCCTTGCCAATCTTAAGGGGCATAGTCTGATTTGAAGTAAAAAAGTCTACATTATAAGGTGGCCTTATAAGTTCCCTTGATTCCCACGGTATGGAAACTTGGTGTTACACGCCAACGTGCCCACATCTTGTGTGGGGAACAGGCGGGCCCGCTCTCAGAAAGGCCTACCCCTCAACCTGAAGAGGGGGAGGCTCTGGGCCATTAGCAGGACTAAATTCAGGGATTTCTTTGCTCTGCCCAAGTCTTGGCTTTGTCCAAACATACTGGCCCTTAGTATGGCTGGGAACTTTGAGATCAGAAACCTTTAATGAGATAATCCAGTCTACCCTGAGCTTATCTGCATGTTTCCATACATTTTCTTTTGTTTTCATTTTGCCAAGATATTACTCTCTACCTTATCTACAATTTGTAATAATTAACAATGTCTTACAATCTCCTGGTTGGAGAAATGACTTTTTGAAATGTTACTTGCCTACTATCTTCTTTAGTACTTTTGGAGAAATACACTATAGAGATTAAAGGAACCTAAAATAAATTATGCAATTATATTTCCAAGGTACCTTCTAATAATTAATCCTAACCAGTTTTCATTAAAACCCACTAAAGAGGATGGCTCACTCTCTTCTTATTTTCCCAATGAGAAATGAAGGGAAGACATACGGGACCCAATGCACAGTTGACCTGCAGCAGGAACAGCCTTCCAAATGAACGCTGAGGAGTTCTGTGGCTCCCAGTGAGGGTGGTTACTGATTCCCTCTTGATATGCAGACCTCTTACCGGTAAAGGAAATGGAAGCCCTGCTCTTTCCTACTCTCCGGTTTGTGTTGCTAGAATCCCTGAGCAAGTGGGCGAGAGGCTCATCCTCAGGGCATTTTCTTTGGTTTCTGGTTCTTGATTACTGTCATCCATAACTATGCTTTGTCCCAGCTCTGACTATGAAGGTCCCTGTGCCAGAAACCAGGGGGACACTCCAGGTTTTGGTATTCATCACCTGAAGCTAAACACACCAAATCCACTAAAAAGTTTTATAAGATTATAGGTAGATATCATGTCTGTTTTCTAAGGTGGCTTCAGTGCAAGAAAAGGAAGACACAGGCAGCAGTATAGTGGGCGCCAACCCCTCAGGCTTACAGGGACCCCTCCAGGGTTCAAATCCTGCCTCCAGCGCTCATCGGCTGCGCGCTGCTCCCACCCCAGGGCTGGTGTGCTACCTGAGGGCCACCGAGGCCTTGCGAACAAGCTTCACTAGATAGACACACTCGTTCATTTACCCAGGTCTGGGGTACTTCTGCACTGTAGTGTAGAGTCAGCCAGTCGTGATAGACACTGTGGCCCATAAAGCCTGAGATATTTCCTATCTGCCTCTTTTCAGAAAATGTTTGCCAACTCTTAGTCCTAAGCAGGAGCTAAGCTGAGTGGCTTTCCTTTAGAAAACCTCATAGGTGGGCTGGGCTGGGGCTCAGGGGTAGAGTGCTCGTCTAGCATGTGTGAAGCCCTGGGATGGATCCTCAGCGCCACATGAAAATAAATAAATAAAATAAAGATATTGTGTCCAATTACAACCAAAAAATAAATATTAAAAAAAAAAAAAGAAAACCTCACAGGTAAATTTAGGGTTAAATAGTAACTACTTGAAAGGGGTGTCACAAAAATGAAATATTACCCACCCAAGCAATACTCAAGACAGCAGGGACAGTGGGATGTGGTCACTAAAAGACAGCTGCTATGGTCAAACCTGCTTTGATCTTCTGTCTCAGGAGAGGGCATTTCTCTCCTTGTAGTCAAGTGCAGTCATGAACCTCTATCCCTCCTCCCCTCCTCTCCCATCTGTGTGACCTGCAGGCACGGGATGTCTGGGGTGTGCCCAAGTCACAGAGGCTACTGCAGTTATCAACAAGACAAAACCCCCAAGCTCGCCCCTCCTCCCTCTCTCTACACTCCTCACTTCACACTCAGGTTGAGGTGACCCTTCTGTTTATATGGCTCACAAGGAGGCCTCCGCTGGCCATCACCAACTGCTGGCCATCATGATCCCGTCCTCACCTGGCCTGACTCCCAGCAGCACTGGCTACTGTGGACTTTACCTTTCCTTCTGGAAATCCTTTCCCGCCTCCTGAGACACTGCAAACACCCGTGATGGTTTTCCATTCCTGTCCTGCTCCCTTCCCTGGGTTGTTCCCCAGCACAGGGCCTCCTGCCGGCTGACTCTGCCACGGGCCATGCAAATGACTCCCACCTGGACCCCTCGGTTCACCCTGCCCTTCTGAGGCCCAGACCAAAGTATCCAGCCTACCAGAGATGCCCTCAGGCTCCACACAGCCCAAGTCAACTCATTATCTTCCCTTCCTGCCTCCCCAGCCCTGCCCACTTCCTTTTCAACCTGTAGGTAGCTGGCCATCATCTCTGCCTGTCACTAACTAGGTGCCTCGACTTTCCCTCCTGCCCAGCTCTTTCAAGCTTCACCCCCACTGCTCCTCTCTGGTGAAGCCACCACTCCCTGGTGCCCAGGGAAAAGCAGTGGCATCTAGACAATCTCCTCATACCCACTCTTGCCATTCTCTACAGGTCACCGAGTAAACATTTAAAAATACAAATCTGATGCCAGGCCCCTGCTCAATACTCTTCATCAGCTTCCAGCTGCGTTTAGGGTAAAGACCAACAGTCTGCATGGGTGCAGGCCCCTACGTCCCAGCCCATGGCCCTGCAGGCTGATTCCCAGGCTGGTCTCCTCCTGGCTCACTACTTTCCAAACACAGTGGACGTCTGTGAGTTCTTCAAAAGTGCCACGTTTTCTCATCTTTGCACATCTAAATACTCTTGTCAAAGAGGCCCTTCCCAACTCTGGGCCACCCAGCCTCCTGTTCATACTCCACTGGATTCTTGCACTCACTCTGCCGCTATGGAGTGGGCTCTTCAGCCTGGTGTCCTCCACTCTTGGGTAGATTCCATGAGGTCCTGATGGCTATCTCACTCACCCTAGCATCCTGGGAGGCCTGGGGCACAGCCCAGGGAGAACCCACGGGATGGCCCGGTCCTGAGGTCTTCCTTCAGCTCTTTCCCTTTGCAGTGGACTCCCGGCCACTCCTCACCCTGCAGCTCTTTCCCTTTGCGACCACTGACCAACCTCTGAGAGGCCGCCTCACACTGTCTGCCTCATCTGCAGCCCCCCTTTCAATGCAGGATCACGTCTCCCACTCCCACTGCTCTGGGGATTGTCTGTAACCAGCAGTGGGTAAGCCCACGGCTTATTATTATTATTTTTGTGGTGCTGGGGACTGAACCCAGGGCCCTGTGCAGCAAGCAGGCCCTCTACCAACTGAGCCGTCTCCCCAGCCCCAAAGGTTGGGATTCTAATTGGTCTCTGTGACAGCTGAAATCTTCAGTTAGAACCTACGCCTGGCCTCTCTCCTGGTCCCCCCTTAGGTCACCGAGTGTTTGTTTCCTTTGGCCTGCTTCTATGTAGCCCTCACATGCGGGTGTCCACCAGACTCTGTCCTTGGTCCCCTTTCTCTCTAATTCCATCTGCTGTCCCCAGCAGATCTTATCCATTTCTAACAGCTACCTCTAACCCATTTGGCAAAGATGTCTGTTTTTTTGTCTTTAACCCATTATGTCTTATCATCCTATCTATGGGGCACTTATAAAAACTTCAATTGAGGGCTGGGGTTGTTGCTCAGTGGGAGAGCACTTGCCTCACACATGGAGGCACTGCATTCAATTTTCATGATGGCATATAAATAAATGAATAAAACAAAGGTCCACTAACAATTAAAATAAAAAAATCTTAAATTGAGCAATTTTATAGATGTCTTATAAAATTTTATAGGATGATGGGACATAATGAGTTAATCCTGATCTCTCTCCTGAACTACAGATTTCCATATTTGTATCTTTCTATGGATACCTGCCTGGCTCAGATACCATGTCCACAACTTAGCCAATGACCCCTCCCCCTCAAGGCATCCAAACTCACCCCCTTCTATTTTTCTATCTTGGTAAAGTGATGACTTTTTCCAGTCTGTTGTCAAACCTACCTCTCAAATTGGTCACTAAGTTCTCTCTATATGCTTTCTAAATATTTTTCAAATCTTTCTCCTCCTTACCATTTCCCTTATTACCCTCCTTCTGGTTTTCTGAACTCATTTTTGGTTTGGGGACTGCATCCGGGCCTCACACAAGAAGCCTGCACTCTACCACTGAGCTGAGTCCCGGGCACCATGCTTGGACATTTCCCCCTGGACTACTGAAATAACTTGCCAACAGGTCTCTTTCCCTATATTTGCTGCACGACTGCCACTAGCTTTCTGGCACACAGATCTGATCCTGTTACTTTCCTTCCTAAACAGGCTTCAACAGCTCTCCACTGCTTCTGGAATCGCGAGCAGACTCCTGCTCTTGCAGATCTGACTGAGAATCTCCACCTGCTTTCCTTAAACAAGCATTCTACACCATGGCAGGTGCTCACTGCTTCTCAGCTGTGCCACCCTCTGTTGGGCCGGAGTCTTGCACAGACTGTGTCCTCGGCCAGGATTCACTTTTCCTCTTCTGCCTGCTTGGTTAGCTAGTACTCTCTAAGACACTTCTCCTTGTGAGACCTTCACTGAATTTCCAGGTTTGCTCCATCCCTAGCTTAAGGACCTTTACCACCTCCCTTTTTGGGTTCCCATAATCCCCCTTCTTGAACTCGGGGCCCACCTTCAAGTTCAGGGAGTGCCCCAGAGGTACTTTCCATTGTTTGGATCTGTGCCTATCTGGGTTTCTTTGTGGAACCTGCTGGCTTCAGTGACTTCCACCAAGCCCTGGCTCCCATAGGGAGACTTTCCCTAGACCAGATTCCTTGTTCCTACTTGTCCTCCCTGCCCCCCAGCCCCTCCCACTTCAAAGCACTCACTATGCTTTATTATTATTGCTTAATTATCTGACTTCCTGGCTCCATGACAGAAGGTTGAGGACAGAGACCCATTGTCTATCTGGCTCATCACTCTATCTCTGAGCCCAGCAGAGGGCTGGACACTGAGGTTTAGCAAAAGTTTATTGAATGAACGTGTCTGTGTATCTGTCTTCCTCTTGACTGTGAGCTCTGTTAAGACTCTGTTAAGACTCTATTCACTGGTGCCTGGTATCGTTGGGGGTGCTGGTCAGTAATCTCTGACGAATGGACACAGGACATCATATGCGGTATCTATACCATCTTGCCCTCAAAGACCCTATGTGCCACAGGTCGGATTCAGCACGTTATTCCTTGAGCTCCAGCTTATAAGATACACTCCAGCAAGTATCCACAGGGGCTTGGCTTTATTCAGCGTTGTCATTTCCTCATTTCTTTGGGCAGAAAAACACCCAGATCCTAAATTTGTGCATCCTGGGAACCAAAGGCTGGATCTTGACTTTTCTTGAATCCCAAAGCTCTTGAAGTCGTGGCACCCAACCTAACCACTTACCGCTTGAGAGGCCATCATTTCATTTATACTCTGTTCATACTGCTCTGCCAAAATGGCAAGTTTTCTCGTCTGCTCATCTTTCAGTGTCTTTAAGATTGTTTTGTGCTCATTCTTTGGAGTAACTTCCAACTGGTGATTCTTGAGTGCTTTATACTGTTTGGTCTGTACTTTGCAAGTGTCCTGAAACTGTTTTTTAATTTGCATTTCCATGGCCTGTTAGAAAAAGTGACAAAGGGAAAATAAAGATGTGTCAGTGAAAACAGAAAGTTTCTGTTATGATGATACAATACAAGGGCCAGGGCTATCTGTCTTTTGGTGCTGTGACCAGCATTGCTGGTCCACAATCACGAAAATAACGCAGACCAGGGCAAACTCTAAGGAAAAAAAAAAGCAAACTCTACTAGTGCTTCTGTGTTTATAGTAAATGGATAGAAATAATTTTGGATTTGCAACTGACCTCAAAGAAAAAATGAATTATAATAAGGGGGTAGCAATTCTAAGCAGATTGCAGAATATTATGAAGCTCTGCTTGTTAAAAGGTTAGCCATTATTTTTATGGTTTCCCATCCAAGTATTTAGTGTTTTCTATCGTGTGTTGTTTCTTCCTCCCTTTTTGAGTGTGTGTCACGTAAGCCATGTCCCCATTTCCGAGTGTGAAGGGGGTGATGTGATATAACCCGCTCCCTCCACTAGTCAATGAAGGAGGACATCTTCGCATCCCAGCCTGTTTCCACTGTACTTCAATATGAACTGAAAGAACAGTGATTGTGGGCCCCCTGCCCCCCATTAAGAGGTTGTGCTTACATGTGGCAGTGTCAAATTTGTACTCTGGCCAGGAGACCGGGGGATGTACTATTAAGGCCAGAAGGCATTCCATCAGCTGCCCCCATAGTCACGTGTGCTTTTTATGAACACTCTGAAGACTTATGGTGACAGGGATCACTAATTAGATAGTTTAGGATTTGGCTAGAAGAGGCAATGGCCAGTGTGACTGAGGTTGGCCTCATGTCTGTGCCAATGTTGACAGTGTCCTCTGTGACATGTACCAATGGCTTAGTACACAGAGCTTGTTAATTAGCAGGCTGCTAAAATTAGCAAGAGGCTGGGCTAAAGGAGTTCCTCCTATCCCTGGTGTGGCACGAGTGGATTCTGTTCTGATCCCCATACTCATGCCACCCACCTCTGACAAATCACACTCTCCTACTCAGTGGGAATGTGGCTTCAGGGTCCTTCTCAGGTGTACAGCAGCTCTCAAGGTAGTTACTATCAATATAACTTTGTCTCCTGGAATTAGAATCATGGGCTGCTATTCATCCAAGTTTAGAGAGGAAGGTCATGCAGAGTTCAGGGAAATGACAGAGCAGAGTAAAGGGAAAAATCAAGAGATCACGGAGTACGGCGGTTACCAAAGCAGTTTGCAAGATACAGATGCCGGGGCTTTGCATCTGGAGATTGTGACTTGGGTGTGGGGCCCAGAAACGGGCGACTGCCAGTCATCCAGGTGTCCTTGGAACACTGGTCCTCCCCAACTCTGTCCCGGGGCTTACGCTAATGGGGACTGCTCTCTCCTCTTACCTTTAAGTTTTTTGGCTGCTGCCGGAGTTCCATGACGTGCTTTCTGTGCAGCTCCCGCTCCCGCCTCTTATTGTACTCCAGCTGGTTCTCCAGCTCAGTCTGGTGCTGTAGCCGGATCAGATCCATGCGCAGCTTCTGCAGCGTGTGCAGCTGCCTGTACTCGAGCTCTCGGGTGGACTCGTCGTGCCGGATCAGCATGGCATGCTCCATCTCCTTCTGCGTCCGCTTTTTATTCAGTTCCTGCGTTCAGGAGCAAACAGTAAACGGAGAGAGATGAGCGGAGAGGGACTGGAAGGACTGCGAACTAAGGGAGGGATGGCAAAGATGGCACCACCCGGCCCTCGGGGAACCTGTCAGTGTCTGCAGCGGATGAACAATCCCTGGAGTCTTAGGCTCTGCTGCTGGGTTCACTGCTTACCAGGCAGGCAACTTGCTAGCAGCCACCACTGTACTAGCTGTAAAATGGGATCGGTTCTACCTGACGCCCTCTTACCTTGCTGGGACCCTTAATTAGGCGACATGTTTGTTTAGATCTAAATAAATGTTCCTTCAGTTAAGCTTCTGGTTCTCCACCCTGGCTGCCCATTAAAATCATGTGATGAAGCTGTTCAAATATATGATGCTTAAAACCTGAAATTCTGAACATTCTCCGGGGTGGGATCCTGGCCTCAATTTTTTTTCGGGGGGGGGGGGGCTCTGGGGACTGAACCCAGGCGTGCTTTACCACTGAGCTACATCCCCAGTCTTTTGAGAAGTGCCTCACTAAATTGCTAAGGCTGGCCTCAAACTTGTGATCCTCCTGCCTCAGCCTCTTGAGGAGCTGGGATTACAGGCTTGCACCACTACAAGGTACCTGACCTCAATTTTAAAGACTTCTCCAGGTTACTCTAGTATGCAGTCAGTGTTGAGAAACTTGATTAAATGGATATCTTCAATGTTTCTAGTTTTCTGGGAAATACCCAGTTTTTGTACATGTCAGAAGTAGGCCAATTATATATTTTTTAAAATCTGAGTTTAGGGCATGCTGGGACAAAGCAGAGAAGAGCTCTTCCCTTTCATCTTTTCCATTACAGTCTGTCTGATCGTTGTTGGATCTAATCACTCTGTTCTCTCAGCTCTGCTCATGCCTGTCTGTCTCTTCATCTTTCTTTCCTCCCTCCCTGCCTTTCCTCCCTGTTGTTGAAAGGAGGAAGGAAAGCAAACTAGAAAAAAGGAAGTTGGGCAAATTTTTTTTTTTCATTTACCAATTCAAGACTATTTCCTAAATGCACTATATACAAACACCTGAACCATGTGCTCTGGGTACATACAGATGTTTACCAAGCCATGACTTCCATCCTCATCTGGCTGACACTCTGAGAGGGAAGTGTTATAGGCATTCATTGAGGGACACGCGTGGCTCACAGCTGACGGAATCACAGTGGGGCCCAACTTGTGCCCGTTTCTTTTCTCTTCTAGGAATTTGGAGTTGAGGTTCAGAGCCTGTTAATCTCTGTGGGAGGCCAGAATTGAGGGTCATATAAAGAAGACAGATGTGGTAGTTGTCTGCTGCTATGAGGATTGAGGATTAGAGAAATCTGGGTTCAGAGGAAGAATTAAAAAGAAGACAGACATGTTGGGCTGGGGATGTGGCTCAAGCGGTAGCGCGTTCGCCTGGCGTGCGTGCTGCCCGGGTTCGATCCTCAGCACCACATACAAACAAAGATGTTGTGATCGCCGAAAACTAAAAAATAAATATTAAAATTCTCTCTCTCTCTCTCTCTCTCTCTCTCTCTCTCTTTAAAAAAAAAAAAAAAAAAAAAAAAAAAAAAAAAAAAAAAAGAAGACAGACATGCAAGGAATGCAGTCATGCTCAAGTTCCTGACGGTCCCGGAACTGCCTTGAGTCCACCTGTGTCACCGCTGCTGAGTTTGACGAGATATTCCTACACTTTGATAATAAATTTCCTGGCTTTGGCTTAAGCTAGTCCAAATAAAATTTCAGTTAACATGCGAAAAATAATCTTAATACAGGGAAAACACTTTTATGTGTAAAGAGAAAGGTTGGAAAGTGATGAGGGCTAGGAAAGAGGTCAAGATTTTCTATAAGATTTCTGAAGAGGGGAGTACAGTTACTACCTAAGAAGATCAGGAAAAGAAAGCGTTGACTCTCCTCTTTGTTGGCATACCCTATAGGGGAAAATGCAACTCCTTTATGTTCATAAAGCATCAGAAGATGTATGCATTGGTATAGAGAGAATATCCTGCACACTGGGCCTTCTATTCATTGGAAGGGAAGTCCTTTAAACAGTACGGCCTCTAGAACCCGAGCACAGTCACAAATCATTCATTTGTTTCTTCAACAAGCATTTGTTGAGCACCTACTGGGTGTTGGGCACCACTGTGGGCACTGGTGACAGAGCTGGGAACAAGCAGCCCCCTCGTGGGGCTTATTTTCTAGCGCATAAATACCCAAAGTATGCGCACCATTTAAATTTGTTTCAAAGAAGTTGAAGTCTCCCAGATCATCACTCCCAACCTCCTGGTTTTCTTTTCCCTGTCTTATTTTTCCTCTTCCTCTGGACCCCCCACCAGATTTCTCATTTTAGATCAGTAACTGGCCCCTAGGGGGCACCAAAGCGAGTGAGCTCTCCTAAAGACTGGAGCTCTCCAGGACTCAGGGCCAAGAGAACATCAAAGAAAACCTGAGTGTGTAAAGGTCCTGTTCCCTGGCCTCTGTTCCAGGCGTCCCAATATTGAGCATTTACAGACCCACAATTTCCTAAATTGTTAAGTCCAAACTGAGTTTGAGCTGCCCCATGCCCTGAAATTTATGGGGACATGGGCGGGGATAACAAAGCAAATGAACACTTTTAGAGGATGGGCTTTTCTCCATCTTTAATGGAAGGATTCAGGATACCTGCAAATACCTGCATCAGAATTACCTGGGTTATAAGTGATCTATAAGCAGCTACCCAGCTAATTCTGACTTATCTTAGAGTTTGGGAATCCATGGGAAAATGCTCAGGGTGTGACTCCACTCTTTACCTATGGCTTTGGGCAAGTGTCTCTTTTTGGTACTGGGGATTGAGCCCAGAGGCACTTAATCACTGAGTCACATCTCCAGTTCTTTTTAGTTCTTATTTTGAGACTGGGTCTCACTAAGTTGCTTAGGGCCTCACTAAGTTGCTGAGGCTGGTCTCAAATTTGCAATCCTCTTGCCTCAGCCTCCAGAATTGCTGGGATTACAGGTATGTGCCACTGTGCCAGGCCTTGGACCAATCTCTTAATCGACATGTTAGCATCTTCAGGAATAGATCGAGGATCACAGGCCCCACCATGCATTATTAGGCATGTAAAAGTGAAAGGAAAAATCATAAGACAATGCTTCAGAATACATAAATATGTCTTTTTTTCTGTATTCAGAAATAAATATTTGGCATTTAATATCTTAAATCTAGTTTTAATAAACTATTCAAAGAATGAGAGAAACATGATACTATTATCTTTGATTTGTATATCTGAGTTGCTGGGGTGTAAATGGTAAGCTCCCTAGAATACTTCAAACCATGGAAAAAACATTAATCATTCATCTTCTTTTGAATCCTGTGCCTACATAATAATGTGTAATGTGCCTTCAATATTTTAAAAACTGGAGTCTCACTGTGTTGCTCAGATTGGTTCAAACTTCTGGACACTAGGGATCCTCCTTGTTCAGCACTCCAAGAAGCTGGTACTACAAGCATATGCCACCACGCTGGGCTCTCAATTTTTAAAAATCATTTCACATACCCTTTTTTTGTGTGTGTGTAGGGGTGGGTACCAGGGATTGAACTTGGGGGTACTCAACCACTGAGCCACATCCCCAGCCCTATTTTGCATTTTATTTAGAGACAGGGTCTTACTAAGTTGCTCAGTACCTCGATGTTGCTGAGGCTGGCTTTGAATTTGTGATCCTCCTGCCTCAGCCTCCAGAGCTGCTGGGTGCACCTAGCTTATTTCACATATCATTTAATCATAACTTCAACCTTATGAGGCAGTAACCTTGCAAATAGTTTAGATGGCATAGTAAGACATTTGGGAAGGCATGGAGGGCCTATCATAAGGTCATACAACTTCCATAAAGTAAAATTAAAGCTAAAACTCGGGTTTTTAGGTTTACAAACATTTTCCAGGTGATTCTGCCCGCCAAAAGCACTCTATCTGCCCTGGAGGGAGTGCAGGGTGAGGGACAAGGGGCTCCCTTTTCCTCAGCCCTTACCCCACTGTGACAGCTCACCAAGCTCAGGGCTGACAGACATGTCCCTCTCATGACACAGCTGCTAAACAAAAGACCCTCTTCCTGTGCGTCTACCTGCTGGGTGAGACGTGGCTCTGGGCTGCTCCCTGCCTTTCCCTCGGCTGGAACTGCGTCCAAGCACTTTATTCTAAAGTCCAAATGGAAGTGGTGTGGCTTCTTTAAAAGCAGTGGATCTCTTTATCCTCATGGCTACTGAGACTTGAGGAAAAACTAGACTCAGACATTCAGACAAACATGCTATTAGCCTCTGACATTTAAAGTTTTTCTCAGGTTCAGCCCTTTGTTTGACACCTGGAGGCAGAGGGTGAGCATCTGTGTGTGGCAGAGAGAGAAGAGGCTCAACCCAGACTGTGGTGATCCTTTCACATGTTTCAATTAGTTGAGGCAAAGATACAGGAAAACAGGCACTCTTCTGCTCTGTGGTGGGGGCATGCAGCCTTTAGAGGGCAATTTGGGGATATTTATTTAAAAGTTCAGGTGTGTTCATTCTTTGATCCAGAATTTCCACCTCTGAGACTACATCTACAAAAATACTTGTATATGTTCAAAAATATGCTCAAAGATGTTCTCTGTGGCATTGTTAGCAATATCGTAACATTTTAAACAAAATGCCCCCTGGGAAGTGCCTCACAAAGTAAATGACCCTGTGGCCAAACAACAAAACACTGTGGGGTTAAAGAGAATGAGGCAGCGCTATGTGCTCGACAGTAAGCGGCAATAGAAGACAGGGGGACAGTGGAGTGGACGTCTGCTACTTTTCTGTAGAGAGAGTGTCGCAGAAGGACTGGGCACACCACCCAATCTAGTTCTCTCTCCTAGGAATCTGAATCATGTTCAGAAATGATCCGAACATAAAAAAAATGGAGATACGGCCACATGACGGTGCCCTGAGGAGTGCCCAAGAGCTCCTGCCCTCTACAACAAGGAAATTGCTTTTCCACGGTGATTCTTGAACTTTCCCAGCTCTCTTCTTTAGTGTTGTCACCTACCCCATTTCCTTCTGGTAAATTCTTTTCCATGCTTAAGTCAGCCAGAGTTTGTTTCAATTGTTTGCAAATCAAAAAATCCCACTGATATATAAGCTGTATGGCATGGGCACCCGAAAAAAAAATCTGAAATAATATACGCCAAATGAAGGATTGATTGTCTCGGGGTACACACTGGATAAAATGAGATTATCAAAAAGGGGAAAATGGGGTGATGTTGGTGGAAGGGTACAAAATTCTAGTTATGCAAGACAAATATTTTCTGGACATCTAGTGAACAATGGTGACAATGGTTAGCAGTCCCGTACTGCTTACTTACCATTTGCTGAGAGGATGGATCTTAAGTTGAACTTTGCGAGCGCGCAAGCGCACACACATATGCACGTGCATGCACACACACACACAGTAACTATGTAGAGGCAATGAGTATGTTAATTAGCTCGAATGTAGTGATCCTTTCACACTGTGTATATATATCAAAACGTCAAATGGTATACCTTAAATATATATACGTCTTGTAAGGCAGTGATCTCCCAGTAAAGCTGCTAAAAGGACTTACTACTGAGCTTTATATATTTCTGTATGTCTTTTTCTCAATGTCCTTTTATTACTTTTATAGATAGAAAAACTTTGAACATTTTCATGAAAGAGGCTCTGGAATAGGACTAAATTAAGGAAAATCTGGACTTCAAGAAAAATAACCTTATAGAGCTGATCTTAGCTCAGTTGGTCAAAACCCGATATGGATGAAGTCACGAATGTAGTTTGTATTATTTTAGGGGACTAATTATCTTCCATAGCTTTTTTTTTTAAAGATTGATGTGATTTTTTTATACCTTTATTTTCTTTATTTTTATGTGGTGCTGAGGATTGAACCCAGCGCCTCGCACATGCTAGGCGAGCATTCTACTGCTGAGCCGAAGCCCCTGCCCTTCTATAGCTTTTATTGATGGTAATTGTCCCCATAGCCTGAGACTTCCTCCTATATGTGCTACTAGAGTAATGATAATTAAAGAAACCCAAATACTTTATTTCTGAGTGGCTACTGGACTTATTTATTTTGACTTTTTGACTTCTGACAAGTTCAAATGTACTAGATAAATCCATTTCTTACTAAAACCTTTCTTTCAGCGTCTCTGTTTCTACTCAGATCTACATTTCTCCAAGTCTTAAACCCTAGAAGTAACTCCGAGTCCACCTCCCTCTTTTCTCTCAAGTCTTACTTATTCTGTACTTCAAATTGTGTTTCAAATCTACCTTTCTTTGGACACCACCGACAGCCATGTCCACACCCTATTTCCCATCACTCCACTCTCTGCTCCCAAGTCTTTCCCCTGTGATCCCAGGATTTGTCAAACTTACATTCCATTATTGCCCCCATCAGAAGCCTTTCTGATTTTTTTCCCCTTTCATTATTCCTATCCTGAGATGGGAATTCCACAGAACCCCTTTGTGTCTGTGCATGTGGGCTACAGAGGACTGCAAGCTGTCCTACATGTCAGTTGTTGCCCCTGACTCATGAGATTATGATTAATCTGTTACATGTCCGTGTCTCCTAGATCCATTCAGGACCACTTGAAGGCAGGAGCATAGCTGTTTGGTGGCCCTGGTGTCTGCCCCAGTGCCTAGCATAGAGGAGGCACTCTGGAAGTGGAGGATGACTGAACGAATCAACTTGAGAACATCGTGCTATCATTTGTGTTTCCTGTGGAATCACAGAAATACAAGTCCTTGACAAGCAGGCAGGAAGCAAAAATTCTCTTTCTACTTCTTTTGATTCTTCACTGTGTGACATGGCTCATAATAGATGTTCACTAAAATTCCATTTCATTTACTTAGAAAAAATCCATTTCTTGTTCTACGAATTCAGCTTTCTCTTATCAATGGTAAACACATTCCCTGACTTGTGTTGCACGCTTGCTCTGTGTCAGGCGGTGCTAAAGGTGAAGGATGTGGGAATGGATAAAACAGACAAGGTCAACACTCTCACATGACCTACTGCCTCCTGAGCCAGTGCCAATAGTTATGAATGTGACAAATACCTCCCGAATGTTTTGCTGCTCCACCTCGTGCCTCTTGGTCATTATTTTCCGCTTGAAGAAACGACAGTTTTTGTCGTAGTACAGTCTCTGCTGAGTGAGAAGGTGGGCTTCCTCTTCAGCCTGCGTGTGCTGCAAGTTCTCCTTATGCTTGGATATCCGCTCTTGCTTTTCTTTCTTGGGTGTGCTGTGGTCCTCATTCATTTCCTTTAAAACACAAAAACAAAAAACGAACCCAAGTGGGTCTTGTGAAAGGGACTATATGACATCTTACTGCAACTGCAGATGCAGATGTTTGGAAATCAGAAGAAGACACAGTACGGGAAGGCTTGGCGAGGCACATCCCCGACTCCAGTTCTTAATTATTTGGATCCATTCGTTGAGTGTGAAGTGAGAGGGGCCCTTGTAAGGTGTCCTATTTCTTGCTTCTTGTTCTCAGCAGTATTTGTTCCTTGGCCAGTCGCCACACACTCATGTAGCCCCTCTCAGGTGCCAGGCCCCAGGGCGCAAGGGTGAGCAAAAGACCACGGTGTCTGCCACCAGGGGACTCCACAGTCTAGAGCTGAAAACTGACCAGAGAACCACAGGAATGGACTGAAAATCACCGGGAGAACTGCTGTGAAGAGGAAGAACTTGGTCCTTTGAGAAAGTGTGATGTTGACTATTTGATTTCAGTGACCACCAAGCTGAAATTTGAAAACTGGGAGGAGCTAACCAGTGCAAAAGGAGAGGGGGTAACACCTGGGTAAGGGGACAACCTGAGCAGCCCCTCGGGTGGGAGGCCAGGGTGCTGGGCGCAGTGTGCTGAGGCAGGACCTTGCGGGCCTGGCTGAGGGCCGAACCTCAGCAGATCGTCCATGTGGGGGGGTGTCCTGGTGGAATGCACTTCAGAGGGATGGTTCTGGCTGTCAGGTGGAGAGCAGATTGAGGGACACAAGAGTGTGAATAGCCCCTAGTCCATGGGGAAAGCTGGGGGCTGCTGCTGCCCAGACTCAGGTGAGGGAGAGAGGTGGGTGCAGGAGAGGGAGGAAGAGAGAGAGGAAGAAGAGGAAGAGGAGGAGGAGGAAGAGGAGTGGGGGAGGGGAGCTGCCACTGCTTGGACAAAGGAGGTGGTGACAAGACTGAGGGAGGTGGGCAGATTCCAAAGACAAGAGGTGACTATGCATCACTAGTTTTGAATCTCAGGAGAAAGCATGATTCACTTGGGATTAGAGGGTAAAGAAATCACCTGTATTTTTTTAGTTGTCCATGACCTTTATTTTTTTTTTAATATATTTTTGGTTGTTGATAGATTTTTATTTTATTTATTTACCGTGGTGCTGAGAATCGAACCCAGGCAAGTGCACTACTGCTGAGCCCCAGCCCCAGCCTCTCGACCTTTATATTTTTAAAAAATATTTATTTTTTAGTTTTAGGTGGACACAATATCTTTATTTTTATGTGATGCTGAAGATTAAACTCAGGGCCTCATGCATGCAAGGTGAGCGCTTTACCGCTGAGCCATAACCCCAGCCCCTTGACCTTTATTTTGTTTATTTATATGTGGTGCTGAGAATCGAACCCAGTGCCTCACACATACTAGGCAAGCGCTCTACCAGTGAGCCACAACCCCAGTCCTCATCTGTATTTTTGAAAGGGAAAAATTCATGATTTTTCTAGAAGATGTGAGCAAAGGAAAGAAAGCAGTGAATCAGAATAGTTAAGATGTTAATCTGGGGCTGGGTTGTGGCTCAGTGGCAAAGCACTTGCCTTGCATGTGTGAGGCACTGGGTTTGATTCTCAGCACCACATAAAAATAAATAAAGATACTGTGTGTATATCTACAACTAAAAAAAAAAAAAAAAAGATGTTGCTCTATGACAAATTAAGAAGACTACTTTAAAAGTCCAGTGTACTCTTCTTTGTTCATATGAGCAGCTTGACCTATATTTGGCTAACTACTCACACAGCTAAACTCTCCTAATTGCTAGCACCTATTCTACTTAATGTTTCATGACACGGGCATCACATACTATTCAGATTGTTTTTACCCTTACCCAAGAAGGTCTAGAAAACTGGCTTTCGCCTGTGCTGGTCCAGTGAGGCTTTCAAGTTTCACTTAAAACTCTACAAGAGAAAGTTGTTTCCAGCTTGGAGCAGCCTGGGCCAGCAGGGAGGCTGGGTGACTCATCTTTCCACACCCTGACTTCGCTATGAGGTTTGGCATTAACCATTGGTTTGCACACCTCAATTCAAATATCACATGAAAATTCACTCCCAAATCATGGATATCAACCAGCATCCTGTGTTACCCACAACTCTTATCATCAACAATTGAGAAAACGGAGATGGCTTCGCCATTCCAAGGATAATCCCTTCAAGTATCTCAACATCTTAATATATATATGTCCCTTTAAGTACTTTGAACTAAGCTTTACTTCATAAGGCATAATATTAGCTTTGCACAGAAAGATCTACTGAAGCTATCTCCAATTGGGTTTTACCCTGGGTTTCCACCTTCAGGAGCACACTGAGCACTTCGGAAGTTTAGGCTTGTGGTCCCTTGTGGAATCTGAGTATGGTGAACCAGGAATAGCCTGGAGATGGAGTGGGACCCCCCAACCACGCTCAATACTCCTGCCTCAGCTTCCCAAGTGCCTGGGATTATAAGCAAATGCCACCCAATCAGGTTGAGTGGGGCCTCTGTTCTGTGGGAGAATCTCCTAAAGGTAGGGTTCATGCAATCTCCTAGTATCTCAGAGTGATAAAAGCTCAAAAGAGTGGTTGCAGTTGGAAAACATGGCCTCCGAGGCACCAGAGAACACAGAGAGTTAGATTATTTCTATTCCCAGTTGAGAAGACCTCAAGAGTTTCTTATTGAGAAATCAGGGCAAAATGAATGAACACATCTGCATTACACACCACAGGGAATGCTCTATGCAGGGGCTTAGAGCGTACCTGTGGTGTGTAATGCAGATGCATTCATTTTATAAATCAGTGCATGTAGATCCTTTAGCACAGTGTCTGGCACCTAGAAAATATTCATTAAATGCTAATTTCAATAATTGTTGTTATCGTAAAAATAGTAATGCATAGTGCATTACTAAAAACTGTTTTTAATTAAAAACTACTGTTAACCTATGGAGATTCCTCAAAAAACAAGGAATGGAACCACCATTTGACCCATACCACTCAAAGGACTTAAAATTAGCATACTACAGTGATGCAGCCACATCAATGTCTACAGTGGCTCAATTCATAATAGCTAAACTATGGAACCAAACTAGGTGTCCTTCAACAGATGAATGGATAAAGAAAATGTGGTATATATATATGAAATGGAGTATTACTCAGCCATAAAGAAGAATGAAATTATGGCAGTTGCCAGTAAATGGAAGAATCTGGAGACTATCATGCTAAGTGAACTAAGCCAATCCCCTCAATCCAAAGGTCATATGGTCCTTCTGATGCACAGATGCTAACACACATTAAGAGGGCAGAGAGAATAGAAATTCAGTGGATTAGACAAGGGGGAATGAAGGGAAGGGAGGGGGGATAGGACTAGGAAAGATGGTGGAATGAACTGGACAGAACTTTCCTATGTTCACATGTGAATGCACAACCAGTGTAACTCCACATCATGTACAGCTACAAGACTGGGATCCTAATTAGAGTAAGATGTACTCCATATGTGCATAAATACATCAAGATAGACTCTGTCATGTATGACTAAAAAGAATAACAACAACAACAACAATGACAAAAAGAAAAATCAAGGCAAGCTCTGTGCTCCAGAAATATCCTTCAGTTATAATAACAAGCCAATCACTTGGAGAATGTGAACTTTCTTCATTGGACTATTTGTCTATACCCCAGCTTTCTAGACCTGCTGGTTCCAGAGATTCTTCTCAGATAGCCAGTGTGGATCAGAGACAATTTTCTGTCAGGCCCAACAGTGACCAGAGGCTTACCTGGGCAGGGCATAAGATCCTGAGGCCCACCCCCAAGCCTCTTGCTTTCCCTTCTTAATTGACAAAGAATTGGAGAGGAGCCTTGGTAAGTCCTGTATTGTTAACCTACAAATCAGAATATGAGGGCAATGCATGATTTCATTTACTAAAGAAACGCCCTGGGGGGTTGTGGTTGTGGCTCAGCCATAGAGCGCTCGCCTAGCATGTGCAAGGCCCTGGGTTTGATCCTCAGCACTACCTAAAAATAAATAAATAAATAAATAAATAAATAAATAAATAAAATGTATTGTGTCCAACTACAATTGAAAAATAAATATAAAAAAAGAAATTCCTCATATTGTATTTAATTAAACCTTAATACATTAAGTAAGTCTACAAATAAAAAATCCTAAGTCATATGATAAGGAAAGTCTATCGAACTGCAGACAATTCACCTGTGAGGACTGATAAAAGGAGAACTGAAGAAATTTGAGTGTTCAGCTGAAATGGGAGTTCACTGTGCTGAGTCCACTGGCGGTCTTCAACCAAAAGGTCCAGAATCATTCATTCCTTTGTCCAATGCTCACATGTACTGCCCTTAGGGATACAGTTGTGGGCAAAAAAGGACTTCCTCTCTTTTATGACGCTTACCAGCTAATGGTAAGGAACTCAAACGATCATTAAAAAATACTTAAAAGGGCTGGGGCTGTGGCTGTGGCTCAGTGGTAGCATGCTCACCTAGCATGTATGAGACACTGGGTTTGATCCTCAGCACCACATAAAAATACAGACAATAGTGATGCAGCCACATCAATGTTTATAGTGGCTCAATTCATAATAGCTAAGCTATGGAACCAACCTATTTACTAAAAAAATATTAAAAGAAAATACGTAAATACTCTGGTGTTATGAAACCAGAGGTACCTGTCTTGTTTGGGGTGAGGCAGGTAGGAAGATCTTCCCAGGGAAAGTGATATTGAGTGAAGGTCCTTATAATCAATCTTAAATCTTACAAGGAGGAGGAATAGGAAATGACTGAACCGAACTGTGGCTGGGAAGGGCTTGGGGTAGGGAGAACCTCCTGGGGGAAGGGAGGGGCTTTGTACGTTTGAGGAACTGAAAGGTGACTACTGTGGGTGGAGTAGCCAAGTACAGGGCCACAGTGGGGGAAGCAGGGCAGGAGCTGACTCCTCTAGCAGGCCACGCAGGGACTTTGACCATGGTGATCTGTCCTAATAACAATGGGAAGCCAGGGGACTAGAGGCCCTGGGGTAATAAGCCTGGGTTTGAATTGGGAAAAGACCCCTGTGGCTGAAGCGTGAAGGATAAGCTGGAAGCAGGCAAGAACCGTGTCCAGCGGCCTCGGCATTGTGTGGGGACCTGTTACAACATGCATTTTCAGACTTCACTCCAGGCCCACTGAATCCAAAAATTTACAAGTGGGTTAGCTATTTCTTTTAATAAGCATCAGGGTGATTCTAATGTCAAGTGTGAGCTGGATGAGAATATGCCCATCACAAGGCACATGAGTGATTTTTTGAGTCCCCAACATTTTAATGGCAACCTGGTGACTAAAACACTGGTACCCTTACCTCTTTTATTTTTTCCTTACAAATCTTATACTGCTTCTTCTGACTTTCTAAGAAAGTTGTCAAATCTTTCTTCTGCTGGGCCAAGATCTGTTGCTGGAACTTCTTCTCATCTGCTGCAGCTACCTTTGCCTGAGAAAACAACAAAGATGCCTGTTTTTCACACAGACTTCAGATGTCTACATTCCCCAGTGCAGGAAGAGTCCTATGTGCTGAATAATGTAATATTTTGAACAAATAATTAATAAAAAATAATGGCTTCTGTGATTCTCATATCTTAAAAAATTTATCACTGAAAAATACATTCCAAATTATGGGAAAAGTATGAAGGTTGGACCCATAATCATGTTTTATTGAACACAAAAACATTCATGGAACTGAAAGAAAACCAAGAATTATAATAAAGGATTTTTATCACATTGTTGGCAGCCCAAGGGTTAAATTTAAAAATGGATAAATAACCATGATTTATTCTGAGAATCAAATGCTAACCAATTAATTATTCCAATGATCAGATTCCCTAGTGGGATCATCTCAAGTATACAGGAAGGCTAATGACATTTTGTTTTCTTAGGTACCTGCTATGATCCACAACAGTCAGGCATGTGGCATTTGGGGCGGGGGCGGGGGGGGGTGTCCTACATGGATAAAATACAGACCATTCGAAAGGTCACCCAACCAATAGTGACTCCTGAAAGTAACCAAATCTAAGTTTCGGAGAGCCCTCCAGATGAAGTATGTGGAAGATGAGGAACTTAGGAGACAGGAAATTAGGCTTCATGATACTTTTCATACATCTTTTCACCTTTAGCTTCCATTATCAAAGATCCTTCCATTAGAAACAATTCTTGACACACATTTGCCAAGTCAAATTCCCAAGAAAGAATCTGACTGGTTTATTTAATCGACATCACCCCTACTTGGGCTGAGCTCTCCATGCCAGACTGCCTCACAGGTTGAGGGCCGCTGGGGCCGCTCCTTCCACATGGAGAGGCGGCTTAATTGCTGAAGTGCCCCGGCACTGTGTGCTCCATCGCCAGGGCGTATATGTCCGCCCCTGCTTCTCCACAGCAGCTGAGTCTCATGGGGGCAGCAGAGGAGGGGACCCCTCTTTAGCTTTGCCAGAATCAGTCATCTGAATCTTGTTCATGTCACTAGGCCCATTTTCTGCAGACATAAAACCTTTCTCATATGGAACACTTATCAGTACAAAGGTGATACTTTGACTTTCTGCTTGTGTTACCCTTTTGTCTGTTTTAAAATTAGCTTAGAGGAGCTAAGGGTGTAGCTCAGTGGTGTAGCTCATATTTAGCGTGTGTGAGGCCCTGGGTTTGAGCCCCAGCATCATCAAAAAGTAATAAATTAAAATAATTAATTTAGCTTAAAATTTGCATAAGGAAGGGAGGTGCTCTCTAGAAAACCCAAATCTTGGCTAGATGAATCTCTTGCCACCCCTGGGAGGGTGTCCATCCTGAGTACATCAGCCACTGGCAGGGACTATCCCCTCTAAATGGGACCATTTGAAGAGAACTGGACACAGCAGGTACAGGACCAAACCTGCTGTGAGTCCCCAGAAGGGAGTGGCAACCTCTGGGTAGAGACACACCAGCGAGGATGTATTTGAATGGGTCTTCAGTTAGTATTTTATCTCTGAATGAGAACTTTAAGTAGCACCTCCCAGCAATCCTGTTCCCCCTGACCCGTAGGTGCCCCATAGGTACCCTGCTCCTGCTACCCGCTGACTGGGACAGACAGGGCTTGGCGAAGGCGCGGGGACACACACTGACCTCTTTTTCTATGATAGCCACTTGCTTCTTGGCCAGCTTCTCCAGCTCGATGGACGAGTTGTTGGCATGCGTCTCCACCTCCTTCTGGAGCTTGAGGCGGTGCTCGTCCATCTCAGCCTTCAGCTTGTTCTCCAGGGCGATCAGCTGCTTCTGGTGCTGGCGCCGCATCCGCTTATAACCTGACATCTGTTCCCGCAACTCGTTCTCCTGCTCATGCTCATGGATCTGCCGTGTAACCTGAATTGGGTCGGGGAACAGAACTCAGATCACCAGGTTCACAAGGGAAAACTTTCCAGGCAGAATAGAACCCGCCGGTGTTCCCTGTCCTGGCACCGTCCATACAGCCAACACTCTCCTGTAGGGGGCGCAGTGCTGGGTGTGCTTCCCACTTCTCTGATCCCTCAAAACCATCCATTCATTTTATGCAGTCACAAGAAAGGTGTTACTGCTCCCGTTTTGTAGATGAAGACATTGAGCAGTTTAGGGAAGTAATTTATTTATTTATTATATTTGGTCAAAATTGGCTTGAATACATTTTTACTGTGCCAGTTGTACACTGCTCAAGGTTACACAGCTAATAACGGGGAGAGGTGGGGAGCTGGGATTCAGACCCATTTCTGTCAGATTCCAGAGCCGTGCTATTTCCACCACACCAGCATTTTACAACCTGGAGGTTTCTGACAAGGGGCTGGATAACTGTGTGTTGTGGGAGATGCACAGGAGGGTGGTGAGCAGCATCCCTGGACCCACTCACAGCCAGTGGCAGCTCCCAAGTCATGACAATCAAAACTGTCTTCATGGGGCTGGAGTTGTAGCTCAGCAGTAGAGCACTTGCCTCGAACGTGTGAGGCACTGGGTTCAATTCCTAGCACCATATATAAATACAAATAAAATAAAGATCCAGGGCTGGGGTTGTGGCTCAGTTGGTAGAGCACTTGCCTCGCATATGTGAGGCACTGGGTTTGATTCTCAGCACCACATATAAGTAAATAAATAAAGGTCAATCAATAACTAAAAAAAAAATCTTCAGATAGTGCCAGATGTGCTGCGCAGAGCAAAATACCCTCCAGTTGAGAAGCACTGTATTATTTTGTTTAGTTTTGTTTCTTTTTCTTTGTTTTTTGGTTAGAATTATGACTCTAACAGTGAAAAGGACTTTAAATATTCCTCTAAAATGGTCTGAATATGATTTATTTCCTATTCTTGTGGCCAGGGGTGAAGAGGGAGGGGGGAAAGTGGGGGAGAGAGAGCTCTTTTAAATCATCTGTGTCCTTCCTCCTCTTCCTCACAAAAGAGATGTTAACAAATTATAATAATTTTTTCTTACAAAGGAGAAAGCATTTCTATGACTTTTGGGTAGCTGCTTTTCCTGGTAACCTTTCCTTAACTTATCCTCTAGAAAATATCCAACAAGTTGAATAGTAAGAACAAAAATCTTAGAATCTCTTGTTTCTTTCTGTGGAAACTTCTCTGATTTTCTAGACCGTCCTTCAATTTACCATCCTTCCTTATTTTTCTGTTAGAGTGTCCTGTTAGATCAGTTCCTTCTCATTTTTCCTATTTTATAAAAAATTTAATTACAAGATTATAACTTTAGTTTTGTACTTCATGAGGTGATTCAGTCACTCCCATGGACATAGGTACTTCTTCCCACCCTAACCCCCAAACAAGTTTTACTGGAAAATTTCATGCTGCTATTAATGCTCTGTACTATTTTCAGTTTATGGGTCAAAGAGCATTTTATACAAAGAACAGTTTGTTTCTCTGCTCTTTTTCGAAGGTGTCCCTGCACACTAGACGGAGTCCTTACTGTCAAGAAAGTGCTGTTCTGTAACGGGAGAGTATCATCACTGTAGACCATTAAACGTTAGCTGAACTTTCAAATGTTTCCAGCTGAAACAAACACAAGGGTTCAAATTCATTTTTCTTTTCTGAAGGACAAAACTCCTTAAAGTATGAGGAGTAAGAACAGAAGGTATTTCAAGATCAAAAAAAGATAGCAACTCCGAAAAGGCATCTAACACTCTAAAGAAAATGAATCATCTATTTTGTCATCATAACAGCAGGCTGTTTATTTATTTTGGGTGCTGGGGATGATACCCAGGCAGGGGCTTGAGCAGGCGAAGCCCTGAGCCATACTCCAGCTCTGCTGTTATTTTTTTCTTACATAGTTTTACTTCTCAGTGGAGACAAGGAAAGAAGTAGTTTGGGATGTATGTATAAACTTCACTCCTTCATGCTTATGCTTTCCTGAAGCATAACTTTAGGGAAAAAGTGATTTTAATCAATAGAAAGGATACCATTTAGGGACTGGGGTTGTGGCTCAGTGGTAGCTTGCTTGCCTAGCATGCATGAGGCACTGGGATTTGATTCTCAGCACCACATACATATAAATAAATAAAATAAAGATCCATCAACAACTAAAAAATATTTTTTTTAAAAAGAAAGGATACCATTTAGCCCTTTCTGAATTTAATTAATTAATTAATTTCAGGTAAACATCCCAGTAGTTCCTGTTCCCAGGTAACAAGTTAAGAGATAGGCTTACCCAGACCCCAATTTTTCTTATTTTAGCATTCCCTCTATAATAGAATTCCCAAAGCTGAGGCAGGACACACACTAAGGCTACCATGACACATTTAAAAAAACAAGTCGCAAGCACTGGTGTGTGGCCAGCCAGATATTCTCAGAGTGGCCATTTCCCTAAACCAAGAGGCTAGGGATAAAAGAAAATGGAGCCAAGAAATATTTCCTAGCTGAACTGGTGGGTGGGCCCTGTAAAGAGAGCTGATTCTACTGCTCACTGGTGACAAAGCTTGCCACGCTGTCACTGTACATTAATTCCAGGAGTCACATTTTGCTTTCAGACCCTTTCCATGATTTGGATAATCACCTTTTTAACCTCGGAATATCACCTCCCTCTTTCCATTTTCAAAATCAAACTTTCTAAATTGCAAATTGTCTTTTTGGGCACACAGGGAGACACTCAGTTTTATACATGCTTAAGGTGAACAGGTGAATTTAAATAAAAGTATAACTAGATGTTTCATTTGTGAAGCTTAACATGAAATATATTTAAAAAATGTTAATTACATTTTGTATGCCTGTGTGTTTTAAGTTTACACTGTGTGGCTAAACAATATGCTACTTGGTAAACAGAATTTTTAAAAAAGCCATTAATTTTATCATGCTTTATGGTTTACAAAGTGCTTTCATATATAATTTACCTCTTTAATTTTTACAAGGCCTGGGGTTTTAACCAGGGTCCTATGATTCTTGAATTGCCTAAGGGAATTCACATCACCAAGGCAGAAAAAGAATGATTATTTTCTGTTATGAAGTAATAGAGGGAATCAGCCCCCCAAAAAGTCAAAGTTGGTGAGAGGGGTAAATTTAAACTACGATTTTTGTAAGTCTTGAAAGGAGAAAAAGTTATAGAGATGCAGTGACAAGTTCTCACAATGATAGCCTCAGCATGTGAAAAAACGCAAAGGGGTAGTGCCATCACGCCACACCCAGTGGGTCCTTCACTAATGCAACTGACCTTGGACAAAGGACTTGACCCCATGAGGTCTTCACATGTACAGAGGACCTAGGATGATCTTCCACAGGACCGGAGGACTGGGTGAGATGACACATGTCAAAGTGCCTGGCCAGGTGTCCCCGACACACAGGAAAGGTTCACTGCGTGCTGTCTCCCCTCCTCCTGCGAGGCTGAGCAGTGTGTCTCTACCCTCTGCTCACCATGTCTGGTGATAGAGATACAGATGACAGTGCATGGGTCCAAGAGCAAGCACAAGTTTAACAATAAAATTCTCCCTGTACCCAGTTTGTGGATTGTAAGAATAAGTCCAGGGTAAGGGTGCAGCTAGTGGAGAGTACCTGCTTAGCACACGTGGGGCCCAAGTTCAACGCTCATCACAAAAAAGGAAAAAAAAAAAAAAAAAAAGTATGTGCAGTTTCTTTTCTTTGGGTGATGGAGACCAAACCACCCAGGACCTAAAGCAGGCTAAGCACATAGTCTACTACTGAGCTACATCCCCAGTCCTTGTATAATTTCTGAATCTGAATTATTACCTATTTCATATACCTGGGATGTGTTACAAAAAAAAAGAGCAAGTGATAAATAATGACCCATAAGGAGGACTGAAATTTAAAAAAAAAAAAAAATTTGTCCAAAGCTTCCTTATTTAATCCCAGCAAAATTTGGCCCTAAAATAAACCATTTTATACAAAGTATAAAACGTGCCTACTATGAACAAAATGCTGTACTAGAAGGCCAATAAGCAACTTATTGAACATAGTAGATGTTCAGCATGGTGGCTGATAATGTCACCCTCTTAAGAGATCAAAGCCAATTTACGAGATTAATTATTTGTAAGAATCAAAATGATGCATATGATAAAAGTGGCCACCTCAGCACTTAGCACAAATGAAATTTATGGCAAGTTCTTAAAAAGAATACAATGAGTCACATTTTGGCATTAGAGATGCGACAGTCCCCTCTTTAGAACACCTAAGGAAAAGGTGCTTTAAGTTCTTACTGAAAGGAATGACTGATATTAGGCTATTCTGCCTTGTAACAGAAAATATTGTATGAATAACTCAGCAATGCACACTTCAAATCCAAATTCTCATGTGACAGCAGGGCAGGAAGAGACCTCATTCATTCATTCATTCATTCATTCATTGGGCACATGTTTATTGAGAGACTTGGGCCACGTGGGCTGGCACAGTGAAAAATGGTATCTATTAGTAATGACCTCAGAGAGCTAAGAAGTAAAGAATAAGGAAGGAGACCAGGCAATATTTCCTTAAGTATCCTCTGGTACTCTGTCCAGGAAGGGAACACATTTTCAAGCATTTAAAAAACAACAACAACTGGGCTCATGAGAGGTGAAATGGTAGCATTTACTGTGGAGGCTCTAATATATTTGTATTCTTATGCATCAAATAGACTCAAATATCCAATTTCACAATTATTTAAATAATTAGACTACATTTTGACAACTCCAAGTGTATACCCCTTTCTGAATCTAGTAAAGTCAAGTAAAAGAATTTGCCTGGACAGAACAATAACCATTTTCTCCTCTGTGCTTCTCTGGGAACTCCCAGATCAGAGTGTCCCTCTTACGCTTACGCGGCTGTCCCTAATGTGTTCTACCACACCTGTGCAGTGAGACCATTGCAGTCCACTGGGAATTCCTTTGTAGGGCCAACAACTCAGTTGTCGGGTAGATATATATGGTCTTGGAGTCCTTTACATTAATGACTACTATGGAAACTTCCAGGGACCCACACACTACAAAATTTTAAGAAGAGATGGCATCAGATGTAGCAAGAGCTGAAACATTCTCATGGGTCATTAATATAATTAGAACATGAGGATCTCCATTCACCAACAATAAAAATTTAAGCAATGCACATCTCAAAGGGCCAAGGAGACAGATTCATAATTCTGAAGAGCTGTATAAACAACTTTCTCCAGATAACAAATCAGCTTAGTATGAACTTTCTCACAGAAGAAGGAAAATGAAAGAAAAAAATGTAAATGTCCTTCTTTTTTTTTTTTTTTTTTAAACTCTTCAGAGTAAGGCCAATAATCTCTGCCTTTGGAAGATCATAATAAAAAAATTACTATTCTAAAGTTTCCTCTGGTTTCCAGGTTGGTGTTCCTTCCTTTTCCTTTGTTATAAATTGGAGTGTGTAGCAGTGTGTGAGGACCCCCAGATCTCAGTTTTGAGGTGCCCAAATAATAAAAGCAGCCAGCAGTGTGAGCCTGTCACTCATGATCTTCATACACTTGTGAATCACCTTATTCAAAAGCATGATTAGAAAATATTAACGAGGGGAGACACCACAAAGGTAGGCCTCTTTGGGGTGTATGTTGAAGAGGTAGTGTTGTAAAATAAATTTAGGAACAGTAATTTTTTAAAATTAATTTTCAAGACAATGTAAAATACACTCTCATGATTTGTTCCTCATAACTAAAAAACTAACTTCTAAATTCTCTTTGCTATTCACTTTTGGAACCCTCTGTGGCTTGATAGAACCTCTACTGGAAGGGTATAAAGCAAGAGTAAAACCCATATCAATCAATGTGTGTTGCTACCAGCTATGAGATGTGAGGCAAGATTTCAACAACAACTTGATTATTCGTTACACTGGACCTTCATTTCCCCATGATCTTGCTCTTACTTTGAAGTTATTTATGCCATTTTAGTCCTTTTCATTTGAATTGGGATCCATAAAAACACAAGAGGATTCACGACATCTTTTTAAAAACAAAATATTTCTTTATGATATTTCAGTGTCCTGGGTTATATACTTCTTTTGGAAGGTTTTAAAATAAAATAATGGGTGGTAGAGCAGTAGCCCTTGATAATATATATTAAAATAGCCACACCAATAGTTAGATTGTCCAAAATGGGGCATGGAACCATATAATCCCATACCCTTTTTCTCTTCCATTGATTTATTTTTCTTCCTCAAAACCACTAGATACAAATGCCCCTGAGCTCTGCAAAACTTTCAACCATCCTGTCATGACCCCCACGGATCACATTTGGAAGGGTAGCCACAAGAATATTTGCTTTTGTGGCTGAAGCAACAGCCCATCAGCTATTCTGTTTTTAACTTACATGAGGGCAGGGGCCCTTCAGCAAATCAAAACTCCATCCGAGACATGGAGCTGGGCAGTTCTCTGGATGGGCGTTAGGAAGCCTGTAGGATTCAGAGGAGCTCCTGAGGACCTTGCCCCTCGCCTGAATGGCCTGGTAGGGAAGCAGCTTTTATCCTCCCCAGACAGGAAGACTGTGATGGCTGATACACACAGAGTGGCCCTGGGTGAGTTCACAGATGCCAGCGTGAGATTATCCTGGCATGACTGTAGTAGTAGCTTAGAGGGAGGGAGGAGAGTCATGAATATATGATGTGGGAATGAGGGTGTGGCACGTGGGAAAAGGAGAACCTGTCCCGGAGGGGGGAGGCCACCTGGTACAATGTCCGCTTCCACAGAAACCAGCTCATGGTGTCCCAATGCTCGGGGCTCCCTCACCGTTCCTCCTCTCACTTCTACATGAGCAGGTTTGGATAAAGGTACAAGTCTCACCAGAGTCTGTGGTAAGTAGCAATGGTGCTCTCAAATACCATATGTATTCTTTTGTCAGACATCATGGCAGGAAGATAATTATTATTTAATAATCCCATGATACTTTATTTAGACTCAAAAGCACATTTCTAGGTGCTTAACAATCATTAGCAACTACATAGTGGACATTTTAAGATCTCCATTACACAGCAGAGCATTCCTTGAAAATGAAAAATTACCTTTCAAAGCATTACAAGAAACTTCTCCATAAAGGAACTTAACAGTGGGATTATTTATAAGCAGTCTAAATTAAATTGCTTGCTTTTAGACAGCAGCAGGCATGAGCAAAATATGAAGGGGCTTTAACTTCCATTTTCCCTATATTTGGGTTTTTCAAGAGTATGATCCATTCTAAATTTCAAAGATAATCAGAGCCTTGGAAGACTTGAGAAATAAAAGTAGAAATTGGGTTTGAAAAATAGGACAAGAAAAATGATCATTTCTGGGTCGGCCTCCGATGATGTCATCATAGGTTCTAAATGTAATAGCCAAGCAGTGTATACTAACTCTTTCTGCCCATGTGACCTCTAACATCAATTTGGGCAAAACAACTAATATTTCAATAATTTTTTGGCTGAGAAGTGAGATGAAGGAGGAAAAGATTAAAGAGAGTTTACAATGCCAAGGATGAAACGATGTCTGTGTGTGTGTGTGTGTGAGTGTGTATGTGTGTGAGTGTGAGCGCGCACGCGCACGCGTGGGGGGCCAAGGGGAGGAGGCATGAAAACTAACTCTTCCAGCACACACCCCTTTTGCTACTACAAGGGCATCCAGCAATCACATTTGCAATAGTAAAAATGCTGAAGAATCCTACAGCCCCTTTTCTTCCACGATCAGCCCTCTCCTCTCCTAAAAGCCCTTCTTGCTTTATTGGTGCCGGAAATTCTTTAGGGGTTAAATGGGGAAGTGCAGCCACTACCATTGTTGCAATAAATAAATGAATGAACCAGAACGAACCAGCAATCCATCCCTGGGTAGCAAGTATCTGATTTTTCTCCAATTAGAGACATCAGCCAGCAACCATATATTTTTAAAAATTGTTTTTTATCTTTTCATGTGTGTGTGTGTACATTACAGACACACATGCAATATACAAAAAGAAGCAGTGCCCTGCATGCACATACATCAATACCTTTAAGAACATTTTTAGCATTATTTATTTCAATGAAAAGACAGATAGCTTTTAAAAAATTAAACAGGCTAGCCACTCATCTCAAAGGCCTTATATTTTGCACATACAGCAGATACAAATATATACACACAATCACTCACACACACACACACACACACAAAGGTTTTTTTTTTTTTTTTCCATGCCATAGACAATGCTAAAATATCTGAGCTCAGGTTGCTATGCCAACAGATTTTTTTTCTAAAATGAATAAAATTATTAGAAGGGAGAAAACATTCTTGACTCCCTTCCTTCCATCCATGAAGCCCAGAGAGGCTCAGGGAGGGCGAGAGGCTGCCAGACGGGGAGGAGGGGAAGGAAGGGAAGGTGGGTAGAGGGGTGTTTGCTTACCAAAGATGCTGATTTGATCGTGGCAAAGCGCTCTCTGTTCCGGTAGTGGAGGGCCTGGCTCTGAACTGACTGGGTAGGCCGCGGCTCAGGCCTGGGATCGCCGTGGCCCGCCTCATCCCTTATGAATACATGATCCTGCAGAAATGGATAAAAACAAGGAGAAAGTCCAGCTGTGCTCTTTCCTCGCCGGCTGCCTCTCTCTCACCCCTCTTTCTGCACAAGCACTGCTGTTTGAAATGCATAGTTTAGCTCTCTGCTAGTCCCCGCAGCTCCCACGGTACAAAATGAATAAGCAACACATTGCAGCCTTCAGTTAGGAATGTCAGCTGATCGCTAGTGGGATGCCTTCTGAATCCCTGGCAGGCTTTTTCTTTACCTCCAGAATTACATATATGCAAAAGAAAAAAAGAACAGAAAAAACAATGCAATGTACAGACTTCTCAGAACAGTTTGCTTAAAACGCTGTAACCAAATAATTCCTTTAAAAATGTCATGTCCATGTCTAGCAAGGAGGATGCTGGTGGCTTTTGACATAAAAGCGAGCCTCCGCCTCATTCCCTTGAAAGATCTGCGTTCTCAATTGAATTTTATTTGAGATCTGGTCGGTAGGATCATCGTTCTGTCTAGAACCAGTGGAGGCGTGTGCCGAACTGCCTCTCTATCTTGTGCTGGGAAGATTCGGCAGTCACTGAGGGATCCTGCTTTCCAGTCATGATCGTACACAGTTCTAGCACCTTCTCTCTACAGCTTCTGAAAGGATTTTTTTTAGATTTAAAGAGACAGGCGTACAATTTCAGCCAAATGATACTTTCACAAATTCTCCCTCAACTCGGTGTCGGTATGTCACCAGAGTGAGTAAAGCTGGAATTTAATGTCCTTGTCTGATTTAATCAAGCCTGTGTTTCTTGATAGGCGAAGATGATTAATCTTATTCTAACGCCCAGTGAAAAATCACATTCCCTGGAAGGATAATAATGGATGTTTCTTAAACGCAACTGAAATGACTTTTAAAGGGGAAAATGCTTTCAAAGGACAAAGCTCCTCTCTATAAAGATGAGATGGTCAGTCAGTGAGTAGCTCTGACCCCTCAGGTAAAAAAGGTACTCGAGTAATTTGCAGCTAAAAAATGTACAACTGTGGGGGATTTTTAAAGAGCAACACATTTAAGATGGGGAAGGAGAAATTCATTCCTTACTTCCCTAGGGTTTTAGAAGGAAAACCATTTGTGAAGTCAGTTTTGCATTTTGTCCACGATTCCTTGAAATTTTTAATAATTGCCCTTTCCTTCTTCAGAAAATAGGAACTAAAGAGGCTTAGAAAACATAAAATTTTATTATTGTCTAAAAATTTGAAAAGCCAAAACACATATATTTCTTGGAGGAAATTAAATTATACACCCAGATTTTTATGTAAAAGCAAGTTCTAGATTAAACTTATCACTGGACTGATTTTCTTTTTCCTCTTATAATTTAAAATGTTTTGATATATTGGGAAGGTATCTCCCGTTACATCTATTTCATCTATTTTTAGACCTTTTTTTTCCATTTATGTGTCAAAATTCAAAAATGAAGAGATCTTTAATAAACATGCCATCCTGGGATGTTCTATAGCTGTGCTATTCAAAAAGATAGCCACTAGCCACATGTGGCTATTTTAATTAAGATGAATTAAATTAAGTTAATTTAAAATTAATTAAAATGAAACAAAGCATAAAATTCAGTTCCTAAGTGAGACCAGCTACATTTCAAGCATTCAGTAGCCAGAGTTAGTGGCCACCAGGTTGGGCAGCACCAATGTAGAACATTTCCATCATTGCAGAAGTTCTACCAGACCATGCACAATTGGTTAAAAATTGAAACTTACAAGAAACTGCTTCAGGGGGTGGGTTAAAATTACTCTGTATTACTTCCGGGAAATCTGAACTAATTTCACAGGGAATAAGGTGTATGATTGGGATTCCTGCACCAGGTGTAAGGTTCTAAAGAGGAAGGCCCTGGGATCTGCTACCATTTCATTACTGTACATTTATTTATAAATCATCTTTATGTCCAAAATTGAACTTCCTTAATATGACAGCCACAGAAAGGCATACAGCCTTAAATGCCAGCAGACACAAGAGAGACAGGAGGCAGATGCCTGTGGTTTTATACATAACCTTACCAAGTCATAGTTTTGGTGACTATTAGTTGGCTAACAAATTAAATACACTGATTGAGCGGGAGACCATAAATATGCAGTAGCAGCTAAGTTTCACACTGTAAAAATGTGGTTTATGAAGATAAACTAGTGACAGTAGAATTCACGTCACCCACATGTCAGGTCAAAATAAAACTTGTTCATGCCCAAATTAGTGTAAGTTGATTAGTTTGTTTCATTTCTAATAGAAATCAGTATTTTGAGGTTAGAACCCTGGTTATCAAATTAAAAGCCATGCTATATTTTGTAAGTTTTTTAAACATAAAGAAATTGGAATACAGCGGAAAAGTTAAAAATTCAAAATCACGTTGTTTTAGTTGATACATGTGTAATGAAATTACCCACTAAGATATATTTTACAAACAATGCTATTTTAGAAGGTAGTTCAAAAACAGGTCCAAAATTTTAATCTACTTTAAATATAAATATAATAATTAATGATAATGGTATAATTCCTTGCTTCTTCCTAATTTTTTTTCTTTTATAAAAGAATTCTTAGTTTTCCAGGGCAGTTTTCTATCAGAAATTAAAAGTCTTCAAATATTATGCAAAAGGCAATGAAATGAGGTAACACTTTAGCCTAACAGTAGATACCCGTTTCGAGTGAATTAGAAAGTGTGTGTGTGTGTGTGTGGGGGTGTGTGTGTGCGTGCGCTACGTTTTCATGTGTGTGCATGTGTGTGTGTATTGCTGGAATCAAATCCAGGGCCTTGGACTTGTTTTGCTACTGAACTACATCCCCAGCCTCAGGTAATAAATTTTTAAAAATACTCAATTTCACTGTATAAAATACATTAAAAACTCCAAAGATAACTTGATGAAGCAATTTTTTAAAAAATGTTTTCTTAGTTGGAGATGGACACGATATCTTTATTTTTATGTGATGCTGAGAATCAAACACAGTACCTCACATGTACTAGGCAAGCACTCTACCACTGAGCTATAGCCCCAGACCTTAATGAACCAATTTTAAAAAGAGGGTAATGTGATCTGATAAGTAGGCCCAAACAAATTAAATATTGTTTGTTACACTGTCCCATCAGGCAACAGTCCCTTTGAAAATGACCACTGTACTCCGCTCCCAGAATTTCTGAACTGCATCCTTTTTTTTTTTCCTGGTACTGCAGATTGAACCCAGGGGTATTCCACCACTGAGCTACATCCTCAGCACTTTTTATTTTTTTGTTTTGTGACAAAGTCTCATTAACTTGCCCAGGCTGGCCTTAAACTTGGCTCCTTCTGCCTCAGCTCCAGAGAAGCTGGGATTACAGGTATGTGCCACTGTATCTAGCTCTGAACTGCACACACTGTAAGATTCATGATGGAAAGGATCAATTTGTTAATTTATGCAGTTAGGCAGCATATGCAGATTATTTGCCAATGAAGATGAGAGGGCCAACATCAACTCTGAAGAATTATTTCAGGAGATGAAGAAGAAATATCATGTTCTATTTTACCAAGATCAAATATATGGCTTGGGTATAATTTAACCTTAAAACATTACCATCCAGGAACCAATAAGATAGTTCCTTGAATTTCCAATATGATTAGGGACCTGCTTTAAGTCACTGTGTGCTAACCTGATAAATTACAACACTCTTCCGTTATAAAAAATAAATTTCCACAGATTAAAAAAATGTTGTAATGTTTGTTCAAAATCTTTAGTGGAAAGAATATTTTACGATATAGTGAAAAATATTAACTAGGAGACATAAACTTTATTCTCATGCCCTGGACAATGGGTTTTTGCTCTTATCTAGAGGTCCCCACTAAGCATCTGGTATTACACATCTGAGATGCAGATTCATGGTGCAATCACCTGCCTAGAGTTTATGCTACCTTGAACTTGGCTTGTAAGCTGTTTCTGAGGGCTCCAGTATGTTTGGGGTCTTCCTTTATCACAACGCTCATCATACTCACTTGTCTGGCTCTGCGTGAGAGGGTGAGCTTTTTGAAGGCAGAGCAAATGTGATTTGAAACATCTCAGTCTCCCCAGCACCGGGCACAGTGCTTGATACTTAGTAGGCATTCAGTAAATGTTTGCTGAATAAACAAGCTCAGAATAGAGCTTTGAGGAGATTTTTGAGAAAATGACATTTTCTCTTGGATTATTTAACAGAATTCAAATTTGTATTTCATAAAACCTGCCACTCTGTACTCTAAGAAAGTCATAAAATAGTTACACACACACACACACACACACACAAGCACACATGAGCACACCTTTCTGGGGTAGGTGTGCGCGCGCGCGTGTGTGTGTGTCTAAGAATGGCTTTTATCCCATGATGTGAAGACCTCTATAGACTCCCACACTTTTTATGCTGTGGAAAAGGGACTGGTAGACCCCACCATCTCTCCTTTGTTTTATTCCTTTCAAATCCATTCCTGATGGTTGAAGCAGGTACAGTTATCAGGACCTGGGGCTGGAGTGTGGGGAACAGAAGATGGAAAGACAGTCAGGGAGGAAGGATGACAAGGAGATGAGGGCGAAGATGTGACTAGAGGGAGGGTGGCTGCTTTGGACATTCATACATTAAATTACTTAAATTTTTTTAAAAAATATTTTTTTAGTTATACATGAGCACAATATTTTTATGTGGTGCTGAGGATCGAACCCAGTGTCTCACGTGTGAGAGGCAGCGCTCTGCCACTGAGCCACAACCCCAGCCCGTTAAATTACTTTTACTTTGCCAAATGTGAATCCAAGAGTCAGAGAACTTGCCTCTCTGTTGAGCAAAATAACAGGAGAGGCCACCAGAGCAAGTGAAAATTAAACCAGAACATCCTATCCCCCAAGGACATTTCTTCTTCTTTTTTTTCCTCCTACAAAAATGGTGAAAGCTGTTTTTTTTTTTTTTTTTTTTTAAAGAACAGGGGAGAAACAACTGAAAAGAATGATTAAAAATATTTTCCATAAGTAATTCCCATTAAAAAAGGGCCATTGTGTTTGAATTTAATCATACCTGAAATAACACTGATTGAAGAACAATGCCTTTAAGATACTGACGCCTCATGATCTGTAGAACAGAAGGAAACAGCAGGCAAAAGCGGTGCTTTTAGACTTCAACAAAATGCAAGTCTGCCTGGTTTTTTGTTTGTTTTGGGGATGCTGGGGATGGAACTCAGGGGCTTGTGCATGACAAGCAAGTGCTCCAGCACTGAGCTACGTTTCCAGCCTCTAAGTACACCTTTTAATTCACAAAATTAAAAAAAAATAGATTTTATCATGTAGGACAAGGTTAAAGGTCATTTGCTACTGCTATGCATGCAGTGATTGCAAGCAGTAGGGAGGAGATCCAGAAGCATGTGAGATGATGGCAGAGAAACTAAACTGGATTTGAAGTTTGCTCCGGAGTCACTTCGAAGAATCAAGATTTGAGGTATGAAGTTGTGTACCTAAGAGTCTTCCTTTGGCTGGGTGTGGTTATGTGCACCTGGGAGGCTGGGGCAGGAGGATCCCAAGTCTGAGGCCAGCTCAGCGGCTTAAACAGACCCTGAGCAAATGGACTACCACCACCACCATCACCATCACCAAAAGAGTTCACAGAACACATACTGAATGCTTCCTGTGTGACAGAGTGCTGGAGGTGAAGAGAGGTGTCCTTGAGGGGCTACCAGTTCAGGGACAGGTGGCATTTCTGCTACTGAAAACTAGGGAGAGGAAGTGGAATAAGAACTTAAAGTCTGTTTTGTCAGAGTATACTTTTAGACTTATCAATTTTGCTCAAAAAGATTAGCTTAGGATCTCTCTAGGGGCTGGGAAAGACTAGGGTGGAGGTGAGCAATAGGGAGAGAGCCAGGTAACCTGAAACTCTGATGCCGATGGTAAATTTTCAGCATCCTGCTTTAAAACGAGGGTGAGCCTTGATAGCAGACCTGTCCTGCTAAATCAGGGCATCTGTATTCTGACGCAGAGCACTTAACTGCAAGTAACACGGGCACTAGTTACACATGGCCTAAAAGTCAGTTTATTAGCTGGGCACCATGGTGCAGGCCTCTAATCCTAGCAATGGGAAGCGGGGTGTTGAGATAGGAGGATTGCCAAGTTCAAGGCCCTTCTGTAGCTTAGTGAGGCCCTAAGCAATATAGTGAGACCTTGTCTCAAAATGAAGAAGGAAAAAAAAAATTGCTGAGGATGTAGCTCGGTGGTTGAGTACCCCCTGGGTTCAATCCCTGGTAGCAGAAGGTCAGGTTACTTCTTGTATAAAATGGTAATCTGTTTTACATCTATGATTAACTAACTTGGTGTACACCTGCTTGAGTATAACAATCAGAGAAACAAAAAATTCCTCATCCCTCTTCTTATATTTTGGTATTTATTAAGCATATTCTTATTGTCTTGGGCATTATTATTGAACAAATAATTCTTTCAAACCATAGAGATCATACTTAAGACTATTTAACCCTTTAATCAATTATGTTCCAGAACCAGATTGGTAGGATGGTTAGCATTTGGTAAGTAATCCATCCACCCATTCACTCATTTTACAATTATTTACTGAGTGTCTACACCATGGCAAGCACTATATAGCACTGAACAAAGTAGGCATAGTCCTTGCCCAACAGTTTACATTCTAATCATGAGATAATAAACAAATTATTAATAATATGATTTTATATTATGACAAACATTAAAAAGAAAATAAAATAGGATAATGAGATCAAGGTTAGAAAATTGCTTATTGTATGAAAATTTAATAATATATTAGCTTTTCTAAGATTTTGGGCATGAATCCAGGAAAAACTGGTCAATGTTTTAAAAAATTATATTGCTTGACTTCTTTCCAAAATAACCTTTGTGGCCAGGCACAGTGACACATTCCTGTAATTCCAGTCATTCAGGAGACTAGGACAGGAGGATTGCAAATTCAAGATCAGCATTAGCCGCTTAACAAGACCCTTTCTCAAAATTTAAAAATTAAAAAAGGGATGGGGATATAGCTCAGTGGTAGAGCGCCCTTGGGTTCAATCCCCTGGACCAAAAAATAAAAAAATAAATAAATAAAATAAATTCCCACCCCCGCTGGTCAGAAACTAGACTAGACTCAGATATGCTCTGTCCAGACTCCCTGAAGGAAGTCTTCCTGCTCCACCTGCATGGAGAGCTGGTGGCAATGGTCTTAGGTGTCAGCCCCTTCAGGCATCATGTCAGCTGCAGAGCAAACTTGCCCAAGAACACATCCTTTCCAGCTGCCCATGTGCAAATGACTGATGGAGGCTGTGGCATCTAGACCTGGCCATTCCTCCAGCCAGTGCTTATTGTGGGGTGGGCGGAGGCGTCCAGCGGACCTGCATCTCAGCCCATACTGCAGTCCTCTCCTTCCCACAGGTGTTCATCCAAGGGGAACTTCCATTTTTATTTATTTTTGTGGTACTAGGAATTGAACCCAGGGATGCTCTAGCACTGAGCCACACCTCACCTCTTTTGATTTTTTATTCTGAGATAGGGTCTTGCTAAATTGCCAGGCTGGCCTCCAACTTGCAATCCTCCTACCTCAGCCTCTGGACTTGCTGGGATTATAGGCTTGTACTACTGTGCCTGGCTCCTATTTTTTTCTTTTTAATTGGTGCAGTATGATTACACATAATGGTGGAATTTGTTGTTACATATTTGCACATCCACACAGTATGACAATGTAATTTGGTCAGTTTGTTTCCCATCACCTCCCCTTTCCCTCCCCTGTTCCCCTACCTCTACTGATCTCCCTTCTGTTTTCATAAGACCCCACACACACTCCCTCCACACACCTTTTCCCACTTTTTTCTCTCTACATTCCATATATGACAGAAAACACAGGACTCTTAGCTTTCTGAGGAAAACTTCCTCATTTAAAGAAAATCTAGCAGGGCTACGCTGTCTCATTTCTTCCTGGAGAATCCAACGTAGATCACAGTGTTCCCCACACTTACATGTGACACAGTGGAGCTGCCATCCATCTGTGTGGAGAAGGGTCTGATTGGGCCAGTGGCGTCTAGATCCCTCCTTTCTAGGGAGATTTAATAGACTCCAAATAGAAAATGGAAGAGAGCAAAGCACACCTGTCCTAGCTGAGGTGCGGTTGAGAACTGCTTTTTTTCAGGATTATAGGAATAGAAGCACAGAATTCTAGACCTGGAAGGAATCTCTGAAATCATGCAGAATAAATCTTAATTTTTCAGTTGGAAAAACTGAGGCCCAGAGAGGGTTGGGACTTGTCCAAAGTAAAATACAACTAGGAGTGGCAGAAAGAACCGGAAACTAGTTTTCCTCATTCCTGTAGTCTGACACGCAGAATTTTCTACTGAGAGTTTAAGATCCTATTTCATTTATGTGCTCCAATTTTAGGAACTTGAGTAGATTAATAAATATAAACTTTCTGAATAATTTTGCACTTATATTATTTTTAAAGATAAAGTGTATTTGGGCTGTGGCTGTAGCTCAGTGGTAGAGCGCTTGCCCTGCATGGGTGAGGTACTGGGTTCAGCCTCAGCACCACATAAAAATAAATAAATATGTCCATCTACAACTAAAAAACTAAAAAAAATATATATAAAGTGTTTTAAAGCTCAGGTAGTAAGACTAAATAGATGCTATGCACAGAAAGCACATTTGACATTAAGTTTTTGCATATTATATTGAAATTTTTTCTAGCCTACTTGTAATTCAAAGTTAACCCATTCAACTTTTTATTTGCAGATGTTTCAATTCCATGGAACTACAATTTCCTTATATATTTCATAATAAAATAGAAATACATTACATGAAAGTCATCCTGACCATTTTTTGGGTGTATGTGTGTATCAAATGCAATTATGTACTACCTCCAATGATAAAGTGTACCTATTCTTCTTCAGTGATCACATCAGAGAGAGAAAAGTATTAAAAGAGCTGCATTATCACAGGTATCTCTATAATAGCATGCTAAAATTAAAATTAAAATCCCCAAAGAATTCTAGGCCAGGGCCTTCTTTCTTGTTCCACACCAGGGGTATCTTCTCCCAATTTGGGGGTCCTATCTGAGAGGTTCTGGAGTAAAAAGATATATTCCACTTGCCCTTCTTTGGCTCCTCGTACTCATGGAGCTCCACAGGTATCAAAAAGGAGAGAGCCAGACCTGTAGATGCCCATGATGGCTCCCTCCAGAAACAGCCCAGGAAACCTTTCCTACTCCTCAAATACATGACTACTTGCCCATGTTCAATGGCAGCTGCGGCAATGCTGAGCCTAGCTAGCGGCTTTCTGTCACTTCTTTCCTTAAACTTCCGTGGTTCCTGATAATCCGGGTCGCTGCTGTCTCCCCCAGCTTGCTGTCCACCACAACTCCCCAGGCTTTAATGTCTCTGGCCTTTCCCCTCTTCCGGGGACATGCAGTACTCCTTTTGTCTGAGGGCCTTTGGACTTGTTGCTTTCTGACTTAGCTCAGTGTATCCCCCCAAGGTCGCTAGCTTCTGCTTGTCTTTCAGATTCAAGATTAAATTTTCTTGTCAGGTAGGCTTTTCAGTATTTCTCTCTAGATTAAGGCCTACTTTTTGGGGGGTGTATGTGTGCATCAAATGCAACTGTGTACTATCTCCGATGATAAAGTGTACCTATTCTTCTTCAGTGATCAGAAGAGAGAAATTATTGAAAGAGCTGCATTATCACAAGGTAGCTCTAAAGTAGCATGCTAAAATTAAAATTAAAATCCTCAAAGAATTCCAGGCCAGGGCCTTCTATCTCGTTACCACACCAGGGGTATCTTTTCCCAATTTGGAGTTCTATATGAGAGGTTCTGGAGTAAAATGATACATTCCACTTGCAAATTTCTTAAAAACTTTATATCGTTCTTCGTGGGATTATTTGTTTTATCTCCCCCACAGATGACAAGCTCCATGAAGACGCCTTAACTATTTTATTTTCCCTGTATACGTAGGTCTACCATGGTTCCTTGCACACAGTAAAGGTTCCCACCTGTATTTGTTGAGTAAACGATTATCAGTTCTAGAAAATAAACATGCATCCCACCACCATTCATGACCAGGCACCATTGTACTCCCTCCTGCCCTCTACCCTTCCCCAGTTTCCTTTTAATCCCAAGAAAAAAGCAGAAGTGAGAGAAGTCTAAGTGAAAAAATAATATTAAACATGTTTTTTCATGGAATTAGAATGATCACTGCAATTCATTAAAACAAGTATATACATTCCTCATGTATCCCTAACAAGAAAAAAGTTATAAGAGATCCTTTTCTATAATCCCATGCTATAGGCTGCTTACCCAAAAAGTCTCTCAAAACACTGTTTGAGAATTCCTACAGCTAATTATTGACAATTCTATAAAATACTATACAGAACTGTTTTGAAATATGCTTAAAACTTAAAAATATTTTTTTTCATAAAGAATGTCATCTTTGGGGCTGAGGCTGTAGCTCAGTTGGTAAAGTGCTTGCCTCACAGGTGTGAGGTACTGGGTTCAATCCTCAGCACCACATAAAAATAAATAAAGATACTTGTGTTCATATACAACTAAATAAATATATTAAAAAAAGAATGTCACCTTTAAAAGACTCATACAAAAGGAGACTATTTAATTGGGAATGTAGACCAAAATTAAAAAAACAGAAATATTTGTTCCAAAGTCAGAATACTTAAGCCGGCAGGAAGCTAGCCTTAGAAATACAAGTAATATATCCAAGAAACAGAAGAGTAGAACCCTTTTTAAAACAGATGGCCTGGGGCACCACCAACAGGTCATACCTGGAAAGCTTTGATGGTATGCGGCAGGAAGGTCACTGGTTTAGCGAAGGACGTCCTGGATTTGTTGATGTTTAGAGTTATGGATTTATTTTCCTTTATTTATTGATGCTGGTGGACATCAGAGCAGTAAGAGAGGAAGAGGTAGAAATAGCAGAGACAGAGCCCACATAGTCCTTCAGTATCCTTTTACTGTCAGAAGACTCTCAAGTGCTAGGTTTAGCCCCACATTTCAGTTGCAAAAGGGAACTGACCAGACAAGCCCGGTGTCTGAGCCACTTTCGTGTGAGTGATAAAGCCGGTGCAGAAGACACTCCCAGGAAACTCACCTTCTTGTGCAGCACAGAGGAACTGGAATTCACTGTGCTTTCCTCCTCGTGCATCATGACGAGTTCCGAGCTGCTCTCATCCATGACCTCTTGCATGCTGTTCACACTGCTGCTCTGGCTGCCGGTGCTCACCGACATGCTTGGGATGGAGTGGTTGCTGCCCAGGCTGTCCACTTCCCTGTTCAGATTGGTCCCATGTTCGTTGTCCTATAAAAATGCGCATCAGGGTTAAAAAAAAAAGTAACTATAGACAAAGCTGAAATCCACGACTAAGCTCTGAAGCATGCTCCATCCTGCAGTGCCAACTCGCTTTTCTGCCAGTCTCCAAAGATAAACACTCTGGGTCTTGGTTCCATTAGTTCCCCCACCATTTTCATGTACCTTTTTTGGGAGGGTGCTAAACCCAGGGGCGCTTTACCATGGAGCTACATCCTCAACCTTTTTATTTTTTTATTTTCAAACAGGGTCTTGCTAATTGCTGAGGCTGGCCTCAAACTTTCAATCCTCCTGCCTCAGCCTCCTGAGTCGCTGGGATTACAGGTATGTACCAGGTTGCTTTTTCAGACATTTCAAATTCACTCTACGCTTTCCCCGGGGGCTATTGTAGACATGGGATAGAAGATTCCAAAGGCTTCCATCCCCGGGTTTTCCCCTGTCACACACAAGGCTGTCATCAGATTGCTACACTAAGCAGAATCTCCCTGGGTCTGTAAGAGATCTTTGGAACATCATGGTGCTAGAGAGAGACTGCTGGCCACCAAACAGGTAGGACATCTGCAAATAGAGCAGTGGTCACCTGAAACTGAAGTAGAGTGGAAAGAGTTTTCAGCAATGTGACAAGCAATATGCTCCTCTGCAAGTCATTATTGAGTAACTTTATATCTAAGCAGGGATATTAATTCTACTGTCCTAGACAGGTAATTAAATTCTGCCTCCCTTAAGCAATCCTATCATGCTTACCTCCGTAATCTTATTAAACATATCTGTTAAATAATATTGATATTCATCACTACTGGTCCAAAGACTACTATTTGAAAAGTGGTAAAATAATCTGAACATATAATTTATCTGTCACAGTGGCATATCTTTTGATATAAGATTAAATAATGTAATTAAATGAACTTGGCTACAAATAAACTTTCTTTTCATAGAACCACACTGTACACATATAACTTTAATGAATTGTTACTTAGTCATGGCAATATAAGGAATCACAGGGTAATAAAAAATGATAGATAATAAATTTTTAATAGATTTATTTTCCCAATTAAAGAGGATCATTTCTATGTATGTAAACAAGAGATTTGTATAGCTCAAATGTCATTTTCTGGGTTTCATTTTTATGATTATTGGTAAAATAAGTTAATTTTTTTATATATTAAAAAGCTAGGGCCTGGGGATGTGGCTCAAGCGGTAGCGCTCTCGCCTGGCATGCGTGCGGCCCGGGTTCGATCCTCAGCACCACATACAAACAAAGATGTTGTGTCCGCCGAAAACTAAAAAATAAATATTAAAATTTCTCTCTCTCTCTAAAAAAAAAAAAAAAAAGATAATTAGAATTAAAAAAAAAGATGTTGTGTCCACTGAAAACAAAAAAATAAAAAATATTAAAAAAAAAAAAAAAAAAAAAGCTAAATTCATTCATCCTTCCTTCCCTTTTATTTAGTTTTAGAGGTAAAGGAGTTCTTTCTCTCTTTCTTTAATTGAACTTAGGGCCTCACAAATGCTAGATAAGTGCTCTACCACTGAGCTATCTCCCCAGCCCTTTTTAGTTTTTATTTGACACAGGGTGTTCCTAAAGTTGCTGAGGTTGGCCTTGAATTTATGATCCTCCTGCCTCCTGAGTTGCTGGGATTACAGGTGTGCACCACTGTGCCCAGCAGGGTCCTTCTTTTTGTTCAAGGCTAATTCTTGCAGCAATGCACTTGTTTCAATCCATCCCACTTTTTAAACTGCATCTCCTTCCTTCACCTTCAATGCCTCTGTCCTGGCTCCACATCCTCTGTACCCGAGGCCTGCCCCATACTTATGAACCTTCTACATGCTGACTACTTCGTACTGATCTTCTTAGCCAAACTTCTGAATCTTAAAATGATGGACTTTAGCTGTCTCCACTTTTTCTCATCTCTCATTTGTTCCTAATCTACAATGTGTCCTACCTAGTCCTGTAAAATTGCTTTTATTAAGGTCATCAAGGATGCCTTAATTGTAAAGCCTGGTTCATATTATATATATATCTGTGTGTGTGTGTGTGTGTGTGTAAAATATATCTCTTTGTTTATCCTGACCTCTCTGGCATCTGACAGCATCCTGTCTCAGATCTTCTGAAGTTTTTTTTTTCAGAAGAGGTCTGCAATGCCTTTATTTCCTGTGACACACAGGCCCTCTTTCCATTCTCCACTCAAGCCTGTGACTCACTGCCATCTGAATGCTCTTGATGCCCAGCCTGCTCCCCACTTTCCCGGACCTCTTTCTTGTGCTCCAGGTTCGTATACCCCAAGCATCTGCTGGACATCAATGTTCATGTGTCCCAACCGTCACCACCTTGGTTTTTGAGCAGTTCTTTTCAGGAGAACCAGGAGCTGTCTCTCCTTTAAGAACTTCCTCTATATACCATGTCAGTAGTATATGATGCTGGGACCTTAAACTCATTAGGCACCACAATGAAGTCATTCTAAACCCATTCTTTTTTTTTTAAATTTAAATTTAAATTTTGGTACCAGGGACTGAACTCAGGGGCACTCGACCACTGAGCCACATCCCCAGCCCTTTTTGTATTTTATTAGAGACAGGGTCTCAGTGAGTTGCTTAGTGCCTCGCCATTGCTGAGGCTGGCTTTGAACCTGCAATCCTCCTGCCTCAGCCTCCTGAGTCACTGGGATGACAGGCATGTGCCACCAAGCCTAGCTCTAAACCTACTCTTTCTCCTTAGTTCTTATTGTCCATTCTTGGTATTGACATCCTCTTAAATAGTTGGGCTCAAGTTCTTAGAGTCACCTTAAACTCCTCATCTGTCACTGTCAGTTTCAGTGAGAGGCCATGTGTTGGCAAATCTATCTCTGAAATGTGCTCCTCCCCCTCCTCCATTCCCATTGTCACTGTCCTTACTACCTCTGGCAAGGATTGCTATCTAGGTGGGGCCCAGGTTGCCAGGATAATCCTCCTAAAGCTCAAGAAGATAAAAACCTCATGCTAAGGATGGTGGAAGAGGGACACTTGCTTAGGGTGACACTGCTGAGCTGCAGAGAACTGCTCTGCTTATAACACCTCCTCCCCTGAGTCTAACGTGGCCTAAGCCTATTTGTCAAAACCCACCCATGTCAGGTGCTAGAGGAACCTCCATGAATTGCCTTCAGCAGACCCATCCCATCCCACAAAGGCAGGCTGATACACTCTTCAGCACTTTCCCTAGATGGCCTTCAGAAGAGTTCTTTTAAGATGGTCTCTTCTGCAACCCCGAATGTCTCTTAAGGGAGTATTTTTATCCTCAAAAGTCTTTCTCACAGTGCCCAGCCCAGAACTTTTGCACATAGTAGGTGCTTTGCCCACTGGAATAAACTGAACCTACTTCTTCATCCTCCTGGGACTCGTTCAAGGGTCCATTTCGTGTTTCTTGGAAAAGGATCTTTTTCATTTTCCGGTACTGGAGGTTATCGAGCTCGCGGACGGCATCTTTTGTTCTCTGTATGAGGTCAATGAGGACACGCGGTGGCCGTTCTCGGCGAACAAAGTCGTGCTGATTGAGGGAGAAGAAAAAAGAAACCGATAATGAAGAAACATTTTTAGGTACAAGATGATGGTATAAAAGTAAACAGAGAAGTATAAAACAAGATGATGGATTTTGCAGAAATAGCCAGATATGATTTTCATGTCAGGTACCCTCCCATAAATCTCATGTAGAGATAAGTGTGCTTTTATCTTCTTCCTCAAGCTCCATTTTGTAGATTTTGACTGAGAGTTTGTATAAGAAGTCTTCTTTTTGTTATACAGATTTAAGACACGCAAAGAGGTGTTTTGGTATACATAGACACAGCAAAATGATAACGACAGTGAAGTCAATGAGCATGTCCATCCACGTCACATCACTTTGTGTGTTTTGTGTGCAGCAAAGTACCTTAAATCTACTGCCTGAGCAAATTTCCAGGATGAAATTATAAAACAGTATTATCATCTATAGTCTAAATGTTGCACTTTGGCTCTCTACACCAATTAACTGCAAGTTTGTAACTTTTGATCTCATCTCCCCATTCTCCAGCCCTGCAACCACTTTTCTACTCTGTTTCTACAAAACATTTCTTTTATTTAGATTCTATGCTTAAGAGAATTCCTGCAGTATTTTTCTTTTTGTATCTGGCTTTCTTTTTACCCTTAGCATGATGTTCTCTAGATTCATCTATGTTGTTGCGAATAGTAGGCTCTCCTTTGTTAAGGCTGAAAAATGTGTGTGTGTGTGTGTGTGTGTGTGTGTCTTTATTCTTTCATCCACTGATGGATGCTTAAGCTGTTTCCTGATTTGGGCTATTGTGGCTCATGCTGAGAGGAACGTGGGGCTGTACATATCTTTACCAGATATGATTTCATTTCCTTTAGGTATAGAACCGGAAGACAAATTGCTGGATGATATGGCAGTTCTACTTTAAATTTTTTGAGGAACCTCCGTGCTGTTCCATCAATCTACATTCCCACCAACAGCGAACAAGGCTTCCCTTTTCTCCATATCCTTGCCAGTCCTTCTTATCTCCCGAGGTTTACTTTATCATATAAGTAACAAAAATTACAAGAACTTCAATAGTAACAGAGAGGTTTGTACCTTTCAAACCTGAAACAATATAATAAGCAAGAGCAGAGCAAAGCAGAGCCTATTCTTGCTGATAATTTGCCTCGATCCTCCTCTCCACCACACACTATCTTTTGTAAAACAGAGTTGTGCATATTTTGTTTTCTGCTCCTGGGGTCACATTATATATGCTTGAAAATATGGCAGCTGTTCAATCTATCTAGAGGTCAGACTTCTGGCAACTTCATTTCCCCATGCAGATATAAAAGCAGAAATGAGGGGAAAGCCTCTCTGAGGAGGGGAAATAACTGCCCCCACCCCTTCCTTGCTGTCAGAGATCACAAGTGTGGCCAATGACACACAGGCAGAAGCCGATGAGGAAGGTTTTGTTTTCTAGAATAAAAAGTCAAGGCACATATGAAGAGGTTTTGCCCTTTGTCTTTTCCCCTAATTCTTGCCTAGACTAAAGACTTGAGTTATAGACATGTAGCAGTCATTTGGTGACAAGGAAGATAAAAGCCACATGCTAAGGATGGTGGAATAGGAAGACATGCTTAGGTTAATGGTGACAGTGCTGAGCTGCCCAGAGACCTGCACTCCTTTCCTACTATCCTGGGCTTCATATTACATGAGATAATTAAACCCTTACCTGTTTAAAGCTTTTGAAAGTGAATACACTTGACATGTTAAAAATACCTTACTGCCTCTTGGATAAAGTCTGGCCTTTTATAGTTGGGTTCCTGCTTGTATTTTGAGGTTTAATTCTGGCCTCATGCTACGCATTTTCCATCTCTATGCCTTTGATCATCTTCTTTGCCAACAATCCCACCTACTCATGGTTTTCTAAACCCCTACAAGTAAAAGGAACTGAGACCCTCTTAAAAGAATACTTTAGTTTAAATACTATATACCAGTGCTTCACTATTTAAAAATATATGTGTATGTAGTGTATGTATAAATATGTATTTTTATATGTACATATATACATGTTTATGTCACAAAAAGGCTTTTCAAAGGTAAATTGTGTTTTCTTTGATAACTATCAATATATAATATGAAAGAAAAGTTGTAAAAAAAGAATACTTCAGTTGTTTCTGAAAATAAAGATTCAAGTAATATAAAAAACTGCATAAAATAAAATAAAAATAAATCACTCTAAATTCCATCATCCAAAAATAAATATTGTAAAATTATGGAAATATCATTTTAGAGATCATCCCTCCCTCTTTCTCTCAGAACAATGGCTATCTAGAAATAATTCTGCTTGGAAATCTGACTGTACCTGCTAATTTTAAGTATAATCTGTGAAACTATAATACATTTGAATTTAATAGAATTAGAAGAGACTGAATTAAAATAATTGCTTAACTTTAGTTATAATCTCTTCATGAAAAGAATTATCTGTTACTAAAAGATCCTCCAAAGTTAAGGGGAGAAAAGATTACAAAAAATATATATGTGTATGTAGTATATGTATAAATATGTATTTTATATGTAGTTACTTTTTTTTTAAACTACATATTTCTATTTGAGAAATATTATTGGCCATCTATTCTCAGAGAGAAAAATTAGTGTACTTATAATTTCCTATTCCTAATTTTCTCAAGTTGCATTATTCTTTTTATATTGCTAATATTTATAATATCTTCATTCTGTTTTTAAAGCATTTCAATGTTTATACCTGGATTCAACGTGAAAGAGACTTTGTTTGTTTTGTTTTGTTTTTTTGGTGGCACTGGGGTTTGTACCCAGGGCCTCATGCATGCTAGGCAAGCACTCTACCACTGAACTATATCTCCAATCCTAAAAGTGACGCTTTTAATGTCAGGAAGAAAATATGAGGAAAAGATGGATTATTGAAAAATATTTGGGAGTAACTAGATAGGATAGATAAGAGAGAGAGAGAAAAAAAAAGAAAAGAAAAAGAAAAAGAAAAAAGGCCAGCATGTAAAAATAGAAATAGGAAGGCCAGGTTCCTAGCTACTCAGGAAGCTAAGGCAGTAAGATCACAAGTTTGAGGTCAGCCTTAGCCACTGTGCTAGACCCTATCTCAAAATAAAAATATAAAAGGGCTGGGTTTGTAACTCAGTGGCAGAGCATTCATGTACAAGACCCTGGGTTCAAGCCCCAGCACCATATACACATTCTCTCTCTCTCTCTCTCTCTCTCTCTCTCTCTCTCTCTCACACACACACACACACACACGAAGTGGGAAAATAGTAATTTGCAAGGTTTCTATAAAACAGTAAAAACAAAACAAAACACCTAACAACTCAATAGACAAATGGGCACAGATCATGGAGAGTTCACAGAAAAGGAAATAAAAATTATTTTCAGTATATGAAAGATATTTAACCTAACTCCTAATAAGCAACATTTTTTAATGATCTGACTATCAGCATAGTTCAAAACCACTCAGACTCTGTTAGTGGGACTATATCTTGGTGCAACCTCTCTGGAGGACAGTTGGGCAGTACCTATTTAAATTTAAAGTCCATCCATTTAAATTCCCTTTAATGAGCTATTTCACCTCCATGAATTTATTCTTTAGATATCATGATACAGGTGCAAAATGACGTATGTGCAAGATGTTCAATGCAGCACAGTTGGTAATAGAAAAGACCAGAGACACCCTTAAACTGGCTGGTTAAACAATTATTGTGGTAGATATGAGAATGATAGATATGGAGCTACTGAAAACAAAGGTAGCTCTGCATGCAGTAAAATGGGACAGTATCCTAAATACACTACAAGGTTAAAAAAAAAAAGTAGAATGATTTGTATGTTTTACTAACATGTGTAAAAATAAAAAGAATATTAACTTTCATATGTGTGCATTCTCTCTGGAAGGTGAATGTACTAAAATGGGGACGATGGGAAGGAAAATTACTGTTCATGTTCTGCCTTCTGCTACATTTTTACCTTTTGAAATCTGTGTTGCTTATTCAAAATAAAGAATGTACAATCTCTTTAGTCATGCTAAATAAATATTAGGGGGGCAATTTAAATTCCCAGCATTTACCACTGATCCTTTTGCTAGTTTCTCCAGTCCCTACTCCATTCTTTGCTACCTGTCTGCCTCCTTCCCCCTCCCCATTTCATCTCTAGATTGGCAGGATTTTGGTACTGTTTGTGGTTCATCTCCAGATCATCAGGATTGCATTATTGATCAGTTTTGGGGGAATGAAAAGCTCAGAAAGGTTGACTGAGTTTGTGAGACTTGATTATGTCAGCTGTCTTTAACACTGAGGAGCACTTTGGCTGGGTCACCAAGTCTTCATTTTCATTTTCTTTGCCTTAGAATTCTGCAAACATTGTTCTATTATTTTCTAGCTTTGCATGTTCCTGAAGAGGGAGGTATTTATCCTCAGGGTTTGATTTACTGAACCCTAAAGACTGGGTCTCTGGTGCCTTGTCTTCAGGACTCTGCTTACACCTCCCAGACAGACCTTACCTAGAACAGTGACTTCTGTCACTCTAGTTCCTTGTTTCTGGTTAATTTTTTTCTGCAAAGAATCTATCTGGCATCATATCATTCATATATATGTATATTTATATTTACATGTGTATGTACAGATACATATATGAGTATGTATATGTGTGTGTGTGTGTGTGTGTATGTACATATATTCTTTCTTTATAGAGGATGCATTAGATTTGGTCCACCAAATCAAATAAACACCAAATCAGATCAAAGAAAGATCAGAACATTTATTTCCAGGAAGGATTTCTTCAGGTATATCTTTAAATATTTTCTCCTTCTTGTGTTTTATTTTCTTTTTCAGAAATATTTGTTGGTATCTCCTAGATCTCCTTAATCTTCCGTATATATTATTTTATCTATAACCACCTTTAGAACCTTTACTTTTTGCATGTAATTTGGTTTTATTACTGAAAACTATCCACCAGTGGAAACATTCTAAGTGGGTTGGTCTACTATATTATTTTAGTGCTTAGAATGCTATTTTACCCTCTGTTATGTTTTTTCTCTTCTTTACCTCTTTTATTTCTATCTTTATCTCTGCCTACTTCTGCTTTATGTCCTATGACTGTCTGCTTTCCTAAAATTTTATCTTTGAATCTTTGTACTATCTTTCTGGAGTTTTTTTATCCTTAATTTTAATATAGCCCCAATATATTTCTTTCCCCCAGCTTAAGTTATCTTTTTTGTGACATATATATGTATGTAAAATATATATATGTATATATATGTGTGTGTGTATATATATATTTTGTATATACGGAGAAAAAGATAACTATACCATCTTGTGTTTCTGGTGCTTTCTCTGGTTGCTGTCTTCCCTACAGAAATGCAGAGCTGCAGCTAAGGTGGACAAAGCATTTCATGTCTAGAACATGAGCTGGCTCTACCACAAAGCAGAACAAGACCAAGTCCCTGGGCCTGTTGTTTCTGTTACCATATTCTTGTGGTCTGTTATTCACAAGAAGAAAAAACCTACTTTTAGCTGAAAAAAATAGTCAGCTTCAGGTCTATCTCTTTGGGAACACTCAAGGCCAGAAAATAGTAGAATAATATTTACAGAGTTCCAAAAAGAAAAGAAAAGAAAATATAAACCAATAATTTGTGATCCAGCTAGGGTGGTCTTTAATGATAAAGGCAACTTATATTTTTAAGTTTTTTAAAAAAACCAACAAGCAAACAACAACAAAAAACCTGCTCAGTACCAAAATGCAGTCAATGTAGAGATGAAACAAACAAGAGTTAAAAATACACATTCAGAAAAAGGTTAGACTCCTGGGTCATTCTGTGCCAAATAAAGGATATTTATATTGTAAAAGATTCCCACATGCTTTGCTGATGTCCATGAACCAGTGTGGCCACTGTACAAAGTCTATAAAACAATGTTACACAAAATGGACACATAAAACTGTGATGTTCACTTCCAATAAAGGCAGTACTGTGAACTACTTTCACTGAGTGCATGACATGATACTATGTAAACTTGGGCTTTGTATAGTTATCATGAATCTCCATTGCCTCAAGATGTGGCAACAAACTAACTTGAAATTGCTGAGCTAGCATGTACCCATCAGCAGATTGTCCTGAGGACACAGCATTCAAGTTCCACTAAAGTGCAGATGTCAGTCGTCAGAGCTTTACGAGGATGACCAGAAGAAGAAGAGGAAATACTCTTTATCATAAAGCAAAAAAGGAGGTGGAGTGAGAAAGAAAAGGGCATGATGGGAAAAAAACTATCCACAGGAAACATACAGTGCACACACCGTGATAATCCTGCCGTTTCTATGCCTCCTGCTCTCTCTGGGTAAATGTTGAGGCAGCATGCTCTAAGCCAGTATGTCACCATGAGCTGCCAGGAGAATGATTTGCCATGTTCCCCCACAACAGCACTTTAAAGCCCCCTCCTCAAATATAAATTTGAAAAATTACCCGTAATAGTTCCGCTGATGTTGGCCTTTCCTGAGGTATTTTCTGCAAGCAGTAATCAACAAATCTTCTAAAGGAGTCTGTCCTGTGTGCAAATACATCAAAAGAAGATAAAATGAGGGTCTGTAGAACCCTTGGATCACCTAAAACAATTTTTATTCAAGGGAAGATTTTATATCTTAGAAGATTTTTTAAAAAATCAAATATTTTGGAATATCAATAGCATTGAACTATTTTTAAGTTTACGGTACCAAAAAATTAATTCTTTTGCGTAATAAGTGTGGACAAAGTTTCCAGTTAGTTAACATATACATACATCTTTACATTTTAAGAAGTAAGGTCAGGTCACATATAATAATATATCAGAAAACTAAAAATACTACCTTCTATGTTAATTTAATACCCATTTTTCTCCTCATTGTGTCAAGCCTGTACTCCTTGTTGCCTGTTAACTCCTCCACCATCCATGACATATGACTTGCTGTGTAAGGGACAGAGAAGCCAGGAACATGCTTTCTGAATAAGAATATTTCCTACTTTGAATGGTCCACTTTGTCTACTCTTCCTTAAAACGGCCAGTTTTCTGTAACTCTTGTGGCCCCCAAAATGTTACACTTTGTTATCTTTTGAGTGGATAGTATATTCTCTGCCCCCAAACATTTAAATATACATACGGGGGGGGGGGGAAGACAACTGGAAAAATAATGACATCAGCGGGGGCACTTTATCTCTGCTGACAAGCGATAAGAGATGAGATGATCGATACCAGACATCAGGACCTGAGTGACTAGACTGGCCAGGAAGGTAGCTGGGGTGAGTTCCTGGGGGGATTTCAGTCACTGCACACGGTAAGAAAGAACACAGTCAAGGGGCTGGAGTTGTGGCTCAGTAGCAGGGCGCTCGCCTCGCATATGTGAGGCACTGAGTTCCATCCTCAACACCACATAAAAATAAATCAACAAAATAAAGATATTGCGCCTATGTATAACTAAAAAATAAAAAAATAAGAACACAGTCAAGCCAAGGAGAAGCGGAAACACAAACTCTGTGTGTTTGCATGTGCACACACACATGTGTGCATAGACAGCTGTTGCTCATGAGGTATTTGTGTTACTCTAACACACAATGGAGGAATAAAATGCTTTCTAGGTCAGATATTCAAAATATCATTCAATTAAAGTGTCAAGTACCTATGGAGACCTTCTTAGAGAGGGGAGATGGTAGCACTGTCTTACCATTCGCTGGACTGTAGCGTTGGGGAGTCGTTCTGGGCAATGTGATATAAGGCACTCATTGCATTCATATTGAAAAGCGGGGGCTTCCGTTCCGCTGGAAGAGGAAACAACCATAGTAAGGCAGCTCTTGAAAGAAGTCAGGCAGACAGTGAACTAGGGAGCAATGCTCTGCAGCTATATTGATAGCTCGTTACTGTCATCATGCCATGTAATCCACTTATTTTAATTTCTAAGGTCAGTCCAGGATAGCCATTCAGAAGCTCCTGGTCATTTAACATACATTGGCCATGTTTCTCACAGAACCCACTTCAAAAGAATAAAAGAAAAATTCCTTATGTTTTTCACAAATATTCAAAAGACTGACCTTTGCCTGTTTCCCTATGAGGAGTATGAATATCTTTGCATGTATGTGAATTTAAAATATGTACGTGTTTTAAAAATTCAGAAAGCAAAGTAGAATAAAGAAAAAATACCATTATTACAGAACGGAACATTTTAAATATCACTAAAAGCACAGAAGAAAATTCTATTCAATGAAAACTGTTTGGTAGCTCATCCAGGTCAAAAACCAAATGGGGGAGGGCTAGAGGGAGAATTGGAAAGAAGAGAAGGATAGATAATAAATCAGGGCTGTCTATCCCTCCGTAAAGAGAAACTCAGGAAGATAGGTATTTCTTTTTCTTTGCAGAGCAGGGGATTGAACCCAGGGTCTGGCACATGTTAAGCACACCCTGTGCCATTGAGCTACACCGACAGCTGGAGGTATTTCTTTCTAGAGCATTCACCCCACCCTAGTGGAGTATAAGACACTTTAGGCTCTTCCTTGGTGTGCACATTTGGCACATGTTCATCTATTATTTACATAAACACACAAATCTTTCCTCTCTAAAGAAATCACGTGCTCCAAGAGTCTACAATCTTATAACCTGAATTTTTTTATTCTCTTAGAATATGTAATAAAATGCTATTCACATATCAGGTGCTCTACTCATTGACCAAGGTAAAGAAATAGAACTTTAGTTCTGAGCACATTTAATTTTATGCTATTTATTAGTTATTATGGCATAGAAGATAAATCACCATCTTATACCACCATTCTTACCCTAATGGATTTTTTTTATACAGTCCTACTTTCTAATTCATAATCTGATCTCTGGTTTCATGTGAGCATCTTAGTTTTGAGATTAATCACTTCTAAAATGACAAATTGGGCTTATCCTATGCAGGTTTAAGAAACTGAACAAGAACTAAGGAGAGGCCTGGCGGGGAGACACACGCCTGTAATCCCAGCGGCTTGGAAGGCTGAGGCAGGAGAATGGCAAGTTCAAAGCCAGCCTCAGTAACTGTGAGGTGCTAAGCAACTCAGTGAGACCCCATCTCTGAATAAAATACAAAATAGGGCTGGGGATGAGGCTCAGTGTTCGAGAACCCCTAAATTCAATCCCTGGTAGCAAAAAAATGAAATAAATAAATAAATAAATAAATAAAAGAAAGAAAGAAAGAAAAAATAACTAAGAGGAGTTATTTTCACTCAGAGGAATAAGAATCTGTAAAAGGCAGAATGGTTAAAAAATAACACCCAACACCAGGATGGACGACATTGAGAAACAGTGGATTCTAGTCACTGATAGCACTTGGGTAGAAGGCAGACTGCATTGTTCACCTGTGACATTTTGGAGGGATCTCTGACAGTCTTCATTCAAAGATCTCTGCAGAGATCTCTGGAATGTGATAGTCTACGATTCTATGAATATTTCTTATAGACTTGTCCACAGAATATTATTTACACTCACACCAAATAGATACTGGCATAATAGGGACAGAACAGTTAACAAATGGAAACTTGAAAGTTGCAGTGTGGATGAAGGTTTCAAGTGCAGATGAGAAGACAAACTGGTTCAGGTAGACTAAAAAGATTCTAGAACCTGGCATTCTGGCAACTTTAACTGTTTTAAAACCATGAGAAACTGGGCGTAGTGGGGCATGCCTGTAATCCTACTGACACAGGAAGGGGAGACAGGAGGATCCCAAGTTCAAGGCCAGCCTGGGCAATTTAGCAGGGCCCTAAGCAACTTACCAAGACCCTGTCTCTAAAAAAAAATAAATAGCTGGGGAAGTGGCTCAGTGGTAATGTGCCCCTGGGTTCAATTCCTGGTATCTAAATCTATAAATAAAAATTTAAAAACCATGTGGAACAAGGTATTCACCATGCAAACATCAAGGGCATCTCATGATTCCTGGGACAAAGTCCAAGTCCTGGTACAGAGGCCTTCGTCCTCTGTTCACATGGCCCTGGCTACCCCCAGAGCCTCATTCTGAGAAGCAACTTGTTGCCCTCTGTCTCATGCCATCTTTGACTTCATTGAAAGTACCAACCCCAATCTTTCACAGGGCTGTTTGCTCTGTGTGGGTTCCCTAAACTTCCCTTCATTCCCTAAACTTTATCTGGCTTATTATTTATTAACTTATTGAGATGGAGTCTTGCTATGTTGCCCAGACTGGCTTCCAACTCCAGGGATCTAGTGATCCTCCTGCCTCAGGCTGCCAAGCAGCTGGGACTAAAGGGGTGTGCCTCCACACCCAGCTCGGGCTCATTCTTGGCAATCTTTCAGACTTCATCTTGAATAAAATTTTGTTTCCACTAGGTCTTCCATTAGATTTTTGTTGTGGCAAATTATGTTTCTCCTTCCTACCACATTTCACAACCCTCATCATTTTTTAATTCTACTTATTGATTTATTTAGGTGCTGGGGATTAAATCCAGGGCCTCACACTTTCAGGCAAGTGCTCTACCACAGAGCTACATCCCCAGCTTGGAATTCTTTATTTAACGTGTGTCCTCTTTGCTAGACTTCATGAGGGCAGTGATGTGTCTATTATTTCATCATTATATTTCTAGTGCTGAGAATAGTGTCTGGTTCCACGTAGGGGGCCCCCAAATACCTGCTAAATAAATGAAGGCAAGGAAAATTGAAGCAAGGAAGAAACTCTTCCCATAAAGAATCCTTGTGCGACAAACAGTCACAAAAATGACTGAGAAGAGACTAAGCCTTGGGGATGTCGCCAGACACTATGTGATGCTTCTCACTAGCAGTAGGACAGGAACCTCTTACTTGCTGGCAAAAGGTCAAAAAGTCCAAGCTGCTTAGAACATTGAGTTGCACAGGAGAAACAGCAGAGAAAGGGGATGAAAGAAAGAAAGGAACGTAGAAATTTAGGAAGAAGAGGATAAAAGAATAAAACAATAACAAAACTTAGTAGTAATGAGAACAGCAGGAGCTCAGACTGGAGCAGGAATGGGGAGGTCTGTAAGGAGCAAGCCCTCTGCCCATGAACGAAGGTAGCCAGCCATATGCTGGTAGGATAAATAACTCTACCAGAGAAGCACGACTAAAGGTATTCCAGCCACACAGAGCGCCTTGGTCTGGGAAACATTTACTAAATCTGGGCTTTGGAAGGTCTCATCCATGATCAAGCCTAGGAAGGCTAGGTGCACTACATAAATCCTCTGAGCTGTGGTGACAGGGCTCATCACTGAGCCAGCATACTACAGCCAGCATATTAGGGCTGGAAAACTGTGGCCTGTTAGCCAAATTCTAGTAGCAGCTGGTTTTTGAACAGTTTCACTGGAAAACAGCCATGCCTGTGCATTAATGTATTGTCTACAGATGCTTTCACCAGTAGTTGTGATGACACTGTGGCCTTCAAAGCCTGAAACACTTGTATTCTGGCCCTTTACAGAGAGCTTATTGCCCCTCCTGTAGATTATGACAGTTGGCTTAGAGAGTCTTATAGGAGAAGCGAATAGGGATTGGGAGCGCTTCTGAAGCCACCTTGTGATAAGGAATCCATATTTTCCTAAATGAAAGGAGACGGTAGAAGCATAAAAAAGGTAAATTAACCATACTAAAAGAAAAAGTAGCAGTTTCTATTGAACTTAAAGACAATGATTAAATTTTTATGGCTGCTTCATCTGTGTTATACAAGATCAAGGTTCAGAGAGGTCAGTTCAATGAAGTTTCAGCAAACTACACTGCTTGCCAAGGATCATGCTAAATCTGAGTGACTGGATTGGGCTTTATTTTGAGGGAGATCAAAGGGTGCCTCTCTTTTTAGATAAATACCACTTAAAAAGGCAAAAGGTTTCTTCTGAATGAATGTGGTTGACAACCATCACAATTAATGATAATAATAACTGCCACCATTTATTGAGTTCCTGTTCTGGGCACTCACTGCCTTCCATCTATCACATCTATTATTCCTAATTCTTAAAAGAGCCTAACAAAATAAGTTTCATTCTTCCAATTCTCCAACTGAAGAAACCAAGGTTCCTCTAGGCTAAATAGTGAAACCCAGTCACAGAGTAAGTGGCTAAATCAGAATTTCAACTTAGTCCTGTAAGATTCGAAGGTCTGTGGTCCTTTTACTAGGTCACAGTACCTCTTCAATAGCCCTGTTCGTTTTATGGATAGATAGTACTAGAATTTCAAAATGAAAAGAAAAAGCAGCAGTTTTAGAAGACTGAGTCTAACTCCATTCCCCCAGGCCATCACAGCACCTGACAGATTAGAATGGCTGCCTGATGAAGATTCCAGGCAGAGAAACCACAAGCTCCACTTGTTTCTGAGCACAGTTTCTTCAAAGTGGATCTTTGCTGGTGAAGGAAGTGTCTGGAGTATCAAGATTAGTTTCTCTTGAAAAAAAATCTTGAAAAACAGTATCTGGTGACTGGACTTTTTCAAAGTCCACGAGTTTTCACAGAAGTCATGCATTTAACTAGCTTTTGATGGATGATGAGTTCAGCAGAAGATGGTTTCTAAAACAGGCTTAAGCATGTAGGGACTCTAAGGCTTGCTCTTCGGACAGAGGAGCAGTGGCAATGACATTACCATTGTCTGGCTTTGTAATGTGACTTCAGCAATTTGATTTCTAGGTCAGGGTATTTTTAAAAAATACACACTTACAGAAGAGCTAGATATCAAAAAGAAAAGGGAACATCATGCACTATTTATTCACACTTTCAATGTAATTTCAACATTAAAAGTACAATTTAAAGTACCTTGTTTGCACCTGCAATTTCATTAAACCTCAAACATACAGAAAAACGACTGCATACGGTATATCTGAAATAGCTTAATTTTCTTTTATTTAAAAAGGGAAAATAACTCTTCTTATGTGTTTACATTAACAAAATCAATGCTAGGGAAATGAAGATATATGATAAAGCTGTTAAAGAAATACTTATATGATTTATTATATTGCTGTGATACAATTTTTAAATAATGGCTGAGAAATTAAGAGTCCCTGGCAAGTAACAATTTTGTGAATATTTAATAGTAAATATTCTACTATTTTATGACTCTGCATCTAAGATGCCATCGATTATAAGATGTATAACTATTTAATATACACCCTTATTTTATAACTTAGAGAAAATGTTGCCAATTATAATATGCTATGGCCTATAAAATATCTCCTGCCTTTTTTTTTTTCTTTTTAAATTTATGTTTTTTTTTTTTAGTTTTCGACGGACACATCTTTGTTTGTATGTGGTGCTGAGGATAGAACCCGGGCCACACGCATGCCAGGTGAGCACACTACCGCTTTAGCCACATCCCCCGCCCTCTCCTGCTTTTTTAAAAAAATTATATTTATTTTATTGGATTTTTGACAAACATTATTTCTAAAAACATTAATTAAAATATTCTAAGGTATATATAAAATGATGTTTTGATATTCATCTACACTGCAAAGTGATTACCACAATTAACATATTTACCATTTCATATAGTTACAACTTTTAGTTGTGAGAAAATTTAAGATCTATGCCCAGCAACTTCAAGTATACAATGTATTGTTTTAACTAACCCCAACCCTTGTTACCTCCTGATTTTAAAGAGATGTTAAAAATTTGGATGAATTACCATTGTCCCAGGATAGTGCTGATGATTACTGACATTTATTAAGAACACATAATACAATAAAAAGCACCTGAAATCCATATTTTCATTTAATCCAGACAATTCCCATAAGGTAGGGAATCTTATTATACAAATTTCACAGACAGTTAAAATAATTTGACCCAAATCACATAACTAAGAAATGTCAGAACTAGAGTTAGAACATGAGTTTATCTAACTGCAGACATTTTTTTTGTTTTTTAAAACCACAATTTGATACTATCACCTTTCAATGTGAAAGTCTTTCTAACTGTAGATGACAACAACCCTTGGGGAGAAGGCCATCTTGTCTTTTAATTTGGGAAGTCATTTCATAAATGGTAATCAAAATTAGGCCGACAGCATGTCATTACACATATTTCAATTATTTTTAAACAACGATAAAATCAGGAAACAGGCACTAGGCAGGGCCTGTCGCAAGAGAGGAAGACTTCAGATGTTTCTTGGCATCTCTACCTGTTTGCCTTATGTCAAGTGATGCGTGAAACATGAGTCATTACTATATCTTTATAGGGTGTAAAAACTAACGTGATGATCTTGAATCATCAGAAAAGGGCGTTTGTTGTTGTTTTTGTCCCGTTGAGAAGGATGGAATCCATGTTACATTCCAGAAGGATTTTGGTAAGAAAAACACTTGCGAAAACTATGGGTGAGCACTAATTAGCTATGAGGTTCAACCTCGCTGGTACATTCTCTTAAAATATCAACCAAGGAGTTGCTGCTCTGGTTTCAGTATTATAAGTAAAATTTCAGTTCATTCGTATTTCCTAAAAATTAAATTGCAAAAAAAAAAATAATAATCTACATGAGTATAATTAGCTATTATTCAGTATTTGGTATGTGCCAATCACTATGTTAAATATTTATTTTAACTTATTTTGAAACCTGAAAATACATACGTATTGTTATTTCCACTTAGCAAATGAGAAAACTGAGGGTAAGAGAAGTTAAAAAAAATAGTCCACAGCCAGCATCAACATGTCACGTAGCTCCGGGAGGTATTACTTACATCCTAGACTATGTGAATACCTGCTGGCATGATGTTGCAGCCATACCTGGCGATCCTGCCAGCTAAGTGGTGGTGAAGCCAAGATTCAAACCCAGGGTGTCTAATTCTGAAACTTATTCTATACTGCTAACTCTCTGCTATGCAGAGAATAGTTCCCTTACAAAGGATGTGCTTTTATTTCTAATTTTTCAAAAGCTTAAATGCTCAATATGTAAAGCATAAAAAATCTGTAGAATATTATAACAGATACCTACAATTAAATTATAATTTTTTGTTTTGTTTCAGATCTTTGTTCTTTAAAAAAAAAAAAAGATATCTCTTCCCTTCCTTTCTCCCGACTTACTATTCTGGAGTTGTATCTTTTATATCTATGCTATACTCTATTAGTATTCATAGGATCCTAACAACATATAAAAGCACTTATGTAACCTCCATAATTGACATGATACTGTATATGTACTTCCTCAATTTTCTGTTCTTTAGATACTCTGATTTTAGATCTATCCATGATGGTACATGTAGATCTTGTTCATTATTAACTGTGATATAGTATGCCACAATTTATCTATCCATTCTCCTTTGAATAAGAATTTAGGTCATCTCCACCTTTTCTGGCTCCTACCAACAGGGCTGCATCTTTGTACACATTTTCCAATGCACCTGCAAAATATTTCTCTGTGTCTACTATGAGAAGTGGAACATTAGGTCATTGAGACCACTCCTCAGTTTTACTAGCTGTGGCTGACCAGTTGACATTCCAGAGGGGTCTTATCAGTGTCGTTCCTACCAATGGCAGGAAAAAGTCTTGTTTCCCTAGCAGCTTCTCCCAATTTATTATTCTCAGAATTAAAACCTTTTGTCAATCTGGGAGATTTAAAATAGTTTTAACTCGGATCTCCCCAAACATTAATGAGAATGAACATTTCCCAATGCTCACTGTTCATTTAGGTTTCCTCTTCAAAGAATTGTTTGATCAAATTCTGTACTCAGTTTTTTTCTTTTTCCTTCTGGTTGTTTGGTCTTTTTCTTTTTAGTAAAGAAGTTGTAAAAGTTCTTTATAAATTCTGAATCAACACTCTGCTGGTTAGATCCATTTCACCTACCTTCTCTCTGTCCATGACTTGTCATTAAAATCTGTCATTATGTTTTAAAAATATTGTTTAGAAAAATTCTTCCCTATACTTATAAAGGCAATTGAAAGTAATAATGTATTTACAAAATGCTTACTATATACCAGTTCAATTAATTATTTATGTTTATTAATTAATCCATCACCAAAACAACCCCACAAAGTAGGTGTTATTATTATCTTTATTTGAGAGATCTCAAAACTGAGACATGAGGGGTATTCTCTTAAATCTTTTAAAGTTTTACTTTTTATTTTTGGATATTTAACAAATCTGGAATTTATTTTAATGTATGGTATAGCTAGGAATCTAATTTTAGTCCTTATCATATAATTAACAAAATCTATCAGTATTGTTTAACAAATGAGCCACCCTTTCTCCATTGATCTACAAAGATTTTTCTGTCTTATACTAAAATCTGACTCATATGAGTCTGTTTCTAGATTTTTTCCCCCCTATTCTATTGGATACTAGTCTTTACCTGGATCAACACTTTACTCTTAATAATATCCTCTGCAATGAAAAAGACTAGTAAAATATTAGAATTCAAAAAAGATATCTATAACGTCAATATCTATTAGTATGGAACCAATTAAATAAATTATTATGTATCCATACACTGGAATAAAACAATGCCATCAAGACAATGGAAAAGATCACTAAGTAATATTTTTTAAATCCTCAAGATATTATTAATTAAAAAATCAAAGCATGGAACCACATGTATATGTCAACTTGGGTGTGAAAATGAATATAATCAGTATATACTGGGACGGGGATATAGCTGAGGGGTCATGGTTCAATCCTCAGCATGCCCCCTAAAAAGCATAGAATCCCATTCATTTGTATATTAATAAAAAACTCTGGAAGGATACATAAGAAATTAGTGATAGTGATTCTCTGTGTGTCGATGGGGTGGAGCCGGAGGATGGGAAATACGTGGATAGAGCCAGGAATAGAAGAAGAAGATACACTTTTATTATATGTTGTTTTATATATATATATACATTTAAAAATTTCCATCTTCTGAGACAGGGTCTCACCATTTTGTTGGACTTGAAGTTTTTTTAATTTAAAAACTATGTGAATCTATCACTTAATTAAAACAAATTAAGTGACTGTTCTAATTTTTCTCTTGGAATTTCTTCCACTAATATCTCTTTAATGTTAGAAAAACAGAAAAAACTACATCCTTATCTTATGTTCCTTGGTTGAAAGGGGTCAATGAAGCACTGGTAATGTACTTTGTAGGTCAAACATTTTAGAAAAAGAAAACCAGAATTCGAGAATCAAACTGGAACTCAGAAAATCCTTACAGGATCAATTTGGAGACCAGGAAAGAAAAAAAAAAAATCAAAGTCTAAATTTAGAAAATCAGACAAAAGAGCTTTTCAAAAACTGATCTTAAACTTAAAAAAAAATTAATTTAAAATCTATAAATATCTAGATAAAGTCAGGGTTATGAGCCAGCTCATCCTGGCTTTGGAAGGCCAACTGTATATACCTTTCCTCAAGTTCATACCTAGTAAACAGCACACTGGTAGCTTGGAAGTGCCACAGTGGGATATTTATACTGGGGGAATTGGCAAGGGTTACAAATCAGAGGCCCATCCCACCACCAAGAGATTTGTTTGCTAAATTTACTAGTTGGCAAATTTGTTAAATTCACTATTGGATAAAGGTAATTCAAGATATATTGAAGTTCAAAATATACAACTGGAGAAGAGATTCCATGGAATTTTAGATAATTTTACAAACAATATTTTGGGGAACAATTTTATGGTTGATATATCTTCTAATATGAAGTTTTCTCCAAGTTTGTTCTCTATGTGGGTCATATACAGTTTTGGAGTACAGGCTCAGAAGCCTTCTATCACTTTTTTGGATTTCATTCTTCAAGTTGAAGTATAAATTAAAGTAATGAATACCACTGTGAAGACAGGACACATGTTACTCATAGTATGGAGAATGAATGTTTTTCAAATATTAGTACACACTGTCTTATATTTCCATTTTTGTGAACACCTATGTCTGTTCAAATTCTTTTAATTAAAATAGTAACATGAAATGCAGCTAAGAGAAAGCAATCTTCTGTGTTGTACAAGAGCACAGAAATATCTATAATAAATATGCATTGCCTGGCACACATGTAGCAGTTAAATAATAAATAATAACTGGATGAGGGGCTGGTAAAAGTCATTCAGTGGTAGAGCACTTGCCTAGTAGTTACGAGATCCTGAGTTCAATGCCCAGAACCACAAAAACAAAAAACAAAATGAAACAAATAAAAGGTGGATGAGTTAATTGACAATCATAAGGAGTGAGTCTCAAAAATACAACCAAAACAACCCTCTTCACTCACCCAATTCAATACAGGTGATACCGAGTGACCAAACATCGACTTTCCCGTCGTACTGTCCTTCATCCATAGCTAAGATAACTTCTGGAGCCATCCTGGCAACAAAATGTGCAAAACTTAAGTTGTAAGTTTTAAAAAACATTTCTTTTTTATAAAGTGAGTCAATGAAATAGCAGTTCTTAAGGATATTCAACATTTTTTATCTGCTAGATTTCCTTCAATAAATTGTTTTGAAAGAACACTATTCAAAATATCAGCATATTTAATGATCTACATGAAATGACATTGTATTCAATATATCCTGATTCAGTGCTTCACTATCAGATCTTGGGTAAGTTATCTAACCTATCTGTACATCAGTTAATTTATCTACAAAATGGAAAGAATTCTAGTAGTTATCTCATAGAGATTCATAAAGGATTAATACATATGAAATTTTAAAAAATATTTATTTATTCTTGGTACAAGGGATTGAACCCAGGAGTACTATGTCACTGAGCTACATCTTCAGCCCTTTTTATTTTTTGTTTTAAGATGGGGTCTCATTAAATTGCCCAGGCTGCCCTTGAACTTATAATCCTCCTGCCTCAGGTTCCCAAGTTGCTGGGATCACAGGCCTGTGCCTCTATGCCCAGGAAATAAATAAATTACTTTAAACAACACAAAAAATATCTTGTGGGACAATATAAAGCAAAGTCATCAGCTATTCCAAAGATACTACAACTTATAAAACAAATAGGTTATGGTAATGGATGTCACCTCACAGGCTTGTCCTTAATACATTTTCATTAGCAGGGCAGGGGTTATATCAGGTTGGGTTTGCTTTGAGCAGTACTGTGTTCTATTACTATGTATAAACATTTGCTTAGTAAATGCTATCTGATTATGAGGGGAAAAATCTAAATGGCAACTGATTTTTTTAGTAGGTAAGTAATTTTGCAGGGATATAAGTCATTCTGCAAAATATAATGAAATTCCAATGTGTCTATGAAAGAAAATAAAGGAATCTAAAAGGGAATAGGATGAAAAACTTGGAGTGGGAATGCCATACTAGGTGAAGCATCAGAGAACTCAACAAAGACCAGAACTGAGATTTCTTTCATCAGAAAGTATCACTTACGCTTGCTGTTAGCCAGATAAGCCTAAAGAAGTCCTCTTGTCCTTACCTGAAAACTAGTTCAAGAGAAAAGTTCAAATAAACCTCAAATGAAATAGAAAACCTGAGCTTGGTGGATGTGTTGATAGTCTGGCTCAGTTTACACACAGTGACATCAGCCACATTGGAACAATTTAAAATGATTTTTATACTGAGAGAGTGAGTTTGTTTGTTTGTTTCTTTCTTTCTGCTACTGAGTAATTCTAATCTTTTCAAACAAAATTTCCCTTTGGGGTACACTGCTAAGACACTGTCAAAAAACAAAACATTACTAGGCCTGCTGGCACCTGTCATCCCAGCTATTTGGGAGGCTGAGGCAGGAGAATTACAAGTTAAACATCAGGCTTGGCAACTGAGGGAGACCCTATCTCAAAAATAAAAACAAACAACCTCCAAACCAATGCCAGGGAAAACAATGTCATATTTGCTAACTTACATACCAGTAAGGTGTGCCCACGAAGGAGTTGGCAGGAGAAGCTATTGAGGCTGATCCAAAATCAGCTAATTTCACCTGACCTGGCTCTGTTAGGAGAATATTTCCTGCTTTAATATCCCTATAGGAAAAAAATAATAGGGTTAGAAAATTACTTTTCAATTTTGATTATGGAATAGGTCAGAACATGCAATTAATAAGGCAAAAACTTTGTTAAAAAAAAAAAAACTTAGACAGAAAGGGATTTAGGAAGAACCACATGTTCTAAGGGGCCCAGATTCCTGGGTGTACTTATGGGCAGGTTATAGTCATTACTTAAAGGTGAGGATTTCTTCAGAGGGAGGGGGCACAGTGAGGAAAAAGGCAGAGGTGGCACACAAGGAAATCTCACCAGGTGCTGTACTTATAAAGGCATATTCTTAAATGCTAAATCCTGTAACCGGCAGTATTCCCTGTGCTGGGAAGATTGGTGAAATGTGGAATTGCCTTTTTTTTCTCTCTCCCAAGTTCCATGACATTTTTGGAACCTAAATAAAACTGTGATGACTCTGTGTTGACTACCTGACCAATAGTCCTCAACTACACACATACCTTTTCTTTCTTGCCTGTGACCCTTTCTCTTTGCTTTTAAGTGTAACTGCCACTCTAAGGCATTTGAGGGTACATGTTATATAGAAGGTGTTATTTTAAAGTAACACCATACAGTAAAAAGAAGACCCTGAAAGATCAAAACAAACAAGGATTAGGGGTTAGGAAACTGCATTTCTCTTGTATTACTACAATGAGTCTCAAGTGGTCATTACTAAGGATATCAGATGTTTTATGCAGCAAAATGTTTTAAAAATATGATTTAAAAATTAATTCATCAGTATGATAATTTAGAATGAGAAGATGTGGATGTACTCATTCTTTTTTTTTTTTTTTTTTTTTAAGACATGAGGTGTAATGGGTACTAGCAACTAAGAGTTGTATGTTGATGGGCCATGGAAAGATAAAACAGAAAATGAGGAACTATGTCAAGTTGAAAATGATCAGGTTTGAATGCTTCCAAAACAACTTTTATAAAAACTTTCCTTGTTAATTCAGTTACCTTCCTCATGATGACTTTAGGCATTGGCAAAGAGAATTAAAAAAAAAAAAAAGCATCATTTATTTCTCTTTAGTAACAAAAATCTGAGATATGGTCTTCATTTAAAAATTTAAAGCACATTTTTCAATTGTTTTGTCTTTTCAACTTCTTTTACAAACTAAAGAAGATAATGTATTATACAGAATAAACCAGTAAAACAATGTGCAGATTTAAGGTAATAATGACACCCAAAAAGCTGAACTTTAGATTTCAATAAAAGCAGCAAAATTGTTATAAGTACGTCAACATTCAGTAATAACATCTTAGTACCAAAGAAATACATTTGAAAGAAAAGTTGTCAACTCCGTAGATATCATGGTAAATGTACTTAATCAATATTTATCAGCCACGATTAGATTAATTCTTCTTATTTATTTATTTATTTATTCATTCATTCATTCATTCATTCCTTCCTTCCTTCCTTCCATAGGGCTGGGATGGAACCCAGTCCTCACACATGCTAGGGAAGTTATCTGCCACTGAGCTACACCCTGAGCCCATGATACTTCATCTTTATAAATAAACCAGCTAGTAACTGATGATGGCTCCCGTAGGGGGACTGAAACAGAAGCAAAAGGGGGAACTATGACCTAATAGTTTCACTTCTTCCTAGTAAATGCCAAGTGTTTCCTTTGTCTGTGAGCCAAGTCAGATCCTTTATATCTACTGACTGTTCCACTACTTCCACTATTCAGTAAAGTAACTGCCAGAAGCTCTTTACTGAAGGAAGGAAAGTTTGGGAACAACATCACTCTTTAGGAGCGGTTAGTAGAGAGAAGAGTAGGGTTATGGTGCAGAAAATATAAGATAGGGGCTGGGTATAGGTGAGTGTAGAACACTTGCTTAGCATGCATGAGGTTTCTGTTCAATCCCTAGCACAGGGGGAGAAAGAAAAGAAGAAGAAGAAAGAAAGGGAATATAAAATAGAAGCCCTGGATGATTGCATTAGGAGTTAAGAAATTTGAATTTCAGTCCTTATTTTATTATCTTATTTTATTATCTAAATGTTATTGAAATCTTTCTGAGCCCCCATCTCTGCCTCTATTGAAATAAAGATTATACTTTTTGGAGTTCATATCTATATGGACTATAGAAATGAAAAACATTTTAATATCTATTTATGTACGAGTAATTTGCCATTTACAATAGGAAAGGCAGAAAGAAGGAACTCAGCTAAGAAATAAATATATGCCAGGAAGGTTAATTTTCTTTTCTTCTTGACACAGTATCCAAAGGTCACTGGGTCCTTCATCAAATTTCCCTGTAACACTCAGCCTGGAGGACAGCTCCCTACAGAGCAGAGGTGACAGAAGTGTGGCTATACCGGAGAGATCAGGTGGTAGGAGCTAAATTCTGGCAATCTTCCTCCTTTATCCAGAAAAGCAGCAAATTCTTTGCTTCCTATAAATCCTTAGCCACCCTAAAAATTGGAGAATGCACTAATTTTCAAGGTTCCTGGAACAGACAGAGAACCCTGTAACTGAAATGAAAACGGAAATGTTATCTAATCTTACCTATGAATCAATGCATGAGAATGTAGGTAGGCTAGTCCCTGTAAGGCACCGTGAGTAATGGCAGCGATCTCTACTTCCTGAAGTGGTTTCTTATGAACTGAGGAAGGAGGGAAAAAAAAGGTCAGGAGTAATGACCAGTCTTACCGCTCTTTTCATCATCTTACACAGCTGTATCAGACTGAATTATCTACTTTCCCAAATGACAATTTGGGAACGCATTTACCTAAATAGAGAAGATGTATATATTTTCTAAAGGAAAGCCGTGAATGATCAGGTAACAGGAAAACTAAGTATATAAAAACAAAACAAAACAAACAAAAAAAACCCTTCAAAACCAAATAAAACAAACAAAGCCTGATATTCATTAAGTGACGTGTTGTTAATTAACTTGTCAGTGGCAAGTCAATGCCACACTGATTCCAACTGCCCAGGCTCAAATTTATCAGTCCCTTCTGACACTTTAAATGCCTGGAATGTTCCAGGTCATATTATTCTCCTCTGCCACAAAGCCATCTATAATTACTCCCTCCAACTACAGATTTTCATTATTTGTGAAAGCAGTTAATAAGCAATTTATATTCAGAGATAAAGGATGATATAAGACATTTTTTAATGTATATTTTTAACATAGCCTCTGGTTATAATAGCATTTCTAGAGGAGAATTGGGTCAAACACAATATTGGAAAGGGTTAAACATAAATAGAATTTGATACATAGAGAGAAATTTGATGTTTCCAGCTACATATACCGCATCACGTTAAGTGGTACCTTCCCTGGATGGGCCCTGAAAGAAACAGTAGGGAAGCTGCTATCCTCCCTCAAGACACCTTCCGTGATGCTGCAGAGATGAAGTTTGCATAGCTTATCCACACAACCCTTTGGTCCAAGTCACTCTCTAATCAGATTACACAAACTGCACTCAAATGTAGGGGTAGATAACATTCTGCCCGAGGTGAAACAGAGGAGGGTCTAGTGCTTTTATTCTCACCTTCTAACAAATCAGATGCTGAGCCTAAGCAATATTCCATCACCAACTGTAATAGATTTAAAAAAAAAAAAACCAGTCAGAACAATAAGGGTTAATGAGTAATTTCTGAAACCAACCAACCAACCAACCGACCAAGGAACTCAGAATATTAGGAGAATAAATATTCTGACTCACCTGAACCTGTATTATTTTGGTTGTCTGACATGAATTGATTTTCACTGTTTTCAACATCTCAGTTTTTGTTACTACTTAACTTGCATTGGCCTAATAGAGGGGGCTGGATATGGAAATATTCCTTGTCAATGGTGAAGCTGAGATTGCCAATTTATTTTACTTACCAATTTCCACATCACCTTATTTTTAAAAGAATTCAAAGTGGTTACGTTGCATTATAAATTAAAATTTGTAACTTAGAGAGTATAAAAAATACATGAGCCAGTAAAATTTATATTGAGAAATAGTAGCTAAAATAAACCATATGCAAGGACCTGGATTCAATGCTCAGCACCAAAACAAACCAAACAACCTCCCCAAACCAGTAAGTAGGGACTCCTTATTTTCATGTTTTAAGAAGTTCTAAATGAGAAACAGATCTTGGGTGGAGCTCACGGGTGGAGTGCTTGCCTGGCATGTGTGAGGCCCTGGGTTTGATCCCCAGCACCTGGGGGTGGGGGAGAGATGTAGCCTGCTGTGTCATTATCTGGAATCCCAGAGAGATATGGGATATCTTAATTTGTATCTGGAGACATTTCTATTAAAATACTCCTGATATTTCTTGACAATCTTGGGAGAGTTTTTTAACTCAAAAATGAAGAAACATTGTTTTATTCTTTTAGATATTTTAGGTGTCCTAGATTGCTGATCTGTAGCCAAGGTCAAAACTATGAATGCTCAGGGACCATCTCCACACATATACGTGCAAGCATACACACTCCTACTAATTAACATTTTGTTATTTTAAAAACCAGCACAAGCTCATTATGAAATATAAATTTCCTATCATCAACTAGATATAACCAATATCAACTTCTGGTTCTTTTCATTTTTAAACAAAGTAATGTGAAAACATATTTATATATGATCTAACTTGCATTACTGTGATAATTTAGAATTTTACAAGAAGTTTAGAAACTTGATTGTGGTTTTCTGCTTGACATACTAGATTCAGAAACATTTGTTTTATTTCTTATTGAGAAATGAAAGATTCCACATAATATTATAATGAACATTATCCTTCTATGTGTCTATTTTTTCCCCTTTAGCCATCTTTGATGGAAATTTTTTAAAAAATTGTACCACATAATTTTCTAGTTTTTTTTTAAACTGAATAACTGGATGGGCATACACAACTTCCTTAAATTGAATATGCAAAAAAGGAATACTAGTACTCCTTGACTTATAAGAGGGTCATGTCCTGATAAGCCCAATATAAGTTGAAAATATCATAAGTCAAAAATGCATTTAATACACCCATTTACTGAACACTATAGCTTAGCAATACAGTACTGTAGTCTCCCTTTATCCACAAATTTGATTCCTGCTGTTCCAGTTACCCACAGTCAACTGTGTTCCAAAAATACTAAATGGAAAATTCTAAAATTAAACAATTTATCAGTTTAAAATTGTGCATCATTCTGAATACATGATGAAATATCTCATTGTATGGCTCTCTCTGGAAGTAAATCATCCCTTTGGTCAGAGTATCATACTGTGCATACTACCCAATCATTAGTCACTTAGTAGCCATCTTGCTTATCAGATCAACTATCACAATATCACAGTGCTTGTATTCAAGTAATTCTCTTTTTCCTCCAATTAATTCTATTTTACTTAATAATGAATCCTAAAGTATAAGTGGCGATGCTGGCAATTTTATAGCAATATACTTTTTTTTTTTTTTTTTTGGTACTGGGGACTGAACTCAGGGTACTCGACCACTGAGCCATATCCCAGTCCTATTTTGTATTTTATTTAGAGACAGGGTCTCACTGAGTTGCTTAGCACTTCGATTTTGCTGAGGCTGGCTTTGAACTGGTGATCCTCCTGTCTCAGCCTCCAGAGCTGCTGAGATTACAGGCGTGAGCTACTATGTCCTGCTGCATATACTTTTGCAATTGCTTTATTTATTAGTTATTGTTGTTAATCTCTTATTGTGCCTAGCTTATGAATTCAAACTAATTTATAAATTAAACATTTACTCTGCCTGATCGAAATCTCTTTCCAGATTCCTTCAATTCAGAGAGACAGGAAACACTGCAATACCATCTGTGGTTTCAGGCTCTACTGGGGGTTTTGAAACATATTCCCCATGGATCAGAGGAGACTACTATACTACACAGTACTAGTTGTTTGCCCTGTGATCATGAGGCTGACAGGAGATGCAGCTTGCTGCCATTGCCCTGCATCATGAAAAAGGATTATATTGCATATTACTTACCCTGGGAAAAGATAAAAATTCAAAATTCAGAGTGCAGTTTCTACTGACTGTGTATTGGTTTTGCGCTATTGTAAAGTCAAAAAGTCTGAAGTCAAACCATTGTATGTCAAGTACAATCTATACAACTTTAAAACTGAATGGAATGAATAAATAGGTTTAGTGTTTATATTTTTTAAATTCTATTTTAAAAACCTGAGCCTTTTTCACAAATATTTGCTTCCCTCTTATTCCGTAACACAGGGGCACGGGACATGGATGTGCGCTCCTTATAGGAGGCAGCTGTAGCTGCTCAGCCTTACGTTATTAGGGCTACTTTCTAGCTTCCCTGACTTCTTCTTTATGGGCAAATTATTTTTATGTCTGTTTGTATGTATGTTTCTAGCAGCTCAGTTCCTAAGAGGACTTTTTGTAAAATTTATTATTATTATTATTTGATTACTGGGGATTGACCTGAAGGCCTTCCCACATCCCAGGCCTTTTATTTTAAATTTTGAGATAGGGTCTTGCTAAGCTACCCAGGCTGGCCTTGATTTTGCCTCCTGTCTCACCCTCCCAAGTCTCCAGGATTACAGACGTGAGCCACTATACCTGGCCCTAAAAGCACCTTTTAATTAGCTCATTCAATCAGTTGTAGACAGAAATCAGGTAACCAAACTTATTAGCACTCTATATAATCTAAGAGTAAACAGGTTTTGAATGAGAGCTTAGAGGATTTTTTCTGAAGATTTCAAACTTGGATTTTGTAACATTTATTCCACCTGATTTAAATCTGTTTCTAGACTCCTTCAAGTCTGCTGAGGTTGCCAGAGAAAAACTGATTTCCAGATAAGAAGACGCTCCTTTGGTTAATTTCTTCTGCTCAGCATGGGAATGATAGCCCTAGATATCTTACAGATTGCTTGAACAGAAATGTTTTAGTATACTGCTTGGGCACCAAGATTCCAATCCTTAATTAGCGACCATGTACAGGAAAGAACTCAGTACATGGTAAGCACTCAATAAATGACAGTTAAATTGGACTTTGAGGGAGAATGTGCCATCTGACAAAGTAGCACATTTAGCATTTTCATGTTCTAAATGGTGCCTAATGTGCCTTAAAAACAGAAATACAGTCATATCAAGACACACGAGGATGGAGTGGAACAAGAGACAGTTTCGCTTTAATCAGATGGTAGGTTCTGTTCAGGAAACATTTCAGTCACGGCAATGGCAAACACAGTTCCAGTTCTGCGGTGAGGTGGGGTAGGGGATGAGAAATGGCAGTGATGAAGGTTCAGGATGAGAGTGCAAGCCCTTGCATTTTGTCTTTACAAATCCCTCTTTATAAGATGAGGTCCACTTTCCCCATCTCTCTGTGGAGTGTACAGACTGAAACTTCTAAAAGGCTGGTGATCATATTTAATCTCACGAGAGTTATACCATGACACACTCTAAAGTGTTAACAAAAGTCTAAGGGACAGAGATGGGAATGAGAATTGTACAGTTCAAATAAATAATAGAGAAAATTTAACAGAAAAAAGGAAGATAACAGAGACTGGCTTACCCAAGCAGTGTGCTCTTTCAAATAACAACCTTTGTACTCAATGGTATTAGGATGCTTCAATTGTCGTAAAAATTTAACTTCTTTAAGAATATCTTGCCATTTCTATTGAAGTCAGAAAAGAAATATTTTGATTTGGAAGCTGAAAATAGTATTTTATTATCAAGTATACATATATAATATTATTTTTATTATTTGAAATGGATATAAGGTAAATGTTAAACAAACAAAGAAGCTATTTAAGCTTGTGTTATTCCTCCAGTTTGAGTATGTGTAAATATAAATCTATTGTTGAGGACATTATAATGAAGCCATTACACACACCTGTGTTCTATTTCTGATAATAGTTGATTGATCTGGAATATTAGAAACTTTTATTATTTACTCCATAAGCAGGAGAGGGGAAAAAGAATGGAGGTAAATGTTTAGAGAATTTTATTTACTTTTCTTTTCTGTAAGCCTTATTTTTTCAAATATTTGACATATAATCATTGCATGCATTTATGGAATACAGTGTTATGTTTTGATACATATATACAAAATGTAATTGTCCAATCACGGTATCTAGCATACCCATTATCTCAAACATTTACCATCTCTTAATGATGAAAACATCCAGAATCTTTTTTTCTAGTTATTTTGAAATACACACTACAACCTTGTGAACTATAGTAACCCTACTGTGCACAGAACACCAGAACTTATCATTTTGTTAACTTCATACTTATTTCCTATAAGTATGTGTAGGCATTCAACTGTCTCATCTTACCTCATGTGTCTGTTTCCCACTATAGGACATTTTCTTAACCGCCACCACCTCGTTGGTATGAGCATTTGTGGCCTGTGTTAACAGGGGAGAGGAAAATAAAAAGAAATAACTGCGTTTCAGTTGGTTTAATTCTTTGACTTGAGACTTTCAAAATATTATGCTCACACTTGAGTATCACCATTCCAAGATGCTCCAACATTTGATAGGCCAGACAGATGTTTCCACCCCAACTTTAAGGAACAGCTTCTCTTTACACACACACACACACACACAGAAACAAGTAAACAATAAGGCTATTTTCCAAAATGTCTATATTGGCTTCACTTTGTAGAATATCCATCAATGGAGAACCAGTTCAATAAACACAGTGTGGTTACATAATGAAACAATCATTGAAGAATGAGGATGTGTTAATATGGAAAGATGTAAAAATTGTCATGACAAAAAAAATAAATGTACACTATAATCCTATTTTTGCAAAATACTAAGAGTGTCAGTAGTGTTACATGTAGAAAATAATTATGGAAGAATGCATATCAAGGGCTGGGGCTCAGTGGTAGAGTGCTTGCCTAGAACACGTGAGGCACTGGGATCGATTCTCAGCCCTGTATACAAATAAATAAAATAAAGGTCCACTGACAACTAAAAAAAAAAAACATTTAAAAAATGTGTCTAGTGTAATTGAAGAAATCAATTTTAAATTTTATTTAATTTTAATTAACTTAAATTTAAATAGCTACATGTGCCTAGTGACTACTATATTTAACAGTGTACCAGAAGGCAAGATTAATCCCAAGACTGACTTTCACCTGAAGGATTACTTATGATTTGTGTTAAGAATGTATTACATACACACATTTATGTATGCCTATGTGTGCAGTTTTTCTATCTGTGAAAGTTGTCTTGTCTCATAATTCTCTCTATTTGTCTTCATCATACTAGAGACACAAGTTCATTTAAAGTACACATAGAAGCCTCACCTGATAGTCTTTTCCTCTCAATTTATGTAAGAGATTTAAAATTAAATTTCTTAAAATTTTCAGAAAAATAAGCCATTAAAAGATTTTGTAATTTGGGCTTTCTTCTAAAAACAGGGCTCTGCTTCAGGGCCATATCCCTGATGTAAATAAGCTACTTTGCATGACTTATTACTGTGGACCAATAAAGTTATAGCAGGGCTCATAGGTAAAAGACTGGAATTCACAACTGTAGAGAAAACTCATGATCATTTTCTTTTCTTACTATGTGTTTATATTTTAACTGTTCCCCAGCCATGACTTTTTGCTATTTTCTTTTTGCCCTCTTTATTGAGCATCTGCTAAAACCGAAAGGCAACTATGCCCAGATAAAAAGACCTAAGTATTTGCTCTAGGTATATTATGGATGATATGCTGAGTCTCACAAAGGAGCCCAAGAAACCCACAAAATTTACAGTGTGTTCAACTGAATAAAAAAATGAACATACTCAACCCTTTTTTGTTTTTCTTTAAAGTTTCTTACTATCTTGTTGCTAATGCTAAGTTGCGAATTAACTATGTAAATCCAAACACACACAGATATTTTAGCAAGTGACCACTTTCTGTTTTCTAAGTATACCATATACTGTCAGCTGATTGGTTCTGCAAGAGCTGGCATCATTCTGTGTGAAGTTGCAAACTACAAAGAATCTACCAGAATTGTAGTATTAGGTACAAAACCATTGGTTGCTAGACTTGCTAGAATGGCTATGATCCAAGAAAAGCACCAGTTAGCCATGCCAAGTTCTCCATCATTCATTCATTCAACAAGTACTTATTAGGTATTCACAATGTGTCAGGTATTGGGCTAAATTCTAGGGATAGAATTGGGAGTAAATGCCAGGTGCACGCCTATAATCCCAGCTGCTCGGGAGGCTGAGGCAGGAGGATCACAAGTTCAAGATCAGCCTTAGCAAAAGCGAGGTGCTAAGCAACTCAGTGAGACCCTCTCGAAACAAAATACAAAATAGGGCTGGGGATGTGGCTTAGTGGTCGAGTGTCATTGAGTTCAATCCCTGATTACAGGCCCCCCCCCCCCGAAAAATAATTGGGAGTACATACACCCAGGGGTACCTATCTTTCCTCTGGTAGGATAGGCAATAAAAAATAAATAAAATAAAATTATAACAAACAAATATAAAACTGCAGTTGTGACATGCTGTAAAGTAAGGTATGTGCTCTTCTGAGATCCCAAACTAGAGGACATGACTTAGGGAGGTCAGGAAAGCCTTCCCTGAAGACATAGTGTTTAAGCTCAGTGTGGAAGAAAGAGGAAGGGCATATAAGAGACAAGAAGCTGCAAATGGTTGGGAAAACATTCCAGAGAGAAAAGCTTATGCAGAATCCCAGGATGGATGATCCAATCAATGCAATCAGCCAACTAGAGCAATGAGAAGAGCAGAAAGCAGGACCATAGAGAAGGACCTTACAGGCTGGCCATGGTGGAATTTTGGTCTTAGCCTAAGAAAAAGGGAGAGCCCTGCAGGCCTGCAGGGGAAAGTGATCAGATTTACATTTTTTTTTTTTTAAGTTTACTGAGTTGAGGTGGAGAGAGACCAACGTGAGCTCCTGCGGTAGTCCATGTAAGGTACTAGCCAATCTTGAGTACAGTGGTATGAATAACACATAAATACTACTGCAGCAAGTGGGAAAAATTCATTTTAAGGGGTCTCTTTCTGTGTTCACTATAGATAAAATGTTAAAGTGGCTTTTTGTAGGTTTTATACGAAGTGTCATTAATTCCCTTCCAATCTGTTTTTTAATGCCTTATGGGTTTATATGGGCCTGGACTGTTCACTTGAATATAGGCATACAGACTTAATGATTACATTTCCATGTCAAAGCTCCCAAGCATCTTCCTAAGTTCTCCTATCATTAGCAACACATAACACATAGTTGGTACCTACTGTTAACAGACTTAGTCACTGGGTCCTCTGCAAGGTAAGGCTCAGTTTGCCCCTATTATAAGTGGCTTGTTAGTGAGCCTCAAAACAGGCTTGGGTTGTTGTTATCATTCTGAAATATTAAAACTTTGAGAAAGGTCTGGCTGCTTTTTAAAATAAAAGAGTCAAATACCGGGCTGGGGAGGTGGGTCAGTGGTAGAATGCTTGCCTAGCATGTGTGAGGCACAGGGTTCAGTCCTCAGCACCACATACAAATAAATAGAAAAGAGTCAAACCAGATTGGGACCACTTTGTGACTCTGGTTGAGAGAGATTCAGGGAGGATGAACTTATTATCAAGTAAACAAAAGGAAAGTAGGAAAAGATGACCAAAGAATATAATCTCTGGATGAGATAAACAGGTCACAAATGAATACATACAGAATGCTTCCATTTTGAAAGTGTTCAAAACTAGGCAAAACCAAATTGCACTGTTTAGAGGTACAAAAGTAAGTGGGTTAAACATGTGTTTTAGATGGACACAAGGGGCTTCTGGGGTGCAGTGGTATTCTATTTCTTAACCCTGGGGTATTTACACAGAGATTTACCTCCCCTCCCACCCCACACCCAGAACTTGAGACTGATCCCAGAGGAGATCTGCCATTGAGCTACACTCCCATTTCTTTTTATTTTTTATTTTGAGACAGGGTCTGGCTAAATTGCTGGGCTGCTGAGGCTGGCCTTGAACTTTCAATCCTCTTGTCTCAGTCTCTCAAGTTGCTTGGACGGCAGTGTACATCACCACGCCCGGCTGAGATTGACCGTTTTTTTGAAATATATTTTCTTTTTAGTTTTTGTTGGACACAAATACCTTTTATTTTATTTGTTTATTTTTATGTGATGCTGAGGATGGAACCCAGAACCTCCCACGTGCTCTGCGAGTGCTCTACTGCTGAGCCACAACCCCAGCCCCTACCTTTTAATTATTCATTAAATTATATATCGAAATATATGTGCGTGTATTATGCACACTGATTTATGTATGATATGTTTATAATTAAAAATGCCTTTAAAAAAGTATCTACGTGAATAAAGAAGATAGGACTTTAACTGGGTCTTCAATGTTATTTTAAGATCAAAGACTAATGAGGGAGTCTTAAGTAGAAAAGTATCACCCTGTTCAGTCATGGAAAGTCAGTTCCTGATGACATACTTGAACAGGGGCTGAATCTAGAAGGACAAAGGAGGAGAAGGAACGTGATGCTGAGTGCAGACCCAGGGAAGGAGGAAGAGCTCAGGGAAAACTCGGCCTGAAGAGTCAGCTAGAGCAAAGGAAAGAGTGGAACACGCAGTTCATAAATTCTCATCTAGAAGGAATGATAAGCACCTGATGATAATCCACCCAACCAGAAGAACGTAAAGAAGGACCACTAAAAAGGAATGGTCAAATACTGCTCGATTTTAAGAAGTTATTTGACAAAAGCATTGGAAAAGAAATGGGTAGTAATCAGTACTTGATTTGTTATTTGCTTTAATAGATTAATACTTTGAAGGAAACATTCATGACTTTGATGAAGCAAACTTCTAAGGTTATCTAATTAAAGAAATATATTTTATATAATGAATTAATGAATTTCAGGCAAATGAGCTGCCCTAACATATCAGTTATTTCTCATTTTTTTTTATTTTTTATTGTTGGTTGTTCAAAACATTACATAGTTCTTGATATATTTCTCATTTTTATTATCAGGAGACAGTCACATCCTTGGAATGTAACTGGGGACACCTTTGTACCTTTTCAACTAAAATACCAACTTAACATGTTGACACGACTGTCACCAACAAGCCTTTATCCATTTCTCTGAATAGCTGTCTGTTCATTCATTTATCCATTTACGACCCTTTTTTATTATTTATTTATCTGGTTGTAGTTGGACACAATACTTTTATTTATTTATTTTTATGTAGTGCTGAGGATGGAACCCATTGCTTCACACATACCAGGCAGGGGCTCTACCACCGAGCCACAACCCCAGCCCCCATTTCTGATTCTTTATCCACCCACTCTCTCACCCACCCACCCCATCCATCCATCCATCCAGTGTATATTGAATTCCTACTTTGTCTCAAAAAATATTAGTTCCTGGGAGTGTAACAAAGAATGAAACAGACATAACCCCTGTTCTCATGATGCATATTATTTAGAAGGAACAGTTATGAATAAAATCTTATACACCATTATAAAATTACAACTGTGATATATTCAATGAAATACAAACACAGTTAGGAGATCATAAGCAAAAGCCCTGATTATTTGGTGGACAGAAGAATAAATGCTGTCTTGTAGAAGCTGAAACCCGTGGGATGCACAGGGACTGGAGGGGGATGGGGATAAAATGTGAAGTCTCCTGCATGAGCCGGGTAGAATGTGCAGAGGTCCTGAGGCAGAAAGAGCATGGCATGCTGAGGAACCACACAGGGCTCAACTTCAAGCTTCCAACTCCCTTGTACCACCACTGCCTTGAAGAAGGCCTCAAATTCTGGAACTAGCTTTTCCACGATGACCATAAATGACAGCAGACATCATTTAATTTGAAAAAAATCAAGGATATTTTTTAAGTAATAGCTGTATGTGTGGAGAATATGTAGAATTCCAACTTTTTAAATCTGATTTTTCTAAATGATATGTTTTAAAATTACTTACAAAATAAACTGCTCCAAAACTTCCATGTCCAATTTCATGCAAACCAATAAAAAGTTCTTCAGGATCATCCTTGTAGAACAGATCAGCAATCTCTGGGTCCTTTGGTACCCCTTTACGCATGATGACCAGTACTGAAAGTGCTTTGCTTTTTGATATTCCAGTCGACTGTAGCTCTCATTGACAACTTTTAAAAAAGATCTTCAGTACCTGTAGAAAAATAAGGTTTGCTGTTAAATGATGTCTAGCACTCTTTGGTGGCAATATAAATACAAATTAATATTTTTAAAATATTTATTTTTTAGTTGTAATTGGACACAATACCTTTATTTTATTTATTTATTTTTATGTGGTACTGAGGATTGAACCCAGGGCCTTGCATATGCTAGGTGAGTGCTATACTGCTGAGCCACAACCCCAGCCCCTAAATACAAATTAATATTAAGAAGCATCTTGGGGCTGGGGTTGTGGCTCAATAGTAGAGTTCTCGCTTAGCACCTGTGAGGCCCTGAGTTTGATCCTCAGCATTACATAAAAATAAATAAAATAAAGGTATTGTGTCCAATTACAACATATATATATATATACACACACACACACACACACACTCTGGGATCAATCCCAGCAACACACACACACACACACACACACACACCCGTGCACAAAGCATCTCTGTTTTACAATAATCAGACAAGTAACCCAAATGAAAAAATTGGGCAAAAGATCTGAATAGACAATTCTGCAAGAAACACACACATGTCTATCAACACACGTAAAGATGTTTACCATCATTAGTTATTAGGGAAATGAAAGTTAAAACCACGATGACATATTGTCATCCTCACTAGGAGCGCTGTAATAAAAAAGTCAGATAAGTATTGGTGAGGGCATGGAGAAATGGGAACTCTCCCACACTGCAGGAGGGAAGTAACATGGCAGAGTCATCAGAAAAAACTTAAAAACACTGAGTCAGAATTTGAACCAGAAATTCAACTCCTAGGTATATGCCCAAGACAAATGAAAACATGTCTACATAAAAACGTTGCACACAAATGTTCATACCAGCATTATTCATAATAACCAGAAAGTGGAAACAGCTGAAATTTCCATTAACTGGTGAATGAATAAACAAAATGTGGTATCTCCATATACAATGTAATATTATTTAGCCATAAAAAGGATGAACTATTGGGCTGGGGTTGTGGCTCAGTGGTGGACTGCTTGTCTCATGTGTGGAAGGCACTGGGTTCCATCCTCAGCACCACATAAAAATAAAACAAAGATACTGTGTCCATCTAAAACTAAAAAAAATAAAATAAAATAAAGGAGATCCAACATGGCGGCGAGTGGGGAGGCAGCGCTTTCAGTACCTCCTCAACAACGGGGTCAGAGAGACGCATGGATACGCTTAGATTCGACCTGCTGAGAAACTCCTAGCAAAATTCCACTAAAGAGAGACCGGCCGGGAATTGGTAGGATTTTTGGAGGTGACAGTTTGCGCTAGACGAGTGAATCTCCGCCACGCAGCGCAGAGGTCCAGACCCGCCAGCCGCTGCCCGCGCGACTCGGCGACTGTCGGCTGCCTGCACGCGGCCCCCGCGTCAGGGCGGATAGCCTCCGAGGCGCAGCACAGCAGGAGCGGTGCAGGGTCTCTAGGAAGAGGTCTCTCGCCAAGCCTTCATGAAATAGCGAACCGGGAGCTAAAACCAACCAGAGACAGACCAGTCCCACCCCTCCCTTCGGACACTCCGGCAAGGAGCCTGGGGCCCACCATAGCAGAGAGGTGACATCACCAGAGTTCCGCTGACAGAATTCCTTCCCAGCGGAATCCACGTTAGCAGGTGTGTGACTCCCACCCCCTCCAGATACAAGCAGCCAGGAAACCTCGGGAATCCCTCCGGGGGCGTGTCTATAGGGAAGCAGAGGGGATTCCAGATCCCCACCTCCCCTTAACACCAGCGGCAACACCCAAGATCTTAGCCGCCAGTTTCTGGGGGCGTGCCCACCAAAGGGGTCCGGAAAAATTAAACTGTTGGTTCCCAGATCACCCCACCACAGCACTGGGGCTTAGATGAATGACAGAGAGGGTGTTCATCGTTCGGGATATAGGACACGCGGTGGGGCTGCAAGTGTAATCAGATCCTTGGGGAACTGCCTCCGGTGAACAGGACCTGGCTGGCTGGCTGGGAGGAGGAACAGGGGGAGGGGCCGGATAAGTGAAAGGGCTCTGGACTAACAGGATTGAGAGACTCCCAGGAGCCACCTTACAGGGATTTCTGTCAGCACATAGAGGGCAGAAGCTCGGCTCAGAGGGCACAGCTCCGCCTATTGGAAGAGAAGAAAATGGGATTCAGCCATAGAACAGGGGATGCCAGCATGGCAGAGATCTGATGTCATTGGAGAGCGGCCGAGGAGAGAACTTCATCGGTGCCAGCGGCGACGGAAACAGTTGGTCTCCTGGTAGGGAGGGTGAGTCACAGATACCCGGGTCTCACTCGCTTTGTCGTCGAGCCAGAGGGGAGGAGCGGGGCCGCCGCCCACGCCCGCAAGGTAGGCAGACCTGCGACCAACCTGCAGATCAGGCCCAGCGGTCTGTGGGCGTTGTAGGAGGGGCAGGGCAGAGCCGCCGCCCGTGCCGGCAAGGTAAGCAGACCTGCAACAGACCGGCGGATCAGGCCCAGCGGCCTGCTAGCGTGGTACACACTTCACCCCAACTGGAGTAGGGGCAGAGCAGAGCCTTCGCCCGCGCCCAGATCAGGCCCAGCGGCCCGCCTGTGTGGTGGTCAAGTGACCCCAACTGGAGTGGGGGCGGAGTGGAACTGCCACCCGTGCCCGAAAGGTGGGCAGACCGGCGACCAACCTGCAGATCAGGCCTAGCGGTCCCCGGGCGTGGTAGGAGGGGCAGGGCAGAGCCTTCGCCCCCACCTGCAAGGTAGGCAGACCTGCGACAGAACGGTGGATCAGGCCCAGGGGTCCGTGGGTGTGGTAGACACCTCACACTAATTGGAGGAGGGGCAGAGCAGAGCCCCCGCCCGCACCTGCAAGGGAGACTTTTCAACTATACAAGAGCAATATAAATATATAGGGGGGGAAAAAATTTCAAAAACACAACAGTTTCACCAAGAAGAAAGAAACGCAAGCAGTATGAAAAGACAAGGAAAGAAAGGACTACAAGCAATGCAGGTCAACTCAACTTTAGAAGAGGTAACAGCTGCAGCAGATGGAATGTCAGATAAAGAATTCAGGATATATATGCTTCAGATGATCTGGAGTATCAAGGAAGACATTAGACAGCAAAATCAGACAATGAAAGATCACTTCGACAAGGAATTACACAAACAAATCCAGGAAGCAAAGGATCAACTATACAGGGAGATAGAGGTTATAAAAAACAAACAAACAGAAATCCTAGAAATGCAGGAAGCAACAAACCAACTTAAAAACTCAATGGAGAATACTACCAGCAGAGTAGAACACTTAGAAGATAGAACATCAGACAATGAAGACAAAGTATTTCAACTTGAAAAGAACATAGACAGCTCAGCAAGACTGTTAAGAAACCATGAGCAGAACATCCAAGAAATATGGGATAACATTAAGAGACCAAACTTAAGAGTCATTGGGATACAGGAAGGTATAGAACTCCATACCAAAGGAATGAGCAATCTATTCAATGAAATAATACGAGAAAACTTCCCAGACTTGAAGAATGAGACAGAATCCCAAATTCTAGAAGCCTACAGGACGCCGAATGTGCAAAATTATAAGAGATCCACACCTAGACACATTATAATGAAGATGCCCAACATACAGAATAAGGAGAGAATTTTAAAAGCTACAAGAGAAAGGAAGCAGATTACATTTAGGGGTAAGCCAATCAGGATAACAGCTGATCTTTCAACACAGACTCTGAAAGCTAGAAGATCCTGGAATAACATATTTCAAACACTGAAAGAAAATGGGTTCCAACCAAGAATTGTGTATCCAGCGAAATTAAGCTTCAGGATGGAAGATGAAATTAAAACCTTCCACATCAAACAAAAGTTAAAAGAATATGCAGCTAGAAAACCATCTCTTCAAAACATCCTCAGCAAAACATTACAGGAAGAGGAAATGGAAAATAACAATGAAAACCAACAGTGGGAGGTAGGACAGTAAAGGGGGGGGGAATAATCAAAGAGGAAAACAAACCATGTTTAGTAACATAAATAAACAAATATGGCTGGAACAACAACCCATATCTCAATAATAACCCTAAATGTTAATGGCTTAAACTCACCAATTAAGAGACACAGGCTAGTAGAATGGATCACAAAACAAGACCCAACAATATGCTGCCTACAGGAGACGCATTTGATAGGAAAAGACATACATAGGCTGAAGGTGAAAGGTTGGGAAAAATCATATCACTCATATGGACTTCGGAAACAAGCAGGAGTGTCCATACTCATATCAAATAAAATAGATTTCAATCCAAAGTTAATCAAAAGGGATAAAGAGGGACACTACATACTGCTTAAGGGAACCATACACCAACAAGACATAACAATCATAAATATATATGCCCCAAACAATGGTGCAGCTATGTTCATCAAACAAACTCTTCTCAAGTTCAAGAGTCTAATAGACCACCATACAATAATCATGGGAGACTTCAACACACCTCTCTCGCCACTGGACAGATCTTCCAAACAAAAGTTGAATAAGGAAACTATAGAACTCAATAACACAATTAATAACCTAGACTTAATTGACATATATAGAATATACCACCCAACATCAAGCAGTTACACTTTTTTTCTCAGCAGCACATGGATCCTTCTCAAAAATAGATCATATATTATGTCACAGGGCAACTCTTAGACAATATAAAGGAGTAGAGATAATACCATGCATCCTATCTGATCATAATGGAATGAAACTGAAAATCAACGATAAAAGAAGGAAGGAAAAAGCATACATCACTTGGAGAATGAACAATAGGTTACTGAATGATCAATGGGTTATAGAAGACATCAAGGAGGAAATTAAAAAAAAAAATTAAAAAATTCTTAGAGATTAATGAAAACACAGACACAACATATCGGAATCTATGGGACTCATTGAAAGCAGTTCTAAGAGGAAAATTCATTGCTTGGAGTTCATTCCTTAAAAAAAGAAAAAACCAACAAATAAATGATCTCATACTTCATCTCAAAATCCTAGAAAAAGAAGAGCAAAACAACAGCAAAAGAAGTAGAAGGCAAGAAATAATTAAAATCAGAGCTGAAATTAATGAAATCGAAACAAAAGAAACAATTGAAAAAATTGACAAAACTAAAAGTTGGTTCTTTGAAAAAATAAACAAAATCGACAGACCCTTAGCCATGCTAGCGAAGAGAAGAAGAGAGAGAACTCAAATTACTAGCATACGGGATGAAAAAGGCAATATCACAACAGACACTTCAGAAATACAGAAGATAATCAAAAATTATTTTGAATCCTTATACTCCAATAAATTAGAAGATAGTGAAGGCATAGATAAATTTCTTAAGTCATATGATCTGCCCAGATTGAGTCAGGAGGATATAGACAACCTAAACAGACCAATATCAATCGAAGAAATAGAAGAAACCATCAAAAGACTACCAACTAAGAAAAGCCCAGGACCGGATGGGTATACAGCAGAATTTTACAAAACCTTTAAAGAGGAACTAATACCAATACTTTTCAAGCTACTTCAGGAAATAGAAAAAGAGGGAGAACTTCCAAATTCATTCTACAAGGCCAACATCACCCTGATACCTAAACCAGACAAAGACACTTCAAAGAAAGAAAACTTCAGACCAATATCTCTAATGAACCTAGATGCAAAAATCCTCAATAAAATTCTGGCGAATCTAATACAAAAACATATCAAAAAAATTGTGCACCATGATCAAGTAGGATTCATCCCTGGGATGCAAGGCTGGTTCAATATACGGAAATCAATAAATGTTATTCACCACATCAATAGACTTAAAAATAAGAACCATATGATCATCTCGATAGATGCGGAAAAAGCATTCGACAAAGTACAGCATCCCTTTATGTTCAAAACTCTAGAAAAAACTAGGGATAACAGGAACATACCTCAATATTGTAAAAGCAATCTATGCTAAGCCTCAGGCTAGCATCATTCTGAATGGAGAAAAATTGAAGGCATTCCCTCTAAAATCTGGAACAAGACAGGGATGCCCTCTTTCACCACTTCTGTTCAACATATTTCTCGAAACGCTGGCCAGAGCAATTAGACGAAAGAAATTAAAGGCATAAAAATAGGAAAAGAAGAACTTAAATTATCACTATTTGCAGATGATATGATTCTATACCTAGCAGACCCAAAAGGCTCTACAAAGAAACTATTAGAGCTAATAAATGAATTCAGCAAAGTGGCAGGATATAAAATCAACACGCATAAATCAAAGGCATTCCTGTATATCAGCAACAAATCCTCTGAAATGGAAATGAGGACAACCACTTCATTCACGATATCTTCAAAAAAAATAAAATACTTGGGAATCAACCTAACAAAAGAGGTGAAAGACTTATACAATGAAAACTACAGAACCCTAAAGAGAGAAATAGAAGAAGATCTTAGAAGATGGAAAAATATACCCTGTTCATGGATAGGCAGAACTAACATCATCAAAATGGCGATATTACCAAAAGTTCTCTATAGGTTTAATGCAATGCCAATCAAATCCCAACGGCATTTCTTGTAGAAATAGAGAAAGCAATCATGAAATTCATATGGAAAAATAAAAGACCCAGAATAACAAAAACAATGCTAAGCTGGAAGTGTGAATCAGGTGGTATAGCGATACCAGACTTCAAACTATACTACAGAGCAATAGTAACAAAAACAGCATGGTATTGGTACCAAAACAGGCGGGTGGACCAATGGTACAGAATAGAGGACACAGAAACCAATCCACAAAACTACAACTATCTTATATTTGATAAAGGGGCTAAAAGCATTCAATGGAGGAAGGATAGCATCTTCAACAAATGGTGCTGGGAAAACTGGAAATCCATATGCAACAAAATGAAACTGAATCCCTTTCTCTCGCCATGCACAAAAGTTAATTCAAAATGGATCAAGGAGCTTGATATCAAATCAGAGACACGCCGTCTGATAGAAGAAAAAGTTGGCTACGATCTACATACTGTGGGGTTGGGCTCCAAATTCCTCAATAGAACACCCATAGCACAAAAGTTAATAACTAGAATCAACAAATGGGACTTACTCAAACTAAAAAGTTTTTTCTCAGCAAAAGAAACAATAAGAGAGGTAAATAGAGAGCCTACATCCTGGAAACAAATCTTTACTCCTCACACTTCAGATAGAGCCCTAATATCCAGAGTATACAAAGAACTCCAAAAATTAGACAATAAGATAACAAACAACCCAATCAACAAATGGGCCAAGGACCTGAACAGACACTTCTCAGAGGAGGACATACAATCAATCAACAAGTACATGAAAAAATGCTCACCATCTCTAGCAGTCAGAGAAATGCAAATCAAAACCACCCTAAGATACCATCTCACTCCAGTTAGATTGGCAGCCATTATGAAGTCAAACAACAACAAGTGCTGGCGAGGATGTGGGGAAAAGGGTACACTTGTACATTGCTGGTGGGACTGCAAATTGGTGCAGCCAATTTGGAAAGCAGTATGGAGATTTCTTGGAAAGCTGGGAATGGAGCCACCATTTGACCCAGCTATTCCCCTTCTCGGTCTATTCCCTAAAGACCTAAAAAGAGCATGCTACAGGGACACTGCTACATCGATGTTCATAGCAGCTCAAGTCACAATAGCAAGACTGTGGAACCAACCCAGATGCCCTTCAATAGACGAATGGATTAAAAAAATGTGGCATTTATACACAATGGAGTATTACTCTGCATTAAAAAATGACAAAATCATAGAATTTGCAGGGAAATGTGTGGCACTAGAGCAGATTATGCTAAGTGAAGCTAGCCAATCCCTAAAAAACAAATGCCAAATGTCTTCTTTGATAGAAGGAGAGTAACTAAGAACAGAGTAGGGACGAAGAGCATGAGAAGAAGATTAACATTAAACAGAGATGAGAGGTGGGAGGGAAAGGGAGAGAAAAGGGAAATTGCATGGAAATGGAAGGAGACCCTCAGGGTTATACAAAAGAACATACAAGAGGAAATGAGGGGAAAGGGAAAAATAATACAAGGGGGAGAAATGAAGGTCAGTAGAGGGGGTAGAGAGAGAAGAGGGGAGGGGAGGGGAGGGGAGGGGAGGGGGGATAGTAGAGGATAGGAAAGGTAGCAGAACACGACAGTCACTAGTATGGCAATATGTAAATCAATGGATGTGTAATTGATGTGATTCTGCAATCTGTATATGGGCTAAAAATGGGAGTTCATAACCCACTTGAAGCAAAGTGTGAAAGATGATATATCAAGAACTATGTAATGTTTTGAACAACCAACAATAAAAAAAAATAAAAATAAAAAAAAATTTAAAAAACAAGGATGAACGATTGATAAATAACATAAATGAAGCCTATAAACATTATGCAAAAGGGCAATCATAAGAGACTACGTATTATATGACTCCATTAATATATATACATATATACATATATATATACATATATATATATAATTTTTTTACTTGTCAATGGATCTTTATTTTATTTAATTATATGTGGTGCTGATCATTGAACCCAGTGCCTCATGCATGCTAGCAAGTGCTCTACCATTGAGCCATAACCCCAACCCCATTAATATATATTTTAAAAGTTTCCAGAAGAGTCAAATCTATAGAGACACAAAACAGATTATTGGTGATCTAGGAATGGGGGGTTTGAAAAGTGACAACTAAAGGGTATGGACTTTTTAGGAGGTTAAAAATGTCCTCAAATTGAGGCAATGATTGCATAAGTGTGACTTCATTAAAACCATTCAATTGCCAGGTGAGGTGGCACACCCTTGTAATCCCAGCAGCTCGGGAGGCTGAGCAGGAGGATCATGGGTTCAAAGCCAGCCTCAGCAAAATTGAGACTCTAAGCAACTCAGTGAGACCCTGTCTCTAAATACAAAATACAAAGTAGGGCTGGGGATGTGGCTCAGTGGTTGAGTGCCCCTAAGTTCAATTCTTGGTACCCCAAAAAGCGGTTTGATGAAATTAATATTTTAACAGCTAACATTTATTAAGTACTAGGTTGTCAGACAACACTGAACAGCTTACATATATTATCTCCTTTAATCTTTACAACATCTTTATAAGGTAATGACTTTATTTTAATTTTATAGAACAAACTAAGACTTTAAGAAGTGAAACTACTTCCTTATGGTCAGAAGCCAGTGCTTCTCACCACTGTGATCTGAATCCAGCAAAGCCCATGTTCTTGACTGACATATGATATCTCCATACCTCAGTATGAGGAACTAGACAACTCTTTATTAGCCATTGGAAGAAATGCCAAGGAATGTGGAGACTATGCTAAATGTCCACTTCAAGAAGCAAGTTGTTCCACTGCTTTATAAAATGCTTTGAGTTTCTTTTCATTAATAGTCACATATTTATTTGTTGTAGATCCTTTACTTTCTCTTTTTTTTTTTTGAAAAAATACTGAAATGTGAGTTTTCATTTATATTTTTTATTGTAAACAGCCTCTCCCTCCCACATACAGATAGCCTTTTATTTCAATGTCTGAACCTATCAACAGCATAGTTTGTCTCTTCCTTGACCCACTCGCTAACTAAGCTGCAAATCCAGCTACTGGCCAATAAAACTATTTTTTTCAAAACATGAGTCAATGGGTTTCACTCTAGAAGAGAAAAAGGTCATTAATTAAAGAAGCAAAACTGACAGTGCCCAGAGGTATTTTTCTCTTGTAGCATAGCAACCTTAAGTGACAATGAACATTACTTCATATGTTAAGTCATTAGCAGGTGTAGGTCAACAGCCTGCTACACAGCCACCTAGTCCACTTACTCTTTCATTCAATAAGGACTTCCCCAGAGCTTGCTGTTTGTCAGACATCTTACTGGGTCGGGATGAGGTCCCTCTCCTATGGGCTTAGTGTCAAAGGGGTAACAGATATTAAACTAAAACAGCACCAAAATAGTTATAATAGATTGACATTATGAGGAAAAAGCAAATATTTTTAAATATAAGAATACAACAGGCTAACCCAGCCTGTTTTTTACTCAGAACTGGAAAGCCTGCCTTTTTAGGGAAAATAAATACAGTGCATTCATAGGGATGATGGGAGAGCTGGAAGGAGAGAGCGTGAAGCTGGAGTGAAGCCAAGAAAGATCACAAAAGGCCTTTCAAAGCATATTAAGAAATTTGGACTTTCTCCTGGGGTGACAGGGTGCCACTGAGGCTTTAAATAGGAACAAGGATTCCCCTGGCCAGCACTGCACCTGTCAGCCTGGACGGTTGTCCAGCCAGTCCCTGACACAACAAGAATCAAGCATAAAGTCAGGACCTCAACTCTGTTGGAAAAGAATGTTAAATCTAAAAGCTCCAAATGAAAACTCCAAAAGTGCTTGTGTTCACTGTTTGAGAAGAGAAAAGAGAAACAATGGATGAAATCAATGAGGGGCCTTTTTGGAGCCCATATCCAAAAGGCAAATTATGAGGTTGCCTTTAAGAAAAGCAGAAAGAGCTACGAACTAAGTTTATGAGAACTATTTTTTTTTTTCAATCACTGAAGGGCATTTTAAACTTCTGAATATTTTGACTTAGATGTGAATAAAGTTAAAGTCCTGTGGACAATCATTTGGGGAAAAACAGATGAGTATGTTATACTCTAAAATAAACATCTAAATGTGAAAAAGAGACCATCAAAAACTTCTAGAAAAATTACCAGTGAATTTCTAATTACTAAACAACATACCAGCAGCAAAAAATCATAAACTAAAATCAATAAGTGTGACTACATAAAACTAATAACTTCTTTTAAAAACTATAACAAAGGGACTTCTGCTTCTGGCCAAGATGGATTAATGGAGACCAGATTTATCATCTGGCACAAGAATCATCTACATACTGGATCAAACATATGAATGATGATATTTCAAGATAATGGCTATTAGCCAAGAAGGACGATAATCCCTGACAAGAGAAGTCAGCGATGAGAGAGAGCCAGGACCGCCTCAGCTTCGTGCCCTCGGAGAGTCTTCAGGCCATCCCAGAGAAAGAAGGAGTCCAGGTGGAGCCTGGGGGACTCCCTGAGTTGAAGAGACAGATGAGGGCCCAGGGTGAGCGAGGTAGCTGGAGTTTGCAGAAGACAGCAGCACAGAAAGAGACTGGAGGGCCCAGGGTGAGCGAGGTAGCTGGAGTTTGCAGAAGACAGCAGCACAGAAAGAGGCTGGAGATATGCAGAAGGTTCCTCTCTGGTCTTCAGCTGAGTACTGATTAGAGCAGCCCCGGAAAGTACCCTGGTCCAGGAAAATGCCAACTGAAAGGGGACAAGGGAAGCAGCACCTACAGCTCACTTAGGACTGTGCCCCATACTTATTTCTACCAACCAGAACACGAAATCTCCTAAGTTCATGGGGAATTCTCTACTCAGAATCTGTGTTTGCCTTTGTAGTGGAAAATTCACCTTAGACTCAATGCTGCCATGTGATGTCAAACGAATTTTGAAAGTAAAACTTAAAAGGACCAAATTACTTCCAAATAACTATACCCCAGAATAAATCTCAAAAACAAATAACTATATCCAATATCCAAAAAGGTGAAATTCATAATGTTTAACGTTAAAAAAAAATTACAAGGCAATACCAGGTGAAATGGCAAAGGCCCATCATCTCAGTAAATTGGGAGTTGAAAGTGGGAGGTTTGCAAGTTGGAGGCCTGCCTCAGCAACTTGTCAATTGAGTGAGCTCCTATCTCAAAAAAAAAAAAAAAAAAAAGATGTCTCTGGATTAAACCTCCACTATCAAAAACAAAACAGGTAAATAAGGAAGTAGGAAAATATGACTCATAATGAGGAGAAAAATAATTGAAACCAGTGTGAGGACATTAAAATATTTATTATAACTATATTCTCTCTATATATAAATTTAGAGGAAATATTAAACATGTAAAATAGAGATATATAAGAAATAAAGAGAGTCAAATCTCTAGAGGCAAAAGCTATAATAAAATGTCTGAGAAGAAAAATATACGGCATGAAATGAATAGCAGATGAGACTTGGCAGAAAAAATGGTTAGTGAACTTGAAGACCTAGTAATAGAAACTATCCAAAATGACATATATGGCGAAAAAGTACTAACAAAACAAAGAAAAACAAATCAGAACATCAGTGACTTGTGGACCACCTTCAAGCAGCCTAGTATATGTCTCATTAGAGTCCCTGAAGGCGAGGACAGAGATGTCAGGACAGCAAAAAAAAAAAAAAAAAAAAAAAATCTACCTACCTACCTACTTGTCTACCTCCGTATTTGGGTCTGAACTCAGGGGTGCTTATCACTGAGCTACACCCCAACTTTTTTATTTTTTGTTTTGAGATAGGGTCTCATTAAATTGCTGAGGCTGGTTTTGAACTTGTGATCTTTCCGTTTCAGCCTCCCAAGCTGCTGGGATTAGAGGCGTGAGCCACCATACCCAGGAGAAAAATTATTTGAAGAAATAACAACGGGAAATTTTACAAATTGGATGATCATAACCCCTCCTATATCCACAATTTATATGAAACTCACACACAAGAAACATGAAGAAAATTACACTGAGGCACATCATAATAAATTGTTTGGAACTTATGATACAGTCATAAAAGTAGCCAGAGGGGGAAAAAAGATGTTATGCACAGAGGAACAAGGGCAACAATGACGATAGTGTTATAAATATTACAAATGAAAAGACAGAGGAACAACATTCCTAAAGTGTTGAAATAAAAAAAAAAAAAAAAACAACTTGCCAAACTAGAATTCTAAACACACTGAAAATATCTTTGAAAAAAGAAGTCACAGTGGGCTGGGGTTGTGGCTCAGCGGTAGAGCGCTGGCCTAGCATGTGGGATGCCTGGGTTCGATCCTCAGCACCACATAAAAATAAATAAATAAAAAGAAAGGTATTGTGTCCGACTACAACTAAAAAATAAATATTAAAAAAAAGAATAAGTCACAATAAAGGCACAATAAATGTGGTAAATATTTGCTTAAGTATATCAGATTTTCCCATTATTTAAATTTCTTTATAATACGATTGAATATTTAAACAAAAATAACAACAGTGTGAAGGTTAGGGCATATGTAGAAGTAACTGTATGTTAGCACAAAGTCTGAGAGGAGAGAAATTGAAATATGGTGTTGTGAAATTGTTATATGACAGTGAAGTGGCATAATATCAGTTGGTTGTATAAATACACACATATGTATTTATATATGCATATGTTTTTACATATAGTATACACACTTAAAAAAGAAACAAATAAGCCAAAAGTAAAAGGATAGAGAAAAACAGAAACTAATCAAAGAAGAGTGGGATGAACTGATGTTCAGATAAAGTAGATTTCAAAGCATATTAGTATTGATAATGAAGATAATTTCATAATGATAAATGGATTGACTCATCAAGAGGACATAAGAGCCAGGTGTGCTGGCACACACATATATTCCCAGTGATTTAGGAGACTGAGGCAAGAAAATCCAAGTTTGAGGCCAGCCTCAGCAACTTAGTGAGACTATTATAATAAAAAATAAAAAGGGCCCCCGGGGAGTAGCTCATTGTTAAAGCACCTCTGGCTTAAATTCCCAGTCCCCCCCATCTCCCTAAAATAGAACATAATGATATTAAATGTTTGTGCACCTAAGGGCTTTAAAATATGTGATTAAAAACTGTTTTAACTACAAGGAGAAATAGACAAATTCATTATTACAGTTGGAGATTTCAATATCCTGCTCTCAGTAATTGATAGAAGTAGACAATTAGTAAGGCTATAGAAGACTGAAACAAAACTATCAGCCATTTCTTTTTTAATAATTTTTTTTGTTGTAATTGAACACAATACCTTATTTTATTTGTTTATTTTTATGTGGTGCTGAGGATTGAACTCAGGGTCTCACACGTTCTAAGCGAGCACTTTACCGCTGAGCCACAATCCCAGCCCCCAAACTATCAGCCATTTTGATTACCTGATATGTATGATATGCTACCCAACAATATCATAATACATCTTCTTTTTCAAAGGCATACAGAAAATTTACTAAGGCTTCTTCTTCTTTTTTTTTTTTTTAATGAGAGAGAGAAAGAGAGAGAGAAAGAGAGAATTTTTTAATATTTATTTTTTTAGTTTTCGGCAGACACAACATCTTTGTTTGTATGTGGTACTGAGGATCGAACCCGGGCGGCACGCATGCCAGGCGGGCGTGCTACTGCTTGAGCGACATCCCTAGCCCCAGAAAATTTACTAAGGAATGGCATATTCTGGGCCACAAAACAATACTTAATACATTAAAATAATTTAAGACATATTAATATATTCTGTGAGTATAGCAGATTTTAGATTAGAAATAAATAGGTAGACATCTGAAAAATCCCAGATATATCAAAATTAATAACACAATTTTCAATAAGTTATGTTGGGCTGGGGTTGTGGCTCATTTGGCAGAGCCCTTGCCTAGTATGTGTGAGGCATTAGGTTCGATTCTCAGCACCACATATAAGTAAATAAATAAAGGTCAATCAACAACTAAAAAAAATTAAAAATAAAATAAAATAAGCTATGGGTCTAAAAACAAAGCAAAATAGAAATCAGGATATAATTTGATCTGAATGAAAGTGCAAGTACATTGTATCAAAATTTGTATGATGCGGGCTGGGGATTTAGCTCAGTAGGTAGAGCCTTGCCTTGCATATACAAGGCCCTGGGTTCAATCCCTAGCACCACCAAAAATATAAATAAATAAAAAATTGTATGATGCTGATAAAACAGAACTTAAGAGGAAAATGTATAGCACTAAACTCTGGTCTTAGAAAAGAATAAAGGTCTCAAATTAATGACTTCAGCTTCCATTATTAAAAAAATCTTGAGAAAAAGAGCAAATTAAACAAAGTAAGCAGAGAAAGGAAATAATAAAGATTAAGGCAGAAATCAATGAAATAAAAAAATACAAAAGGGAAAAAAATCAATGAATGCAAAGCCAAGTGAGAAAAAGAATCATATTTATAAATCTCTTACCAGACTCATCAGAGTAAAAACATCAGAAAATGCAAATTACCAATATCAGGAAGGAGAGAGGTGACATTGGTGCAGATTCCAGAAGGGTAATCAGGGACTACCATGAACAATGCTATACAAATAAATTCAACAACTTAGATAAAATGGACAAATACAAAAGAGGGTCGGGGGACAGACAGACAGACACAAACTGCCATAGTTTACTCAGAAGAAACAGAAAATCTGCTTGACCCTGTATCTATTAAAGTAATTGAATTTGTAATTTAAAATCTTCCCACAAAGAAAACTCCAGGCTTTCATCTGTGATTTTGCTATCTCTTAGATACCAAAATCTAAGAGAGAAACACCACCAATTCTACATGACTCTCCCCAAAAACAGAAAAAGAGAAATAGCTCCTAGGACTCTTTCTGTGAGGGCTGTTACTTGACATCAAAAACAAAAGCAGGAATCATAAAAGAAACCCTGATAAACTAGACTTCATCAAAATTAAAAATGCCTGTTTTTTTGAAAGATGCTTAATGAAAAGACAAGCAACATACTGGGAAAAAATGTTTGCAAAACATATCTCATAAAGGGCTTAAAAATATAAAGAAACCTCAAAACTCAATAGTAAGAAAATAGCCCATTTTAAACTGGGCAACATATTTGAATAAGTACTTCACCAAGGAAGATAAGTGAATGGCAAGAGAAAGGTACTTACCATCATTACTCCTTAGGAGATGCAAATTAAAACTAAAATGAGATACTACTACATACCTATTAGAATGGCTAATATTAAAAGAACTGACCACACCAGGTGTTGGCAGGGATGTGAAGTAACTGGATCTCTCACACACTGCCAGTGGGGATGTAAAACAGTACAAACACTGGAAAAACAGTTTGCTAGTATCTTAAAAAGTTAATCATGCACCTATCATATGATATAGCCCTTCCACTTTTAGGGATTTACCCAAGAAAAATAAGAGCATATATCTTTATAAAGTCCTGTACATAAATGTTCACAGCAGCATTATTTTTAATGCTGAAACCAGAAACAGCCCAAATGTCTATCAACAAATGAATATATAAACAATCTATGGTATATGAAGACAATGGAATGTAATTCGGCAATAAAATGAACTATTAATACATGCTGCAGCATGGGTGGGTCTCAAAATAATTATGCTGAGTGAAAGAAGTCATACAAAATCAAGTATATACTTTATGATATCATTTATAGGAAATACTATAGTGACAGAAACCACATAGTGATTGTCTAGGGACAGGGTGGGTTTGAGAAGAGCTGGGAAGGAGAGATTAAAAGAGGCAAGAAGAAGCTTTTAAGTGATGAATGTGTTTATTATTTTCATCTTGATAACACTTTCATATAGAATTATATATGTGTGTGTATATGCAAATAAAGTGGGAGGAATTCCTGAAAACTATGTGCCAGTTAAAAGTTATTCTTAACACCTGAGAGGTGAGCACACACATACACATCAACAAACTCAAAAGAATTAAACAGGAAATTAAAGAAAAAATAGCTGTGGTCACTAATGATATGTAATACATGTAACTTCACTAGTAATCAAACAAGTAAAAGTTAAAATAATAAGACATCTTATTTCACCTACCAAATTGGCAAAATAATAGGAAAAAAAAAAGAATAAATGTTTTGGCAAGAACATAAGGAAACAGTCACTTTAACACATTGCTGAAAGTATAGTATGGGCAAGTCCTTTGGCTCAGGAGTGCCCTTTTGGGAATTCGTACAAGGCAGTTTTTTGTTTGTTTGTTTTGTTTAGCAAAAGAGATGGGGTGTAAGCAGGTGGTACACAGAAAGGCTGTGACAGTGGAGATGGGACATGTGGCTTCTTTAACCTACACGTCTCGATTTCTTAGCCACCTGTGTTTTATCTGAAGTAAGCATTTGGGGTTTTAGTAAATTTTTAATTCTTTTTTTGCTTATCTGTATTAAAAAAAATTTTGAAAGCCCTATTACTTCTGTAATTAGAGGAAAAGTGATATGAAACCGCTATGTTCTGAATGTCCCCAAAGGCCCATGAGTCAAAAGCTTGTTCCCCATCATGGTACTACTGGGGGGGATCTTTAAGAGGTGGGGCCTAGTGGGGGCTCTTTAACTCACTGGGGGAGTGCCCTTGAAGGGGACTATGGGACCACACCCCTCTTCCTCATTTACTCTCTTGTTTTCTGGTGATGAAGTAAGTAGGTGTGCACTACCACGAGCTTCCGCCTGATGTGCTGCCTTGCCATGCACCCAAAGCAAGGGGACTAAGACAGCATGGACTGAAGCCTCCATAACTGTGAGACAAAAGAAAACTTTTCTCTTTATAAGTTGATTATATCAAGTATTTCACTATAGTAACGGAAAGCTGACAAATATAAACACCATTTATATAAAACAATATCAACAAAAAATGGACACACACATACATATTTCTAGAGAACATTTCTTGATAACAGAAATCAAGAAACTTTAAGTAAGACCATTTCTTTTAACTAAGTAATTTCCCATTTTGTAAGTTGTGACTGAAAAGAATGAAAAATTGATATGGAAATAATATAAAACAAACATTGTTAAAAAAGAATGTTATGTAGATTTATATTCTTACTTCACCTCACATTTTTCTTACAAAGTTAATAAAAAAAATTCATCATAGAAAAGCCAGAAAACACAATCCACTCCCAGTTTTTAGGAGAAAGCTAAGTCATAAATCTACGGACAGTACCTTTTTGTATGTGGCACAAAATGCGCTGTATTGCTCAGATTCATGTTAGCAGCAATCTTCTTTTTCTCTTTTATAACTTTAGTATTTTGTACTTATGGTGTACCTATGAGGGAAAAAAAAGAATAAATATATGTAATTATCGGAAAAAAATTAAAGAATCAATAATTAAGGTGGGCACATTGGCACATGTCTTTAGTCCCTGTTTCTTGGGAGGCTGAGGCAGGAGGATCTCTTGATCCCAGGTTTGAGTTCAGTTTGGACAACACTGTGAAACCTCATCTCTTTAAAGGAAAAAAAAAAAAAGAAGAAGAAGAAGAAGGGGGAGGGTGGAGAGGAGGAGGAGAAAGAAGGAAGCAGCAGCGATAATTGCTAATATGGTAGTTTTAAATACAAATGCAATATTACAAAGTTAAAATTGTATCTTCACCCATGGATGACAAATGTAAAAGCTATGACTTTTACAACAAAGACACAGGATACTCTTCCACAGGCAGTACTTAGGAAACAAATGTGTCAGTAGATTTCAGAATCTTACTGAGGCGTCTTCTGGTTTATCTGCATCCAGGGCAACTCAATAAAAGCTAACAGCAGCCAGCACTAATGTGACAGCACACGGCAATGCTGCGGATCCTGTCAGTAAGGCTTATATTTTCAATAGCTTCTCTAAAAGGCTGATGATGTGCACTGATTCATCCCTTTCTGAGGCTCTCCCATAATCATTTCCCCCATTTTGGAAGTAATGATTATTTCTCAATTGTCTATTAAAGAAGCACATGACCAATGTAGAAAATCTAATACACACACACTCACACACACACACAAACACACACACGTGTGTGTATACATTCATATATACTATTTTTTAAAAACCCTGTAACAATGTGCATACTTGTCTCCATGTGGATATTTATTTCTTCCTGTCATCATTTCTTTCATTATACAACTGAGCTCTACATGTAATTTCATAACCTACCTCTTTAATCTAATTCGGTATTATGAGCATGTTGCCATATCACCCAACACTGTCCACAAAGATCATTTAATGACTTCCCAATGGAAGAGTCACAATTAATTCACAACTGTTTCTCCACAACTGGAAACCAAGGATGTAGTCAACCCTTTGTTTTGTTATTGCATTATTTAATAAAGCATTTTGAAGATCTTTGTGTATCTTACTTATCTGTGTTTGGGGGGCTTTCTTTCAAACAGATTTATTGAAATAGTTATTGGGTCAATGAATATAACAATTTAGAACTTGTATTTATTAGAATAATTTTTAGGTGTTTAGCTAGCTTTGGAGATGGTCTTACAGAAAAAAAAATTGTAAAAACAGTATTTCCATTTTCAAGTTTTTCTTGCTGAGGATATCCCAAATCTCCTCTCATGCTTACATTTACAAACTGTACTTTTTTGATTATTTTTGTTATTCCCTCTGTGGCTGTGGAAGGCTTTAGAGCATCTGGCAGCTAAAACTTGCCTACATTCTGTATCATTACATTTTACCTATCCACAGGGTTTGGCTTAGATGTGAAGTGTCCCCTGAAAGCTTCTGTGTGAGACAATGCAAGAAGGTTTGGAGGATAAATGATCAGGTTGTAAGAGCCTTAAACTAAACAGCAAATTAGTCCCTGATGGGATTAACTGAGTGGTGGCTGGAGGCAGGTAGGGTGTGGCTGGAGGAAGTGGGGCATTGTCGGTGTGGCTTTGGGGTATATACTTGTATCTGGAGTGTGAAGTCGTCTTCTCTCTGCTTTCTGATCACCATGTGAGCTGATTCCCTCTGCCATGCTCTTCTGCCATGATGCCCCAAGGAATGGAGCCTGCTGTCTATGGATTGATATGTCTGAAACTGTGAGCCCCCAAATAAACCTTTCTTCCTCTACTTGTTCTTTTAGTCATAGCAGCAAAAAAACTGACTAAAACACCAATCAATTGTTGGAATGTTTACATGTCTACCTTGCTCTTCTAGTCTGACTACACCTTCAATGAATTAAAATGTTCCTTATGACCCTATACAACACTAGATACTATGTTCCTAAGAAAATAGTTTTAAATAAGGCATATGTCACCATCCTCATGCCCAGTTTCAAATGCAAGAGATGTTTGCTCCTAGGAAATAGCATTCTCATGCTACTGGCCATGTGGGCTTACTATTTACCTTCTCTTTAAATGCTTATTCATTTTTACACAATTTTTTAAAAATGCATCCTCTCTGCATCTTTGGCTGCACATCTCTATAAATGTCTTAAAATGAACTCCCTTGGATTTCTAGGAATTAAACTTCTCCATTTTACCTTTTCTTATTTTTAGGACACTGCATTGCTAGGGGGCTAAAGCTTGTATTCTGGAGTTTGATGCATTAAACCTAAAGGGTCCTTTCTGTTTCCTTCCATTTCAATACCTTCCTTCTCACTCCAAAAATGTCTCCAGCATCCCAAGAAACTGACCCATGAACTATTTCTGCTAAGTTCCTTGGCTTCTCTCTGATGACCTCAATGGTGTGTTCCTCCAAGGATCAGCCAAGTTCTCTGCATAAGTGCAAGCTGCTATCTTCACTTCTGTCCATTTAATGGTATTGAATGACACTGTGTCACTGGTGATCCCGACCCCTATTGTAAGCCTCAGTCCCACGTTTTAAAACATCTATTTGGCTTCTCCCCTAAATGGCTCACAAACTCCTCACATTAACTTCAACTCTTCTTTTCCCTTGTCCCTTACACTCAATTAATCCTCAATTCTGCTTCAAATATTTCTCCCCACACGTTTTTAACTCTCCATTCTGTGGCATTAGTTTTCTCTCCTCGGCTTGCTGCTCTTTCACCCTCGATTCTATCTTTTCTGCAATTCATCTTAAAAACAGTATTACCTTAATCGTCTTCCTAAAGCACACAGTTCAGACAATATCACATTTCTGCTTAAAATCCTTCAAAGTACAAAGAATGCAGAATCCTTCCTACAGTATAACTTTTACTCTAACTTAAATTCTAAAACTCAGTAATTGGGGAAAAAATGAATTACTATTCCATCACATACCCCTTCATGCTTTTCATTTCATTTCATACTTGATTTCTTTGTGCTAGTTCCCCTGTCTGTACTGTCCCAATACCACCCACACTCACAGTCCAGCTAAATGTCATCTTTTCCTATAAAACCTATCATTTTCTCTATTCTTGTATCCTTCAGTTTTAAATTCACAGGTATCAATGCTCTGATGGATGTCAAGTACCTCTTCAGAGTAGGGGAATGTCTATTTGGATCTATCCCTGCATCTTCAAGTTTTCTTTTAAAAAAATATCTCTGCTTTCATGAGATATAATTCAAATATATAATTTGTCCATTGGAAGTGAACAACTCAATGGTTTTTAGTATATTTACAGATAACACCACAGTTACTTTTAGAACATTTACATTATCAAACAAACAAAAACCCCTGTACCCTTTAGCCATCATCTTCCTACCTCCAGCTTAAGCAAACACTAATCTGCTTTCTATCTCTGTAAGATCTCCCTCCTCTGGATATTTCATAAGAACAGAATAATAGGATGCGGTCGTTTAAGGCTGGCTTCTTTCACTTAGCGTAATGTTTTCAACACTTAGTGTACTGCCTGGCTCAGTATTTCACTCCAGTTATTGCCAAATTATATTCCATTATATGAAGACACCATATTTTTCTTACCTATGCATCAGTTGATGGACATCTGGACTCTTTCCACTTTTTTTAAAATATATTTTTTTCTTGTTGACGAACCTTTATTTTATTCATTTATTTATATGTGGTACTGAGAATTTAACCCAGTGCCTCACACATGTGAGGCAAGCGCTCTACCATTGAGCCACAACTCCCCAGCCCTGTCCACTTTTTGATTATCATGGATAATGCTGACATAATCATTTGTGTACAAGTTTTTATGTGGACATGTTTTCATTTCTCTAGAGCATATATAACCTACAAGTGAATCTGCTAGGACCTAAAGTATCTTTTTTTTTTTAATATATATACATATTTTTAGTTGTTGATGGACCTTTATTTTATTTATTTAATAAACTGCCTCACATGTGCTAGGCAAGTGCTCTGCCACTGAGCCACAACCCCAGCCCACCTATAGCATCTGTATATAGCATATACTCCACAAAAATCTGTTGAAATCGCCTTTTCTTTCCACTCCATTCTTGGAATTAAAAATGATAATTTGAATTCTTTTTCCTCCCCAAACATAAACAAGACATATTTTTCCTTCCAAGAGGATAGCATTTTAAAAATTGACTAAAATGATATATACAGAAATCATTTTTTCCCACTTACTTGACCTCTTGGAACTTCAAGGGTTACATTTACAGTGATAACTGAGAACTGTGCCAAGAATGTAGACCATCAGGGTCTTGGGCCACTGGGCCAACAGGACAATCCAGCTAGCTTAGAGTAGATTTCAGAGACAAGCAACTAAAATAGTGTTGTTCACCCATTTTTCTAAGAAATGGAAACCTGCAAACAATGGTAATCAAATAAATTATTTTTCACAGATATTATAACAATTTAAGAGAGAACACTTGGTAGAGAGTAGAAATATACATTTTTTTTCATAATTTCCCGTTTCCTAGAGGCTTTCGTGAAAGATGATTCACAGAGGATCTTAGTTGCCTTTCAAATGTTTCAGTAACACCTCTTCAACAATAAACCAGGAGCCAACTAATTTGAGTACCCCAGAATATTGTAACATTAAAAAGGCAATAAGTAAGGGTACTCTTGTACATTGCTGGTGGGACTGCAAATTGGTGCGGCCAATTTGGAAAGCAGTATGGAGATTCCTGGGAAACCTGGGAATGGAACCACCATTTGACCCAGCTATTGCCCTTCTCAGACTATTCCCTGAAGACCTTAAAAGGGTGTACTACAGGGATACTGCCACATCGATGTTCATAGCAGCACAATTCACAATAGCTAGACTGTGGAACCAACCCAGATGCCCTTCAATAGATGAATGGATAAAAAAAAAATGTGGCATTTATACACAATGGAGTATTACGCAGAACTAAAAAATGACAAAATCATGGAATTTGCAGGGAAATGGATGGCATTAGAGCAGATTATGCTAAGTGAAGCTAGCCAATCCCTAAAAAACAAATGCCAAATGTCTTCTTTGATATAATGAGAACAACTAAGAACAGAGCAGGGAGGAAGAGCAGGAGGAAAAGATTAACATTAAACAGAGATATGAGGTGGGAGGGAAAGGGAGAGAAAAGGGAAATTGCATGGAAATGGAAGGAGACCCTCATTGTTATACAAAATTACATATAAGAGGTTGTGAGGGGAATGGGAAAAAAAACAAGGAGAGAAATGAATTACAGTAGACGGGGTAGAGAGAGAAGATGGGAGGGGAGGGGAGGGGGGATAGTAGAGGATAGGAAAGGTAGTAGAATACAACAGTCACTAATATGGCATTATGTAAAAATGTGGATGTGTAACCGATGTGATTCTGCAATCTGTATTTGGGGTAAAAATGGGAGTTCATAACCCATTTGAATCTAATGTATGAAATATGACATGTCAAGAGCTTTGTAATGTTTTGAACAACCAATAAAAAAAAAAAACCTCAAAAAAAAGGCAATAAGTATTAGAATGTTTCATATTGGAAAAAAATTTTAAAGATTAGCCATTTCAACTTTTTTTTCATTATTTTTTATTTTAAATTTATTTATTTATTCTAATTTGTCTTACATGACAGCAGAATGCATTTTGATTCATAGACACACATAGAGCACAATTTTTCATGTCTCTGGTTGTACACAAAGTACAGTCACACCATTCGTGTCTTCATACGTGTACTTAGGGTAATGATGTCCATCTCATTCTACCATCTTTCCTACCCCCATGACCCCTCTCTTCCCCTCCCTCTCCTTTGCCCTATCCAAAGTTCCTACATTCCTCCCATGCTCCCCTTCACCCCATTATGGATCAACATCCACATATCAGAGAAAACACTCATCCCTTGGTTTTTGGGAATTGGCTTACTTCACAAAACATGATATTCTCTAACTTCATCCATTTATCTGCAAATGCCATGATTTTATTCTCTTTTAATGCTGAGAAATATCCCTTTGTGTATATATATACCACAGTTTCTTTATCCATTCATTTATTGAAGGGCATCTAGGTTGGTTCCACAGTTTAGCTATTGTGAAATGTGTTGCTATAAACATTGTTGTGGCTGCGACACTATAGTATGCTGTTTTTAAGTCCATTGGGTATAAACTGAGGAGTGGGATAGCTGGGTCAAATGGTGGTACCAATCCAAGTTTTCCAGGAATCTCCAAACTGCTTTCCATATTGGTTGCACCAATTTGCAATCCCACCAGCAATATATGAGTGTGCCGTTTTCCCCACATCCTCGCCAACATTTATTGTTGTTTGTATTCTTAATAGCTGCATTCTGACTGGAGTGAGATGAAACCTTAGTTTTGATTTGCATTTCTGTAATTGCTAGAGATATTGAACATTTTTTTTTCATATATTTGTTGATCAATTTTATATCGTCTTCTGAGAAGTTTCTGTTCAGTTCCTTAGCCCATTTATTGATTGGGTTATTTATTTATTTATTTTGGTGTTAAGCCTAGAGATTAGTGCCCTATCTGATGTGCATGGGGTAAAAATTTGGTCCCATTCTGTAGGCTCTTTCTTTACCTCACTGATTGTTTCTTTTGCTGAGAAGCTTTTCAGTTTGAATCCATCCCATTTATTAATGTTTGATTTTATTTCTTGCACTATAGGAGTCTTGTTGAGGAAGTGGGGCCTAATCCGACATGATGAATATTTGGGCCTACTTTTTCTTCTATTAGGTGCAGGGTCTCTGGTCTAATTCCTCGGTCCTTGATCCACATTGAGTTGAGTTTTGTGCATGGTGAGAGATAGAGGCTTAATTTCATTTTGCTGCATATGAATTTCCAGTTTTCATAGCACCATTTGTTGAAGAGGCTATCTTTTCTCCAATGTATGTTTTTGGTGCCTTTGAATCTCAGGAACGCTAAGCACTACTTATGTGCAATGTTACTTCAAATTCAAACCCAAGACTTCTGATTTCCTAGTCCTGAAGGCTTTGCCCTGAACCATATTGCCCAAGTCAGTCTTTAGAACACCAAACAATTGCTATGTTTTGGAGAATAATCAAGAAAATCATAATTTAATGTAAGATTGGATTTCTGTGTCATCATTCTTACCAAGGATCTCATAACTTAAATACATAGTGATGGATTCAGTTCTTTTTAGGACTGGAGACCTCTTTAAGGAAGAGGAATATAAGCCAGGTGCAATGGTATACACCTGAAATTCCGGAGATCTGGGAGGTTGAGGAAGGAAAATCAAAAGCTTGAGGCCAGCCTCAGCAACTTACCAAGACCTTGTCTCAAAACAAAACAACAACAAGAAGCCTGGGGATGTAGCTCAGTGCTGGAGTGCTTGCACAGCATGTGTAAGGCAGGGTCTTTGAAGGGTCTGGGGCAAATAAGGGATCCTAGATCTTATGCTTCACAGTAAATGTATCTCTGTAAATAACTTATTTTATTAATTATCTTTCTCACAGAGAATAGACTAGACCAGGTTAAAAAAAATCTTCCATTTTATAGGAATAAAAAGTGAACTATAAATAGGTGGCATGACTTTTCCAAAGCCACACAGTAAGGACTAGCACAATGCTGGTTTTCCTCAACCCTCTATTCCTACCATGCAACCCTCCATACAGACTTGAAAAGAATTATCTTCAAAGAAACTAAAAGAAAACTTATTTTTGTTAGTTGTTGCTTGAGTCTGCCACCAATATTTAACTATTATTATGAGGTCAGGAAACTGCTTTTATGGTACTTTCACAGTGAAAATAAAATTACATGACAGTTGCTTTTATGCACTATGATCAGACAGCCCATCATGTACAGAGATCATGGCATTTGATGGCTGGAAAGGGACCTTTCGGTCATCTAAGTTCTACTTGTCGGATAATGCAGAAGTGGCCAGATTTATTGATGTTCATAATAATGATAATCTTTAGGCCACTCCCAGGTCACCTGAAGATTCTTCTAGACAGTCCTTATGGATTTATCTATGTATGCTAAAAAGTAAACGTATCAATTGTTTTGGTTTATTACTAAGTATTACTTTTCTCTCTTAAAAAAAAAAAAGAGACAGATGGGAAAGGAAAGGCTCCGTTGGGTTCTTTAAATTTAATACTCAATATCTCTATTTTGTTCTGTCTACTACTTTGACATGAGGCCAGCAACTTGAGATCAGCTATACATTTATTTCATAAAAAAAGATACTTTACGTGGGTCTTAAAATCAAGACCAGGACAAAAATGGTGATCATCTGTCTATAAAAATTCCAAGTTATTCTAACAGATTTGACCAACTTCTGAAGTCTTTATTATAGACTATATTCATATATATCAAGAATATGATATGAAAACTGAATAATTATAATACACACTAATAATAATTGACTCTTAAAGTTTCTCAAATTTGTTTAATATTCATTTATATCCTATATTGAAAAAATTTTAAAGATCCCTAACATTTTTCTTAAATTTTCTTTTGGTTAATTGCTTTATTAATTTATTTACACATTCATTCATTCATCAAATATATATTTCAAAAAAACTTTTTTAGTTGTTGATGGAATTATTTTATTCATTTATTTATATGAGGTGCTGAGAATTGAACCCAGTGCCTCACACATGTGAGGCAAGCACTCCACCAATGAGCCCCAGCCCCAGCCAATATATATTAAGTACCTAGTATGTGTCCAGCACTGAACAAGGCTTTACGTTCTTCCTGAGCTTATATTCTACTGGAGGAAGACACATATGGATATGGCATTTACTAACAAATATTAAGAAGAAAAACTTAAATGAAACAGGGTCAATTGACAGACCGGTTCTGGCAGATAAGGAAACAGATGTGAAGATGAAAAAAGCAGGAGTAAGCTCTGAAGATCCACAGCAGGAAAGGGTGCTCCAGGCAGAGGGGAGGGCAAGATTGTTTGGGGTAAGCCCGGACAACCAACAGGCAAAGGTGGGCAGAGCACAGTGAGCAACGGTGATGTGACAATGCAGCAGAGGGGCTAAGGCCTTCCCCGACAAAATTAAGACAGATTTAAAATCCAGGCACAGGGAGAGAAATACGGTACTTATGCATGGACTCTAAAGCAACTTTGAACTCACAGAAGCCAAATAGAACGATGATTACCAGAGACCCTGACGTTAGGAGAATGGGGAGATGCTGGGTAAAAAAGACAGTTTTAGCCAGACATGGTGGTGCACACCTGTAATCTCAGTCGCAAGGGCAGGAAGATCGCAGGTTCAAAGCCAGCCTCAGCAACTTAGCAAGGCCCTAAGCAACTTGGTGAGACCCTGTTGTCTCTTAAAAAAAAAGGGCTGGGGATGTGGCTCACAGGTTAAGCGCCACTGAATTCAATCCCTGATATAAAAACAAAAAAACAAAACAACAAAACAACAACAAAAATAAAGATAGTTTCAGTTGGACAGAAAGAATAAATAAAATGTGAGATTTATGTTAATTTTCTTAATTTAATCATTCCAAATTGTATCCTTATAAAATATCACTTGTATACCTTATAATTTGTCAATATATAAAAAAAACTTTGGATTTTTTTTTTTTTTTTTTTAAGTAAGTGAGATGAGAAGCCACTGAGCCCATTTGGTAAGGAAGTGACCTATATTTAAAAGTCATCTGGACTGCTCTGTGGAAAATAGATTGTATAGGAGAAAGGTCAAAAAAAAAAAAAAAAAAAAGAGAGAAATCTAAAAAGAAAGAAAAATCTATATTCATATGCAGAAGAATGAAATTGGACCTTGATCTCTCACAGTTACAAAAATTAACTCAAAATGAATTAAGAGACTTAAATGTAAGACCTGAAACCATGAAAATACTAGAAGAAAACACAGGGGTTCGCTTCAGTACAGAGAAGGGGCAAGAAACTTGGGGGCAAGATCCCGAAGGCACATGAAACAGAAGCAAAGAGAGACAAATCAGATTAGATCAAACTAAAAAGCTTCTTCGACAGCAATGGAAACAATCTACAGAGTAAAGAAACAACCTTCAGAAGGGAGAGAATATTTGTGAACTCTACAGCTGACAAAGTGGTCAACATCCAGGATACAGGAGGAATTAAAAAACAAACAAAAAAACCTCCATAGCAAAAACTAAAATAACTCTATTAAAAAATGGGCAATAAACCTAAATAGACACTTCTCAAAAGAAGACATATAAATGACAAACCAGTACATGAAAAAAATTAACATCACTATTCATCAGGGAAAGGCAGATCAAAACCATAATGAGATATCAACTCACTGCAGCATGAATGTTTTTTTTTTTTTTTTGTTACTTAGGGTCTTGCTAAGTTGCTGAGGCTCTTCTTGAATTTGCAATCCTCCTGCCTCAGCCTTTCAAGTTGTTGTGATTACAGGTATGCATCCCCATGTCTGGCTCAAAAATTTATTTTCTAAAAATTATAAGAGACTACTGTGCCTGTCACATCTGTTTTGTAAGTATGGGTGATTATATATCAAGTAATAGTTCAATTGTAACAACTTAATTCTATATAAATTATACTTTTGTAATTTTGAAGAATTTTTATGCCTTAATGTGATTTTTCTTTAATCTCAGAAAGATGCTACCTTATACCTTCTTATTTACTAAGGTACTGAGGATTGAACACAGGGGTGCTTTACCACTGAGCCATATTCCCAGTCCTTTTTTTGAGACAGGATCTCACTAAGTTGCTTAGGGCCTCCCTAACTTGCTGAGGCTGGCCAAACTCAGCCTCCGGTATTCTTTTTTTAAATGACTTATTATTATTTTTTAGTTGTTGGTGGACCTTTATTTTATTTATTTATATGTGATGCTGAAATTCGAACCCACTACCTCACACATGCTAGGCAAGCACTTTCCCACTGAGCCACAACCCAGCCCAAGAATGATATTCTAAGAAACATAAAAAGTAACAAGAGGATGAAAAGGGAACTCTTGTTGGTGAGATTCAAATTAGTACAGTCGTTATGGAAAACAATATGGAGGTTCCTCAAAAAATTTACAATAGAACTACCATATGATCCAACAATCCCACTACTGAGTATGTATCCACAGGAAGTGAAACCAGTATGTTGAAGAGACATTAGCCCGCCCATGTTTCTTGAAGCACTATTCACAATGGCCAAGAAATGGAAGCAACCTAAGTGCGTATCAATTGATAAATAAGGAGAATGTGGTACATATATGTAACGAAATACTATTCATCTATAAAAAGGATAAAATCCTGTCATTTGTAGCAACACAGATGGGACTGAAGATCATTATATTAAGTGAAGTAAGCTAAGCACAGAAAGACAAGCACCAGATGATCTCACTCATATCTACAATCTATAAAAGTTGATCTCAAAGAAGTTTAGAGTAAAGAGGCTGGGGAGAGTAGGGGAGAGGATCATCAATGGACACTAAGTACAGTGAGATGGGAACAAGAAGTTCTAGCGTGTGATTGCATAGAATGTGACTATGGATAATGAAAACATACTGTATATTTCAAAAAGTGAGAAGAATGATTTTAAGCATTTTCACTGTAAAGAAATGATAAATGGGGGCTGAGGATGTGGCTCAAGCGGTAGCGCGCTCGCCTGGCATGCGTGCGGCCCGGGTTCAATCCTCAGCACCACATACAAACAAAGATGTTGTGTCTGCCAAAAACTGAAAAATAAATATTGAAATTCTCTCTCTCTCTCTCTCTCTCTCTCTCTCTCTCTTAAAAAAAAAATAAATGATAAATGTTTGTAGAGAGGTTTATATCTTCAGGATACTCCATACATATATTTTTGTTTTTATGGACCAGTTAAAAAAGTTAAAACCAAATAAAAACAAACAAACAAAAAGCCCCAAGGAGACCTGAAAGAAGCCACTGTAAAAGTCCAGCCAAGAAATGGTGATGGCTAATCTGGGTGTGGTAGCCCAAGCCTTTAATCTCAGCAAGTCTGGAAGCTGAAGCAGGAGGATTGCAAATGTGAGGCTAGCCTGAGCAATTTAGTGAAATCTCTAAATAAAAAAATGAAAGGTATTGGGGATGTAGCTCATTGGAAAAGTGCCCCTGGGTTCAATGACCAGCACTGGGGGAAAAAAGATGTTTGTTAAGGACTGAGTTAGAATAGGAGACTGAAGTGGGGAGGGGCGGGGGTCAAGGGAGGGATCTCAAACAAGAAAGTTTATTCTAGAATATTGGCAATAAAATCGAAAGCAGAGGTAGATATCTCGCCGTGAGTCCATGAATCTGGATGCAAGAAACATAATAGTAGTGTGATGAAATGAGCAGTTGATTGGCTGTGCAGCTCAGAAAAGACAGAATTAGCTCTGAGGCTTCACAGCAAATGACAGGAAGGACAGGACGTTTGTTCTCTGAACAAAAATAGAGAATCTCTGGTTGCAACAGGTTTAATGGGGGAAAAGATGAAGAGTGTTTTCTAGCCAAATTGATTTTAAGTGCTAGATGGGCGTTCAGGTGGAGGAGACACACAGCAGGTAGAAAGAAGCAGAGATTGGGGAGACTCGGATTTTGGAGCCAGGTCAGGTCTGCAAATCGCTTGTGCAGGCTGATAAGAAGGTCAAGGAGCTGTGGTGATTCCAGGGAAGACTGCAGAGGAGTCACACAGCTAAGGACAACCCCTTCGGGAACACCCCAAAGTTGGATCCTTAGTGAATGCTAGACTAATGCTAAACATATAATATTGAATTTCTATAATTAGGCATTTACCCCACTCAATAAATAATCAAGAGTAAAATGACTGCCTCAAGTCCAACAAATTGAGGTGAGTAATCAAAAGAATACTAACAGGAATAAAATTTAGGTTCTTATATTTTTTAAAGATCACTCTGACATTTGCTTCATGTCGTTATAAAGGGGAAAATAGAGGCAGCCACTGTCTATCTTTGGAAATATATTTTTTAAAAAGGAAATGGAAAAGTAATAGAATGAACAAACTGATCTTTTAGTTGATAAATTGATCCATGTTTCATATATGTTGTTACATTCCCTTTATTTTATTTTTTTGGTACCACAGATTGAATTCAGGGGCACTCAACCACTGTGCCACATCCCCAGCCCTATCTTGTAGTTTATTTAGAAACAAGGTCTCACTGAGTTGCTTAGCGCCTCGCTGTTGCTGAGGCTGCCTTTGAACTCAAGATCCTCTTGCCTCAGCCTGCCGAGTTGCTGGGATTACAGGTGTGTGCCTCTGCGCCAGGGTGTTACATTCCCTTTATAATCAGAATTTTAGATTTGAAATGGATCTAAGAGGGGCTCAAGGAGTTCCCAAGTAGTTTAAGCATAATGAGTTGGTAACTGTGCCGTGGTAGCCTAGGTGAATTCCTTGACAGCTGGGTGGAAACATGGTATAGTGAAAAGAATTCTGAATGGGAAGATGGAAGTCTGGCTCTGTGGTCTTGATCAAGTTAAATTTTTTTTTTTCTAAGCCCCAGTTTCCTGGTGTTGGGCTGGTTGAGATACTCTTTCTTTCCTTTCTTCTTTTCTTCTTTAACTTCCTTTCTTTTTTAAATTAATTTTTTTAAAGCAGTAGTAGGGATTGAACCAAGAAGCTCACACATAGGAGACAAGTGCTCTACCACTGAGCTACACCCCAGTCCTTTAAATTTTTTTTTTTTTTTTTTTAATCTTGAGACAGGGTCTCACTGAGTTACCCAGGGAATACGTGCATGCACCACTGTGCCTGGCTGGTTCATACAATTTCTAAGTTTTGCTTCAACTCAAAGTGTGATTTTGGCATGTTGCTCAGCTTAAAAATCTTTCATTCAGATTGACACACACAAATGGTCTGAATTCAATTTACAACTAAAATTCCCAGCAATCTTTACTTTAATTGTTCTAAAGCCAAATAAAAGAAGAGGCTAAGACACAACCACCTTTAGCTTCTGCAAGTTTTGCTGCCACACTGATCACCAAGTACAGGAGGGCACTGTAAGAGCTCTGTATTTATAACTATTCACTCCCTGCTACACAATTACAATGCCAGGCATTAAAGATAATAGAACATGCAGAAATAAAAGCTTTGAAAATAAACCTTCCTACAGCTAATGAAGGATTATCTAGCATGCAATTTTGCTAAAATGTCACAGCTATTAGCAAGTTGTTTTTTATTTGTTTGTTTGTTTGGGACTGTTTTTCTTTGTTGCCTTGAAAAGTTTTCCTTAAGCATAACCAGCTTTAAAAACTCAAAGATTTCAAAATTAAACTATATATACTTAAGATTATATTAACTTCTTTGAAAAGTGTCTATCTGGCCTCTGTTCTGGACTAAATTATGTCTTCTTACCACCGCACCTCCCAGTTCATATGTTGAAACACTCATGCTCCATCTGACGCATTTGGAGATACAGTACTTCAGTACTTCGAAGGCAATTAAGATTAAGTGAGGTCATAAGGGTGGGGCCCTAATCCCACAGGATTGGTGCCCAGAGAAGGGGAAGAGCAAGCATACCAGAGAAAGGCCATGTGACCAGGTGGCAAGAGGGCAACTATCTGCAAGCCAGGAAGAGAGCCCTTGCCAGAAACACATCTGCAGGCACCTTTCTTGGACTTCTGGCCACCCCAAGTGTGAGAAAACAAATTTCTATTGTAAGCCACCCACTCTGAGGTCTTTTGTTACAGCAACCAGAGAAGACTAAGACAGCATGCTGAAGAACTATTTGGACAATATTCAAAGGATTACTAATTTAGTAGTCAAAATGTATTCTTTAGGGTCAGAAAAACTGATATTTGATAATCCTTTTCCTTTTCAAAATATATCTTGATAATTCAAAGAGTGGTAAAAATGGTATTAAAGAATATCAAGAAAATCAAGGGGAAGTTTATAACTGTACTGAGTCTCTGCCCAATAAATGAAAAAATAAAACAAAACAAAACCAACCCTCCCAAATAAAGGCTATTAGAGAACATGTGCTTGGTTAAGTGTACAACCTTGACCTAAAGTCTGTTTCCAAAGATGATTTTATTTACTTTTTGATGATGGGGATGTAACCCAGGGCCATGCACATGTCAAGAACATGCTCTACTGCTGGGCCACATCCCCAGCTTTCCAAAGACTCTTTAAATTTATTTGACATTTAAAGAATTCTGCCTCTGAATATAAACCTAAGATGTGTTAAGCTCCTCAAGATAAAAGTGATTACAACTATTTTCCTCTTTGGGTATGTAAAGTAGTTTCTTTATCTTTGAGTGAGTTTCTTGGAATTTAGAAAGAGTGAACCCTAGGAGCCCTCCATATGCCATCTGATTATAAATACTCTGTAAAGCTGTTTATGAATGGAATCCATCCTCTAAACCTCTGCCAACATCGACCTGAGAGTAAAACCTGATCACACCACTCCCTTACTTAAAGCTAGTTAATCCCCATCTGTATAGGACAGAAAACCCAAGCTCCTTGGACTTGGCATATGAGATTCTCTGTGGCACATCCTGTCCTTAGTAACTCTGGGCTTCAAACCAGATGCCTCAGCTACCTCTATTACTGCCCTGCCATATAGAGAAGCCCCTGCTGACAAGAAAGGAAGAAAGCTCTTCTTCCTAGCTATCCAAATGTTCAGGAATCTTCCAAGAACGTATGCCCTATGGGAAACTTTCCTGGCTGTCCCGTAAGCTAAGATAGATGTTCCTTTACATTCCTGCAGAAGTGTACTGTAAATATTTTTAATGTACAGTATTTACCAGAAACAATTTAGGTTGTCTTAGAGAAATACCTCCCCATTAGACTATAGGCTACTAAGGGGCAGGAGTCATATTCATATGGCCATAGCCTAACAGATTACCTGATACATAGCCAAAATATACTGCTGAAGCACATTAATCTATATATCAAATGTACTGGGGTATTTACTATTTTAAGGAACATAATGATAAATATTTCTGTAAAGCACGTATCCATTGTTTCTTCCTTTTTTTTTTTTTTAATACTAATTACACAGGTTGCTTTACTTAAAATGAACTTGATCTTTACTTTGGAAATGTACTATTATACTAAGCTACATGATACCCAAATGTCAATCATTTCAACTGTATTGGGACTCTTAACTTACTTTTTTAAAGGACCAATCTGTTTTTATGGGTCTCCTAAAGAACTAGCACTTGAGGGCTGGGGGTGTGGCTCAGGGGTAAAGCACTGCCCAGCCAGTATCACAAAACAAAACAAAACAAAAAGCTGGAACTTATTGAATCATCTGTAAACCCCCTGGAGTCAGAATCTAGATGTATTAGTTTTATACAAGTAAAATAAAATGTACACTACATATTAAACAAAAATGTAATCCTGTTATATATTTTTCCCACATGAAAGTCATAATACATGGTGTCTTTGCATTAAGTATTTTAGAGTCCATTACTTAGGTCTGCTTTTAGTCAGCAAGACTAAAATATCACTTATATTGATTTGTAGGACTTCATTCAGCCTTATATTAGGATATCTTGAACATTCATTCATTGTTGCTTTTGGTAAATGAACCAATCTTGGAACGAACAGGAAAGAGAACATCTGCAAGCACTTGTCTTAGACTACTACAGGCACTGAGCACAGAAAGGCGAGTTCATCCCATACGGGTCTAGTTTAATGCAATCCATTAAACTAACATTTGTTTACTCACTCCTCTCTCTGTGCAAAGCACCACACATTACTTCATTCAAGCCTTAGATAACAGTGAAAGAACTATCATGGATCTCATTTCACAGATAAAAATCCAAGGGCTGACTTCACAGACTAGTGGGGGGCAAAGCTGGGATTCAAATTTAGGCTGCTGAACCTCAAGCCCAGTCTTTTAACCACTATGGGAGAGTTTTTAGTTAAATTATTATTTGAAAGACTTCAGAAATTAATGAGTTGTTAAATTATACAGGAGTCCATCAAGCCTACAAGAAGCCCGAATACCAACTGCTTCATCATTTTGATTTGTTTTTCCCAAGGCTAACCCAGAAGGTTCAGCCTCCTCATCTAAAACGTTCACTCTGTGCTTAAAACACACACACACACACACACACACACAAAGTGGGACACACCTGTGGTTCTTGCTACTCAAGAAGCTAAGGCAGGAGGACTGCTTGGGCCAGGAGTTTAAGAACAGCCTGGGAAACAGAGAGAGACCCAGATCTGGAGAAGGAGAAGAAGAAAGTCAATGTCATCATTGAGAATTTCTATTCTGTGAAAAGTGGTGTGCAAATTCAGGACAAGGGAAGCCTGAGAGTTCCAAAATCAGAAATGATCCTGTACAGGGTCCTTGGGAGAGGCTTTACATACTCGAATGCTAGCATTTAAAACTTGAAACTCTCGCCTGGTTTCTAATGGTGAGACAATTCAGCATTCTTAATCCCTTTTAATTCTGCTTTGCCACTGGCAGACATGGCCGGCTCTGGCATGTGCAGGTAGGACACATGCCAGCGCCCTTCACTCTGTTGCAAGTCGCCATACACAAACTCAGCAGGTGTCTCTCGCGGGCACTGCCTATGAGCCCATGTTATTCCAGCCAACACAGAAAATCAATATTCAATCGCCTTTAAAAAGTAAACAGTCCCATAACAACTGACTTTGACACCTAGAGTAAGACTGGTATCCCGAATCTTCTGGCTTCCCACCGCTCTCATCCACGCCCCAAAGGTCATCTTCCTAATGCAGAGGGCGCTAAAGCATCACCCCACGTTCAAAAATCTTTGACGGAGACACCCAAACTCCATACCAACATAGTCAAGGCTGCTAACATGGCTTCAATTCTAGTTTACCAGTTTCCTAGTTATTCCTTGAGTGTACTAGTTACTTACATAGTCTCTGGGCTCTGCTTGTCTTTCACTTTTTAGACGTTAAAATCCAATTGCTCCTTATAGACCCAGTTAAAGTCTACCTCTGGCAGAATTTAGTTACCATGGAACTTTGTCTTCATAAATCTCATCTGATATTATATTAATAGTTTACTGTGAACACAATCGTTTCCTCCACTGGAGAACAGGTTTGTTCAACTTTTCCTTCACATAGAAGTGATTCTTCTCTCCTGCTCTTATAGCAGCATGACACAATTTTTAAAAATAAAGATTTAGATGGGTAACTTGAATTGCAGTTTCAACCTATCTATAGTTCATTGAACAAATGTTTACTTAGTGCCTACTATATGCAGTTCTAAGTACCTGGAGAAACAAAACAAAGCTCCTTATTCTTGTGGGGCTCAAATCCTATTGGAGGAAAATGAATAATTAACAATAAGCATGTTAAGGTAAATCAGTATTATAAAATAATGATGAGTGTTTTGGAAAAAAAGAAAAAAAAAGCTGCAGTTTTAAACAGGGTAAGCAGGATAGAGCTCAAAAAGGTGAAATTGATCCTTCTCAAATTCAAGAGGGTGCTAAAATCTGGGGGATGTTTTTTAGGCAGAGGACCAGCTAGTGCAAATGCCCTCCTGGGGCAGGGAAGGCCAGAGTGGAAACGGGAAGGAGCAGGCCATACAGGGCCTCATAGAATCTTGTTACAGATTCCAGTTCTTACTCTGAAATAGGGAGCAACTACAGGGTCTTAAGGGAACTGTAATCTAACTTCCATGTTAAAGGATCCCTCTGCCACGTTCAGAGTAAACTGAAGCAGGGAGTCCAGTGAGAAGGCTGAGAGCTATGAAGGTGCTTGGAACTAAGGAATGGAAGTGGTAAGGCCTGCATGTGGGGCTGGGGACGCAGCTCAATGGCAGAGCACATGCTTAGTATGCGTGAAGCCCTGGGTTCAATTCTCATATACCTCAATAGACAATGGTGGACCGTGCACATAGCGGTGGTACCATAGGATTCTAATGGAGCTGAAAAGTTTGTATGGCCTAGTGATATGTCCCCCATACATCACTCTTGTGATCATGGTGATGATAGTGTAAACAAATCTGTTTAGGTACATTCAGATACATGTATACTTACCACTTCCCATAGCAATAGGCTGCACTAGGCAGCAGAGGTACGTAGTGAGCGCAACCATGTAGGTCTGTGTGAGCACAAGGACAAAAATTGCCTAGAGATGCATTTCTCAGACTTTTATCTCCAATGTTAAGCCACACATGATTGTAGTTTAAAAGATGAGATTAAATGAAAGGCTGATTATACCCAAAAGTTAAAATTTAAAAAGGACCCCTTTAATATAAAAAAATTAAAATCTTCCAAAATCTTTGAAGAATATTCATCTGTTTCAGCGCTGTCTTTCCTCCCTCTACACTGATTTCTCTCAATTTAATACAAACACATAACAGACTTATGCAAGCATTTGCCTTTTTCAGCTATTTTGAATTTGGAATACAGTGCTCATCTTTTAAAAATCAATAAATAATAGTCCACAATAGTAAATCAAAAAGGGCCCAAAATATGTCTTGAGATGCTTTTCAATAGGTCCAAGGTACTTCGGCATTCTCACAATTTTGTGAATTACTAACAGTTCTATTTGTGCCATGTTTAAATTACTGGGGGTTATTAAAAAAAACAAAACCTTAAATGTTTATCTTTGTCTCTAACAACTAGCGGGGAAGACTCCCAGTTATGACATGAAGCTCCTGCAGGTCTCTGTTGAGAGTGCTCAGCTTCTCTGATGGAGCTCAATTTGGGGGCAGTGGGTATTTTGGGCTCTCTTTTCCATCCATCTCCTTAACCTGTAATTAAAGCCTAGTATGTACAAACGAAGCAGGATTGCTGCGCTGCTGGGCTAGCTGCTGGGCTAGAGCCATTTCACGAGGGTATGAATTGCTTTTGTGCTAGGTCTATAATGTCAGCTGGGAACCATTCTCAAAGGAAATCAAGGCGGCTCCTTTGACGATAAGGAAATTATAAAAAATCTTTTTAGAACTAGAGACAACAAACTCAGTAATGCAAATGCACCATGGTCATCTGAACAATCACCATCTCCCATTTTACTATTTAGCAAAGACTCCAAGGGCTGGTCCAAAGGCTCAAAAGATGGAAGGTGTAAAAGAAAGTCTCTTTTCTGCTCAGCACTTTGGCAGGCACGGCCCTGAATCTGCATCTGTCTGGTAACTTCCAAACGTCTGACAAAGTAAATGTGAGCTGAATATCAAGCAATAAAAGAGATAATACTGAGAGATGCTGTTTGTGTGAGACAGCTGGGATCTGAGCCCCAAAGAGACAAGGGTTAGCAGAGTGAAGGAAGTTTACAAACCTAGAAGCTCCGCTAAACAAAAATGAACACAGAGCAAGTTTTCTAAATAATTTCTCTATACTACACATGAACACACAGGAAAAGGAAAGCTTTAGTAGGGGCTACTTTGCAAAGAACCCGTTTATTCCTGAATTCTATTATCCTTTCTGCTCAACACTTGAATGCGTCAGTAGCCTAATTTATTTCCTTGTTCTCTGCTCACCTCTCTCCTTTCTTTGAACTTTTCAAAGAAAGTTTTTATTTTATTATATTTATTTTTGGCACCAGGGACTGAACCGAGGGGCGCTTAACCATTAAGCCACATCCCCAGCCCTTTTCTTGTACTTTATTTAGAGACAGGGTCTTGCCGAGTTGCTCAGGGCCTCGCTAAATTGCTGAGGCTGGCTTTGAACTGGTGATCCTCCTGCCTCTGCCTCCTGAGCCGCTGGGTATTTTATTACCTTTCTCCTACAGCCAGAAATAACCAAATGCAGTTCTTCTTTGAGTATTAATGGTTTAGTTCTACATTTTTTTTCCCTCTCCATATACACCTGCCTGGGTTTTCTTGTTGCTTGATAAATGTTTGATAGTATAATGCCAACAGCAGCTGCAAATGTCACCATCAAGGAAGGCTCCATTAAAGCTTCATGAGTGGGAAATATCAAAGCAAAAATAGTTCCTGGAAGCTAAAAAACCAAAACAAAAAATGAAAAACTCTAGCACATAGAGTGCCTGGTACAGAGGGAATTTAACAATAAATGTTTGTGGTCTAGGGACATAGCTCAGAGGTACAGGGCAATTGCTCAGCCCTGGGTTCCCTCCCCAGCACTGTAGTAGTAGTAGTAGTAATAATAATAATAGTAGTAGTTTTTCTTAAGTGTTTGTTGAAATTTTAAGGACCTTTATCACCATAAGCAACCCTGTCCTTTAGAGCCAGAGTCCTGCCCCAAGGCAGAAGAATTCGGGAATGGGGCTTTATCACGACATTTATTCTTTTTTTAAAATTTAAACTTGCAGTTATTAAAGCCAGAAGTAGACATCAGAATATTCAAAGTTAAACTCAAGATGAGAAGGAGTGCATCAAGACTAAGAAAGGCGGGAGATGGTCATTTTTTTATGATCATGTTTTATTCCTCTCGGAATATTTCCTTCTAACTCTCACAGAATTACACCACTATGACCAAAATTCACATTCAAAATACCTCATCTAGAATATCTGTGGGCTTTGGGATATTTTTCTAGTAGGTGTCTCCTGTCATTTTCTGTCCCGATTCACTCCTAAGTGGGGGGACAAACATGGTTTTCTGCCCAGATAGGGACAGGAAGTCAGGGTGACCTGCACCACCCTCCCTCACTGATCACAGTGCCACACTGTTGGAGGTGGTGGCAGGCAGTGCAAAACCATTGGCAAGAGGGAAAACTAGGTCAAGAGCCCCAGGTGTCGGGATAAGTGACAGTGCATCCTGGAAGGATTTGGCGCTAGCTCATTCTTGTCCAAGGCTGAAGGCAGCCTAGCGCCAGTTTAGAACATTGACTCAGATGCGAGATTACTCATGTTTTGAATTGGAGAAGTAACTTAACCTCTCCTAGCTTTGGTTTTCTAGTGGTTACAAAAGGGAAAATATAAACATACATCCCTTATAGATTGTTGTAGGGATTATGTGAGATAGTTCAAGCAGAAGGCTGGCTGTATCAAATCACAAATCAATCTTTTTTTTTTTTTTAATTCTTTTAAGCTCTTAGCTATTATTGCCAAATTAAGTGCAAGTTCCTGTATCTATTGATACTACCATAAATGTTGGGTTAAAGAACAACAGGGAGGATACCTTTCTAACTCCTTAAATTATTTCCTTACGACAAATATTCTATATGTTCTATGCATTATAATTAAGTTTTTTTTTTTTTTTCTTTTTGTAGTACTGGGGACTGAACCTAGGGATGCTCTACCACTGAGCCACACCCCCAACCCTATTGATTCTATTTTGAGACAGGGTTTCACTAAGTTGCTGAGACTGGCCTTAAACTTGTGAATCTCCTGCCTCAGCCTCCTGAGTCACTGAGTTCACAGGAGTTATAATCCTTTTTTTTTTTGGTACTAAGGATTGAACTCAGGGGCACTCGACCACTGAGCCACATTCCCAGCCCTATCTTATATTTTATTAGAGACAGGGTCTCACTGAGTTGCTTAGCACCTCCCCATTGCTGAGGCTGGCTTTGAACTCATGATCCTCCTGTCTAAGCCTCCCCAGCCACTGGGATTATAGGTGTGCACCACTGTGCCCCATGATGGCACATACCCAATCCACTCTTGAAGCAAATAATCACAATATTTATTTTCAGAAGGATTGTTGGCTAAGATGTGAATGTTCTGAATTGGACAAATCCAAAATGAAGAAAGAACGTTCTGGCAGACTCTGCCTGTTGTTTCTCTTCCTGGCAGCCAATCCCCCCTTTATTCTGCCGACTGGACAGCCTTCTGCCCTTCTATAGAGGGTGAGGCTCAACAGGTGCAAGCTAGGTATGCAATCTTTTAATGCCAATGGCCAGTGATTGGTCTAGGGATAGGTATGTGACCCAGTTCTGACCAACAGAACCTGAGGACGTGTCTTCTGGAGATTTCTGGTTATGTAATTTGGCAAAAACAAAATCAGCCCTAACTGTAGGAAGAATTGGTGAGTTGGCAACATGTGTCATTTATCCAACATGTACAACTGTGAAGAAGTAGTTTCACAGAAACTATAAAAGTTTCAACAGTTCTCATTAGTCTTGTCACAGTATATTTCTAAAGTGACAGGAGAAAATAAGTTATTAATTAAAGGGAAGTAACCGGGACACTTCTCAGATCGACTCTTCTACCTATCTACCTGTGGCAGATGAATGGAAGGATTAGTCATGTATTTGTATACCCCTTGGAATTAAACTTTATCAGTTGATGTATAAGGAAATAGAAAAGAGAAAAGAAATTAAAGATGGTTTTGAGTCTGAGTCATTAGGATAGTGAGATTCTCACTATCAGGAAAAGGGAGCACCATTTGAGGTAATATTGATGATGGCTGTTCTAAACAAGTTCAACATGGTGGCTAGATAACCCAGAGCAGCAGCTAAAGAACAGGATAAAATGTTAATTGAAAAAAAATTTTTTTAAGAGTCAGGGTGTCACTATGCTGCCCAGGCTGGCCCTGAACCTCTGGACTTAAGAAGCTCTTCTACCTCAGCCTCCTGAATAGCTGAGAGTACAGGTGAACAGCACTGTACCAGCTTTAGAATGTCAATTGTTAAAGCCATAAATTTAAGTGTCACTAACATAAAACTGACAACTGACATTAGGAGAATGAATGGATTCTTTAAGGGCAGAGAGCTGATAAGGAGATGCTCTAGAATAATTTCAGTAAACCTGGTGGCTCCACAATATACCAGTTAGTTGTGTGACCCCATAAGTCATTTAAGAGTTCTAAGACAAACAATGTAAAGAATAACAATTATATCACACTTCTCTCATCAAGTTGCTGAGAGAAGTGTGATATAATCGATAGAGAGCCTTTAATACAATAGTTTTATTTATTTATTTACTGGCCTTACTGGGGACCCACAGTTCTTAAGAATATACTTGAGATAAGAAAGGGGAGGGAAAACTGTGTAAGCAAACAGAGAAAAAGTGATTAATTTATTCCTTTATTTATTCATAAAGCAAGTCAAAGTACACTGGGTATGTACATAGGGCAGGGCACTGGGCTGGAACAGAGCCAAGATGAGGTCAGTCACATGGTTGGAGTTCATTCACATCCAACCAGTATTTGCTGAGTGCCTCGGTGTGGCAGGCATTAGGACACACTTTCATTTATCTCATTTAAGGAATATGAGGCAAGGTGGGAGATTTTCCAAGAAGCTCAGTGGGCAAGTTAAAATAAAGATTTAGAAAAGACCACAGGCAGGTGGCAAAATGGAAATTTCTAGTGATCTTAGAGAAAACTGTTTCACTTAATCAGAATAGGGGTTGGGATGGGGGAATAAAAATGGAAGGAAACAAAGGTGGAGGAAAGAGTCTCTCAGGCGCTCACTCTAGAGCCAAGCAAGCAAGTAGCAGGATCAAAGACAGGCTTATGCAACTAAGAGGAGATCTGGGCCTGCCGGAAGGAAAGAACGAAGGGTCAGAGGAAAAGACGAGACAAGAATAGATAATAGTCATTAAAAAACAAAAACAGAAACAAACAAAAACTCCCAGTAATTAAAGAAATATATATGCTTTAAAAAGAAAACATCTCTATATATTGATCACTCCATGAATGTGGGGGATAAATGAATGAATGAAAGAACAACCTGATAAACTTGTTGGAGACAGGAGAGAGATGGGGACAGACTTTCCTTAATCACAAGGACCTCACAGGATTTTAAGAGGATAGAGCAACATTTTTTCTCACAATTGAAAATTCCAGCATCCCAAGTTCATAATGTACTAGGGCCCTTAATAAGAGCACAGTGTGTGCTGAGCTCTCAGGGGAAGATGAATGGAACCATGTTCCATAATAAGGAATAGCATCTCTAACTCGACCACCCCATTTTATCTCAGAGGCCAAGTGACCCTCCCCAAAACCAAATTTACTCCTGAGCAAAGGAAGCATCCAGGACCAGGAAACAGGAAACACTGCTCCTTCCTTTACCACCTGCGCCATTTGCCCTCCTCCACTAAATGCTTTTCACTTTCTCCTGCACTACAGAGGAGGGCTTGGCTGGCTCCACTTCAGCCAAGGAATAAACGAATCCCTTTTTCTCTTGTTTCCTTACATTGGCTGATAATACGATTTAAATAAAAGACCTATTACAAACCCTAACCACTCTTCTTAAAATCGCAATCCATTCCCTATCTTCCTCTGTGTTTTCACTCCTTCCCATTCATCACCCTGGAATATTCTCTTCTCTCTCCCCGTCTACAAGGTAAGCTCTCTAAGGGCAGGTTTGTCAGTCTGCTCTGGTTACAAATGCTACCTGCTCACCACTGTTGCAGGTGCTCAACACTGTTGCATTTCCACTGCCTGCAACAGTGTTGAGCAGGTAGCATTTGTGTGGCTAGAAGACTAAAAGAACAATCAACTCTGTTGCAACAAAACAATGTAAAAAGTTTCTTTTGCATTGACTTTTAACTGTGTACCATTTTTCTCATGTTAATATTACTTTGCAAGTTTCCTCTTAAGTCAGAGGAATTAGTTTCTCTTGATTAGACTTTTAAGTTTCTTGAAGGTGGGCTCCACATATAAATTCTTAATTATTTCCTTGTACTTTCTGCAGTTTTCAATGCTGGCTAATAAATAAAGGGCAGCAAGCTCTTCTCTTAACCCTACTGGTCCTGCCCTTCTCTTCTGCTGTGGCATGCTGTGCTGAAAAGCCTGGCACTGTGTCAGTCACTATCTACATGAGTCTGTTATGAAGGGACTGAACAGGCAACAGGTTTAAGTTGTTGAAATGGCAAGCAGTGTTTTTCAGAAAATTCTTTTAGGAGTTCCAATGCAATAAAATCATTCAAGGATTCAATGGGCTGAATTACATTTCATTCACTGAGAGGGAAATTCCACTAAAGAAAACTAAAGGGCACATACTTCTCTTTAATTTTTGCTCTCCAGAAGTTTCACATTTGGTGCTATTCTCATTCTAAGCATTAGAATCCTCAAAGGACTCAGGGAACAGAGACACAGGCTGTTTGAACTAGGCTGACTACAAAATATACTAACCAAAATGAGGCTTCCACCACTTGGTCTTGAATAATTAACTGCATCTTCCTGGACTTTTTGGTATAGTAACTGAGTATTGTTTAGAAAAATTGCCATAACTTATGTTTTACAGTAAGGAAATCTCTAATATTCTTCAGTCAGTTTACATGGTTGCAATGTCTTGTAAAAAAGAATGTAATCTGCAATTAAGACCATGTAAATAAATATCTGTAATAAATATCATCCACACTGCTTTAGGATTTTAGTTTTTGTGGACCCTAATGTTCATTTGAAAATATTATTTATCCCTAAAATAATCAAGACAGAGTGGTAGGTTGGGTTTTTAAAGGGAAATTATTTTATATATTGCACTATGGACTTTAAATTATGATTTTAAAATAGAGTATATTCAACATTAAACTTTTGCTCTCAGAATGAAAGAACAACCTGGTAAACTTGTTGGAGAGAGAAGAGAGATGGGGACAGACTTTTCTTAATCACGAGGACCTCTTAGGGTTTTAAGAGGATGGAGCATGGGCTGGAGTTGTGGCTCAGAGGAAGCGTGCTTACCTAGCATGTGTGAGGCACTGGGTTCGATTCTCAGAATGACATAAAAATAAAATAAAGGTATTGTGTCCGTCTACAACTGAAAAATAAGTGTTAAAAAAAAAAAAGAGGGGGCTGAGGTTATGGCTCAGTGCTGGAGCTCTCACTTAGCACATGCAGGGCCCTGGTTTTGATCCTCAGCGCCACATAAAAAAAAATAAAATAAAATAAAGGTACTGTGTCCAACTACAACTAAAAAATAAATGTTAAAAAAAAGAGGTTAGAGCAAATTTTTTTTTTCTCACAAGAATCCCAAGTTCATAATAAATAAATAAATAAATTCCAAACAAAATATTTCATGATGATGGAAACAGTTCCTCTTTGCACTGTCCACTATGGTAGTCATTTATAAGTGGCGATTAAGCACTGGAAAAGTGGTTAGGTGACAGAGGAACTGAATTTATGATTTTAATTTTGTTAAAATGTAAATAGCTGTATGGTTAACAGCTACTCTGTCGGATAACATAGCTCTAGATAGTGCAAAACACACTGGTAATTATGTTGAAGTTGAATAATAATGATACTCGCAACTAGACTCTGCAGGCTGTACCTCTGCCTCAGGAATTGCTGACACATCTCTTTGACTAACTGGGCCAGAGGTAGTGAGTTTTCAACACTGCTTTTCACCACTTTATGAATCAGCCTTCCAGCCTTCCCCTTCCCCCCACTATGGTGTCCTCCTAGTCTTTTTTGAAATCATTTGTAAAAACATAAAGCAAAGGTTGGAAATCAACTAGTACTCTAACACTAACCTTTTGCTTCCACAGGAATTCAATTGTTTTGGTGACCTAACCTCAGAGCGATGATGCTATTACTACCTACAACCCATCCCGTACCTTCTCCTTGGACTAACTCCTTGGTCTGCCATTTTTTGTTTTAAACAGAATGGAAGAATACTCTACTGGAAACAGAAAAGACTACATACAGTATCATGTAGCAAGGGCAGGGTGAGGGTGGGTATGTGTGTGTATTTTCCTCAGGGTACAGTGGAGCAGCTGTAGTCACCCACTCTTTCTTTCCTCCTGCTGTTAGACACATTTCTAAGCATTTGAGAGTAGACTTCTACCACTGGCTAGAGGTGATAGTTTCCTCCAAGAACTGTTAATGAAGTTTTTTCCTTGGAAAGGAGATTTCTAAATGCTGAACTCTACCGGAGAAGATGACATCTTATTACTCATATGCTAAAAATGCTAGGCTACATTCTGCAGACCTGTTTGCATCTGCACTGGTGTAGTAAAAAGGGGTTTGGCACCACATGATAGCTGCCAGTACATGTTCCTAGCAGCTGCTTAAAACAGGCTACTGGGATCAAGTTTGGCCTCCTTTCACATCTTAAAAATAACAACATTAAACACTTATATTTGTATAAAGTGCTTTCACATATTTAGTCACATTTAATTATATTAACATCCTGGTAAGAAAGGAAGATCAATTATTATTTCTCTGATGTTTTATAAGTGGCATCGGATTCCCAGTGGCCAGTTTTTCAGGGTACCCATACTTTTACAAGATGAGGATGCAATCCAAAAATGACTCTGGGAAAAAATGAACTCCAAAAAAAAAAATATCATACATTTCCTTTTATTTGGCTCTTAATGTTTAAATTGTCATTGGTGTTATTATTTTTCTGTACTGGGGATTTAACCCAGGTATGCCCTACCACTGAGCTACATCCCCAGTCCTTTTTATTCTGAAAGAGGGTCTTACAAAGACCAGGCTGGCCTTGAGCTTGTGATTGGATGGTCTTAATAGAGCTCTCAAATTTAGGTTCTGAAACTTTCTCTCTCCTTTGTTGGATTATATTGTTTAAAAATGACAACAGCCCCAGGGAAATTTTATATGGACAAAAACATGTTATGTCCTAAGTTCTTAGACATGGCCTAAGTTCTCAGATGTTGAAGCTGTCATCTCTTTACTTTCATCTTACTTATTAAAGCAATGCCTTAGTCACCCTTCTCCTGCCTGGGAACTGTGCTCTTTCTCCTGAGTGTGTGCAGGGGGGCAGATGACCCATGGTTACTAGCTGAAGCTCAGATTGGGAGCTTTTCCTGGACGACTTCTTTTCCTTTCTTTATTCCTTCCTCCCATAGGAAAATACTCTCCACCTCATCTCTCACTTAGGATCTTTGTTTTCTAACAATGTGGCTTTAATTGGTTTTTGCCATTTGGTGAGCTATGTATAGACCTTTCTGAAATGTGAAATATGTATATCTCCAAACACACACATAAGGTAAGTCCTTCATATGCTGGGAAGCTTCACAGAGGCTTCTATTTTGATCTGTGTCTTAGCAAAATTACTGAACTTGGGGCACATCCTTGAATAGTTAAAACAGAAATATTCAATCTGTTCCAAATTGGTATCTCATTTTTCTTGGAGTTCATGGTTAAAAAAAAAAAAAAGATAATATAAAAATTATCCTGGGCTGGAGATATAGCTCAGTAGAAGAATGCTCAACTAGAATGGACAAGGCTCTAAGTACAATTCCCAGCACTGAGAAACAAACAAACAAAAAATAATCCAAAGTCTTGCTTTGATAGATTTCTGTAATCTGTCCATTTAAAATATTTACTTAATATAATCTATAAAATGATTATAATAACCCTTTATTATGTTGTAACCAGTCATATAAACAGGTTTACCACATCTGCTTAGGGATGTTGAGAGCTATTTTCTCCTATTACAGAGGAGAGTATGGAGGACGGATTTAAAGTATAAGAAAGAAGTCAAGAGTGTGCTAACCACAGAATGGTGGTAATCTTAATGTATTCTAGATTTAGAGTTTTAATGCAGTGGGACAACTAGTTCGAGGTATAAGACATTTTGGGTCATTGCCCCAGTTTGTCCCTAAGTATAATAGCTAGCTGGCTATATCTTAAAAAAAAATAGTGTACATGTCCACAGATTCTCTATAATCAATTTTTCTTACATATATTCATATATATTCATGCAGAAACTTTTACATTATAATTAATAAAAAAGAATCTAAAATAGGTTTATATTGTCCATTTTATTTGAAAATTAATGCAATAAAACTGCAAAAACATTGTCTTAGTGAAAATACAGGTTAAAAGAATTCACAAATTAATTGCTATAAGGATCTTTACAAGGAAATAAAGAAAACTCTTTGAAACATGGCCTTGGGTCCTTCCCCACAGGAATCCCCAAAGACAAAGGAAAATTAATCTCATTTGGAGTTTGATAATTATTAAAAAATGGTATCATATATGTTAAAGACACTGCAAAAAATCCAACAAAACATAAATTGTGGGGCTGGGGTTGTGGCTCAGTGGTGGAGCACTTGTGTAGCACATGTGAGGCATTGGGTCCAATCCCTGGCACCATATAAAGATAAAGTAAAATAAAATAAAGATACTGTGCCCATCTATAACTAAAAAGAAATTAATGAAAACAAATTGGAAAAAATGACAGGTGATGACTCTTTTCAGAAGAATATTGTTTTCATATAGCAGATGTACATTATGTCAGAACATATTGCTGATAAATTAAAATCTGAAAAGCCCAATGAAGTAATTTCTATATAAAACAGGAGCTCAGCGCAGAGATACAAGAGTTAATAGAAATTTGCAGTGACATGACTCTACACTTACAAGATCCAAAAAGTTCCACCAGAAGATTCTAGAGCTATTAAAAAAAAAAAAATTCAACAAAGCAGCAGATTACAAAACCAACATACAAAAATCAATACACCAATAATAAATCCACTGAAAGAGAAATCAGAAAAATAATCCCAATTCACAATAAAAAATAAAATATCAAGGAGGTGAAAGACTTCTATAATAAAAAATATAGAACACTGAAGAAATAAATCGAAAAAGACATACAAAGATGGAAAGACCTCTCATGTTCATGGATAGGCAAAAATAACATTGTTAAAGTGGCTATATTACAAAAAGCAAAAACATATTCAATACAATTCCCATTAATACCAATGACATTCTTCACAAAACTAGAAAAAAAAATATTCCTAAATTCATTTGGAAGAATAAGACTCAGAATAGCCAAAGCAATTATAAACCAAAAAAGCAATGCTGGAGACATTACAATACCTGGCTCCAAATTATATGACAGAGCTATAGTAAGAAAAACTGTATGGGACTGGCATAAAAATCAGACATATAGACCAATGGTGCAGAATAGAAGCCACAAAGACAAAACCACGCAGATACAGTAATCTGATCCTTGACAAAGATGCTAAAAACATAAATTGGAGGAAAAATAGCCTTTTAAACAAATGGTGATGTAAAAAATGGTTATATATATGTAGAAGATTGAGATTACATCCTTATCTCTCACCTTATACAAAACTCAAAATTGATCAGTGACATAGGAATTAGACCAGAAACTATGCAATTCCTAGAAGTAAACATAGGGTCAACACTCCAACATAGAGGCATAAGCAACAGCTTTCTCAATTGACTTTAGGATACCTAAAGCTCAGGAGATAATGCCACACATTAATAAATGGGATGGTATCAGTTAAAAAGCTTCTACACAGCAAAGGAAACAAGACAGGGAAGAAAGATCCTGCAGAATTTAAGAAAATCCTCTTTCAATAGAGGATTGATATCCAGAATATATAAAGAACTCAAAAAACTTAACACCCCCCCAAACAAAAATTCAACTAATAAATGGGCAAATGAACTTTAAAACAGACACTTCTCAAAAAAAGTAATATAAATGGCCAAGAAATATACGAAAAAAAATGTTCAACATCTTTAGTAATTTGGGAAATGCAAATCAAAACTACACTGAAATTTCATCCCACTCCAGTAAGAATGGCAGCCATCAAGAATATAAATAATCATCCACAGATTGAAGGAAGGTGAAAGTTTAGGAAAAAACATATTACTCATATGAACTACAGAAACAAGCAGGGGTTTCCATTCTCATATCAAATAAAGTAGTCTTCAAGCCAAAAAGTTAATCAAAAGGGATAAAGAAGGATATTACTTATGGCTTAAGGGAGCCACACATCAATAAGACATTACAATTATAAATATATATGCCCCAAACAATGAAGCATCTACATTCACCAAACAAACTCATCTCAATTTCAAGGGTCAAATAGGTCATAACACAATAATACTGCGTGATTTAACACACCTCTTTCACCACTGGATAGATCTTCCAAACAAAAGCTAAACAAATAAATTACAGAAATCAACGATACAATCAATGACTTAGACTTAACAGACATATATAAAATATTTCATCCCTCAATGAGTGAATACACTTGCTTCTCGGTAGCACATGGAGCCTTCTCTAAAACAGACTATATATTATGCCACAAAGCAACTCTTAGCAAATACAAAAAGGTAGATACTACTTTGCATTCTATCAGATCATAATGGATTGAAATTAGAAATCAACGATAAAATAAAAAATAGAAGCTACTCCAACACCTGGAGACTAAATAATATGCTATTAAATGATCAATGGATTGCAGAAGACATCAAAGAGGAGATATTAAAAAATTCTTAGAGGTAAGTGAGGACACTGATACAACATATCAAAACAAAACATATCTCTGGGACACTATGAAGGCAGTACTAAGAGGAAAGTTCATTGCATGGAGTTCATTCCTTAAAAGAAGAAAAACTCAACAAATAAATAACTGAACATTACATTTTAAAGCCCTAGAAAAAAGAAGAACAAAATCAATACAAAAAGTAGTAGAAGACAGGAAATAATTAAAATTGGAGTTGAAATTAAAACAAATGAAACAATAGAAAAAATTGACAAAACAAAAAGTTGGTTCTTTGAAAAAATAAATAAAATTGATAAACCCTTAGCCAAGCTAATAAAAAGGAGAGAGAAAACTCAAATTACTAAAATCTCAGATGAAAAAGGAAATATCATGACGGACACTACAGAAATACAGAAGATAATTAGAAATTATTTTAAAAATTTATACTCCAATAACAGAAAATTCAAAGACATCAACAAATTTCTAGAATCATATGATTTACCCAAAATGAATCAGAATGATATACATAGGTTAAACAGATCAATTTCAAGCAATGAAACAGAAGATGCCATCAGAAACCTACCAACCAAGAAAAGCCCAGGACCAGATGGATACACAGCTGACTTCTTCAAGACCTCCAAAGAAAAACTAATACCAATATTCCTCAAATTATTCCATGAAATATGAAACTCATTCTATAACCCAAAACCTGACAAAGACACATCAATCAAAGAAAACTTCAGACCAATATCTCTAATGAACATAGACACAAAGATTCTCAATAAAATTCTGGCAAATTGAATAAAAAAAACATATTAAAAAAGATAGCGCACCATGATCAAGTGGGGTTCATCCCAGGGATGCAAGGTTGGTTTGACAAACAGAAATCAATAAATGTAATTCATCACATCAAAGATAAGAACCATATGATAATCTCAACAGATACAGAAAAAGCAGCACTGCTTCATGTTCAAAACATTAGAAAAACTAGGGATAATAGGAACATATCTCAACATCGTAAAAGCTATTAATGCTAAGCCCAAGGTCAACATCATTCTAAATGGAGAAAAATTGAAAGCATTCCCTCTAAAAACTGGAACAGACAAGGATGCCCTCTTTCACCACTTCCATTTAACATAGTTCTTGAAACTTTAGCCAGAGCAATTAGACAGATGAAAGAAATTATATGGATAGGAAAAGAAGAACTATCACTATTTGCCAATGACATGAATCTATACCTACAACCAGAAAACTTCTAGAACCAATATATGAATTCAGCAAAGTAGCAGGATATAAAATCAACACCCATAAATCAAAGGCATTTCTATACATCAGTGACAAATCCTCTGAAAGAGAAACTAGGAAAAATACCCCATTTACAATAGCCTCAAAACAAAACAAAACAAACAAACAAACAAAACAACCCTTGGGAATCAACTTCATGAAAGAGGTAAAAACCCTCTACAATGAAAACTACGGAACGCTAAAGAAAAAAATTTAAAAACACCTTAGAAGATGGAAATATCTCCCTTGTTCTTGGCTAGACAGAAAAAATATTGTCAAAATGACCATACTACCAAAAGCACTACACAGATTTAATGCAATTCTAATCAAAATCCCAATGACATTCCTCATAGAAATAGAAAAGGCAATCATGAAATTCATCTGGAAAAATAAGAGACCCAGAATAGCTAAAGCAATCTTTAGCAAGAAGAGTGAAACAGGTGGCATCACTATATCAGATCTTAAACTATATTACAGAGCAATAGTAACAAAAACAGCATGGTATTGGCACCAAAATAGACATGTAGACCAATAGTACAGAATAGAGGATACAGAGACAAACCCACATAAATACAGTTATCTGATACTAGACAAAGGTACCAAAAACATATTGAAGAAAAGATAGCCTCTTCAACAAATGGTGTTATGAAAACTGGAAATCCATATGCAGCCCCTATCTCTCACTATGCACAAAACTCAACTCAATGTAGATCAAAGACTTAGGAATTAGACCAGAGACCCTTCACCTAATAGAAGAAAAGTAGGCCCAAATCCTCATCATGTCAGATTATGCCCTGACTTCCTCAACAAGTGCAAGAAGAAAAATCAAGAATCAACAAATGGGATGGGTTCAAACTGAAAAGCTTCTTCTCAGCAAAAGAAACAATCAGTGAGGTAAAGAAAGAGCCTACAGAATGGGAACAAATTTTTACCACACACACACATCAGATATGGGACTAATCTCTAGGATATATAAAGAATTCAAAAAACTTCACACACACACACACACACACACACAAAATAACCCAATCAATAAATGGGCTAAGGAACTGAACAGAAACTTCTCAGAAGATGATACAGAATCGATCAACAAATATATGAAAAAAATGTCCAATATCTCTAGCAAATTAGAGAAATACAAATCAAAACTACTCAAAGATTTCATCTCTCTCCAATCAGAATGGCAGCTATTAAGAATATAAACAACAATAAGTGTTGGCGAGGATGTGGAGGAAAAGGCACACTCATACATTGCTAGTGGGACTGCAAATTGGTGCAACCAATCTGCAAAGCAGTTTGGAGATTCCTTGGAAAACTTGAAATGGTACCACCATTTGATCCAGCTATCCCACTCCTCAGTTTATATTCAAAGGACTTAAAAACAGCAAACTATAATGACACAGCCACATCAATGTTTATAGCAGCATAATTCACAATAGCTAGTCTGTGGAACAAACCTGGATGCCCTTCAATAGATGAATGGATAAAGAAACTGTGGTATATATATACATAAAGGAATATTACTCAGTATTAAAAGAGAGTAAAATCAAGGCATTTGCAGGTAGATGGATGGAGTTGGAGAATATCATGCTGAGTGAAGAAGGCCAATCCCCCAAAAAACCAAAGGCCAAATGTTTTCTCTGATAAATGGATGCTGACCCATAATTGGGGTGGGATGGGAGCATGGGAGGGATGGAGGAACTTTGTATAGGGCAAAGGAGAAGGAGGGCAAGGGAGGGGGCATAGGGGTAGGAAAGATGGTGGAATGAGATGGACATCATTACTATAAGTACACGTCTGAAGACATGAATGGTGTGACTCTACTTTGTATACAACCAGAAACATGAAAAATTGTGCTCTATGTGTGTACTATGAATCAAAATGCATTCTGCTGTCATGTATAACAAATTAGAATAAATAAAAGAATTTTTTTTAAAAAAAGAATACAAATAATAATAAATACTAGAGAGGATGTGCAGGAAAAGGAACACTTTCACACTGTTGATGGGGCTGTCTATTAGTGCAGCCCTATGGAAATCAGAATTGAGGTTCCTCAAAAGACTAGGAATGGACCACCATCTAACCCAGCTGTACCACTCCTGGGTATTTATCCTAAAGAATTAAAATCAGGGGCTGGGATATAGCTCAATTGGTAGAATGCTTGTCTCGTACGCACAAGGCCCTGGGTTGAATCCCAGCACCACACACACACACACACACACACAATCTCTCTCTCTCTCTCTCTCTCTCCCTCCCTCCCTCCCTCCCCCCCACACATATATACACAAAGAATTCAAATCAGCATACTATAGAGATACATGCATACCCATGATTAGTGCACACAATTCCCAGTAGCCTAACTATGGAACTAGCCTAGGTGTCCATCAGTGGATGAACAGAAACGTATGTGGTATATGTACATAGTGGAGTTTTATTTAGCCATAAGGAAGAATGAAATTATGTCATTTGCAGGAAAATAGATAAAACCTTGAGAACATTATTAGGCAAAATAAGCCAAACACAGAAGGTCAAGGGTCATATGTTTTTTCTCAGAAGTGGAAGTTGGAGAGGAAAAAGGAAAGAAAAAGAAAAGTGGTGGGATCTCATGCAAACTGAAGGGAGATCAGTAAAGGAAAGGAAAAAGGGCTAGGGACAGGGACAAGGGGATTCATTATACTGTGTGCAGATACAAATAGTTAACAACAAATTCTACCATTATGTAAAATTATAATGCACAAAGAAAATTTTGAAAAAAACTAATAATGTGGGTATGGGGCCCAGGCAAAAGTTTTTTTTTTAATATTTATTTTTTAGTTTTAGGTGGACACAATATCTTTATTTTACATTTATGTGATGCTGGGGATGGAACCCAGTGCCTCATAGGCGAGCATTCTACTACCGAGCCACAATCCCAGCCCCCCAAACCAAAAGTTAATAAAAGATACCATGAGCCAAAACAGGAAATGAAATATGAGTCTGCAGAAAATAAGAGATTTGTAGAAAAAGAAAAAAAACAAAATCACTACTAAATCAAATGAAGCATGCACTGGAAGTAGCACAAAGATCTGGTAAAGGTTAAAAAAGCATGGTAATGGACCTGCAGTGTAGAATTGAAAAAGCAACAGAAGAGGACCCCAAACAAAGTTAAAAAAAAAAAAAAAAAGAGAGACAAAGTTTTAGATGTAAAAATGGACACATTATAATCAGTATCTTGAAGATAATGTAAATGTAATTTTAAAATATGTAATTAAAAAACTTTCTAGAAATAAGAAAAGACTTGACACTATTGACAGAAAATAACACAGTATTCCAAGGACAGTGATCATAGGATTAAGCACCGAGACATCCTAATTAAGTTAATGAATTCCAAAAACTAAAAATAAATTCTTCAGTCATGAAAGCAAAAAAAAAAAAAAAAAGTTTAAGGGCAAATCTGAGAATATTTACAACCTAAAAATACCATGATTCCAATATTCTGCTTCAATTACTAGTTTAAAATTAATATTTATCATCAAATATTTTCCATGTGTGTATTACTTATTTCATATGAGAAACCTGAGATAAAAATTATAGCTATGGAAAATCAAAACCGATGAGATGATTAAATACTAAGGGATTCCCTACTATTAAGAATTAAAATTTTTTTAATTTAGTGCTTTAATTTATAATTTAGCATTTATTAGCGTTACTTAAAAGTCTACGAAAGAAGTCTGTCTAAATTAAATAAGCAATTGTGATTTTGAAAGTATTCAGCAATGAAGTCTGGAGGTTAGATCAGAGGGTACAGTGCTTGCCTAGCAGGCACCAAGCCCTGGGTTCCATCCTCAGCAGGATGGGGGTGGTGGTGAGCAAAGCAGGCACGCCTGTTATCCCAGAAACTCAGGAGACTGATTCAGGAGGGTGTCAAATTCAAGGCCACCATTGCCAACTTAGTGAGGCCTTGTCTCAAAATCAAAAAGGTCTGGGGATGTACTTTACTGCTTGTCTAGCACATGTGAGGCCCTGGGTTCAATTCCCAGTACTACAAAAGGGAAAGGAAGAAAATTAAAAAAGAACAAGAAAGAAGAAAGAAAAAAACAAAAAACATACAGCAATGCTGTAATTTTGGATTAAAACATACAATTAGTCATGCTCTGCACAATTATAAAAAAGTAAGATATTATTCTGGGGTTGGGGAGGTGGTGAGTGGCAAAGAGATAGTTTCTCCAAATAAGGTTTATTACTAATATCTATTTCAACAAGTATTACAACTTACAAATGTTTTATCATCGAATTATTCACAAAATCTACAAAACAGCTTATGTTCGCCTGATTGTACAAATGAAGAAATGAAAGCCAAGCTTAGGAAACTAATCGCCCACCGTTGCATATTGAATCAACAGAAAAAGGAGAGTATCACTTCAACTATGAGTTTTTTGTTTGTCCTTAACAGCTTTTGTCACAACCTTGCACTCAGACATTATTTTTGGCTTTTGAGTAACACCAATCTTAACCGGAGGCTTGTAGTATCATGATCTAGCACAACAAAATCATCACAAGAGCGCCAAAAGACTGTGGAGGAAAAAATACATTTGGGGAAACACAGCAGATGTGCAGCCATCAATCAAAAGTGCTTATCTGTGAGGCTCTCTTCTGCTGAGCCTTGCATTAAAATCTAGAGTGAAAATGAAACTGACCAAAAAAAAAAAAAAATCCCTATCATTTACCAGGGAACAATCCAGAAAAGAGTCTAAGCAGCCATTTAAAAAGAGTTAAAAGCAAACAAAATGAAAGCTTTAAAAAATGAGAATTGAAAACTCATACATAGACAACCGACTCAGGGTAATCTGGATCCTAGCAGGAAGGTTGGGCAAGGCAGTAAAGAAGGTATTTTCAGCTCCATTACAAAGAAAGAGAAAAGCTGCCTCTTGTACTTCACCTAAGACTAGGACCCTCTAATAGCTAAAGAGCTTTTTTTTTTTTTTAAAATCAACAGCATTATGACTGGGTCAGATAATCAGCGGTAAATTTTTATACAACAGGAATGACTAAATTGCCTGGAAATCTGTAGTCAACATTTAAGGAAATGAAAACCAACCTTTTTATATTAAAGGACAACCAGAGCAACTTCTCATGAAGAAATCAACCTGGAAGAGTTAAGCTCTATCTTATTTGAGGACTCAGCCAGAGATGTTACTGACCATCAGTGCCTTGAAATTGTCTTTGCCTTTTTGTAAAAAGTTCGTTAAAAGTTTCTCCTTGCGATGCCTCTTATCCTGCCTGCCTTTCTCCAGGAGGAGGAAGATGAAGCAGTCTACTACTGGAGAAAAAGCCTAAGAAGGAAGTTCTAGGCCCTTCCAAACCCACAACATGCAAATCATTTAGCAGTGACATTTTAATTTCCACAGTACACACCACATATATATCTTTTAGAGCAGTAACTGCATATTTGCTTGGGATTTCCTGAAATTAACATTACAGGAAGTCTCCAAATTGCAAATGAGTTGGGATCCAAAGGTTCACTTCCAAGTTACATATCTGCAACTCTGAACATGTTTTTAGCCACAAATCAATGTTTCATATGGCATTTAGGTTTTCAGGTTAGTACACAAAAGAGTTTTTTGACTCTGATGAAGAGTCAATACTTTATTTTGTATTTTAATTATCTTTTAAAAAGTGCCATTAAAATACAACTAATTATGTACATCAGAATACAATTTAATTAAGAAATAATTTTAAAACTATCTTGATTATAGAATACATAAAAATGACTTGGTGAATACAGACTTGAAGATATTCTTAAGTGAACTTTTGGATTTTGAGAGAGAGAGAGACCTCGGGATTTAGGGACTGGTTACATAAGTTCTTTATTATATATAATTTCATTTTAAAATCTTTCTCTTGATATTCACATCTTTAGAACTAAAACTACAGGACATCAAGGTTAGAAAGGACATCTGCGGTCATATTTAATCTGGCCTTACTTTGGATATGAAGAAATTGAGACTCAGAGAGATGAAATGACTTGACTCAAGTTATCTAAGCAATTGGTTCTGAAGGTGAAATCCTATCCTAAATTTCATCCATTATATCAACGCTCACCAGCCATTATAAAGATCATATTTTTGCTCAGAAATAAAGTAGAAGGAAACATTACTATAAAGACTATCAGCATGAGTTAGCGATATTTAGTAAAGTTGAGGATGTACATTCTTGATTCCTGCACGGGCACATGAATTGAGACACTGTTTGCAATGGTTAAAAAATGAGAAACACCTTAAATACATCCAAAGGAGAAAGGATAATTGTGATATACTTACATGATAAAAAGTCATACTTTAAATCAATGAACTCAATCTAAATTTATCACAAACAACACGACACTGTTTGTAGAAGGATGTATAAATAAAAGTTCAACTGGTAAAGAAAGGGATACACATCAATTTCTGGGAAGTGAATGCATTGGGGGTAAATGGGAAGTAATGGGACCTGGAAGGAGTACAAAAGATACTTCACCTATGTAGTGTATTTCTTTAAAAAATTCTGAGATGGGGCTGGGGTTGTGGCTCAGAGGAAGAGCACTTGCCTGGCATGAGAGGCACTGGGTTCGATCCACATAAAAATAAAATAAAGGTATTATGTCCACTTACCACTAAAAAGAAAATGTTTAAAAAAATTCTGAATATTGGTTATAGACTACAAGCTTGAAATATTTTGTTGATATATAAAAAGCTAATTCTCCTCCCTCAAAAAGAGGAGGAACTAAAAAAAACAGAAGAGACCAGATTGAACAATCATTTGAAGGAACTCTGAGAACTGGGGAAAGGAAGACTATGTAAATGCACATGAGGGGGGTGGTGGGATTTGTTTGTGGTACAATGAACTTAGCTTTAAGTATAAATGACAAAGGAAGCAGAAATAGTAAATAATGAAGAGGGTGAATTTTGGATCAGATAGTCCTCTAAGGTTACACCATAAGTGATGATACTGACCCCAAATTATCCAGTAGCTGCTGGGATAATTTCAGGAGGAAAGGAGGAGAGGAGTTATTAGGAGGCACTGATGCCAAGAAGCACACAGGCCAAGCTCCAATAGGGGATGGGATGGACATCCAGATTCGTGACATGGAGATTGTCTCCAATTGTTTGATTTCTCAGATCACCCTCAATTAATTCCTAATGGTAATGGAAGACTTGCATTCTACATGGATTGATAAGCAGTGTCAGGTTTTAAAATGCTCAATTAAAGGAATCAAGAAAAGGTTTACTTAGTTAATCTTGATCATGGATTTGTTATCATAAGTCTTACTTTTTTAAAAAAATAGAATTTAACCTTTATTGTTTATTTATTTGTTTTATATGTGGTGCTGAAGATGGAACCCACTGCGTCACCCATGCTAGGCAAGCACTCTACCACTGAGCTACAGCCCCAGCCCTAGCATACCTGCTTCTACTCATTAGAATTTATTTAAGTGTACTAGTTTATTAATTGTCCTTTAGAAATTTTACTCTGTTTATTACTAGTGATCCTTATTTTTTTTTTAAAGAGAGAGAGAGAGAGTGAGTTTTTTTAATATTTATTTTTTAGTTTTTGGCGGACACAACATCTTTGTTTGTATGTGGTGCTGAGGATCGAACCCGGGCCGCACGCATGCCAGGTGAGCGCGCTACCGCTTGAGCCACATCCCCAGCCCTAGTGATCCTTATTTTAAAAGAAATTATTTCCCACTCAAAACAGCCAAAAACAAACCAAAATAAAACAAAAAACATAAACCTGAAAGGACTCCTAGTCATTGGCATAAATTATTTTCTTTGGTCTTATTCAGAAAAAACATTACATTAAAATGTTCTGCCTTGATATCCTCATCTTATATCTAGAAAACCCTAAGGAATTCACATGCACATAGAAACCTGTTAGAGCTTATATGAATTTAACGAAGTGGCAAAGTACAAAACCAAAACAGGAAATCAGTGCATTTATCTACACAGCAATGAACAAACCTGAAAAGGGAATTAAGGAAACAATTGATTAATAATGTCATCAGAATAAGGAAATATTTAGGAACAAACTTCACTGAGGCGGCACAAAGATTTGAACAACGAAGGCTGGACATGTAGCTCATGGTACGGTGTGTGACTGGCACCTGTGAAGCCCCAGAGCCAGAAGGAAAACACTTATTAAATAAAAATCACAAAATCTTGCCAAAAGAAATCTACAAAGACAGCAATAAGTGGAAAGATAGCGTGGGTTCAAGGACTAGGAAACTTAATATGTATTTACATCAAAATTTAAAAGTGTTTTGTACAGAAATGGAAGAACTCAGTCTGAAATTTATATAGAATTCCAAAGGACCCCAAAAAGCCAAGGTACTACTGAAAAAGAACAGAATTGGAGGTTCCCACACTTCCTGTGGCTTAGAACACAGCTAGGGCAGTCAGGACAGTGCCATACTTGCCAACAGAGGACACACATGGGCCAATGGAGAGAGCTTGTGAAATGAACCCTCACTATCTCTACAGCTAAGAAATCCACAACAGGGCACCAAGAACATTCAACAGGGAAAGAAGAGCCTCTTCAAAAAACCATGTTAGGACAACTACATAGTATACAAAAGAATTAAACTGGACCTTTATACCATATACACAAATTAACTCAAAATATATATTGGGCTGAGGGTGTGACTCAGAGGTAGAGTGCTTGCCTAGCAGGTGTGAGACACTAGGTTCAATCCTCAACATAAAAATAAAATAAAGATACTGTGTCCACCTATAACTAAAAAATAAATATTAAATATATATGTAAAAGACCTAAATAATTATAAAACTCTTTAAAAATTATAGTAATAAACCTTGGGTTTGGCTATGGTTTCTTAAAAATGACATCAAAATAATTAGGGAAATGCAGATTAAAACCATTATACCATCTCACACCTGTAAGAATGGTGCTCATCAAAAAGATAAAAGATAAGGACTGGGGAGAGTCAGTGGTGGAGTACTTGCCTAGTATGTGCAAGGTCCTGGGTTCACTCCCTGGATTGGGGGTGGGGGAAGGGAAAGACAAAAGATAACCAATGTTAGCAAGAGGGGACCCTTGTAAGATGGTGGTGAGTATGTGAGTTGGTACAGCTATTATGGAAACAGTGTGGAGGTTATTCAAAAAATTAAAATTAGAACTGCAATGCCACTTCGGGGCTTCGTATCCAAAGGAAATGAAATTAGTATAGTGAAGAGATATTTGCATTCCCACATTCCCTGCAGCATTGTTCAAAATAGCTGTGCCGTGATATCAACCTCAATGTCCAACGATGGATGAATGAATGAGAGCAATGTGGGTCATTACACAATGAAATACTATCCAGCCTTGGAAAAAAAAGGGAAGGAGCCTGGGCTGGGGTTATAGCTCAGGTAGAGTTGGTAGAGTGCTTCCCTCACGTGCACAAGGCCCTGGGTTTAATCCCCAGCACTACAGGGGAAAGGAAGGAGTCAGGCGCCTGTAATTCCAGCAGCTCAGGAGCCTGAGGCAGGAGAACCTCAAGTTCAAAGCCAGCCTCAGCAATAGCGAGGCGAGACCTTGTCTCTAAATAAAATACAAAATAGGTCTGGGGATGCGGTTCAGTGGCTGGCTCAGTGGCTCAGTGGCCGAGTGACCCTGAGTTCAATCCCTGGTACTCCTCCCTCACCTCCCACAAAAAGGAAGAAGATCTGTCATTTGCATCAATGAAGATGACCACAAAGGATATTATGTTAAGTAAAATAAGGCAGGTATAGAAAGGCCAAAAGTGTATGATCTCACTTATATACGGAGTCTAAGAAGTCAAACTCAGAACAGAATATGTAGAATAGAATGCTGGTTACCAGGGACCAGTGGCAGTGAGGACACGTACCAAAGGTTACAAAATTTCAGTTGAAATCAGGTATGTTAGTTTGATTTAATGTGTGCATGTATCAAAATATTAAATTGTACACCAGATATATATTTTGTCAATTACAAAAAAAATTCAAAGTGAACAGCAACAATGAAAATTCCAACAGTAGGAACACCAAAAGCACAGGTAACAAAAGACAAAACAGAAAAAACCGAACCTCAGTAAGATTAAACTTATTTGTATCAAATACACTATCAAAGGTGAGAGCAAATGTCTGCAAATCATGTGTCCGATAAGGGTTTAATGTTTAATGTTCAGAACATTAATTACAACTCAATAACAAGACAAACAATCTTTTCTTTCATAGGGATAAAAGGGTGGCAGATTACCTTGGCAAAGCAGGGGAATGCTGAGTTAGTGCTTAATGGGTACAGAGATTCTTCTGCTTGTGATGATGAAAGAGTTCTGTAAATAGATCGTGGTGATGTACCCGTAATGATTTCCTTATGATAAATTTCCACAAGTGAACCCAATGTGTCAAAAGGTATACGATAGAACACGGAACAATACTCCAATTTACATGGTATGTCATTAATAAAAGTTAACATTTTCCCACTTACTTTTTGTAATCAATTTTTATCACATCTAGTAACATATAGGGTGGAAGCTCCAGTGAAATCTAGTGATCTTATGAAGTTTTATGAATTTTTTTTTAAAAATAGGTTTATATAACTTAATTTTTACCATTATTTCTTATAGCTAATGCAACTACAGCACATGAAAAGTGAAACCAGATAGCATGTTGGTAACATAGGATACAGGATAGGACATTACGTCTTTTAATCTCTTCTCTGTGTTATAATTTGTCTACCTGATGAGAGAGCTTTGGTGGCACAAGCCCACCAATAAATAGAATTTGCTACTCTTCAATATGCACTTTGTTTCACGTACCTTTATCAACCCCATCTCCCTGTAATCTGTTGAAAGCCCAAGGCAAAAAAGTTTATCAGCACACAGTCATAATTAACATTTTACAAACTACATAATTAGTAAAAGTTATGATTGATTGGGTACATGTTGGCCAGCCATATGAGGCTGTAAGCTCACAGAGATCAGGACTATTTCATTATTAAAGAAACAAAAACCGAAAAGGACTTCTGGGAAGCACACTGCTTTATAAATAGTAATTACTTAAATAATGCTTTTTTTTTTTTTTTTTTTTTTAACTAAAATGAGAGGTCCTTTACATTTCTAGGAATATATGAAGAAAGTGATCCTGGAACTGAAATAGTCTAGAATCAGAGTAGATGAACTGAAAATGAATCCTACTGCTATTTATAAATGATAATTACAACATGGTTTGTAATAGAAAACATCTGGAAACAACCCAAAAGTCCATCAAAAAAGAATAGGTAGGGGGCTGGGGTTGTAGCTCAGTGGCAGAGCACTTGCCTCAAACATGTGAGGTCCTGGGTTCAATCCTCAGCACCACATAAAAAATAAATAAATAAAAATAAAGATATTATGTCCATCTACAACTAAAAAAGTATTAAGAAAAATAAAAATAGGTAGAATTTTACACTTGATTACTGTAGAAGCAGATCTATAAAAATGATGTCCTACTAAAGTATTGATAAGTAATAAGAAAATGTAATATGCATATGTAATATATGTAATATCATTACATTTAAAAGTAATATTAATAATATAAACAACATTAGGAAAGATAGAGGAAAACCTAGAAGCATATACCCAAACAGTTTCAAGGTATATGATAAGAATTTGCTACTATATTGTGTATGATTGGTAGGGTTTTCTTTTTTTGGGTACAGGGGTTTATCTTATGGGCACTCAACCACTGAGACACAACCCCAGCCCTATTTTGTATTTTATTCAGAGACAGGGTCTCACTGAGTTGCTTAGCGCCTCGCCATTGATGAGGCTGGCTTTGAACTCGAAATTCCCCTATCTCAACCTCTGAGCCATTGGGATTACAGGTGTGCACCACACCACCCAGCTTGATTGGTAGTTTCTATTTTGATTGAGTTCATTTACGTTCTATAGTGTACATTATTGTACTGTTCAAAATTTTAATACATGTGAGTATATTTTAATAAAAATAATTTTAATAAGTGAGTCATTTTGCCTTTGACCCATAATTAAAGTGTATGTTGCAACAAGCAACATGATATCTTAAAAAAATGTAAATGAAAACTACAGGAAAATAATTTTTCTATCTTCATTTATATTTTTGCCAAGAATATAATTTCCATTTTCTTTTATGTTTCATTTATCTGATTGAGATGGTAACAGAAGATATGATATGTCTTGACTGTTTTATGATATATTTTATCTTAAAAGAATTATATGAATTAAATATATATGAAGAAATAGAGTAAAAGAAAAGATCCCAATAATGACTATATTGATATCATTAATGGATATAATAGATGTTGCTAATGGAAAATTTGAATAAACGAAAGACTTATTTTGTTCTTTGGTGACAACACTGAAAAAGTTATTTCTCCTTAAAATTTAAATCTGTATATTATATGAAATTCAAATAGGATTCCTTTTAAACTGTTCAAAATTTGGTCTAGAACAGGTGCCAGCAAAACTTTTTTGTAAATTTTCTACTACATCTTACGTTTTGTGGGCAATACTGCCTGATGTAACTGCTCAACTGTCTCATAGCATGAAAATAGCCACAAATAAAACATTAAGAATGAGCATGTGCTAGAATAAACTTTTACTTATACACTGAAATTTGAATTTCATATAATTTTCCCATGTTAAGAAATATTCTTTTCCACCCAACTAGCAAAAAATTAAAAATCATTTTTAGCTTCCAAATTATTAAAAACAGACAGATTTGATCTGTGGGTTCAAAGTTTTCCAACTCCTGATCTAGAAGAACAAACATTCAATAAGTAGCCAGGGAAATTTGGATCAAGCTTCTTGGAAAGCTGGGAATGGAACCACCATTTGACCCAGCTATTCCCCTTCTCAGGCACTAGTATGGCAATATGTAAATCACTGGATGTGTAACTGATGTGATTCTGCAATCTGTATACGGGGTAAAAATGGGAGTTCATAACCCACTTGAATCAAAGTGTGAAATATGATATATCAAGAACTATGTAATGTTTTGAACAACCAACAATAAAAATTAAAAAAAAAAGAAATTTGGATCAAGCGAAGGTAAGGAGCCTTGAAGAAACTTGTCCAGTCAGGAATTAAAATCAGTAGTAAAACCAGAGCAAATGAATGGCTGAAATCTGGGACTGGAATAGACAGATCAATGAAACAGAACAGAAGGGTCTCAAAAACAAACAAGTCCACATGGATATATGATCTAGGCTGTGTTTCAAATCAGTGTAGGAAGATGAACTACTTAATACAATGACACAGGACAGTCATTCAAGGATTGAAAAAAAAAAAACAAAGGAAGCTTCCATATCTCATTCTTTATAACAAAATAATTTATATATATAGAAAATTAGAACTGTTCAACCAATAGAAATGTGGGCAAATATTTTTATAATCTCAGATTTTTAAATGACACAAAATGCAGAAACTAAAAAACAAACAAACAACACTTACTGTGTACGTAAGAAAGCTAAAGTTTCTTTAATTTTGCTGCAAAAATATAAACCTCCTGGATGATGTTAAAGATAAATAACCAGGATAATAACAGCAAAAGGAGCCTGAGAGAATAACAGTTTAATGATGAAAAAGAACATATGCAGTAATCTTATATAAATATATTGCGTGAAAAAAAGCATGTTGGAAAACAGTATATATGATCAAATCCCACTTTTACTTAAGAAAGGACGTATACATAATTGCGTGTGTGTGTGTGTGTGTGTGTGTGTGTGTGTGTGAAGTGGTATCTTACTGTGTTTTGCAGCACACAGGGATTCTATAGGGAGTTTTCAAGAAAAAGATTAATTTGATATATTACCTAGTAGATGTGAACATATTGAGAGGATACTTAAAATTGTGGGGTAGGAAATGAGAATGAATTATGTAAATTAATAAAAGAAATGAAGCAATTATTGACTCTAGGGAAAACAAAATGTTACTCAGAAAGAGAACTTAGTCATAGTCCTCTAAAAGCCAAAGCTAACTACAGACCAATATCTCTAATGAACCTAGATGCAAAAATCCTCAATAAAATTCTGGCCACTCGGATACAAAAACATATCAAAAAAATTGTGCACCATGATCAAGTAGGATTCATCCCTGGGATGCAAGGCTGGTTCAATATACGGAAATCAATAAATGTTATTCACCACATCAATAGACTTAAAAATAAGAACCATATGATCATCTCGATAGATGCGGAAAAAGCATTCGACAAAGTACAGCATCCCTTTATGTTCAAAACTCTAGAAAAACTAGGGATAACAGGAACATACCTCAATATTGTAAAAGCAATCTATGCTAAGCCTCAGGCTAGCATCATTCTGAATGGAGAAAAATTGAAGGCATTCCCTCTAAAATCTGGAACAAGACAGGGATGCCCTCTTTCACCACTTCTGTTCAACATAGTTCTCGAAACGCTGGCCAGAGCAATTAGACAGACGAAAGAAATTAAAGGCATCAAAATAGGAAAAGAAGAACTTAAATTATCACTATTTGCAGATGACATGATTCTATACCTAGCAGACCCAAAAGGGTCTACAAAGAAACTATTAGAGCTAATAAATGAATTCAGCAAAGTGGCAGGATATAAAATCAACACGCATAAATCAAAGGCATTCCTGTATATCAGCGACAAATCCTCTGAAATGGAAATGAGGACAACCACTCCATTCACAATATCTTCAAAAAAAATAAAATACTTGGGAATCAACCTAACAAAAGAGGTGAAAGACTTATACAATGAAAACTACAGAACCCTAAAGAGAGAAATAGAAGAAGATCTTAGAAGATGGAAAAATATACCCTGTTCATGGATAGGCAGAACTAACATCATCAAAATGGCGATATTACCAAAAGTTCTCTATAGGTTTAATGCAATGCCAATCAAATCCCAACGGCATTTCTTGTAGAAATAGAGAAAGCAATCATGAAATTCATATGGAAAAATAAAAGACCCAGAATAACAAAAACAATGCTAAGCTGGAAGTGTGAATCAGGCGGTATAGCGATACCAGACTTCAAACTATACTACAGAGCAATAGTAACAAAAACAGCATGGTACTGGTACCAAAACAGGCGGGTGGACCAATGGTACAGAATAGAGGACACAGAAACCAATCCACAAAACTACAACTACCTTATATTTGATAAAGGGGCTAAAAGCATGCAATGGAGGAAGGATAGCATCTTCAACAAATGGTGCTGGGAAAACTGGAAATCCATATGCAACAAAATGAAACTGAATCCCTTTCTCTCGCCATGCACAAAAGTTAATTCAAAATGGATCAAGGAGCTTGATATCAAATCAGAGACACGCCGTCTGATAGAAGAAAAAGTTGGCTACGATCTACATACTGTGGGGTCGGGCTCCAAATTCCTCAATAGGACACCCATAGCACAAAAGTTAATAACTAGAATCAACAAATGGGACTTACTCAAACTAAAAAGTTTTTTCTCAGCAAAAGATACAATAAGAGAGGTAAATAGAGAGCCTACATCCTGGGAACAAATCTTTACTCCTCACACTTCAGATAGAGCCCTAATATCCAGAGTATACAAAGAACTCAAAAAATTAGACAATAAGAGAACAAACAACCCAATCAACAAATGGGCCAAGGACCTGAACAGACACTTCTCAGAGGAGGACATACAATCAATCAACAAGTACATGAAAAAATGCTCACCATCTCTAGCAGTCAGAGAAATGCAAATCAAAACCACCCTAAGATACCATCTCACTCCAGTTAGATTGGCAGCCATTATGAAGTCAAACAACAACAAGTGCTGGCGAGGATGTGGGGAAAAGGGTACACTTGTACATTGCTGGTGGGACTGCAAATTGGTGCAGCCAATTTGGAAAGCAGTATGGAGATTTCTTGGAAAGCTGGGAATGGAGCCACCATTTGACCCAGCTATTCCCCTTCTCGGGCTATTCCCTAAAGACCTAAAAAGAGCATGCTACAGGGACACTGCTACATCGATGTTCATAGCAGCACAATTCACAATAGCTAGACTGTGGAACCAACCTAGATGCCCTTCAATGGATGAATGGATAAAAAAAATGTGGCATTTATACACAATGGAGTATTACTCTGCATTAAAAAATGACAAAATCATAGAATTTACAGGGAAATGGATGGCATTAGAGCAGATTATGCTAAGTGAAGCTAGCCAATCCCTAAAAAACAAATGCCAAATGTCTTCTTTGATATAAGGAGAGTAACTAAGAACAGAGTAGGGAGCAAGAGCATGAGAAGAAGATTAACATTAAACAGGGATGAGAGGTGGGAGGGAAAGGGAGAGAGAAGGGAAAGTGCATGGAAATGGAAGGAGACCCTCAGAGTTATACAAAAGTACATACAAGAGGAAGTGAGGGGAAAGGGAAAAATAATATAAGGGGGACAAACGAATGTCAGTAGAGGGGGCAGAGAGAGAAGAGGGGAGGGGAGGGGAGGGGGGATAGTAGAGGATAGGAAAGGCAGCAGAATACAACAGACACTAGTATGGCAATATGTAAATCAATGGATGTGTAACTGATGTGATTCTGCAATCTGTATATGGGGTAAAAATGGGAGCTCATAACCCACTTGAATCAAATTGTGAAATATGATATATCAAGAACTATGTAATGTTTTGAACAGACAACAATAAAAAATTAAAAAAAAAATAAAAAATAAAAGCCAAAGCTGTGAATAACATATGTATCATAATAATGCAAGCACTGTCTGTTAAGCTAACCAAAAATTATGATATAACTATTTCTGGAAGATAGGGGTAAAATGTGACCTGTGTATGTAAGAAAGCTAAAGTCTAAGTTTTCATCTAAAATTGAAATATTCAGATAGCAATATAAAAATGTTGCTTAGAAATGTATATATAGAAAAAAAAGACCATTATACATCGATAAAACTTTAAAGTTGTTACCATTGGGAAGCAGCAATTGGGAATGGGAGAAGAGATGTAAGGCAGGAGACTATGGTTTTTTGTTATCAGCTTTGAAGAAAATTTTGGCTTTTTAAATTATAGATATGTATAATTTTGATCAGAATAACATTACAATAAATTGATTCTTCTGCATAAAACACTATTAATATAAAGACACAAATGGAGAAATATTAGCTTTTATATTACCAAAAAATATCCTATATATTGGGGCTGGGGATGTGGCTCAAGCGGTAGCGCACTTGCCTGGCGTGCGTGCGGCCCGGGTTCGATCCTCAGCACCACATACAAACAAAGATGTTGTGTCCGCCGAAAACTAAAAAACAAATATTAAAATTCTCTTTCTCTCTCTCTCTCGCGCTCTCTCTCTCTATCTCTCTCTCTCTTTAAAAAAATATCCTATATAAAGTATTTATGAATCAAAAAGAAAAAGTGAAAAGAGATATGAAAATAGGCAAAAGAAGGTAAACATCCAACTTTTACAACTATAAATTTAAATCTATATTATTATATGCAATGTGATTTTCAACGACAGTAATCATCAAAGAAACATAAATTGAATTATACTTTTTTCACGTTGCAGGAGCAAGGTTGGGGGGTGGGTGGGAGAAAAGAAGACAGGCACTACTAGAATTTGGCCTGGGTGTCAGTATAACAATGTAATTTCATTGGTAGCAATCTGGCACTGCCTATCAGCATTTTTAAATCAAGACATCTTTTCATTTAGCAATTTTGCTTCTAGTTATTTGCCCTACTGAAATACGTAAGTGGAGAAGGAAGGCTATCCAGGAATGTACAATGTAGCAAAGTGTGCATACAACTTTGAACTTCAGTAACAGTGAATTATGGAACAACTAAGTGTATATGTAATGATCATATATTAACATTAAGTGAAAAAGCATGTTGCAGAACAGTGCATATAATAAAAGCCCATTTTTATTTAAGAAATGATACGTGAGGCTGGGGATGTAGCTCAGTGTTAGAGCACGTGTTCAGCATGTGTGAGGACCTGGTTTCAACCCCCAGCAAATCAATGAAGAAATGAAGTGATATGCATATAATTGTGTGTGGGTGTGTCCATTTCCATAGGGAGAGTTCCATTTTAAAAAATACACCAAATCACTCGCAATAAACAAACTTCAGAAATGGTGTGTAACCATAAAGTAATTTCATTTTTAACTTTTATGTATTGTTTGCTTTTTTTCTTTTATAGATAATAAACTATAGTCATCCTATGGTATCCATGGGTGATTGGTTCGAGGAGCCCCTTGGATAACAAACCTGTGTCCCTTACAGATGGTCCTCCATATCTGCAGGTTCTGTACTCTTAAAACTTTCAAAGATACACTTTGAATATATCCAAAATTGAGTCAGCTATTGGGGAAAAATAAATTACCATTTTAACACAACCTCTCTGCATTATTTCATTTTTATGGTCATGGATATAATTCTACTTACTTGTAATGACAAAAAATATTTACTCTTAGATATTGCCAGCATATTAGGCAGTTTATTAGCTCCATTTACAACCTTCACTATACCACTTGCTGCTAAAACTTTCAACTGTCTTTTTGTTTTTTCTTATAAAAGTAATATGTGCTCAATAATATTCGAGCAGTACAATAAGGGTGTAGATAGAAAAAGTTTCCCTCTCCGTTTGGCCTTCCCATTCCCACTCCTCAGAGGTATTGCTAAGAAACCATTGTGTATTCTTCAATAATTTTTCTATAAATATATATAATAATCATCCCCTTTCTATTGCATGAATAAAGTAATAGTATAATAATGATCAATAACTTGCTGACATAAACATATCAGTCTAAATTGATAACTTAATAGTATTACTTAACAGTAATACTTAATACTTAATAGTATTTCTTATTTAAAAGATATATTTGGACTAATTTGGGATCACAGTGATCAAAAACAAGCAAGCAAGCAAGCCAAATACCTAACTCAGTCTCTCCATCTGGTTTTAATATAAAAACCATGGCTGACTCCACCCTCTCACCCTCATCTGCAATACAGTCACTTCGATGGAGGTTTTATGTACCTGCTATCAAATAATTCCCCCATGAATCACAAGTCGTTGTCACTATTATTCCAATTTTACAGAAAAGCTGATGTTCTGAAAAGGCTGAGAACCAGGACTAGAGAAAGTTTAATTTCTTAACTTTCTAATCATAGCATGAAAGCTAAAGTCTAAACAAGCCTGAACCAGTTGTTTATATAACATAAGCATGTGTCACTTTGAAAGAAAAACACTTACATGTGTTGAGAAATAATAATAGTGAAGGAAAAGGTTCAAACATTCATGGAAATGCTATGTGTAAGCTATTTTGATCTTCTGCCAAAAATACTGAAATCAATCCGAGTAAGACAGAGTTAAGTTCATTCACTCTCCAGTCCTTGGAGACTGGTTCTTAAACTCAAGTTTCCTTTCTGGCAGAAGAGGAACTTCTATAAAAATCTTAAAATATAATTCTCACAAATAAGCCTCAGGATTATTGGAATTTAGAGTTTTTATCTTAGGTCTTCCAGAATAAAGATCTACTTAGAGGCCACAAACACCATCTTTCTCAATTCCTTTTGCTAGATGAAATTTGAAAAGTCCATTTGATCTGTATGGATTAATTTTAAACCCACTTTAACTGAAAGTATGATACAGTATGTAAAACAAACCCCCAAACTGTGATTTTCCCAACCCCAATAGGATATTTTTAACTCATTTTCAGAAAGCATATGACATGTAGACAGTAACTTCCACGATTAAATTGGTTGTGATGCATTCTACCATTCACAGGGCACATGCAGATCAAAGACCTCCACTCTAGTATTTCTTCTTCCAAAATTTATTCAACATATCATTATTGAGTTCCTAAAATAACCAGAGTTTGTGCTAGGTGGCAAACAGAAACACAAGAGACACAAAGCCTACTCTCAGGGACCTTGCAGTCTACAGAAGAAACAATTAACGGAATCTTTACATTACAAGTTTACTTACATGGGCATGGAGCACAGGACCCTGCTTCCCCCTCAAGTTCAAAGCTCTACAACTAGAGTACAAAAACTCTGCATCTTTTTTTTTTTTAAATAAGTACAGCTATTTCAGAAATTTACATTAATGAGTAACATGTGATGCTAATTATCTCCTCTGGGTAGATGAGCTACAAATTTTTTTCTTCAAGGGAAACTAGAGGTCTCTCACTAAAGAACCCATTTTGCTAGTCCCAAATTCAAAATGTAACCAAATAATTGAAACTTTCCACTTATATAAAGAAGTATATGTTAATCAAGATAAGAAGTGGATATTTTGGCATAAGGGATTTATAGTGGCTTTTAAATTTGGAAGAAATATGAAACTAAGTAACAATTTTTTCCCTGTAATTTTATCCATTCCTTCCGCATATACTTATTTAATATCTATGATGTGCCAGGCTTCATGCCAAATAGCAAAGATAATAATCGTGAACATGCTAAGGTCTTGTCCTCAAAGAGATTAGATCTAGTGAGAAAGCAAGCCTGAAATACAGGCAGTAACAGAGTAGTGTAGTGCTTATAAAAGATATTTAACCCAGTTTCTTGAGGACAGGAGGTAAGAAAGTCTCAGAGACACCAAAAAGTATTTGAGGGAGGGAGGTCAGTTAATGCAAAGGCCGGAGACAATTCATGAGTAATAAACACAACTGACAGGCTAAATTATACAACATCGATATTTGGACCTTGAAACTTCAAACACTATGTGACGTGTAATGGCTGGTTCTAGAAGGAATGGTGATTTGGTTACTGGAACTCAGACTATTTTCTCCAGAATTAATGTGGAAGTACTAGGATTCTGTGTCCCAAGAACTAAATTCCAAAGCAATTCAAATTTATTCTCAATTTTTAAAAATCCAGCAACATACAAAAAAACCCTATTTATTTCAGAATACAATCAGAAAATATAAAAACAGAAAAAAGGAAAAAAAAAAAGAAACGACTAAGATTAATGTTAAACATTTGCTAGAATCATGGTGAGCAACAAGACTGTATTCTACATCATGAGTCATTTTCTGTATGCTCTTTACATCAAGACACAAAACTTGAGTTAGGCATGGTGGTGCACACCTATAATCCCAGCTACTTGGGAGGCTGAAGTAGGAGGATCACAAGGTCAAGGTCTGCTTGGGCAACTAAGCAAGACCCTCAAAAAAAAAAAAAAAAAATGGGGCTGGCAGATGGAAAAAATCTTCTACATTCTACGACTTAGACATTCGAGAAGGGCATTCTCTCTGCCCTTTAAAAATGGGAAGTAGCATTCAACTAACTACTGCAAAGCAAAATGAAAACAAGGGTCCTGGGAACACAAATAGTCCCTGAATTTTGATATTTCCACACATGGATCCATGACAAGTTATCTGAGGTGATACTGGCAAAAAAAAAAAAATGCAATAAAGATTTGCATAAGTATCTGCCTACAACTACTCCCACCATGATTTAAAAGGGGAACACTGGTATGTGGCAAGAAATACAAGGTAGATCAATTGGGTATTTGCTTTTATCTGTCATGAATGTGACAGAAGAATGACAATACACTATCAGTCACTGGCATTAAGTCAAAACTCTGGGTAGACAACAACACAGAGAAATATTTGATATTTGCCATATTTTGAGAGAAAAACATATAAGGTATTTAATGGTGTGTGCTTTCTAGAAAATAATGACAAAAGTCCTAGAATAAAATCTAAACTCTCATTTCCTGTCCCTTTTCTTCACAAATTATTTCTCTCTAGAGAGGCCAACAGGGAAAACAAAACAAAATAAAACCTTCACTATGAAAAGTCAGAATAACAGATGAGAAAATAAATGTAAAGATCATAATCAAATGGAAAGATTATTCAACCAAGAATAAAACTATTTCAGAGTAGTTTGCTTAGGTGATATTAATCAGAAAAGTCTTTATCCCCTTTTCCTGTCTACAAAGAAGAGCAGTATATATTTTTATATATTCTAACACTAAATAGATCTACTGGGGATAGAAAAAAGTGCCTAGTTTCCAAATGAACTTTCAAATATGCCTTGTCACGGGGCACCCCATAAATATATACAATTTTATGTTTTTATTTGTCTATTAAAGTGATTAATAAATAAATGTGTCAAGGCAGCCTTATGCTTTTTTAGGTAGTGTTCAGATTCTTGACCCAAACTACAGTGCCACAACCCAGGTGCCAGCCCTCTGGTTAAGATGCGTGTCAGTGTGGTGGAGACCAGGGCCCATGTGAGAGTTGGGCAAAGAGGAAATTGCCACAGAGGGAAGGACCCTGCATGGCAGCTCCTTTGGATTACAGAAGACGACAGCTGGTCCTTACATTTTAAGTGGGTTAGTGCATAAGAAAAAACAGAGAGGAAGCCAAGATTTTTTAAAAGTTCAAAAAGGAAAAAAGGGAAAGAGGGGAAAAAAAGAGGAAAGAAGGTAAAATGGGAGTAGGAAAGCTTGAAAGGGATAGAGAGCTGCAGAAAGCAGCCTTGGTCAGCCATGCTCCCTGGCTAGACAGTATACAGTCATCTCATGAGGTTCCTAAGTCTGACACGGACACGGACCTCCTAAAAATGAGACAGCTGTTTCCTTTGGTATGAAGAACAAGAATATGGAATTGATCTCTTCTGGGCCTAGCTGCCACTACCAAAACCAAGAGGAAAACAAGTCAAGCAAAGGTCTAGGTATGGTACACAAAGGTCTAAAATAGCCTCATTTTTTTGTAAGGGGGGAAATTCGTGAACATCCTGCACTACATATGATTGGTAGTTTCTAGAAGAGCAACTACTAGAGAATATAAAATACCTTGGAATTCAATTCCATTTCCTTCAGAATGAAGTATAATGTACTTTTGATAAGAAAATTAATGTAGAAAGGGAATGAATGTACCAAGTAGACAGCTTGGAGTTCCAGAAAATAATACCATGCTGAATTAGGAAGCAAAGAGCTAGGTGCTGCCCCCGGACGCAACACGTGGTAACCCTGGGATGCTAGGTCTATCATTTATTGTAAAATGGGGATAATACTATCCAATTTTAATAGTAATTTTTTGTTGTTGTTGTTCTGGGGACAGGATGCGAGGGCACTTTACCACTGAGCTACATCCCCAGTCCATTTTATTTATTTTGAGATGGGGTCTTGCTAAGTGGCTGGGGCTGGCCTCGAACTTAGGATCCTCCTGTCTCAGCCTCCCCAGTTGCAGGGATCACAGGTGTGCACCACCACAATGGCAACCTTATGGTAATCTTGAGGACCAAATTTTAAAATAAGCATGTAAAGGTGCTTTATAACTGCAACCAAATACAATGAGCTACTAGTAAGTAAGGGCATTTTGAAACCTAGGAAGGTACAATTATCACATTATGAAAGAATATATTTATTTTTAAAATCTATGAAATCTAAAAAATTAGGAAGAATTTCTAGTATTTATAATTAGTAGTAATACTAATTTCTTATTTCTTAAAAACCACAGATAATCTTTCTTTATGGATTTTCTTCTTGCTATCCACCCTCACCCCTATGCGGCCTTCATGTTCCACTATATGATACTTTATTTTCTCATACTTTGGTTTTAACAATTTATCTTTTCTCAGATACTCTTCAGTCATTCCCCCTGTCCCATTTTTCAGCAATAAACCTGCCCTGTAGGATCTTTTTTTTTTTTTTAACTTAAAAAATTAAAAGTCACAGCCAGGCATGGTGGTGCATTAATTCTAGCAACAAAAGAGGCTAAGGAGGATCACAAGTTTGAGGCCAGCCTCAGCAACTTAGCATAGCCCTATACAACTTAGTGAGACCCTCACAAAATCAATCAATCAATCAATAGATTTTAAATGAATAAATAAAAAAAATTAGCCACTTTTTTTTAAGGTGTCACTACATAAAACCTTATACTCTATTTGCAGGCCAACCAACACCTCAGTAGCACCCACATACTTTGTACTTCTTTTTTCCCATAAGGCTATAGTTAGATAAAAATTAATAAATAAAGACTAAACAGATTTTTTTTTTTTCCTTTTTGGTGTATTCCTTCTTTAGAGTTCACAGAGAGAAACGATGCTACCATTAGGTCAATTAGTCATCCCCAACAGCTTTATGATATAATTTTCTAAAAACAGAACTGCATGCATCCTCTCTTACACAATGGTGTATGAAATGATTCCTTCATTTAAATTAACCATTTGAAATCACCAAGCACACTAAATTCTCATCTGAACTAATGCATATAACCAGAAAATGTAAAATAAGATTTTTAAAAATTGAGCTCTACTTCTATAAAACCAAGATAAATACTAAATGAATGGATATTACTAATTTAGGGATTACAACAACTGATCATCACAAATTCAACTAAAGCTCCTGCTCTACTCTACACTGCATGTGAAAACTGACCCTGGGGTGGAGGGGCTCGTGTTGGGAAGGACTAGGGAGCACCTTGGACTTCCACGAGACACACAATGCTGACGAGGCTACTGTACCTCAACTTGTAGAGAAAGAACTGAGAGGCTGGAGGAACTCCAGATTTGTTATACTAAAAACTGGAGAAATCTTTGGATAAGAAAAATGTGTTTTGTAAACTCACCATTTTCTATGCTATTTGTGGAAAACAGAAAGAAAGCCAACAAACCCTAACAAACACCCTTCTAAGTTTCATACTTAAAATATCCTTTGTATGTACTTCTTTTAATAAAGTTACTTTGATTAAAAGATACAGAATGATGACCCAGATCCCCCAAAATCCTGAAGCAGCAGATACACTATCAGAACCTCAGTTATTTCAGTATTGTTTAGTGTTAATTAATTAATATTCCTCTTCTTCAAAAATCTATATAGGTTTCTGGTTCCACAACAAGCTGGCTTATATTCCCCATTCCTCCCCTCTAAACATAACAATAACCTGGAAATAATTCAATAGACAATCAGAAGGATTCTGAACTGCAGAAAGAAGAAGTAGCCTGGCCAGGAACCTCAGGATGTAGACACCTTGACTAGTTCCCAGGGGTTTTACTTTATCTCCTTTATATCCCAGACTCAGCATGAGAAAGATCTGCACCCCTGAACCACCAACTGGCACACAAAAAACAGGTTTTAAAAAAAAGTCTGCTCTCTCTCATCAAGGATGCAGAAGGAGAAGTGCAGCAGTGTCTTAGGGAAACCCATATTCCAGGGGCATCGGCAGGAGCTATCTGCTGCAGAAGAGGCAACCCGTGGAACCTGGGCAGATGGACCCCCATTCTTGTCTCCCATCAGGTGATGGCAGGCACGCCCTGCCACACACCCTAGTTATGCCTGGAGGTATAATGTTTCCCAGTCTTCAAACCAGTAACAGGGAACCACCTCAAACTGGTGATTCCTGGCCATCCACTCACTGGCAAAATATAATTCAGACCAGGCATCTCCCAGTCTTTCCCCCTCAGCAGAAGGTGAACCAGGCCCAGGGTTACCTGCTCTCTACCCAGCAGCGAGAGCCACCCAGACCCCTTGGCTACTTGCTCTTCAGCAGCAGTGGCAGATGGTGGTACAGGTAGGTGGTTCCCTTTTCCCTGGCACTATAAGAGCTGGCATGGAAAATCCAGGGGAACCACCATTCACCCCTCTACTATTGACAATGGGAAGCCCAGGAGGACCAGGGAAGTGCCATCTGCCTTTATTGATGGCACCAGCAGGGATCCAGGGGAAGCTCAGGTACAGCCAGAACAACAAAGTAGACTAAAACAGCATTGAGAAGAACACTCAAAAACTAAATTGCCCTTGAACCTACTACCCACGGAGCGGAGGGTCACACATTAAACCTAAAATAGGACAACTAGCTGGCTAAGTAAAAGACAGAAAGAGGATCAATAGTTGAAAAAATAATATCCACAATATTCAGGATGAATACTTTTTAAAAATTTAAAAATCACTTGTCATATCCAGAACTAGGAAAACCACAACTTGAATGTGAAGACATTCAATGAATGCCAACTTACTGAAATGAATCAGATATTGGAGCTGATAAAGAGTTTAAATCAGGGCTGGGGTTGTGGCTCAGCGGTAGACCACTCGCCTAGCATGTGCAAGGCCCTGGATTCGATCCTCAGCACCATATAAAAATAAATAAAGGTACTGTGTCCAACTACAACTAAAAAATAAATATTAAAAAAAAAAAAGATTTTAAACCAGGCTACCATAAAAGACAGGAGCTGGCCGAGTGCATAAAAATGCGCCACAAAACAATACGCAGAATGTGACGAACTCAATTCACAAGTAACATCATAAGGAGAATGAAAATAAAAGAATGGAAAGAAGATCATGCAAACTTGAACTTAAAAAAGCATGAGTAGTTACATAAATATCAGATAGAGTAGGATTCAGGGAAAAGAAAATTACTCAGGACATTAAAGATGTTACCCAGAAGGATCAGTCACTAAGACATAGTAATCTTAAAGATGCATGCATCCAAAAATAGCTTCAAAATACACAAAACAAAAACTGATAGATGTGGGAGGAATGGAGGAACTTTGGAGGGGAGAGAGGGGAAGGGAGGGGACCTGGGGGGTAGAAAAGATGGTAGAATGAGATGGACATCATTACCCTAAGTACATGTATGAAGACACGAATGGTGTAACTCTACTTTGTGTACAACCAGAGACATGAAAAATTGTGCTCCATTTGTGTACTATGAATCAAAATGCATTCTGCTGTCATATATAACAAGTTAGAATAAGTAAATTAATTAATTTAAAAAACTGATAGAGTTAAAAGAATAGAGAAATGCACACTTCTACTTGGGGTATTTAACACCCCACCCTCAGCAACTAATAAAATCACCAGACCAAAACGTTAGCAAAGATAAACTAATTAAACAATACCATCAACCAAGAGGATCTATATGACATTTACAGAACACTCTTTCCAACAATAGCAGAACACAGGCTCTTATCAACTGTCATGGAACATTCACCAAGATAAACCAAACCTCAGGCAGAAAACAACAAACTTCAACAAATGTAAGCCAACTAAAAATCATAAAGAATATGTTTTTGAGTCATAATGAAATCAAACTGGAAATAACAGAAAGACAAGACGGAAATCTACAAATATTTAGAAATCAACACATTTCTAAATAATGCATGAATTAAAAAGTCTCAAAGGAAATTAAAAAAACACGGACCTGAATGAAAATGATTAATGCAGCATATCAAAATTTGTGGAATGCAACTAAAGCTGCACAAAAAGGAAAATGTATAGCCCTAAATAAATACCTTAAGAAAGGTCTCAATAATCTGCTTCCACCTAGAAAACAATGGGAAAAAAGCCAAAGTGAACAGTGGGAAGGACATACTACAACAAAAGCAGAAATGTATAACATTGAAAACAGAAGAAAAAATATAGATTAAAAACTGCTCTGTGGAAAAAAACAATAAAATTGATAAATCTTTTTGACTAAAATAAAAAGACAATGTGCATATTGTCCTCAATAAGTTAAAAATAGACTAATCATATGATTTAACAATCCACTTCTGGATTTTTTTTAACACAATACCTTTATTTATTTATTTTTATGTAGTGCTGATGATTGAATCCAGCACCTTACATGGGCTAGGTGAGTGCTCTACCACGGAGCCACAACCCCAACCCCTGCTTCTGGATATTTGCCCCAAAGAACTAAAATCAGGATCTTGAAGAGATACTAGCAATTCCACGATTATTGCAGCAACATTCAAAATAGCTAAGATGTGAAAATTCTATGGGTGCCAAAATAGATTAATAGATTTTTTAAAAATTGTATACATGAATACACATGTGAACATGCATGGACACACATGTGCGCACACACACACACACACACTCACACAAAGTGCCCCTGGGTTAAAGGGTTCCATCCTCAGTACTGAAAAAGGAAAAACAGAAAAAGAAAAAAGAAAAAAAAAAAAACAGGAGGCATCCATGAGTATGTGACAAGGTGGGTGAACTTTGAGGACATCACACTAAGTGAAGTAAGCCAGGTACCGAATGTCAAATATTATGCAATTCCCCTTATATGAAGCATCTGAAATGATCAAAAGCAGAGGCAATACAATATTTGAACTTGAAGAAGCAAAGTTTGCCAGGGGTAGGAAGAAATGGAGAGTCAAAAGATCTCACGCTAACAGTTCTTGTCACAGTAAAATAAAGTTACGATAAGATAGAATAAATAAATCACTAATATCAGAAACGAGACAGGAGATATTATGGTTCCTATAGCCATTAAAAGGACAATAAGGGATTACCAGAACAACTAACAAATTTGATAATTTAGTTCTCACATATGACAACTTAGAAACTACTAATGTAAAAAAAAATCCACCAACACAAAATAGATACTTTGAATAATCCTATAACCATGAAACAAATTACATTTGTAATGAAAAGCCTCCTGAAAGAGAAATCCCAGTCCAACTGTCTTTTCTGGAAAATTTGACCAAATATTCAAAGAATTTATATTAGATTTGCACAATCTTCTTCAGAAAACAGGAGGGAACTCTTTCCAACTCATTTCATGAGGTCAGTATCACCATGAAACCCAAACTAAACAAAGACAGTACAGAGAGAGAGAAAAAAGGAAGAAAGAAAATTACAAACTAATAACCTCTCATGGACTTAGACATAAAAATCCTCAACAAATACTGAGCTGGGGTGGGGGTAGCTCAGTGGTAAAGCACTTGCCTGGCATTGTGAGGCCCTGGGTCTAGTTCCGTACTGCAAAAAAACTAAAAATAAACCCAAAAAAACCCAAACCCAAAAAAACTTCAACAAAATATCAGCAAATTTAATCCAACACTCTATCAAAAGAATTATAGACCATAAAGGAGAGGAATTTATTTAAAGTATGTGAGAGTGGTTCGGTATTTGAAAATCAACTCATGTAATCCACCTCATCCACAGACTAAAGATGAAAACTCATATGATCACTTCAACTGATGCAGAACATCCACACCCAAACCCACACACAAACTCTCAGCAAGTAAAGAACACAAGACAATGACGTCAACTTGATAAAGAACAGCTACAAAAAATGATAACATTGGATTATCATATCAGATTCACAGTATTCCATGGTGAAAATTTGGATGCTTTCCACCTATGAGCAGGAACAAGATAAGGGTGTCTGCTCTTGACACTTGTATTCAACATTGTATTGGAAGTCTGAGCCAGGGCAATTAGGCAAAAAACAAAACAAAACAAAAACCAAATAAATAAAAACTAAAAAGAAAAAAAAAGCATGCAGATTTTGAAACAATAAATGAAACTGTCCCTATTTGCATATAACAATTTACTACAAAGAAAATCTCAAAGATGTCTGAAAACACTAGAATTAATAGGTGGGTTGAAGAAGGTCACAGGATATGAGATAAACTCATAAAAAATCATTTCTATATACTAATAATAAGCATGCAAAAACTGAAAATTTTGGATGATACCATTTATGATCACTCCAAAGAAATTTAAGCACTTAGTTATAAACTTAACAAACATGTACCTAGGGGCTGGGATAGCTCAGCAGTAGAGTCCTTGCCTAGCAGCTAGCTCAAGGCCCTGGGTTCAATCTGTAGCAACACAAGAAAAACCAAAAGCAAAACACATATATAATATGCATGCTGATAATCAGAAAATGTTGACGAAAGAAATAAACCTAAGCAAATGAAGAGACACCACATTCACAGATCAAAAGCCTCAACACAGAAAAGCTGCCAATTCTCCCCAAATTGATCAATTATTTTAAAGCAATTTCAATCCAAATCCTAGTAAAGATGTTTGTATACATAGGCAAGCTTTTTCTAAAATTTAAATGAAAAGACAATAGAACTAGAATAACTGGACATTTCTGAAATGAAGACTAGATATCAGGGATTGTTTGAACCAATTCTAAGGCTTACTATGTAGCATTAGTAATCAAGACAGTATGGTGCTGGTGGAGACAGATACATAGACCAATTGAACAGAATGAGAACTCAGAATCAGATACACACACACAAATACACCCACTTGATTTTTGACAAAGGAGTCCCTAATGGAGGAAGGACACCTTTTCAACAAATGCTGCTAGCACAATAGGACCTTCATAAGCAAAAAATATAAACCTTGATTGAAACTTCATGTCTATAAAAAATTAACCCCAAATTATTACAGTTAAAATATATGAACATCAATTATAAAGTATTTAGAACAAAAATAGGAAAAAATCTTTGGGATCTAGCAACAGGTAATTCTTAGACTTAACATCAAAACTATGAGCTCATTAAAGAAAAAAACAAAAACGGGTAAATTGTACCAAATAAAAATTTAAAACCCTTGTTCTGCAAAACACCCATGAAACAATGAAAAGACAGCTACAGACAGAGAAAATATTTACAAAAGACATATTTAATCAAGGGTTAGTATGTAGAATAAGAACTCTCAAAACTCAACACTATATAAAAGCAAAAAAAAAATCCAATTAGAAAATCAGAAAAAGATGTATGTAGAAATTTCACTGAAGAGGACATCCGAATGAAAAATAAGCACATGAAAAGATGTTCAACTTCAATAACCATTAGGAAAATAAATTAAGACTACAGTGGACCAGGGTGCAGTGACACGCAGTCACCTGGGAGGCTGAGGCAGGAAGATTGTAAGTTGGAGGCCAACCTGGGCAACTTAGTGAGACCCTGTCTCAAAATAAAGAAATGAAAAAGGGAAGAGATGTAGCTCAGTGATAGAGTGCTCTGGGTTCAACCCCCAGGACCACAAAAACAGGTAAATTACAATGAGATATTACTGCATTCCTATCAGCATGGCTAAAATTAAAAAAAAAAAAATTAGTGACAACACCATATACCAGTGAGGCCATGAGAAACTAGTTCTTTCTTCCATCTTTCTTTTACATGTGAAATGGTGCAGTATGGCAGTTTTTTATCGAACTTAATATGCAATTTCCACATGATCAAACCATTGCATTCCTAGGCATGTATCCCAGAGAAATGGAAGTTTATGCTCCCAGTAAAACTTGCACATAAATGTTCATAGAAGCTTTGTTCTCAATAATCAAAAGGTGGAAACACCCAGATGTCCTTCAGAGGATAAATGAGTAAATAAATTATCATCCATCCATCCTATGAAATGCTACTCAGCAATAAAATGGTATAACTATTGCTACATACAACAACTTGGATAAATCTCTAGAGAATTTTACTGAGTGAAAAAATGTCAGTTCCTAAAGGTTTCACACTATATTTATCCATTTGTATAACATTTTTGAAATGACAAAATTATGAACATAGAGAACTGATCAGCAATTGCCAGGGGGTTAATGACAGATGGTGGGGGATGGGAGATGAGAAGGAAGTAGGTATGGTGACGCAGTCTAGTGATAGAACTGCCCTAATCCTGACTGTGGTATAGATGCACATGAGAAAAATTTATAGACCCCCCCCCACACACACAAACAGACTATAAAACAAGAAACTCAAACAAGACCAGAAAATTGTAGCAATATCAATATCCTGGTTATGATACTGCACTCTGTTATTGTTGGGGAAATCAAGTAATCGGTACATGGGATCTCTCTGTTTTATTTATTAACTGTGTGAATCATCTACAATTATTTCAAACTAAAAAGTTTAATATAAAAAAAAACATGTAGTTCACATATGGCTACATACTTATCATCTCCTTTTTCTGTGTGTGGGTACTGTGGTTTGAACCCAGGGGTGCTCTACTACTGAGATTCATCATCCCCAGGCCTTTTGCCAGTTTTCATTTGGAGAAAGGGTCTGGCTAATTGTTCAGGCTGGCCTTGAACTTGCAACCCTTCTTGCCTCAGTCCCCGTAGCCAGTATTGTGGCATGTGCCACCATGCCCAGCTATCATTCACTCCTTTAACCATTTTTTTCAGTTGCTCTCAGGTGTGAGGCACTGTTTTTTGTATTAGTGGAGTGGTGGGGAGACAGAGGATGGGTACTGATTAGAGATCTTACCTTCACAAATGTCACAGTGGTGATTATATAGGTCACATTGTGTTGCCTGTGCTGGCCTCAACTCCTGGGTTCCAGTGGTCTTCCTGCCTTAGCCTCCTGAGTGACTGGAACTGCAGGACACACCTGTTGCACTTTGGCTTGCCTTATTTTTTTTCGGGGAGGGTTGTTGCCATTGTTTATTTAAAATATGTGTCTTTCACTAACAGAGGGCAAAGATAGTGACAATTTTAATTATCATTCTATCTACAGTACCACACAGAGTGCCTGGAACATTCAGTTAACACCTCATAAATGCATGAATGATTGACTGAATCAATCAACAGAAGAGGTGCTAAACAGCCCTAAATAGTTATAATATAATAGAAAAAGTTGTGACTTGATGAAGAATGTCTGTGAAACAGAGGAAGGCACAACTGGCCAGGTCTGGAGAGGCCTCCATGATGGGGGTCAGCTGGGTCTTAGAAGATGTGAGACGGAAGAGGAGGAAAACCATTCCAGGCAGAGAGAACAGAGCTCTGGACATAACAGGGGATTAGGAAAAGCACAGCACTCCCTGGGACCAGCCAAGAGCCCGGCGTGCTGGAGCCCACAGCTCTCTACTGAAGTGTTAGAGGATCAATCTAGAAGCCTGACTGTGGATGCGACACTAAGGCAATTTGGACTCACAAGTGAAGCATGCGGCCACACTGGAGTTTCTGAAGCCAGGGAAGGATGATCCCATTTGTCTTTTAGAAAGTGAGCTCTGAAGCCAGTGAATGGCTGCACAGCGGGGAGGAGAGAGGAGCTGAGATACAAAGGCAGAGCCTGGAGGGGCAGGAAAAGTCTGCTTTTCATAACCTTCAACTTAACCAGAAAACTCCATCCCCAAGTGCACTGCATTAGTGGAAGTGAGGTCTTCCTAAGTCCTGGCCCAAAAGGTTTGCAACGTGGTTATCTTTAAGTCTGCGTAATGAATCATATCATAGGGCTGGGAAGTAGAACATTTTATTGAACATTTTAGTTGCTCTTTTTTGCAATCTTCCAATACAAGCATACCGCTTTACAGTTTTTAGTTTCAGATCTTCTTTTCCCAGTTTTAAACAATTTTAAATCTTAAACAGCTCTTCAGAGTTCATGAAATCTGGCAAGGTAGTGGTCAACTTTATTAATATTTTGAGCTTTACAAAAATTATCACTTTCACATACTATTCATGATATTGAGGAATTGCACTTATTTCCCCTAAAAATGTAGTGGCTATTTTAGCAAGAAAAACCATGGAGTTTCAGTAATTAAAATATTGACCTCCAGAGAGAATGAATTGAAAACCTGAACTACAGAGAATAACTAAATATTTTCCGTACATTCTGTATATTTCTATAAATGCAATGGTTATGACAACATGTAGAACCAGTGGAACGGTAACTCTATAATGTAATAGGTTGGCAGTGCTACCCCTCTTCTTCCCCTAAAAAAATAAACTCTAGCAGGTTGGAGTGGGAAGAAGAGCAAAGGAGTTAAATATAATTAATTCTGGGGGCTGGGGCTGTAGCTCAGTGGCAGAGTGCTTGCCTTAGCACATGTGAGGCACTGGGTATGATTGTTGGCACCACATAAAAATAAACAAAATAGCCAGGTGCAGTGGTGCACGCCTGTAATCCCAGCAGCTCTGGAGGCTGAGGAAGGAGAATCGCAAGTTCAAAGCCAGCCTCAGCAAAGGTGACATGCTAAGCAACTCAGTGAGACCCTGTGTCTAAATAAAATACAAAACAGGGCTGGGGATGTGGCTCAGTGGTTGAGTGCCCCTGAGTTCCAAACCCAGTATCCCCACCCCCCAAAAAAATTAAAAAACAATTAATTTTGGATTCAATAAAGTGACTCCTTATTCCCCTGGCTTTCTTTTCATACCATGTGACAATATTTTTTCTTGGTACTGGGGACTAAGTCCAGGGCTTCACACATACTAAGCAAGCACTGTACCACTGAGCCACATCCCCAGCCTTTTAAATTTTGAGACAGGGTATTGCTAATTTGTCCAAACTGGCCTTGAACTTGTGATCCTCCAGCCCCAGCCTCCAGAGTAGCTAGGGTTACAGGTGTGCACCACCATACCTGGCTCCACATGACAAATTTCTAACAGCAAAGAGAAATTCAGGAGTACGAAGTACAAAGAGAAAATGATTATGAAAAGAACATATTCTTCTATGTAAAGAAAATCATTTTTGTAGGTATTTTTTTTTTGCTTCATTTTACAAGGAACAGAGATATTTAAATAGTTTTTGTAAACCTCACAGATGGATATTAAATGTTATTTTTGAGATCTTTTTACTATGGAAAATGTTAAACATAAGGAAAAGTAAACGGAAAAGCAGGATGGACTGCCTCATGCCCACCTTTACCAGCCATGGCCTCGCGACCCACCCATTTCCCACACCACCCATGTTTTGAAATAAATCCTAAGTATGTTTTTCATCTGTAAATATTCAGCATGTATGTTTAAAAGACACAGACTAGAGCTGGGGGGAGCTTAGTGGTAGAGTGCTTCCTTAGCACCTACAAGGCAACACACACACACACACACACCACGATTTTTTAAAAAACATAAGTACACCATTAATACATCCAAATATTTACCAAGAATTCTTTAACATCACCAAATACAAAAACCAAAATTTCACATTTTCCAGAATGCCTTATAAATTTTGTTCTATTGTTTCTGTATAAGTCTAAATTATGTCCAAATGTTGCAGCTAGTTAATGTGTCCGACTATTGTTTTAATAGCAATAATTCAACATATTTGAAAAAGTAAATGTTTTAATGAATTTAAATACTTATATCCAATATAACAGGAGTAAAGAATCAGAGGAAGTCACCCTCGCTGAGCACTGTTGACTTGCTGTGCTATCAAAGTCTGGACACCTGGTCAAATTAAGCACACTTAGGGAAAGTGGGGGTGATTTCATTTTTGTCTTTTTTCAAAACCTTTCCTTTAACACTCATAGTTTATAATACAATTTTTTTTTTGAGGAAGTTTAATAAACCCTGCTAACAAAACCCTTCTATGATCTCTCATTTGTTTGCTTCATATTTTCTCTTTTATTTTGGCCCAATACTTGTTTTTTCATCTGAAATTAGCTCGAGATCACAGGATTTCAGAGTTGGAAGGGATCATGTGGCTTCCTGATCTCAGAAAGTAGGCAGCTTTGATATTAGGGTAATCTAGGTGCTCCCAGTGAGAAGGGCACCACGAGGATACCACCTGCTAATGCTGCAGACCAAGTTCTCGTTGGTTCTCAGACACTCCCTGCAAATATGATCAGGAGCAGTTTTAGTAGTGTAACAGGAAATAACTTTGAATTTGATCGTTTTATAAAGGTTGGTAAAGTTGGTATTTCCTTTGACGTGTTGAAATGACCTTATTTTACAAGTAATAAAGTAGTACATTTAGCTCAAGATTTGAAGTAATAAAGCTGGACACCTATCATGCACAGAAGCATGCCAGAGTCTTTCCTCAGCAAATACTAGAACAAATGGCCTTGTGGGCTATCAACAAGTAAAACATGCAATATAAACTATGTGATGGTACACTGGTATGAGCTATTCTAAACCTTAGTTAGGAATTAATAGGTCTTCTGAAATGTGCATATCAAGTTTAAATAGTAGTTCTTAGGTTTTTTTTTTTTTTTTTAATTATTACATAGTGGTTCCTTGCACATCTACTGGTAAATTCTAGGTAGCACTTCACAGTACAGTAAATTCACTAATTAGAAGCAAAAAAAAAAAAAAAAAATTGAATGGAAAATCAGGAGTCTGAGCACAATCCATGTATGTGACACTTTACATTAAACCTAAGAATTAGAATGCCCAGTAAAACAATTAAAAAATACTTCTTGAGTATTTCATATATGTAGGAACCTGTATTAGGAACATTTTGCACACTAAAATAACTAGAATGACACCAAATTAAAGCATTAATTAGCTTAAAGGAAATACTTAAAGGTAGCAATTTAGAGAAGGGGATTTTTGAAAAAGTTTTTTAAACTCAGTCCTATAAAAATTTCCTAAAGAGGGGCTGGGGGTGTGGCTCAAGCGGTAGCGCGCTCGCCTGGCATGCTTGTGGCCCAGGTTGGATCCTCAGCACCACATACAAACAAAGATGTTGTGTCCGCCGAAAACTAAAAAATAAATATTAAAAAACTCTCTCACTCTCCTCTCTCTCTAAAAAAAAAAAAAAAAAAAAAAAAAAATTCCCTAAAGATCCTAATTGGAACAAGTTATACTTAACTTATTCTATGTATGTACAATATTTCAAAATATACTCTACTGTCATGTGAAAAAAATTCCCTAGAATTTATTTGTTCCAAGCTCTACAATATAAACAAAATCCTAAACAACCCAAACAAACCCAAACCAGTATAAACCTAACAAATTTAAATACCAACAATGCTCTGATTTCAATCCTGTTCATTTTTATTGCTTAGATTGACTTCACTCATTTTCTCCTAAAACCCCTAATGTATGAATTGTTCTTTATCCTGTGTACTGTCTATTTTCCTGATTTACCAAAATACAAAACTTCGAGGGGCTGGGGCTGTAGCTCAGTGGTAGAGCGCTTGTCTAGCATGTGTGAGGCTCTGGGTTAGATCCTCAGCACCACATAAAAATAAATAAATAAAATATATGTATTGTGTCCATCTATGACAAAGGAAAAAAATGTTTTTAAATTCAACCTCTTATTATTTTAAAACAAAGTGAAAGCAGGAGTCATAGTAAACAGAATCCACTAGATTCCAGTGAGGCCATTACAGGGTTGATTTGTTCAGTTATCAAACAAAAATACAGGGGTAAATTGGATACCACATTCTAACACATCTATCCATCTTACCTGGCTCATAAAGGAAATAGTGTTCACATAAATACCTATGCATATTCTGACAGTTTTGGAAATGTCAGCTAAGAAATGCAGTATTGACAGTGTCACTTTATATGTTCAATAACACGAAGGATATGTGCAATTCGAACTTTTTGATCTTAGGATCCTGTTTTTACCATTTGCACATGCCTCTCCCTCAATGCATATTTGAAACAGTGGAATCTCTCAAAGAATCCTCTTAACTGCAAAACAAATCATGGTAAATGAATACTAATTCTGTTAAATGGCTTTAGAAATGATAATATTTTAGTTTTCCATACTTAGTACTATTTATTTCCCTTTTTGTCAAAGTTTGTAGCCTGTTTATATATATGTGTGTGTGTGTGTGTGTGTGTATTTCTTTAGTCCTTTATTAAATCACTCATAGAATGTCTTTAGTGATTTTTCTTTTGTTAATGCCCATCTACCCTTTCACCTTGTCAAGGATAATTAGAACTTTAATCTGCTTTTCCAAGGTGCTGGCTAGTTAAGGATCACTAGGAAATTTCATAAGCTTAGCATATGCAATCACTTAGTCACTAACTAAAACTTAGCAAAAGTTTACTGAGCCATATCTATTTTTCGAAAGCAGCTTCGACTGAATATGAGAATGAAAATCTATATTTGAGGGTCAGATCAGGCTAGAAACGTAAAACTTAAAGTAGATTAGATTAAGGAGGCTGAAATACAGCCCTTAGAATAATGGACAAGAAATATCCATGAACTAAAAGTCTGCAGTTATTGGTTACTTTGGATACGCTAACATTTCTCATCTCTGAGTGACATTCTTAAAGGGCTCCAAATCATGAGATTTGAGTGCAAAATTTGAATACTAACAACAGAAGAATCGGAATAGGTTGGAATAGGAGAGGAAGGAAGGAAGGAAGGCTGGTGACAGTCTAGGAGAAGTGTAGCTGGAGCTGGTCTGGAGCTGGTCTGGAGCACAAATGAAGATTAAGCAGAGAGCCATGTGCTCAGGGAGATAAGGAGGCATCCCTTCAAGTCCTTGCTACTGGATGGGACTGATAGAAACTGGAATGTGTTTCTGGAGGGTGGAGAAAAAAGGAGATACAGTGAGTGCCTTTGTTACCACACCCAGGGAAATAATGGCATTTACTCGCCCTGGTTTAAAAAAAAAAAAAAAAGTTCCTAGAAACCACATTGTCATGGTCTATCTGCTGTAGAATCTTCTTGTGACTGGAGAGCAACCTAGAGTCTATATTGGAGAATGACCAAGGAGCTCTTAGAACCCTTTGCAAGAACAGTGACTGTGAAAAAAATCCACAACACTGCAGGCTTGAAATGAATTGGAAGAAGTATCTTTTGAGGTAGAAAGATGAATATTTGTTGAAATGGTGGTACTCTGTTCAAATGAAAGAAAGCAACTTATAAAATAATATATGCAAGAGAACCCATACTAATTACTATTTTTAAAAATACTTGATCTAAAAAAAAAAAGTCTGGAAAGTTACATGTCAAGTATATCTGGGAATAGAATATAATTTTTTATGTTTCAATTGCTCACATGTGTTTTCTGTTGATAATTTTGCAAAAAGAATGCATTACTTGTACAGTTGTTTAAAAAAGATATAAGAGGGGCTGAGGCTGTAACTCAGTGGTACAGTGCTTGCCTCACATGTGTGAGGCACTGGGTTCAATCCCAGTACCACATAAAAATAAATAAAGATACTGTGTGTTCATCTACAACTAAATTTTTTTAAGTATTTAAAAAAAATGTGCGGTGGCACATACCTGTAATTGCAGTGGCTCAGGAGGCTGAGGCAGGAGGATCTCAAGTTCAAAGCCAGCCTCAACAAAAGCAAGGTGCTAAGCAACTCAGTGAGACCTTGTCTCTAAATAAAATACAAAATAGAACTAGGGATGTGGCTCAGTGGTCTAGTGCCCCTGAGTTCAATCCTTGGTACTGCTCCCTCCACACACAAAAAAAGAGCTAGGACTTCCTGTCTTTGGTTGCAGAGAGGAAAAAAAAGAGTTAAGAGGAAGAAGGGAGATCTTTGCTTCCACATCTGCATTTTCGAGGCCTTATTATTGGGAACCCCCAGCTCCAGGACTAACAAAGAACTGATTTTTATCACTTCTGAAGACAGGGAATTTATAATTTCAAAGTGATACACAGTCATCATTACTTCTGCAGATGTCATCACAGTGCCTGCTACACTATAGAACAGATTACTAATAAATTAATATTCTACAGAAAATACAAAATATTATTTGGGGGCATCTTTTAGAAAGAGAAAAGCATTTGTATAAAAATACTTAAACTGATGATTATGAACTAACTTTGAAACAAAATACTGTACTTGATTTCCCACTAATATTAGCCCTCAAAATGCACACCTTGAATAATCACAAGAAACCTGGACTCAATGGGCCTAACTAGTGGTCCATATAATTACACCATGTAACTGCTTTTAGGAGCCGGTGCATTTAAAAGAATGAGCAAAGATACGTTCAATCCATCACCAAGAATGAAATATTTATAGAGAATGGGAGGATGGAGATTAATCTTCCTATATATCCTTGAGGTAATACAAGGTATTTTCTAATTCTCACTAGTCTATCTGTAGTACTACTAAAAAGCAATAATACTGCCAAGTGTGGTGGCTCACACGGGTCATCCCGGTGGCTTGGGAGGCTGAGACAGGAGGATCCCAAGTTTGAGGCCAGCCTCTGCAATTTAGCAAGGTCCTAAGCAACTTATTGAGACCCTGTCTCAAAATAAATAATAAAAAAGGGCTGGGGATGTGGCTCAGTGGTTGAGCGCCCCTGGGTTCAATCCTTGGTACCAAAACACAAAACAAAACAAAACTCAAAAAAACCAAGCAGCAGTAATACCGTAAATTCTAAAGCAAGCCTTTCAACATAAGTTTCTTCAACTTTTCTCCATTCACCTTGAAATTCCTGCAATACTTACCTTCATCCCTCCCTCTTCTTTTCAGGTTAACTACCTCAAAAGAACAAGAACAACTGGCCTCTTAATTCTTGATCCCTTGACCTTCTCTTTCCATTGTTTTTCTTAAATCTTTACTTTTCTCCTTATCCACGCTTACTTTCTGGCCTGAGTCTGCTCAAGGTCTGGTCTGCTGAGGGAAGGAGGGGGCAGCCTCCCTCATGGGAAGCAAGCTCCCCAGCTCCAGCCGCCTCATCTCCAAATACAAAGAGGATTCTCCTGGGCTCCTACCTTCTGTAACCTCAAGGCAGCACCTCCTTGCGAGGCTCTTCCTTCTTGCTTTGGTGCTCCTGAGCTCCTTTCCAACCACCTGCTGGCTACTGGTCCTCCTCCTCTCCCCTCTTATGGCAAACGCCCGTGCTGGGCTCAGCTCGCTACGCTTTCTCTGGTTCATCTGATCCACTCCTGCGTTTTTAGCTCCCAAGCTCTTAATGCCCTCGATAAATCTCTCCCAAGCTGCTTTTCTTTTTTCCACTGAGGCTGGCCTAGTTCTGGAAACTCATTACCAGTCCAAGTTCTCGTTCCCAATCTCTTTCTTCCTCTAAGTCAGTCTACAAACGGTCCATGGAGTAGTCTTTCAAAGGCTCTGATGGCATCTGTCTCTTCTATTCAAATATCTTAAATGGCTCCCCACTATCTACCGTTCAAAGTTCAAACTCTTGGTATGTGATTCAAAGGCCTTTGATTTGTCCCTGTCCTTAAGTATTCTGCACTTGTTCACAATGTCTGAACAGGGCTAAAAAATACATTGATTATGTCCCACCCTATCTGCAGAAAAACTGACGGGCATTCGAGACTCATTCAGACTCCATTTCCAAGTGACAGAAGTCATGGCTTCCCTCCTCACACACAGAAAGTCTTTGACAACTTCTTGATGGTGTTGATGTCCCATGCCTTGATTTTAAAGGGCATGCTCACTTCTTAATTTCATTAACTGAATATGACTAACAGTTGGAGTCTTTATTATTTGTTCTCCACAGTGCCTTCAAGGTAGCAGTTAAATTCAGGCTGTTCATCTGGAATGAAGGACTACCTGGCCAGCATCTGAGCATAAGCCTGCCTCTACTTTATTTCTGAGGAAAAGGCCTAGCAAATAAATCAGCTAAACAAACAGTATTCGTGTGTGTGTGTGTGTTTGTGTGTGTGTGTGTGTGTATGTATGTGAAGAGATATTGAATAAATGACTCAAAAGAAACCATTTAAAGGCATGTTCATTTGAATTATACCCAAGGGAATTAAAACACGTTCACACAAAAACTTGTAAATGGATGTTTACTGCAGCATTATTCATAAATTGCCAAAAAGTGGAAAGAACTCTAACATCCATCAACTGGTGAAGAGATGAACAGAATGTGGTCTGTCCATACAATGGAATATTATTTTGCAGTAAAAAGAGTGAAGTACTGAAGCATGCTACGACATGGATGGATTTTAAAAATACAGAGGAAGCACGGTACAATAGTTAGGAACACAGGTCAGGACTGAGTTCAAGTCTAGATTCTGCTACTGACCTTGAGAAAACACCTAACCTCTCTGAACATCAGGGCACATCCCCTTAGAGTGTGGGTGTGTGTGCAAGCACACCTGTGTCCACACATAGAAGAAGCCATCAATGCCTTCTGAGATATTTTAGCATATAAAGCACAAATTGCAACGCCTGGCATCACTGACTGCTCGATAATCAGCAACTATTATTGTTGTGGTCTAAACTGTGGAGTTAATGGCTGGTCTTATTTTACAAGGTATGTTTAAGGCTAACCAGGAATTTATTAAAAAAGGCATTTTTATATTAGGTTAACTCAATTAAGTGCGCTTTCTGTATGTTTTTCTAGCATCAATCATATGGGTCTTTACAGCATTGCACTAGCCAAATAGTTTGATTTTCTGCTTATTAATTAAGTAAAAGACAGTGTTATTCAGAACTAGTACACAGCCTGACACAAGTAAATGGTCACTATTTACTGAATAAATGTACAAGAAGCATGGTATTACTGGCTGCATCCAAAACCAAACTTTAATGCAAATCAAAGCATTAACTAGACAGTGTCTCTATGTTCTTATCCATTTTGCACTTTAAGGTTTTTATGTTTATTTGGGTGTCCTAAATGCTCTTTGCAATCAATACAAAGGAATGTATTTCAAAAGATAGATGACTAATTGACAACTGAGGCAAAAAACACCCAACTTAAGTAACAAGCATTCCTATGTTTAAGCTATATTTCATCTTCCCTAATAGAGTTTTCCTGCAGATTGGGTGTTTTTTTTTTTTTCCTTTTCTTCTTTATTTTTATTTATTTATTTTTTTTAATTTTTGAAAGCAGTGTTCTTTTACAATTAATTTCAGTATCCCTTCAAAGACAGAAGTTGGGAGTACAGCTCAGTGGTGGAGCACATGCTTAGCATGTACAAGGCCCAGGCACCATAAAAGAAACAAATAAAGAAAAAAAAACCCATATGTATGTGTATATGTACTTATTTGCATACATATACATAGTTTTTCATAGAGAAAAGCAAAGATATCAATCTATAACCAAATACAAAATCATTTTCCTTTATATTAAACTTGGCCCCATTTGGAAAAATATCCGATCCCTTCAGCATCACCAGGATTACTGACTTGATTTCGGTAGACATGATGGAATAAATCTACTTTGTCTTCTTTCCCTTCAAATGGTAGATACCAATGATAGGAACTGTGAAAGTTATAACTGTAAGATAAGGCCCTATATTCAAAATCTTTACATGAGTGAAGATATAATAGCGAATAATATACGACGCCACACACATTTTTGTTCATTGCTTTGTGCAATTAAAAAATCACCTGAGAGTTTGCAGGGCAGGGGCTGGGGCTCTGTGCTAGAGCACCTGCCTAGCATGTGTGAGGCGCTGGGTTCGATTCTCAGCACTGCATATAAATAAATAAAGATCCATGGACAACCAACAAAATATTTTTTAAAAATTCCCTGGGAGTTTGCAGCAAAAACAGTAAGAGATTAAATAGGGAAGGCTTCAAACAGAAAGTGAACTTGTCACAGGGTCTTGAAGGAAAGGAGCAGGCAGAGGTTCTCCGGAGGAGGGCTTTTTGGATCCAGTAAATAGCAGCACCAAAAGCACAGACTCCAAGTTTGAGAGACTCCATGTTTGAGAGGCTGACTTCAGAGACCAGCAAGGATGGGTCCAAGTATACAGGAAATGAAGCGGGATGAACAGTGTGGGGACAGATTAGGAAGGGTGTTGACAGTTAAGACAGAAGGAGGTGGATGTAATGTAGTGGAAAACCGCCAGCCACTGAAGCTCCCTGCACAGGGGAGTGGCCCACTGGAAGGAGGTGTAAAGAAGGATCTTGAGGGAGCTTTAGGACAGGGACCCAAACACACAGGGTATCTAGGTGGCAATGTTGCGAATATAAAGTTAGGGGCTACCAGAAACGGGGAAAAGACAGACTAATTCAGGAGCAGGCCACAGGGCAGAAGGGTTAGGCTACAGATTAACACCCAGAAACTTCAAGCCCTAGAAATATGTTCACAAAGGCTAAACATCTTTCAAGTAGGATAGAGGCAGTTTCAGTGTTTGGTTTATTCAATTTATTGCAGGTGTCCCTCAAATTTTACATCTGCTTTGCTAACACGTTCCATAAAAATTTGCTTATGTAAGAATTAGCTGTATTGTTTTCAATTCATGAATGAAGTTAGCTGACCCATCACAGGACAGTGAACCCCTAGAGACGCAGAGCAGAAACAGAAAAACATTCTTCTTTATGCTCAAATATATATTCTCTGTGGTCTGGTTTCACCAAGGCAAAGAACAAAAACTTGTCTTTTTTAGCTGATCTTAAGACACAGTCCTAACTTTTTCTGATAGTGGTCTGCTCAGAAGAAAATGAATACACAAACATGCACATACCCTAGGAAAAATGAATTTAAAAAGAAAATCAACAATTTGCCACTTCGATTTCCTGAGTTCTATCCAACCGGGAGGAAATTCTCTTAAGTGAAAGAGAAAAATGTTGCTAAAGATAAATATGTTGGACCATGGAACCATTTTGACTAATCATTATTAAATCTACAGCCAATGGCCCCTTTTCTGCCACCCCCTTAGGATGGGCAGCACAAAATATAGTTAGAGGAATGGCTCACTCAGTGGATGTCATTCATGTGGTCCTGCGGTATTTGCTGAATTTTTCTGTCATTATAACACTGATTCTATGGCCTGTGCATGTTTCATGTGTTATTATCTCTCTGCTCATGATCATTTCCTGGTGGAGCCACGGAAGAGGATTGGAATAGCCAAAAAGAACAACAGGGAACATCACCATTATCACTCCTTTGTCACGTGTGACCAACTTTGTGCTTTCCACACATTATTTCATTTAATCATTGCAGCAATTGTGTAAGGTGGACGCTGTGGTTAATGTCCACTTAATAGTTGAAGAAACTGAGGTTTCAAGGACATTAAAGGATCTGTACAAGGTCATAAACTAGCAGATGGCAGACACATTCATCTGTCCTGCTCCTGTAAGTTGTTATGGTGCCAACTCCAAATATAAGTGATCAAAACCAAAAGTAGGAAATATAAGGAAGCTGGGCATGCTGTCACCGTGTAAGGTTAGAGAGGGGCACCAGATCCAAGAGCTGTGTTGTCAGTGACACAAATGGTAGGCTGCCTGGCTCCTTCAGCTGAAAACACTGCACTCTCTTCAGGAAGAGCAGTGGGACCTCACTATGAATTGGGAGTTGTACAGGCCCTTCTTTCAGTGGAACAATTTATATGACGTATACTATTTGATGATATCCACAGAATCTCCATATCCTCAGTTTGGTTATATTAAAAAAAAATACAATGTCAGGTACAGTGGTGCACATCTGTAATCCCTGCAACCTGGGAGGCTGAGGCAGGAGGACAGCCTCAATAATTTAGCGAGGTCCTAAGCAACTCTGTGAGACCTTGCCTCTAAATAAAAAACAAAAAGGGCTAGGAATGTAGCTCCGGGATTAAGTGCCCCTTGGTTCAATCGCTAGTACCAAAAAATAACTAAATAAAACAATGCTGCTACTTAAATTAGTAGATGAACTAGGCTAGTTGGTGACATGATAATTCTTTTAAAAGTATTTTCTTAGATTATTCAGTGACCTGAGCAACTTGTGTAACTCCTGCCAGTAAACTAACCTTCTAAAGGCACTTCTCAGTACAAAAAATATATTCATAAGACACTTCTAAAAATAACTCTCCACTGTAATTCCCTCCTTATGCATCTGGGCACAGATGTCATATTTCCTCCACAAAGCTTCCTTTTATGTTGCAACAGTAAGAATATCAATTTCTAACTGAACCAGAACAATCTAGAGCTACTTACTCCTTCACAGGAGAGGATCATTTTTTTTTTTTTTGAGTATTTTCTGTAATAGTCTAAATGTGATGGGACATCCTTACATCTTAGTTCTGCAACATTCTTAAATAAACAATAAAGCAGCTGTGGTTTTAAATTCTGCCTCCCCTCCCCCTTCTTTTTTCAGCTAACACGTGGCCTTCCACAAAAGGGTCAGTATGATCTTTGCAGACCAGAGATAAGGAATATGACCACGGGAAACTAGAGAACATAAGATTAAGCATATGTCAAGTCACTCAGGAGCGTATGCAACCAGGAAACTGTTAGGACTGGTTAAATAAACATGCACAAATTAATAGGATGCAGTTAGTAACTTCCACTTTTCCCTTGACTGGTGGCATTTTTGGCAGGCAGCCAGATAATCTGCAATAATCTGTCACTGTGAAGCACCACCCACTTCCTCTGCCCCTGCCCCACCCCCACCCAAACTATGACTGGGATCCTCTGGCCTGGGAGTCTAACATTCAGATGACCACAAAAGGCCCCTCTCTCTAGGAAAACCGAAATTGATATAATTTGTACTGTTCAGTCTTTGACAGTCATAAATCTTGAGAGAAAAAGCACATGCTACCTGCTCCACATTTCAAGGATTATTGGAAATGTTAAATTTCCTTTTTTATGTATTAGACAGCTCCTCCCCCTCCCAATGAGTAGCAGCCACTGTAATGACGGCTGAATGAAAAACTCATCCTATGTATAATGTTAAGAGCTAATTTACACATACAGTATGTAAAATATCAGGAGTCTGGACATCAGGGTTACGTTAGCTTACACATTTCATTTAAACTTTGTTCAAAGAGCCTAGCAAAGCTGGTCTCCTCATGGCTATTTTATTTTCATACTTCCCCCCACTTTCCACATGTTTTATTGGTGCATTATAATCATATACAATATTTTATACTTTAGTAACTGACCCTATGTATTAAAATGATAAAAAATTACAAAACAAAGTAAATATGAGTAGATGCTCTGATCTTTTTGTCTGTTTTTGAATGTAATTTGGTATTATAGTCAAGAAATTGCTTTCTCTCCTGTTTTCTTTTTTTCTGTGAGAGAATACAAATATTAACTATAATATTTTTAAAGATCTCTAGGATGGATAGTTGGCCATTTTGAGAGGCTTAATTTTGAAATACGTTTTAAAGTAATAATATCATTCATTAGCATAAACTGTATCCATCTAATAAAGATGAACCTTTAACATTTAAAAATTGTTTTGTTTAAAGGAGTCTTCTGCTAAGATTTTGATATTTTATTGGCAACTCAGCATTTACCTTACTTATCCAGTAGAAAGGAAAAATTTTAAAAGCCTGATTTTTTAAAAAAATTGACACTTGTAGAATATCAGGCTACTAATTAAAATAGAGGATATGAATCCAATGCCTTTCAAGACTGATTGTGCCTAATGGGACTTTGGGTTAAGGCCATAAATATTCACATGAAATTCAACAGGGAGTTTACTCCTGTTTATTCACAATGCTTACACACAAACCATATTCACAATAAAACACTGAAAGTAAAAATTCCAACTACACTTACTCACAGTCAATCTTCTCAAATGCATGTTCTATTATTTCCAATCCAACACATTAAAAACTGTAAAAATTCTTTATTTAGCCATTGCAATCATTAAGTCTGCCCCAGAGATGGCTTTCTTTAAACAGCTGCCTCTTACTCACAGGAAAAATAAAATTGAACTACACTCAAGTTATGAGAACACCACTAGGCTATTAAGCACCTTCATCCCGAGAAAGGAAGTTATTATAGACACTTAGTTTTTTGTAAGTGAGACTTAAAGTACTTCCTGGTCAGACAGTTAACGCCAACAGCACTTTATGCAGCTTTATATTTCAACATTTTGGAAAGAATTTTCTGAAAACCTTTTCCAGAACTTTCCTCCTAGTCCCTTTAAAAGAGAAAAACTTGCTCAAGGTAAACAAATCACCTGTAAAAATCTATGATATTTTATCAGTGTTTACCGATGTGGTAGCATATAAAATCAGAATGGGTTACTGTTATTGATAACAATATCGGTTTAAGTTCCAATTATTTTACATTTATGCACTCTCTGCTCCCCTGCCCAATGTGCTAGAGTAACATTTCACAGGATACAATGTTAGAAAGAAAAAGAACAGAAATGAAAGGACAACTCACCAATTCCTTGGTAGTGAAGAAAAGGCAAATAACCATTCACATCTTAACTTTCAAATCTACAGTTCTCTCTTAAGTTTATATATTTATTATTTATTAAAAAAAAAAAAAGCAACTTCCAGAAACCTCCTACAATAAGGAACTGCAGATAAAAAGAGCATGAGGGTGCCACACGTTGCTATCAGCCCTGTGAGCTGAAGCATTTCCTGTCGCACCGCCCATTGGCTCTCACAGGTGCAGTGCCTATGGGCGGCGCCTCTCTAGGCTTCCAAAAGTGATCCGCTAAAGGGGATTTGAAGGTTGACACAACCCATGTTTGGAACATTTGGAGCAGAAAAGACAGAACTACCTTGGAAATGCTGAGAGCTTTGAGCTTCCCAAACTAGGCTGGTTAGGAATTGGTGATTACTCAATTCAAGGGCTGGAGTAAATCCTACTTTAACAGGGTTTCCTGATTTTTTTTTTCTAGGTGCACTATTATCAAGAATGTATGTGACTTCAGATACTTATTCCCTTCTTTGCCCAAAGCGCAGTTCTAGACACTAGAAAATGATAATGAACAAAACTGAGTCTTGGTGGTGGTCATTCATGTAGTGGGTGGTTGAGGACTTTGTATATAATGAGAATACTTTCATAAAAGCAGAGATTAAAGAAATTTGGATGGAAATTTGGAAAGTCAATGGTAATTAGCACTTACTACTAAAAAGCATTGAAATGAACGCTGCCGCTTTAAGCCAAAAAGAACTTTTCCAGAACCTAGTACATAAAAATAAGAATTTGTACGTTTTCAATGTTTCAAAAAAAGCATGTTGGAGGCAATGGCATATGCTCCAGCAGAGAAAGGGAAAAACTTCTCACCATGAGTCACCAGTGACTAAGTTCTTTTAATTCAGGCTTAAAACACATTTCAAACCCAATTACTAGTACATGCAGAAAACTGATAACAACCCCAAATTAACATCAGAAGCTTGATTTGACCAATTTTCAGGGTCAAAATCAGCATCTAAGAAAAACAAGTGAAATGTTTAAAGGGATAATGCTCCTGTACCGAATCTTATTACTATTTTGGTCTTATGAGTCTTTAATGCCTAAGGCCATGTCAGCAAGCTTCCATTAGACTTTGTTCCAAAGAATAGTTTTCTTAGGTTTTTAGCTAGACTGAGACACAATCATCTTCAACGTATGGTATGATGGTAGCAATGACTTTTTATTTGCATTCAATTAAATAATAATATAGCAAATTCAAGGCTGCTCAAGGAAAATGAATGTAGTCTGGGTGTGGTGGCTATATAATCCCAGCTTTTTGGAATACTGAGGCTGGAGACCCACACATTCAAAGCCAGCCTGGGCCATTTTGCAAGACCCTGTCTCAAAATAAAATAAAAAGGGCTGGGGATGCAGCTCTGTGGTAGAATGCTTGCTTAGTTAGCATGGGCTAGGCCCTTAGTTCAATCTTTCCTACAAGAATAAACAGGAAAAAAAAAAAAAAAAAGTAAAACCCTGAGTAAAGTATATAAATATACTCTATTCTTCCTAGCCAGTAAAGTCAACTGCCTTGAACTTTACTTCTTCATGTTTAAAATAACAAAACCTGTTTTAGTTAACAAATTGGAGGAATTCCCAAAGCCAAATTTCTCTGCTAGTTATGCAAATACTTACTAAGTGACTACTACATGCTAGTCAATTGTTCTGTGAGTTAGGGCTACAGCAATGAATGAAACAAAAAATTTCTATCTTCAGGGACCCTAAATTCCACCACAGGAATTTAAGACAAACAGACAACTGTATTTTGGTATGTCAAAAGGTGGCAAGTGCTACGCAGAAGAATTCAATATGAAAGATGGAGACAACAGTAAGTTTATCTGAGTGTGACTGCAAACTGCTTCCACTACAAAGTGGGGCACTTGCTTTGCTTTGAAAGATCAGAGTGTTAAGCTTTTTCCAGACAGACTCAAGTGAACGACTATCTCTCTTGCAAATGATACAGATTCTTACTTCATTTGTTGCTAATACCCACAGGAAGGAAAGCAAAATTCCAAAGACCCATCTAATAAAACCATCACCTAAGGAAATAAAATAACAAATCCTAAATATTAGAGTCAAAATGCACTTTAGGGAATATCACTGATGCTTAAACAGAGCATACAAGTTTCCATATATTTAATACCACAGGCATCAATTTGCCAACCGTCAGGGTCAAAAGTGAATTCTTCCCTTAGGAATGATCCTTGTTATGTTCACTGGCAGCAATAACTTTGTTTTATAATTATTTGTATAAATATAATTGAATATTATTTTGAATTGAGTATGTAAATTTAACACAATTCAACAATTAAGATACCATTTGCAAGGCACTTGTTAAATGTGTGTTAAGACACTCTTTTTAGCATCAAGAAGATGGATGTCTGGGAAGGCTAAGACAAGTATAAACCCTATAGTGTGCTATCAGGAGAACAGAACGTAATGAGAAGAAGTACAGATCAAATACTTAGGTAATCTAAAGGAGAAGCATCAGGAGGATGATCAGAGGAGGATCCTAAAAAATGGCATTAGAGGCAGGCCTCAAGAATGAGGCACAGAAGGTGTCCCGGCAAAAGAAAGGGCAGGAACAAAGGTGCGCAGGTCATTCTGGTTGTGGCAAAGAACATGCATATATAAATAAATAAATAAATAAATATATATATATATATACACACACATACATATATATATATATAAATATATATATATGCACAAATATATGCACATACACACATATAAATACATATGTATACATGTACATATACACTCACATGCGTGAGTATATCTAAGACTATATTAGGATATGTGCATATATGAGTATATGTGTGTGTGTGTGTAATAAACTGGGGTGACAGGAACCTAAAAAATGGGTTGATAGATTTGTACTGAATTCAGTAAGCCATGAGAAATTATAAAAGACTTTGAGCAAGTGAATGACAAAATCAGAGCTGTACTTTAGGGAGAATAAGACAAGCATACATAGAAAGGACAAAAAACAAGAGGAGACTGGGAAACTGTCACAGTCGTCCTTCCACAGCACCTATTAAGGCCTTCACTGGATCCTACTTGGATAGCAAAGGGTGGAAGTTGTGCTTCATTGGAAAACCAGATATAGGGCTGGGGGTGTGGCTCTATGGTAGAGCACATGCTTAGCAGGCAGCCGGCCCTGGGTTTTTGACCTCCAGCATGCCAACAACATCAACAACAAAAACCCAAAGAAGACCTAGGTCATAGTGGTCATGTGTTTGATGGCCATTGTCTGTGTGACTCTGGGAAGTCATTTACCTCTGAGTCTCGGTTCACCTTTGTGTGAATCTATTCATCTTTCTTTTTGGAATCATAAGCCATGGGGTTCAGCAAAGCATTAGAAATGGAAGTAGAGGAAAAATAGCAATGAATAATTGTTTCAAGTAAGTAAAATAAGAAGCAGTGACCATTTATTAAGCAATTTCTATATGTTTGTCATTGTGCTTGGTACTTTACATAAATCACTTCATTCATTACTTCCAAGAATCCCAAGAAGTTTGTGTGTGTATATATGTGTGTATGTACATATATATGTGTATATATATTTTTTGTGTGTGAGTGTGTGTGTGTGTGTGTGTGTATATATATATATATATATATATTTTTTTTTTTTTTTTTTGGTGCTGGGGATTGAACCCAGGGCCTTTTGCCTGCGAGGCTGTATATTCTTATTTTAAAGAGGAGACGATTGAGAGCTTCAAGCCTTGAGTAACTTAGTCAGGGTCAGGCAGCTGACATAGTAACAGAGTCAAAAAAAGGTGCATAGGTGTCTCTGGGTCTCAGGTTCTTTTTTCTTTCCATTGGATCCTGATGCTTCATGTGGGAGATATACAGTGCTGACATTTATTCTTCTATTCCAGAGATATTGCCAGTCTCTTAATATCCTTTTGATGAATTATAAGCTCTCAATAAGGATTAGAAATCATGTGCACAAAAATACCATCTTTTAATTTGGCTGATCATTAATTCATTCACTCATTCAATTCACATTGACTGTGCAATCTCCACATTTTGTGCTTCATTATACCTGGTGTGGGGGACACAAAGGTGGAAAAGACCCTTCCATCTCTGTTCTCAACGTGCTCACAAGCTAGCAAATGACAAACACAACGTAAATAGGGGACTGGGATAGAATGGGTGAAGAGAGTTTGCAGAGACAATGGAGGCATAAAAGTACAGAAAGCATATTACTGCAATGTCATCTCTCTACTATTAAATCTTAACCTAGATCATTTTAAAACCACATTCATATGGTTTTGGAAAGTATTTGTGTATTTATCTATTCACCCTTCAAAAAATAAAGGCTAATATTCACAACAGAATGGAAAATTGGACATGAACTCTGATTCTGTTCAGTACATCTACTTACAAGCCTAATGAGGTTACTAGTTTACTTAAGAAAATATTCTGGGGGCTGGGGCTCAGTGGTAGTGCACTTGCCTGGCACGTGTGAACCACTGGGTTCGATTCTCGGCACTGCATATAAATAAATAAAATAACGGTCTATCAACAACTAAAAATTAAAGAAAGTATTCTGTCTTGATTAGTGCCATCTATTGTAATGGGTAAATAAAATGTGTTTGAATTGTCATAACCCTTGATTTCTATGGACGGAAGCCAGTGTCATTAGACAGAAAGTGAAACATCTAACAATAATACTTATTGCCTAGAGACCCAGTTTGATCTGGAACGAAATTATTGAGCTCTTCCAATGAGTACTTTGATTACAATATTAAAACAAAAAGCATAAGGTGGGGTTGGTTTTGCTAGCCATCATTTCAATGAGGCCAGAGGTGAAGTAAAAGGGCCTAAACACCTGACTCCGGCGGGTAAATTCCCACTATTAGAATCACGCCCCATGGTGCACACCTCTTTGGTGAAAGGCAGTAGGTTTCACTAGGTGTTAAACGCTTATTCCAAGCCATCTTCCTCTTTCACTCACTCTATGGATGAAAAATGTCTATTTGTGAAACAGCTGACAATGCTTGGAAGACTGGCCTGTGGTAACAAATGAATTGGCTTCTAAGTGATTCTGTTGCCAAAAAACTAGCATTTTACCTTGTAAAATAGAAATAAGTACCAGGTGCAGTGGCACACGCCTGTAATACCAGTGGCTTGGGAGGCTGAGGCAGGAGGACAGCAAGTTCAAAGCCAGCTCTAGCAAAAGTGAGGTGCTAAGCAACTCAGTGAGACCCTGTCTCTACATAAAATACAAAATAGGGCTGGGGATGTGACTCAGTGGTTAAGGGCCCTGAGCTCAATTCTCAGTACCAAAAAAAAAAAAAATGTTATGAAGACTTTATACTTTAATATCACTAACAAATCTCAGATTGGACAGAAAAAAACATTTAGGTTCATTTATATTTATGTAACTTTAACAACATATAGCCAGAACAATAAAAACTGATTTAATTCTTACTGGTTATAACTCATTTAGTAGTTCTTTTTTAAATTTGGTTCTTATGGCTTAGAAATGAGCTAGATTACATTTTGATCCACAAATTTACCTTAACCATAACTAAATGATAATTATAGTTGATCAATAAATGTCATTTATTTCTTTTACTGAGCTTAAGAAACAGGAACAAGCTTTTAACAAATCCTCACAAACAGTAAAGCAACCAATTAAATGGAAAATTAGACAAGTCACAATTGTTAAATTGTTTTCTTTAAGTTAAAATGCATTGTATAACAATGGACTATTACTCAACCTTAAAGAAGAATGAATTATGGCATTTGCAGGTAAATGGATGGAGCTGGAGAATATCATGCTAAGTGAAATAAGCCTAATCCCCAAAACCAAAGCCAGAATGCTTTCTCTGATAAATGGATGCTGATCCATAATGCCAATGGGGGCGGGGGGCCCGTGTAGGGGAAGAATAAAGGAACTCTGGATTGGGCAGAGGGGAGTGGGTGTGAAGTGGGAAGGACAGTGGAAGGAGATGAATATTATTACTCTATTTACATGTGTGACTACACTACTGGTGTGACTCTGCATCATGTACAGCCAGAGAAATGAGAAGTTGTGCTCCATTTGTATATAATGTGTCAAAGGGCATTCTACTGCAATGTACAACTAATTAAAAAACAAAAAACAAACATTGAAAATGTATATTGCCAATAAAAGCCAAGACAGTTTTGAAATTGAAAAGTTAGAACTACATAAGATATCAAGACATTATAAAGCTTCAGTAAGAAAAAAATGCATTATATAATATCCCACAACTCAAAAATAATAATTAAAAAGCAATCTGACAGATAGGAATCTCTTATTGAAAGAAGTCCAGCCACTGGGTGGGGGTTGTGGCTCAGAGGTAGAGTGCTCACCTAGCATGCGTGAGCCAATGGGTTCAATCCTCAGCACCACATAAAAATAAAATAAAGGTATTGTGTCCACCTACAACTAAAAAATAAATGTTTTTTAAAAGAGAAAAGAAAAGAAATAAGTCCAGCCACAAAACACTTTTAGATGGAATCTTTCTTTCCACCACCGCCCCCCCCCCTCTTCCTCATTGTTTCCTTCCTGTGTCTGTATTTTGGAGGGGGTGGAGAGGGAAGAAATGAAGACTGGAAAAACTACAAAGGAAAGAGGTTTTTAGCTGACTATGTAGAAAAAAGAATCAATAGTTAGCTTTCATGCATTCTCCTGTACTACTAAAACCAATGAACATGAATATTGGCAAGCAATGAGAAAGTTTATTCAGGTTGGCTTAAACATTAAACCAATTTAGATATCAAGGTAGTTTCTGAGACTACAATGGTTTGACTGTATAGGACTCAAGTGGTAAAGAAAGTGTAAAATGGGTTATTGTATTTACTGGGCAGTCCTTGCATCCTGCTAAGCTAAGACTGAGAACACTTAAAGAACCAAAAAGAACTTAAATTCTGTGGTTGCCATCACCATTCATATGGAAATGTAAAGCTCCAACTTCTTGTGATCCTATTTTTAGATAGGAAATAATTTAAAGAACAGAGTATAAAGATTTCACATACTTATAGTTTCTTGGAGTGTCATTTTAGTTTTCGAAACAAATGAAAAAAAATTCCCACTGAATTCCTACCCTCCTATCCCCTCCCCTTCCAGGGAATAAAGTTATTATAGGCCCTTCTTATCACTAAAAAATTCTACTACAATGAATCTCTCTTCATCATCCTTGGATCAATACCATAACGTAATGTGGTTAAAATGACTGCTTTAGTAATCACTCAGGGGAGTATCAGAGCACTTTCTTTTCTTAAAAGGAAATAAATTCAATGTTTTGTCTTCAGAAATGACCATTTATACCAGTCAGAAATGAGCTAACAAGACAGTGAAAGGACTTATCTGCTCAAACATTTCTATTACTTTGTAGGATTGTTGGTGCTGAGATCACCAGTCCTTCCACAGGTCACTTTATACATTATATGCACTTCATAATGAATCTGTGCCCCCTCCAAATAACCTTGTAAGTTAACTGACCTCATTTTTACTTGAACTCTACCTAGCTTCCTGGAATAATAAATTTAATGTAAAAAATTATACTCAAAACATCTTATAGTATATCTCATATTTTAAATGTGTCCTTGCTGCTCTTATTTCTCATGTTGGTCTAACTTCTTCTCAGGGGAGGACTTGGAGTTAGTGGAATTTTCATAACTGCATCAAGTTCTACACTCTCTGCAGCCACATAAGAACTGCATCACGTAATGTCAAATAAAATCCCTAATCAGAGCCTGTCCTCTACTTCTCATCCCCCCTATAAAAATGACTTCAGTAATTTTTGACTTGGATTTAAATAGAAAATCTAGGGCCTGGGACCACTTGCCTAGCTTGAGTGAGGCCCTGGGTTTGATCCCTAGCACTAAGTAAATAAATAAATAAATGCTCTATAAGTTATGTTTTTGGGAAATACTACAGCATTCCTTTCTTCCTTTTACTTGAAGCTGTCCATTACAGAACACAGGCAAATAATTTCCATTAAGACACATTCTAAACGTGAAACAAAGATTTCTAAATAACTGAAATGGTATTACATGGTCCATTATCTTTTTCTTCTCCTTTTTCATTCTGGGGATTGAACCCAGGGCCTCACACTTGCCAGGCAAGTGCTTTTCAACTGAGCTACATAACCCCCATCCCCTATACCTCATGCCACCATTTTCCAAATTGCTTCTTAAAAAAAGAAAAGAAAAAGAAAGAAAGCAGTGAAAAAAAGAAGTGAGGAGAAGCAATACACAAACAAAGATTTTTAAAAATTCAAATACAAAATGGTTGGTTAGAACATAGCATATGCATTTGAGAGAACATTTGAAAGGTAGTTAGGGAAATATTAACATATCCCAACTACTGTGAACAATTAGCCTGCTCATTAGTTTAATTTTCACATCTGTCAAAGTAGGAGGCTGCCCCTCAATTGCCTCCTCTTATGGCTTCCCACTATTGGTTTCAGCATTTTAATAGACACAAGCTTGCCTCCCACCAGGACATACAGTGTCTGGTTTAAATAGGCTTATCTCTCTCTCCAGTTTGTCCTGGAATTATGCCTAAACCTCAGTCCTGGTAGCTTTTGGGATCTAATTGGAAAGTACTATTTAGTTTAGAGAATCCAATATCTCTTCTTAATTATTTTGACCTTCCAACTATCTCCAACTCATCAAAGTTAAACAACCCCAATTCCAAACCTGGTATGTAGCTCCTTTAAATCTGCATTGTAAACATGGATACCAATGTGCTGCCAAATCCGAAAAAGTTTCTTACCTCTTCGCTGAACTAAAATAGAAAAAATAAAACAAAACCCAATCAAACACCCCCGCCCCAAACAAATAGTAATCCAAGAAAATACAAGAGTCAAAATAAACAACTTAATTAAACCGAAAGCTGGATCTCCGCAAGCATCCCTTTCCCTTCCAACTTCTTGGGGTGGGCTGAAGGAAGCCCCTCCAACTTTCCACCGGACCTTTTCTTTAGGGTCAAGAATCCCCCACTTTCAAGGTATCTACGTGCGACTCTAGGAAAGGAGTGGGCGCCGGCGGGCCGAGGCGAGGCCGCCTGACTCTCCATCCTTCCCACCGCGGTCCGCCTGCCCTCCAGCCGGTGCGCTCTGCTCCGAGATGCTTCGTTACATAATCCCGGCTCCGCAGGGTCCCCAGGACTCTTCCCTCGGGAAGATCGCGGATTCCAGACCCCAGGAGCAGCGTCCGTAGCCCGCTGGGCGCTGCCTACGGTCCCCACTCGCCCGACGTAGCGACCCCGACCCAGGCTCCAGGACGCGCTGTCCCGGGGTATCACGACCCGGTCGGCGCGACCCCCAGGCCCCTCCGCGCCAGATCGACCCTGGGTGCCACGCTCCGCCGCTGGCCCCGTCCCCTCCTCTCTTCCCGCCGCCCAGGCCCCTCTGGGGGTCCGCGCCCCTCGCCTCTCGGTCCGGGCCCCTTGCGGAGTCCCCGCTCACCCCGTCGTCCTAAGCTTTGCTGGGGTCCTCTTCACACTTCTGCGCTGGCCCCTCTCGGGGTCCCCTCTCTCGGACCCCCTGTCCGGTCCCTTTTGGGTCCCCTCCCTCATACTCTCACTCTGGACCCTTTTCGGGTTTGAAAAGGGTCTTTTCAACCCCTCTCCCGGCTGTTCTGGTCCCTTTCAGGGTCCCTCCGCTCGTCGCACTGTTCCGGCCCCTCTGGGGGTCCCCACCCCGCACCCCACTGTCCTGGACCTCTAGGGGTGCCCGTCCCTCGCCCCGCTGTCCCGGTCCACCCGGGGTCTCCCCTCACGTCGCTGTCCTGCTCCTCTGGGGACCGCCTCCCTTCACCCGCTGTCCCGGTCCCTCCGGGCTCCACTCCCCTCACCCCGCTGTCCCGGTCCCTCTCGGAGGCACCTTTCCTCACCCTCCTGTTCCGTCCCCGTCGGGTCTCCATCCTTTACCCCGTCGTCCCAGGCCCTCTAAGGGACCTCTCCCCTCGCCCCACTGCCCTGGCCCCTCTCGACGTCCCCGCTCGTCCCGCTGTCCCGGTCCCTCCGGGGGTCTTCTCCCCACAGACCGCACTGTCAACCCTCTCCCGGAACTCCCCTCGGTCGGGTCCCCCCCGACCTCACTCCTCCCAGGGTCCCCACGCCTGGGCTCACGTTGTCACCACTCGGCACCCGGGGACTCTCACCTTAGACCTGCTGTCACCACCCCGGGCCCGGCGTCGCCACCGCCGCTTCCTCTCGCACACTTGTTCCCGAGTCGCTCTCCTGCGGCTTGAACCCTGGCGGACCCACGGGTCGCGTCTATGGGTGCCGGATCCGGCTGTGCGCAGCCTCCGCCCGCGGTCTCGGAGTCGCGCCCCACTCTCCACACAGGACCCCACCGCCCCGCGCCACACCAACCCTCCCGCGGCCGCCGCTGCTGCTGTCCGAGGTGCGGCTCCTGCCAGGGGTGGCCAATCGCACCCGACTGCGCCGAGCGCGCTCCGCCCCACCTCCTTAGTCTGCCCGCCCCCTGCCCCTGACCACGCCCCCACTCGCCTCCGATAGGCTCTCTACTGACCTTCCCTGATCGCGGAGCACCGGGCCGAGGCTGGATATAGTCATTTGATTGGAAGTGCCTGGGAAGCCGAGTGGTCGATGGGGCCCGAGGATTGGCAGAGTCGACGGGGGGCCGGACGGGGAGGGGCGGGGCTTCCTCGGACTCGGAAGACCTTGCAACTTTAGTTACCCGCGGGCCCGCCTGGGGCGCGGTCCGTCTTGTTTGTGCTGCGCTCGGGTCAAAGTTCATGGCCCTCCTCCCCACGCCTGCACTGTTTTGGGAGACTCCAGGAGACCACCACGTGAGAGCGTCGGGAGAGGACGCCCTTCTCTCGCTAGACCTTGAGCGGATTTCTTAGTCATTCTGCCCTCAATTTGTGCACCATTTATTCGCTTAGGTCTTGTAAATATTTCCTGGATCTCTTGACAGGGAGTTGCCATTCCTTGTACTGCGTTCAGCAGACGTCAGTTTAATGCTGTTTGGGAAAAAGCTATGTACTAGGTGCGTTCTGTGCACACTGAACGTTCAACGGGAACGGGGCACACTTTGATAGGTTCAAGGGAAAAAAAAGGAAATAAACAGTTTGTGGGTTTTGATGACAGTAGAACTAGGAACTGTGGCATGGGCACCCTTGTTAGCTCAGCAAGATTTCAGCAAGCATATTCAACATAACCTTTTTCTCAGGGTCACAGGTTTTAATGATTCTGTGTGAATCTATGGCCAAAGGATAACGAGCTTTGACCCAAGTGCAACCTGTGATAATCAGAGACCCATCTTGACCCAAGCTGAAAGTGCCAGGGTTGAAAGGGCGCCATGCTACTCAGGGCCATTCTTACATTTTTGTGAAACTGGATATGTTGATTAAATCAGGACTGGGCACTGAAAACTGCTTTCCTTACCCACCCAGAGTAAGTTAATGGACTTTGACAATTTGGCATTTTAAATTCCAAAGTGGGGCTGGCAGGACTTTTGCTTCAGTCAGGTTCTGGACCAGATATTTCCAGAGCTGTGTGGCCCAGTACCACTTTGGGAACAGATGCAGTAGAAGATTTCATGTGGCAAACTTGATTTTGACATAATTTGATTTTTACAGGCATAAAGACTGAACAAAATCATATTAAACCACCATAAAGGATGGGTAAGACTAAAGCTGAATTTTTTTGAGTAGGTTCTCCCTTCACCAAAGAGCATTTATTAGCTAAGAGCTCAGCCCATCAGTTTTGCAGTTGGATGAATAGAAAAAATGGGGTAAATGTTCACCACCCAACAGTTTAGTTGTGTCTTTGCATTACATATAAAAAATGCATGACTATTAACAGATGCTGTTTGCAACCAAGAAGACAAAACACAAGACAAAACCCCAGTCTCTCTCTGGACAAAAACAAGAAAAACCCCTGTCTCTCTCTCTTTCTCCCCCCCCCCCCCCAGGAGCTGGGGATTGAACCCAGCAGCACTTTACCACTGAACTAAATCCCCAGCCCTTTTTATTTTTTATTTTGAGACAAGGTCTCATGAACTTAGTTGCTTAGGGCCTCATTAAGTTGCTGAGGCTGGCTTTGAACTCGCAATCCTCCAGCCTCAGCCGCCCCAGTCACTGGAATTATAGGAATGTGCCACTGCACCTGACTGGAAGGAAAAAAACCAGTCAACATTCAACAATGAAATCAACTATTTTCTGATTCATTATATCAATGAACTCTGATTTCTAACATGGTGGACCTTTTTTGCTTTATGAATATTGTTACTGATAGGAACTCTAGTTGCTCCATGTAGTTGATTACAAATACTTTAGATGTGATCCAAAAAATTTGGAAAAAGGAAAAAAAAAAGAGAAGGAAAATGACTTCATATTTTGGACAAGAGACAGTCCTGAAATTCTAGTTTAAATATAGACAGCAGACCTACAGTGAGCTGAGAATGCCTCTTATTGAGAAGGACCTTCAGAAGATTGCTGAACTCCTGGAAAGACTTCTCAGCATTCCATTCTGCAAATTCTTATATTTTGTTGGGAGGAATTATCCCTTACAGAGAGAGCCAAGATTTTAATTAAAACAAGGTAGTAAATAAGAAACATCAAAATAAATGGTAGGAGAATAAAATTATACATTTTTAGAAGGCTCTGGGGGCCAATTTAGATATAAATTGTGATCACACGGGTTCTAAGTATCAGAATGCTATGTTAGGCTCCACCCTGGTTTTCACATCTATGTTTGGTTTTATTACTTATTACTTTTTCTATTAAGACTTGTATCTAAAATAGAATGAGGTTACTTTGGACAGACCATTAAACACCTCTGGGCACTTTTCTTTATTTTTGTTTCTTGTCACAGACAACTAGACCACGCTGTTATCAGCATAAGGGATACCCTAAATTCGCTTGCTAAGCAAAATTTGCTACACTGTCTTCCCCTTCTAGTCAGAGGGAATCACACAAATTAACTCATGCAGATACTCAGCTTTTTACCCCAGAGTTTTAGCCAAATTGCTTCCTGTAGGCAAATGCTCTGCTCATTCAGTTGAGATTCGGTTAGTAAGCTACTGGACTGGTGCAAAAACGGTTTCTAAACATTAATATTCAAGGAAACATGAGGCAGAAGCATGGGTCTGGTGGTCTTTATAAATCAAGCACACTGACAAAAGTTAATAACTAGAATCAACAAATGGGACTTACTCAAACTAAGAAGTTTTTTCTCAGCAAAAGAAACAATAAGAGAGGTAAATAGGGAGCCTACATCCTGGGAACAAATCTTTACTCCTCACACTTCCGATAGAGCCCTAATATCCAGAGTATACAAAGAACTCAAAAAATTAGACAATAAGAGAACAAACAACCCAATCAACAAATGGGCCAAGGACCTGAACAGACACTTCACAGAGGAGGACATACAGTCAATCAACAAGTACATGAAAAAATGCTCAACATCTCTAGCTGTCAGAGAAATGCAAATCAAAACCACCCTAAGATACCATCTCACTCCAGTAAGATTGGCAGCCATTAGGAAGTCAAACAACAACAAGTGCTGGCGAGGATGTGGGGAAAAGGGTACACTTGTACATTGCTGGTGGGACTGCAGATTGGTGCAGCCAATTTGGAAAGCAGTATGGAGATTTCTTGGAAAGCTGGGAATGGAGCCACCATTTGACCCAGCTATTCCCCTTCTTGGTCTATTCCCTAAAGACCTAAAAAGAGCATGCTACAGGGACACTGCTACATCGATGTTCATAGCAGCACAGTTCACAATAGCAAGACTGTGGAACCAACCTAGATGCCCTTCAATAGACGAATGGATAAAAAAAATGTGGCATTTATACACAATGGAGTATTACTCTGCATTAAAAAATGACAAAATCATAGAATTTACAGGGAAATGGATGGCATTAGAGCAGATTATGCTAAGTGAAGCTAGCCAATCCCTAAAAAACAAATGCCAAATGTCTTCTTTGATATAAGGAAAGTAACTAAGAACAGAGTAGGGACGAAGAACAGGAGAAGAAGATTAACATTTAACAGGGATGAGAGGTGGGAGGGAAAGGGAGAGAGAAGGTAAATTGCACGGTAATGGAAGGAGACCCTCAGGGTTATACAGTGGAGGGGGTAGAGAGAGAGGAGGGGAGGGGAGGGGAGAGGTGGGGAGGGGGGAGGGTGGATGATGGGAAAGGCAGCGGAGCACAACAGACACTAGTATGGCAATTTGTAAATCAATGGATGTGTAACTGATGTGAATCTGCAATCTGTGTATGGGGTGAAGGTGGGAGTTCATAACCCACTAGAATCAAAGTGTGGAATATGATATGTCAAGAAATTTGTAATGTTTTGAACAACCCACAATAAAAAATTAAAAAAAAAAAATAAAAATAAAAATAAATCAAGCACACTGGACGCTGCCATTTTCTTCCCCTTAAGACAAATGACAGCTCCTCTCGCCATTCGTAGAATCAGGAAAAGACCGTGTGGAGTCAAGCTGTGCAACAGAAAGGATTCCCAAGGACTGGGAAAGTACGGTTTTGCGGACCCAGGACGGAATCTCAGCATCCTTGTCTTTATTTCAGTTCTTCATTTAGGGGAGGAGCCAGGCTCCCCCCACCACGCCCCCTGTAAGATAACGCACACTCTGGCCGTCCAGATTCCAGACTATTAAGAGGATATGCATGTGGTTCACCTGCTAAAATCAGAGTCCACTTCCACCTGCCCAAGGCGGGGCAAACCTTCCGCCCCTCAGGTCGCTTACTATCCTCGTTTTAGGTTTGGCTCCGGGCGCCGCCTGGCAGATGTTTCCGGAAGTCTCGGTGGAGACTCGGGGTCCTGGCTGCGGGTAGGGCTGTCCGTAGATTTGCCTAACTCCAGAGAGCCGGTCTCCGCCCCTCCTCCACTGCCCGCTGATGATTTTAAGTCGGCGATGAAGGGGCTGGGATTCCTGCAAAAGGGGCGTCCGGCGTCCTCCCCACCCTCTCAAGGATGGCGGAGTCAGGCCGTCTTCGGGCAGCTCGCGACCCGGAAATCGCCTGCGGCGCGAGGCCCCCGTTGCCGAGCGCGGGCGCGGGGGGGCGGAGCTCGGCGCAGACGGGGAAGGGGTTGCCCGGGCTTCAGCTCCTCGGGTTAGGGGTTCCCTCCGGCGCTGCTAGGCAGGCGTGGAGTCCCCAGAGCCGGTGGCCGTGATCTCCCGGGGGCACGCTCAGCGGCGGCTAAAGACGACATGAGTGCTGCGGGGCTGTTGGCTCCGGCTCCGGCCCCGGCTGGAGCGCCGCCGGCCCCGGAGTACTACCCAGAGGAGGACGAGGAGCTGGAGAGCGCCGAGGACGACGAGCGCAGCTGTCGGGGCCGCGAGTCTGACGAAGGTGCGTCCTCTAGGTCGCCAGACGGCGGTGGGCTGGGGTGGAGCTGCACGGGAGAGGGGCGGGGCGGCCTCCGGGGCTTGGGGCTGGCTGGAGGGGCCTCCCGGGGGGAGCGGGGCAGCCCGGGGTGCGTCGTACCCTCTATCATGGGAGGAGGGGGCTGGAGGTGGTGTGAGCTGCAGGTCCCTTTAAGACAAGCCCCCCGCCCCCCAGCCCAACCGTCTTTGATTGAACCTCAGAGTCTTCGCGGGTTGGAATGGGAAAGTCATCCACTGAGTTCCTCGAGTAGTACTCCCCCCGCCCGCCCCGAGGATCAGAGTGGAGGCCCGTTTGGCTTCTTGGGTCCCAAGTCCCCTGAAATGCTTTAAATGAGCTTTATTTACGTGGTACAGCGCGCGATGGAGAATACAGGTTAAAAGGACGGGACCAGCAATCGGGTAGCCTAGGTTTGAATTTGGCTGTCATTTAAACCAGCTTCGTAACCGTACACAACTCGAACCAACTGCAATGGTGTCCCTAGTCGTCCCCCTTTCTTAGGGAAGGTGTGAGGATTAAATGAGATAATGTGCATCAAGTACTTGGCCGGTCACCACTGGAAAAACAGGCACAGGAGGAGGTAGGGATTTACTTTATGGCGCCCAGACGTATTTTCGGTTCCATGCTCTTTATATTATCATTTACTGCCTCTCAGCCTTGCTTTTCAAATTGGGCTTTACCTATTGGCAAGTGTGAGCAAAACTGTTTTGGAGGCATTGAGGAAGGAAACTGTCTGCAGGAGGAGATAGGTGAAGAAATGTAAAAAGGGCAAGCAAGAAAGAGGAGATAGAGACTGATGAACCGGTGGAATATTCTGGCACAAAATAGGGCCGTAAAAGCAAGAGCTAGACCAGCTGTCTGGAATGAAGTCTGTTTTAATCATCTCAGTCTCCCCAGTGCCAAATAATGTGGCAGGCTGGCACATGACAGGTGAAGGTCTCTTCCGCTGAAGGAAGGGAGAAGGGTTTGTGGAGAATTGGATCTGCAACAGCCTCTCAAAGGCAGCTGCATATAGGGGAAATAAAGTTGAAGAAACTTACATTTGGTTCTACCACATTCCAAGGCAAGACTGAACCAGATTTATAATGTGAAATACATGTAATGCTTTTAATACCCACCAGGGGGAGTGATGAAGCTAAATTTTATTTTTTTTTCCTCCTTGAAGTATAAGGGGCTGTGAAAATTATGTAGGTACTCCAGCCATTTGCTTGTTCTAAGAACGGTGTTTTAAAATGTTTTTGTTTTATATTCTTGCCTCTGTCCTTCTTCCTTTGATTGTAACTTTGCACTTCAGTTCTTAGAATTCAATTTGTTTGGGGGGCATTCTCTTTTTTTATTGTATATTTTTAGTGTAAAATGTTAGAGGGGGTTAAAAATGAGCAAGTATCAGAAGAGAATGTGTATGCTAGGATTTCTTTTTTTTTCTTTTTGTGTGCTGGGGAATCAAACCCAGGGCCTTGTGCATGCTATACAAGCACTTTCCCACCTAGCCTCGTCCCAGCCCCACTGAGTTTTTCTTGACAGCGAGTAGGGCTTGACTGCCTACCGTGTCCAGCCTTAGCTTACACCTCCTTTCCTGAACTGCCAGTGTTGTTGCTTCTGCAGAGCAGCAGCCTTGATCATGACTGCCTGTGTCTGATGCACCCTCTTCTCAGGCTGCATTTCAGGTAAAGGCAAGCTCTCTGTGTAAATATGACTCAGTGTGTGTAAGTTAGAAATGGCATTTTCTTTCCTGTCTTAACAATATGTTGTCTTTTTCACTGACTGCTCATGCAGGCCTGCCTTGAGAAGAAATTCATTTTACAGAAACTTATTAAGTACTTATATTGTCAGGTGATACCAAGTCTATGAATTATGATTTTTATGTAACCCCTTTTCCTTAATATTACTCAGACACTGAGGATGCTAGTGAAACTGACCTGGCAAAGCACGATGAAGAAGACTATGTAGAAATGAAGGAACAGTGAGTATGATTTTTGTATTTATTTCTTTTCTGAAATGTAGAATTGATAAGAAAAATTTTTATAGCTGCCATGTATACATGGTTTTGACATTAGTGCTTTCAAAGCCTGTGTATATATGTAATTTTTTACCTCTAAATTAATCAAATTTAATTAGTTTTCCTAAGATGCTCTTGAAGGGTAGTCTCAAAGGAACCTTGGTGGAGGTGATCACAGGGGATGAAATAAGGCCATATTTTACCATGGCTTTTTTTTTTTTAGATGTGAAAGCTAATGTTCAGAGAGGTGTCTCAAAACAACTGTCTTCTCAAATGGATGTGAACCATGAGGGCCAACTCTGTGGGCCCAAGGATACTGGATTGCAGAGCAGGCTGCTGCTGACTGTCCCTCTGCCCTGTGCATGTTCACACAGGTCTTTGTCATCCTCACCAAACCCTGCCGCCACCTAGCCAGACAAACCCGCCACCCCTCCCCCCCATTCTTGGGCTCAAGTGACTCTCCTGCCTCAGCCTTCTGAGTAGCTGGGATTGCAGGCCTGCACCCCTAGGCCTCCTACTTGTTTTTATCATACAGAAGACAGTATCAAGATACATGCTCGATAAGTATTTATTGGAGATATTTTAAGGATCTTGATGTAACTTTTAAAAATCTTTATTTTTAAACTAGATTATCCACATTCTTCCCCTTTTCAGTCCTGTGTGCAAATGTTTGTGGCCATCCTCTGGATTCTGTCATCCTTTTCAAGCTTTGGAACCTGAAAGGGGTAATTCAGCTAGGTCTGACTGGTGTTGAATGAAGGATTAAAAATTCACGTGCTCTTGGACTTACTTTTTTTGTGGTGCTGGGGATTGAACCCAGGGCCTTGTGCATGTGAGGCAAAAGCACTCTACCACCTGAGCCACATCCCCAGTCCCTGTGTGCTCTTTCTCACAGTTTCATCCCTGAAACTGCTTTTTTTTTTTTTTCTTTTTTTTACACAATGCCTTTTTATTTTTATTTTTTTATGTGGTGCCGAGAATCGAACCTGGGTCCTGTGCGTGCTAGGCGAGCACTCTGCTGCTGCTGAGTCACAATCCCAGCTCCGCCCGCCCCCCCCCCCGTTTTTTTTTTTTTTTGCTAGGTTTTTTCTTTGCAAGCTTTTTACTTGACCTGTTCGAGATGTATTCTTATACATCTGTCCCTTTCCCTGTACATGATCTCAGTGAATCTGATTTTCTTTTTTCTATTTCCTTCTTCAATCTGCTAGTATTCCCTTTCAAAGACATACTCAGACATGGGTACCAGCTGGCACCCTCCATGTGGTAGAAAATTGAATGCCCTGGGTTCCAAATATTGACTTCTCATGTGTGGCTCATACACCCCTCCTGTACTTGATGTTTTTGAGCATCAATTTTAGAGACAATCTTTTGATTGAAAGTGCCTCCTTAATATTTAGTGAGATAAAAAATAATTTTGATTAAAATTGGTTGCTTTCTGTGATTTAAGGTGAGCCTGAGGAGTACTTCTGAATTTGCAGTAAAGGGCAGACCTTCTGTGGGGTTCTCAGATTCTTCCTATCCTTTCCTCCACCTACAGAGAATTGGTTATTTGAGCAATTAAAGGGCCATTGTGCTGGGTTTGGTGGTGTCTGTCATCCCAGCTACTGGGGGAGGGTGTTGGGGCAGGAGGATGGCAAGTTCAAGGCCAACCTGGATAAGTAAGTGAGACCATGTCTCAAAATAAAATGAAAAGGGGGGCTGTAGCTGTAGCTCAGTGTAGAACACTTGCCTAGCACATGCAAGGTCCTGGGTTCCATCCTTAGTACTGCCACCGCCGACACACACACACACACACACACACACACACACACACCAAAAAAAAAAGCTTGTTGCACCTTTTTTATATGTTGGACAGTATTTTTTGGGGGGGGGGGGTTGCAGATCCTGTTTTTGTCACTGAGAAATGGGAGGTGTTTTTCAGGTAGAAGCAAAAATATTGTCAAAATGTAATTTATGTGTAGAATCCACGGTTCAGGCAGACTTGCCAGAGTGTGTAATTGCCTTTAATCCACTGGGTATGGGAGGCAAAAAATACCATGCCGTGTTCTTGTGCTGTTGTGTGCTCTCACGCAGCTGGGGCTGCAAGTAAATCTTGCGTTTTAACTTTTGTTTCTGAATGTCTATTATTTTTCTGATCCTGAAAGAGGAGTGCTTTCAGCAATCATATGAAGGTTTATTGACTTGTGCTCAGACAGCTATGCTGTCTGTATGGAAAGACAGGCTGGGGGCATAGACTCACTCCTTTGCCATTTAGAGTCTAATTACAGAGCTGATGTAAGAGTTGTGTTTAATGCCATTTATATGTCCTCGTTATGGGTGTGTTCCTTCTGCTAAATCCAACAAGCTAGGCAGTTCCTGTGTGTAGAATGTTTCGGAATAGAGTACTGAGTGTTTGTCTTTCAGCGTGGCTTTTCTTTTTTTCAGGATGTATCAGGACAAACTGGCTTCTCTCAAGAGGCAGCTGCAACAGCTGCAGGAAGGTTGGTGACCAGCTTTTTTACTCCTAAACATTCTTAGTGTTACACACCCTTGAAATCTATTTTACTTCTTTGTGGGAATGATTGAAATTTAATTTGATTTTTTTTTTATTTTAATTTTTTTAGTTGTAGATGGACACAATACCTTTGTTCCATTTATTTGTGTGGGTGCTGAGGATGGAGCCCAGTGCCTCTCATGTGCTATGCAAACGCTCTATTACTGAGCTACAACTCCAGCCCCTAGTCTGACTGATTTTAATCAGTACACATGTTGCTCTCTTTTATCAGTAAAGGGTTGATTTTTCAAATTTTATTTTAAATTTATTTTCAACATGTAGCAATTTCTTCAAGTGAACTCTCATTTGGGGCTGTCTGTAGGGCACAATTTGAAAACCTCTGTGCCTCAGGCTGTGTGTTTTTGAGGGAGATGTTATCAAAGAATGAAGTTTTATTCCTCTTCTAGACAAAGCATCAATGGACTGTGGATCAGCCATGCTGTTTTCTGTTTTGTTTGTTGAATTACAAGTGGGCATGGCCCTTTCTCTCTCTCAATCTGTTTTCTAATCTGCGAAATGAAAACGAGAGGGAGCGTGTGGAATGTTGGATGCAGCATGAGGACCTGGGCATGGTGCGCTGTTGCCATTCACTCTCTGATTTTCTGTTGGGCTGTCCCCTGTCAGTGATACTGCCACTCCCCACCCCGCAGTGCTGGGGATTGAACCCAATACCTCAGGCATGCTAGGCAAGTGTTCTCCCGCGGAGCTGCATCCCAGCCCTTCCACTAGGCACTTCATTGCTGGGGGGGTACACTCACCTGGACTAGCCTGTGAGCAGGTGTTAGGATCAGGAGACACTTCCCCACAAATTTGGGATCCTGATAATGAGTTGCTTTGGAGAAGAATACTGAATGAGCGAGATTTTCAGAAGCCTTTTGGTATTGTCACTAGCCACACGTGGCTTTTTGCATTTAATTAAGTTGATAATCTGGTTTCTCAGTGGCATTGGCCATATTTTAAGTGCTACTAGAGCCACATGGAGCTAGCTGCTACCCAGCGGATGGTACAAATATAGTACATTTGTACCATTTCAGAAAATTCTGCTGGACAGCCTCGGCCTGGACCCTATTGCAGAAGGTACTTTTTCCAGGAAAGGGAGGTCTATCGCCTTGGACTATAGGAGCAAGTGACAAGAATCACGTGGTGGAGTGTTTGCACACTTCCAGTCCCCCCCCCCCCCACCCCCGCCTTCACTTCAGAGTTGTGTTTATTTTTGGTACCACACCACAGCTTGAACTCAGGGGCACTTTGCCACTGAGCTGCATCCCCAGCCCTTTTCATATTTTCTGTTTTGAGACAGATTCTTGCTAAGTTGCCCAGGTGGGCCTTGAACTTTTGATTCTTTTGCCTCAGTCTCCGGAGTTGTTGGGATTCCAGGCTGCCGCCAGTGCACTTGGTTCACTAGGAGTTTCGATGTACCGAGGTGGGGCTCTGTGCTTAGGCCCCCGGCAGGGCCTGCTGTGTGCCTTAGCTGAGGACCAGAAGCCAGTTAGCTCTGCTCAGCTGTGGCTTTCTTGGGAATTAAAACCGTCACGATTGGTGTGAGAAAATAATTTTAAGAGACAAAATTTAGAGTAGATTGATCTTTAAAATCACTTTCTGCTTTATAAATGGCCATCAGGAACGTTGCAGGAGTATCAGAAGAGAATGAGAAAGCTGGATCAGCAGTACAAAGAGAGGATCCGAAACGCAGGTGAGGCTCTGCAGATTCACACCTCTTCATCCCCGCCATGTGGCCCCGAGGGCATCTTCCATATGTATCCTAGACATTTCACTGCTGGGACAGGATGGGGGTGGAGAGACTCTATAAAATTGGTTCACCTTTTTTGCCAGTAGTCACAGGAATCAGTCGGTGGCTTCCTGTAGTCAAGTGGCTCTCCCGGGTGCCCCAAGAGTAGTCTTGCACTTTTTCGCATTTATTTCTGTGGCTGACTTAACAGACAGTCAGAGGGGAAAGGATTGTGGGTCATTTCATACCCACTTAAATGTTTCTTCTGGAGTTCTGTGCTTTGGGGTGGGGAGGTGTCCTCTTGTTATTTCCCCAAATATCCTAAGCATTTAGGAGGAGGAGCTTGCTTTCGGTCTGTTGGACGTGGCAAGTGTACTCACTCAGCCTGTCTGTTGGACATCTGCATGGGAGCACCTTGAGCAGCATGAAGTTGTAACACATTGTCCTTGACTTAGGGAACCTGCTGTTTCATTGACAAAAGCTATTCACACGAGTAGTTAAGGAATAAAGAATCGTGCAGAAAGTAAGATGCGACAACTGTTCTAAATTGTATGAACAATTCTTGAGCTTACAGGAAATTTTTTTGTGTGTGTTAAATTTTAAAGTGCGTCACCAGCCAGCATTCTGAGTGCCAGCAGGTGTTTGTTCCTGTCGTGGGAGAAGTAGTTTTGGGTTTTAAAAAAAAGGTCTGAGTGCCACTCCTTGTGCTTTCCTGTTGAGTTCCATCCAGTGACTTTCAAGCTTCCTGTTGTGGAAACCTTTGTCCTCTCCACCTAGCAAGAAGTGTGCGGTGTGCATCAGCAAATAGGAAGGGAGCAGAAGGGGGTGGGTGCTGTGAAAATGGAGCTGCAGCCATTAGCCCTCTGCCCACCCACATCCTGCCTGTCCCCGCTGCTGGCGCTGTCCACTCTGAGTTCCCAGGCGCCTCCTTGGGATAGCATTAGAATCGAAAGCCGTCTTCCTAGGGCTCCCCTTTACAGATGGAGGAGGTGGCATTGTGGAAGGAGAAGGGCCTACGTTCAGGCCTACCCTCATCACGCTGGGTCAGTGCCTTTAAACAGGTTATTGGTTCTTGAAGCCTCAGTTTCCCTGTCTGTAGAGGGGAGTACGGATTGCCCAGAGAATTGGCTTAGGATGTAAATAAAGGAAAGAAAATTGAAGTGAGCCATTTTTCCTAAGCTGGAACAGCAGGGTGAGTATTGAGTTGTTTTTCTTAATTCATGCCGACTCTCAGTGCTGTCCTTGTGTTATTTCGTAAACATCTCTTCCTCCCAGGTGAACGTGCAGAAGAGTTCCTAAATCAGTCATGACTTGAGCTTTAAAAAGCACATTGCATGCAGAGAAAAATCCACCTGCTTTCGTTGTGTCTGGTGTCTGGCTGCTTTAAAACAAGCACCACCAACTTTTAAGTGTTAAGTGTTATTTGACTTGGTTCAGGTTTGATTTCTCGGGTGGCCCAGGACTTGGAAATGTCTGGTCCATTCAGTCCGAAGCAGGCATAGGAGTGAGCATGTTGGGCTAGGTGTGCTTGAGCTGCGGCGCCCAGTGACTCCCAGGGCCAAAGTAATAAGGACTTCTGGGGGTCAGAAAACAACAAATGGCCTGTCTCTTTCCTCAGTTAATTGTTTCCATTTAACAGGTTGGGGCTTTTAGTCTGGGGTTCCTGGAACTCTGAAAATTCTAGAACATGTACGAGTGTGCTTTTTTTCTTGAGAATGGATCTATAGGGTATATCAGGTTTGCAAAGGGGACCATTTTAAACGGAAGACGGCAGCCCTGGAGTTACTGGTCCTCCAGCAGTCCTTGTGGACCATATGTAGCAGGTCCACTGTCACCCAGAAAAGTTCAGAGGCCAAAGACCTATTTTGTTTAAAGTAAGGGGTTTGTAGAGGGGCTTACGGGGGATAGGCTGCTGGGTAGACGATTACTACCGCCCGCAGACAGGTGCTGAGTAAGTCACTGGATACTGCTGGGGGTACCTTGAGTGTGTCTGCTGGAGGCTTGATGAGTGAAAGGGCTGCCTTAGATCAGAGCTGGGGAATGTGACTGGGGAGGCCTGGTGGTATCGTTGACAGAGGCATTGGTGTGGGCAGAGTGTAGAGGCCTGAGAGTAAAGTCCCAGAAAGCCCAAGAACCTCTGTTGTCTGGATTCCCCTTGTCACAGAGAGCTTCACACCCCGTGGGACCATGGGCGTGGACTCTGTCCAGGAGTCTTCGTGTTGCTTCTTCCTGGCCTGTCCTGCAGTCTCTGGGACTGAGGGACGGGGAGGGCTGAGTGGAGGGAGGAGTGGCTTATTTAGCAATTTGGTTCCACAGCTGGCTTTGGCCCTCAGGCAGAGCTGCCAGAGCTATTTCTGTTGAGGGCCACATTTTGACGCGACACGGGTGCTGCTTGCGTCTTCCCTTCATGTATATCAGCACTTTACTGATGAAAACATTTGCTTTGTGTAATTTGCTTTCAGAAAGCAATTACTGCTTCTAAATGAATCCAACATCCCTGTCTAAAAAGGTGACACAGCCTCGGGAATCTAATTGCAGTTTTTATCTCTTTCAGAACTCTTCCTCCAGCTGGAAGTGAGTACCACAGGATCCGGGTTTGTAGTCTGAGACTGGAATTTGACTCTGCTGATCTGGTGGCCTTTCCTTCTGTCACCAAGTAGATGGCTTGGAAGCCTTTGCCACCGTTCGGTTTGACCGAAGGACATGTGATCCTGATTAAGATGTTCCGTCTATTCTTTGTTGTTGGGCAGCCTCTGTGCATCACAGGGAACTGGGGACACTCACATTCCACTGCTTTTTTGCTGGCTTTTAGCTTGTGCCAAAGCCCTTTGAGAGTATGTCTGAGTTGTGGTGGACGAATAATTTGTTATTGGTCCTCAGTGCAGCTTCTGAATTGGCTCAACAGTTCCACATACAGCTGAAACTTTCTGGGCCAATAGGAAACATTTTGAATGTTTTCTTTCACTCCACAGAGACCCCAGTGCTGCCGCCACGTCAGGCACAGTGCTGTGTTCAGGATGAGTCTGGGTCTCGGATGTTGTGCTGCTGCTGGTGGGGGGTGCTTTGGAGAAGGTCACGGTTTATCAGAGCTGTATTACTGGAAACCATTGTAGTAATGAAGTCAATTCAGCGCATGCGGCCACAGCCTAGAGGATCACACAGCCCAGACCATGCCCCCTGCAGGCCCCTTGTCACAGCACAGTGGTGAGATAGTAAAAGTGACTGCTTACACAATTTTTCTTAATTTTACTTTTAGTTGTCGATGGACCTTTATTTTATTTGTTTATATGTGGTGCTGAGAATCGAGCCCAGTGCCTCACACATGCTAGGCAAGTGCTCTACCGCTGAGCCCTGGCCCCAGCCCTGCAATTTTTATCTCAACATCTCTGAATCCTGCAGGATTCAGGCTCCTAATCAATGATCTACTGTACTTGTTCATTTCTCACTGTAAGAGTCGAAACTAGCTTGCAGTCCCACTAACAGTGTATGCATACTCCCTTTTCTCGCATCCTCGTCCACGTTTGTTGTTACTAGTTTGTGTCATCAGGCCATTATATTGTGTAAGTAATTTTCAAGATAGTTTATTCCAAATGAAGTAGCTATTTTCCTTAAAATTATGACTTTAAAAGGGATTATGTACTGTCCTTGAGAAACTTATGTTGTATTAACATAAAAGCTATAAAATTTGAGGCGTGAGAGAGGGGAGTTACCTCATAGCAAGTGTGGATACTGACATGCGAGTGGTGGTCTTGTGTCCTCCCTCCCCCCTCCCCAGGCCTTGCCCTCAGACCCCCTTTGCTCTCGTGTATCTCACTGACACGAGATACCACTTGTATTTCTGGGGAAGGGGTTTTCTTTGCTGTTGAGGACAGAGCTGGACTTCCAGTTGGAGCCCTGGATGCCTGGCTGTGTCCCCCCTAGCCTGTGTTTCTCTTTTACTCAGACCGAGCAAGTGGAAAGAAATTACATTAAGGAAAAGAAGGCAGCAGTGAAAGAATTTGAAGACAAGAAGGTTGAGCTGAAAGAGAACCTAATTGCTGAACTAGAAGAAAAGAAGAAAATGATTGAAAATGAAAAGCTAACAATGGAACTGACTGGAGGTATGAAACCCAAGGGACTGGATAATAATCCTTGGGGACCCTGAGGGCCCTGGTTGGGTGCTCTAGTGACTACGTAGGTCTCAGACCTCCAGAGGAGAGCGCGGGGAGGAGAGTAGGTTTTGAGATCTCGGATCAGAGTTCTGGCTCCACCTTATGTTGGCCGTGTGACCTTCGTCAAGCTCTTCCCCACGCCATAAGGTGAGGCTGATCGAATCTCGTCTCATAGTATTGTGGGTAGAAATACAGGTGCCTAACGTAGTGACCTTTGCATGACAGGTGTTCAGTAAATGGCAGACCTTTAATAGTAATCGCACGCTCTGGCTTATGCTTTACTTAATGCCTGGGTTGGCTGTCATTTGGTGGTCTTCCTGAATCACTTACCCCCGTCCACCTGTGGTGATGGGGGCACTCTCTCTGCTGTTTTTTTCAGTCACCTTAATTACAGCAAGGGCATTATATTCCTTTGACCTCGATGTGAGAGCAGTGGCTCTGGGCTGTATCATCTGTGCTATTAGATCTCTGCCCTCAGGTGTTAGTGTTCAGAAAGCGCTTGTGCCATTCCAGCAGGGTAGCTAAACTTAACTCTTCTCTTGTAAAGGGAGTGAAGTTACATGAGACTCGGTGCCAGTTCCTCCCTAGCCTTCTAGGATTTAGTGATCTGCATATGGGAGCTCGGCAGGTTGGAGGCAAGTTTCAAAGAGAAGCAATATGGCCGACTCTTCTCTTGCCATATGTAGTCTGATGAGTCTTAGAAGGATGCGGGGAATTGGCATGAGCCGCCTATTTTGAACCTGGCAAATACCACAGAGCAAGTCAGCAGTGAGTTTGTCACCTGGGTACAAGTAGGTGGCATGCCTTCTGCACACCCCAGAATTTAACTTTCACAGTCATTTTCAGAAGGTCCTGGTGCTCTACCAGGTCTTATTTTATGGGGTTCCGTAGGAAGTACAGTGTTTGTACGGAAGTCCTCTGAGCTGACTTGAAACAATGTAACCAGTTAAGAAGTAATCTCCCTATATATTTTGGGTTCTATGAACCAGCTTGGCCCTCCAGTTGACACAGTCTTTTGGCTCCAGTCCCCATGATACCCTGATGAGAATGAGACTGTGTCTGGAGCTGGAGGGGGTCCGACTTGTGACAGATCTCTCCTCTGGTGGTTTCCTCAGTGAGAGACTTGGCAAAAGGAGCGAGTTCCTTGAAGACCTCTGAAAGTAGCTCAAAAATGCTTTTTTGTGTGTGTCGTTTTGGCAAGAATACATGTGAAAACAGCATCTTTAGACAGCGCTGTCTTGTTCCTGTTGAAATGCTTTTTTAATTAGATGGCTAGCACTGCAGTGCCCTGTCTGGTACCAGTCTGCTTGCCTGTTTCCTGACCCACACACTGTTTTCTTTGATGGTGGCTGTGACTGGCATTGATGCCTCATCGCTCTCTGCTAGAGCTACCAGCTGCTCGGGAGTCTTCATTAGGCTAGTGGGAAATATTGTCCGTTTATAGCTGCTCCCTTTCCATCTGCAGGGAAGGGTATTATCACCTTACCTGTGATTTGGCATCCTAATTATTGACAAGCAATGGACATTATTTAGCCAGCTAGTTTTACAGCCAGAATCTTATCTGGGGCAGGAGACATCCTCAGTGACTTGAAGCAGAACCTGCAAGGGTAGAGAAGACAAATATATGCAGTGAAATCATTTGTAACACACACACACACACAAATTATAGAAGTGTCTAAAGCTAGCCATGAGCATCAATGGTGCTGATGTCCTTCCTCAAGCCATTTGGTACCCTTGGTATGGAAAGTGCTGCCAAGGTAATGATAGGTGTGGAAAGAAAAGGCACTGGAGCTGGGAGGATAATGAGCTCTCCACAGATGGTGCTGCTATGGTGCTGGATTAAAGGCTGATTTCCTCCCTCTAATTGAGTGACTTACTTCACCTTGGTGGATTGATGCCCAATATCAGTGGTGCCCAGCACTGCCCAGAAAAGACATTTCTTAAAGTCTCCTTTTCTGTTTCAACGTGAAGATCTCTTTAAAACAAAGCAGGAGGATCACAAGTTCGAAGCCAGCCTCAGCAACTTAGTAAGGCTGTACGCAACCTAGTGAGACCCTGTCTCAAAATAAAATTAATAAAAATAAAAAGGGCTGGGGATGTGGCTCCGTGGGTAAGTGCCCTTGGATTCAATCCCCAGCCCCCCCAGCCTCCCCAAGAAAGTAGAATAAGAGGATGATGAGCTGTGAAGCTTTGTCCCAGGAACCCATTGAAAATGGTTGTTATCCAGTGGCATGGGAGCCGTCACAGCCTTCCTGGGAATAGCAGAAGGTACTCTCGGAACCCAAACCTCTTGCAGAGAACTTCGGAAATCTGGGCTGCGGGCCACGTGGTGTACCGCGGGTGGAGAAGCTCCAGGACGCTTGTCTGTCACTGCTGCTGCCGCCTCAGTGTGCACCTGGGTCTTGATGGGCAGACTCTGTTTCAGGCAGACAGGGGTACGCACTCAACTGCCAGGGCTGCCGAGGATGCTGGTCTTCCCACACTTTGAGTAGTGAGGTTGTAGATAAAATTACCTGAGAGTGAGTTTTTTCTAATGTTGAGGCAAGATTATAAGTAACCCACTCAATCAATGAGAACCTAATGAACTTTGAAATGTGTCATACTTAATTCATTTTTCTTCTTGTCATAGAGTAGTCTCCTTTTCTCCCTTCTTCCAACACCTTGCTAACTGCCACTTCATTTTCTGTTGTAAGTTCTTGCTCACCAGGGACTTCTTTGAACCCTGAGGCCCCTGTGGAAGCTACTCAAACCTCATTAAAGCCTGTGAGTTTCTTTTGGAAAAAACTGGGTTTAGCCAGGCACGGCGGTGCGTACCTGTAATCCCAGCCATTCAGTAGGCTGAGGCAGGAGGCTTGCAAGTTTGAGATCAGCCTGGGCAACTTTGCAAGACTGTCTCAAAAAAAAAAAGAAAGAAATAAAGAAAGGACTGACATATAGCTCAGTGGTTCAAGTACCACTGAGTTCAACCCCCAGAACTGACCCCACCCCCCGCAAAATACTAGATTCATAACTAGTACATGATTCATTATGATGTCAAATTAGAAGTCTCATTTTCTGAGTACTTATCCAGTGAGGCATTGTGTAAAAACCTTAGAGCTACCTACCGCTGCAGGCTGACAGACCTGGGGGATCCTGGCTTTGTCCACTGACTTAGTTGAAGTGGGAGTTCCTCCTTCAGTAAAGAGGTGATAGAACCTGTTGTGGGGAGAGGGCCAGAGAATAGGTGAGGTGTGCTTGGGAAAGTGGCTGGCAGGACTTGGGAAGTGCAACCCATTTAGTTTGGGTAGCTCTACTTGGGTGTCATCATCCTGAGTTTACAGATGGCAGAGCTGACTCAGAAGTGGAGCCATTTGCTCAGTCCCCCGCAGAGCTAGGTAGTGCTGAAGCCAGGATTTGTCTGGCTGCAAGTGGATTCTCTTAACCATCATATTATACTGACTTTTCCTGGTAACAGTACATGTGACTGTAAGTGAATCACAGAATTTGGCTGATGGGTAAGGTCCCTGTACTCAAGGGGCTTATGTTCTGATAGTAATAAAACCGACACAGCCTCCACGTCTTTCCCAGCGTAAGGTGGTTTGGAGAGAGAGGGCCCCCAAACGAAGGTAAAGATTTGACCGAGTGATTTTAAAACTGTAAGGTAGTGTGGCTGGACTGTGCGGGAGGGGAGTCTCCTACAGTACACAGAGATGCCAGTGAGGAAAGACCTGAGTCAAGGCCAGGGGACGAGGTCCTGCACAATACCTGGCAAGGGAGAAGGGAGGAAGAGACTTGGATTTGGGGTGGGGTGGGGTTCTCCTTGGAACATTCTTTCTGCTGCTGACTGTGGAATCCAGGGTGTTCTGGTGGTTGAGACGCAAGGAGGAGGGCTCAGTTGGTTCGCTCTTTAACTGTCATCCCTTCCTTGTGGGCAACTTTGGCCTAATGGAGGTTGGTCCCTTAATTCCTATTCCGATTTGAATTGCAAGGAGCTGACCTTGATTCTCTTTTTGACCCTGGGGAATGAACCCAAGGGTGCTCCACCACCACCGAGCTCATCCATGGCCCTTTTATTTTTATTTTAATTCAGGATCTTGCTCAGTTGCTGAGGGTCATGCTAAGTAGCTTAGGCTGGTCTCAAACTTGCCATCCTGCTGGGATTGCAGCCAGGTGCCACCATGCCCAGCTCCTGACCTGGATGGTCATTGCATGTTCTCACCTCCCGTTTGTCTCCACCGCGGCAGCACTGATTTGTGACCCCAGGGTGAGCCTGTCGAGGGGCAGGGGTGTGCTGGGCCTCAAACTGACCCCGTGTTGCGATGCCCCTGGTTTGGAGGGGTTGCCAATCGGCTGCAGGTTTGCTTGCAGTGACTTTTCTTCCTACCACACACATCTTGTTTCTTATGGATCCTTCTTTGAATCACTGCCGCTCGTTTTCCCCCCCAATAGCTGAACAGATATGAGCTTGTTTTTTCCTAAATTTTTGTTTTTAATTGACACATAATTGTACATGCTTATGGGTGCAGGGATATTTTGATACGTACATTGACATTGGGTAGTACTCACATCAGGTCATAAGCATGTCCATCAACTCACACTATCTTTTCTTTGTGCTAAGAACATTTAAAATCTGACATTCTGGTAGCTGTTTTGAAATGCTCCATATAATATTGTTAATCGTAGACGCCTTATTGTGCAGTAGGACCCCAAAACTTACTCCCCTGTCCAGTTGGAGCTTGGTGATGCCCTCCCCTGCGCTACGCTGCTTCTTGAGGTCAGCTTCTTCAGATTCCACCTGAGTGAGGTCCGTAGGAGCTTGTTTTAGTGGTTAGGCTGTATTAAAATGAAGCTTTTATTGCAGTTGAATGCTGTAGGCAGGTGAGTTGTTGGAAATGAGTGAACAGGCCTAAGAAAGTGCAGAACAAGAGGCCAGTCAGTAAACTGGTAATCACATGTCAATTGCAGGAAATGATTGTCAGGGATCTCTCCCCATAGGGACTGTGTTATGATGACTGTGCCTACCTCTAATCCAACCTGTGCTCCCGTTTCTTAGCAGGCAGGCCCGGTGCTACCCAGGTGGGTGTGGGGATGCCTGTGTTTGTCAGGTTTTCTGGTGAGCAGAGCTCTAGGAGTTGTGCTATTAAAGGTCCTTTATGGGGTAGTGTGGAGAGGAATGGTTCCCACATAAACTTCCCCCAAGACTGGCTTGATTGTTAGATGTTCTGTGAGATTCTACAGATAGTATCCCCTCTCAAGCAGATCTTTGAAGAGTCCTCTGGATCAGAGACACTTTTTAATTTTGGCCATTTGGAGGTGTTTTGGGGTTGGTGCTCGGTGTCTGAAATTCCCTGCTCAGGGATCTTCTCCAGGGTGGTCAGAGTCCAGGATCTGAGCTTCACTTCCGGAAGCTGGAGTTTCATCAGTGTCCTCAGCTTGAACCCCTAAGATTCTTATCGACTGAACTCGTTGGAGGCTGGTGTTGGAAACTCAGTAAGCCCTCTGTTGCATACTGTAGAAATAGAACTGACAGGTAGATTCAGGCCCTGCTGGCCAGGCCAGCCCCTCTCCTTTTTTGAAAAATTTCAAAGACAACTAAACAAAGCTGGGATTGGAGCAAGGTGACTTGGTGGAGTGTGTCTTATTGGAGTTGTGATGCGTAGCTTGCTCTCTCCATTAATCACTTCCTCATGGCCACCGGCCAGCACTGCCTTCTGCTGTCCCCCCTTTCCTAGGTGGTGTGAGAGACTTGCTGATGGATTTTAGGGCTTCTCCAGAGCACCCTGGTTCTGCAGGGGTGGTCTTGTATGGAATTCATCAGGTCACTGCCATGACCAGGCTAATACAGTGGAGCTATTTTCACATTTTACAAGAAGAATTTGATTGTATTTTCTGATTTGTGCCTGATGCCGTTATGATTTTCTGAGTTTAGTGGCCTGACTGAACTGCTGTCCCCTCGGCTCCCCCTTTCTCTTGGCTTCTTTCCATTGGGTGCTGTACACCCTCCCCACGCTGCAGTCTGGGCAGCCCGCAGAGCAGGGTGCACTCAGCCACTCTCTGGTGGACAGGATGTTCCCTAATGTTCATGGGCTGCCTCCTCCTTTCTCTGGCTCGCTTTGGGTTGGGTTCTTTTCATACTTTGGTTTCCAAGTTAGGTCTGCGTGTTGAAAGCCTCACAGCGGATACTGCTGCTTGGTGTAGTGGGTGGCTTCTGTTTGACTGTTTGCACCTTGTCTTTTAAAAAAGATCTCTGTAGTTTTTTCCTCCTTGAAATATGATAAGAAGAGCCAGCCTCCTTTCAGTTCTTGTCACCTCAGGCACTGTGCTCAGGGCTTTTCCTGTGTCCTCTCATGCAGTCGTCATGGTGCCCCACGAGGGAGGATGTGCTGGTGTTTCCATCCTTTTGTTGAGGAGGCTGGGGACTTGGAGCATCTACACAGCCCGCTTCTGGGTGCTTGGCTGCTGCAGGGTCTCAAGCCCATTTAGGATAGTAGCCCTGCTCCTGTGATAGTGCTGTGCCACCAGCCAGCGAGTGAGTAAGAGGAGAAAGGTGGCATCTGAACAGAGAGTAAGGACTTTCTTTTAGGAAGAAAGCTTCCCCCTCCCCAGGGGTTTGGGTGCACATCCTCTTCCTTCTTCCCCCATCTCATTAGGCCAGGGTTCCTATATCACCTCCATTCCACTACAGGAAAAAATTCAGTGTCACCCATTTCTTTTGAAGAGCAGCAAACTGAAACGCTTTTGACTCCTCACTCTAAGGCCCTGTACCCTTATCTCATGATCATTCTGATCATTCTGAAGAAGACTTTGTGCTGACTCTGCTGTGTGCCAGGACTATTGCTAGGTGCTGGGGCGGAGACGGATTTCACGCTGTGGCGGAATCCCAGTATCTGATGGGGAGCAAGTTCCACATGGTGTGGCACTTGGTGCGCTGGAGGGTTGCACAAATGCCCTGGTACCGGGGAGAGGGAGTGAGCAGGTCACAGGAGGGACTACTGTGCAGGCCCACATCTTCTTCTCTGTCAGAGAGAATGACAGCACAAAGCCTTGATGGCCTGAAAGTGTCACGTCTTCGGATAACTGATGCTTCTGAGCCCTGGAGAAGAGGCAGACTGGGAGGGGAAACCAGAAAGGGATGGGTTTGCCTGGGGCCTGAGAGGGTAGGGTTGGATGTGGCTTGCCACTGAGAGGCCTGGGGAACTGGGAGTGGTGGGGGTGAGGATTCACTAGGGACCCTGGAGATGACCAGTGTGTAAGGAATAGGCCAGGAAAAAAGGACCCCCAAAGGAGCAGATCAGCAGGGGTTTGGGTGGCTGGGGCTAAAGGGTAGAGACTGCGTAGTGTGGGGAGTCAGGGGCCACGTCGGCTGGGGAAAGTCAAGAAGAGTGAAAAGAGTCTTTGGAATGTGCCTTCATGTATCATTTTTGAAGTCAAGTAGCCATCAAAGGTTATAAAAGAAAAAAGTTTTAAGTTTGTAAATAAAGACTTACTAAAAAATGCTGGCATTTTAAATAAGTCCAGTGGCCTTAAAAGAGCCTTTTGTGCTAGTGGCTGCGCACATCCACCCTCTGGGACAGCGGCAATCAGTCCCGTGAGGTGATGGTGAGGTTCCTTCTCTTCCCAAGAGTTCACAACTCTGGCTTCCTAATTTGAGTGAGAGGAGCAATTGTTCCTAGATTTTTTTTTTTTTTTTTTTGTCGATGGACCTTTATTTTATTTATGTGTGTGTGTGGTGCTGAGAATCGAACCCAGTGCTTCACACATACTAGGCAAGTGCTCTGTCACTGAGCCTCAGCCCCAGCCGTATAACCCCTAGTTTTTGAGGGTGCTGGGGAGATTTCTACAGTGGCCATAATGTTAGACTCCAGGGCTGGATTTCTGGGAGGGATGTGGACCTAGTACTGCTGGTTTGAATTTCACATGCACAGACCTTTTTTAAAGTCTGATGTGGGTGTCTGGCTTAGGCCAGGTGTAGATGGGACATCTGAAGTAAAGTGATTCTGATTGGGTGGCCTAGGGCAGATATTCTTACACTATAGGAATTCTTACTGACCTCCAGTGGGAATTGGATATATTGACCCATTCCGTTTTTGCCATAGATTCTATGGAAGTGAAACCTATCATGACCAGAAAGTTGCGGAGGCGACCAAATGATCCTGTCCCCATCCCAGACAAGAGGAGAAAACCTGCTCCCGATATCCATTTGCTTCAAGTTTCAATCACTTCTTTTTCCCTTAAGACTATTGACTCTCTTATTGATCCATCTGATAGAGTATATGTGGGCATTGTCCTGCAGAAAAAAATATTTGGTGGAAAAGCATATGTAAAATTTTTATGACTGGGTCTTGACTGGCCATTTTGATATTGGAGTCCTCAGCTGCTACTTCTTTTAGTGGGAGATGTTTATATCAAGGTATCATTTGGAAAGATACTTTATGTCTGATGTTGAACCTGGTTTTAACACTTCAAGATTCAAGGGCAGTTGAAAACTTGATGTGTGTTAATTTTTCTACCTGTCAAATGAGGACAGTAGTATCAGACTTTGGGTATCTCAGTTACCCCATCCCTAAAATAGTGAGTTGCAAACTGTTTTTAAATGAAAGCAAATGATATTTTAATCAACACAACAAAGTTCTTTAATTTTAAAAATGGTTAATGGGAATGGGACACATGAAGAAAAGTGTTTTTTCTATTTAAGAGATAATAAATTACAGGCGTGTGGCTCATTCATGTAATCCCAGTGACTAGAGAGGCTGAGGCAGGAGGATCACCAGTTCAAAGCCAGCCTCAGCAACAGCTAGATGCTAAGCAACAGTGAGACCCTGTCTCTAAATAAAATACAGAAAAAGGCTGGGGATATGGCTCAGTGGTCAAGTGCCCCTGAGTTCAATGCCCAGTACTCTCCCTAGCCCCCCCCCCCCCCCAAAAAAAAAAAGAGGTAATAAATGGATGTTTTTTCAGAATGGTTTGGTCATTTCACTTGTCTGCCACCAGGAAAGGACATAACTTCAGGTCCCTTCACCTTTATAACAGAATTTTAGTTGCTGTGGAAAACTAATCTCTGTGTGTGTGTGTGTGTGTGTAAGTGTGTAAGTGTAAGTCTCAAGACATTTGGAACAAAAGCACTTTATAAATTTGGGACACAGTTGTTTTCTATTTTCTGTGCTCTCGCTGTTGTTGTAGAGACCTAATGAGTCTTATTCTACCTCCTCCTAGTAGTTTGTAAGGTGGGGTGTGTGAATTCTTTAATATACTTGGTCACCATGACATTTAGCTCGAGAGTCAGCTTTCTGAGAAATAAGTTATTGCAAAAATGTCATTCTGAATAGTCATACCTTGTCAGTTCTGAACTACTGGTACCAGTTTGTTGATTTCTGTTTCCTTGGAAACCATACATGTTCGGATGCATTCCATTAACTCTCAACACCTCAGCTAAATTATTTGTTAACAGACGAACAGATCATGGAGGATCTGAGAACATTAAATAAGGTACAGTTCTATTCATTTATTTGAAAGCTCAGGCTTGACATGGTGTCTTCACTATGTTCACATGATACTTGTTGAGTCATTATGAAACCTCTGACACCTACAGTTATCCAAATGATTTTCTCTAAGATTTTTTTTTGTTGTTGTTCTTCCTACAGCTTAAGTCACCCAAGAGACCAGGTAAGTGCTTAATGTTATTGACATTTGTACGATCTTTTTATCATGTTGTTGGAAAAGCATGTGAATACCTGTCAGGGAATTGTTGCAGTTTTCAGAAGTAAAGTGTTTGTCATTTGCCTGTGAGTGAAACTGAAGGGAATCTTAAGTGTACCTCACCCCGCTTTATTTTTTCAGCCTGTTATTTTTGTCTTTTCCTTGGGATTTATTATAAAAATAGACATTTGATCAGCTGTTAAAGGTTTCCTTCTGTGTAGGCATTAGGCACGAGATTAAAGTTTCCAGTTTTGAAAATGAAACCAGAGAATTTTTCAGTATTCCTTACTTTCTGGAATTAAGTCCTAGGTATTGCTATACCAGTGACTTTTCATGGCCTGGCTCTCTGGTAAGGCTGTGCCAAGTTCCTAGGTATAGATGAGGCCAAGGCCCAGTCACTGTTCACAGTGATACCTTCCAGAGCAGCACATGAAAGTCGATGCTAGTTGCAAACTGGAATTCTAAGTTAGCAATGTCTTTTCTTGTACTAAGTGCTGTGATAAGTCACACTTTCCTCTACTTAGTCTTGTGGAAGAAAAACCCAGATTCTTCTTTCTCTAGATAATGTCTTCCTGTGGGCCCCTGTAGTCCACAGAGAAGTCCTGAGCTTCTGAGGCATGATGGGGAGGGTTATGTGAGTAAGTATGTACATTTAGATCATTTAAACCTACTTTATCTCTAAAAATGATTTAATTTTTAAGAGATTGTCATGATACTTGCCCTTTGGGGCTTCTGATGGTCATTAGGATTTAATCCACCTCTAAGTGGTCTTGTGCATTGGTGCATTTGACCTTGGCCTTCCTAAGCCTCCAGTTTCTCCTCTGTTCAGTGAGGTTAATCTGTGCCCTGCCTGTCTCTGGGAATGTTTTGAGGACAAAGTTTGGTGTGATGTATAAGAATTTTGTTTGTACTGATCAGGTGTCCACACTAAGGTCTGCATCAATGTGGTGACCTCCCAGGAGTGCACATGTTGATCAGTACTGGGGGTCTCGCCTGTGCACAGCCACTGTACTCTAACCTGGGCAACATAGTGAGACCCCATCTCTTTAAAATGTTTGTTTGTGTGTTTAATTCCCAGGAGTTATCACTGTAAGAACTTGATGGTAATGACTGTCACCACACCCTAATGTGTCTCAGTTAAAGGATGGTAGCTGGTGGTCGTACACGTTTGTTGCACGCTTAGTCATTTAACTGTCTCTGGCTCCTCTAGCATCCCCATCCTCTCCTGAACACTTGCCTGCGACCCCTGCGGAGTCTCCAGCCCAGAGATTTGAGGCTCGGATAGAAGATGGTAAACTGTATTATGATAAGAGATGGTAAGTCATGAGAAAACAGGGACTACTCCAAAGAGCCATCCTGGGGCTTCCTGTGGTGGTTTCAGAGCATGCCTGCTACTTAAATTTTTAAATGGGATTCCACTTTTCGTCCTGTGTGTCACCAGCCGTTTGATAGACCTCTGTTAGGTTTCTGAAGACTGTTTCCCAAAATGTGGGTGGCGGTCCCCTTCCTCTCCGTGCTGCTGTCATCACACTAGAATTTTAAGCCTATTTTTTTTTTTTCAGTGTCCCTGGCCCGTGGAGCCAGGGTACACGTTCTCTTCTGCCTCCTATTAACTTTGGTCCTATGTGCTAAGGTTAATAGGTGTTCTGTGGATAGAAGATTGTGGTCATATTGGTTTAGGGATGATCATGTTAATTAAGATAAATGAGTTCCCTTCTTATCGCACTCTCTGGGTCTTGTCACATGCTAATGTGCGCTGTGAATTTCCAAGATGTTATTGGGTGGTTTTTATTTGACAGCTGTACTGTTTTCTCATGCATTATTCTGCTGCCAAAGTGTTCCAGGAAACTTTCTTAGGGGAATTGTATCCTAAAACCTGACTCATTTAGATTGAAGACTGTTGAAACCTTTAGACTGCCAGTGTTTTTCATTGGAAAGGAAATGGCAAAGCAATAGCGTAGAACCTTAAGAGCTCATGCATTTATTCATTCAGCCAGCCTCATGTGAGGCGTCCGCTGGGCGTTGGATCACCCTGGACCCTGCCATCTTCTCGGCTCTTTTGACTCAGAGACAATATTTCTTCCTATTTGTTGTCCCTCTGCAGACAGCCTCTTACTCAGCTCAGGTTATAGGTATTCTTGTAGTTGGTTCTATCGAGAGTCTTTTTCTCAGTCCCTCTGTGCCCTCTGGAATTATCATTTTTAATGGCTAGTAATAATGCCGAGTTTTAATACTTTTGTGTAGCCAGAAGTTCCAAAGATCAGGCTAGTGGTTGTTTTGACTTTTTTGACTGTGTTTGTTTGTTACTAGGCATTGAACCCTGGGTACTCTATCCTTAGCACTTTTTATTTTGTACTTTGAGACAGGGTCTTGCTAAGTTGCTTAGGGTCACAGCTCCTGAGCTGCTGGGTTATAGGTATGCGCCACCATGCCTGGCAACTTTTTTGAGTTTTATATTGCTTTATGTTAGTTGATCACAATACAATATTGAATACACATTTCTCTGTAACCACGCGGGGGATTGGTTCCAGGAACCCCCTCAGATGGTCAGGTCTCTTAAATCAAGTACTATAGAATTTGCATATAACCTAAATCCTTCCTCCTCTTTATTTTAAATCTTCTCAGGATGACTTATAATACTTAATATCAATGTTGTGAAAGTAGTTGTTACAATGTATTATTACAAGAAAAAAAATGTTCATTCCATACACAGTGTTGTTGTTGTCGTCCCCCCTCCCCACCCCGAAATATTTCTGATCTGTAGTTGATTGAAACACGGGTGTGGAACCTGCAGAACTAGAGGGTTAAGTGTTCTTCAAAAATGCTTGGAGATCTGGTCATGCCTGAAATAAATCATTTCCACCTAGTAAATAACAGTGAGTCAATTACCTAGCAGATGAAGGAGGCTTGCTTTGTCTGTAAGCCTAACCTTGGTGACTTCTGCCCCTGTAATTTGGCTGTTCTTGGGCATTCTTCAGTTGGTGTGGTATCTTACGTTGCTCATCAGAACGTATCACCACTAGGTGGCAGGCCCTAGCTGCTCATCACAGTGGGTCAAGATGAGATGAAAAATGTTTCTAATAATGAAAACCAAATAACCTTTAAAGATCAAGCCCACATATAGGAACCGCCTTTGAAAATGATGAGGTTTATCACTAACATTTTTACGGATCTATGAGTCTTAAAGCCATGTGATATTTCAAATGATGTTCATTTTATAATTACGTTGCTTCAGATCTTTCTCTTTCTTGACTTAATCCTTACGACTTTATGAGATGTGTCCTGAGGGTGAAGATGTAGTAAAATAAAATGCTTGGTTTTTTTTTTTTTTTTTTTTTTTTTTTGGCAAAGACCTCCAGTGACTGGTGTTTCATAATGTAAACAAAGTGATTGGGCTTGATGATGTGTCAGAACTACTAAGCAGTGTGAAGGAATTTTCACCACCCTGCTCATGTTAGCAGAAGACATTTGCAGAATAATGTCTCTGGAAGTGTTTTACTTTTTCAGTGAATTTTTAGTTACTCATTCTGCTGTTAAATATATTTTGGGAATGTTGTTTTCTTCATTATTCTGTGTGTTTTTCTTCTTTGGCCTTGGGAGTCAGAGTTCATGATGAGTCCCTTTTTTCCCTGAGACTTGGTGAAAGATTTCACAGGGCTTTTATATCCTTTTTTATCTTTATTGCAGACACAGCCCATGGTGGAGAGATCAGGTGAATTTCTTGCATGCTGTGTCCAGTGGCATGGCATATTTTGGTATAACGGTATTATTGGCAAAACATGTTTCATTGAGTTTTAAATGACTTTAGCAAAATAAGTCTTGAGTCAGGCTTCCCATCTTGGCATGAACACTTATCAAACTACATTTCATTTTGAAAGATAAGCATCTTCTCTTTGCCTGGTCTTCAGTTGAGATTAAGGCCTTTGCCTCCCATTTTGATCTGGACTAATGACCCCTCTCAGGAGATACTGTGGAGTAGCTGTTATTTTAAATAGCTAACTGCTGGTGCTGGAGCTGCTAATGTGAATCATAAATGAAGTCACCACTTGCTCAAGTAGACTTCACCCTCCAGCTCTCAGTTAACTCCGAACAGTGAATATTTCCAACAGGCGTTGGGACCCCTGGAGGTTCTATAGCTGTGATGTGGACTCAGTTGTGGGAAGTGAAGTGTTAATGTCAGGATTGCTCGTAGATTCAGAATCCAATTACTTCCCACCTTGCTCCACTTTCAGATCTACCTGCTAAAGAAATTGCTTTCTTTCAAAATAGTGGTATAGTCATTCTAGTTCGTTGGGTTTAATAGTAGAGGCACAGAGCTTCAAGAGCTTAATTGTTGGGATTCCCAGATCAGAATTTTCATTAGTCAATTTGACATTTAGGTTCTATTCTCTGAGGTTGTTTAAGAATTTTTTTTTTTCCCAGCAGGTGAGTTGTATCGTGTAAAATGGGCTAACTGGCAAGAGAAGACGTACATTTTCACTAAATTAGTTCTGTTGATAACATTAACATTTTTTTCTAAATTTATTTTGAATTTGTTTCCCCCTTTATTAGTTTTTAGAAATTGAAAAGTAAATTTATACGTTAAGGCTATCTTTTTTTTTTTTTTTTTTTTTTGGTTTTGGTTTGTATTTAAAAACCCTAGAATTTTTAGAGAATTCAAATAATTGAATAGGTTTGCTATCTGGGGTTAATGATTCCCAGAGACCATTGTGTGGTGCATGAGAATCCCCCGAATGTCCTGGAGACTGGGGGTCAGTTGATTTGGAAGTTGGCTGCTCTGGGAAGCGTGCTGGCTGGCCAAGCACCACCGTGGAGTGAGAGACCAGAGATGTTGGCCACGCTGCCACCTTCACTCCTGATGTTCACTGTTGAGGGTGTTAGATGTTTGGGTTCTAAGCGTAATTGAAGGAAAATACAACACATCTCCTGAGAACTGTTTGAATGGTGTTACAGAATGAACTGTTTGACAGAGCTTCCTAACATTTTCTTTTTGCTCATCCATCTTATTTGTTTCTAATACCATAACTTATATTATTTTTTTTAAATATAAATAATACTTGCTTATCCTAGGAAAAAGAAAGACATTTATCAATAAAAAATAACATTCTTCATTTAGTGTTACATTTTTATATGCATTTAATATACATTTTAATTTGTGAATTTACCATTTTTTTCTTTGTGTATAGAGTGCACATCAAACGTGTGTTTTATTACAAACAAAGGAACAAAGGGGACTTTTTTTTCCACTTGGCTTTATATTGAGCACATTTCCTCCTTACCATAACCTTTCTGTGTGTGTACTGGGGGTTGAACCCTGACCTCATGCATGCTAGGCAAGTGCTCTACCATGGAGCTAGGCCCCCAGCCCTTGACCTTTCTTCATTAAAGTGTTGAGAAAGTAGAATCAGAATGGCTTGAGGCTAGTTGCATTTTGTTATGTGTTTCTCTTTAATACCTCATAATCCTCATAGGATAACTGAGTATTCTTCTGATTTTTATTCAAACCATAATTCAAGACATTGCTGTTTACACATGAGAGTTGGCTTAAATGTGGGAAAGAAACCAAGGGAAGTTTTTGTGTTGTGGATCATTCAGGCTTTCCTCATGCATTGTATAATTTGATCTTGTGATATTAACTGTTTAGCATAACGAAGGTCCTTTGACCCAGTTTACCAACTAATACATGGCCAACGGCAACTTTATGTCTTGGATCTCACCCTGTCTCACTGTTGTAATTGCATTTATGATTTATTTTCTTTTAACAATGTTTTCAGAAAGTGAATTGACTTGGAAACCTGAGTTTTCAGCTCTTAAGTAGCAGGTTAAAGAGCACTTAGAACCTAGATTGGAAAGAGCTCACTGTGGGAGAGAAGTACAGCCTTTACTGAGATAGCTTGGCAGTAGATTATTTCATTATACCAGCAAAATAGAATCTGCCTTCTTCCTCCAGAGGGATAAGAAGACACAGCGCTCTGCTGGGAGATGTGTTTTGGTGGAATGTACAAGAATTTGTGGATCTTTTTAGCTGGACGTATGTAGCCAGCATGAACCAAAGATTATGTTCTTGATTCAAGTGGAGCCAGCTCGGGCAGGGCTGCCCGCAGCGGGTCAGCTGATATATCCAGCTCTTGCAGTCTGTTCTTCCACCCCAATGTCCTGCTGGGTTTGGTCCAGGCTTCGTACCTTCCATCCTCGGCCTTGTCCGTCAGTTGGAAGTGGCCCTGTGCGACAGTAGGCCAGGAGAGTAGTGGTGGGGGCCGGAATGGGGGCATATGCCTTACCTATTCCATTCACAGCAGCTTTCCCTACTGTCTGGGCCAGATCGATGTCCCTTAGCAAATGTCAGGACAACCGGCACTTCACCTAATGAGCATTTGCAGGTGTGGCACTTGATCTTCCCTCTCCCACTGCACTTGAAGCTCTGTAACAGCAGGGACCTGAGGCCCGTGCACTGTCTGCTCCATCCTCTGGCATAGTCAGTGTTGCCTAGTCAGAGCTTAATGAGTATTTTTTTTTTAATATATACTTTTTAAGATGTTGATGTACCTTTATTTTATTCACTTATTTTTAAAAATTTTTTTAAATATTTTTTTTAGTTGTAGATGGACACAATACCTTTATCTTATTTATTTATGTGATGTTGAGAGTCTATCCCAGGGCCCCACACATGCCCGTAAATGCTCTACCACTGAGCCACGACCCCAGCCCCTTAATGATTATTTTTGAATGAATGACTAAAGAAGGGCTGAGTTCATCCAACCTTCTTGTTGATGACTAATTTGGACAAATACGAAATAAATGACAGATGTTTAAGCCCATGTATTTATTTTGTCCAGACAGTGGGAACAGAGGGCTGTACTTCAGTGGCAGAGAGTTTGCCTAACAAGTGTGAGGCATGGGTTTGATCCTTAGCACCACATAAAAATAAACAAAATAGTCACTCTGCCTCTCTATCACTATAAAGTGGAAACAGAGATATTTTACCTCAAAATTTTTATTTTGCTTTTTGAACTGGGTTATATAGTCCAAATCAAAAAGTAAATTATATTCTGACCTCATCCCCCTTTCCTCTTTTCAGAGGGGCCAAGGAACTTAAGTTTTAGATCCAGAAGATTAGGAGGTCACCCCGTCCAAGGATGGAAGTCTGTAAATGACACCTGGAATCCAGGCTCTCAAGTCATTCTGTGGACTTCTGCATTACATTTCTTACAGTGATAGCGTTTTGTTTTGTCTCCCCCCTCCACCCCGTCCTTTTCACATTGTGCCCTGTTTTTGGCAGGTACCACAAGAGCCAGGCCATCTATCTGGAGTCAAAGGACAACCAGAAACTGAGCTGCGTGATCAGTTCGGTCGGAGCCAATGAGGTAGGGCGAATTTTTGCACCCTGAGGAAAGACAAATGAGCTCTTTGAAGTGTGGAAAATATGACAAACCTAAAATGAAGGTGCCACCAACAAAGCACGGTGAAGTCACGTCTCATGTGAGTGAGCTTCTGAGGTCAGCACTTTCAGGCAGAAATTACGCACAGTCAGAAACACCCTTGAAAAATGCCTTCCGCCTGCTGTGAGGGTGCCTGCAACCTTGTGTTTTTCTGGTGGTGCTGGCGACCTCCCCAGGCTGTGATGGATTTGGGAGCCACCGAGCTAGACTGAGCAGGGCAAGTACGTTCATCTGTGGCTGCTTTCTAAGGTTGTCATCCACTGAGAACGGACCAGGCCGTGCCACTTACTCCGTCTCTGTGTTGCTGCCTCTCTAGGACTTTCATATGCACCAACAGGTTTGTTTCTCAATCTGAGAATGCACAAGGGCCAGCATTGAGTTAAGTGCTCAGTACGTTGGTGCTGGTCCAGCCAGCATACAGCTCCCTGCCTGGTAGCCTCCTGAGGTGTCCTGCTGCGTCTCTGAACAGCAGGCTGCCAGGCTTGTGCCCTTGGCTGTTGGTCTCCTTGAGACACTCGGCAGGATCGGGTCCAGTTTTAGTTATGTGGTCAATACCCGAGGATGATGTGGCTGCCTGTGAGTTCTCCTGGCCCTTCATTAAGAGGATGTTGACAGTGTCTGTCTTGTTGGTAGTTAACAAAAAGTTGAAAACTTTAATAGCTAGATTGGCTTGATCTCTTATCAGGCACAGATGTCTGCAAAGAAATTGATTTTCACACGTCCACTCTCTGTAACTTATTCGTGCCAATGCGCAGTAAATCTAATGAAACTGGATTATGAAATAACTTAAGCCTCTTGTATTCTCCCAGTTTCCTGAATTGAAAATGCCCTCAAATGTGACTAGTTTGCAAAATGATTGTTTACTTAGAAGTTAGGCAGAGCCTTCCAGATAAGTGAATGTCATTCTTCTTTGGGCTCAGGATCTGTGAGATTCGCCCAAGCTAAGCCAAACCAGAACCAGGGCATCTAATAGAGGCCTAGTGTTCCTTGTCCAAGGGCATCACCACTTCACCACAGAGCATTTGTCCCTGGCTGGCCGGGTGAGCTAGAAAGCACATGTGGCTTCCTGGTCCCAAGCCCAGCTTCAGAACCAGTCTGTTATTCTCTTCTGTGACGCCTCAAGAAAAATAGAAATTCAGATTTGACACCCTATCCCTTGTTCAGGATTGGCACTTTCTGTCACAAGGGAGTGACGGTAAGGTCTGACGGAGTGGTGGCACTGCAGCTGTGTCCTGGAGGGGAGAGGCCTCAGGCGCTGGAGGTGTGTGACTCTTATGGTGGGAATAGTTCATATCCCCTGCTTAGAAGTGTTTCAGCTTCTCAGCCCAAAGCCTAAATGACACTGAGCTCTGTGGCTTTGCATTGATCAGCTCTGGGCAGGTTTGGTGGGTGGGTCTGAATGTGTTGGTGACCTTGCCAGTTCAGCCCTCTGTGGAGTCAGTTTTCAGTTTAAAATGGTTCCTCAAGGTCCTTTAGAATCTCAGCTTCATGTGAAATCTTTAACTTGCTTCACTTTTTAATTTTTTTTTTTATTTTGGGGGTACTAGGGATTGAACCCAGGGTGCTTTACCCTTGAGCTACATACATCCCCAGCATTATTGAGGCAGGGTCTTGCTAAGTTGCTGAGGCTGGCCTCAAATTTGTGGTCCTCATGTATTAGCCTCCCAAGTCATTGGGATTATAGGTGGGTGACACTGTGCCTGTTTTTTTTTTATAAACCTGGTTTGGAAATTGAATCCAGGGCCTCATGTATGCAAGGCAAGAGCTCTACCTCTGAGCTATATCCCCAGCCCAACTTGTTTCATTTTTAAACCAGTGTGTTTGACTTTAAAGCCTCTCTCTTGTGTTTAATAATCACATTGAAGAAGTTGAGATGAAGCTGAGAATTTGCTTTTTTAAAAACCTAAGACCCTAGTCAGGGGAGGAGATCCATTTATAAACTTCTATGTATGGCTGAGGTGCAGACCTTTCAAAACATGGTGCTTTCAGCTCCACTTAATTGCTCCTTCAGAGAGCAGGCTTTGTGGAGAACAGCCAGGGCTGTGATATCAGGCACCAGTGTCACATGGGGACAGGCAGCTCCGCCTTGCTGAGCCTGGTCTTCTTTGCAAAATGGGGCCCGCAACAGTGCTGCTTCCTTCCAGGACTGAGGGGAAGCAGCCGAGTAGGATCGGCGCGGTGGCATAGTGAGCGCCCGTAGCCCTTCCTCGCTTGCTCAGGTGACAGCAGTGGCAGCTCCTCTCCCCGTCCCTGGCTACAGGAGGCCACTTATTGAGTGCACTTGTCAGCTCTGGCAGTCCCCCTGCTGCAAGAGTTCATTCGCAAGTCCACAGAAGAGTGCAGCTGTCCTGTGGACGAGGGAAGTCAGAGTCCACCTGCAGGAGGTGGAGGCTGTGGAAGGGATACCCTGTCTGAAGCTCTCCACTCTTCAGAGGCCTTGCTGGGCCCAGATGCCTCAAGGACACCTTTTATGGATGGCATTTTGTTCCCTTACAGTAACCTTTATTGTTAGCCTTAATTGTCAAGACCCCAGAGTACGGAGAGAATGTATGATACGGGGTGAGGAAAAGTATTTCCAGATTTGAAAGGTCTATTTCACTGTGTATCTCTTGTGTATTGATAATGCTGTAATCAAACCTAATCAAGAGTCCTTGTAGTCCAGGCAAAAAGAGGACCCAGGATTGCTGTGCTTTCCATTTTCTTTGTCAGAGTGTGGGGGAGATGGTGGGAAGAAATAAGTTCAGGGCTATTACCTGCTCCCTGTCTGGAGGCGCGCCTTTATAGTGGTCAAGGACAAGCTCACTCAGGCTGGGGTGGCCAGTTTTCTGCCCATACCTAATTCATGCAGCTATTTTAATGCCTGGGAGGTTCTCCCTTCAGCGTGTCTCAGCCTCTCACCTTGCTCTCTCGTGTCCCTGCAGATCTGGGTGAGGAAGACCAGTGACAGCACCAAGATGAGGATCTACTTGGGCCAGCTACAGCGCGGGCTCTTCGTGATCCGCCGGCGGTCAGCGGCTTGACCTCCCGAAGAGCTCTCTGCCCTTGACCCTTTTTCTGCAGTGGCTTTTATTTTTGTTTTGTTTACTTCTTAATAGAAAAATTTTAACTTACTGGGAATAACTACTTGGCCTTGGAAATGAAGAACACCGTGTGGATTCTGTGGGGCACTTCTGTGGCTGGTCACATCCACCTATGTGTCATTCTTCCCTGCCTCAGCTTCTTCCCAGTCAGCAGTCACCAGGGAACGCTCATTTTCAGGAGTATTTAGGGTGTTTGATTTAGTTTCTTTTTATTTCTTTATTTTTTTGCTTATCCTTTGTCTTTTTTTTTTTTTTTTTTAACCTCCTCTGAGGTTGAAGAAACAGCTCTTCCTGTCAGTTATCTTTAGGTCTTTCTGCCATGAAGAGGAGTGGGAAGGAATTCACTCTGTGATGCATTCTCCATATTTGATTCTGGTTAGTGGATCACGCAGCTACTGACCTGGCCGAGCCCCATCTGCTGTTTCCCTGGAAGCGCGGGGCAGAGGTCCTAGCAGAGGGAGATGAATTCTCCTGGCTCTTGGCCTTCTTGGAGAGAGAAATGCCTGTGTGACATCTGGCACATGCATCCATTCCCCTGGCTGAACTATGGAACATTTGCCGGGGAGACTGCATTGAAGTAAATGGGGCTCTGGGGGAAGGGACGTTTCATGTCATAATGTGCTGAAGTTACCATATTTTAAACGTTATTTAATGCAGGCGATTTGTCCGCACACATTTGTTCCAACTCGGGCTGGAATGAGAAGTGGTAATTTCGGAAGTTTTTATTTGTACTTTCTTTCTCCCCCCAGTTTCTGAGTAGATTGAGGGAGCACATGGCGTAGGCAGCTGATCTGGGTTGTCCCTGGGGTGGGGTGTGGAGATGACAGTGCAGTGCTGATGATCTGTAGACTTATTCGTGTTGCTGATGCCACTACTGCAGATTGGCCGTTCCACACCTGTGGAACCTTGTCAGGCCCTGGGCACTCACAGCCTCTTGGGAGACCTGGTCTGCTTTGGAGACAGGAGGGCTGCTGTGGCCGCGGCCAGACCCCTGCGCTTGTCCTGATGCGGCCCAGGAAACCCTTCCCTGCACTCCCTGTTCCTTCCCCTTGTTCCCTTGTTTGGAGAAAGGCTTCCGTGGGTGGCGGGGTTGTCTGGTCTAGTTGCCATCTTGAGATGTTTAGAACATGGGATGGGAGCCACGGTCAGCGTCCCTGGGCAGTGACTAGACCTTACCCATCTTAGGAAATCTTTGTGAGTAATCCCCTTGGCCTCGGTCCCCGGGGTCCTCTCCATATTGTCTCTTGATGTACAAACCCACAGCAAGTTGGGGCTATGATGACATCAGTCACCTTCTGAGTTCTAGCTGCCACAAGGAGCAAACCCTCCTGGCTCCGAGTAAAGACGTACAGAGACCGTTTTGTCTTTATATCCACTTTTCTCATTTTTTCTGGTGTTGGGGTCTATTTTGAAAAGTTTCCTGGATGTTCTGTTTCTTCCCTGCCCTCCAGCCCCCCAGTGTTACATGTACTACAGTGACCCCAGCCCAGGGCATGTGGGCCTCACCTGTTCTCGCGGGCCTTTGGTTTGAAGGAGGACTTGCTTGGCTCACGGCTCGTGTGTGACATCTCTGTCACGCAGCTGTGCTTTATCTTCAGGTGCCCTGTGATGGAAACTAACTCAGATACGTTTAGTATGTTTTGCCATTGAGCTTTTCTGTAGCTGATACCTCCCTTGTCCTTAGGAGTGTGTACCAAAGTGTGTGTCTAACGGAGGGGGCATGTCCGTGGCCACTGGGGCTCTGCACCGAGGCGTCCAGCTGCCTTTTGTCCTTGCCTTGTCTGGGGCGCTTTTGTGAAGTAACCATTTATTTGAAGACCAGGGTATGGTGCTTTTGCCTTCTCTCTCCTGTTAACTTTTGGGGTGTCTGAGACCCCACAGAGATAGGCCTGGTCTCGGCCCGGCCACTGCCTTCTGCACGTTCTGAGCCCTTAATCACGATCTGGTGAGAACAGGCAGAGGCAAGGGAGACTTGACGCAGCACAGGAAATCATTTTCCTAATCCCAGATTTTTATTTAGTCACCTCAGAGGTGAAAAATGGGCAGTTGGACCCTTCTGACAGGCCTCTGTGGTGACCAGGGGCGGGATAAACACTGTTAGTACATCACGGTCCTTCTGTGATGGACGGACGCTAAAGAGGAAGTGGACTCGAGGTTCCTGCTTAAGGAGGAGGCTGGCTTTCCACCCAGGTGGCCGTTCTTACCTACAGGGTTTTGTCTCAGCTGACCTCAGCACACCAGCTGGACTCCAGTCCCGGGGCCTGCAGGTGACCCTTTGAGATAGGGTGGTGCGCGCAGCTCGGCCCTCGCAGCTGCACTTGGGTTTTGGTGGCTGGCCTCAGTGTTCACTGGAGGGTGCCCCAGTGTGTGTTTTCCCTCTTCCTGGGAGTCTGCCCTCCCCTGAGACCTCCTTTCCAAGCCCATGTCCTCTTACACAGTTCCCAGAGAGATTTCTGTAGCCATGCCAAAGCCAGGTGGTTGCATTCCTGCAGGTGCCGGTGTTCGTGGGTGTCTGCCTGCCCAGCTCAGTTCTAACTTCTAGCTAGGACCAGTGTGAGATCCAGGGGTTGGTCTGTATTCAGGATTGGGGGTTTTTCTAAGGGGGATAGATGGGGCTGGGTGGGGTTGATTGCATTTTTTACCTAACTCTGGGTGCAGGGGGAATCCTCTATTTTTTACAGTATTTTTTTTTCTTTTAATGTTTCCTTTTAGCCTTGAATCTTTACTAAATAATTTCCTCCTTATTTAAATTTTTTGTTTCATTTGGGATTTGACATCTTGGTACTTTGTGTTATACCGTTTTTTTTCCCCAAAGGGTTCAAACCATTTTTAATACCAGAACATGGTAAAATTGCAGCCATTTCAAGCAGCTGGTGGGCTTTTTATAAAACATTATTAGCTGGTACCATTAAATGTTCCGAGAAGTGAATGTAAAATGTATAGGTTTTTTTTTTTTTTTTCTTTTTTTTAAAAATAAACTTTCAAAGAGGAAACCAGCATGTAGTCTGTTGTATCCACTGGCCTGACAGATGACTGAAAGGTGTTTAAGTTCTCCTGTGGACTGTGGGGAAAGGCGTTGGGCTGGGGAGGAGTACACTGTATGTTCGTTCATCGTCAGGGAAGAGTGAGGTCATGATGTCGGGAAGGCGAGTTCTGATGTCTCAGGTTTTAAAGAGCAGTCAAGGGCTGTAGACCTTTAAAAGTAGTGTGTTCTCCATTACTTGCTGGGAATGATAAAATAATTTAATTTAAAATTGAGTAAATGAAATCGATCGTATGTGGAAGACCTTGAAGTTAGCTCAGGATGAGAGATGTTGTGAAGGAGTCAGTTCCTAAGCCAACGCGGCCGAGATGTGGGCCTACTTTTTCTTCTGTTAGGTGCACAGTCTCTGTTCTCTGCCTGAGGCTTTGATCCACTTTGAGTTGAGTTTTGTGCGTGGTGAGAGTTAGGAGTTTAAATTTCCTTTTGCTACAGATGGATTTCCGGTTTTCCCATCTCTGTGTGTGGAAGAGGCTATCTTTTCTCCAGCCCCAGCCCCGAGTTTTCTGTTTTAATTACCTGAACCGGAAAGCTCTTTCGCTCCCATAGTTGTTACAGTTTGAATCTGAAGTGTCCTTCTAGAGACCTGTGTATTAAAGACTTGGTCCCCATCTTGGTACTCTTGAGAGATTGGTGGGACTTCAAAGAGGTGGGGCCTGGTGTCACAGTTTATTTAGGTCATTGTGGCCGTGTGTTGAAGGGGACTGTGGGACACTGGTCCTGCCCCCCCCCCCATGGTGGCCCAGAGGTGAGCAACTTGCTCCCACTCGCAAGGACCCTGATGTCCTGCAGACCTGGGTGTGCTGAGTCGTCAAAGGCTCACAGGGAAGTGGGTCAAAAGCTCCAGAATTGGGAGCCTTGGTAAGGTAAATCTCTTCACACAGGACTCTTTCCTCCTGTAATTCCAGGACAGCCAGGTGCCTGTTGTCACTGGGAATGGGCAGGGATGTGATAAGTGGCGGAACATGGGATGTGGCTGAACGCAGAGTAGACAAAGCTGACTCAGGCTGAGCCTCCCACCCTCCTGGATGACCAGCAAGGCTTGCCCTTGACGTTAGGGGCCTCCCTTTCCCTGAGCACCGTGTGTGCGCCAGGCTTGTGCAAAACCTCCCACGAGAGACATTTTCTCGGGGGTCCTGACAGTAATGGGTGAAAGTCCTAATGTTCCGATCCAAGACTCCCCCATGAATTAATGTAATAATTAATTATAATGAAGCCTGAAACTCAGTTCTCCTTTAAACTCAGTGTGCCTCGTACACCGTAAATGCTCCATAAATGTTACTTGTCAAAGTTAGTTTAAATGAGGTATGAAGCTGAGTGTCGTGGCACTGCAATCCCATGACTCAGGAGGCTGAGGCAGGAGGATCGAGAGTTCAAAGCCAGCCTCAGCCACTTAGCAAGGCACTGAGCAACTCAGTGAGGCCCTGTTTCTAGGTTTGAAATAAAAAAAATAAAATAAAAAAGGCTGGGGTGTGGCTTTGTGAGGGCCCCTGGGCTGAATCCCCAATATTAAATAAATAAATAAGGTGTGAAGGCCAGCGGCTAAGTAGTAACAGCTAGGTCCGGGGGCTGGTCCTTGCTGGCATTCTCTGTGAAGCCTCATAACAGCCCTAAGGAGCAGAGACCTCCTTCCAGCCAGCATTCAGGGACAAGCGGGGGGAGGACCAAGGCTAGTCACAGGATGAGGTTCAGTGACTGTCAAGGGGGTGAGCCACAAGCTGGATCTTTCCAATCCTACACTGTTTCCCGTCACCACTGTATTTTGCAGTCCTTTTCCTCACCCCTTGGTGAAAGTTACATTAGAGGGGCTGGGGCTCAGCGGTGGAGTGCTCGTCTAGCACTGCGAGGCCCTGGGTTCGATCCTCAGCACCACATAAAAATAAATAAAATAAAGGTATTGTGTCCAACTACTTCTAAAAAATAAATATTAAAAAAAAAAAAAAGTTACATTGGAGTTGGGGACAATGATGTGCCACTTGGAGTCCCAACTACTATGGAGCCTGAGGCGGGAGGATCCCTTGAGACCAACCTGGGCACCACAAGAGACCCCATCTTAAAGGCACACACATCCTGTCAGCCTGCCCACGTGGTTCTTGAGCGCCTCCCCAGGAGGGTTTGGTTTGGTTTGGTTTCTGGGTCTGGAGATGGAACCAGTGGCCGGCACATGCCAAGCAAGAGCCTGGTAGCTAGAAACCTGCCTTTGCCTCTTTGCATGCACCGAGCAAGTGCTGGAGGTGGAGTTTGCTGGAGCCCTTTCTCCTCTGGGTGGCTCTGATTTCTCCCTTGGCAGAACAGCCAGCCGGTTAGGAGGTTGGCTTTTTGGTACCAGAGATTGAACTCAGGGGGCGCTCAACCACTGAGCCTATTCCAGCATTATTTTGTATTTTATTTAGAGACAGGGTCTCACTGAGTTGCTTAGGGCCTCACCATTGCTGAGGCTGGCTTTGAACTTGCAATCCTCCTATCTCAGCCTCCCTCGCCACTGGGATGGCAGGTGTGGGCCACTGAGTCGGCAGGAGGTTGCTTTTGTTGACATTGCATAATTATGACCATTCTAGAAAGAGAAGCACTTTCGTCCACAGTTGTTGGTCTTCCTGGGACCTACTTATACAGTGAGCAACGAGAGGGCCTTTGGAAGACACATCCAGATTTTTCCAGGTCACTTTCTTCTGTTCTTATCTATCTGGGAGTAGGGAGGAGGGTGGTGCCATGGAACTGGTTTCTAAAAGTGTAGGCAGAGAGCTGGACAGAGCCACCTGATGTTAGGGGCCTTTTCATGTCCTGTTCTCCCCTGGTGGTGCTCCAGTTCCAGGTCACCTGCTTCAGACAGTGTGCTCAGGCCATTAGTGACCTGCTTATGAGCCACACCTGGGATTTGCAGTGCTGGGCAAAGATGGGGATAAAACCTGTTTCCGGTCTCTCTCTATTTGTTTAAGATGTCCCAAGACCTGTCCTTGGTGAGGCTGGGCATCTCTCCTGCTTAAAAGAAAGAGCTAGAAACATGGGTGCCATGTCACTCTCTTTGGACATAATATCAGAGTGAGGAATATATTACCTTTAGGGACTTTGGTGTTTACCAGAACACACATTTTTCTGAATAACTGGTTATTAAGGCAGAAAGATATCTATGTTTCGGAGACTCACTACGGGAAAGGAGGAGATAAGATATGGCACAGGTGCCTCGGTGCTTAATCCCTTTGCCCATTTTCTCTAATCTGCGTTTGCTCGATTACCTTAAAGATACAGATCTGTAAAGTAACAAAATTCACTTTGCTGACATGAGAAGACCAATAACCGAATCTGAGCCCTGCCCCACCCTGTCCCTTTCTGAAGGAGCTGAGGGCTTGGCAGAGTGTTGTCCCTCCTGTGGGGGAGGCCGGGATCTGTTGGAATCTCCCCTCCAAAGACTCATGATGTGGGGTAGGGGGCGGTTAAGGCAGGCGGATTTCCAGAGCCAGGCCAAGCAGCTCCCCAGGGCCTGGTACCAGCAGGCACCGAAGGCAGCTCAGGCCAGCAGCCCCTGCAGGGAACCAGGAATCACCTCTTTCACCACGGGTTCTGAGAACAAAGGCAGGATGTGAATCTGGCTTGGCTCCCTGACTTGACCTTTGGCAATTTAATTTCCTGGAACTTGACTTTTCTCATCTGTTAAAATCTACCTTGTATATTTTTGAGGAGTCTTGTAATATAAACACAACTCTATGTGCTAAGTATTTTACACATATTCATTGAATCCCTATGACACTTTGAGTTAGGTACTATAATAATCCTCAGTTTATAGTTGAGGAAACAGAAAGGTGAAGTCACCTGCCCAAGGTCACACAGCTAGTAAATGGCAAGCCAAGATTCTAAGCCCAGATGTTCTCTCCAGAGTTCCTGTCTTCACTGTGCTGTACTTTGAAGCATATATGGCAAAGATCAAATGCAGGGACTGCTCAGTCTGTGGAGACTGTCCCCACAATTACAGCTGCTGTTAAGTCTGTGTCAAATCCTGAGAGACCAGAACAGGTTCAGGAAGCTGGCTGAACACCAACAGGCCATGAAGGTAAAGCTTCTGGCTTTGGAGGTCTTCTAGGCATCAGCTCTGACAGCTGGGTTCTGATTGTCCCAGGGCAGAGGAGAGAAGGGTTCGGGAGCCCAAGTCCAGGTGGTTCAGGAAAGCGAGCTAATCAGATTAGTTAGTGTCTGCCACACACAAGGGACTCGCCCTGTTTGCCATCCTTGACTTAGTTTGGTCTCCTCGTTTTGAAGATGAAAACAACCAAGGCCCAGAAATGTTAACTGACTCCAAGGTCACATGGCTGGTTATAAGCAGGGTAGGGCACCCATTTGAGGTCCTGCTTGCACCAGGCACTATGCTGGAAAGTGCAGGCCACAGCCCACTTTTGCTGGCTAATTTGGTGCCCTGTGGGTTTGTCTTGGCCTCTGCTTGTGCCTGTGGTGGAGGTGATGGTGGTCATAGCCCTGGCTCTGCCATTCATCAGCTGGGACTCAGGTACCTAATGTCTGTATCTTGGTGTTAGAGTACACTTGACCCAGTGTGCCAGGGACACACTGGGCTGTTTTAGCACCTGTTATGGTTTGGATGTGAGCTGTTCTCCAAAAGCTCATGTGTGGGACCCAGCAAGAATGTTCAGAAGTGAAATAGATGAAGAGAGCTGTAACCTCATCAGTGGATTAATCCACTTGAATGGGTTAACTGCGTGGTAAGTGTAGGCAGGAAAAGTGTGGCAGGAGGAAGTAGGTCACTGGGTGTGTGCCCTGGATGGGCGTTTCTTGTCTCTGGCCCCTGCCTCTCCCTGGCCACCATGAGCTGGGCAGCTCTCCTCCGCCACCCTCTTCCACCATGATGTTTCTGCATTGGAGTCAGCCAGCCAGCAATGGGCTGAACCCCCAAAATAAACATTTCCTCCTCTAAGTTCTCAGATACATCAGTCACAGCGACACAAAGCTGACTAACAGCACCAAAAGTCTTGCATCCCAGGAACCCTTTAGACCCAAACAAAAAAGGAAACTGGTGGACCAACTTCTCGGTTTCCTCCTTCCTGAGAAGGAAGTGAGGATTTCCACTTTTCCACAGAGTTGATTTGAGGATTAAATGCTTGTGGCTAAGCAGTCGGAAATAGTGTTGGGGCTGGGGCTGGGGCTCAGTGGTAGAGTGCTCGCCTAGCACCTGTGAGGCCCTGGGTTTGATCCTCAGCACCACATAAAAATAAAATAAAGATATTGTATCCACCTAAAACTAAAAAATAAATATTAAAAAAAAGTAGTGTTTGGAACATAGTAAGCCCTCAATACATATTTATCATTTCCATTTTTATTGGAACAAAGAATCTCCACTACATAGTACATCTCGGAGAACTTAACTGTCATCCCAAACAAAACAGACACCTTTGCATGACCATCTTGGATTATCGGCAGCCAATTGTTTAGGTTTTTTCTTCTTCTACTTGAAATGGTAACTCATCGTGAACTTGAAGAGTGTGTTAGTCGTTGCATTCAATTCCAGTCACGTTTATTGAATACTAGTGCATGGTGTTGTCCTGGGTTCTTCTATTTTTTATATTTGGTACTGGGGAATGAACCCAGGGGCACTTTACCACTGAGTTCCATCCCCAGCCCTTCTTATTTTTTGAGACAGGGACTTGCTAAATTGCTGAGGCTGGCCCCAAACTTGCGATCCTCCTGCCTCAGCCTCTGCCCTAAGTTCTTTTGGGGGATTCAGAGAAAGGAAGGCAGACCTTGAGCCTTGTCTGTGGTCAGGAATAGGAATTCCATGCAGAGGAGGTGTCAGGAGCAAAGCACAGAGGTTACAACACGTGGGGCGTGTTCACAGTCATGTGAGGGTGTGCTCAGCACCCTTTGAACTTGGAAATCCATTCTCTCCCAGTCAGTGTCCTTTCCTCCTTCCACCAGGTTCGCCTTGCTGTTCCTTTCTGCCCCTCTCCCTTCTCCTCCTTCTCCTCCCTCTCCCCGGCCCACCGGCTCGCTCCTCCTCCCCTCTCATATCGCCAGTGCGGTGGCTTGTGGCAGTCCTGCAGTGACGCTTTCCAATTTCACACTTACATGCTCCTGAAAGTATTCGCAAACTGACTCCTATGTAAAACCAATAAAGGGCGACAGCACGCGTCCCTGTTAGACAGTCATTTTGCTGGGCTGCCTCTCTTCTCTCTCCGTCGCCACTCTTCTCCCAGACCTCGTGATTTGCCCTTTCCAGACACGGAAGCTCCCAGAATCCAGCCACGGTGGGGCTCTGCAAGCATCTGTCCTAAGAATTTAAATTAGAGCTCCCATGGATGGAGGTTCATGGGCCTGGGCAAGGGCTACTTTCCATTCGTTGTTTAATACACCCGACTACCATGCCATGTGGGTCTGAATGATTCCCATTGCACAGATGAGGAAACTGAGGCTCAGGAGGAGGAAAGAGTGCTAACCATGCACCACATTCACTCGTTGTTTCTGCCCTTGGCTCACCCGTCCTGATGCCTGCTACCAAGGCTCTAGGATGCTTAGCTGTCATCTGAGCCAACCGGCTCCATCTTTACACCTGGAAACACCTAGAAGAAAGGAACTTGCCCAGTCACAGAGGTTAATGGTAGAACTGGAGCTAGAACTCAGGTTTTGTTCTTCTCAAGTCAAGGAACTCAAAATGGAGAAAAATACCAGTGTTGAGAGAGTACCCAAGGCCAGGTAGACTGGGGTTTGAATTTCATCTGTACTGCTTGCTTGTAAGCTGTGTGACCTTAGGCAAATCGCAAAATCTCTCTGGGCTCCAGTTTCCTCATTTAGAAAGCAGGATTGTAGTGCCCATGTCAGGTTTCCTGTGAGGATTCGATGAGGTCGCAAGTTTGACAGCACAGTGACTGTCATGCTTAAAGCAAGCCCGAGGTTCCTGAGTGCTTCAGGAAGTGGAACCCAGGCTGCAGAGGCCCAGGCTCAGTGGCTCTCGTTATCCTGGGTTGTGATCACTCTTGTCCCACCCGCTGGGGTCATCATGCCTTCCAGGGTCCCCACCCGGGGAAGCCCACAGAGGCCCAGTCACAAGCTGACAAATCCAAGGCAAGCAGCTGTGCAGGCATCTGTTCCCCTCGCTGACCTTGGAGGAGACCTTGAACTGCTCCCTGGAGGACCGAGACCCAGTGACTGCGAGGCAGAGAGCACAGGGACTGGATTCTTTTTCCTCCAAATCCCCTGGGACCCCGGTATGCTGTCAGTGCACATTAAGTGCTTGTTGAACGAACGAACGAATGAATGAATGGCTACTGCCTCGTGCCCTGTCGTAGGGGCTTGCTAATCTTTCTAAAAATCGAAGGGATGCACACAGTGGACCATGAAGGGTGCCCATGCTCTACTGTCCCTGTCACCCCCTCCCGGGGATTATATCCCTTCTTTAACCTGACTATTCTGGGATTTAGCATCTATCTCTAGTCTTTTTGGGAAAGCCAGGTATTTCAGCTCTAGGTGCCACCTGGTCAGTTCCTGTCCTACTAGTCCCCCGCCACTTTCTCCGCCCAACGTTGATTCCGTTACTCTGAGCGAGGCAATACTCAGTGTTTACGTTCTGACTATGTCAACTGTGGTCACAGCCGAGTCACATTGTAAACCATGGTTGTTTTTCTTTCCTTGAAGCTCTTCCTGTTCCCTCTCCCAGGAGTTAATCGTTCTCTTGGGTTTTTCTTTTTGTTGTTTGCTTAGTTTTCTGTGTATTTAGGGTTAATTCAATCCCCACATCCTCACCAAGTGTTCACATTTCCCCTAAGACCTTGCCACATGCCAGGTTTTCCATCGATCTTGTCACCTTGGAAAAGCCTCCTCCCTGGGCACCCATGCTGCTCTGCTCTGGGCTTGTACCCAGCTGTCACTCCGGGGTCGCCCTTCACCACCCTCCTGGAGATGTCCTTTTCCCTCTTTGGGGTTGGGATCACCCATTTCTCATTGGAGTGCCTTCCTGTGCCTTACTCCCCCAGTGTGGAAGAACACATCTTCTAGAACCTTCCCAAGCATGATTAAAATGCTTTATTCTGGGGCTGGGGTGGTGGCTCAGTGGTAGAGCGCTTGCCCAGCATAGCATGTGTGAGGCACTGGGTTTGATCCTCTGCATCACATAAAAATAAATAAAGGTATTGTATCTATCTACTTTAGATAGTATTGTGTCTATCTACTTATCTATTTAAAAAAATTTAAAAAAATACTTTATTCTGTTTGCTTCATTGAAAGTTTGGCTGGTGTAACTGCATTTTGTGATTCCCCAAAGGTAGGTCCTTACACTGCAGAACTGAAAAGGCTCATAAGTGCTTAGCCCTCAATGTGTATTTTAATGAGCACCCCATTGCTTCACCTCCATTTCTAAAGGCTCCTTGGGCTGCTAAGTTACTATCCATGCCTTTCTCCATTGTCAGTGTTACAGTTTAGAGTGTGTGGTGTGTGTGTGTGTGTGTGTGTGCGCGCGCGCGTGCGTGTATGTGTCTGTGTTTCTTGAATCTACTTTTCAGCTTCTAACATTTGGTCATTTCCCCTAATGCTCTCCATTCTGGCTGGTTGATTTCTAGCTTGGAAACCATTTTCCTTCAAGATTTGAAGGTGTTGCTTATTGCTTTCTGGCTCCAATGTTGAGAAGTCGGGAGCCATTCTGATGACTGAGTCTTTGGTCTGACTGTTTCTGTCACTGGGAACTCATGAGATCCTTAGTCAGGGCTAGTGCTAGTGCTTAGTCAGAGCTAGAGCTAGTGAGATTTCGTGACATTGGGCCCAGACTCGGACTTGTGTGTTAAGCAGTTAGGGGATTTCCAATTTGGGAAACTTGTGACCTGAAGTTCTTGGAACTCTGAATCTGTGGGTTCTACATCCAGAGTTAGCCAAGCACATAGTAAGGATGTGGTCAGGTCTGCAGTAGTTATATCTGTATTATTGAACATGTACAGGTTTTCTTGTCATTGTTCCCTAAACAATAGAGTGTAACAACCATTTGCATGGCATTTAAATGATATTGGGTGTTATAAATAATCAAGAAATGATTTAAATATAGCCTGCACTAAGTGCAGGCTATATTCAAACACTTAGCCAAGAAGAGTCTGAGCATCCTGCAGATTTTGTTATCTGATGGGGCGGGGACATCCTGGAGCCAGTGCTCAGCAGATACTGGAGAATGACTGTGCATATTTGGTGGATGTGGCAGCCAGCCTCCAAGATGGCTCCCAGTGATCCTTGCCTCACATCCTTGTGCTCTATGTACTCACCCTGGATTGGGTTGGCAGTTGTTACCAATATCCTACAACAGGAGCATATCACTACTGGGAACGAGTTATAAAGGATTCTGACTCAGTTGTTCTCTCTTGGATGACTTGCTTTAGGAGATGTCAGCTGCCATGTTCAGCAGACCTTTGGGAGGCTCACATGGTGAGGAACTGGGGCCTCCTGCCAGTATCTAGCTGGTAACTGAGGCTTCCTGTCAGTAGCCATGTGAGCAGGTCACTGGGAGTAGATGCTCCATCCCCAGTTGACCCTTCAGATGACACTGCAGCCCCTGCCGGAAGATGGACCACAGCCCCCCGCCCCCGCAAGCTGCTGCCAGGTTGACCCCCAGAAACTGAGCCTGATAATTAATGCTTTTTATTAGAAGCTACTGAGTAATTGGAATCATTTGTTATGCAGCAATGGGTAACTCCTGTTACAGGTGATTTTCTCCCTCTCAATTTTCCCTCTCTTTGCTTTGGGACTTCTGTTATGTGGCTTTAACAGTCTTCACAGTTTTTAAAATCTGTTTTCCATTTCTTAGTCTTTTTACTCTATGTGCTGGGAAATTTCTCAACTTTATTTTCTAATCCTTGTATTGAGATTTGCTTTTGCATTTAAAAAATTGCTAGAAGTTATTTTCACTTTTAAATCTCTTCTTTTAAAAAGTATTATCCTGTTCTTAAGTCTTTTAATTCAGAAACCCGTTGTTTTATCCTCTCTGAAGAAACCTCTAGTCTTTTGGGGGGGGGGGCGGTACCCAGGATTGAACTCAGGGGCGCTCGACCACTGAGCCACATCCCCAGCCCTATTTTGTATTTTATTTAGAGACGGGGTCTCACTGAGTTGCTTAGCACCTCACTTTTGCTGAGGCTGGCTTTGAACTTGGGATCCTCCTGCCTCAGCCTCCCGAGCCGCTTGGGTTACAGGTATGCACCATCACACTGGGATGAAACCTCCGACTTTATGCCAGGTTGGTTATCACCTGGTCCATCTCTCTCTGGTGCTGGGGGTTGAGCTCAGGGCACAGTAGGTGCAGGCTCTATCGCTGAGCCACATTCCCCAGCCCCTTTTACCTACTTTTCAAGAGGGACCTGGTGCTGCTGATCCACAGTTCTCAGCTTTCTCTTCTGTCAGCTGAAGATTCAGTCGTGTTTTTAAAATTTACATGCAGCTTCTACAGTTTGTTTTCCAATTCTCTCCATTTCAGTGACATTAATTTTTGTTTTTAACTTTGCATTGGTTTTAGTAGGATTTCATAGAAAAAAGAAAAAAACACATGTGTATTTGACCCACTTTACCCTATTCATTAATGCCTTGCCTGTCCCCATCTCTGTGGGACCTGCTGTGACTCATCCAGCCCTTGCTCATCAAGACAGTAAAGGGGACATTGGCTGTCTTAGAGTCACCGTGGTTCTGAGGTCATCGTCTATGAATAACTGCAGTGGGAACATTAGTAGATGGTTCCTTAGTAATCAGTACATCCTTACTTATTGCAAAGCCACCTATGTGCGCCTGAAGTCATGTTGGTGGCCTTTAACTACAGACTTTGACTTCAGAGCTGAGTGCCAGGATTTAAGAGAGGAATGTACATACACACACTGAAGGTCTGAATGTGTGTATCTAACACAAGGCCTGTGGGTGTAGATGCATATATGTGCAATAGGCACATCTCCAAAATGAGCTTCTTACAAACAAAACCCACCTTTGGACTGTGGGTGAATTGAGAAGCATGAAAAATGTTTAGCCTAAAGTATATTTACATATTCATGACGTCTTCAAAGCCAAGCTGTTGAAAAGGCTAAGCCACCTGGAACACAACTATTCTAACACAATGAGGCATCCTGGAAAATCAGAGTCCTAAGCAGGGCTCAGAGGAATTTTCAGAGGTGACCTCATCCAGCCCCCTGCCATCACTGTGATAAAGACTGTTTTGGATTTGCCACGTCCTTTATTAGCATTTACTCCCAGCCTTCCTCATGTGATAGGGATGGCAATTATGTGGCACACTCATCACGATTCTTCCTGGTTGTACCCATGGCAGACATTACTAATCAATCATGGCCTTCATCCTCCCCAGGCTCAAATGTGCCATCTCTGAATCCTTTTCCACAGTGTTCCTGGCAGTGGGGAGCAATTGCCCAGGGGGTGGGGGGCACAGCAGAAGAGGCATATAAGCCATCTCTGGTGGGTCTTTTATCACCAACCTCAGGTGGACATATTGCAGCTCATATCACTATACCTAGAACTGATGTAGGCATGATCCTTCCAGAACAGAGGAGAGTAGAACGCGCGTGTGTGTGTGTGTGTGTGTTTGTGGTCTAAAATAGTTTTAAAAGTTTTTGTTTTGTGCTCCCACATCTCGTGATTTCCCTGCGTCTAGGTGAGTGTAGAGTTACTTTCTTGAACTTCAACACACTTGAGATTTACCCTACGGGGGTGTGTTGTCATCTTTGAACTCTAGGGGTCATCAGATCCAGCCTACCTCCTGCTTTTGTAAATAAAGTTTTATTGGAACAGCTATGTGTTATCGAAACACATGCTTTGTCTATGTCTGCTTTCACACTGAAGGGCAGAGTAGCAAAAGAGTGTCCAGCCCAAAACAAAATATTTGCCTCCTCTTTACAGAAAGGGTTTTCTGGTCTCTTTCAAAATTACCAAGCTGCCTTTTGCTCCTGGCTGTCATCCAGTATTTACTCCACGCACTTTGAACTCTTCTACTAACCCACTTAATTATCCTTTCATCCAGCCTGCTTTTCTCCATTGCTCAAGGCCTCCTGAGCAACCTAAAGTGCCCCATTGCCATTGAGATGCTAATGATAACACACCCCACTATTTGTTGAGCACTTGCTATATTCCTGGCAATGCTAAGCACTCCACATAAATTAAGGGAACAACAGTCATTGAATTGCTTGGCCTAGAGCCTGGCAGGCGGTTGAGCACTCAGTGATTATTTTTAACTTTTACTGCAGCCCTAGGAAGGGGTAGGTATTATGAAACAATGAGTTTTAAGTAGCTTATCAGAATAGGCAAGCAGGTAAGTGGCACAAGTAGATTCTAACTCAATTCGGACGGGTTCAAAAATTTGGTGTCTTTTCATTCAGCCATCTCTGTTTCTAGGATATTCTTCTGACTTGCCAGTGTAGTAATCTGTCAAATAATTATAACAATGGGCATTATATAAATACAAGTACACCTCAGTATCTGGAGGAGGTTTGCTCTAGGACCAACCTCAGACACTCAAACATGCAGATGCTCAGTCCCTTGTGTAAAATGCCAGTGTTTGTACCCTCCTGTGTACTTTAGATCACACTGGCTACTTATAATACCTGATACAATGTAAATGTTCAATAAATAGTTGTTACAATGTATTGTTTTGGGAGAAATGACTAGAAACAAAGGTGTGTGTGTGTGTGTGTGTGTGTGTGTGTGTTTAGTACAGACACCATTGTAAACTTAAGTATGCAGTGTGAGATTTGTGGCTAGTTGATCTGCAGAACTAGCAGATGTGGAGGGTCAAATGTATATCTCTATTTCTACCTATTGGGGTGTGTGGGGGGTAGTGTATTACCTCACATCCTCCCAACAGATAGATGGTCAGGTTAGATATTGTTCCTGTTTTACAGGTGAAGAAACTGAGGCCGAGATGGCCATTCAGCTAAGCTTCTAGTTAGTGTAATTCCAAGTTGGTTTAATTGCAAAGCACTTCATAGGGCACTGCTGTGATAAACCTGTGTCTGAGCTGACTTTCATATGGCATTTTCCGCCAATATATATTTATAGAGCACCACCCTTATCAGATACTGCTCCTAATTCATGGTACTTTTTCTTTTTTTTTTTTTTAATCTAGAGTGAATTTCTTTTCCAAGAGCTCACAAACTGTTTAAAGTTTATTTTCAATTTAATGAACACGGTAACAGATTGATTGGGGTTGATTTCTCAACTTTCCAATGGTTTTGAAATCTTGGATGTTTCTTTGTACCTCAGTTTCCCTATCTCTGAAGCATACCCATTTTTACATCCTCTGATTCTCAAAGTGTATGAGATCTTGAACAAGAGAGTTTCTATTAAACAGAGGTTGTGATGTGGCAGTTTGAGGGTAGGATCCAACCCAGAGATATTTTCTTTGGCTTACACTGTGGATTTTAAGAAAGTGAATTAATTTAAAAAGTTTTAAATGTTGAGATTTTCTAGTTTCTCTTGAATACTTAGATCCCCTTGCAAACTGGGGCTTGTTGTCCTGGGCACATGGGGTTGGGGGAGCACATTTTCCTGTCACCTCTGGGGTCTGTTTTTTCTTTATCCTGGATCCATATCAGCTGCTATTTAAAATGTCCCGTTTTAGTCATTTACTTGATACTCTGGTCCTTGTAGACATTTTAATTTGAACTTCCACATTGAAGGAGGAGAGATTTGAGCTGGTCATGAGAAAGAACATCATCAACAGAAAATGTGCTTCCCAACCCCTTGAACTGAATGGATAGTAAACCTTAATTCCCTGGTTCTATGTATTTTAAGGGAACTTACCTTGAAATCATAACAGGACCTTTGAAATAAGAATAAATGACAGAAATGCTCTCTTTAACCTACCCAGACATCATCTCAGACTGCAAGGACCTCCTACTCACTGAGGGCAGAATCTTGCCTAAGGTCATGGGACTTCCAGCCGGGCCCCCCAAGAAGCCCGTTGGCTCCTTGGCTGGCACCCTGGTTTTTTTTTCTTGAATTTGATCTTCTGTAGGGGAAACACAGCGATGTGCCACTTAACAATTGTGACGCACTCTGAAAAATGCGTCACTAGGCCATTTTGCTGTTGTGTGAACATCCCAGGAGTGTCCTCAAACAAATCTAGGAGGCGCAGGTCAGTCACTCAGGGTGGGTGGCTTTCTTTCTTTCTTTCTTTCCTTCTTTCTTTCCTTCCTTCCTTCCTTCCTTCCTTCCTTCTTTCTTTTAAAATATTTTTTAATAGACCTTTATTTTATTCATTTATTAATATGTGGTGCTGAGAATTGAACCCAGTGCCTCACACATGTGAGGCAAGCACTCTTCCATTGAGCCACCACCCCAGCCCCTCAGGGTGGCTTCTTGATGCAGCGGAGAGACCCAGGAAACAAGTGTACGAGGCTGCTGCATCACAGTGGCATAATGTTTCACTGTTTTTCGATAAGTAGGCATACATTTTAAAACAGGAAGTATAATATAATAAAGGCATAAAACAGTAACCGTAGTTGGTCAGGTGTTAGGTGCCCTACCTGACTATGTGTGCTGTACCTTTATGTGACTGGCATCACCACAGACACGGGCCTTGATTTATCCCTAGGTGATAGGAATTTCACAGTTTCATTATTAAATATGGACTCACCATTGTATATGTGGTCCATGGTTGACCAAAATGGCATTATGGCTGGGAGTGGGGGAGCACGCCTGTGATCCCAGCGACTCTGGAGGCTGAGGCAGGAGGATTGCGAGTTCAAAGCCAGCCTCAGCAAAAGCGAAGCCCTAAGCAACTCAGTGAGACCCTGTCTCTAAATAAAATAAAAGATAGTGCCGCAGTCTGGCTGGGCTGGGGATGTGGCTCAGTGGTCGAGTGCCCCTGAGTTCAATCCCTGGTAATGCCCTCCCCCCCCAAAAAAAATGGCATTATGGACACATGACTGTACTTTATTTGGCATAGTTTGTTTTTTTTTTTTTCCTCAACAGACACTTATGGTTGAATATGACTGTGTGCCTGGCCCTGTTCTAGACACTGTGGCAAACACTCTTCAAGGACAGCTGGCTCTGGACTTCTGTTTTTAAGGTTTCATTCTTACAAAGGGGACTAACAAAGGAAAGAGTGGGTAGTTCTGCCAAAGTGTCAGTTCTTTGGGGCACTGAGGTGATTTCCTGGATGTTCCTGTTTGGTTGATTTAACTGCCTGTTTTCAAGGACCAAGTGGTGGTCGGGTTTATGCTCATCTTGAAAGCTACAGTTCATTTGCTCGGCGCTTCCCACACCACACTGCCGTGTCAGCAGGACCCGGGCTGGGGCGGTCACTGATGCTCCCGGGAGGCAGGCTGGCCCTCCCCGGGTGATCTGCACAATTGCTCATCTCATTGCACAAAAAGCACAGGGCTAATGGGAAAGGGAGAGAGCTTTGTGGAAAGTGTTTTGTTTGGGTTTTCTGGAATAGGCTGTCTCCTTCCCCTGCCAGCTCTGTTCACAAGGAGGAGAATAAACAAGAGAATCAGGACTGGCACCAGCCTCACTCCCATTCAAAGTGTCCTCCCCACAAAATACCGGCTGCTGTCATGGATCAGAGTCAGCCCCTGAATCTAGGACCTGGGTCCAGCTTCTCAAATGTTCTCCCTCCTGAATCAAGTGCAGACTGTGTGGGAGGAGAGCAGACGTCAGGATGGGTCCCTGTACGTGGCAGGGTCTGTTTCTTAGTTACCCTGAAAGCATCCCTGGGGACAAGTTATCTAATTTGGAGATGATCCTAGGCAGCTTGGCGAGGGAGTGGGAAAGTGGGACGACAGGCAAGGGGAGGAGGACAGGAAAAGGTAGGATAGAGAGTGAGTCACCACTTGGGCAACAGGGCACTGTCCTGCTGGGGACCTCTAAGGCTGCTCTGTCCAATAGGAATAATGCAAGCCGAAAATGCAGGCCACATATTTGCATTTTCCTGTAGCCACTTTAAAAAGTGGGAAAAAAAAGGTGGGTGCAGTGGTGCACACCTGTCATCCCAGCGGCTCGGGAGGCTGAGGCAGGAGGGTCACAAGTTCAAAGCCAGCCTCAGCAAAAGCAAGGCACTAAGCAACTCAGTGAGACCCTGTCTCTAAATAAAATACAAAATAGGGCTGGGGATGTGACTTAGGGGGTCAAGTGTACCTGAGTCCAATCCCTGGCATCCCCCCCGCAAAAAAAAGTAAAAAAAAAAGTTCATTGACCCCAATATATCCAAAATATTATTCTTTCAGTGTGTTATCACTATAAAAATTGAGATTTATTACATTTTTTTTTCATCCCAAGTCTGAAATCTGATGTGTTTTTATTTTTTTAATTTATTTTTCATTTTCCATTTGGACTAGCTACATTTCAAGTGCCATGTGGTTAACAGCGACCAAACAGGGCAGAGTGGGTCCAAGAGACCATGTTAGAAGACAGCTTAGAATTGTCCCACAGGGGAGTGTATGTTTTTAAAAAACATTATTTATTTATATGTGATGCTGAGAATCGAACCCAGTGCCTCACGCATGCTAGTCAAGTGCTCTACCGCTGAGCCACAATTCCAGCCCTGGGGGAGTGTATTTATTGACCAATTTCTGTTAATTGGTTGAGAGTCACTCTTGGGAATATTATCCCCAGGTACTTTTGGTCCACTCTGTATCTCAAGAACACCTTCAGGTTGAGAGACACAAGAAGCCATAACCATGTACAAAAAAATGTCTACAGATGACCTTCTGAGGATATGGAGGGAACTAGAGTTTCTGCTGTTACTCAAATGTTTATATGTTGGTTGATTGACAGTCTCTAGATTCCTGCCTTTTTGCTTTAGGTTTTGGTTCAGAATAAATACTACCATGCACGGTTGTACAGGTTGAGCACTACATAACCCAAAAGGGCACCATTCACCTGAGATCTTTAGACTGCAGTATGCATGACAACCCTAAATTTATGCAGTGTCCAACCTGACCAACTCCCCAGGTGAGGACTGTCAGCCTCTTACCTCTTACTATGCTCGTCACTTTGGGTCACTTCAGGGAAAGAATCCAGGATTGTAAAAGCAGACCTATTCACTTGGACTTCGCTACAATATTCTGTCTTTTCAGGGTCACTAAACATTTTTAAGCACCTGACACCATTTTCTTGCAAGCCGGCATCATGAGTAATCAGCGGAAGCCGGCACCTCCAGGGCCCTGCAATCACTCTGAAGGAGTTGGCTTCATGCCTGCCACTAATTTTAGCTTGCAATCTGCAGAGGGTATCAATAAGTCTTTGTGACAAGCACCCTTGCAGACCGGGCTTGGGAATGGCTGTTGCCGAGGCTGGGAGATGGGTGTAAGCAAAGTCTATGGTTCAGACCTTCCTCCCTGGGGGTGGCCTTCCCCACTCCCCCCTGCCTGGGCCTCCCTTTCCACACTGGGCTTCCTCACTGCAGTCACCCCTAAGGTGTCCGACTTGTCAGAGACCCCCTGGGTGCATGAGTTCTGTCATGCAGTCACAGAGGGGCTCTTAATTGACTTTGCTCCTATTTCATTTGGTCCTCCACGGTGGGTGACAAGCCTTGTGAGTAGAATCAAATTGATCTGATTGGGAGCATCTAGAAAAAAAAAATTTAAAGGCGTTTGCAGGAAGGAAGTCATAGAATTAATTGAATTCAGCGTGCAAAGCAACTCAGAAAGCAAGCTTTCGAGCCATTTCCTGTTACAGACGATGAGTTAGAGAATATGAGAGGTCAGGGAACTCATTCAATGTCATGCAGTGTGTTAGTCACAGAGGACTGGCATTCTTCATGGAAAAGGCTGTGTCTTGTTTGCCTCCCCAAGGCGCTATGTCCAGCACGTGGTGAGCATCCACCAATGTCAGTGGAATGAATTGAGACATGTCTTTAATGTCCAGGTTACCAAGTGGCAAAAATATAGACATTCTTTCTTGTGTGTTTGTTTTCTCCAACACAGCATCCCCTCCTAAGAGGCTCTCAGCCTCTTACCCCTTACTATGCTCATCACTTTGGGGAAACAGTAAAGGATTGTTAGAGTAGATGTAGCCACTTGGGCTTAACTGGGATATTCTGTCTTTCAAGGGTCGTGGAACATTTTAAGCACCTGACACCATTTCCTCCCAGGTTGACATCATGGGTAACCAGCTGGGCGGGGCCCCAATTAGCCAATCAGGGTATTCCATTCCCTGAGCCTGAGTGATGTGCTCATTGACTGACATGCCATTCAAGCCAGCCCCACTGAAGCCAGAGACTCAGTTCTGGACTTCTGATCATGTCACCAAACAGCCTGAGAAGGCAGCCAGTCCAGAGCAAAGCAGCCTCAGAGAGCCAGGCCCAGTTTTAGTATGGCCACTGGCCACCAGTATCCTGTCCCTACACTTCTCAGTTATGTAAGAGGGAAATGCCCTCTGTTAGAAAACCAGGTTTTTTTCATTTGTACCTGGCCAACTAGCTTTAAAGTATGGAAGAATAAAACAGCCTCCAATTAGCTTAGTTCTTTAGACATCTCCTAATGTTTGGATGTTCACCCTCTCAAGCTCGAGGAAAGTGGCCCCTCTTCAGTCTCAGAGGATAAGTGTTGATTAGCCTGATACTAGCCTGATGATTTTCTTTGCCAATGATTTCTTTTGGAATATGCATTCAAAGCAACCCTGGTGAATGAGACCTAAAGAAAGTTTGATGTGTAGATTCTAGGATAGGTTTTCCTTTTGCACAAAGAGATAAACTGCTTTTTTTTTTTTTTTTTCTGTGTGAGGATGTGATGGCTGGATCTACAGCAATTGGCTGGGATCATGAGGAACCAAGTCTGAGAATAAGAGCCAGTGTGGTAAAGCAAAGAAATATTAAAAAGCCTGTATTTCTTTCTTTTTTTCTTTTTCAGTTCTCAATGGACCTATATATTTAATTAATTTATTTATAGGTTGTGCTGAGAATCAAATCCAGTACCTCACACATGTCAGGCAAGTGCACTACCACTGAGCCATAACCCCAGCCCCAAGCCTGTGCTCTTCATGATAGCTTTGAACTGTTAAATTTCATTATTTCCAGACTTTAAAATATTTGAGATGCTATTATATATATTTCTTTTTTTTTTTTTTTTTTGAGACAGGGTCTTGCAAAGTTGCTGAAACTGGCCTTGAACTTGCAATCCTCCTTCCTCAGCCTCCTGATTCTCTGGGATTACAGGCATTGGCACCAAGCCTGGCTCTAGATGCTATAATTTTTTAATGCTCTTATCACTTGGAATTCTGTTATTTGCAAATTTCCTCTGAAGTGCTGTGACTCTATAGAACCTTATTTGTAGAACAGCCTGTAGGCTAACTTTTAAACTAGAAAAGATTTTTAAATCTTGGCCCTATTGACATTTGGGGCCATAATGCTTTGTCGTGGGGGACTGTCATGAGCATTTCTGAATTCACCAGCACCTGTGGGCTCTATGTACTAGATGCCAATAGTACCTTGTCCTCAGTTTTAAAGACTTCAGACTGCCAAATGTCCTTTGGGGACAAAATTATCCCTAGCGGAGAACCACAGAACTAAAATTACTTACTGCCCAAGTATTTTAGAAAAATAAATTTACTGTACTCTAACAGTTAATTTTATATGTAAAATTGCCTGGGCCATGGGGTGCCCAGATAGCTTGTAAATCATTATTTTTTGGTTTATCTTTTAGGGTGTATCTGAAAGAGACTGACACTGGAATCATAGAGTGGGTTTTGAAGATGGCCCTCCACCATGAGGGGGGAATATCACCCAAACAACCGAAGGTTCAAATAGAACAAAAAAGGTTAAGGAAAGACAGATTTTCTCTGTCTCTGAGCTGGGACATCTATCTTCTGCTCTTGGATATTACCCTCTTGGTTCTGGAAGTTTCAGACTAAAACTAAATGATATCATTGGCTTTCCTGTTCTCCCAGCCTGCAGTATGGGGTTTCCCAACCACTTGACCCATCTCTAGAACATATACACACCCTATTGGTTCTGTTTTTTTGCAGAAGCCTGACTACTAACCATATTGCTAGATCGTGGAGGTGTAGAACCCTGTGCGTTGCTGGTAGTAATGTAAAAAAGGCGCAGTTCCTGTGGAAAATCATATGTTGGCTCTTCCAAAAGTGAAACATGGGATTTCCATAGATTCACCAATTCTACCCCGAGGTGTATACCCCAAACAATGGAAAGCAGGGAGTCAGATGTATATATATTTGGGTACCAGGGATTGAACTCAGGTGCACTAGACCACTGAGCCCCACCCCCCAGCCCTATTTTGTATTTTATTTAGAGACAGGGTCTCACTAAGTTGCTTAGGGCCTCACTGTTGCTGAGGGTGGCTTTGAGTTTGCGATCCCCTGCCTCAGCCTCCCAAGCCACTGGGATTATAGGTGTGCACCACCAAGCCTGGTTCTGAGAAACTAATGTGACTACATTTTAAAAAATAAATAACAGCAGCTTCTACCTCAAGGCCTGTCCTAAGGAAGGAGATATGACCCTTGTCCTTGGAAAAACCCACAGAGCACTCCTAGGTACATACCACCCTGCTGAGTTGTTTGTCTGTAAATAACAGGAGAGGTCTGCAGTGCCAGGTGTCCCTGACTCAGTCAGGCTAGGTGGGGATACCCATAGCAGCCCCCTAGCAGCCACCAATCAGCATGAGACAGGGAGAATACCTGGAATGCAGATGACCCCCCAGTAGTTTATGGTGGTTGATAACATGTTGGGAAACCATGTAGTTCAGCACGTACACCCCTCGTGGTCTAAACCAATCAGTTCAAACGAATCCCCCTCTTGTACTAACCAATCACCCCTACCCAACTTGTTCCCGCCAGTGAATGTGCTAATCAATGTTAAGAGTTGTTGTTTGATTTGCTGTGTGATGTTGTGACACATAGAGTATCCCCCCAAAACCTAAAAATCCTCACTGAACAAAGGACCAGGACTCACTCCCTGGTTGTGAGTCCAGGCTCGAGCTTGCAATAAAGACTCTTGTGTGCTTGCATCAGATTCGGCTCCTGGGGGTCTATTGGGGTCCCACGAATCTGGCATAACAGTTCAAACAGATATCTGTACATTAAAATTCATAGAGCACTCTTCACAATACTCAGAAGGTGGAAGCAGCCCAGGTGTCCATTGGTGGATGAGGGAATTAAACAAATGTGGTATATACATAGAGCAGAATATTATTCAACCTGAAAAAGGAATGAAGTCCTGTTCTAGGCTCTAACACGAATGATCCTTACTTACACGCTAAGTGAAATAAGCCTGTCAAAGGACTGATAATGCCTTTCTACTTATATGAAATATCCAGAATAGACAAATTCATAGAGACAGAAAGTAGAGGAGAGGCCATCAGGAGTCATTACTGGTTGGCAGGTACAATTTCTATTTGGAGTGTTAGAGTTTTTTGGAGCTAGATGGTGGTGATGATTACAATGTTGTCAGTGTAACTACTGCCATGAATGACACACTTAAAATTGCTGAACTAGTACATTTTAGGTCACATATATTTTACCGCATTAGAAAAAATTAACAAAAAGCCCCCAAATGAGTTAAAATCCTCAACTTTTGCCAAGGCTTACAGCATTACCAGGATGCTGTGGCATGTGGCAGCAGCTGAGATCAGGGTGTAGGTGGGATCTGGAGGGGCTCCGTTCTCTGTCCCTTAAGATTATAGAGACTGCTCTCAGAGAGTCAAGGGTTGGATGTTTTTTTCTCACGTGCAGAAGCTAGAGAGAAGAAAGGAATAAAAAAAATGGGGATTTCATGATATTAGAAGGGAGAGTGACAGAGTCGAACCCGGGGTCCGGGGGTGGGGGAGGGGGAGGCAAGTTGGCGAGCCGGGGAATGTAGTTGACAGAATTATGCTAAGTGCACGTATGAACGTATCCCAGTGCGTTCCAGTTTTAAGTATAACTAGGATGCACCAATTAAAAATGAATGAATAAATAGAAAGGAAGACCAGTAGAATAGAGGAAGGATCAGAGAGAAGGAGGCGGGGAGGGAAGGGATGGTACTGGGGATTGAAATGGAGAAAAGCATTCCATGCATTTATGAATACGTCAAAACAAATGCCACTATGATGCATTACTATAGTGCACTTAAGGAAAAAGATCAGAGTCTGCAGAGTTCTGAAGCACGGACGTGCTAATTATGGGTTTATCAAGTACTAAGCGCTGTGCTAAGGTCTTGATTCAGATTACCTCATTGGAATTTCACATGAATCATACAAAGGGCTCCTATTGCCCCATTATATATGTGGGTAAACTGAGGCTCAGAGAAAGGGGGGAGAGTCAGTATTCAAAGAAACCCAGGTAGTCTGAGCCCATGTGGGCTTGTGCTTTTTTTAAAAAAAAAAATTTATTATACATAAATTATAATAAAATTACATGTAAATTATATATATGACAGCAGAATGCATTACAATTCTCGTGCTTTTAACTGTTGGACTCTCTTTATCGCTGAGGCTTGGAGCTGAAATGCTTAACTTTGGATTAAAGAGACTATTTGAGAGTTTACTTAGTTAAACAGTAATAAGGGAGAAATGAAGTTGTTAGTGGCTCCTAGCAACTCTGGTCTCTCTGAGCCTACAGTTTAAGGGGAAAATAAAAACCCGCATTCATCCGCCATGTGTTTTCCTCTGAATAACGTCAGTGAGTTCAGAGAAGTGCTTTTCCTTGGAGAGAAGTTGGAACCCATAGGGGGGCTTCTCTGTGGTCCAGGATGCCCCTGAGAGGTTCCCCGCTGGGGCTTAGACAGCTATATGTGAATTTTCTTGTCTATCTTTCTGCCTTATCAGGGGGTGGATTATGGCATTTGATGATTTAATCTGTGTAATCTCTAGACAAAACATGTCTCCACTTGGCTGCCAGAAAAATGTTAATTTATTCTGCTTCTGGAGCTAGAATGGTAAATGAAGTGATTGAAGATGCACTCTGTGTGTATGTGTGTACGCACATGCGTGCACGTGCATACCTGCGCATACCTGCATGTAATCACCCCCATGGGCACGTGTGGGTCAGCACACAAAGGTCTGTGCAGAGAAAAACAAGCCTAAAATTGAGAGATTTTAAGTAGAAGGTTCACGTGCTTGCTTCAGGGAGTTGCAACCCCTGCCAAATTGGATGCAAAACGTCGCGTCTATGGCATGATTGGTGTCTGGGAGGTGTGTCGGGTGGGGTTCATCAGAATCTCCGAGGGGTTTTAGAGAATGTCAGCCTGTCATTTTGTGGTGCGTGAAACCTGGTACATCTTTCTCTTTGAAGAGCGATCCTCATCTTAGGTGTAAGAGGCCCTTGATATTTAAGAAGCAACTTTATTTAGGTAAAGGGCTGGGGGCAGAGGCAGCAATGGGAATTGTTGTTATTTTGAGCTTGTTAAATTCAAAGCTTGGAAAAAAAATAAATAAAAAAAGCTCCATTGGAACTCACTTTGGCAGAAGGGGCCTGAGCATACATCTTGCCCTCCTTCCTGTTTCTTCCAGTACTTCTGTTCTGTGCACAGGCCTCTGCCCCTCTTCTGCAACCAGCAGGGCCTGGGAAAGTGAAGGCCCAGACGCTCCTCGTGCATTTAGCTTGTGTCGGCCCACGGTAGGAATTCAGTAACTCAGAGCTTAAAAGAACACAGCCATCTAGATCACCAAGGAATGGTAATTTGCTGCAGACAAAGAACAGAGAGAAATTCCTGTTCTTTTCGAACCTGGATAGAAGAAACAGATAAGCTCCGAGATCCCACCTTCCTAGCAGATGGGAAACCTTCCTGATGTGAGTTTCTAAAAAGCAAATGAGTTATGAACCTTGATGGGGTGTGCATCATCTCTACCGGTCACCATGGCAACGTCGGGAGACCCATTTTATAGATGACAGAACAGAGATTTGCGGAGATGGAGCATCATGGGCGTCAGGTCAAATGCACAGCAAGCATCAAGAATCAGGCTGTAAAAGCCTGCTGTTTCCACGATGGTGTGCCAGCTCATGTGACCCTTTTATTTTCCAGTATGATGTTAAAAAATGGTATCATCCATTCAGTGGCTGTTATGATCTGCATGTAATTAATTGGCTTGCGATTGGGCAGTTCTTTCCAAACTTTACTGTGTATGTGGATCCCCCGGGAAATCTTATTAAAATGTGGATTCTGATTCAGGGTGGACCTGAGATCCCCCATTTCTAACCAGCTCTTGGGGGATGCTGCTGCCAATCTGTGGCCATGTCCAAGTAGCCAGGAGATAAGATAGTGGTCAGTTGATCAAGGACTTGCTCATCGATGGTCTTATTTAGTCCTGGTCAGGTACCTGTTATCTCTGCCTTGTAAAGGAGAAAACTGAGTTTAATTGAAAAAATAGCCATCGCTTTCAATTGACAGGCATTTCCAGGGATATGACAGCAAAAATGACGGATGTGGTTCTAATGTCAAGAAATTTCACCTTCAGAAGGGAAGGCACCAGATCATTAAATTTGGAAATTTCTGAGTGCCTCAGTGAACGTAAAACAGACAAATGACTTGGGCTCTGACCATTGCCATTTGTCACAGGAGGAAGAGAAATAGGCCTGGGGTAGGGGGAGAGGATGCATTTCATCACAGACGTTGTAGTGACATCCTCCTGTTGTAGTGACATCCTCCTGAGTGCACAGGTGGGTTCTGGAGTTTAGGAGAGAGAGTTCTAGGGTGCAGAGGGTTGAGAGTTGGAGAACCGTCAGTGTACAGGTGGCAAATGGAGTTACAGAAGATTAGGTTCAAGACACAGAAGACCATGAAGTCACCCGGGAGAGTTCAAAACACGAAGAGCCTGGAATATACTCCTAGAATAGGAACTGGTCGGGCCACCAATTATTTGGTTTGGCGGAGGAAAGGGGAGCCCATGAAATAGACCAAGAGGCATCTGCCAGGGGAAAGGGGGAAGCCACAAAAGTCAAAGGAAGAAAATGATTTATCACTATTGGTGAGATGAGCCAGGATCACGTGCCTCATGACACCACGAGCTGAGAAGGATGCCATGTGCCTCATGATACCATGTGCTGAGGAGGATACCTTGTTTCTATATTCTTGCCATGAATGCATGTTTGGAATCTAATCATGAGAAAATATAGTCAAATCCAAATTGAGAAGCATTCTACAAAAATAATTGGCCCATCCTTATCAAAAGTATTTATGTCTTAGACTCAGAAAGACCCAGACATTGTCCTATATATGAAAGAAGTCTAGAGACATGCAACTAAATGGGATGTGTGGCTCTAGATTTGATCTTGGATCAGAAAAAAAATTGTTGCCAAAAACAATATAGGGACAATGGACAAAAATTTTAAATGGGTTACCTATTAGATAATAGTTGCATCAATGTTATTTTTCCTGAATTTGATGAGTATGCTGACTGAATAATAAAATGTCGTAGGTAGTATGTGCTGAAGTGTGGTGAAGTCTTCAACTTACCTTTCTGCCTGAATGTTTGTGTGTCGCCCCAGTTCATGTGTTAAAAACTAATCCCCTCTGTGAGGTTTTGGAGTTGAGTATTTGGGGATGTGATTAAGTCATGATGGTAGAGCCCTCATGAATGGGATTAGCATCCTCATAAAAGGGACCTCAGAGTTTTTCCCATTTCCCCCAACTCCTTAGGACACCATCGGCTCTATTGTCCCTGGAACAACCTCCCTCTACCCCCAGAACACATCATATTCAACAGTGATATTGAACTATGCATCTCTACCTCCTACCAATATTATTTGATGACTTCCTTTAAAAATTCAGGAGATTTGCTTATTTCACTTAGCATGATACTCTCCAGAGCCATCCATTTACAGGAAAATGTCATAAACTCATTCTTCTTTATGGCTGAGTAACATTCCATGTGTATATGGACCACAATTTCTTTATCCATTGGTTGAAGGACACCTAGGTTGGTTCCATAGCTCAGCTGCGGTGAATTGAGCTTCTAATAAACATTGATATGGCTACAGCGTGCAAAGGAAAATAAGCCAACCCCCCAAAACATAAAGGTTCACTGTTTTCCCTGATTTGTAGAAGCTAAACCACAATAAAGGGGGAGGGAGGGGAAGAAGAGAAATTCAGTAGATTAGACTAAGGGGAACAAAGGGAAGGGAAGGGGAATAGGAGTAGGAAAGACAGTAAAATAAATTAAACATAGTTTTCCTACGTACACATATGAGAATACCTGAGTGAACCCCACCATCGTGCCCACCCACAAGAATGGGGTCCTAGTTAGAATAAGATAGATTCCATGCTTGTATAATTTTACCAAAATGGGTTCTACTGTCACGAATAACTAAGAAGAACCAATATAAAGAGTTTGAAGTCGGTCGTGTCCTGGGTCTTCTGGATTTTGCTCCTCCCTCTGGTTGTCCTCTGTCCGTCTTCTTCTTTACTCAGTTCCAACCACACAGATTTATTTTCTTCTCAGTTCTCAGCTGAGGCAACCCTCTTTGCTGCTCTGGGTCTTGGCCCCTCAAGTTCCCTCCGCCTGGACCTCTCTTCCTGACCCTGATTCAGGCCTCCTCAACCCCTCTGCTAGGTTTCTAGGGACTCTTTGACATGGTGCCACAGATGAAGGGGCTTAAACATCAGAAATGAATTTGATCCCATTCCTTGACTAAAAATCTAAGATCAAGGTGTCAGGGGGTTGGTTTCTTCCGAGCCCTCTCTTCTTGGCTTATAGAAGGCCATCTTCTCCCTGCATCTCCAGAGGGTCTTCCTTCTGTGTGTGCGTGTTGAGATCCCTTCTTATGAGGACACCGGTGAGATTAGATTAGGGTCAATACTAATGTCCTTTTTTTTTTTTTTTTAAATTGATTCACCTCTTTAAAGGCCTTATCTACAAATACCATTGCTTTCTGAGATACTGGGGTCAGGTGTTTGATAGGTGTGTTTCGTGGGGATACCACCTAGCTCACAAAACCTCTTCTCCAGGTTGGAGCCCAAATGTCCTCAGGAAGGTCCTTTCTGGTGAATCCAAATTAGATTTCCCGTGTTTCTCATCTATAACACCTTATTTTGATTCCCCCAATTCCCATTTTTTTAAAAATTGTGTATCCATTTACGGGTCTTCATCTGTCTAGCTTAAGTGCCGTGAATTCAAGGACCGTAGCTTTGCTGGTCACTATCCCCAACGTCCAGCGTTGTTCCTGGCTCATAGTAGGTAGTCAGCATCAATTTCCTAAGTGAAAGAAAGAATGAAAAAATCCAGAGGCTGAACAGAATCTTGCTTTTAGTTAAACGGAGACCGAAACCATTAAAGGAGAAGTGATTCTCACCTGAGTTTAAAGATCTGTAGAACAAATGATTTCACACCAACCCTCAGGAACCCCACTGTAGCCTTTTGGCATGAAATGTGCAAACTGGGACCGGAAATCGATTAGAGCTCATAGGTAGGCAGCTGGGGAGAACACATTTATCAAATTATTGCTGGTGTCTGCTGTGACATGATAGCCCAGCATGGTACCACAGACCAATGCCTGACCAAAACGAATGGCATTGGGGCTTTCTGCTTCAAAGAGTAGAAAATTCAGCTATACGCAGGGACTCAGAACAAATTTCATTCTTGTTCAATTGTTTTAGAAAGTTTTTAGATAGACATTGGATTTGAACTGGTTTTTCTAAGTGAATCCATTTTCAGAATTTAATATTTGGGTTGTGTTAAGAATGTAGCAGCGTATCAGTGAAGTTTTTCTAGCTTCTGGCTCATAGAGAGTCTTGGGTAGGTCACTGTGAGTCTCAGCCAGTCTTAGGCAAGATTATAAATTCCAAGAAGTCTCTAGCTAGAAGGTCCTGGAGAGTTATTTTGTCCAGTCTCCTGACTGTTAAGCGGTTGTTTGATTTATCCAGGGAAGACTGTTAATTTATTTTTATTTATTTAGCCAATATTTGCTGAGGGTTCACCCTCTGCCTAGTACATGGGTTAGCAAAGAAGAACAAGACACTGTTTCTGTTTCAAAATTACTTCTTAAGGGCAGAGACCAAATATGGATCTTTTTTTTTTTTCTTATACAGCACCTGGCTCAATTGTGGTGGGAACAATCATACAGTGACATTCGTCTTTTTTTTTTTTTTCTTCTGCTCACTTTTGAATCTATCTCCTCTTCGGAAAATTTCCCATTAGGTGTAGTCTGGGTGGGGGGATGGAACCCTCTTTCTACATTTAGCCAAAGATAAGGGGATTGCCTTCCCAAGATCCTTTGCAGCTCAGGCATAAGCATGTGACCTAGATTTGGCCAATTAGGTGCACATTTGTGAGGATTTTAATGGGGGCAGGGTTGTGTAGAAGTAGGGGCAGTGAGGATCTATTTTGGAGGCAGCAGGAGTAGTGGTGGGTTTCCAGAGGCAATATTGGTGCCCATGGCCGCTTACCATGCCCAAGCCAGTGGGGGCTGAGGTCTGGGCTAGAGCTCCTTTAATTCCATGGTAGCTGCAGTCCTGTCTCCCCCAAGCTGCTCTGGGCATGGCAGAGGACCCCAGCTTGGCTTTTTTGCTACCCATTTGCGCGACCTGGTTACTGTCCTCTCTCCCTGGTCATTTGTGTGCTCCCGCTGTCCCCAGAAATGCTGAACAGCAAGAATTGGTTTCTGTACCTTGTAACTAGGAAATCTGACCACGTGTGCTGGGTCTGTTAACGCAGGAATGACGATAAAGGCACCTTCTTGTCCATAATTCAATTTAATTTTCATTCCAGTCCATTCTGCTGGGTGGGAGAGATTTGATGTCAGTCAATTCAGGACCTCTTCTCTCCATCCACCTTTTTCTTGAGGTAACATTCGAAATTAATTTTTAATATTATAAAATGCAGAAAGATGAAAAATAGAGGGAAGTGCTACAGATAATCTCATTGTTAGAATTCACCCTTACTTGCATGTTCTTCTTCTTTCTTGTGTGGGTTTTCTTTGGGGGGGAGGGGTAGGTAATGGGGATTGAACTCAGGGGCACTCGACCACTGAGCCACATCCCCAGCCCTATTTTGTATTTTATTGAGAGACAGGGTCTCACTGAGTTGCTTAGGGCCTTGCTTTTGCTGAGGCTGGCTTTGAACTTGCGATCCTCCTGCCTCAGCCTCCCGAGCCACTGGGATGACAGGCATGTGTCACTGTGCCTGATTCTTGTGTGGGTTTTTATAAATATGTGCATATACTTAGCCATTCCTTATGCTATTAAAGTATTTTAACACCATTGCATCATCTTTTAAATAATAGGAGATAGGGTCTTATTGTGTTGCCCAGGCTGGCCTTGAATCTGAGTTCAAGTGATCCTCCTGCTTGAGTCTCCTGAGTAGCTGGGACTCCAGGTAAACACCACCATACCTGGCTTTTTGCATTAGTATTTTCCCTCATGACTTCGGGCATTCATGATTATAATTGTGGGTTTTATTGTAAAATGTTATTGTAAAAGTTTATGTATTTATCAAACATTAAGACTTATAGAACTTACCAAAACATTACTGTAAACACTCATTACCCCCCTTTCAATTGTTAACATTTGGCTGGCTTCACTTTCTCTTTGGAAAACAATGTGCAGAAATGATGATTTTTTAAATCTCTTAATAGTTCAGCGTACTTTCTCCTAAGTAATAGGACTTTCTCCTACATAATTGCAATACCATTATCATAGTTAAGAAAATTAGCAATAATTTCATAATCTCATCTAAAGTCTAGTACATATTCAACGTTTCCCAATTGTCCTAGGAATGCCTTTTGTACTTGTGTTTCAAGAGCCTGAATCTTTTTTTTTTTTTTTTTTTTTTTTTTAATTTCCAAGAGGTTTAAGTAATACTACAGTATTTTGGGGCAGAGAAAACTGTTTTGTGTGCCTGGATCATAACTGTTTCTCCTCTTGGTTCCTTGCTGGTTTCCTGGGTGAACACTCAAAGCCAGTCCAGACCCCAGTTCTGATTCTCTTCTGCAGTTTCCTGGATTGTAGCTCCTACTGGGACAGGGGGTCCCTCATGACCCAGTCCTTGTCTCCTGGCTTCCTCTTTTACCTAAAGATCAGAAACACTGGTCAAGTCCCCTTAGGCTTAGGTTTTTGAAACTTAGAAGCCCTTCTTTATAGAAGGTGGCACCATCAGGGAACGCCCCACCTCCCTCCATCCTTTCCTATTTGGGAGGTTCCTTTCCCTCTCTCTTGCCTGATGGCTCTGGCAGGACTTCCTGCATTTGTCAATCAGAAATAAAACACAACTTGGGCGGCAGCTGTGGCTCCTTGGTAAAGCACTTGCCTCATGTGCATGGGGACTGGGTTAGATCCTCAGCACTGCATCGAAATAAATAAAGATACTGTGTGTTCACCTACAACTAGAAACAATAAATAAATAAAATAAAATACAAAGTTAAAAAAAAAAGAGCCTTTCTGCTCTCAACTTGTGTTCTGACCATTGAGACAGAGAAAGGTCGTGGGGTAACTCAACATGCTAGTCTTTCGATCAAAGAACAAACCAGTTAGTGTTCCAAAATATAGTCCTGGCTTATTTGTTCTGTGCAGATGCAGATGCTAGGACATGTGCTGTCCCCAATAATGGCCACACTGGTTGTTAAGACATGAAAGTCCTTCTAAACTGGACCAGCAGTTCTGTCACCCTAAAATCAGGGCACATTTGCTCTGGTAATTCCTTCATCTTTCTTGAATGTATGTTTTTTAGATATAATTAGCACATTGGCAAATTATTACCACCACCCCCCACAAAACAAACAAACAAACAAACAAACAAACAAACAAAAAAACCCCTATTGTCTTGAGTCCCTTGTCCCCTGGGCAGTTCCACCTCTCCCTTGCGACATTTCAGACCTTCTCAGGACCTTGTCTAAATCCATCCTGAGTGTCTGTGTCCAGACTTCTGGGTTATCCAGTGCTTTGAATATTCCCCTACAGAGGGAAATGGATCATAGCACTCTCCTGATCAAAACCCTCCGCTGCTCTGTGTTTCAGTCAGAATTAAGTTCTAACTGCATCAACATATCGTGCATTACAAGGTCTGGCCCTGGCCTTCCGCATTATCATCTTCTCTTACTATTTCCCACCTGCTTTGTGCCTGATTTCCTGTACCAATGTCCTAGCCAGACTGACTCATTGGTGCCTTAAAGATTCTGGACTCTTGGGATTCTGGGTCTTCTCGAGTTGTTCCCTCTGCCTGGAGTTGCTCACTAATTATCCTCCACCTGTAGGTTAAGTATCATTTCTTCTGCAAAGTGGTCCCTGAACCTTCTGGGTCTGGATTCTGACCTCCCTACAGCCTTTTGAACTTTTTTTTTTTTTTTTGATTCTAGGACTTAGGGTAAGAATTTCTTTTATTATTTAATTATTGCCACTGTTTTCCTTTCAGGACTCTGAGTCCCAGAGGGCCGGCATCCATGCTCGCCTTGCTCATCATTGACCCCAAGGGTCTGTCATCGTCCTAAACAAATAAGGAAGTGACACCCACAGTCATATACACACATGTGTAAGCGTATGCACACACATACAAATGACAGAATGAACAGATGAGAATCGAAAGAAAGGGAAGATCTGGAACGTGGCCCTTCAGTGGGACTAGTCTGTGCAGGGTTGTCCCAAGAAAGGCAGAGACTGATCGGCCAGGGCTTGGTACGAGGGGATGCGTCTCAAGGAACTGGTTTTCTTTTGTGTCATGATATAATTTATATAGTGTGTTCATTTTCCAACAGTGCCTACTGCAGGGGTTATACACTTACATTTCTGCAGAGCACTGATATGGTGTAGGAAGAATAACGAGTAGGAAGAGAGGTGTGTTTCAAATTCAAGAGCAAAGGTCCCCTCTGAAGGAGGTGGCTGCTTTTTGACTCTAGCCAATTAGTTGTCTGGGTTGGAATTTGTCTTACTGCCTTGCAGATGAGTCAGTAGCCCTCCTCCTGAGGAGTTTTATCTCCTCAACCCATTGTCTGGTTTGGCCAATGAAGTGGGGAGGGGGAGGAGGTGTGTGTTGCTTCTGGGTGAGAACTTTAAGAGATGGCTCATAGTTTGGTTGAGCCTCATTTCTCTTTGGCCACAGGGGTGTCGGTATTCCAGATGGATCTGTGGGGGGGTGGGATGGGGTGGGGTGCAGAGACTTGACCTGCACCATGCACGTGCAGCTCGAGTGAAACCACAGTCTGTACATGGAGGTTATCATGGCAGAGTCCCACGCCTGTCCTGACTGACATGTGCAGTATTTCCAGATCGTTGAATTCTTACATTTTTCAAGAGAAGCCAGAAATTCAAATTTCTGTGGAGTCTATACATTTTTTAACTTTTCATCATGAATTTGTACGGTCGGGGGAAAAAAGGCATTGACAGAATGAGCCAAGGAAACACGTGAGACTTACCATCAAGCGGAGGACATAAACACGAGACAAAAGAAACACAAAACCAATTATTGACTTATCCTTGCTGTAAGCACCGCAGGCTGAGATGCAGGGCACAGGGAGGAGTGTTAACCTAGAAAAACTGCTGTGGCGTTTCTGTGAGAGGAGGTACTTTCGGAGTAATGTCAGCAAGAGAAGTGCTCTGTAAAGGGCAGTTACTGTATTGTTATTATCATCTATTTATTGATCACAAGGAAGGGAAGAAGAGCTCTAAGGTCAATATGGCTAGAGACGTTGGATGTAGATGGAGTCAAACCAGGGGAAGATGCAGAAGGGTCCAGAGAGGTTGGACTTAATCAGGAGTGGCAGGTTTGTGTGTGTGTGTGTGTGTGTGTGTGCGCGCGCGCGCACATAGGCACACACACATATGGGGGGGTGTCAGTGTAGTATACCCTGGGTGGCAGAGAGACCAAGATGATGACTGAGAGATAATATTACATTTCCTGAGATAAGAGAGGAATGGAGGGTCTGGGGGGTGAGCCTCAAAAGCAGCCATTTCCTGCTTGGTTCGGGATGTCTAGTGATTTGGAGCGCATGATCATAGGCAGGATGGCCACAATCCTTTCTGAAGTAATTATACAAAGAGACAAATAAGAATGTTCCCAGGGATTTGTCATTTCCATCGAGGTTCTGCAATATCAGATTAAATTGGTCAGGCAGATGAGGAGCCCCAAGCTGAGCCCAAGATACCCTTTGCATTGAAATTAGGGGCTTTGGATGATGGGGATGCCATTTTGGTGGATGCCAAAGAACTGGCAGACATTCTGACATTAAACAAATCTTTCTAAATGTTTGGTAATAATAAGGTGATGGAAGCTAAATAAAGATGTTATAGTCAGCCCGGCATGGTGGCGCACAACGATAATCCCAGTGGCTTGGGAGGCTGAGGCAGGAGGATTGCAGGTTCAAAGCCAGCCTCAGCAACTTAGTGAGGCCCTAGGCATCTCAGTGAGACCCTGTCTCTAAATAAAATACAAAATAGGGCTGGGGATGTGGCTCAGTGGATTCAATCCCTGGTACCAAAAAAAAAGATGTTATGATGTAAGCAAGATTTTAAGTATATGGTAAATACACACATGCATGTACATACAACACTTCTAAAACATACAGGACAGCACTGTCCAATTGACATATAATGACAAGTATATATATTAATTTGATTTTTCTGTTAGCCACATTATGAAATGTAAAAAAAAGTGAAATTTATATATATATATATATATATATATATATATATTTTTTTTTTTTTTTTTTGATGGACCTTTATTTTATTTGTTTAATTTTATATGTGGTGCTGAGAATTGAACCCAGTGCCTCACACATGCTAGGCAAGTGCTCTACCACTGAGCCACGATCCCAGCCCCTGAAATTAATTTTAATAATGTTCTCTTTAGCTCAATTTATCCAAAATGAAATATTATAATTTCAGTGTGTAGTCAATATAAACTTATTAATGCAATAGTCTACAGTTTTCATTTTCCCTTCATGTTTTGTTATTGAAACTTAGTGTGTATTTGACACTTAACAGTATGTGTCCATTCTGAACAGCTACATTTCCAGTGCTTAGTAGCCACAGGTTTCTCTGGGTTACTGTATGGGACAGCACAGAATATAGAATAATGATTTTCATTACAACTTGGTACACACACACAGTGATAATGAAGCAAGAGTTTCATGAAACAATAATCATGCTATGAATTATACACTCTGATATTTTCTATTCTGTTCTGTTTAATTTTTATTAAAAAGACTGCTGGTCTTGACTTATTAAATCGATTTAATGACTATACAATGTGGAAGCCTAGAGTTTGAAAACCATTGATATGGAAAGCTTGTGGGGTTATTTCTTGAATGGGAGGTTAAAGGGAAAGGTTCTAATGTTAGTGCTTACGGCAGAAGTCTTGTGTAGCCAAAAATTGCACTGGTCTTTACAAGGTCAAAAGGTATGAATTAACTTATTTTTTTATGAATTTTGATTATGACCTTCCTTTCTCTGAGGCATTGAGGCCAAATTCTAGCATGATTGGCATTAAGAGTAGAGGGATAAAATTTTCTCTTTATCATAATTGAATTCAAATAAGTTAATTTTTTTTGTGTGTGTGTGTGTTGCCAGCACACTGGATACGGTACATGTTTAATTCATATTTTATATAAATATATATGAGTATATTCTTATAGGATTCATGAAATGAACTTGTTATGAGGGCCATGAACTGACTTGAAATTGCATGCAATATAAAAATGTCGTTTGCTGTCTTCCAAAGGGTCTTTGTTCCAACTAAAGCTAAGAAAACACATTGGTGTAGTGTATTTATAATCTGGTATGGAAGGGGAAAAAAAAAGCCCTTTACAATCTTAGGTTCAGACGGGATTAGATTCAGGAGATTATATACCATTTTGACAAAGAATGGTAAATTTGTGGAGAAGGGACAAGACCAAGAAAAAGGGATTCGGGCTTCCAGGAGTGGAAAATCGTGGGAAGGTAAATATTACTACCGGAATATTATTATTACATAATAGTATTATAAATGCTATTATAGGGAAACTAATGTAAGACTAGCATTATTTTATTCCAGGTTGTGTGTGTAGCCTCCTCTGTTTCAAGTAATAATAACTGGCTTTCCTCCTGGTGTGCAAGAGGGAAACTTATGTCTTGCTTTTAGGTAGGAGGAGGGCCAACAGGTCCTTCTGCATTTCCTGCTTCCTAATTGCCACCAGCTCCACATTGTCCTTGTTGGGAGTAGCCCCAGCTCCAAAGACTAACTTTCCCATCCCCCCAAAAGAGCAGTCCAATGGTGAGCCCTGTTGGCTCACATGATTCTGCCATCCAATGGTGAGCTCTACTGGCTCACATGATCCTTACCCACCAATCAGAAAGCACCCCATGCCAACTGTCAAACCCTTCAACCATTAAACTGTCATAACTGTCAAATTACCCCCGGCTCTATAAGTATGCAGAGCAGTTCCTCAATAAACGGGCATTTTCTCCGATGGCAAGCCTTGATCGTTCTTTCAATCATTATGCCAAAATGGCCTATTTGGGGGTGACATATTCTGATGCCCTTTAATACCCAAGGGACATTTCCCTATTCTTGCAGTTTTAGTTAATTCTGAGAATCCAAAGGGAGTTAAGAGGGGTCTCTGAAGAAGAAAAATAAATGTATTGAGCCATCTGGGACATCTCTCTGGAGGCTTTATATGCTTTGAAGGCAGGATAAAAAAGCATGTGACTGATCGGAAACAGAAAAATATTGATGGCAGTCATGGGGGTAGACTCTGTGGCAGAGGGTGATGTGTTTGAGTTCTACCTTAGAGAGAGAGAGAAGAAAGATGCTGCAGGACAGGTTGAATACCGGCCTTGCCAAGCCTTCTTCCTTGGAAGCATCCAGGACCCTGCTGAAGGGTGGGAGTGAGCCAGGGCTTCCCAGGCACATTCCAGGCGCTCTCCTAGTTACAGCTGATTGGACACTTGACCTTCGCTTAACCAATCAGAGCCTTTGTTTCTAGAGAAGGCATACAAAGAGTCAGAGAAGTTCGCCTTATTGGATGCTGGAATTTTAAAGGACCAGAGCGCTGTGGATGGCCAGAGTTGGTCTCCTATCAAGGTAACACTCACATGGACTTTAGTTATGGGGGTGCAGAGGAAGGGTTTTGTAGAGCAATTTAAGGAGTAGAAAGAAGCTCCGGGGATGGGGCTGTGTGGACCAAATGGCTTTCTGGGTCCTGAGAGGGTGTGGCCCAGTGGTGCTCAGCAGGAGGTGATTTTGTCCCCCCCCCCCCCCCCCCCCTGCAGTCTGGCTGGGCATAATTCAGGAGCCACTTGTCAAAAGAAACGAACTTTATTTTTAGAACACACACACACACCACACCACACAGCTCTTCAGGAAAAACCCTCAGAGTCCAACTGCCACCACCGGCTTCCCACAAGGCTCTCAACCTCCCCCACCCCTCCTGCTCTTGAGGCCGATTGGCTGGGTCCCGTGGGCTGAGCCAAAAAAGTCCCCCAATTAGCAGCTCTGAGGTCTGAAAGGGCGGGGGAAACAGCCCAATGAGCATCACTGCAGAGGAGCCAATCAGTTGGCAGCTAGAAGTTTGCTGGGGCCGCTGTGAGCCAATCATCAGCCGGCAGCTGGAAGTTTGCTGGCAGCTGGAAGTTTGCTGGGGCCCCTTCGGCTGTGGCTCTCAACACCCCCCCCAGAGGAAATTTGGTGAGGTCTGGAGATCTTTTTGATTGTCACAACTGGATGAGGGACAGACTCTTGGTATCTAGTGGGTAGAGGCCAGGGATGCTGCTTAAACATCTGAAAAAACATAAAACAGCCCCCACAACAAAAGATTCACTGGTCCTGAAAGTTAATACTGCCCAGAGAGATTAAGGCTGTGTGTGTCAGAAAGCGCTCCGTGAGATAGTGCCCAGCACACAAGGGCACCTTGAGGAAGTAGAGGCCAGGAGGCTGCCAGGTACCTCGGACCTCAGCTGGAGGGAGGGGCACGGTGAAGATCTGAGAAATATTTCAGAGGTGGAAAGGTTTAGCTTAGCAAGTAGCTGGACTTAGGGGAGAGAGAGAGGGGGGGGGGAAACAGGAATTAATTTAAGCTCTCTAATGCAGAATTGAACAGTTGGTGAATCTGGGGGAGGGAAATATAGCAAATGAGACAAATTAAAAATGCAATTAAAAAAATTAAACACAATGCAATATGCCTTTTGAAGGTGGTATGTAGTGTTAAATTCTCCAGTTCTGGGAATTAAGGGCCCCAGAATTAATTCAGTTTTATCTATGGCATAAGAAATGTATTTTAAATGTGTATGTGTGTATATCATGAGATCTTATTGCATACCCCACCCCCCCCTTTTTTTTTTTTTTTTTGGTGCTAGCATTGAACCCAGGACTTGGTGCATGCTGGACAAGTATCCTATCACCAAGCTGTCCCTTGGCCCTGAACACCTTTCCCCCATGTGCATCTTTCCAAACCAAACCAATGCCTATACCCTTATGACTCATTGCTAATGGTTATGCAGAATGCTGAGTAGGGCTCTGTGTGGATAGATTAAGATTCAGTTAGCCAGTTGACTATTGATGGAGATCTGGGTTGTTTCCAGTTTTTTTTTTCCTTTCTGTTATTACCAACAAAGCAAGGAATGACTTTGCATTAACCTTTGGATTTTTGTGCTGGTGAATTTATGGGATAAAAATTTCAGAGAAGCTTTGCTGGGTCAAAGGTTAAGCACATTTAAAATTTTGATAAGTTCTTCTAAATTGCCAGATGGCCAGATTTTTAGGGAAAGGTAATGAGTTCTGTTTTGGTCAAGTAAGGTCAAGGTGCCAGAGGCGTAAGGTCACTTTCAAGGCCCCTGAATCAATTAGTAACAGAGGTTGAGACTTTGAAGAGAAGTGACAACTGGGTATGTGCCCAACTCCCAGAGATATGAAAACTCTAACCCTCATCAGGATTTCAGACAATAAACTCTACTTCAAATACAAATGATAGTATATCAGAAACATTAATTAGAAAAGGTTCCAATGTACTCTGAAAGTATGTATACAACATATAAAAATATAATCCCCTGTTGAATTTCCTATAAACTAATGCTCTAGCTCTGAAAAATTTTTATTATGCATTCAAGTAATTTTTCGTGCCTCTTTAAACTGAGAAGTGCTTTGGGGGAGAGCTTAGATTCTTCAGATCTTTTAAAAGCCTTTACAAGGGTCAATGTCCTTTGGCTAAAGTCCCATAGCAGTACACTGGCTGTTGAAGAAGTTGGGATCATTATTCACTGCATGGAGGGAGAACAGGTACCCGGGGAATCATGGGGCATCTTAGTAAGAAGGGGTTACAAAGGATTTACTTGAGAATCTGGACTTTGGGTCATTTAGGGGAGGGTTTCAGGAGGGGAAACTTTCTCTGGGTTGGACACTGGCAGGAAGCTCCAGAGTCATTCTATGGGCATCTTTAATGAATCTAGAGAGAAAAGACTACAATAGCTATTTACGTTGGGATGGGGGATGTCTGGTGGTTTTTGTGGGTTGGACAGTGTTCACGCTTTGTCTTGCTGCACTGCGGTCTCGGTGGCCTTGCCTTGCACAGCATGGTAAAATTGCTCACAATCTGCAAGACTCCAAGCCCCAGCTGTGCAAGCCAGCAGATCAGCTCCTAGCAACGCCAAGGTCAAGTGATAGCACCACACCAGCTCCTGATGTCAGGGCAACTTTTCTCTTTCTCATAACAATGTTTCCACTGCCTTGCCTCACAGAGCCCTGCAGATTCTTGATGGGTCAACTTCAGCTCTAGTTCCTAAGTCTTTTTTGACCCTCAAAATAAACAGGTCTCTTCCTATTCACAGTCCCTAGCAACAACTTTTTTTCTTTGTTATTTTTAGATAACATGACAGTAGAATGTGTTTTGACATACTATACACACATGGGGTATAACTGTCCATTCTTGTGGTTGGACATGATGTGGAGTTACACTGGTCATGTATTCATATATGAGTATAGGAAAGTTATATCCGATTCATTCTACTGTCTTTTCTAATCCCACCCTTCCCCCCTTCCCTTCATTCCCCTTTGTCTAATCCAATGAACTTCTATTCTCCCCCCTCCCCCGCCATATTATGTTTTAGCATCCACGTATCAGAGAGAATAATCAGCCTTTGGTTTTGGGGGGTTGGCTTATTTCATTTAGCATGATATTCTCCAGTTCTTTCTATTTGCCAACAAATGCTATAATTTCATTCTTCTTTATGGCTGAATAATATTCCATTATATACTCCATAATATTCCATTATATATATAATTCATCACATTTTCTTTATCCATTCATCTGCTGAAGGGTACCTAAGTTGGTTCCATAGCTTGGCTATTATGAATTGGGGTGCTATAAACATTGACAGGCTGCCTCACTGAAGTATGCTGATTTTAAGTCCTCTGGGTCTACACTGAAGAGTAGGATAACTGGGTCAAATGGTGGTTCCATTCCAAGTTTTTTGAGGAATCTCCATACTGCTTTCCAGAGTGATTGTACCAATTTGCAGTCCTACTAGCAATGTACTTTTCCCCCACATTTCACCAATATTTATTATTGTTTGCACTCTTGATGAGGGCTATTCTGACAGTCCCCAACAACTTCTGCTTCCCCTCTGCTGCACTTATCCCAGTTGTCATTGCTTAATTGTGCCATGAGTTATCTGTCACCTGTCTCATCTGCTCATGTGTAAACCCCAAGGTCAGCAGCCGTGCCATCCTGTTCAGTTCAGTACTCTCAGTGACCCTTACAGCAGTGGACACTCAGTAGATGCTAAATTAGTCATTAAGGGTGACTATTGAATGAAGACAAGACAGTGAACTTCTGTGTTCATTGATTGGGCCTCATTTGTGTCTCTATTCCAGGGCCTTGCTTGTAGTAAGTGCTCAATAAACATTTGCATACTGGGTTGTGTTGGTAAATTTTATGTGTCAACCTGCCTGGGCCACAGGATGCCCAGATAGCAGGTTAAACATTATTTGTGGGTGAATCTGGGAACATATTTCTGTGCATTTGAATTGGTGGGATAGGTAAAGAAGATGGGCCTCCTCATTGTGGGTAGAATGATCTAATCCATTGAGGCCCCAAATAGAACACAAAGACAGAGAAAGGCTGAATCTCAGTTCTTCCAACTTCACCAGTTTTCCTAGGTCTCCAGCTTGCTGATGGCGAGTTGTGGACTCTCAACTTCCATAATTGCATGAGCCGATAATCTCTTCCTATATATCCATGTTTACATAGTTATATCTATGTCTGTGTCTCTACCTATCTAGATAGATATAAGTAGAAATATACAGAAAGACCTATTTCATTGTTTCTCTGGAGAACCCTGACTGATACATGAGTTAGTGATCCAATTCATTCCCATTCATCTCATTCTATCCAAGAAATCATTCCAGTGACTTCAGTCCTCTTAAATAATCAAGTCTGTTTAATGCAAATACAGTTGGTGGTAGAGGCTTAGGCCTGGGAAGTTAGCTGAAAGTCATTTTGAAACACCAGGTTCTACCCAAATTTTCTCCTCTTGGCCTCATACACCTCTGTATCTTAGTAGAATCTCTGCACAGTCTCAGATCAAATGAAGGCTCCCAAGAAACCAGTGGCAGCCATCGGAGCCGGCAGCTTTCATTGGAAAGCCATAAACCCAATTACTAGATCATTAAGGAGCATAAAAGCAGATCTCTGCAGCAGCACGCGCAGAGCTGCCTAGTTGGGCATGAACAATGTCCTGCGCGCACCAGGGCCTCCTTGTTGGAAGCCACATGGGAAAAGACACAGGGTTGTGAGTCGAAATGGCAGGCTGGAGTGATCTGAGAGACCCAGGCCCCACTGGCCCTTCCAGTGCTCCTTAGCTGGTGTCTTCTTGGGGGATACATTGGACCCCGGGAGCCTCACTTCTCCTTCTGAAATAAGAGTGTCAAGGACTGATTGCCTTAGCGTCATCGTTCTTTATCCTTGGCATTCGTTTTCTAGCTCACGGTGTTTAAAGGACACAGTCCAACCCCTAGCACCCTCCTGTCTCCACCCCCTTCCCAGTTCCTCTGGTGAAAGAGGCGCAGAGCACCCGCCCATCCTTTGGATCTGTGCGGCCTTGGCACTTGCTTTGGGCAATGGCCTATTAGCAGAGGGGATCCAAGCAGAAGTCTGAAAAAGTGCTTGTTGTATTTTCAGGTCCTGTGCCAGTGCCCCCGGGAGGTTCCTGGGGTAGCCTGCAGGAGGATGAGAGGCTTGTGTGGTGGAGCCGGGTCGTCTCAGTCACCTGCAGAGGCCATCTCGATTAGCCAACACCCAGCAGTCGTGAGTGAGTCCCACCAAGATCAGCAGAGTGGCCTAGAGGACCCTGGTTTACCAGGGACACGTGAGGGAGGGGGTGAGGTCAGCTGAACCCCGCATAAATGCTCATTGCCCTGTGCCCTGGGGTTTTCATGATTGCTTGTTATGCAGTGTCACTGGGGACTCCAGGGGACTTATATAGGATTAGTAATAACTCACTGTGTTTTGAGGACCTGTGAGAGAATGCGCAACGTTATTTACTGATCATTAAGCAAATTGTGGCCAGGGCATTAGTGTTCTATAAACTCTTGAGTTGGTTGTGGAAGTAAGGAGTCGAGGATACCCCAGAATGTGCTATGTTGTATGTTCATTGTTGAGTTCAATAATGCAACAGTTGCATTGCTCTGAAATGAATATAAGTAATAAATTGGACACTAGCTCTCACATATACAAATAAGCCTCCGCTCACGCACAAAAACATAATGTCAGATGACGTCTACTCTGCACAGATTCTTGGGGACCACCTATGAGGAAAAATGAGGCTCAGAGAATTACAGTGACTTGCTCCAGGTCACACAGACAGGAAGAGGCAGAGTCTTTTCTGGGATATAAGATATTTGTCGTTTGTCTACTGTGGGAAACATGGTCTTTTCGAATCTCCTTCTCAGGAAGCTATTGACATTTTCAAAGTGGATGGACCGAGATTATGACTTCATCTCTGGAAATCTCGGATCTTGGTTTGCAGATTGAAATGGCGCAGAAGACAAGCTCGGGTGTTCATTCATTCACTGCTCTGTCCACTTGGGCCTGCCTGGAGTCCAGCACCGTCCTGGGCACCTTTCCCTTCTCAGTTCTCTTCCTCTTGCGGTGCCCTTGTTCTTCTCATTCTGTTTCTCTCATTCTGCTCTGTGAGTGTTGATGAGAGGGGTTAAGCTGTTTTTGTGTTTTGGAGACACTGAGTGGTTCTTGGGGCTGGACGCATGCTGAGATGCTAAATGCCCTGTTGCATCGGAAGCCGGATGCCTTGTGTCTCTGAAGTCCTATGTCATTTCCAACCACCGTCCATTCATGGGTCCATTCTTGTGTCACTTTGTCATCCGCTGTGGGTCTCCATGACTACGTCAAACCTATGGAGGGACACCACTCCTGCTGATCTCCTTCATAAAGACAACCCATGAAGCTGCGCCATTCATCCCAGGCTGCGCTGTGCAGGGGTTTGCAGACTCTGTCTTGTTCGTCTTCACCACAACCTGCCATGGGTTTGCTGTTACTCCCTCTCACAGAGGAGGAAACTGAGGCACCGGGAGGCCCCCTGGAGACACGGACAGTATGTGTCAACACTGGGGTTTGAATCCTGGCATGTGGATCCAGAGTCCGCCTTCCACGCCACCCCTCCAAAATGTCCCTCTGTGTCCCCACGGAGGGCTCTCTTTCTCAGAGCCACTGCTGGGTGAGTCTATGCTGCCTTTTATGGCTTTGGAGTGTCCCAGGTGGTAACACTGATGGGGATGTGAGAGAGGGGGTTTCTTCATAGTAAAGCCGTGATGTAGCCCAGGCTACAATTTGAATGCACCCCGCCCCCCATGCCTTGCCTCCACTTGTGGACTTCACTGCCAATCACCGCCTCCACTCAAGGACTTCTTTGTCAACTCCACCACCTTTCCAGTCTCACCTTTCTTAAGAAGCTGACCCTTTACAGAACACTGGTGATTGCTCATTTGTGAACTAGATCAGTATGGAGAGCAGGAGGAAAGACATTCGAAGACATTTAATTCAAGGCTCAGTTTCCTCATCTGTGTATGGGAATAAGTTAAGTGAATAGCATTAACATTAGGTGCCAACTCTTCTTTCTTTCTTTTCTTTTTCTTTTTTTTGTGATGATAGGGATTGAACCCAGGGCTTCATGTATATTAGGCAAATGCTCTACCACTGAGCGACATCTTCAGTGTTGTCATCATTTATTCTTAAAGCTACATTTGAGTGAGGCAGGCTCAGAGTAGTTCATTAACTTGTCCAAAGTCACACAGCTAATAAAAAGGAGGCAGAAACTGCCTCCAAAGTGAGGCTGTAGATCATCAAACACTCTAATACAGCACCCGTGTTCCTCACAGGGGCAATATCACCCCTTTGGGTGATATTCCAAAGATTTGTGAGGATGATTTTGATAGTCATACTGATGGGAAGTGGGTGACATTGGCACAATTTACTTTAAAGCACAGCTAGACCTTCAGTCATGGGTAGGGAAGACTAGTCGTGTATTTTGCTTGATTTTCTTCCAGACGTTTAGGAAGGTGAAAAATCTGTTAATAATCATTGAAGCCTATTTTACAAATAGATATAGAGTACATTTTACACGGTGTTAGCATATTCTGTTTTTTATAAGGGTGCAACTCATGCTGCACCTCAAGAATGGTTGCAGTCTATTTATTTATTTATTTATTTATTTATTTAATTTATTTATTTATTTTTTAATATTTATTTATTTTTTTTTAGTTGTAGTTGTCAATACCTTTATTTTTATTTTTTTATTTATTTTTAGGTGGTGCTGAGGATTGAACCCAGGGCCTCGCATGTGCTAGGCAATCGCTATACCACTGAGCCACAACCCCAGCCCAATATTTATTTAGTTTAGTTTTCGGCGGATACAACATCTTTGTTTGTATGTGGTGCTGAGGATCGAACCTGGGCCGCATGCATGCCAGGCGAGCGTGCTACCGCTTGAGCCACATCCCCAGCCCCTGTTGCAGTCTATTTAAAAGACCCTTCATCCATAGTTGGACACCACTTCAGAAGATTCACAGAGGCCAGTGCCACATGCCTCAGTCAGCTTGATTTTGAAGCTATTACTGCACACCATTTATTTATTTATTTATTGTTTGTTTGTTTGTTTACGTGACAACATTGCACTATCTCATACTTTTAGCATTTACAGGTGAAATTGATTTGTGAAAATTACATCTTCAGGTGAGTTATTTCTGAACTTCTTTCCAGCATCCTAAGGGCACATTACAGGGTGTTTGATTTAAAGGTTGGGGGGTGGGGGTGGGAATGGACCAGTGCTCCCAATTCTTCCTTCTTCCTGCATGGGATTACAGATCAGCACCCTTTGCAATTGGACTTTGCAGTACCTCCCACTGAAGTGGGTGGAGACTATTTCCCAACCTCACTCATTTTGACCTTGTTCAAGAGAACATGGACAGACTGGAAATATGTAGGTCCTGAGCCTGGCCCTCAAGAATCACCATGTATTTCCATGAGTTCTCTTGTGTTTCTGCCACTTGCTATGGGGAAAAAAATGCTTTTGGAGCCTGTTGATCTGAGGAGAACAGCAGGACCCTGGAATAGACCCAGACCCACCAAGAGTGTCAGGCCCATGGGCTTCCAGTGGTCTTAGCATAGCCAACCACAGACACAAGGGTAAAAAATTTAGATATTTATTCTCATAAGTCATTCAGACTTTGGTATTGTTTGTTATGCATCAGAAGCTGACTGATACATGGGGATATTGGATCAGACAGGATTGACAAGCACAGCATTCTGCTATTCCTCTTGTAAGCATAGCAGTTAGTTGAAGTCTCAGCACAAAATGAATATAAATAGTTCCATTAGCATCATGGAATGGCTAAATGATGTTCTGATACCACATTGAAGAAGATCATATATATACACTTTAGGGGTTTTGCAATTACTTTTGAGCCTTCTGATCACCAGGGTAAGTGCTAGTGGTCTGGGAGGGTATAAATTCACAGAGCAGGCAGGTCAGAGATAATTGACGAGCACTCTTCCTTAAAAGGGGATCCGGCACCATGGAAACGGTAAGCTCGTTCAGCTTTGTGACTGTGGATTATAATTACCAAGTTATTAACCAGAGCGTTATGTGAAAGATTGATGGTTCTTGCTCAATGTAATGTGTCCTTTAAATGCCAAATAATAAGTTAAATGCAAGGAATAAATAAATTCGATGGCTAATTTATGGGGTAATTATGGGATATTTTCAGCCCATAAAGTAGGGCATCTGTAGAAAGCCAACGCTATGGAGGAGAAAGAGTCCTGAATTAGAATTCAGGAGACCTGGATTCTCTGCCACCTGCCAGTTCGTGACCTTGAGCACATTACATCATTGCTCTGAGCCCCAGTTTTTTCCAAAACTTGGAAAACTGGAGGTGGAGGTAATAAATACCCATCTAATAGGGTGCTTTGAGGAGTCAATGCCACAGTTATCTATAAGTGCTGAGCAGAGTGCCTGACATATAATAAGTGGTTACAAAATGTTAACTATCATCAGATCATGCTTAACCACATTTGAAATAAGAGATCGTCTAGTGAGAGATTGCCTATTTATATTTTCAGCCAATAAGGAAATGTTCTAATTTGCCATGGACCATCAATGAATTTTGATTTTTTTTTCAGGAAAACATCCTAATTGTCATGTTGTACTTTAAAACCATCAGAAATGGGGCTGAAACACAGGTAAGAATAAAGACAAAACTCAAAATCACCTATCTAATCCACCATCTAAATATAAAGTAACATTTTTACGTAGACTCCGAGTCTCTCTCTCTCTCTCTCTCTCTCTCTCTCTCTCTCTCTCTCTCTCTCTGTCTCTCTGTTTTTATGCCGTGTATAGAATTTCTTTTTTTTTCAATCTGAAATTAGAATCATGCTGTACGTGCTGATTTGCCACCTGCTTTGGAGATGTTTCCAATGTCATTAAACATTCTCCCCAAACACTTTTTAATGGCAGCTGAGCAGGATATTCTTGAGAAACATTGTCTAAGTGGAAGTTATTCGTGGAAACCTACTTAGCCCATTCCTTTAAATTACACTTTCAGACTTTCTGAAATCTTCATTTCAAATGGGTCTTAAATGGGCCAGGGCTTGGCTTAAAGATTCCTCTCCACCGCCTTCTTCCACCCCCAGCTGCCCCCCAAGCCTTCAGTCAAGTAGTTAATGATCGTACCAGGCACTTATTCAGTAGGGGAGCTCTCGGTTTAAAGGGTCTCTGTGGTGAGGCATTTTGTAAAAAGGGAGGAATGTCATTCAAATAATCACCCTCTAATTTTTCTGCTAAGCTGAGGGTTTTTTTTTCACCCCCTTAAACTGATTTCTTTCTTAAAGTCCATCTATAGGTAAAAAAAAAATCCCTACTGGCCTTCTTAAACCACATTATTTGATGCCAAGTAGTTTCTTTTCTCTGAATAACAAGAAGAAATATATATTTTTTGGAACCCAGGGGTGCTTAACCACCAAGTCACATCCCCAGCCCTTTTTATTTTGAGACAGGGTCTCACTAAATTGCTTAGGGCCCTGTTAAATTGCTGAGGCTGGCTTTGAACTTGCAATCCTCCTGCCTCAGCCTCCTGAGACACTGGGATTACAGGCATGGTCCACAGTGCCTGGCAAGAAGAAGTAATTTCTTTCTGTCCCTTATGCCATCCAGGATGGGTTTCTATTGACTACTACTGGTAGTATGTGAGATGAATTTGAGTGATTTATACACAGTCATTAAAAATTAACAGTGACTTTTGAAAGGTAGATTCTTTATGTTTAAGAACAGATGAGTAGGCAGCAATTTAATACAGATGGAAAACAAATACAATCCAGATAAAAACAAGATTTGAATGGAGGTGGGAGGGAAGATATATCAACCAAAGTAAATTTAGAACTTTCATGCATGCAACCTGACATCTGAATTTTCTTAAAAACCAAACTAAATGCTTTAGTATGTATTTTACTGTAAAGAAGGCCACAAAAGTATTTTTAAAAGGTCAGCCTTACATATACTACACTAGCACACACCAAAAAAATTTGAGAGAGGGAGAGGAGAAATTAATATGTCTCAGCTACACCTAAGCTACTCACCACAAGTTTTAATAGTGATATTTTAATGTGAGTTAGAAATCTCTTTACTAATGAACTCAAAATTCTTTGGTTATTAATACTCTGCATGAGGATTATTTGAGCATAAGATTCATTTATGTGAAAACAACATGGCAAAAAGTAAGAGATGACCTGTGGAGTTGGTATTTGGTAAATTTGGTGACTCTGATTTGCACCTGTCACTTAGTAATGGACATTGGGTAAATGTCCTCATTCAAGCCACTGTCATCTGCCTGGACTTCTAAGTCCCCTCCTAACAGGGCTCTCTGCTTTCACTTTTTCCCTCCCACAACCCATTCTCCATCAGCAGCCAAAGTGAATTTTTTAAAAAAACAAATTGGCCAACTCTCCTCGCTCACTCGGTCAAAGGCTTTCCATTGTTCTTAAAATAAAATTCAAAATTCTTAATGTTTGGTTCTAACCACAAGGCTGTGAAGTTGGTGTCCAGATCCTTGTTTCACACAGGGAGACTCAAGTTCAGAAAGGGTAGCACATTGAGAGCAGACAGATGCTGTCTCCAGAGCTAATTCAGCCTAATGACGGGCGATGCAGGTTGTCAGAAACTGCTGATGTCTAACAATTTGGATATTCAAAAACTTGTGTGGGGAAGAGAAGAACTAGATGGGAAAGGAGAAGTAAATGGGCTTTGTATACTTTTGTTTGCTTGGTTTTGAGGAGGGGACTTGCTATGTTGCCCAGGATGATCTCCAACTCCAGGGCTCAAGTGATCCTCCTGCCTCAGCCTCCTGAGGAAATCCAGGCACAGGCCACAGTGCTCAGCTGGGTTTAATACATTTGGAGGATGGCCACAAGGAGCTATGGCAAGCGACTCCTGGGGTGATGATGGTTCTGGTCCTGGGCAGAAGCCATGCCTGGCTCTCCAATTCACCCTGTTTCTTTTAGGGCTCCTGCACCGGCCAGTCTCAAATCCACTTAGAGGAAGTGGATGGAGCCTGCTATATTACATTTCATTCTCAAATATCCTTTTTATATCTTAAAAATGAACATTTATTGCTCTTTTTGAATTACAAAAATAAAACATGTTCATAAAAAGGGAAATATAGAAAATAGTTTGTAGGTACACCATAATGATGAGGTTACTGGAGAAATAAACATTAAAATTATTCCTACTTTTATGAATCAGAGCTAACCCTTTTAGCTATACCCCTCCTTTTTTCCTACATATGTGAATGTATTGGTTGTATATAACATTTACACACATTAAAAAAATTTTTTTTGAACTTACGTTACTCTTTAGAATTTGTTTTTCCCACATAATAATATATCACAGAGATTTTCCTGTTCATTAAACGGTTTTGGAGAATGTGAGTTTTAATGACTTCATAGTGTTCCAATATGTGTGTGTAGCATAATTAACTTAAGCAATGCCCTATTATTGAATGTACCAGATATTGAAAATTTCCCATATTACAAATAATTTTGAAACGTCCATAGGCACAAAGCTCTATTATTTTGTCTTTAAGTATAATTTTGAAGTTTGTAATACAGATTGCCAATTTGCTTGAGGGCTTTTATTTAAAATGTGTATTTTTTATTATATAGTCCTTATGTATTCTTTAAAAATACTCTAAAGTTACGGAAGGGTATTAACTAAAATGCAAAAGACCCCAGCTACTCCCCCTCAAGGTAATTACTGTTGGCAATCTAAATGTTCTTTGAGACCTCTTCCTATATAAGCACACATCTAACCTGTACCTACGATACACACAGGTTAGTGAGTTCTTTATCTTCCCACCTTCTCCTCCTCCAACCTTCTGTCTCTCTCTCCTCTCCTCTCTTCCTTGTCCTCCCACAAACATTTTCTGAGTGCCATTTGTGCCGGATATAGTGCCAGGACCCTGGGTCCGGTGGTCATTTCTAGGAATTTTCAGTAGACAGTAAGTATGTACTTAAAGAAATAAAACACACGATAAATTCATACTGACATTTCCAATTAAATCATGGTGGTAAGGTTTTTAATTTAACCTCAAACTCTTTCATCTAAATCTCTTTTCCTCATTGCTGAGAATCTTAGTTCCTAAGACATTAACGTGATTATTCTCTCTCTTTTTTGGGGGGACAGGGGGCGAGAGGGTATCTGGGATTGAATCCAGGTATGCTTAACCACTGGCAACCTTCCCAGCCATTTTTTATATTTTATTTAGAGGCAGGGTCTCTCTGAGTTGCTCTGGGCCTTGCTACATGGTTGAGGCTGGCTTTGAACTTGCGATCCTCCGGCCTCGGCCTTCCCAGCTGCTGGGATTACAGATGTGCTCCACCACGCCCGGCGGTGTGATTATTCTCTTGATTCATTCTGAAATATCCCACCACACTCACAACAGTCTGGAAATAATGATACCATAATTTACCCCTTCAATATGATTAGCAAAAACAGGTTTTTTTTTAATTGAGGTAAAATTCATACAGTGAAATTCACCCTTTAAATCATTTGAAAGTGTACAATTCAGTCCAAGTACATTGATAATCCAATGCACTCCATCCCTATCTAGTTCCTCATCACCTACCCCGCAAAAACCCCTGTACCCATTAAACAGTTACTTCCTGCTCTGCGCTCCCTACAGCCTCTGAAAACCACGACTCTGCTTACCATCTCTAGGGGTTCGCCCATTCTGGACATTTCATATAAATGGAATCACACCATACGTGAATTTTCCTGTCTGGCTTCTTTCACCTGTGTCTCAGTTTCAAGTTCATCTATGTAGCAGCAGGTGTCAGATCATGTTTGGTTCATCCACTTATCAGCTGATGGATATTTGAGTCATTTCTGCTTTTTGGCTATTGTGAATCATGCTGCCGTGAACATTCCTATACAAATTTTGATTGAACACCCTTTTTTAGCTCTTGTGGGTAAATTGTTATTTTTGATTCTTGGTATCTGTGTCCAATTTTCAAGATGCTTGAAAAATTCCTGTCTTAGGTGTTTAGGATACTAGTTGAATGGATATTTAGATCCACTTCTTTTACTTTGAATATTGAGAGATTTTTAAAATTTAATTTGGTTTGGTGATCAGTTGAAGATAGAAATTCTTGGCTCGTATTTTGTTTCTTTGAGGATCCTAAATATGATACTTTATTGCCTTCTAGTATGAAGTAAGGCTGTTAAAAAGTTGGATGAGTCTGGTTTTATTTACCTTTATAAGTGATTTGCTCTTTTTTTTTTGGCCTGGTGCTCAAAATATTATTATTATTTAAAATCTAATGTTTTTATTTTTTCTTTTTTTAAAGAATAATTTTCAGATTTAGCCTTTTTGGTTGATTATTTTGAATTATAGTCCTTAACATTTTTTTCTGCTTCATTTGTTTTGAATTTATTCTTTAGGGACTTGTATTATACAAACTTTTTTCAGTAGCCATTTTCTTCATTTCCTTTGGTCTGTTTGGAAACACTAGGCTATAGTCTTCTTTTTCCCCTTTTCTTGAGAAGGGAGTCTAGAAATGCAGCCTGAGATGAGGTTCGTCATGCACGAGGTTAACTAGGGAGCTTGTCCCAGGAGAAAAGGAGATAAGAAAACAGGAGACTGCAGAGGAGGGTCTGAGAAAAGATGCAGGAGCCCGCAGAGAGCTCTGATGGATTGCACCCGACGGTGTCCCACCTCTGGTAGGGGGTGGCCTTTCTGGTGTGGGCTGCTTCCTGAAATGCACGCCATCACAGACAAGAGGCTCCTGTGGGCATCTTGGTGGCTCCTGTAGAGCCTCCTACTTACGACTCTAATGCCAGGGGTCTTTCTGATTTTAGTCCCTTGCTGCACTGTGATGCTTGGGAAAAATACCCTCTAAGATGACATCAGCCAACCCCTTCTGTGGGAACCATATTGGATTCCATGAAACTCATTCTTCTGGCCACTCCCCATCATGAATGGGAAGGCAGCTTCCACCCAGCGAGGTCCTTTCTTCACTCTGCTCCAAGCACAGGAACTCCAGGTGCGCATACCTCTGTCCTGTTGGATGTCTGCTGAGGTTCCAATACGCCCCTGAGTTGCCCAGACCCTAGGAGCCCAATTCTCTGAAGCCTTCTCCACTTAGCTTCAGTAAGAAGATATATTCCATCCACTTGTGGTGGGATGTGGGGGAACCCAGGCCCCCCCCAAATTCTCACCCATCCCCCTCAGTTCCTAGCCCACTGTTATATCCCAGAGGTTCTAGAGGGGCTGGTGCCTGCCAATCCAGTATAACTGTTCTTTGGCGTGTCCTGTACGGGTGGTAGAATACCTTGATTCAGGATGCGACAGTATTGGCCCAACTCCAAGAAGGAAAATTATTTTAATATTCTGTTCTTCAGCCATTCAATAAATATGTGCTTAGTAGCTATCTTACAGAGGATTATAGTTTGGTTGTTAACTGAGGAAGCTAATCTTCTTTATTCTTTGTTGGACAAAATGTAGGGTATAATCTGGATGTTGTCCTGGGATTAGCACATTAGAAAAACTTGGGCGACCCAAACAAGGTCACCTCCCCAGTTGCTTGGTGTGTAAATCCCCCTAGAGGGGGAAAAAGAGATGGGTTTTCTGGCTTCTGAGGCTTCCTGGGAGGGCAGAGATCAGCACAGCAATTTCTAAAATTCATAAAGAAATTTCCAAATTCATAAAGAAAACTAGTGGGAAGAGCTTTTGGGGCTCCTGACCAAAAATCCAGCAGCAGAGAGAAGAGCTTTGGGAACCAGGAAATAAAACCTAGTTGGAGAAGAGATGGAATGGAGTTTGATGACCGAGGCTCACTCAGCCTGAAGCTACTAAAATTTCCCTTGGCACTGTGAGCAGGGTACTCAAACAGACACGTGTGCCCCAACATCCACGGCAGCAAGATTCACAAAAGCCAGCAGAAACAACCCAGATGTCCATCAACAGATGAATGGATGTGGAATATTACTCACCTTTAAAAAGGAATGAGATACTGATCCATTCTATCATATGAATGAACCTCGAAAACATTGTGAATGAAAGCCAGTCATGAAGGACAAATATTTTGTGATTCCTCTTAGATGAGGTACTAGGATAGACAAATTCAGAGACAGAAAGTGGAATAGAGGTTGCTGGTTGCTGGGAGTTGGAGAAAATAGAGAATGAGTAGTTACTAGTGGTAGACCGTTTCTATCTAAGAGGATGCAAATATTTCTGGAGATGGTGGAAGGCCATGGTTACAGGACATTGGGAGTGTACTTATTGCCCCTCAACTGGAGACCTCAAAATGGTTAAAATGGTAAATCTTATGTTCTCTATATTTTGTTACAGTAAAAAAGTTACTTCTGGGCCCACCCACTCACTGTGCCTTAGAAAACATCAGTCTGAGATTAAGTAAGGCGCCCACAGGCACGATGCTTAGCCTGGTTGGCAAGTGGGAAGGGTGCGGTCTACCTTAGAACAGGGTTGGTATCCAGTCCAGGAGCTGGTTCCAAAAGGCTCAGTTGTGAGTAGCCCAGTGTCACCAGGCACACTGGGACACTTGGTTTTCTGTGGGATGTCAAGCATCAGAATCAACCAGCTCCCACCCCACTGAGGTGTGGATGTTGGATAATAAGTTTTCCTGGACTGCTTCACATCCCTGGGCAGTTTAAATAAGTTAGAGGCCGGGGGACTTCCCATAAAGATATGGACTCCTGCTAGTCGAGCTGTGAAATTTTTTCCCCCACCCTCAGGTACTGGGGATTGAACTCAGGGTTGCACTACTACTGAGTTATATCCCGGCCCCTTTTATTTTTTATTTATTATTATTTTTAAAATTTATTTTGAGACAAAATCTAGCTAAGTTACCTAGTCTGGCCTCAGACTTGTGATTCTCCTGCCTCTGCCTCCTGAGTACCTGGGATTACAGGACTCTGTGTGCCACTGTGCCCCATTTAGCCCATGAAATTCTTGACTAGTATTAAAAAGAGATCATTAGGCCACCAGAGAAAAATACTGAACATAAAAGAATGAATTGCTAATGGAGAGACTTCAAGGAAAGATTGGGTACATACTGTTTGGGGGGGGGCAGGGCTTTCCCTTAAATTATATTACATTTCACGGATTCTGTCCCTGAACATGGCAGTGTGTGTGTGTATGTGTGTGTGTGTGTGTGTGTGTGTGTGTGTGTTTAAGACACAGGGAAAGCTGGGGAGGAGGAGCTGGAGAAGAGGAAAGAGCAGTCTAGACCTGTCTATGCGGTGTCTTTAATAAGGAAAAAGGACTCAACTGAGAGTTTCATGACTGGGTGTCAATCTGAACTCGACTGGACAGGACTCATCATTCAAAGCCGCTCTGAGTTGTCTTTAACACTCTCTCCAGAATAGCCACAGTGTCAGCAGTAGCTTTTGCAGGGTCAGGCCAACTCTGTTTCCCTGACAATAAGATTATCCTAGCTAGACTCAGGTACTGCTTAACCAAGTTAGGCATGGAATAATTTAAAGCCTCAGCACTCTGGATTTGGAAATCAGCTGAAGAAATGACAGGCTGAAGGCTGATTTATGTTGTCTTCGACTTGGAAGGGTAAAAAGAAGAATAATTGAGCACAGGGGTTTTGGAAAAAAAACTGATATGAAGGCATCTTGGAGAGGATTGTTATATTCCCCAAATCTCATGATGGGATGTATAGGCTCTGCTTCTACTGTCTAGACGGTATTTTTATATCAAATCTGGTTACTGTTAATAAAATTTTCACTCTATGCATAAAGTGCTCTTTGTAAGTTCCCTAAGTGCCTCTGAAAATCTCTTCCATTTATCCATAATCCATATATCCACCTACTATCTGCCCATCCACCCATCTATTCATTTATCACCCATCTGTCCACCCCCCACCCTTATATGTATCCATCTGCCCACCCATTTAGTCACATACCTGCCCACCTATCCATCCACTCACTCTTCCATCCACCTGTCCACTCATTTACCCATACACTCACCCGAACACCCAAATATCCATCCATCCATCCACTGACCCCTCCACCCTTATATACATTCATTCTCCCATCCATTTACCTATGTATCTGCCCATATACCTATCCATTCATCCATCCATCCACCCATATATCCATTCATCCATCTGTCCATCCATCCATTCATCCATCCATCTGTCCGTCCATGTATCCACCCATCCATCCATCCATCCACCCATCCCCCTATCTATCACTCATCTACCTACACACTCACCTATCCATGCACCCACCCATCTACCCATTTACTCCACTCACCTTCTTAAAATTTTTCCAATCTGGTAACTTCTCTTCACCCTGTTTTCTTCCCTGTACTTCTGCAGCAGCCTCCTCTTTGGCCTCCTTGCCTCCAGCCTTCCCCATCTCACATGTTTTGTGTCCACTGTGGACCTTTCTGCACTTCAGTTTCCTCTCTTGAAACTGTCCAGGTAATACAGTTTATTTCTCTGGGTTTTTGTAGATGGAATTAGCATGTGTTCACTCAAACACTGCTTACTCAACTTTTAGTTCCTGTGTCAGTTTCTGCTGGGTGCATAGCAGCAAGCAAGACAAACTGGTTCCTGCCCTTGTGAGACTTTGTTTTCTACAGGCAGGCAGTAGCTGAACAAACTTAAATAGTGATAAACAGAAGGAGAATAATGTACACGAAATCCTCAGCACCATGGCTGGCACATATGAGTGTCTAACTAATGGCAGTTGTCATATTCACAGTTATTAGTATCATCATATAATTAGCCTCCCTAAAACATTTCAATAATAGTTATAATTATTGAGCATTTATTGAGCACCACATATGAACCGTGCATAATAGATGAACATAATATCTGCTGTCTGTCTGAGCAGACACTGTCTCTCACAGCCTTCAAGGAAATGACCGAACTCTGGGCCATTTGTGGTGTGGCTCTGCCTCTCTCAGTCTCGTATCTTGCTGACCTTTCTGTCTATTACCTATTTCTCTCGTTTCTCGAGAATGGGTTCAGGCACTACCTCCTCAAGGGCATCGAGCACCTGTCTGCTTCTTTGCCAAAAACATCACTTCCCCGAAAGTGGGATTCTTGCCTTTTCTCTCTCTAACCTCAGCCCAATACCAGGAACGTAGGTGCTCAATAAACGAATGTCTGCTGGTGTTCTGCTTTAATTCTTTGTTGAAGGGAAAGGCATTTTCTCTGGGAGGTTGTGTAGGCTGGAAAGGGGTTTTCTTGTGCATGAGGAATCCCAGGAAAGGATTCTAATTCAGACTTGTGTGAGTCATAGCCGGTGACTTGTTCTGCCTGTGCCTCTGCTAGGTGGTACAAAGAGCTCGGAGCCAATTTCCGAGGAGTTTCCAGGCCTGCTCCTCTGGCTGTCTTTCCAAGGGTAGAAAATACCTTGGTGTATATTCTGCAGGCCTTCTGGGGGCTGTTGTTGTGTGCATGATGCAGAGCTTAGGCATATGAACAAGGGGGTCCACACATGTGTATTCAAGGTCTCCGATGGTGCAGGTAGGTGGGGGTCCGAGACCTCTATTTGTATTTTTAACTGTCTGCTCAGGCCATCAATACAAAATACCACAGAGCGTAGATGCCTTCAACATCAGAAATTTATTTCCTTATGATTCTGGAGGTCAGCAATCCAAGATCAAAGTACTGGTGGAGGTGGCTTTTCCGGAGGCCTCTCTTGGCTTGCAGGTGGCCTCCTTCTTGCTGTGTCCTCGCATGGCCTCTCCTCTGTTAAAAGCCTCTCTTTTGAAGGATTTCAGTCCTATTACATTAGTGTTCTAGTCTTATAGTCAATTTCACCTCAATGACGCTTTTTAAAACCTGTCTCCAAATTTGTTCACACTTGAGGTTAGGGCTTCAACATACAGATTTTGGGAGGATACAATTCAGTGCATAACTGTACTTCCGCCCTGGGAACCCAGTATGTGTTGGGGTGTTCTGATTGCTGTGTGGTTCTCAAGCTCCTAACGTGCCCAGGGCATTCCTTGAGTGTCCTGGAGAGGGACAGCCTTTGATCTCTATTGACATCCTAATCGTGGTTGAGCTGAGTCATTCACTGACCCCATTGATGGGCTCATTTCCTGGAGCCAGGAGCCCCAAACCAGTAACCTGGTCGTTCCTACTGCCATCCTGGCCACCCGGAGTCCTTTTGTTTTGATACATGGTGCTCTTCCTGATCCCTGGCCTGGGCACTTGCCCCTACCCCTGCCTGAAATACTCTCCCTGCCTCTTTCTTTACCTGTCTGACTAATTCAAACTCCTCCTTCAAGATTAGTCCAGGGATGCATCAAGCTCTCTGGGCCAGGTTCCCAGGGCCTCTCCTTTTCCACCCTCATTTGCATCCTGCTTTCCTATTGGCCCCCGTCTATCTGCTGCCCTTTCAGCACCTGAGGGTAGGGGATCTTCAGCACCAAGGACAGTGCCTGACACCTTGTGTTTGATCAATTGTAGACGGAATTCTCCCAAAAGAGTGTGCAAAAAGAACATTCATTCTCAAATCCAAGGTCTCAAACAGAAGTTCTGTCTTAGCTGAAACAGCTAACCTAAAAGCCTATCCTACTTTCCTACTTTTTTTTTTTTTAGATTTTTTTTGGGGGGGCGGAGTTACTGGGGATTGAACTCGGGCACTTGGCCACTGAGCCACATCCCCAGCCCTATTTTGTATTTTATTTAGAGACAGGGTCTCACTGAGTTGCTTAGTGCCTCACTGTTGCTGAGGCTGGCTTTGAACTCGCAATCCTCCTGCCTCAGCCTCCTGAGCCACTGGGATGACAGGTGTGCGCCACTGCACCCAGCCCTACTTTGTATTTTTTTTTTTTTTTTTGCACAGTGCTGGTCACTTAGTGACCAATCAATCTTTACTGATTAACTGGCAGAATTATTTGGATGGAAAAATTCAGTCCATGGTGCAGAATTGGCAAAAAGCTGTCAGAGACTTGAGTTCCTCTGGAATTTGGCCTTCAGGCCAAAGCTGTCCCCAGCATCCGTCCATTCCAACAATACATTTTTATGTATCTCTTACATCCGGCATCAAGACAGAGGCAGGGTGATATCATATCTGGTGGGGCTCTGTCTGCACAGTGTGGTCTTGGAGATCCTTGGTGGGACTGAACATATATTATTATGTGTATTGTATTCATGGGCAATATTTAAAGTATCATCATTGTCATTTGAGTTTTGGGGGACAACCAGGTTTGTTAGGATGCCATTCCCTTTTCTTTAAAAATTGAGATAATAGTTCATTGATCTTAAAATCCATCCTTAACTGAGTACATTTTCACCACCCCCCAAAGAAATCCTGTACCTGTTAGCAGTTGCACCTTATTCTGCCCCTACCAATCTGCATCTGTGGATTTGCCTCTTGCAGACATTGTGTGTCAATGGGATCCCGCAGAAACTGGCCTTTGCTTCTGGCTCCTTTCACTTAGTGTTATGTCTTCAAGATTCATCTACTTGTAGCAAATAAGTACTTCCTTCCTTTGGATAATATTCCTGACTGTATTACACGGATATACCATATTTTGTTTATTTATTCGTTAGTTGTTTAACATTTTGGAAATGGTTTCCAAGACCGTTTCCTTTTATTTATTTATTTATATTAATTTTTAAATTTGTTTTCATTAGTTATGCATGACAGCAGAATGCATTTATGCACTTTGATATACATCGATGGGGTGTCATTTCTCATTTTTATGATTGTACATGTTGTAGAGTCACATTGGTCATGCAATCATATATATACACAGAAAGTAATAATGTCTGTTTAATGCTACTATCCTTCCTATCCCCATGTCCCCGCCCCTTGGAGTGATGTGCCCAGACTAGATTTTCCCCATTGTCCTGTTTTACCAGGGGTCTTTCTCCTCTGTCAGGGATCCTGTCTGTCCTGTTCCTATTGCACCTGAGAAGCATGGTGCCTGCAGTAGAGGGGGTCTCCTAGAAGTGGATGTCACGTGGAGGGACAAATATATCAATGCATACTTGTGACAGATGGTGTCACCATGTCCCAGCTGCTCATCTAAGCCTTCATTCAATCCTTACAACAAAATGATGATATTTTGGGTTAAACAGACTGTTGTTAAAATCATTTTGACCTGTTTCTTTTTACTTATCTTGATAAGACTATGAGCATCTTGCAAATATATTTCTGTGGGGATGTCCTTGTTTAGGCATGTGGCTTCCTTTGGGGTGGGAACTGTACCTTTCCTATCTCCACCTGGCACAGAGTAGGGACGTGTTTGCTGGACATGGTCACATGAAGTGTTTAGCTTCCCTGTGATCTTCCTGCTGCTAGAGACTTTCTCTCTGCAAAATGGGACTGGGAAGAAATTGGTTTGTTCAACTCAGAATCATCCTGTAGTTGATCCTGCTTTGGCTCTTGTTCAAGTAGAGGGGGTCCCTTTTCCAAAGGCCACAGCATGCAGAGGCTGGACTGGAAGCAGCTGAGGCAGAAGCTCAGCGCTGCCATCCACGACTCCATAAGGGCAACTCAGAAACCCAGATCGTGGCCTCCAGAGGGACACCTCCAGGACAGATTTGCCTCCAGGAGGTGAATGGCTTTGGCTTCAGGAAAGAGAATCTATTCCAATGGAAGCCAGAGAGAGTAGATTTTGTTCCAGGGAGAAATGTTGCCTCAGGCACCCCTAGGAAAAAACCACACACACACACACACTCAACCCTGAGAAGCAGCAGATGGGGAATATTGGCCAGGATAGGATGGTTCTCATTCAATTAATATATCAACCAGGGAAGAAATAAGAACAGGGCGTTAGGCGGTGGGCTTCTGGTACCTTAAGCCAGATGCAGTGAGCAGGAAGATCAAAGGGACATTATCACAGGTGGGAAGAAAATGGCCATGAATTTTCTTCCACTTGAAAAAATCTTTTCCCTTCTTTAGTCCTTTTTTTCAGTGTTGATTTGACTTATGTTTGATAAGTCCAGTCACCCTTTATAGTTGCTATTAAAAGAAACCTTGAAAATAACTCTACAAAGTCAGGTCCTATTTTCTAGCTTCAGTTTCTTTGTTTTTAAGTCTTAAATGTTCTCTCAGGCCTTGGGGTCTGCCCAGCTTCCTGCCAGTGCTGATGGGCATCCCTGGGAGACGAGGATTGATGGAGAGGGAAGGAGCCAGGCCACTCTGGGCAGATATTTACCCTGCCCTGGAGAGTGGGTGAGTTGGTGGACATCTGCCTCAGGAATCTTTTGACTTCAAGGAGCAGAAACCTGCTTGGATGTGTTCATAGAAAAGGACTCGTTGAGTAGATGCTATAAACCCCTGAAGACCCCCCAGGGCATCATGGGATTGAACAGTGGTCAACCAGCCATTTTTATTCCATGTCCCTCTGCAGGTTTTTGGGGACTCTCTCCATCTTTCCTAAGATCCCCTCTGCTGGTAACTGCCTCTGCTTGCTCTCTTGAGCCTCACCTGGTCTTGGATTGCACACCAGGCTTGCCTCTAGGTGGTAGGAGTCGAACAGGGCAGGAAAGTCTCTTCTTGGGTGAGAGGCCACAGATTCACACCTCCCACTAACTTAAAAATATGTGTTGGGCTGGGGATGTGGCTCAAGTGGTAGTGCGCTCTCACCTGGCATGCGTGCAGCCCGGGTTCAATCCTCAGCACCACATACAAACAAAGATGCTATGTCCACTGAAAACTAAAAAATAAAGATTAAAAAAATTATCTCTCTTTCTCTCTTTAAAAAAAAATGTGTTTTTTTTTTTTTGTAAGGCCTGAGTTTCTCATTGCAGTCCCAAGTCCTTTATGTGGAAATCAATCTTCACTGGGAAGCCCTAGAGAAGGCTAGGGGATGCAGTGTGACCTCCAGAAACAGACCCTGGCTTGGTAGTGTGTGTTCCTTCTCAGTATCAATGTTTTTCTCTTCTCAACAGAACCTCAATTTTGTTTACATATTCTCTCCACCCTCTGATTTAAGGGTAGAGGGAGGTGAGATGTCAGCGCCTTTTTTGAAAAGGGACAGAGAGTAAATGCTTTAAGCTGTGGGTGGCGGGGCAGATGGTCTCCATCACAAGTAGCTGCCGTGACAGCCTGCTGCTGCGGTAGCCTGAACACAGTGACAACGTGTGACAAACAGATGTGACTGTGTTCCGGTGACATGTTCCAGTCATGCTCTGTATGGGGACATTTCTGTCCGGGCTGCATGTGTGATGTGGTCCCCTGAGACTGTATCGCCTAGTGACATCATAGCAGTCTTCCTTTGTGGGATTGCACTCCACCATGCACACACAGGACAAAGTCACCTCACCACCCATTTCTCAGCATGTGTCCTTGGAGTTAAGCAAAGCATGCCCCTTAACAAAATTGGGCTGGCGGGTTGTCTTTTGCAGTCCCAATCTGGATTATTCAAAACCAGGTTTTCTTAACCTCAGTCTCACTGACCTTTTGGGTAGGGTAATCCTTCCTGGATGCAGGTTGTTCTGTGCATCGTAGGGTGGTTAGCCACATCCCTGGCCTCTACCCATTCAATACTGGCCCCAAAGATGGGACAACTGAAAATGTCCCTGAGGGGGATTTCCCCCCTGGCTACTGGTCCAAATATAGTCATATGACCTGAACTGGCCAGATACCCTGTCTCTCTCTTTTTAAGCTTAAATAAGAAAGAATTAGACCAAAGGCCACTGATGGCCATCTTATAACCTTGGCAGGAATCAGACAGAGTGGAGTCAGCTTGATGGATGGCTGAGTAGCGGGACAGCAAGATCGTGATCCCAATGAGCAGAGGGTCAGAAATCTGAGTGGAGCCTTCTTACAGATGGCCTTCCTCATGGTTTGGATATGCAGGGTCCCCCATAGATCCATGTGTTAAAGGATTGGTCCCCAAACGCAGCAGTGTTCAGAGGAGGGCTCCTGGTCAGTGATTGGATTATGAGGGCTCCGACCCCATCAGTGGATTAACTCACTGGTGTATTAATAATTTGAAGGCATTATTGGAAGTGGTGGAAGTGGGGCCTATTTGGAGGAAGTAGGTCCCTGGGAGGGTCCCCTGGAAGTTATACCTTGTCCCTAGTCCCTTCCTCACTTTCTTTCTGCTATGTGGCTACATGAGGTAGGCACTGTCTGCATTGTCATATCCTCTGCCATGATGCTTCTGTCTTGCTACAGGCCTCGAAGTGTGGATTGAAACTCCATAAGTCCAAATAAATTTTTCCTTCTTTAAGTTGTCTTTCTTCAGGTGTTTTGTCACAGTGATGAAAACCTGACTAATACAAATTTCTTCCTCTTTTCTTCTTCTTTCATCCTTGGGATTCAACCCAGGGCCTTGTACTTGCTAGGCAGGTGCTCTACCACACCCTGCCCTTAACATGGGCTTCTTACTGCATGAGATGGCATATTTCCTTATCATTTCAGATGCAGTTTCTCAGGGCATTCAGGGAAGTCATTTATTAAGATCTCCAGAAGAATTTCAATATTTTAACTTCCCAGTATAGCTGTATTTGTGCATAATGGCTGGATATCAGCCTAAACAGGGCAAGGGGGGCTGCAATGGGCAGATTCTCTTATAAGTGGGGAGACACTGACTGATGGGTCCTCTTATGTTTTGTTTTGGTTCCACAAAACCTTTGTGAGTTTGCTTTACCATCTTGTCCTAGGCAGATGTGGTGGTGGATTACTTCCTGGGCTTGGAGTCCCGTGGGAACTTGTTCAGCAGTCTGTTTCTTTTAGAGGAACTAACATTATCTGATTGGTTACAGGTAAGTTTTATTTTATCTTTTTAAAAATATTTTCTTAGTTGTCAATGGACCTTTATTTGACTTATTTATATTCGATGCTTAGGATGGAACCCAGTGCCTCCCCCACGCTAGTCAAGGGCTCGACCACTGAGCCACCACCCCAGCCATTTTTAAAATGGTATCTCCCGAGGAAGGAGATTTGATCAGAAAACCAGGGGCAGCGTTTGGCTTGATCCATAGCCTTCTCTATTCAAGTCGTAGGGGGTCAGCTTTATACCCTTGCTGTTTTCAAGCCTTCCTCTCCTTCTCCCACCTTCTCTTCCCACCCACCTCCAGTGGTTGGGTGATACGGAGTTGGTAAGAATGCATGTAGAGCAAAGTCAATAAAAGCAAACTCCTAAAATATTTTCACAGCAAGATATTGAGTGGTGTTGGAAAGGCAGCTGGACTCAAGCCGAGGGGCCCTAGCTTTAGACCCTGGCTTGGAGCTTGCGGGTCACTTCCCTTTGCCGAGCCTCAATTTGCTCATCTGTAGGAATGAGTGGAATGATACGCACCCACATGCATGCTTGTGGGGACTGAATGAGACCGTGGAGTGAGGGAGTTTCAGCAGGCAGGGACGGGGGAGAGCTGCTGGGCAGAGCCAAGGCAGTGTCAGTGGGTATCCAGGTGATGGTTCTTCTCTCTTCCCCTCCTGGTGGTGCCTAATTTCTTGGGATTTTTCAATTATGTTTGAGATTTTTAGACTGAGCTGAGATGAACAGATGTACAGAGCTGTGGCATTTGCTGGCCATGCTGACCAGGAGGTAAGGCTCTAGGAAGTGGTCTCCCACCTCTCTAGGAGGTGGTCGATGGCACCTCCACACAATTTCCCAGATCTCACAGGCAACGCTTGGCAAAATACTAAGCGTTGCTGGTAGCATTATTAGGAGGTGGAGGAAACTGCAGGAGGAAGGGCTTGGTTGTAGGAAGTAGGTCACTGGGATGTCACTTGGAAGGATATATCTTGTCTCTGATCCTTTCCTCCCCAACCCTCTCTTCCTCTGTTTCCTGGATGCCAGGAGCTGAGCTTCCTTCTACCACAACCTTCCACCATGATGTTTGTGCTTTGGACCAGCCGGCCCTGGACTGAGACCTCTGAAACTGGGAGCCAAAATGAATCTTTCTTCCTCTTAGTTGAAGATCCCAGAGATGGAAAGCTGTGGAACACACTCAAAACCCAGAAGCTGGTCCTACCAGAACAAATCCCTCCAAATGGAGAGGGACAGGGTGGGAAACGGCTTCACCGTCTGTGCATCTTGGGTTTGAACCTCTCACTATCAGTCATCCTCTTTGTGACCCCTGGGAAAAGGAGTCTTTGTAGGATTCTTCGGTAAAATGGTGATGGTAGTAGGCCGAGCGCAGTGGCCCACACCTGTCATCCCAGCGGCTAGGGAGGCTGAGGTAGGAGGATCGCGAGTTCAAAGCCAGCCTCAGCAAAAGTGAGGCTTTAAGCAACTCAGTGAGACCCTGTCTCCAAATAAAATGCAAAATAGGGCTGGGGATGTGGCTCAGTGGTCAAGTGCCCCTGAGTTCAATCTTTGGTACCCCCCCAAAAAAAAAGTGGTGATAGTAATAGGACTTATATCACAGGGTGTTTGTAAAAGGGACATAAGATACATATCAGGCACACAACAAGATTGCCACCCATGCTGACTTTGATTCCTATTCTGATTATTTGGAGGCTGGCTCCTTTTATCTTTCCCAACAGAAACATAACTTGATGACGTTCACTTATTCACCCAGATTCGGGCGCATACAGTCCTTAGTCTTCCTTCAGTTCCTGTGAGGGTGTGTGTTGGGGGAAGCTCTGTGTTCAGGTGCCATGAAGGACTCTACAAACGGAGTACCCTTCCAGCCAGGCAAGAGGCAGGGGAGCCTGCAGGTCAAACAGGGGCCTGCTGGTGCTGCACACACTCTGGGTTCGAATTCCAGCTCTGACCCTTGTGGCCACGTGCCCTTTAGCAAGTTCCTTTGACTCGGTTTCTTCCTTTGCCCAACGGGGACTAACGTCAGTATTGGCTTCTGAGAGTTAATTGAGGTGACGCTTCAGAAGGCCTTGGCAAGATGCCTGGCCCAACTGGTGTGCTGAGCAATGATGGCTGTGATTATCCAATTAGCACGTGTTGAACATTTCCATTTCTGGGTGATTTTACATCCTCTTTCTTTCTCTCTCTCTCTCTTTTTTATATTAAAGTGCCCTTTATCCAACTTTATATTGAGCATCCATATTGTGCTCCACTTGGGGATATGGGAACAGCCCCTGTTCTCAAGGGGCTTACCTTTCAGTCGGGCCACAGATTCTGAAAAATATAGGTGGGATAGGTAGGGTGAAAGAAAACTGCATGCAGAGGAGCAAATTCCAAGGGAAACAAAACTTGCGTGCATGTGAGTGGTGCACGTGTGTGCAAGCGTGCATGTGTGTGGGATCAGGAAGTTCTACTCAAGAACCCAGATCTAAGCTGGAAGTAGAGCTGAAGATAGAGTAAGATCCACCCAGGGATGAAGTGGCAGTGGGGTGTGAGGTGAGAGCTTGTGCAAAGGCCCAGAGACTGCAGAAGATATGGCACATTCGTGACTAATATCCTACGAATGTGTACATCCCTGGAAAATCTGGTTATGAAAATAGTGGATTTTTTTTTTTTTTTTTGGCACCAAGGATTGAACTCAGGGGCACTTGGCCACTGAGCCACATCCCCAGCCCTATTTTTTATTTTATTTAGAGATGGGGGTCTCACAAGTCGCTTAGTGCCTTGCTAAATTCCTAAAGCTGGCTTTGAACTTATGATCCTCCTGTCTTAGCCTCCTGAGCTGCTGAGATTACAGGCATGCAAATAATGAAATAATAGATTTTTATGGAATCTCTCCAAAAGAAGACCCTAAGATAAGGATTTGAATTTGTTTTGTTTCTTGTACTGGGGATTGAACCCAGGGGTGCTTTACCACTAAGTTATATCCCTAGTCCTTTTTATTTCATTTTTTATTTTGACACAGGGTCTTGCTAACTTGCCTAGGGCCTCGCTAAATTGCTGAGGCTGGCCTTGAACTTGTGATCTTCCTCCCTCAGCCTCCCAGGTGCTGGGATTATAGGCATATGCCACCATGCCCATCTGAATGCAAGAGTTTTATGTAAGAAGTGATCCTGAATAGTAGAGGAGAGGGGGGAGGTAGAAAGGAGAGGAGGCCAGTACAGGGGGTTTATCAAGCCAGTTACACTGTGGGTGACTGGGGAGCCCCAGGGCCAGTGTTAACATGTGCTTCAGTTATCCAGCCCAAAGGGTGATGGAGCTGGGGGCTTCTGCTCCATCTTCCACCCTTCTTTGTTTGGGGCCTGCTTCAAGGGGGCTTTACTACCTGGGCAGTTCCATTGTGCCACATGTCAGTGGGTTTCCATGGCTGAAGACAAGCCTTGGAATGGAAGCAGGTGCGGGCCATTAGAGTTTGGGCCCCTTGGTAAAGGCAGGGGAATCTGCAGGGCACCAACCCATCTGCCAGTCACCCCAGCCCTCTTTGATGCTTGAAGTTGTTGGGGTGGGCCAGGATGAGCTTGTGAAAGGATTTGGGGTTCTGTCCTTTGGGGAGCCACTCTTGGCTGTTAAGCAGAAGTGAGGTCCCATCAGACCTGCAAGGGAGAAAGATCACTGAGGCCACTGGGTAGAGAACTAACTGTTGGTGGCCCAAGAGTCCACACAGAGCATTTGGGAGGCAACTGTAGCTCTCTCCCTGCAAGGAATGACAGTGGCTTAGAGCTGGGGGGGGGTGGGGACCGAGGGAAGTAATCTGGAGAGAGGATTAGGAGGCGAAATAGACTAGATTTAGTGAGAGCCTGCATCTGGGGAAGGTGGCAGCCCTTTCCCATAAAAATCTTCCTTATGCTAAATTAGACGCAGGTGTCCCCGAGACTTGGCAAGTGGGGCTGTAATTTTCCTGTGCCCCCCGCTGCCACCCCTTACCTGATAAAGCTCTGTCATCTGCTGCAGTCTCGCTGCCCACTCTTCATGGTACCTTCCAGGCTGCCGGGGCCAGCATAAAATAAATAGCCCTTCCTTCTCTCCTTGCCAGCTCTCCTTCTGCCTTGCCCACCCTGCTGTGCCTAGCAAGGGCTGGCTGCAAGTGCCAGCTTCTGAACCAGCGTTATTGTCAAGGAATGTGGAAGCAGCCGGGCCAGGGAGCGAGGGGCGGGCATGAGCCTTCCATTTGCCATCTGTGGCTCCAGTGAGCGCTGCACGTTTGGAGCCAGGGCCGTCTCTGTGTGATACAGAGAAATGCATTTCAGCTGAACTGGCAATGGGAAGTCCTCGGGAGGCCCACAGAGCCACTGCCTTCTTTGACAGATGGGGTAGGAGGGGCTCTTGGGATGAGGGGCTGATGCTGAGAGGTGTAGCAATGTTTTGTCCCCAAATCCAGATTCTCTACTGAGCCCTGTTGCCAGGATGGGGTCTGCAGCTTAAGAATGGTGCTAGCCCATCATTAAAAAAAAAAAAAAATCCCACTATTAGCCATTTTCAACCACAGATACTTTTATCTGGTGTTGAGATCTTAAAATGGTCAGAATTTGAAGGGATTATTCACAAATATTTCTTTTCTTTTCTTTTTTTTTTTTAAGTAAAGCAATCCCCACCCCAATCCTGCATTTTAATCATAAGGACACTAAAGAAAGCTGTTGTTCCCTGTCAAACTCCTCCTTTGGCCTTCAATGATTGGTCTAGAAATAGACTCCAGACTCAGGATGAACCAATTAGAATGCTTTCCTGAGAGTTTGGACTTAGAATTGAGAAAGAAGAGTTACAAAGTTTCCAGGCCCGAGATTATAATATATGGAAGATGACATATTTTTTAATCCCAAGAAGAAGAGGGGCAAGAGGAAAGCTGATCTGGAGAGAGGGAGAGGGGAGGGAAGGAGGAAGGGAGAGAGAAAAAAAATGAGGACAGGGGAGGAAGGAGGAGGAGAGAAAGATGAAAGATCATTGTTGCTAAAATATAAATATTTCTTATTCTTTTAGCTCCAGGAAACACCTCAATATTCTTATAATAAATTTACCCTTTTTGCTTATTCTTGGCCAAAGTAAGAATCTTTTTTTTTTTTTTTTTTGATGAAGGAGGAAAAAAAAATCTCTGTTCACAGATTTCTAACCTTTTAAGAACACTTCAAGGGGTTAGAGAGAAAGTTTGTTTCAGCCCCTGGTCCTAGGAATCCTTTCAGTATTTACAGATTCTCTGAACAGCTGATGTCTCTGGAAGTACAGGCTGGGTGGTTAATGAGGATTTTTAAAAGGGGACCTGGGGGAAGTCTGGTAGAGGTCAGAATGCAACATAGTCTGTATTTTGGGGAGTTAGATATTTCTTCTTTTCCTCCTTTAGATGTTCAAGGGCTCCTAGGCCAATCCTGAGAGTCCTTTTTTTTTTTTTTTTTAACTGTCTGTATTCATTCACTAGGTAGAGCCTTGTTCTATCTATATGTTCATGACTGTTAGGGTTTAGATGTGAGATGTTCCCAAAAGCTCATGTGTGAGACAATGCAAGAAGGGTTGGGGCTGGGGATGTGGCTCAAGCGGTCATGTGCTCATCTGGCATGCGTGGAGCACTGGGTTCAATACTCAGCACCACATAAAAATAAAATAAAGATGTTGAGTCCACCGAAAACTAAAAAATAAATATTAAAAAAATTCTCTCTCTCTCTCTCTCTCTCTTAAAAAAAAAGGTTTGGAGGAGAAATGATTGGGTTGTGAGAGTCTTAACCTAAGCAGTGGTAAATGAGGTGGTGGGGTGTGGCTGGAGGAGGTGGGCATTGGACGTGTGGCTTGGGGGTATGTATTTTGTATCTGGAGAGTGGAGCCTCCTCTGCTTCCTGATCACCGTGTGAGCTGCTTGCCTCTGCCACACTCTTCTGCCATGATGTCCTGCCTCACCTCAAGTCCTGAGGAATGGAACCTGCTATCTATGGATTGAGTCCTCTGAAACTGGGAGCCCTCAAATACACTTTTCCTCCTCTAAAATTGTTCTGGTAAGACCCTTTAGTCACAGCAGCAAAAAAGCTGGCTAAAACAACAACTGATGTCCAGATTGATAAATCCAGCCGGGATTTCTTCCCTAATCTCCAGCCTCATGTGCCCAAGGGCCTCTGCAGCATTCCTCTGTGGATGCCTACTGGGTACCTCACTCCAGATGGCACAAACCAAATCCTTTTATTTCGTAGTCAACAACTTTTATTATCATTCACATATTTTATTGAACAAAGGAATGTAGGGAATAGGTCAGGGTTGTATGAGAAAATAAAATCCTATTTTTAAAATGTCCCTCTATTTATATGTGGGAGCAGCAGTCTGCTGACATCAGGTGTGGCCAATGCATTTGTAAGGTTCCCCTTTGAGATGCAACCCTGGTGCATTTAGCCTAGCACACAGGGTGGCAGGGGGAGGAACTTTTCTTGCAGAAGGTGCCTTTGCAGGTCCCCAGTGCAGTAGGGGGGATCCATTGCTGGGCTGAGGCAGTGGCTGGGGGTGTGGGGTGGTTCCAAGACAGCTCCATGCAAATTTGCTAGGACTGGGGAGGCGTGGTCCACCTGGCACCTAACTCTTCCCCTGCTGCCATCCTTCTCGCTTAGTGTCAACCCCTTCACACAGTTGTTCCTGCCCATTCTTTCCTTCTCTCCTTGACTCACAATGAACATCCAATCCTTGAGCAAACTCTCGGCCCTTGTTTCAAGGGGATCTCAAATCGCCACTTTCACTATCCTCCCTGCTCCCACCAGAGTCCAGCCTCCACCACCACCTCTTGCCTGGACTCCTGCAGTAGCCACTTAACAAGTCCTTGCCCTTTCCTCCCAGAAGTCTAATGTCCATTATATTTTAAAGTAGTTTTATTGAGAGATAATTTACATATTATGCAGTTCACCCATTTAAAGCGTCTAAGCTAATAGTTTTTAGTATATTCACAGAGTTCTGTAACCATCATCATTATCTAATTTTAGGATTTTTTTTTTCCGGTCACTCTAAAAGGTAATCCTGTGCCCATCAGCATCTATCCTCAGACCTTTCATTTGCAGAAAGAAAATTAAAAACCTCCTGCCCTTCAGGGTGGGTACCTCTCACATTTTCCTTACTTCTCCCCATTTCCCAGAACACCCTATGCTGCTATCTTTCTGAAAGATTGGCTGTTCCTTGAGCCCTGGGTGTTCTCCTGTGCCTCTGTACCTTTGCCCATACTGTTCCCTCTGTCTGAAACACTGTTCTCACAACCACCTTCTAAAGATGGTCAACTGGGACCTTGTGTTCATGGCCCAGGTGGCCTTCCATACTTCTTGGAAGCCTTGTATGCCAGAACCTTCCACCAGACTCAGTGAGATGGTCCTTTGCTTCACTAAGCCACCGTTCCATCACTCTACTGGGATTGGCAGGGTCTCCCTTCTGGACTGTAGATTCAGGGTAGACCCAAGGCTGTGTTCCCAGTCCCCTGCATGGTGCCTGGCCCATGAGAACACTCAGAAACCATGAGCTTCTCTGCTCTTTGGCTCCTTGGTTGTTATTTCAGATGAGACCTGAGGGATGAGTAGGAGGGAAAAACCTTTTCCCAGAGACTCCCTGTGGGATTAAGCCCCTGTTGCCCTCTGCAATGACTCACTTCATACGACACCATTTATTCGTTGTAGCTTATTAGTGTTTCCTCCCCTTCTTAAATATACCAATTTCACTCAGCTCCTCGTCCAAGACAGTGTAATTATCATACCACCAACATTCCAGCTGAGAAGTCCCCACCACGCCTGGCTTCCTGTTCTTATTTCAGACCAGGATAGCACCAGCCTGAATGTATCCACCAACCAAACAAATTCATAAAGCCAATTAGTTATATTGATGAGCAATGTTTATGGGTTCCTCCAGATCAATTCATAAATATTATAAATTGAGACAATTTCTAAATAATGTCCTGTGACTAATGGCTCTGGTTGTAGTGGATTTTACCACTTTGTTAAGTACCTAATTGTCCTCAGCATCAGCTGAGTGTTTTTGTGACCTCCCACAGCTTGATGGTGACTCAGCTCAGCAGCTTCAAGGTCAAAGAGTCCGCATTTCCAGCTCCTGTGCTGGGTGACAGTGATCCTGGGATTTAACTTTGTAACCTACATCATTCCTTTTTTTTTTGGTGGTAACAATCTGTCCTCCACTGATTTAGGAAATAAATGTATTCTGACTTTCTGACTTTTATCTGTGCTTTCAGAAGTCGATTAATTCATTTAACAAATATTCAAATATATATGGAGTACTTTTCATGTGCTCAACTCTGCTGGATACTGAGAATACAGTAATGTATTGGTCAGGATGCATTAGATCGTGCTACAGTAACACATTAACTTTGAAATGCCACGTACTTAATGCGGCAAAGATTTCTCCTGCTCCTCATTCATGCTACACATCCAATGTAGGTCAACAGAGGGCGCTCCTCCACAGAGTCACTCAGGGACCCAGGCTGCTTTAACATTGTCTATCACTGCCTCAGGGAAATTGGTCACTAGAGAGTTACCATGCCAACTTTTCAGTGCTTCAGCCCAGAAGTGACATGTATGTGCCCATGAGACAGAATTAGTCACATGGCCCCAATTAACTGCTGTCCTTGGAGAGTTTGCCTTGTAGCTTGCATTGTCGAAGTCAGGGATCAAACAAATCATTGCATAAATAATGATTTCATAATTGGGATGATGGTTACAAAGAGTGTTTGGGGTCCTCTGAGAGAGTAAAACAGGAGACCCAGTGCCTTGCAGGTGGTCTGGGGTGGCATCCCTAGGGAAGGGTTATTTCAGAGAGACTCAGTTTTCCTGACAACCAAACCAGACCTGAGGTATACATAGAAGCTGCTCAGATAAAGACAGGGAATGGGGCTCTCAGCTGTGTCACAATGACAGATCACATCAGATTCTACTTTCAAAGAACTTACAGTATAGATGGAGAGTTAAGAAACATATATAAATAATAACAAGAATAATATCAGTTCATCAACAATGGCAGCCTGTGGGGTTGGCTGGGTGCTGTGATAATTGGTGTTTGTGCATTATCTCATTTAACCTGAGATCAATAGTTTTAGAAACACTGCCCATCAAAGTGTCTGGGCAGGACTTGAACTTGCGTGTGCACCTGACTGTCATGCCCTTGGCCACTATGTGCTACTTCTATAGTAATTTCTCAGTGACCAACTGGCTTGTTCAGGGGCCCCATGGCCACCAGGGTATAATAGAACAATTACTTTTTTACAGAATGCTTGTCCCCTGCCTTGCTATGAGGATCTCCCTGGATCTCACTTTATCATTAAAATGAGATCATTTGGCTGATCAGAGCTTCCCAAAAATGTTTAAATGGAGTAGGATATTTTTAAAAAATGCAATTCAATATATAAAGCAGATAGAAGTGTTTATTAACCTGGAGAAGATTCTCAAACGTCACTGTCCCCTTTGGCAGTATCTGGTGCCCCTATGGGGAGCCTGGCATCTGGTAAGTGTTCAATAAGCTACCAGGCCAGCTAAAGTGACTTTAAGCCCTCACATATGCAGGGTGTTGTGTTACCAGTGTCCACTAGCTGCAGCTGTTTGGTGATGAGAATTGACTCCTTTCTTATCCCTTGTGCAAGGTAGAAAAACGCCCCTCCCCCCATGTCCACATCTAGACCATTGAAACCTGTGAATATGGAACTTTATATGGTAAAAGGGACTCTACCAAGAAGACCAAGTTGAGGATCTTGAGCTGGGAGGATTTTGCTGGATCATTTGGATGGGCCCAATGTAATCTTAAAGGTCCTTAGAAGAGGAACAGGTGGGTCTGAGAAGGAGATGTGAGGGAGGGGGAGGGGGAGGAGGAGAGGGAGGAGGAGAGGAAGAAGGAGAGGGAGAAGGAGAGGGAGGGAGAAAGGGATTACCAGACAAGAAATGTAGAAAGTCTTTAGAAGTTGGTAAAAGCAAAAAATTAGATTCTTCCCCAGGACCACAACTCTACTGACATCTTGACTTTAGCCCTAAATGACTCATTTTGAATTTCTGACTTCCAGAACTATAAGATAATAAATTTAAGTTGTCTTTTTAAAAAAAATCATTGAGTTAAGGTAATTTGTTACATCAGCAACAGGAAACTCATACATTCCTCTGAGATAAGAATCTATCCCACTCCACAGGTTGTCTATGTCCCCCACTTAGTAGCCATTAGTAGCACAAACGGTAGCATCCCCTTATTGAGAGCCACCACATGTCAGTCACTATGCTTCACTTTCTTTTTTTTAAAATTTATATGTGACAGCAGAATGCATTACAATTCTTATTACACATATAGAGCACAATTTTTCATATTTCTGGTTGTATGCATTGTATATTCGCTTCACTTTATTTCTCACATCTCATTTGGCACTCAAAACAGCCCTGTGGGTAGGGACTGTCATGTCCGCTGAGTAAAACTGAGGTTCCTGGTCTCTGAAGGTGACATCACCAGCTCAAGTGCACACAGGTAGGAAGTATGTATGGAGAGGAGGGTTTCAAAGCAAGCCCAAGGGTGTATAACTCTAAAACCATCACTGTACTCTTTTGCTTTTAGAAGAGACCAGTGGCAGAGGATGCTGGGAAGGCATCCAGACCCCAGGCTTGCAAACGGTGCCTTCTGCAGATTCAGATTCCAGACTCCTCGCCAGTGTGGGACATCAGTGTCTTTGTGAGTGTGTTGCTGAACATGGAAGGAGAGTGGAGTTTTGCATCGTGTTTAATTTCATCTGGGCAGCCTGTTCCTTGAAAGCTCAATTTTCTTCCCTGAAAATGGAGAGGGAAAAAAAAAAATCCCTCCACCACTCCACAAATTTCTTCTGGGACAATTAAATTGTCTGCTCCACGTGCAGAATTCTCCATTTGAAAGGTGGAGACCGGGAGAAGAGAGTGATTGCTCTTAGCTGGAGCCCAGAACCAGGCTTACGAGGAAATGGGAAAACAGATCTGCTCTTCTGAGTGTGGGGCCCTGCTGTGTGAATTTGCATGGGGTTTGGAAAATCAGCAGTTGAGCCCGTCGATATAATTAAGGCACACTAAACCCAAAGCCACCGAGCTCTTTTCAAAAATGTTTGCTAATTTCTTTTGGTAAGTGGGATTTAATATCATTTTAAATATTTATTGATTATAAAATCATAGAGGCTCATTGTGGAAATCTTGAAAAATAGAGGAAAAAAATCAAGGGGACAGTCACCTTAAATCCCACCAAACAGACTAACTTATGGTCAGTGTTTTAGGGTGTCCCTTTTTCCTCTGACTTGTACCTTGGATCATTGAATTTGTAATGCCTATATTTTTTTCACTTTATATTATGTCATGGGCCAGGCATGGTGGTGCATGCCTGTAATTCCAGTGTCTCAGGAGGCTGAGGCAGAAGAATCACAGTTTGAGGCCAGCCTCAGCAACTTAGGGAGGCCCTAAGCAACTTGGTAAAATCCTGTCTCAAGATAAAAAATAAAAAGAGCTGGGGATGTGGCTCAGTGGTAAAGCACTGCTGGGTTCAATCCCCAATACAAGAAAGAAACAAATTATGTCATGATAGTTCTAAACACCATTAACATATCATTTTAAATCAGAGGCAGAAGCACAGTGTTTTTAACCTACCTAGGTGAGGTTGGAATCCCAGCTCCACCCCTGGCCAGCTGTGTGACCACAAGTGACCTCCTGATCCAGGGATCTGGACTCAGATATTCTTCTGAGATCATCCCACAGGTCTGTGGCTCAGGGACATTTGGTAATGTCCGGAGATATTTCTGGTTGTCATAACTGGGGTGACAGGGCAGACACTTTTATGAGCATCTAGTGTTAGGGACCAGAGGTTCTGCTAAATACCCTCCCGTGCACAGCTCAGCCCCTGCATCTCCCACAACAAAGAGTCAACTGGTCCTAAAAACTGAAAACCCAAGATTAACCCCGATGTAACTTCTCTGAGTTTCCGTTTTCCTGTTTGTTAAACGGTGATCACTTGTAACCCTCCTAGGTTTTGTGTAAGGATAAATAACAATCCCTTTAATGTACTTGGTAAAGTGTCCTCAGAGCAAACCCCCTTTCTACCCTGGGTGCACATGTTCTTCTCTGTGTTTCTATACCCTTTTCCTCTTGAGCGGCTTTCTCTGTCTGGTCATGAGTCAATATAGCTGCCAAAGGGACCCTCCGTAACCTCCATGGTCTATCACGGGGTGGGTGGCGGGGGTGGGGGAAGAGAGAGGGAGGGGGAGAAAGAGAAGGAGAAGGAATGAGAATCTAAGGACTGGTTAATTACTGGAAAAAAAGGTTTGGTTTTCTTTGAATCAGGGCTGGGCTCTGGACCCAATTACCTGTGACTGTGGAAGGCAGGGCCACCTGAATCAATATGGCTGCCTAGACCTGCCCTACAGGTTAAAGGTTTCTCCTCAAATAAGGAATGTGGGAGACGAGTAGGGTGGGGAGAGGGGGCGCTGAAACATGTCTGCTACCCCCCACCCTTGAAGAAGTTAACATAACTAGGGACTATCAGTAGGGGTAATGGAGAATGGGAGGGGACATAGAGGGGATCTAGGATCCGACAGAGAGAGAGAGAGAGAGAGAGAGAGAGAGAGAGAGAGAGAGAGAGAGAGAGAGAAGAGAGAGAAAATTAACAGTACATTAGGGGCATGTTATTAATTGCCAGTAAATATATATTTCCTGACATGTTAGACCGTAATTCATATAACAGATCCCCTTCAGGTGGACATTTAGGTTGTTTCCAATCTTTCGCCATTATCTTAAAAAAAAAAATGCTTAAGTGAACATTCTTGCGGCAAATTCAGCATCAGATGCATTTTCAGAAGAGGAATTTCTGGTCAAAGGGTCTGCTCATTTAGAAGATCTGGTGCTTAATGCTTTCTAAAATAAGCATTGTGACTTCATTGCCCAGAGTCAAGAAATTCTTCAGTGTTTGGACGTAGCTGTTGGCAGCTGTTCTGTGCATGCTGATCTGACGTGGCCTCATCCCAAGCAGATGTTGCTATTGAGGTCAGTCTTGTGAGCCCCACCATTAGTCTGCCAGTTCTCTGCTGCTGGGCCAAGGGCAGGTGGAGACCAATCCTTCTCAGTAGGTGGGAAGCAGAACATGTTCAGTTCCCAGCCTCCGACAGTTAAGCGAATATAGAGAGACCCAGGTCCAGGGAAAAGTGGTTATTTTCAGCTCAGTACTCCTTTCAGCCTCAGCTCCAATTTCCAATGGCCTTTTATCTTCTGGATGCCCACCTGGACCCTCTTGAACACCATCAAAACCATGAGTGGGAGGTCAAGGGCTTGAGCTGCTCATGGACTAGGTTGGTTTTTGCTTTGGAGCCTTGGGTCGGTGCCAGGAGAAGGTGAACTATGAGTGAAGTGGCACCCCCTTTCTCCACTGAAAAGTCTTAACTGGGCCTCTCCAGGAATCTTCGCCATGGCTGATTTTAGGACTGTCAGCAAAAGAGTCCAATGTAGATAAACTTCCTATTTTTGTGTCACCCTGTTTTACTTGGCCACTGGCCAAGAAGATACCAGCACTCCACGTGCTGGGCACCTCTTACTAGTTTTTCACAAATGTATCCAATATAGTACTTTGAAAAAATGTGCAAACAAGGACTCTGGCCTTGAGCTGGGCTTCACAGAGATGTCTACATTTTTAAGATAAGTTACAATTGGGCTCCATGGTAACAGCTGGCAGGGGGAGGAAAGAAAGGGGAGAAACTCTCCCCTTCTCAGGTGTTGTCCTTGAAGAGTTAACGTGCCCAAAACAGTGAAAGAAAAGCTGCTTTTATGTGAACTTCTGCAGACTGTGAACTTCTGAGCCCCTCCCCTTACACGCTGGGTATAAAACTCTGAAACTCCCTGAACTCGAGGTTCAGGGGATTAATTGATTACAGCAAAGGCTGCACCTCTGAACCTGGCTGCAGCCAAATAAAACTGTTTCCTGCTATCTTCGGTGCCTGGCCTCACCTGTCCCTACAACATGAGATGCTTTCCCAACATGGGATGCTTTACCCTCACCGAGGCCCCTGGAAACTCCTGTCTAGCAGCAAGCCTTTCATAGTGTTATGGTTTAGAGATGAGGTTTCCCCCCAAAAATCATGTGTGAGACAATGCAAGAAGGCTTGGAGGAGAGATGATTGGGCTACAGCCTTAACTTAATCAGTTAACTAATCCCTGGTGGGATTAATTGAGTGGTAACAGGAGGCAGGTGGGTGTGGCTGGAGGCAGTGGCTCTTTGGGGGCGTGCCCCTGGGGTATATATTTTGTACCTGGAGCGTAGAGACTCTCTCTCCTTCCCGATCATGGTGTGAGCTGCTTCCCTCTGCCACACTCTTCCGCCATGATGTCCTGCCTCACCTCGAGCCCCGAAGAAGGGAGCTGGCTCTCTATGGATGGAGACCTTGGAACTGTGAGCTCTCCAATGAACTTTTACTTCTCTACAGTTGTGTTGGTTGGGTCTTTTAGTCACAGCAGGAAAAAAAAAAAAAGCTGATTAAAACAAGTAGCAATGTGCCCAGGCTTCTAAAAGGTGGAGAGACACTGTGAACAGGTGGCAGGGGGACTCCCCTTGTCTAGATATCACAGATGAGACCTGTAGAGTTTCAACAGAGAGCTTCCTCATCCTGCAGTCAATCAATTAATCAAGTCATCAGTTCTCCTGTTATCTATCTATTGTTTCTGGGCCAGGCACTGTCTAGACCCGAGAAATTGTCCTGGAAAGAAGATTCTGAGGCGAAGATTGACGTGCAGCAGGTGTCTTAGCGAGAGCTCTTGGATCAAGATCTTTAGGTGGAAGGACCATAGCAGGACTGGGAAGAGGGGGGCATTGTGCTGCGGTGCATGGAGGGCCCGGCCAACTCTCTAGGGAGTTTTGAAACTGGGTGATCTTTGAGGACTATCCCAGTTTGGTGGTGAGGAACCAGGCCAACCAGTGATTCGACATGGGCAGCCTTGGGAATGACTTTGGGCAAAACAGCTGAAGCAAACCCTGCGAGGGAATGAGAGCCCAGGGCAGCAAGCTTAGCAGCTGGAAGAGTGAGTCACTCATTCCTGAGGGAGGACCTGGGTAGGGTGTCCTGGAGTCCAGCACATCCCTCATGGAGCTCACAGGGAGTGAGTAGCAAGTGTCTTTGGGTCCACACCAGAGTAGGGCCCGAGACAAGGATTGGAGTGTTGGGAGTTTGTCTGGGAGGTGATCCCGGGAAGCATGCACGAAAGACTGGGGAGGATGAGATGGGAAAGCAACTGACGAACTAACCAACCAAGTAACTAACCATGAAATTAACTAGTCCGTGTTCAGTTCCAGGCATTGTACTAAGGCTGTCAATGTCCTCCCAAGAGTCCTTTCTTTTGCAACCTTGCTCTAGCCCCTAGGCCCTAGCTCCCGTCCAGTCTTCCTTCTCAGGTCCCAGCAGATGAACTTGGCTTCCACTGGGCTTCAGAGATTGGCGCCACCACCTCTGGATTTCTTCAGGTGACATCTCTGCCTTGAAACACGTCCTCACTACCACTTCTTCCATCGTTGCAACCTTGGACGTGGGAGGGTTTCTCCTACAAGTGAAGTCACCCCTGTTCTTTGTCTCATCTCTGATGGTCCAAGTCTTGTGCCAAGAATACTCCTCTCTCTCCAGCATTTTGGATCTCTGCTCTTCACAGATCCTTTCTTTGCCTACCCTCTGGTTCATATGCCCAGTATTGTTGAAAAGAAAAGACTTTCCTTGAACTTCCTCCTCTTTTGGGCCACATTATTCCATTCTTCTTTGACAAATATTTGCAGCTTCCATTCCATGGCCCACTTGATTCTCACCCCAAGCATTTGCTTCCGTACCCCATCCTATCGAATGTGCTATCGAATCTGAACTTGCCAGGGCCACTGTACATCTTGTGAATACAGTTCTCCATTCTTCTTGTCCTTAGGTCTCAATTTCCTTCACTCCTGTGCCAGGCTTCATCTTCTTTTCAAAATTCTCCCTTTCCCTAGTTTTTAACGACACTGCTTTTCTATCTATAGGATCTTTCTTTGTTCCCCTCTCTCTTTTAAAACTCACTTCTTCTTCATTTTTCTCCCAAGGCTAAGTGCTTTTCCAGGTCCCAGTCCAACGCTGATAACAAACTCTCTTCTTGTGGGTTAGAGTGGTGGGTGGGTCTCACACTTGGCTATCTCTTAGAGTTCCCTGAGATGTTCAAAAACTACTGGTGCTCACAGAAGATTCTTTAGGACAGGGAAACTGTCCTGTTACGATTCTACAATGGGGAGTCCATGCTATCATGCATTTGTTAATACCATGGAGTGTACCGCACCAAGAGTGGACTTAGGCGATGATGATGTGTTGGAGTTAGTTCATTGACTTAATCTATTTCTCTGTTGCAGGATATTTGAAAGCAGGGGGGGGGCTGTGCATGTGTAGGGGCACATACATGGGACTCTGTACTGTTTACTCAATTTTGCTGTGAATCTAAATCTGTTCTTAAAAATTAAGTCTATTCACTAAAAAAAAAAAAAATGCGAATGCCTAAGCTCAATACCCAGAGAGTGTGACTTCATTGGCTAGGGTGGGGTCAGGGCATTAATGTTTTTTTAAAAGCTCTCCAGTTGATTCTAAAGTGCAACCAAGATTGATAAACACTGGGCAGGACTTGGTGTCTGGGGATATTTTTTCTCTGTCAAGCTTTACTGATCACTTTCAAGTAAGAAACCACCAAACTTTCCAATGCTGCCCTTCTCAGAGTTCTCAGGCAGACAACTTCCACTTTTATGAAATTACAAGAAACCCACTATCTTTTTCATTGTTCCAGATTCCCCCTCCTGTCGTCCTTGTTTCTGACCAGTCTACCCATGGGTGGCTTGGCTACTCAGGTTTCGTAAACCTCAGAATCTGTGTCTTGGTCTGTCTTTTGTTGCTAAAGCAAAATACCTGAGTCTGGGTACTTTATAAAGAATGGAAGTTTATTTGGCTTACAGTTCTGGAGGCTGGAAAGTTCAAGTGCAAGGTGCTGACACCTGGTGAGGTCCTGCTTGCTGCATCATAACATGGTGGGACAGACCAATGTGTGAGCTAAGCTCTCTTCCTCTTATGAAGCCACTAATTTCATTGTGGGGGGCCCCACCCTTATGACCTTATCTAATCCCAGTTACCTTCCAAAGACCTCACCTCCAAATACTATGAACAGGATTTTGAGGATTGTTTCCAACAAATAAATTCAAAGGGACACACGCAATCAGAGCATCCTGTATCCAGGATTCTTTGAGTTCACGTTTCTGACATCTTCTCCAAAACTGACACCCCCCTGGTCCCCATTTCCTGCCTCTGCTTGAATTTTTTCTAGCCTTGAAGCTCAACCTTCAGCAAAGATCAGCTTTTTTTCAAGAATACTTTTATTTATTTTTTCTTATTATATAGCTGACTCATGTGAGTTGCAGGGAAAAAAAAGTAGGAAGGAGATAATAAAAACCATCTATAACACCATCTCCTATCAAGTTTTGGCACATAAAAATAAATGTAAAAAGGACAAAGGTCAAACAGCCATGTTAGGTCATTTTTTGCACTGGTCATGACATCATGAGTATCCCTCCAAATCATTTAAAATAAATCCTATTTATTATTTTATAAAAACGTAGTGCCTGTTCCTTGTGTAAAAGTCAAACAAGGAGAAACAGGAAATCCCCCCTCCCTTCTCCCCACATTTTTCTTACGGGGGGAAGGAATTAGATATTTCAAAGAAAGCATTTGTTGGCATTCCTTCCTTATGTTTTGGCTTGATTTTTTAAAAAAACAAAACATTGAATTATATAATCTTCTCAGAGCTCAGGGCATGTAGAGGTTTTAAGTAGGCTCTTTGGGGCTGTTCCACCCACCCCTCTGTCACCACCTCCCCGGGGCTAGCTGCTTTTAATAATTCCTACATGCTATTTAATGGCGAAGGCTGCCTTTCTTTTGAAGGTTGGAAAGCTCTGCTTTATGTTGTGTTGAAAATTGCTTCTGTCCTTTCCTCTGGGCTCTGGGCTTTCTTTATGGAGCTAGGAACCAAAAGCAAAACAAAATAAAACAAAACAAAAATACAAAGCAAAATAAAACATACAAAAAATTCCAAACAGACAACCCTGTGCCTCTTGTGACAAGCTCCCTTGCCTTCCTGTCCACTGAGAACTAATCTTTGGTGGCCTCTGTGCACCCAGACCTCCTGGTTCCTTGGGAAGAGTTCTAAATCCTCTTGAGTCTGTTTCCTAAACTCTGAATTGGGGATGATTACAGTACCTGCCTCCTAATTTGCCATGGGGATTAAATGAGTAATAATATGTCCATCAACCTTGTTGAAGCCTCATTTTCTCCTGTGTAAAATGGTTTCAGTCCTGGGTGATGTGGATCATAGGCCTTATTCAGTGATTCAGCTCTTACTCAGTGTCGCCCCCTTCTGTCCTTTCATCCTCATAACAACCCTGCGGGACAGAAATGATCATCCCCATCATATACACTGACTGAGGCAGAGAGGAGAGCTGCCTTGTCCACACACTCAGCAAGCAGCAGGCCTGGGACTGGAACCCCAGTGGGCCCCAGGGTCTGGGATCTTAGCCACATTTCGGGCGGATTAAATGAACATAGATATGCCCGCCATTCATTGAGCTTCTGGTTTAGAGCTGCTTTCTTTCCCATAATCCTTCTAACAACTCTGTTTAAGTAACTGGCTCTCTAGAGTCATCGAGTATATATTCAAGATTCTGTTCCCTCACATGGACCCTGATTGTTTTAGAGTTGGGGGTGGTGGGGAGTCCTCGACCTCGCCTGTATTTAGGTCCAAGCTGGGGTGCTGGGTGCTGTAATCAGAATTCCTGATTTGATTACTCTGGGGTAGAGAGTTTTTAAAAGCTCCCCTGGGTGGCTCTAGACTCCAGGCAGCGCTGAGGACTTTGGTATAGAGGGGTTTTAACCCCCTCCAGGGGGTGGTTCTCAGCTTCAGCTGCTCAGTAGAACCATCTAGGAATTCCCAGATTCTGAGCTCATGGATTTGAGATCGGCTTGAGCATCAGCCACATGTTTTGAGCTAATTAGTGCCAGTTGGAATTTTACAAATACTGTGTAAACTTATGGAATTCTGGAGTGGCCTCCTCCTTCTAGATTGGTGGGGATTTCCTCTCCCAAGAACCCCTCAGGTCAGGTGCAGATGCAGCCATCTGACCTTATTTACTTATTTATTTCACACTAGATCTGAGAGGAAAGGTCTGCTTAAGCCCATGTTCCAGATGAAGAAAGTGAGGCACAGAGAGGTTGGGGACACAGTTAGTAAATGACGGTTACATGATACCTGTGTGACCACTCTTTCCTTTCCTTTCAGGGAAACCTCTCAGATCTGAAGGGATTTTATTTTGGTTTCCTTTTTACAGAGAAGAATGAGGTTCAGTATGGTAAGTGCCTCTTCCGTGGTCAGTGGCCACTTCCCTCGATAGATCAGATCTTTAGACTCCCAGCCATTGCACGCCTTCCATGAGGCTGGGTGGGAGGACAGGAATGTCCCTGGGAGAGGTTTGAGGCCCATTTATTTTGACGTGCTCTGCATCCCCGGCTTCCCGCTGCAGATGCTGCAAGCTCACTGTGGACTCCTTTCTCCAGGACTGTGTGGGCCCTGAATTAGAAAGGCCAAGACATCCCCGATTCTCCTCCGGCAGGTGGGTGCTGTTCATTTAGAACATCTGCCCTTGGGTCCCCAAGGCCAGCTCTATCTGAGGTCAGACACAGAAACAGCATCTTACCTTCTGCAGGGGAAGATGCAGACCGAGTTGATCAGGCTGAAGAAATCTCAGCTTCCTGAACATGAGGACAGACTCTGTGGGGGGAAAATGTGAGAGATGGGTGGCCTGGTTTTTCAACTCCAGGCAGCCAGATTTTATTTAAGAAAATCTTTGAGCTTTAGGAGAGTGACCAGCTGGGTGCTCCAGGGGGAGGGAGTGGGGGTCTTCCTGCCCTGGAGCAGTGGGCAAGATTTGCATATCTGAAGCAGCAACTAGGATTCTCCTAGTCCAGGAGCTGATTTTAGGAGGTACAAAGACAAATTTAAAAAACATTCATTGTTATGTAGTTATGGTAATAGAATCAGAAAATCTACATGGTCATTATGTCCTACAATGGAAGTCCCACAAAGGCAAGGATTTTGTCTATTTTGTTCACAACGATAGCCTCACACCTCAGACAGTGCCTGGCACATAGTAGGTGCCCAATAAATCAATCCATGAGTCTCCCAGCACATGTGTAGGTAACCAGACAAAGGATTTGGAATGTAGGCTGACAGGATGGATAGATTAGGAAGAAATTAGTGAGATTTAGGGATACTGGGGAGAGGGTGGCTGGGGGGGTGGGGCAGCAGAGGGCAGGCTGGGAGGGAGGCTAAGCAGACCCTCGGCAACATAAGTCATCTATTGCAAACTCTTTCACGTGTACCTCGAACATCCCTCATCCCCAAGTCCAAAATAAAAAAAAATGTCAAGTGCCCACATGACATCACAAATGGAAAATTCCACATCCGGCCTCCGGTGATGGGTTGCTGGATGCACGGAAACCATCGTTCAAAATTACTGTCAGGCCCTGTGTGTAAGTGAATTGTGCATTTCAACGTCTGTATCCCATCCTCAGTCTCATTATGTATATGCCAGTATTCCCAAATCCCAAATCAGAAATACTTCTGGCCTCTAGCATTTTTGAGAAGGAGTCCTCAATTAGTCTGAATTCACTAGGTCCTTACAACAAACCTTATAGGGTCTTCATCTTCCAGGTAGGGCAACTGAGGACACCTGAAGTGAAATAACTTGCCCAGGGACTGGCTGTCCTCTGGATGGCTGTTTGTCAGAGCCGTCAAGGCTGCAGGACTGAGGCCCACGAGGGAGTCTGGTAGGTGGGGCGGTGTCCTGGCCTGCCCCAGGCCCTCTGCTGCCCTAGCTTGGGTGGTGAAGGCCCCGGGGTGGGGGCATCCTTTCTGCTCTCAGGCCCTGGGAGTCGGCTGAGCACACACCACTGCTGCTCGGGTTTTAACCCAGCCTCTGTTTTCACAGGTTTCCATTTTTAGCTCCCTGGACTGGAACGCAGCGTTGAATGCACTGTAAACCTCAATGTCAGTTTGATTATACGAGAGGCGTGTGTGGGCTCGGCGCTCCCCTTTCCATGTCTAATAATAACCCGCTGGATTCTCTCGCCCCTTTTCTTCCAAGCCCTCTAAGCATTTTCGAATGCAATGTCCCATTTAAGCTCCCAGGGCCCCAGGGAAGCAGCTGGCTGGTGGCTACCATGCGAAAGGACTTCTAGAACGATTCAGTTCGCTTCACACCAGAAGGGTTATTGTCATATGTGTCTTAAATGTGAGGAAATCTGAGTTATAGGACAGCACAGAGATGGGCGGACGGGAGCTGGTTTGATGAGGACCCACTATGTGCATCTTATCTCACTCGCTATGTGCGTCTATCCCACCTGGCAGGTGCATCTGTGAATTGTCTTTTTATTTTTTGTGGATGAGAAAAAAGTCCCAGAGAAGCCAAGTGACTGGTTCAAGGTCATGTAGCTCACAAGTAATCAACTAAGGATTTGACCTTGGATCTAATTCCAAGGCCTTTGGTTTTTTCCTTTGTATCATTAGATGGAATGCTCTAGAAATAAGGGGCACAGTGAGATCTAAATTAATTTTCTTGGATTCCAGAACAAGATACCCCAGTGTCCCCATCCTTAGCTTTGTGGAAATTTGAGACTTGAAGGATGATTTCTCATCAGTATTTTTTTTTTCTTGGCAGTACTGGGGATTGAACTTTGGTACTCTACCCCTGAGTTATACCTCCAGTTCTTTTTAGTCTTTGAGACCGGGTCTTGCTAAGTTGCTGAGGGTCTCACTCAGTTGCTGAGGCTGGACTTGGACTCGTGATCTTCCTGCCTCAGTCTCTGGGGTCGAGTCACTGGGATTACCACCGTGCCTGTCTTGATCAGTTTTGACCATCTTCCACCCCCTAAAAAATATTGAAAGTTGGAAAGTACTGTTTGATTTTCCTTTCAACCTTCATTCGGGCATTCATTTACCCATGTATTCAGCAGGCATGTACTGCTCACTCTTTTGTGCTGTATACTGTGAGCATGAGGGAGTGGGAAGAGGGCACAGTCCCACTCTGAGCCTCTCTTTCCAGGGCCTGATTTTGGTTAAAGCCCCTGAGGGATCTGAACAAATGGCTTCACCTCTCTGAGCCCCAATGTCTTCATCTATGGAATGGGGGATAATAATGGCTCCTTTTTCATAGTGTCGTTTTGAGATGAGGGTATGTGGGGAGCAAAACTCTCCAAGAGTCAAGGAATGGATCAACCTCCAAGGCAGACTTGAAGGTCAGGTACACCTGGATCTAAGTGCTTATATGAGGTGGTCATCTGGTCCCTCTCCATGCTCTCTCAGCTCTGTGCTCATTCATGGGGGGCTTCAATCCCAGGAAGCCCTGTCCCACTGGAGTGGTGGTCCCAGCTCATGATGCAGATACTCCCCACACACCCAGGGAAACAGGACTTCCTTTTACTCTATAGAGCAAGAGTCATGGGTTTGGGTCCCAATTGGACCAACCAGGATCATGCCCTTGTCCTTCAACCAATCAACCACAGTCATGGGTAGAAAAAACAAATTGATTGACCAGGTCTGGAGGTGTGTCCTTCCTTCAAGCTGGGCAGGTGAGCAGATGAGATCATCAGCTTTAACCAAAGCACAGAGGCTAAGGGTGGGAGAAGGTAGTTTCCCCAAAAGAAAACCTGGGTTCTGTTGCTAGAAGCGAAATGGGTGTTGGGTAGGTGTGTTAGCCTGGGTTCTCCCAGCAGCAAGCAGAATAGGGGCAAAGAGCTGTGTGCAACTTGTTTATTTATTTAGAAATGTTTATGGGTGAGGGAGGACAAAGAAAATGGACGAAGCCAAAAGAGGACGTGATTTCTGGTGAGGTTCCAGTCCTAGCCTGACCCTGCAGGGAGCTCTGGAGTAGAAATCACAGCTCAGGATGTGTTCCACCTCCAGGCAAGGAAAATGGGTGTTGTGCCCACAAACCAGTCATCAGCCACGGCTTCCAAGGGGATGTAAGATCCCAGGGGCTGCTGAACCGGAACAGGAATCTAAGACGCAGGCCACCCCGGGTTGCCACTCTGAGGAGAACATATACTCATGGGGTCTCTGAAGTGCTGGGGCATTTCCTGTATCAATAAGTCATGATCCATTTGTTGGAACTAGGCAGGAGTTGAAGTCTGGGTTCTGCTTCTGGGCAGTCACTTGTTAGATATGGGGCTTTGGACAAGAAATGTAACCCCGAAGCTCATCTATGTGCAGAGCAGCATGGCATCCCCCCATCTACATCATGAGGTAGTTGGGTCTGAGAAATCCCTTTGCATGTAATGTTCCTTCTACTTGGCAAGATTTTTCCTATGGAGTGAATGAAATGCCCTCCCCCCTGTGTAATTGCTTTGATACCTTTATGAGTCTATTTTCTCTTGAGAGCCTGCAGAGATTCTAGGAATCCATTTGTTATTTCAATAAAGATTTAGAATACTATGTCATGGTCCTTGAGCTTTGTACTGGTTGATTCATCTGATGCTTCTCCAGAGCAGGTATCCAGGGGATTTTCTTGAAACTGAATTTTCCTGTGATCCTCCCAAGTCCATGGTGAGGGATCGTCTCAACGACCAGGTGGTCACAGGAAAAGAGCCGAGTTGGCCTGTCTGTGACATCGCTCCTGCCTTCTGGTTCACCAAGACCCACCCACATGTCATCAGTGACAGACTGCAGCTTGGACTGATGATATAAAATGGGGACAACAGTGGTCTCTCTGTGGTATGGAGTGTCCCTAGCACAGCTGTGGGTCTGTCATAGACCCAGTAAGCAGTGGCTTCCAGCAGAGAGACATATTATTATGTTGACCTGCATAAGGAAGTGGACGTGGGGTTGTGAGTCAGAGGCCAGGCCTAGAAACCCCAGGACAAGGGAGAGCCGGTGTGGGGAGAGGAAGCCCAAGGAGATGGCTCCGCTAATGTGGAGCCAGGGCCTCGTGAGAAGCAGAGCATCTGAAGGGCCTTGGTTACTCGAGAGAGATGGAGAAGGACAGAGTCACAGGAAAGCAGCAAAGAGAGACTATGATTTAAAAACCATCCCCCTCCCCAGCTTTGTAGCTGCAGAATGCCTGGATCTAATGACACCTTGCTCCAACTTTAACATGGAAAGCAGATCTTTAAAGGAACTGTTATGGTTTGGGTATGTGGTGTGCCCCCAAAGCTCAGGTGTGAGGCCAGGTGAGAACTTTCAGGGTGAAATGATTAGATTATGAAAGGTGTGACCTACTCAGTGGATTAATCCACTGATACGGATGAACTGGGTGGTAACTGTAGACAGGTAGGGTGTGGCTGGAGGTGTGACTCAGAGGTTTATATTTTAACCCTGGTGAATGGAGTTCTCTGAGCGTCCTGGTTCCCTGTTCTGGGCTTTCTTCCACCATGATGTCCTGCCTCGCCTTGGGCCCAGAGCTATGGAGTCGGCTGACCACGGACTGGACCTCTGAAACCACGAGCCAAAATAAACTTTTCCGTGTCTACGTGGTTCTTGTCAGGCATGTTGGTCACCGTGAAGAAAAGCTCACGGAAACAGGAACTCTTTGGTATAACCAGGGTGGAGAGCATTTTTGGTGACAACCTACCCAAGTGAAAGAAACAAGGACACCTTCTATGGTATGAAATTCCACTCTTTGGTATGTTTCTAGAGAACTGCTGCTTAGCCTTCAATGGGCAGATGAAGAATCTAGGGATCTGATTAAACTGCAGATGCAGATTCAGCAGGTCTGGGATGGAATCGAGGCTCTGCCTCTCTAACCAACTCCCAGGTAAGATGGCTGCTACTATGACCTCACTTTGTTCAGCAGGGACCCTGGAGAACTGTTTTCTAGACTTTTTCTTTTAAATCTTGGCTGCGGCTGCCAGTAAGAAATATATTCTATATTGCCATCTGGCATACACTTATCTATAATTGAAACAAAAGTTTTATGAGGCAATACATACACTCTTATTATACGATGCAGTCTAATATTTTATCTTCTTTTTTGCCCACAAAAAAAAAAAAAAAAAAAAAAAAGGTAGCACTGACCACAAAGCCACCAGAATAATCTCATTCTTCACCAGGGGATCTCAAGCCACACTTTGAGAAATGGAGCCCTAGAGAAATTCTCATACAGTGGAGAACCAGGAGATAGGAAATCTCACTGATGCATTGTTTGCAATAACAAAAAAAATTGAAAAAATAAAACAAAACTAATAACCCGAAATGCCTACCCACAGGAGAGCATGTCAATAGATCTGTGATGGATGCAATCGTACAAGAGTCAAAATGAATGAATTGGAGCCGCACGAATCGGCATCTATCTTAAAAACAATGTTAAGTAAAATACAAGTTGCCAAAGGATGTGTGTTATAGGGTGCAGCTTATTTATATACAGTTTAGGGATAGGCAAAGGAATCTGTTTGACACATAGGAATTCATACATATGTAGTAAATGTATAAAAGCTCTTGAGGGAGTGATTAACATCAAATTCAGTGAGTATTTGCCTCTTGGGGGGGAAGAACATGGGCTGGGGTGGGATGGGGGAGCTTGGGGGGTTCTCACTGGCCTACGTAAACATCTCCCTGGATGGGTGAGGAGTTCAATGGTGCTCATTTTTATTAGTCTCTATAATTTTTATTTATTTACTTTTTGCAGCTTAAGGCATTTACTAATAATTAAAGAAAAAGGAAGTTCTTGGATTAAAATTTGTCAAGGGATTATATATTCGTTTTTTTAGTACTGCCAGGAAAAATCACTAAAAACTTGGTGACTTCACATGCTGGAAATGGAGCCCTTCACTGTTTTGAAGACACAGCCCCGTTGTGGGTCGTGGTGTTTGGCAGGCCTGGACTGGAGTGTTGGCATGGCCTCGGGGATGGTAGTGGCGACAGTACCTGACCCTGGTGTGATTGGGATGTGCCGGGTACAGTGTTTGGTGCCAGCCCGAAGGTGCTCTTAGAGTGGGTCATTTTACGAATGAGGATGCTGAGACAGCCCTTGCTGTTTATCTGTAAGCCATAAACCCTCTTCACGTAACTTGTGTGTGTGATGATGTGTCTCCCTGGACTCAGGCCGGTGGTGACCAGCACACAGAGGATTCCAGGGTTGAGTGCCCTCCACCGCTTCAAGGCCCAGTTTCTTGGTTTGTTCACTTAAATTTTTTAAACCAAAGTTCTGGAGGCACTTACTATGTGTCAGTCACTGTTCTAGACCCTACAGCTATGAGTAAAGCACAATCCCTGTCCTTAGATGCTGGCATTTCCTTACCAAACCTGGAGCCCACAGTAGGCCCTCAATAAATGCCTGATGAATGAATGGATGGATGGATGGATGGGTGGATGAGAGCAGAGAGCAAACGAGGCCTGGCTTTTCCACCCAGGTGTGGATTCAGCCGTGGGAGTCGCCAAGACTGGTCCTGGGATAATGGATAGCACTGTCTTCCGGTGAGGGTGATTTCATCCATCTGAAGGATGGGGCTGTGTAGATCCCTTGCAAGGCTGCTGGGTAGCTTAATTATCCACTATTTATAAAGTGCCTCCAAAGCCGCAGATGGAAAGCCAAGTAAAAATGCCTTGTGTACTGATATGAAGAATTTACTGCACCCCTGCACCGGGCCTTTCAGGTGGGTTTCTTCAAAGGAAAGAAGTAGCACCTAGTTTTGAGATAGATGATCTTTATATAAGGATTCATTATTTTTTGATTAGAGCAAAAACAAGCCCTTTTTCCTCTCTGCTGGGCTGGTTTTGGGAGCCATTGCTGTTGAGATGGTAACTTTCTCTCCGTGTCTATCATTTAAAGCAGGTCTTTCAAGTAAACTCTTCCCGGAGCCTCATCCAGGCTTATGAAGTAGCTAGAAGGACCACAAGAACATTTGCATCCTCAACGGATGATCTGCCTGTGATCATTTGCATTTCCTGGGTTCACCTGTCTTCACCTGTGCAGGTACCTATTGCTTGATTTCCAAAAGCTTTGTCAGTTTTGATTGTATCACCATAGAAGAGGCAGAGGTCTCAGATCCTACAAGGATTTGTTCCCTCAGAGCCCTTTTAGGTCCAGAAGAAAGGGGCCTACTGTGTGTTTACAAATGTGACTTCACTTACTCCACTGTTCCTTCAGTTTGGCTGCCCATTGGAATCATCTAGGGAGTTAAAAATGACAGAGGTCGGACCCCGTGACAAATTTGGTTTGGAGGGGTGGGCAGCCTTAGTTAGCATCACAAGTTTTACAATCTCTTCAGCTGATTCTAAGGTGCAGCAAAGATTGAGAACTAGTTACTTAATCCTCAAAACAAACCCATGAAGCCATGTCCCCCACCTCACATTAACTAGTGGAAACCGAGACCTGGAGAGTCAGGGGACAGCCACTCATGTCATTAATAGCTCATCATCTTGGCATTGGCCATGTTCCAGATTCTGCGCCAAGTACATTTAGTGTGTGTTTAATTCTTGCAATGAGTAATTGAAGCAGGAATTAATGTAATTTAAAAAAAAACAAATGAACAAACAAAGGTGTAAGGAGTCCATGATTTGCCCAAGTCCCTTTACTAGCAAGAGGTCAGCTGCAGGGGAGAGAAGACAGGGCTTGGGTTAGGGTTAGACTGTGCCAGGACTTGAACTTTGGCTTCAACCTCTGGTTGATGCAGGACCCAGCCTGCTGATCCCGGAAGATCCCACCTCTGTCTCCTCCAGTGCTCCTCTGGGTTAGCATAGTACTGAGCTCTTGAAAATCACCTGGAAAATACTAAGGGGTGGCGTGGAGTGTTTAGGGTCAAGGATTAGGCTTTCCAGGCAACCAGGAACAAGCTTTTTTGGTTTGGTGGACTCATTCTTTATCCTTCCCTCAAATATTTATTGAGCTCTATTCCAGAGATGCAAGACTTCCAGGGGCCTCCTGTAGCACCCCTCACTTGCCAGTCAATACCCAAGCCTTGCCTTCACCTGCAGAATTTGGGATCTGCTTTTTCCTCCCCACACAGTGAACTGAAGGTGATGTGGGGAAATGGTTTTAGCACACCAAAGGGAAAAACGATGACTTTTTATTGGGAAGCCTCCCCCACTCTCTTCTTATTTGAGAAACAGCAAGAGGGAGGCCATTCATCCTATTTCTCCGGGCAGAAGCTCTTCTGAATGGAGAGTGGTTTGGTGCCCTGTCACTCAAACATAAATCCATTCATTCAGTACTTCTCAAGGTCCTGCCAAGTTCCTGGCACTATGGTAGATGATGGGGACATGTTAAAATTGAGGTGATGTCTCCTTATCCGTGGTGGCCTGAGGATGAGAAGCAGTGAGTTGTGTATAAATCTGGAGGAACAGCGTTCCTGGCCAAGAGAGCGACAGGTACAGTCCTGAGATGGGAGTGAGCCTGCCTGTCTTTTCCTGATGATTAAATCCTTTCCGGCAGGGCTTTCTTGGACTTATAGACCAAAGCATCCTAACTAATTTGGTCTTGGTTTCAACCCTATGTGGATTCTGTAGATATATGGCTCACTGTCCCCAAACGGCCACCAACATCTCATCTTGCCTTTACTCTGCCTTAGCCTCTTCCGTCCACAATCCCTTCCTTAGATTCCTAACTGACAGAACCCTAGTGACTCCTACTAGTCCAAGTTGAGTGTTCCTTTTTCTCCTAGAGCTTCTTCCATATCTTGGCTCTGGGCCATGATTGCCTGCTCCCTGTCTAAAACCTGCAATGGCTCCCCATTGCCTTCAGGACAAATTCTGAATGCTTTACTATGCCTTTGCCATATGCTTTGCAATATGGCCTCTGCCTACATTCTCAGATCCACTTTCACCCTGTGATCTAGCTAAACTGAGCTTTTCCAAGCTTCCTATATTCTTTTCTCTGAGCTTCTGCATATGCTCTTACCTGGAATACCGTCCTATCTCCCCTTTCTCCAGTTTTAGGTGTTATCCTGGATGGCGCCTCTCTTGAGGGATCTCCTGAGTTCTCATCCCAGAGTCAGACCTTCGTTTTGATTTTTATGGCCTCTCCAGTTTTATAGCACGATCACAGGCATTTTTTTTTTGTTGTTGTTGTTCATCCCTCTTTCCTGCCAAGGGTTGTGTTCCATTAAGACAGGGCTGATTGTCCCATTTCCCATTATAACCCTCAGTGCCTAGCATTCTGTGCCTGTGCCAGGCCCAGAATGGGACGTGCACAGTAAATCAGCACTGGGTGAATGAGCAAATGGATGAATGCCCTCTCTGGATCCTTATCAAACAGAAGCTGCTGACCATTCTCTATCATTCTGCCTTTTAGGACCGGATGCCAATATTCTGATCTAAGAGTCTTAAAATAGTCACCGAGCTAGAAGGAGGCTCAGAAGTTCATTGAATCCCTCTCTCAGTCTTTACACCGAGTCCTACTTGGAGACCATCCATGATTTGATGGTCTTTTTAAGAGATGCGGGGGCTGGAGGTCATGGGTGCTGACTAAGACATTGATTTCATTCAGCGACTCTTTGCTGGGTATTCAGAAGTGGCTAAGATATACTTCCTGTCCTGAGGATTATACAGTCAGGGAGAAAGACTCTCAAATAAGTTCAGGCACTTATTTAGAAATGGAGGTAGGGAAGAAAGTGCAGAAATGGAGATGTTGGAGCATAGTCTGGGAGCATGAAGAGGCATCCTTAACGTGGCCTGTTGGGAGGGTGCTGCAGAAGCTTTAGGAGAAAAGGTGTCACTCAATGGACTTTTAGGAGGGCTAGGCTTTTGTCAGGAATCTAAGGAAGGGGGTGTGGAGGGAAGATGCTCAGGCAAGATGAGGATGTTGGTGACCTTTGAGGACAGTGAATCACGGTCTATAGGATCCACACAGGGTTGAAACTAGGACTAAATTAGTCAGGTTGCTTTGACCTGGAAGTCAAAGAAAGCCCTGCGGGAAAGGGTTCAAATATCAAGAAAAAAATTAAGTTGCTTCACAAGAATTCTGGAGGGAGGCACTTCCAGAATGGTTAATTGAGAAGCTCAGCAAGGCCACCAAGAATTCTCAGCTTCTCTCTCGTTTCCACCCTGCCATTCCAGGGGATGAACTGGAGCCTGCGTCCTCTCCTGTGGGTTGTTCTTTTTTTTCAATCAGGAAAATGTTTTTCCGAGGCTCTGCCAGCCCTCTTCTCCCCAACCCCACTGGCCAGGATTACATGTCCACCCCATGTCCACTATGAATGCCTTAGGCCGATCATGATTCACACCCACATGCAGGAATAGGGAAGGATCTAGAAGCCTCTGATGCTCAAGAGATGAACAAAACCATGGTTCTATGAACAAGGGACAGGAGGGAGGTCGGTTAGGCAGGCAATTTTGGTCACTATGGAAACATGGAGTGCTGGGTGCTTTGTCCCCAGCCTCCAGCCCAGTGTGGCACCTGCCTAAGAGCCCCTATCCCTTCTCAACAGATTGCCCTGAGGACCAAGCTTCGGCATCCAAAGCTTCACAAAGCAGCCTTGCAAACATGTCGCTCAGCTCCCACATTTGCATAAGGCCAATACCTTGCTATATATTAATATTTAAATGCATAATTATTTATACATGTCATTTATACTTTAAATATATATTTATACAACTTGTATTTTAAATAGGTGTCATTTATACACATATTCAATACATGTCAAGTACACGTGATGCATGAACCGTGTGTGCAAATCTACCTACCTATGCCTCGTGGTCTCGCTTCTCCCACTGAACCCTGATTGATCTAGAAGGATTCTTATCAGAGTAACAGCAGCAACTGCATCAATATTAAGCACTTACTGAGTGTCTTTTAAGCATCAGGACTGTGCAGGGGACTTTAAGCATATGATCTTATTTAATCCTCTCAGCAATTCTACCAGCTGGGACTGTTATCCCTGTTTTGCAGATGAGGAACGCGGGTTGGGAGAGGTCAAGTTGCTTGTCTGTCTTCACAGAGCTGGAGAGTGGCAGAGCTGAGAGGCCAATCTGGGTTTGTCCGACTCTGCAGCTTGAGCGTTAAGCCACGGCACGACACTGCTTCCCTAAAAACCAAATTCTAGCCAGACTTATCGTTAGGGGTGTATCTTCTGCATCCTCTAGAGCATGAACATTGGGGTGCCCTTCAGCTGTGGAGGAAAAGAAGAGAAGCAGGTTGCTTTGGAAACAGGGTGCTCTCCAAGAGACTGATTTACTTGCAAGCCAAATTAGGGGGCTGAGACTCTGATTGAAAGTCAGCCAGTTCAGGGGAGAATCCTCTCATCCATTTTTTGCACGGCTATCATTTGCTACATGCAGGATGACTTTAGGGATATTAAGCATAGTTGAATCACATAGTTCTTCTCATTCGGATGCCGACTCTGCTGATTATGGTGGGGAGAGAGTATCATTTTGGTGCTAAGATATCTTGAACACCTTTCTAGCATCGTCCAATCTCTACCTTTGAACAAGAAAACAAGCCCTAGCCTGAGAGTCTTCAGTAGATGACCTAGCTATAGAGAATTTCACGGCACCTGGCATATTGTATTTATTTATTTATTTTTGCAGTAGACTTCTAATAAATGATTTTTCATTTGTATGTTATATGTTAGAATTTTCCTGAGTCAAAAGACATGAGTCAATTTAAAGAAACCCAGAAACAGAGCAGGTGGCTTGGCTTAATTGAGATGCCTTGTGTATATAAACTCCAGTTTGGTTTCCAAAGAATTACTATGAAGAAAAGCATGTAAAATAGCTCACTTATAGTTTTTGATATCGTAACGTGTTGATATTATATTTGGGATACATGAGGTTACATATATTATGAAATTGAACTTCAATCGTTTATTTGTTCAATGTGGCTGGTAGAAAATGTGAAATTATCGATGTGGCTTATATCCACACCTGTCATTTCACATTGGCTAATGGCAGTGGCTAGGCGGTGAGGCCCAGGAAGGAAGGACCCTGGCTCCCTGCTTCCTGAGAGTACCTTCATCATCTAACCCAGCACCTGCCACGTAGGAAGGGCTCAATAAATTTTTATTAGACCAGATTAGACATGTGAATAATGCAGAGGCTTATGGGCCTTTTCAATAATTGGACCACTATCCACCCATCATTCTTATTTATTGGGCTTTACTAATATTTTCTGCAAATCTTTAAGAAATTTCTCTCTCTCTCTCTCCCTGTTTGAAAGTGTCTCAGATAATGATTTAATTTAAGTTTAACAAGCCAGTTATTCCAGGTCAATTAAATGCTACTTTATGATTTAAAACCTATTTATTCAGATTAATAGCCATTACATGGCTTTTATCACATCTCTTTTTCGTTAATATTGTTTAAAAGCATTTTTGATTATGTAAAACCTCATTTTACATCCACTGACACCTAAAATAAATCCCTTAAAGTAAAAAATAATTTATGCTTTTAAAAACTAATTCATTATTGGTGAACTAATTTATCATAAAAAGAATAAACAGATACAGTTCTCAAAGGGGAAAAATACATTTCAAGGTTCTATAGACAATAGAAGGTGCTCAGCAAGTAGATAGAGTTGACTGAACAGTGAGCTCACATTTAAGTGTTATTATATATTTTAATAACAGCTTTATTGAGATGTAATTCACATATCATAAAATTCACCCTTTAAAGTATTCAGTTCAGTGACTTTTAGTATATTCATAGGTTTGAATCACTATCACCACTATCTGTTTTAGAACATTATCATCACCCCAAAAAGGAACCCCAATGTCTTTTAGCAGCCACTCCCAATTCTCCCCTCTGCTCATCTCCTGGTGACCATTACTTTTATTCTCTCTAAATTTTCTGATTCTGGACATTGATATAAACAGAATCACACACTATGCATCCTTTTGTAACTGGTATTCTTCACTTAGCATAAGTTTTTCAAGGTTCACCTGTGCCTGGATCACTACCCACTTCCTTTAGTGGCTCAATGATATTTCAATATTGGATGGATCAGTGTTCATTTATTCATTCATCAACTATTGAATGTGTGGGTTTTTGAAAGTAAATCCTCTTGTAAAATTAGTTAGGTTATGACATAAACCCCAGGGCTTGCTAATAATGATCGCCAGTGTTTACTGAGCACTTATTATGTACCAGGTGTTCTATTTATAGTTATTTGTTCCCACTGACCCTTTGAGAGACGTGTGACCATTATCCCCATTATTCTTACAAGGAAATTGGGAAATGGAGACATTAAGTAATCTATACAGGGTAAATAGTCAGTGAGCAATTCCATCCAAGAATCCTGCATCTTATGTTACATTAAAAAAAAACCAAAAACAAAAAACCTCTAATAAGGTTGAATTAGGCAGGGGGAGACTATAGACAGTATATGAATTTTAACATTTATAAAAATTTGCGTAACCACTACCACAGTCGGATGGACACTGTTCCTTCACCCCATGGTTGATCTCTGTGCTCTTTCTTTTTTTTAATTTTTATTTTATTTTTTTTATTGGTTGTTCAAAACATCACAAAGCTCTTGACATATCATATTTCATACATTAGATTCAAGTGGGTTATGAACTCCCATTTTTACCCCAAATACAGATTGCAGAATCTCAACGGTTACACATCCACAATTTTACATAATGCCCTATTAGTAACTGTTGTATTCTGCTACCTTTTGTGCTCTTTCTTTTCTATCCTTAACTCCTGGAAGCCACAGATGTCTTCTCTATCTTGTAGTTTGTTTGTTTTTTTTTTTTCGTTGTTGTTGTTTTTTTGAGGTAGTCATATAAATGGAATCATACCATGTGTAACTTTCCCTCAGCATAATGCCTGTGAGATTCATCTACGTCGTCGCATCTAACAGCAGTTTGTTCCTTGTTTTTAACTGCTGAGGAGTCTTCAGTGGTGGGGAAGCATCAGTTTATGCAACCACTTTAAAAAAACCCACCTTCTGAGATTAGAGATGGCTGGTTCGAGGATGCTCCCAGGCTTGATATTCAAGTAGCGGGAATACTGCTTCTTAGAGAGGTGTGTGAAAGAGGGATTTCACTAAAATTCAATATCGGACAGTCAGAGAGTCTTGGAGAGGCAGGAATTTGGGTACATTAAGCAAAGGAGAGTAGGTTGGAGTCATGCTGGTTGGGCAGTGGTCACCACAGAGGGAAGGAGAACTGAGAGACACCCAAGGACAGATGGGGTACAGCAAAATCTGGGTTCAGAAAAACAACCTGAAGTTACCTGATCCCAAGGTGGCACTGTGCAGTGGTGTTGGAAAAATACTGTTTCCCAACAAGCCTCAGAGAGCTAAGGCTGTGGAGCCGAAAGATCATAACAAAGGTGGCCATGCTGTCCTGGCCAGTACCTGCAGTGGCCTGGGACAGACCTAGCAGAATCCATGTGAAACAGGCCCAGAGAAGACCCAGGGGGATCCCAGTCAGAAAGGGGAAGGGGGAGCCCAGCTCACTGTTTCTTTGAGGCTGGGAGCTCACGGGGGACCAGCTAAAGCACATCAGGAATCTGGGCTGGTGGTGTGAATGCTCTCAGGGACCAACTCTGGGACCTCTGTGTTCCTGGGTGCCCATTGAGCGGAGGATTGACTACCCTGCCCTGTGGGGGAGAATTCTTGGGAGGCTCCTGAGATTCAGACTCTAGACAGAGATCAAAAATTGCCAGTCCCCAGGGGTGTGTTGATCTAATCTCTCCAGAGCAGATAGCACCCAACAAAGCCTCCCTAAGCCTGATTAGATCTAAGCCTGGCCACCAGACCCCACTCACAGAACTCTGCAGCAGCAGTACCCCGGGGTGCACAGATCTGCTTTGTGCAGACAGAACTCCAGCTGACAGCCCTTCCCTGCCCATCCTACCTCATACTGGGGAGAAGGGAAGCTGAGAATTATTTGAAGCAGCTTCACTGTTAGGCCATGATAACTGGCAGTTTGGTGAGCAACACAAAAAAGAGGGATTAACAACTCCCAGCCCTTGTGTTCCTCTCCCTCTCTCCCTCTCTCCCTCTCTTCCTCTCCCTCCTCTCCCTCCTCTCTCCCTCTCTCCCTCTCCCCCTCCTCCTCTCTCCCTCTCCCCCTCCTCCTCTCTCCCTCTCTCCCTCCCCCTCTCCCTCTTTCCTCTCCCCCTTCACCTCTCCCCTCCCTCCCTCTCCCCTCCCCCTCTCCCCCTCTTCCCCTCTCCCTCTCCTTCCTCTCTCCCTCTTTCCCTCTCTCCCTCTCCCTCTCCACCCCCAAGAACAAATGGAAAGAAAGAGTTGGGCATAGATACTGACCATCCATTCTCCTTGACTATTTTGACCACTTCAGTGAAGATGATTCTTTCATTTTTCATTATGAGTCTTTTTTTTTGTTCTTGCTGTGCTAATTGGTTCATAAACATGTGTACATATACATATTTCTTTCTCCACCCCCCGTCATTTTTAGCATTTAAAAATGTAGTTATTTTTCCTTGCCTTTGTTTGGAGGGTTAGGGTTTTTGGTTTGTGTACTTTTGAATATTTTCCCCTCTTGTTTTTATTTCTCTGTCTTCTTCTCCTGATAACAGCCAACTTCTCTTGTCCCTACTTTTTCTCCCTCTTTATTTGATTTCTCATATTTTTCTCTTCCTTCCTTATAACCATTGCTACACCTCTTCCGTGTTCTCTGTTCACTTTTTGAAATTGAAAACCGTATTTTATTTTACACTTTCTATCATGCTTTATTTTCTTTTAACTGTATTTTTATCCTCCTTTGGAATTGATTGGTTTATATAACTTCTGCCCACACCATTCATGCTGTTGAAATTATGACTGCTATGGGTGACGGAGTCGACACCTGTTGTTTGCCTTAATTCCAGACCCAGTTTCTGGTTCCTTATTCTTTTTGCTATTGGCAGTTGCTGACCCCACCATTCCTGTTTTTATTTATTTATTTTTTTATGGTAATTAACACTGTAGATGTCAGAGGAGGAGCCAGGTATTTATCTTAATGCTGTGTATTGCTCACATCAGTTGTTACTATTGTTTGTTTTCCCCTGTTCTGAGAGGTGGTGGGAATCTACAGGGACACTACAAGTTCACAGATAGACTCCCGCTGAGCTAAACTCCACCAAAGGACAACATTCCTTGCTATACATACAAGTTAATGATGACCGATCTTTACCCAGACTTTAATACAAAGAATACAAGAGACAAAACCCCAAACTAATGTCCAGGCCCCAAGTAGAAATGGCCAGGGGTGGGCCCTCAAGTCCCACATATGGGCATCACTGCAATAGCAAAAACAGAACTAACACAAAGATTGTGGATGTCACACCTATGAGGGGGTCTCAATTCAGATCACTCTGGGACACTTTGGCAAGTGAAGACTGTGACCCCCCCAAAAGCCCACACTGAAGAGTGGAAGAGACATCCATTCCCACAGATGCATAAAGTCCAATACAGTAATATAAAAAATATGAAAAGAAAAAGCCACCCAAGGTAACACAACACCTCCCAAAGTTCATAACTCACTAGCAACTGACCCAAAAGATTTTGAAGTGAATGAAATATCAGACGAATTATTCAAAAGAATGATTATAAAAATGATCAATGAATTCCATGAGAACACAGAAAAATCAATGAATGGATTAAGAAAGTCAGTACAGGATATGAATGAGAAATTCAATAAAGAGATAGAGATATTGAAAAAAAAAGGAAATCATGGAAATTAAAGACACAATAAATCAAATAGAATGTTCAGTTGAAAGTCCCTCTAATAGAATATACCATACTGAAGACAGAATATCAGGGATGGAAGACAAAGCGGTCAGTCTTGAACACTCAGACAGCATTAAAGAAAAGAAAATAAGTAACCAAGATCAGAATATACAAGAACTCTAGGACAATAGTAAGAGGCCAAATTTAAGAATTGAGGAGGGTTATGAGATGCAGGCTAATGGAATGGATAACCCCTTCAGGGAAATAATCACAGAAAATTTTCCAAACCTTGAGAATGAGATGGACATCCAGATATAAGATGCATTCAGAACTACAAATAGACAAGATTATAAAAGACCTCTCCATGACACATTATATAATTAAAATGCCTAACAACAGGACAAGGATAGAATTTTAAAAGCCTCAAGAGGAAAACATCAGGTCACATTTAGAGGCAAGCCATCAGAATCATTTCTGATTTCTCAGCACAAACTCTAAAAGCCAGCAGGGCTTGGAATGATGTGTTCCAAGTCCCTGAAAGAAAATAGCTGTCAACCAAGAGTACTACATCCTTCAAAATTAAATAAGAAATAATTTTTTTCCAAGACAAGCAGAAAGTAAAAGAATTCATGACTACTAAACCATGAACTTGCTTAAGGAAATACTCCACACAGATGGAATAAAAAACAGACCCCAGAACTCACAAGTGAACAAATCTCATTTGAAGATTAGTTAAGCAAATGAGAAACAGGACTAAATTAAAATTATAAATAAATCAAAATGACAGTAATTAATAAACATTGCTCTATAATAACATTAAATGTAAGTGGTGTCAACTCTCTAATTAAAAGACATAGGCTGACAGAATGGGTTAAAAACCAAGACTCAACTATACATTGTTTGCAAGAGACTCACCTTAGCCACAGGCTTAAAGTAAAAGGATGGAAATTGATATAACAAGCAAATGGAGCCTGAAAACAAGCAGGAGTAGCTTCTGTCATAGCTGACAAGGCAGTCTTCAAGCCAAAATTAATCAGAAGAGACAGAGAAGGTCACTTCATGCTGGTTAAGGGAATGATCCAACAAGATTATTTAACAATAATAAATATTTATGCCCACGATGGAGGTCCAATTAATTACATAAAAGACACGACTCAAAGTGAAGCTCCAGACAGATCCCAGTACTGGGTGATTTCAACACCTCATCACCCAATACTGGGTGATTTCTATACACCTCTCTCACCATTAGATAGGTCATCCAGACATAAACACAGTAAATAATCTTTGGACCTGAATAATAATATTATAAATCAAGTAAACTTAACAATCATCTGTAGAATATTTCATCCAACAATAGCTGAACCTCTTCTCAGACAGCCTTTTAAACAAACGGTGCTAGAAAACTGGTTATGCATACGTAGAAAAATGAAACTCGACCCTTATCTATCACTCTGCCCCCAAACCAACCCCCAAATCAATATCCTAGGAATAAGATCAGAAACTATGCAATTCCTAAAAGAAAACATAGGTGAACACTCCAGCAGCATACAGGTACCGGCAACGACTTTCTCGATAGTACCCCGAACATTCTGGAAATAATGCCAAACATTTAATAAATTGGATGGTATCAAATTAAAAGGAGAAAAGAATTTTGAGGTTAACTTGAAGCAAGACTTTTTCTTTCTTTTTTGCTTTTTTTTTGGGAAGGAGGTACTGGGGATTGAACTCGGGGGCACTCAACCACTGAGCCACATCCCCAGCCCTATTTTGTATTTTATTTAGAGACAGGGTCTCACTGAGTTGCTTAGCATTTTGCTTTTGCTGAGGCTGGTTTTGAACTCGTGATTCCCCTGCCTCAGTCTCCCAACCCACTAAGATTACAGGCAGGTGCCATGGCACCTGGCTAAGACTTTTTCTTTTATTCCTATCTGAATTTCCATTGATGAATATCAGGTTTTGAAAAAAATTTTTGTTGTTCTATTTTTATTTCATTCTGTCTCGGTTTTGTTTGGCGTCATCTTGTTGGGTTGTATTATACTAGAAATATGGGATCAGAAATTAGTAAAAAACAAACTGAAAGAGTGTTAAGTAAATTGTCAAAGGAAGGAGGCATCCCAGTAAAATCAAGAGCAGTCAGGGCATACGTTGATTCAATACAAAAATGTAGTCCATGGCTTTTTAAGGAGGAGTTGTTGAATATATCACAATGGAACCATCATGGTGAAGATTTAAAAAGAATAGAAAAGAAAAGCCCAGGAACTCTGCCAGTTGGCACATTGACATTGTGGGCGTTGGTATCTGGTTTGCTTAGTCCAAAGCCTTCAGTTCAGGCAAAGATAGAGGAAGAAAGCGTAGAGCAGAAAAAGCCATCAGGGGGAAAGTTACAAAAGGAGACTGCTACTAACAACTTTCTATCACCAGAGGGCGTAAGTGTCCAACCAACAGCGCCACCTCTACAGGAGACTGCTACTAACACCTTTCTATCACCAGAGGACGTAAATGTCCAACTAACAAGGCCACCTCCATATGCTGGGAGGCCCCCAACCCCCGCAGTTGATAGTTGGGATCCTGAGACAGGATCTCAAGTATTAACATGCCCTGTATTTGAGGCAGGAGGGCAGCAAATTCACCATGCTTTAAATTTCAAAATAGTGAAGTAGCTAAAAGAGGCTGTAACAACCTATGGTCCTCAAGCACCCTTCACTGTAAGCTTGGTTGAATCTATTAGCAACTTGAACATGACGCCAGCAGATTGGGCTAATATGTGTAAAGCTGTGCTAAATGGAGGACAATACCTGTTATGGAAAGTTGCCAATGAGGAATTTTGCAAGGAGACGGCTAGGCGAAATGCAGCAGCTGGTTATCCTCAGAGAAATCTAGATATGTTGTTAGGAAAGGGACCTTATGAGGATCAGCAGCAACAAATTGCATATGATCCTGGCATATACGCACAAATTGCTGCAGAGGCGGTTAGGGCATGGAAGACTTTACAAGGACATGGAGGTTTACAAGGTCAATTATATAAGGTAATACAAGGAGCTAATGAATCTTACACTGAATTTGTAGATAGGCTTATTCAAACAGCTACCAGAGTTTTTGGGAATACAGAACAAGCAATGCCATTAATAAAACAACTGGCTTATGAGCAAGCGAATCGTTGGTGCAGAGAAGTCATTAGACCATGGAAACATGAAGACAGAAAAGATCCATTCTTTATAGGACATATCAGGGCACATACAGGATTGCCTGGAGCCCTTAGTTTGGGCAATGATTTAGCAGATAAAACTACACATGACATACATATTTTCTCTACACTAGAAGAAGCTACAAATTTTCATAAAAAGTTCCATGTCAATGCTAATACTTTACAAAAGTGTTTTAAAATAACTAAGTAACAAGCTAGACAAATGATAAAACAATGTCAAAATTGTGTGACCTTTTTACCACAAGTTAATCTTGGAGTCAATCCTAGAGAATTGATACCTAACCATATTTGGCAGATGGACGTCACACACTTGCCAGAATTTGGAAAATTAAAATATTTGCATGTTACAGTTGATACTTCTTCTGGATTTTTGATGGGCTCCCTTCATGCCGGAGAAAAAACTAAAGATGTTATAGCTCATTGCTTACAAAATTTTGCCACTGTGGGCATTCCAAAACAGTTAAAAACAGATAATGCCCCTGGTTATACTTCTACCTCTTTTAAACAATTTTGCTCAACATTTGGCATTACTCATATAACAGGAATCCCATACAATCCACAGGGACAAGGCATAGTTGAAAGAGCTCATCAAACTATTAAAATGTACTTATTAAAGCAAAAAGAAGGAATTGGGAAGGGGTATATATTCCCCAAAGATAAACTTAAAATAACCTTTTTTACTCTAAACTTTTTAAATTTGGATTCATCAGGACTTAGTGCTGCGGAAAGGCATATGTGTCCAAATAATGTACATAAGCGCAAGGTACTTTGGAAGGATATTCTAACAGGACAATGGAAAGGTCCTGACCCAGTAATTGTCTGGAGTCGGGGGTCTGTTTGTGTGTTTCCACAGGGAGAACAGCAGCCGATTTGGATTCCAGAGAGATCAACCAAGGTCCTGACCCAGTGATTGTCTGGAATTGGGGGTCTGTTTGTGTGTTTCCACAGGGAGAACAGCAGCCAATTTGGATTCCAGAGAGATTAACTAAAGCGATTTCTACAGACCAAAAAGAAGATGATTTGGCTCAAATCCATTACAACTGATATCCAAAACTCCAGTTTGGCTATTCTTACATCTGCGACAGAACCAGGATGCTTTTTTCAATATCTATTTTATTATTGCCCTTTCCCACATCATGAAGTTCTATTTTGTTTTTTGAGCTCATACAGACCTAGGTTAATGTTTTGCTGATCAGTTCTATTTTTTTGACTATAGAGTTTTTAAACATTGCAATGGAGATTTCACCTGTAAAAAGTTATAAGGCCTTTACTATTATGTTATGTGTTGTATGTATTATGTGTGCACACTTGTGTTTTGTGTTATATGTTTGAATGTACGTATGTCCATATATCATATATGATGAGCGCTCATGAAAAAATGGATCCAAATATTTTTTTTTATTCATGTGATTTAAATGGTTTAATTTAAATTGGGTAAACAACTGTTGAGGATTGTTTTAATATGTGAACAAAAAAGGAGGTTAACAGATCTGTTTGTTTACTTTCACCTTTCCTTTTCATTATATTTAATAATTCTCTTCAAGATAATGTAAATTGTTTAGAAAATTGTTTTCTTTTAGTGCCTTCTGGAATGTTACATAATTTTTTCTTTAGCCATTATTGCCAGAATTCCTATCTTCATCCCAGTGCCGGTGAAGACAAAGATAAAACCAATCTACAGCTTCTGCAATAGCCACCACTGAACTGCTTGCAGAACTTGCCTGGACTATGTATCACTTGTATGCATTGTGAACTATTTGTTGGTGCAGCGACTTGTGGTAGTGTTGGGGTATTTTTGCTGATGATGTCATCAGTGGTACAATTTTTCCAAAAGGAACCGTCATTTGGCTTGGTGTATCTTCCTCCCTTCTGCTTGTCATGGTCGTTCAGCTAAAATTTGGGGACCAACAGAGGTGAGGCAAAGAACCTCACCCCCGCCCCCCTGATGATACAAAGACCTATCTACAGGTGTGGCTGTATACTGGACCGGTAGTCAGTGATGGGTAAGATCCAATTGCAATGGTACCAACCTAAGACAGGAGGCTGACGCCTTGAGGTCAGCTCATCCGATAACGGGTAAGGACCATATGTACTATTGGACAACCTAAGGCAGGCATGGTCCCTAAGCCACATGCTTGTTGTTTAAACAGAGAGGGGGAGATGTTGAGAGCCACAGCCGAAGGGGCCCCAGCAAACTTTCAGACTGCCAGCTGATGATTGGCTCACAGCGGCCCCAGAAACTTCTAGCTGATTGGCTCCTCTGCGGTGATGCTCATTGGGCTGTTTCCCTGCCCTTTCAGACTACGGAGCTGCTCATTGGGGGACTTTTTTTGGCTCCGCCCACACGGCCCAGCCAATCGGCCTCAAGAGCAGGAGGAGGGGGGGAGGTTGAGAGGCTTGTGGGAAGCCGGTGGTGGCAGTTGGGCTCTGAAGGTTTTTCCTGAGGAGCTGTTTTGTTTGGCGTGTGGTTCTAAAAATAAAGTTCGTTTCTTTTGACAAGTGGCTCCTGAATCGTGCCCAGCAAGACTGCGGCAACCACATTTCCCTATTGCAGAAAATGGTGTCTTGGTCATAACTCAAGTAACCATAGATTGTGGATCTGTTTCTGTACTCTATATTCTCTTCTGCTGAACTGTCTATCTCTGCACCATTAGCCCCACCATCTTAATTACTGTAGTTTTGTTGTTTAAGTTTTCATATATGCCAGTGAGAATCTTTTGACTTAGTAATCTTCTTGTCTTGGATATTCTCAGCCCTTTTAATTTCCATATAAGTCAGAGAATCAGCTTATCAATTGCAGCAATAACAACAACAACAACAACAACAGAAATATTGTGAAATTTTGATGGGAATCTCATTAAATCTAGAGACCAATTTAGGGAGAATGCTTTTTTTTTTTTTTTAAACAAAACAAAACAAAACAATATTGAGTCTTCTAATCCATGAGTATTATTTACTTCAGCATTGACTTAGGTCTCATCTCAGAGTCTAGTGAGGAGACAAACCAGATCTGTAATTTGAGTAGGGAAAAGTTAATGTCAAAATTGTTAACTAGAACAACTATTTAAAGGGTGGATAACTACTTACAAGGGTCAGGGAGGACTTCAGGGGTATAAAAAGAGCAACTGCAGAAAGCAGCTCCTGGGGCAGAGAGATGGGGGAATCAGTTAACACAGTTGGAAACTCCTCATTGCCAAGCCTTCCCCAAATGTTAGGGTCTCCGTTCATGTGTTCTTCCCCACATTCGTGAAATTAATCTGAGCGCTGTGAAATGAAATCGGTATGTCAAAAAGATATCTTTACTCCTATGTTTATGCAGCATTTATTTTTATTTTATGTATTTATCTTTGGTGCTAGGGATTGAATACAGGACCTTGCACATGCTAGGAAAGTACTCTACCATTGAACGACACCTCTAGTCCATTTAGTTAGTGAATTCTTTTTTTTTTTTTTTGAGAGGGACTCTTGCCCTGTTGCCCATATTGGTCTTGAACTCCTGGGCTCAAGTGATTCTCCAGCCTCAGTCTCCTGAGAACCTCAGGTGTCTATCCCAGTGCCTGGATTTTAATTCCAGTGTTATTCAAAATAGCCAGGATGGGAATCTGTCCATCTCTGAGTGGATGAATGGATGAAGAGGAGGAGCAATGTACACACAAGGGAATACGATTCTACCTTAAAAAGAAGGAAATTCTGTCCTTTTGAGCAACATGGAGGAAGCTGGAGGACTTTATCCAAAGTGTAATAAGCCAGGCACAGAGACAAAACCTGCATGATCTCACTTCCATATGGAACCTAAAAACATCACCCTCATAGAAGCAGGAGGTAGAATGGTGGTTACCAAAGGATGGGGAAATGGAGGATTGGAAAGATGATGGTCAAAGGGTACAAAGTTTCAGTTCAAGACCTCTCTCATACAACATGGCGGCCTTGCTTAGGGACAATGGGTCTTATATTTGAAAATCACAAGGAATGCTCTCGCCCCCCAAAAATATGTATATGAGGTGATACTGGTTAACTGGTTCTACTTAGCCATTCCATGGTGTATAAACAATTAAGATACTATCTATCTATATATATGCCTTTTATATGTCAGTTAAATTAAAAAAAATTAAAACCTTGAGCCATTTATTGATGAAAATAAAGGGATAAGAGTCAATATTCACTGAAATTTTACTGTTTATCCTCACTTAAACTCCTTAGGGTAGCTGGCGTGGCCATTTTGCATAGGGCATACCATGGCTCCAGAAATTATGCTGTTTTCACAAAGTCATGCAGTTGGTGCCAGGATTCAAACTCAGGACTCCCTGGTTCAAGAGTAACCTCAACTATAGAAATTGCTGATCTCACTCTTCCATGGCTTTTGAACTTTCCTTCATTATTGGCTTTTTGGTCTTTTTCCAATGCTCACAGAATGCTAGGTTGGTGACATCCATTCAGGCCACTGTAACCAGATATCATAAAGGGGGGGTCACTTATAAACACCAGAAACTCATTTCTCACAGTCTCGGAGGCTGGGGGGGGGGCAGGTGCAGCAGACGTAATGTCCGGTGAGGGCTTTCTGGCTCATAGATGGAGACTTCCTGCTGTATCCTCATGGCAGAAGGGTCGAGGCACCTCTCAGAGGCATGTTTTAATAGGCATCATCTCATTTACAGGGTCTCTGCTCTGGTGAACTAATCATTCTCAAAGTACCCTCCTCCTAATAAAATCATTCTAGGGTTTAGGTGTCTCGTATCAAATCTGTGGAAGACATAAATATTCAGACCACAGCCATCAGGTCAAAAGGTTTTCCTGAGAAAAAGAAAAAGAAAAAAAAATCAAGAAGTCAGCTGTGTCTTCCAGTTATTACCTCAAAACCAATATGACATGCTTTTCAACTTTGGGTGGAAGAATTATTGAAGTCAGTCTAGCTTGGCATGTGAACTTATTATTCCCTCAACTGGCCTAGCTGGGGAGGGGGGGTGGGGGGCATTACTTGTTTAATGAACATTTACTAACTTCAATTAAAAAGAGGTATTTACAACTGGGCACAGTGGAGCATGCCTGTAATCCCATTGACTGGGGAGGCTGAGGCAGGAGGATCACAAGTTCAAGGCCAGCCTTAGCAACTTAGTGAGACCCTATCTCAAAGATAACTCAGTGATAGAGCACCCTTGGGTTCAATCCCTAGTACCCCAAAATAACGTACTTATAATCACAGCAATAACTCTTTTTTATAGACTACCTGCTGTGTGCTATGTACTAAGCTAAGCCTCCCCCCACCCTGGTTTTTGGTACCAGGGTTTAAATTCAGGGTCACTCAACTACTGAGCCACATCCTCAGCCCTATTTTGTATTTTATTTAGATACAAGGTCTCACTGAATTGCTAAGTGCCTCAGCTATTGCTGAGGCTGGCTTTGAACTCATGATCCTCCTGACTCAGCCTCCTGAGCTGCTGGGATTACAGGCGTGTGCCACTGCACCTGGCCAGGCTGGGCCCTTTAGATATTTCATCTTCAGTCATCAAAACATCCTTCAGAAGTAGTCCTTATTTCCAATGTACAGATTTGGACATTGAGACCCAGAGAAGTGAAGAACTTGTGTTAAGGAGTTTCAACTCAGAATTTGAACTTGAACCTCTCTGTGGACTACCATAACAATTGCTTATTTTTGCGTAAGCTGCTCGAAGTATCAAGCCTGAACCTAAGCAACTTTGCAAATGATATTTGCTTTTTCCAAATTCGTCGTAATAGAGTGAGCTTCCCAGGAAAAAGTTGCAAAGTAATCCGGTGAGGTTTCTTTGTGTCTTGGCAGGGAATGTGAACAGTATCTCCAAATTGACCCTTTTGGAAAACCCCAGGAGTTCTGAATCCTTGTGGCTTCCGAGTGACAGTTAAGTAGGATCATGTCAGTCTCCATGGCAGGCTCTCTTTGGCTGTTTGCTCCACATATTTCCTGGTTGCAAATGTTATTGATCTGACAGTTGATTTCCCGAGACACATTAGTTCCAAACTGATGTGAGATGAAAGTCTCACTCTAAGGAAATTGGCCTTGTGAATGGTTTTCCCCCGGGAAGATCATGCTGTACTTACGACCGTACTAATGTGATGAAGAGGTGGCAAATACAATTAGCAGACTTGGCTGGTGATTTTCCAATCATGATGTTTGGGGTATGTTATTGGTTTAGCTGTAATTGAGCTAAGATGATCTGAAAAGGTCTAAACTAGTGTGAAAGTCATTCATGGTTTTGGCTTCAGTACGGATGTTCCTGAACCAGGTGGACCAGTGACATTTGGATGTGCTGAGCCTGGGGGATGTGTGCCAGGTTGGCTGTGGCTTGTCTCTCAAATTCTGTCTCTTTTTTACTCTTGTCACTAGTAAGGCGAAGACTTCTTTGTCATATTCTGTCCTCTCCCCAATTCCACCTTTATCATTGTCATTTGGAGCTTGCTACCCATTGTCTCGCTGTCTTATTTCTCCTACAAGTATAATTTATTTAATGTATGCTAAAGTCATCCTTATTAGTCAGGATAATTATCACTAGCTGTCACAGCAGAGACCTGACATCTCGGTGGTGGAGCAGCTCAGGAGTTTATTTTTTGCTCATGCAAAGTCGGATGCGCCTATAAAGTCTGATGTCCGTTGTCAGGGACTCTCCTCCATCTGGTGCCTCAGGGATCCAGGTGCCTCCCGCCCTGTGGTGCCATCATCTTAACATAGACCTGCCTGGACACCATCCTCCTTGGATAGCATGCATTTGTTTTAGGATCAAAGACTTCCCGTTTCTTTGGCTGACAATATGTATTCAGGGTTGATGGCATCACAAACAGAAAATAGGGACTTTCTTCCTCCCTGGGGACATTCCAGCCTAAGAGTCCTCCTCTGGGAGCACATTTGCTTGTGCTCTAGGGGAACACACCTGGAGACTCCTTCCCCTGTTGGGAGAGACCTTTGCCCACTTTCTAGGGTGAAGAGCCATCTCTCGCCATCCAGGAGGACAGGCAGGTGACCCACAGCTGGACAGAAGCCCAGAGTCCCCTAGATCCTGTGTTCACATTCTCAGTTGTCAGCACCCAGTCGCTTGGCCCCAATCTACCTGCAAGGGATCCTGGGAGATACAGAGTGACACATAGATCTTCTATGAGCATTAACCCTCCCCACCCCATCCCCTATGATAGAGCAAAACTTAAAACAGGATGAATCTGATCAGCAAAACAGTAGTAATGACATGAGCTCGGACCTGGGTGCTGTTTGCCCCTGACCTCTCCAGGTAATAAATAAAGGCATCCTAAGGGCTCTCCTAGTACAACTCCATCCTCAGAACCACCCGGTGAGGAAGAAACGGATCTTGGCCCCATTCTACAGAGGAAGTGCCCAGAGAGGTGCTATTGGAATTCTAGTGACCAACCCATAGGAACAGTGCAGTCCACAAAGAATCATCTGTCAAGAAACACCGATCTAGAAAACCTGATTCAACTCCTGGAAGGACTGTTGATAGATGACTTTCCATTGTAATGGTTCTTGGAAAGTTCTTCTATTTTCTCCACAATGGCTCTTTTTTCCTTTCATTCACTGGAATGATACTTTTTGTTTCCAAACCAGCAAACCAAAATGGGGAATGAGGTGGTATTCTGATATTGGGATCTTAGGCAAAGACATGCTCACAGATGTACACACTGATAGTTTCAAGATAGAGTATTATGAGGGATAAATTTGAATCGTGTGCATGTTTGGATGAATCCAAAACCTCTTTATTTGCATCCAGAGAGACATAAAGAGGTGGTTTCATTTTCTACAGATCACAGGGGGCTCTCGGGTGCCTGTGGTATTCAATATGCTGTGGAGTGGCCGTGTTCCTTTATCAACCCCTTATTTGGCCCTGCCAGTGTTTTATATATTTTTTTTACTTATTTATTTTTCAGAGCCAGAGTTTGGCAAGCGTTGATCTTCTGTAAAGGGTGACATGGAAAGTGTCTTAGGCTTTGTGGGCTGGGCAGTCTCTGCTGCATGACTGAGTCCTGCTGTTTGAGTCAAAAGCAGCCACAGACGGTCCATAAGAGACCCGGCAGCTCATATTTGGCTATTGTTTGTCAATCCTGTTTTATACCAAGGCTTTTTATTTTTGTATGCAGCTTGAGCCTAAGGTAAGCATGAATCCCATGAGGGTTGAAGAGTTGGTCAAGAAAATGGTGCACACACAAGAGCGCACCTTCCCAAGAATCATTCCTTGGGCTTCTTTCTGCCAATCTCCGCCCACTATCATCCTCTCTCCCTCCTTGGGCAGATGCATAAACTCCCGTGGCGTTACAGTTATGCACGGGCTACATTTGTTTACTCTCAGACTGTTTATGACGTATAAACTAATTCTCAGTGTTCAGTGGGTGCGTTTTTCTGTCTGTGAAGAAGGTTTGGGTGGGGAGGCAATGCGTCCTGTTTTTTCCCCTAGACCTGAGTAGAGAAGGTGTGTTTTCACGTAACAGCCTTTCAGGGGGCTAGGAGGAGCATGGGGGGGGGGACTTTCATTTTCAGGAGGAATGAACGTCGTTAAGTGAGGGAGAGGTGGACTGGGTGGCATCAAGTACCACCTCCTTCTCTGGTTCTGAGGCCTCTGCCATCATCGAGAAGAGCTCTTTTTCTTGTCCAAGGATCTTATTTCCTCTGATAATCTAAGCAGGATGAGGTCCTCACTTCATGCTGTTATTCATAATCCTCCTCCTTTCACAGGGGGCTGTGACGGGTTCTCAGCAAGGCAGTTCGCCATTGCAACAGAGAATCAGGATGCAATTTATGGGTCAAGAAAGGGCTGTTGGCAGGTCAGCTAATGGCGTCGAGACACACTGAAAAGTCTCTTCTCTGTGTTATGAGACTTCATTAAAATGAATACTCAGCTACTATATGATTATCAATATCATTATTCAACAATGAGAGTCGTGGGAATTTGAAAATACAATGCAATGGCAAATTCATCATTTTAAAGAGCCTCTGGGTGGCATCATAAAATGCAAAGGATTCTTAGAAAGCCCATTCGGGTCCACTGATATTTTTTTGAGGACCTCTTTCCTGCTGGGCTGGAGGAATCCATTTGTATCTCAAAAAGACATTACTGTGGCCTTCAAGCAGCCCACGGTTCAGTGATGAACTCTGAGCTTTAACTACTATGTAGAGTCCAATTTCCTTACATTAGGCTAAATGAAAAGGAAAGCATCTGTTCTCCAATCTCCTGGTTCCTGTACTATACGCCCATGGTTACCCACCGAGTTTTTTCTGTAAATATTCCTTCCATATTCTCTCTGTGTTCCTTGATTGTTCTCATTTTCTTCCTAATTTCTTGAGATCTGCAAAGGAGTCAGTATACAAGAAGCCGCTCTATCCAGTTAAGACTTCTTTGGTTGCAGGTAACTTAAACTGGCTCAAGCTGCAGAGGGAGTTGAGTGGCTTTTGAACTGTGGAGGAGAATAGGTCTTACTTATTTCAGGCTCAGCTGGGTCCAGGGGCTCAGATAATGATACCAGGACTCAGTCTCAGAAGAAACCACTTCTAATACCTTGATCTTGGGCTTCTTGCTCCAGCACCATGAGAATATAAACTTGTGTTCAGCCACCTAACCTGTTGACTTTGTTGCATAACTCTAGCAAACTGACACACAGATTTGGCTCTGGCACCAGAGGGGGGTTTACTTAGTCCCACCTGAACCAGCCTATGACTAGAAGAGAGTAGGGTTCATCAAGGGAAATGCTAGGGGCTGTTGATGGACCAAAATGATGGATGTCTGGTAGGGAAGAGAGGACAGGTCTTCACCACCGAGTTAGACGATAATAATTATTTAGCATTCATTATGCTTTAGGTCCTGAAAGCACCTGATACTTAACTACAGACCCATCTGGCAGATTATTCTCTTCCGTCTGTGCACCTGCCTGGCTCCAGGGCGCAGCTCCCTTCCTGGGTGCTGTTTGGAGAGCCAATGACTTCCAGCTTTGGGTTCTATCGCCTCGGTTCTCTTTCCAAGACTGAAAAATCTCTGACTCAGGCTTGGGAAGGATGGGTGTTTAGATGTTAATTAAGGAATTCACAGATCTAGGAGGAATTCACAGTCTGCAGAATTCACAAGTTCTCTTTGGGAGCTGTTTCTGATTCCGATTCAGGTTAATTAGCATTGCAGAACAGGAAGTCCTGGCTGTTGTGCCTCAAATGTGGGGCGGGAGGTAGCCAGTGACCTGTAAGCACCCCAACCATGACTCTTACATCCAAGGACCAGAACTGCAAATCCCCAGTGTAGAGGCAAGATGGAGAAATTTATCGTGTCTGCTGCTTTTCTCTTGAGCTTTTCTTATGTTTTCTGACACTTGATTAGTAGGCAAGTCCCACACCCGGGTCACAGGTGGGCTGATAGATCATGAGCTAACATCTACAACGGAGCAGGGAGCCTGTCCTGAATCTTATCAACGGGATCTCTAGTTTGGCCACGCAGGCTGGGAAACAAAACTGGGAAATATCAGACCCATCCGTGGTTACTGCATTTCTTTCCCCCTCCAACTGAGTCTGGTATTTCTGTTGAAACCATCTGGTGCCCCTCTTGGTTAAGTCCCGAGGGTCTTGGGTGGTACTCATTGGCTGCATTCAAAAGGGCAACCCATGCAAGCAAGTTCAAAAACAAAGTTCAAAGCCTTCTCATTATGGAGTATTTCTCGTCTGCATCCACGAGGCTGTAAAACTGTGCAGAGAAGCAAGCATTCTGGTAAAAATATTTTTTCAATTTCAACTATCAGAAATTTAACAATTCAGCCATCTTCCCCGCTGAACGGCAAGCATGGATCCTTTTGAATCCTATCAAAACTTCCTTGTAGGCTGAGTCTCAAGGGCCTTCTGAATTTTGAATGCCCACTTCATGTCCTTGAGTGGATTGTTGTTTCTTACAGCCAATGAATCCTGTCAAAAAGAATCAGACTCTCACGACTGTTGGACCCTGGTGCATATACCTGTAACCCAGCCGCGGACGTTGGATGGAAAATCTCCACCAAGATGCAGGATCCCATGAAGCTGATGGACGTGATATTGAAACATGCTTAAAGAACATACAAGAATCACAGACAGCCTTCCAGAATCTGGCCACCTCCAGGGAATCAGTCAGTGCGGATATTTGCCTGATAGGCACAGATTCAGCCACCCTGGTTGTCATGGCGACTGTTCTGATTGGTCACTGCCTATATCCTACCAGTGATTTGATATTTTTGTTATCGTCCCAAGAAGAGTTAACAGTTGGAGAAGGAAAAAAAAAAGTGACAAGAAAAATGAGGTGAGCACTTCAAAAGAGAAAGATTTAAATATCAAAAGATTCCAGAGGGCCTTAGGGAAAATTGGAAAAGCCCATGAATATATATATATATATTTAAATGACCCCTTTGCTATCATGTTAAGGAAGCCAAACCTGGAGTGAAAGGTTTTGTCAGAAAAATTACACCAAAAAAAAAAAAAAAAAAAGAAAAAAAGAAAGAAGAAAAATCACTACTTAATTCATTTTCTGTTCTTTATCAGAATTCATGCACAGTTGAAATGCTAACCTAAATTTTGTTATTTTGATAAGGTTTCGTTTCTTTTTATTTAAAAAGATAACCTTCCAAATCCAATTCCTGTCCCCCTCTATAATTTGCCATGAAAATAGGGGCTTAGTATTAGGAGTCACTTTAAATATCTTCTATTAGGATTTATTTTCCTCCCAGGGATGGAAATAAGAAACCCAGAGAAGAGCGTCCTCCCCTCCTTTCTCCAGGGGCCTTATTGTCCCCTCTTCTCCTTCTTGCCATGGTGGTCCCACTTCTCTTGTTCATGTCTGTACTCTCTGCTCATTCCTGGTGAGCCAAGGCATTCACCATTCATACCAGGGGTCACCTTTTCCTGGCTACGGGCCCTTGGATCAGGGGTGGCCCATGACCCCAGGTCAGCCATTCCAGAAACTGGTCAAACAGTATCCACGAGCTGGACCAGTCACATTCACTCTCAGGAATCTAGAAGGGATATGTTTGAACATAGCAGGACACCTCGATGACCTGCTAGTGCGTGACACAATATGGAGGTCAGGACGGGTCAACAGCAAGCCACAGGAGAAGAGTTGCCTAATCCAGCAGGTCCTCTGCCCTCAACATCCTCACCCAGGGCTCTTTACTATGGCATATATGCCCCCTTCTCCTGGGGCAGGTACTCCCAGTCTCTGTAACGTGGGCAGATCTGATCCTGTCTGCAGATCCAGGGTCGTCATTCAACCCAGTTTTGGCCAATCAGCTCATTCCCTGCCCTTGGTCATGGTGATTAGTCATGGGACGGGCACATTCATTGCCCAACGTGGGCCAGGAAGCACTGAGTGCAGGACTTCTGTTTAAATTGCTAGGGAAAGAGAACCTAAGAGGATGTGCACCTTACGTGACCAGCTGCCATCCTGAGGGGCAAGGAAGCAACGTGGAGGAGATGAGGAAAATAGGTCCTGTTAACTGTGTTCGAGTCTCTGGATCCCATCATGGTGGAAACCTCTGACTTCTGGGCAAATTCTCTTTTGGTGTCAGCTGGTTTGAAAATTGGTTTTATTTCACTTGTTATCAAAAGATCCATGACCTATGCAACATGTTGATTTCATTAGGATGACAATAACAGTTACCCCTTTGGACTATTTTTCCAGCCACCACCCCCTCCCGCCCCCTTTAAACAGCCCCCCGATGCAGACAGCGTAAGGATGATCATCCTGATAAAGATTGTTGCCAATTCCCAGTGGTTCCTGTGATGTTTTCTCAAGCACCTGAAAAGATTGCCTTCTGAGAGCTAAATCACGAAGTCAATATATTATAGATCAAAGCAGAGCAATGCAAAGTCACCTTTCAGATGGCTCCCACACCTGCAAGACTTCATGAAATTGGTGCATTAACATATTTAAAGAGAGATGGTAACCTTCATGACCACCACAGAAGCCCAGAGGGCAGACATTTGCAAAGCCGTCTCCTCCAGTGGACCCCAAGTCTGAGTCTTGGAATAGTCCTTGCTCCAGCGGAAAGGCTGGCTTTAGAGAAGTGCTCTCAGGTCCCAGGTGTACAAAAGCACATCGATGACTGTGGTCAGTGAAAGGTGGTTGCATCTTCTCTGCCATTTTTCCCATGATGCAGCAGTTTCTCTTCCCTTTCTCCTTGAATCCAGGTTCACCCTATGACTGACTTTGAAAAGCAGAATGAACCGAAAGTGATGCTGTGTGTCTTCCAAGGGTGGGCTGCACAAGCTTTGCTTCTGCACACTTGAAAGACCCCTTTTTGGAACCCAGGTTCTGAGCTGTGAAGAGCCTCAACTGTGTGAAGAGGCCAAGCTCTCCACCCCAGGGGAACCTCCAGATGACTGACTGCAGTCCCAGTCAACATCCCCGGGAGCAGAATAACCTCCCTGCTGAGCCTGGTCAACTCACAGAATTATGAGAGATAATAAGCCACTGAAGTTTAGGGTTGATTTTTAAGAGTATAACAGATAACTGAAACAACATTGGCTTAAACCACAAAGACATTTAATCATCTTATTTAGCGGGAAGTCTAAATGTAGGAAGTTTCAGGTTTGGGGCAGGGGATTAATACTGTTATCAGGCATTCATATTCTTTCTTCCTGTCTCTTCCACAGTCCATAGCACTTTGGCTTTTCATTTTCTTCATGGTTGCAAGGTGGCTGCTACAGCTCCGGTTATTTGTATCCATGTTTAAAGCAGAAAGAAGGGGAGAGAGATAGTACCAGTAAGCTCTTCTTATCTCTGCTCCTCTCACTAGGAAGCCAAATGTCTTCCCAGAAGCTCCCAGAGTGACTTGCCATTATTTTTCATTGGTCAGATGTGGCCACCTTAGTTATAAGGGAAGTGAGTTTATGTTTACCAATCACTATAGTGTGAAGCAACCTTGGGAAAAAGGGTGGAACTGGAGCTCAGCTTTGTTCCCTCTCATCTCTCTAGCAATTCCTTTTTTTTTTTTTTTTGGTACCAGGGATTGAACCCAGAGGCACTTGACCCCTGAGCCACATCCCCAGCCCTATTTGATATTTTATTTAGAGACAGGGTCTCACTGAGCTGCTTAGTGCCTTGCTGGTCCTGAAGCTGGTTCTGATCTCATGATCCTCCTGCCTCAGCCTCCTGAGTGCTGGGATTATAGGCATGTGTACCACCTCACCAGGCTCTTTGGCATTCCTGATGTCTAGCCTTGAAGGATGTGTGTGATGAGAAATTCAAGTTCCCAAGTTCATACCATTTGTCCTGCTCCCCGCCCTCCTGAATACATGGGAATCCCGATGACTTCAGGATCATGCGGACATTTGACTTCCTGTTACTAATTTTATGATTCTACTCATATTTCACACAATTTGCCCATAATCCTCAAGAGGTGAGTATAATGGTTAAGAAGCCAGCTCAGGCCCATCTCTCAGTACTTCTGTACAACGATTGTGTATGTTTTCCTTTCTCTGAACCTCAGTTTCCTCATCTGTGAGATGGAGGCAATATGCAGACCTTCCCTTTGCCAGGCTGCCATTGAGATTGACAGCTCTGATGTATGCACAGTGCTTGGTGCAGTGTCTATCTAAAACTGGCGCTCACCACGCAATGGCTACTTTTATTTTCGGAGACCTCGTGTCACAACTGGAGGTCAGAAAACCTGGTCATCCAGAACAGTGCTGTCTCCATTCACCAAGCCCCTATATATGCATTCAGCGAGCATGTCTGTGGCTCACGAGACACCAAGCACAGCATTGAGGGGGAAGAGGAAAAGAAATGTAAGACATGTTCCCCAGGCTCAGGGAAGTGCTAACCGGGCTGGAGAGGCAATCTATAAAACATGAGATGGTGAAGCAACCGTGCAAGACACGTCAAGGTGACAGAGTAGCGGGGAGTGCATCAAAGGCTGCTTCAGCACGGCGTGGCCTCTCCCGGTGTGGTGGGAATAGCCTTGGACTTGGAGTCAGACAGCCCCCCTCCCCCATGTGCTCCACTCCAGGCTGGGTTAGAGACCACCCTCTGCCCCTGGGTTATCCCTCTGAAATTCATTTGCCTACCAGTCAATCTTCTCTGTGAAACTGGGAGCAGTGGTCGGTGGTTGGTCATGCTTTTGTTCGATCATTGAGCAGAAACTTATTGGGCACCTGCTTTGGGACAAGCAGTGTGCTCTAAGCAATGAGAGCAAGCCAACCATTGCATCTGTCCCTGAAAACCTCAGGACGTAGACATGAACAATCTCAGGTGATGGTGAGCCCTGGGATGAAACTGGGCAGGGTAAGGAATGTTGGTGGCAGGGATGTGGGGGAGGGCTTGCAGAGCAAGGCAGGGAATGTGGGCGGCAGGTGTCGCCCCCTGGTGTCTCCTCCTGGGTCTGCCTCTGTTGCAGGCAGTGGGTGACCCCTGCTGTCCTATCCTGTGCCTCCCTTTCTTTCACAGAGACTGATCCCTGGGGACCGTCTTCTACCGCATACCCCATCTCTGTGTTTGCTCCAGGAGACCTGACATGTGACAAACCAGCGGATCACAATGGCAGGGCAGGAGCTTCCCGTTGTGGATGGGGACCTCAGGGAAGAGCTCTCAGAAGAGGTGATCTTGGAGCAGAGACCAGGAGGTGAGGGAGTTGGCAGGAAGGTGATGCCCAGTGCCCTGAGATCAGATGCCCTCGGGGCCTTTGGGACTCCCTAGCTGGCGGCCTGGTGGGCTGTGGCCCATGGATGGAGCCGACTATTGGAAATGTGGGTGGAGGCGTCTGGAAGGTCACAGGTGCAGGGATCTCCACCTGATATCCCTGGTGCTGGCCCATGGTAGGTGCTCCACAGGTGTTTGCCAAACCCAGCTGGGTTCTCCATCCAGCTCCTTCCTCCTGTCTGTGAGTGATCTTGCACAGGTAACGGCTTCTCCTTTCCATGCCTTAGATGTCCCCCCATAACCAGCAGCAGAGGTGGGACTCCTGAGCTGCCACTCCGTCCTCTCTGCAGGGACATGAGGCACACCTGTTGCACCCCAGCCTCTCAGCACATAGTCCCCACTAGAAAGGATGCTCCTGAAGCTCCTCCGCCCATCCTGGAGCCCCTGAGCCCAGGAAGAGCTGCGTTATGTGGGCAGAGCGGGGAGGTGGCAGAACAGGGAGGGAGAGTTTGGATCCTCTTTTTCTGATTATAAATAAACCTGATCAAGACATCCCTGGGCCCGAGGGGTAGGCTGCTCCTTTGGTGGGCCCTGATGGCTTTGGTAAAACCTGCAAGATCTGAAAATCATCTCAGGTGCCTAAGACACCCCCTTTTATGATTTGCTTGTGCCTTGGATAAATTGCTTTTTCTGCCTTATTATATATAATTCAGGTCCTTATGGATACGGGCGGGATGCATACCACTCTCCTGCAATGATTTATTCATTTGGGAGACGCGGAGTGCCCCCACCCGCTCTGCCCAGCCTGCCCGACAGCTTGCAGTGTTGGTGTGGCAGGCGCAGCTTAGGCTCTCCTGGAGACGGCTCTGTGGTTTCCCTGGAAAGCAGGTCCCGCTGGTCAGGGCCACTTGTCCGGACAGGGCTTTCTCCGAGGCAGTTACCCGCTGAGCTTGGGGCTTTGCAAGCCTAAGTTGGAGCTTGTCCCTGCCACCTTGGGTGGGGAGGGTACTCATATGCCCATTTTATTGATGTGGAAATGAAGTTCAAGGACTTGCCCTTCGTCACCCAGCCCAGCACACCTTGCCCACTCACACCTGAGCCAGGTGCTGAATTCATCCGCTCTTGGCACCCCCCCCAGTGACGTACAGGTGATTTTCTTCCTGGCTGCCACCTCTGTCTCACAGACAGGGAAATGTCTCCAAGAGATGAAATCAATTGACAGTGTCTCCCCGGTTGGAGGGTGAGCGAATTCCGTTTTCCACAGTAGGTCAACATGGGTTCATTCTTGCTGTCATTTACTGGGTGTATTTTTGATAAAAATATACTACGAACCATCTAGTGTGGCTCATTATTTGTTGACTAAGCATGGGAGTGACTGCAAATTGGGCATGTTGGTTTCCTGTTCTCAAAACGCTTGGGATCTTTGCATGGGACATAGGCAAACAGACAGGAGACGGCTGCACTTTGTGAATTTTACGATGCGTACCTTTTCATTTGTTAACTTCTCTGGAATTGGGATGCATCTTACAGTGGGTAGTATTGTAAAATCTCTGCAGGCGGGTATAGCCAGGACTGTCTTTTAAGAACTCTTGCATCTCTGACATTCTGAATGGCACAGAGGACGATACCTTGTAGGAAAACAAAGGTCTTGGTAACTATGATTTTAAAAAGTTATTACTTAGAGACTAATAAAGTTATTTAGAGGATCCATCTAGAGTTTGTATTGAAGATACTTTAGGAATCTCTTAGCCAATGTATTTTATGTCTATTTTTTTCCAAAGTATGTGCAGAGTGATACCTGATAAAAATTGATGTCTAAATAAACCTAAAAGGGCTTTATAAATAAGTGGAAATAAAAATCCTACGTGGTAAGAAAGCGGTGATTCCTAGATATACACCCAAGGGAACCCAGGACATGCCTCATACACACAGGCTCACGTGTTGACAACATTATTCACAATCGCCAAAATGTGAACAACCCAACTGCCCATCAACCGACGGGTGGGTAAAGAGAATATGGTCTGCCCATACGGAAGAATATTACTTGACCATGAAAGGAAAGCAAGTGTGGATATGTGCTTCTCTGAGGATGAACCTTGAAAATATCATGCCAAGAGAAAAGACAAGATGTCAGCTTCGTGAGTCCACGTACTGTGTGACTCCAGCCATGTGACAATCCAGAACAGGGGAGGGGTGAGGGGTGGGGAGCAGCGGGAAGGAGGAGTGAGCAGGGGGTACAGGGCTGCTTTTCCAGTTGATGAACATGTTCTAAGACCGTCTGGGGTGGTGTTGGCACAAGCCCGTGAAACTGTGCCTGTCCCTGTGTGAACCAGATGGTACGAGGATTGTCCCAGAGGAAGTTGTTACCGCAGAGGAGAGTATCGCTTCAGGGGGTCTCTCAGCGTTACAGCAGTGAGGGGCTGAGATGGGATGAAATGTGGTCAGCGTTATGTCAGTTGTCCTGGGAGATGGTACCACCGGGCACTGGCCCGCCAGCCCCGTCTGGGGGAGCTAGGAAGCCTTCCTGGAGGTGGCGGTGGGAGGGTGGTGTGGCAGCTGAAAGTCAGGATCAGTGGGAGTGTAAGGATCATGACCCAGGCCGGGGGGCTGCCGGGGCAAAGCTGAGAGGAGAGAATCTGTCCTTGACCCTGAGGACCTGGCCTTTCCCAAGGCAGACACCTGAATCCACTCCCGTGGTCTCTGAGGGACGTAAAGGTGAGTGAGGCTTGTGGTCTGGCAGTGAGGGGGAAGCACCCATGCCCATCGTCCCAGGTCGGCTTCAACACATGGTGTCAGGTGTGTTCACAGAGGGAAGAGGCTGATGGAGGGTCCCGGGTGAGGCTGTAGAAAGCAGAGGGTTGGGACCGTTTCCATACTGTAGTGGAGAGTGAGCCACACGACCTTTTGCAGAGAACAACTCATTCAGCTAAGGGCTTCACCTTCCCACCCAGCCATCCCACAACTCAGCCTTTGGCTCAAAGAGATAGTCTAGGTGATGCACAGGTACGTGTTCACAGAATTTTTTTTTTTGGTGGGGGGGTACCAGGGATTGAACTCGGGGGCACTTGAGCCCTGAGCCACATCCCCAGCCCTATTTTGTATTTTATTTAGAGAGAGAATCTCACTGAGTTGCTTAATGTCTCGCCATTGCTGAGGCTGGCTTTGAACTCACGATCTTCCTGTTTCAGCCTCCTGAGCTGCTGGGATTACAGGTGTGCACAGTAGCATTCGGCCACAGAATGTTTTTGAACAAACACATGATATGATAAATGGCAAGGCATGGATCCAAGTGGGTGGGTGATAAGGGGCCCTTCAACTCTAGACCCTACACCAAAAGGGACCCTGTGCTATGCACAGTGGCACTTGTCTGTCATCCAGCTACTCGGGAGGCTGAGGTAGAAGGAGCTCAAGTTTGAGGCCAGCCTCAGCAATTTAGTGAGACCCTAAACAATTTGGAGAGATCCTGTCTCAAAACTAAAAATAAAAAGAGCTGGGGATGTGGCTCAGTGGTTAAGTGCCCTGGGTTCAATCCCAGTACCAGACATCCCTCCCTCTCCCGCAAAGGGTGGCCAAGGATGTTGTTAAGGGCAGACCTGGATGGATGCTGATGACCATAGGACTCACTCCGTGGGGTCGAGGGTAGGAGGAAATGAATGAACACACGAGATGTGCTTAGGTCAGCCTTCTGAGCATGAATAGCAGCCTTATTGATTATTATTTTACTAGGGGACTAATAAAGTGGATGCACTTGAAGGCCATTAAACAATCTTGGAAGATAAGAACAATCATTAAGTGAAAGAAAGGCCGACTCTGTCTTCGTGTGTGTGCATATAGATATAATTTATTTTTGTCTCTTGGTGCTTTTCCAAAATTCTCTAGAATTTCTCAGGGAACAAGAGTGCATATTGTCACAGGGTCAGGAGGGGGAATGTTTGGTCTTGTTTTCTAAAGGGATACAGTAAAGGGATACAGATGCGCCTTGCCCCTGGCCCCAGCCTTCCTGGGCCAGGTGGCTGTGGCTGGGGAGCAGGATCCCCATTCTAGACCTTTTGTCAGATGGCCGTTGCTCCTGGGAAATCCTGATTCTTGGGCCTGTGTGTTCTGCAGGGTCAGCCCTGGTTTGCAGTGAGAGAGAGAGAGAGAGAGAGAGAGAGAGAGAGAGAGAGAGAGAGAGAGAGTGCGAGCGAGAGCGAGCTGCTCATAAGTTATGAACAGCTGTCATGGCCCCGGGAGGCCAGTTTCTCTAATTTCTCTTCCAAACTGCTCAGGGAGGAGCCAGGGCTCAGGCCTGCGGGGTCCTCTCGCTTTTCTCTGTGACTGCCGTGGTCAGCTGGGCCACCCATTCGATCATCCTTTTTGCTTTCTCTCTGACTGCTTTTATGCCTTTAAAAACTGAAGTATAAGACCTGCCATCAGGACCAGAGATCTTAAGCAAACAGCTTCATGAATTTTACGTGGGAAGACGCTTGCAGAACCACCACGTGGATCAAGAGGATCCCAGCGGCTCTCCTGTGTCCCTTCCCAGTAAATACCACCCCCAGGGTGACTGTTCCCCAGCCTCCATCAACACAGGCCAAAGCTGCCCATTTAGCACTTCTATAAATGGAATCGAAAAGAAGGTGCCAATCCGTGGCTGGTGTCTCCACATCGCGTTGGAGATTCAACCGCGTTCTTGCAGCTAGCAGTAACTTTCCTTTTTCACACCTGCATATTGTTGGGCTTGGGAGGCTGAGGCAGGAGGATTGCAAGTTCGAGGTCAGCCTCAGCAACTTAGTGAGACTCTGTCTCGAAATTAAAAAAAAAGGGCAGGGGATGTGGCTCAGTGGTTTATTGCCCCTGGGTTCAATATCCAGTCCCAAACCAAACCAAGACCCAAAAAACAACAACAACAATAAAACCCCCCAAACAACCCCATATGCTGCCTCTCCCTGCCATTCTTAATTTGAATCCCTGTGCCCTTCGCTGTGCTTTCACGGTCCTAGCTTTCTTTCTGTCCCTTGAATATGCCAAGCTGCTCTCCACGAGGACATCGACACTAGCTACTCTTCAGAGAGACCTTCGCTAACCAGTTCGTCAGAGAGAGTCCCCAGTCGTTCCTTCTTGGTAACAGTCCCACCCCCGAGTGCTCTTGCCTTCCGCACTCCAGGGAGCACTTATTCACACCTGTGTCCCCAGTGGCCTGGCTGGTGAGCCTTCGGTGATTGGAGACCCCGTCTTAGTTCCCTGGGTTATTTTTGAAGGGCGTGGTGTGGTCCAGTATGGATCCCCTGGAAGCCCGGGGAGCAGACTGCTTGAGTTTGAGGCAGGTCTCATCTTGCTAGCTGGGCACCCACCATCACCCCACCTCCCAGTGCCTCAGTTTCCCCAGATATCTGGGACGTGCTGTTTTGCAGGGAAAGCTGTATTATCGCTATTTCACACAAACAGAGGAAACAAATATTGATGGAGTGAAAACAGGGTCCCGAGACTGCTCAGCTCCCCAGGTGACAAGTGGTGGCGGCTCCAGGACTTGAGCGCAGGTCTCGCTGACCTCAGAGTCACGGAGACTCCTGCGGGAAGTGCCCACCGTGTGGGTGAGTGGGAGTCCTTGCTCTGGTTGGATCTGAGGACATGTGGGATGTTTGTATAATAATAGAGTTCCGGGACTCTATGGTGAGTTCTTGAAGGTTTGTAAGACGGTTCTATGGCATAAGTTCACCTGGTTCTCAGAGGAGACCTGGAGTGGGCAGGGTCAGTAGAAATTTTTTTTTTTAAAGTTGTTTTTTTAGTTGTTGATGGACCTTTATTTAATTTATTTATTTATATGTGGTGCTGAGAATTGAACCCAGTGCCTCACACATGCCAGGCAAGTGCTCTACCACTGAGCCACAACCCCAGCTCTCAGTGGGGACTTTTTTTTGTCACAAAAGAGAGATCTGGGAGTTAGAGACTTGCCTGAGTCCCTCTTTAGCCCACTGACAGCCCTGCTCCCAGTTCCCCCAGGCAGCAGCTGCAGCATACCCATGGCCCTTGCCTTGGGGTCCCCTGAGCTTTGGGCTTTTGATTCCACTCTCCCTGCTCAGGGGCAGCTGTTGTGGCTCAGTGTTAGAGCATTCGCCCAGCACGTGGGAGGTCCTGGGTTCGATCCTCAGCACCACATAAAAATAAATAAATAAAGGTATTGTCCAACTACAACTAAAAAAAAAATCAATATTAAAAAAAATAAAAATCCTGTTCAATTAAAAACCCAAACAGAAAACCAAAAACCTTGACCCAATCCTAAGCAATGTTATCAGTGAACTCTTGGCTTGATATTTAGGAAATATTTATAGAGTACCTGGGGTATACCAGACACTGTTGTAGGCGCTGGGAATACATCCTTGCACCAAAAGAGAAAACTCCCGATTGTCCGGTGGGGGAGAAGCACATGAGTGAATTAAAAAATTTATTTGATGTCAGGTGGTGACGAGAGATGGGGGTGAAGACAAGTGGATGACAGTAGAGACCAGCAGGGACGTAGAATAGCTATGTGCATAAATTTTCAGATGCACTTGAAATTAATGCATGACTGTTGGAATAAGAATTAATGCCTGACTGTTGGAATAAAAATATTCATTCAAGTACTGTCTGGATTTTTCTTATACCTCTAGCATCAAACAAAATACACATCGCCCTTTAAAAAAAAATCTCCCAACAGCCCCACGAGGAAGGTGGATCAGGCAGGACCACTCTCTTCTCACTGCTCAGGGGCAGGTCCTGAGAGGTGCGGGCATATGCCTCTGCTGGGCTCACATAGCAGGCGGGGCCGGAACTGGGCCTTTTATCATTTTCCAAGCTGGATACGAATTCCAGTCCCCCAAAGAGTTTGACCCTGCAACTGATCTAACGTCCCCATGGAACTGGATGACCATACCCAACCTGGGGTTGGCTTGGCAGGTGTGGGCTAGGGGCATCTTCTGCATCCTTGGAGGACAGGAAACATTGTCACTGATTGTCCTCTTGACTTTGCTTCTCTGCCTCAGGCTGAGCTGCTGCCAGAGGTAAAGGGACCGATGTTTCAGTGGGGAGATGACATTTCTCCGGCCACCCTCCTTAAGAAGCTTCCGGTCACAAGAGGTGGCAATCACTTTATCTCCTACGGATGTCCCCACCTGGCTCCCATACCCTCATAAGGTTGGGGTACCCAGAGGCTAGAGTCCCACCCACCTATTCAAGACGAATAGCAGAACACTATCCCTCCATTCCAGAAGGGGCCTTTCTTTTTTCTTATTTTTGGGGAGAGGGGTACTGGGGATTGAACTCGGGGGCATTTGCCTGCGGAGCCACACCCCAGCCCTATTTTGTATTTTATTTAGAGTCAGGGTCTCACTGAGTTGCTTAGTGCCTCATCTTTGCTGAAGCTGGCTTTGAACTTGTGATCCTCCTGCCTCAGACTCCCGAGTCGCTGGGATGACAGGTGTGCGCCACGGATCCTGGTGCAGAAGGAGAGGCATTTCTAACATGCTGTCTGGGAAGGGTGAGCCCTCTTCAAGGATATTATCTTATTTGACCTCAGAATAGCTTCCTCTCACGTGAGACATCCGGGGCTCATCTCTGTGCTCAGTTTTCAGTTGGTCCTTGTGAAGCTCAGAGAGGTCAAGTGATGTGCGCAAGGTTGCAGGCATAGGTGGAGAATGGCTTTGAAGGAAGAGAGACAGGATGACCCCAGGATCAAGGCAGATCCAGGTGTATGCACTCTGCAAACCCCATCGTTCTTGAATGAGCCACTTAATTTCTCTGTGCTCCAGTTTCATTTTTGTTATTATTACTGTGGGTTCCCTGGAGAGGAAATTCAGTTTGCCTCTTACTATGAATAACTCCAAAGTAAATTTGACTGGCAGGGTTAGCAAAGTGGAAGCTTGCTAGAAATGCAGAGTCTCCGGTTCTGCTCCAGATCTGCTGAGTCCGAACTTGCGCTTAACAAGATTCATGTGCTTCTTGAAGTTGAAGGAGCACCGGTTCTAGAGTCATTTTGATCAACCTTCCTTGTGCGTTAGGGTCACCAGAGGGGGAGTTTTAAAAATTTACCTGCTTGGGCTCCTTCCCTACAGATTGTGATTTTGTTGGTCTGGAGTATAGATTCTGGACATCATTATTTTTTAAAAGCTCCCCGGTTCATTCTGGTGTGCTGGGATAACTTGCTTAGGAGTTGTTGGACCGAATGAAGTCTGAAGTTAAGGCCTTTCTGCTGCATGTTTCTTAACTTCTTATAACAGAAGAACAGTCTCCTCCTTCTCAGGGTTGTAATGAAGAGAGAATTAACACTGATCCCAGGTCGCCAAATACCAACCCACTCATGTTCCTAGATGGGACCCGCCGTGCCAGGGACAGAGCTGGTACGTGGTGATGATCATGCTCGTTAATATTAGTAATTGTCCTGGTATTGTCTTCAGATATTCAAGCCGGGGAGATTAACAGGGACCTGTCATGAGTCTGGTGACACAGAAAATATCTGTTGCTGGACTAAGAACGCTGTTCAGCAAGATCAGGGAAATAAGAAGCTGGGCTTCTGTTTTAATATTAAGCACGAACCACGTGCCAATCACTGCGCTGGCTAGGCTGTGAAAGTGTTCTTAAAATTATTCATGTACTTCATTTAGACCAGTGGTTCCCGACAGAGTCAGGGGGGCATTTTGGATTGTTAGAGCTGGGGCGGGGGAGGGGTGGCTGGCATCTAATGGGCAGAGGTCAGGGATGCAGCTCACTATCCTAGAGAGAGCCGGACGCACGGCCCTCCTCACAAAGAATTATCTGGTTCCAGATGTCAGTGGCGCTGAGGTTGGGACATCCAGGTTTAGATTCAAGCCATTCTATAAAGCATGTTATAGAAAATGGTCTTCCAGCTCCCATCTCCCCTCCCTTCCACTGAAGCAACTTTTTTTTTCTTTTTTTTAAAATACTTTTTATTTGTGGGCTATTTTATTTACCTGCTATTCTCTGCAAAGGCTGCTGCTTTGGAGATTTCTTTCTTTCTTTCTTTTTTTTTGGTACCAGGGATTAAACTCAGGGGCACTTGACCCCTGAGCCCCATCCCCAGCCCTATTTTGTGTTTTATTTAGAGACAGGGTCTCACTGAGTTGCTTAGTGCCTCGCTTTTGGTGAGGCTGGCTTAGAACTCGAGATCCTCCTGCCTCAGCCTCCCAAGCGGCTGGGATGTCAGTCTGGCTGGAGATTTCTTGATTCCTCCGTTATAGACTATCTTGGCTTTTCTCTGCGGAAGACGGGCTGACACCTCCCGGGCCTGCACCTTCTCTGCAGTTGCCTGTACCAATCTCCCTTCCTCCACCGCAGACCCACGGTAGTTTCTGTCGGATCAATATTCGGGGTTGACATTACCCTAACTGTAAACGGTGTCTGCCGATGAGTTTCCCCTCCTGCAAAACCTTTTGTTCTCGTTGAAGTTGATAATCGCCTTGTTTTTCCCTTGGCTACGTTTTCTACGTACTTTCCACTGACCCAACCCTCACCTCTTTGCCGGTTGTCTTGATCTCCTTTCCAGATATTCAGAGCCATCAGGGAGGAGATCTCTAAAGCTGGCCTCTTGGAAGGAGTCTCTCTTGGAATGGGCGGAGAGTTTTGCAGGAAATGTTTTTACGTAAGACTCCTAACAGCCCTGCAGAGTAGGTACTGTCGTTGTCATTATCATTTGATGTCTGTGTGGGGAATTTGCTCTCAGAGAAGTTGTCTGGGTGCCCAAGATTGGGCAGCAGTAGGTGGAGGAGTCTGAGTTTGTTGTGGTTTCACCGTATCCCCCCCAAATCCATGAGTCGGAAATATCATACCCCAATTCATTTGCTGATAGTATTTGGAGGTAAGCCTTTGGGACATCATTGGGATTAGACGAGGGCTCCCGTGGTGGCATTAGTGGCTTGTCTCACCTGGCGGTGCGTACTCCATGTTAGAATGCTGCAGTAGGGCCCTTACTAGAGGACGGCACCATGTTCTTGGATTCCCCAGCCTCCAGAACCATGAGCCAAATAAACTATTCTCTATAAATGACCTAGCCTCAGGTATTTTGTTGTAGCAACAGAAAGTGGACTAAGATAAGATTTGACCCCGGGACTCTGTGACCCCATGGTTCTGTGATTCCTTATGTCCCAGAAGGTCACTCTGGCAGAAAATCCTCTAAAATAGCTGACAGCTGGACTGTGATCTACCTCTATAAAATTGGAGTCGCTTATTCATTTCTGTATCCGTGGCAGCCACCACAAGGTCAGGCGTGGGCAGGACTCTGAGTTCTGCTTGTTGAGTGAATAAATGAAGAATTTTGAGAGGCAACGGCAGGAGGTGCACACGTTCCTAGGCAGGGGGTCAGAGGAGCTAGGACTTGGTCAGATTACTGTGGGCAGGTGGTCAACCTCTCTAGCCTCAGTCCCAACCTCTGTAAAGTGGAGCCACAGATATCTGCTTCACGGGGCTGTTTGCAAGCAGGCAGAAGAAGCTAGCTAGTGATGGGACTGATGGTGCCTCGCAGTTGCTGAGGCTGGCCTTGAACTCACGATCCTCCTGTCTCAGCCTCCTGAGCTGCTGGGATTGCAGGCACGCACCACTGCACCTTCCCGGCGGGGAGTAGATTTTTACAAAGCTTCTGCCTCCTCCTCCCTCTTTGTGTTTCTCCTTCTTACCCTGGGTTGGTCCTTCCTTTCTTCTAAGCAAAACATGACAAAATTAATTTAGACTAAAAAAGAAATGCCTCACGATTGAGAAAAAGATATATTATAGCTGAAGCTAGTTCTCATATGATAAAATATTTATACTAATGTGTCATAAAAATTGATTTGCTCTTCTCCTGCCTGGTATCATTAATGGGTAGATATGTAACATCTTATTTCCTTGCCTTTTGTTTTCTCTTCTCTCCTCTGAAAATGTATGGTTTCAAATTATGGCGGGGGGGGGGGGGGGGGGGGAACCTTTTTTTTTTTCTGAATACTAATAATAACAATAACAGAGGATATTTATTTAGTGCTTACTATGTACCACCCAAGACTATAAGCCCTTTTACACATTAACTCAGTTATTTAAATCACAGCCCTGGGGCTAGGAGCTATTGTTTCCCCTGCTCGACAGATGAGGAAACTGAAGCCCATTGAGGTCGCTAGCTCACACCTGTCCTTTCTAACCCCAAAGCCCTTGCTCCTAACTACTCCCTTTGGTCACCTGTGTATGCTATGTTACTTTAGCTTTGCAGCTATCCAAGAGGTCAAATGTCCCCCAGCTTTTTCCCGGGGAAAGACACCTAATATGCAAACCTCTTTCAGTCAACAGATGCACTGAGAACTCTGAATTTCTATTTCTGCCTTTTAAATTCAGGGTGATGGGCTGGGGGTGTAGCTCAGAGGCATTAACACATGCTTAGCATGCACACAACCCTGAATTTGATTCCCAGCACACACACACACACACACTTAAAGAAGAAAGGAAAAAGAAAAATTTGGTGGTGGTGTAGGTTTTCTAGCCAGGAGTGGAGAAATCCCGGAAATCCATTTTCAAATAGGTTTTAGGTTTTGGCAAAGCAGCATTGGCACCAGCTCAACAGTGGTGGACGAAGCGCCCGCGGAGGAGGGCCTGGGATAGTGATTCCTTGTTAAACTAGTTTTGCTGTCTTAGGAACATGACTTTTTTTAGTTCCCAGATCTTTACTTCCTGGCGTCGTTCTCCCCTGCTGGGCAGCTCCAGCATCGACTCTTCCTGAACATGATGTGCACTAAGCCCTGAAGGGTCCAGAGTCAGGGCCTGGCTGCCGGGCAGCTCCCAGGACCAACCCACACGCACAGATGCACAAACACACACTCAAGCACACTCACACACACACACACACAGAGAAAGATTCATAGACTCATGTGTAGACACAGACACACACACAGGGACATACAGGGACATACACAAACACCCACATATAAACACAGACACAAACAGACAGTACACACGTAGAGACAGATACACATGAACACACACAAACACGCAGAGGCACACACAGCCCTGTGCTTGTTGGTTTTTGAAATCACACTCTCCACCCTTAGTTGCAGGTCCCGGCACATAGTTGATGCTCAGCGAATCACCACTGGATAAACAAGTGCAGTGATGATTCCCTTATCCTGTTCCAGCCCTGTCCCCCGTCTTTGGCATCCCTTGTTTTGGTGTGCCTGAATACAACGGCAAGAGGGGACTGGAAGGGATCCCCGTGGTCGTTTTGGGTGGATGCCAAGCTCCTCAGCACAGCTTTGAAGGTCCTTGGTGATCTGGCTCCTGCCAATTTCTCCTGCCTCATTCCCCGCAGTGCTCTGGTGGGTCCGGCTGCACTCCATGATGTTTAAATCTCTTTCAGCTCACAGAATTCTCTGAGGATCTGGTAAAAAATGACAGTCCTTCTCCTGCAACGTGCAGACCTCAGCACCTTCGAACAACATTCTGTGTGTCATTTCTGGGGACCCTTCGGGCACATTGATGATCTCTAAGAAATGCTTAGAACCCAGGCTGGGAGGCCCTGCACTGCCCTGCACTAGGCGAAGGTGCAGGGCTAGGGACACTCAGGAAAAGGAGGCAACCGTAGGGTCACGAAGGAAAGAATTGGAACCAAGGTCCCTGCACCTCCAGTTGAGGGCCCCCTACCTTTGATCACCCTGCACTGAGAAGTGGGTGCCGTGTAATGACTTGATGCGATGAGCAATGAGACCAAATGTCTTCCTCAGCCTCTCCATCCATCAAGCCCCAGCCCTGGCTGCTCTGACAGGTGTTCAAACACCAGTGTCGCATCCTTCCTTGTAATTCAGTATTTCCCTGATGATTATAAATGGGAACAATTACAGTAGGGTCCTGTGGGCTGGCCCACTGAGCGTCTGCCATGTCACCAAGAAAGCTCATCCTCTAACTTGCAGACTGGAATCAAGAGAGGATTCAAAATAAGAGCCATTTGTTCCCAACAGTTGTGACCAGCCAAGTTCAGAATTCTTGGGTCTGGGAGATGTGGTCAGCTTAGCCTTCTGCGATCTATATCTTGTTCCATGGCTGTACCACCTCCCCAATTTTCTAAGCCAGAAACCAGGGCATAACCTCACCTGTCTCTCCTTATTCCCTCAGTCTCCTGGAGGGCCAACATGTGTCTGATCCATGGGCTTCTGTTATCTTTTCAACTACTGCTTTACCGAGCACGTCACCACTATCTGCAGCCTGAAGAACGGCCACGGGTTGACCTTCTGAGATATTAGCTTGTGAGTGCTATTTTTTTTTAATTCTTTTCACCATTCTGAGTTTGGGCCAGTAATGTGGTGAATCCGTCAGGATAAGGCAACACTCTGCTGCTATAACAAGACCATAGGTGGGTTCAAGACAAAAGTTATTTTGCACATGTGCCAAGTTGACTCTCTGTCTCTGTGATGCTCTGGGGAGGCCATCTTCTGTGATGAGTTCAGCATTGCAGGTGACTCTAATCTATGGCTGCTCCATTGTAATCCATTCTTCTGTAATTTCTGCAGTGGGGGAGAAAAGAGAATTGTTGTATGGCTCTGAAATGAGTCCACCCAGAAGTCACACATGTCGCTTCCGCTCACATTTTATTGGCCACAGCAAGCCATATAACGGTGCCTCATTCCAAAGAGGAGGGGAGGAGTACCTGGAAGAAAAGAAGTTGAAAGATTGAGTGAGCAGCCCTTACAACTAATCACTTCCCCCAGGGGATGGGTGGTGGGGGTAGAGCTGACAATAAGGGTGGCGATTTATAAGCTTTTTCATCCAAAATATTGATCCATCTGAGCTAGAATGACTCAGAAAACCAACACCAGCCAGATTCTCTCCTCGCATCTCTCACGAGAAGCCAGGTAGGAGGAGAGTCTGAGGAGGGAGGAGGAGGCTGGGAAGGAGGGAGAAATGGGGGTGGGGGTGACAAGAATAAGAAAAAAAAAGGGAGGGGGAGAACCGAAGGCAGATGGAGCAAGAGAGGCAGAGACAGAGGATTTTCAATGTGTCCGTTCCTCCTCTGGGTGTTGACTACGAGGGGCACTGTTTTAAGTGTGGAGGCCCAAGGGCGCAGGACATGGGTGTCTTTTTGGTCTCCTCTGGTACTCTGATAATCAGCAGGAAGGCTCCCTTTAATGCCAAGAGGGAGAACTGAAGGTCCCGGGTGGCTGAGAGGAGGGTCGGCCCCAGAGCAGGTGGGAAGGGAGGAATCCGGGGAGAGAGAAGGCCGACCCCAGGGTGAGGGACCAGAGCAGCAGAGGTGGGTGCTGAGGTCACCAGGTGAGGACCAAAGGAGGAGGTGGCTTCATCTCAGTGAAGGTCACTTCAAGAGCCGGAAGGGCCATGCTACATTCGAGGCAGAGGCTGATCAAGAATAAAAGGATCAGCCCTCTCCCCAGCCAGAGTATTAGGCTCCCCTGTGCACGAGTTCCCCGGAGGGAATGACAGAGACGGAAGAGGATAAACATCTATTTTAGTCAGTTTTTTTTTTTATATAGTGGAAAGTATTTAATCTGAAAAACACAAAGTAAAAAATATTTTTTTGAGTCTTATCCTGAAGTTCTTTTTTTCTTTCAAATTTATTGGTTCTTTGTAGTTATATGTGCCAGTAGAATCTGTTTTGATATCAGAAAGACCTGATAAGAATAATCTAGAGGAGGAAACGTTTATTTTGACTCACGGTTTCCGAGGTTCGGTTCCTGGTCAGCCAACTCCACAGGTCTGGGTGTTGGTTGAGGGAGAGCATCATGGCGGAAGATCTGGGGGGCGGGGAGCTGCTGCTCAGTTCATGGCAACTAAGGAGAACAGAGAGCTCTGCTCACCAGGGACAAAACATAAACCCAAAGGCACACCCTCAGTGACCTACTTCCAGCCATCCCTACATGCCTACAGTTACCACCCAGTTAATCCATAAGTGGACTAATCCACTGATGGGATCACAACCCTTACAATCTATTCATTTCACCTCTGAACATTCTTGCATGTCTCATGCATGAGCATTTGAGGGACAGCTCCTATCCAAACTGTAACAACATCTCTGACGTATGTGAGCAGTAACCTGTAGGTTTAGCTACAGGAGCTGAGAACATGCTCTCTGCGTTAGGCTGACGGGAGGCTAGGTGTCACCCATTGAACGAGGTTCTAGAAACCAGTTCCCTTGGGATGCTGCAGTTTCTCTTGGGACCGTGAATATGCCACACCACTGCTCCTCGAACTGTCATGGATAGACTAATGACACTCAGCAAACTGTTACTGGCCCACCATGAGTAAGTAATTGGGGAGTTAAGTGTTCAGAAACTTCTGTAGCCATTTGACATTGCTGTGACATCCAAGTGAATTTTTGCTGTATTTTACCAAAGTATAGGTCTGTGATGGATCCGAAAAAAAAAAAATGGTCCTTCCTGACAGATTGTCTGAGAAGCAGTGTGTGGGGTGCTAAGTGGCTTCTCTCATTCCACACAGGTCTCTTCCTAATCTGTTTCCCTTAGTGGTCTTTCTAAAATGCAAGTAGGAACCTTGCGTCTCTCTACAAGCCTCCAATGATTTTCTCCAACCCTTTTGGATAGAGACTGAATTCTTCAAATGGCTGACTGACCTCTGTGTCCTCTGGCTCCTGCTCACCTCTCCAACCTCCTCCCCGTTTCCCTCACCCCCACCCATCTCTGCTTCCTGGCTGCACTTCCTGTTAGAGGAAGTACCAAGCTCCTTCCGGGCTGGGGTCTTTTCCTCCGCCTGGCACACTTTGCCTCTGTCTTGGTGGAGTTAACTTCCTCCACCTTTGGATCCTGTCTCCAGAATCACCTTCCTGAGAGAGGCCTTCTCCACTCCCTGATCTAGTCAAGGCCTCTGCTTGGTTCCTTGATAACCCCCTGTAGTCACAGGATGCAATGTGTCTGCTTTCCTCACAGGGGGGCAGTTCTCCAGTTCACCCCCCATATGCTTCTAGGTCCTCAGGAAATATCTGTTGAATGAATGAAGGAATGAGCACCAAATATCCAGAGTGCCGGGGACAGACATCCAAGACCATCAAGTGTGTGTTTTGCAGGTCAGGCCTTTATTGAGTAAGACAGTTCCCAGGCCTCCTTCCTCTGCCCACAGCCTGGCAGCCTGTCCCAAGCTCCTGCTGATAAATCATTTTATTGGCACAACTGGACAGGAAAGGACAGAGTGAGTAATGGGACTTGGGTACCGTGTCGTGGACAGAGGCCCGAGTTGACATGGTAACAACAGGCAGACCGATGTGGCCGGCTGTAGATTGGCCTCTTGACAAGTCTGAGAACAGGCCCCAGGTCATTTTTCCTCTGTGCTGAGGAGCGTGAAAGGACCAGGAGGGGAGGGAGAAGGCAGCTGGGGAAGCATCAGTTCCCCCTGCTGCAGGGTGGCCTTGAAGCAGCTTCAACTCCATGTGTTTGTGCATTGAGAATGCCTTTGATGAGTAGAGTGTCCCCTATCTGGAATGTGGGAGACTGGATTTTATAAGTAAGCAAAGTCTCTAAGACATGCATTCCCTGAGCTGTGTCTATCCAGGCCTGCGAGCCTCTGTAAACGTATACAGGTCAGGACAGATATAAGGGTAATAGTGATCTGATGAGGCACCCAACGTGCAAATGTAAGGATGTGCTAGCTCTCAGGTGTCAGCTCTGCGCTTGCCTGGACCTGTGAGACAGCGCCTCCTCCAACTTTGTGTCTCAGATGCCTGATTCATCTCAGCCTAGTCCAGACTCTGACACAGATGAGGAGACTTCTGCTTGTGATAACGGCAGATAAGGTAATTGGTATCAGTCCTCCCATTATGGACTGTATGGAATATCCAAGCATGCACAGGCACACACATACACACACACATACACACACGCACACACATACACATGCACACACACACACACATATATATATACATATACCCATATGTGTACACACGGAACACTTTCAGGCATCAAAGAACTAACAAGTAGTGAAAATCAACCAGAATCTGTGGATGCTGGGGGCCTTGCATCTGGCCAGGCTGGTTGTGATGAGAGGCTGAAAGGCTGAATGGTAATCTGAAGACTCACAGGCCCAGGGGCACAGGGATTGGGACTCAGGGCTGGTGAACTGTCTTAACCTTTGGCTGGGATCCCCAAGGGCTGCATCCTGGGGTGGGGGTGGGGGAACGGGACAAGACGGGCCCTGGCAGGAGACTGCAGGTCATTGTTGACTCTTCTCAGTTTCTGACTTTGGATTGAGGTGACCCCAGATCACTCATTCCTACAGGGACTTGAGAGGAGCAGATATAATTTATCCATGCAGAAAAATAGCATCATCCTAGGCCTCAAATTACTTCCACAAACCAGCCCACAAATGCGGTGTCTGGAGTGCAATAAAACAATAATCTGGCACGTGAGAAAATGAGACAACACAACAACAGGAGGTTGGCAAGATCAAGGCCAGCTGGACAACTTAGTGAGGCCCTGTCCCTGTCTTAGAATGAAAAAAAATAAATAAATAAGAGGAGACCAAGGGTGTAGTTCAGTGGTAGAGTACTTGCCTAGCATGCACCCCAAGCTCTGCAAAATAAAATAAACAACACAAATCCCAATAACAACAAGTTGACAAACAGACTATTGAAGTAATTGAAATAGACCCCCAAGGGCGTCAGATATTGGGGTTATCAGACAAAGATATTTAATAATTTTAAATATTTATTTGATAATCATTTGATCATTTTAAAATTATTTAAAAATAATTCTACTTGCCAAGTTGAAAGAAATAAAAGAAAAAATTCGAACATGTAGGTAGAAAACTAGAAATTAATAAAGAGAACCGACTGGAAATTCCAGAAATGAAAAGGAAAAAAAAAATGGCTTTAAGAACTCAGAGGAGGGTTTAAGAGCAGATCAGACACAGTCTGAAGAGTCTTGGACCCGAAGAAAATTTGGAATCAAGGCTGGAGAAGGCTGGTAAATTTACTAGAGAGGAAGAGACTCAGAGAACGTGGTGAGAAAGTCTAATTGGAGTCCTCGAAGGAGAAGGGGAAGAGGTTGCGGTAAAAAGAGATGTTTGGCGAACAGGGGCTGAAAAATTTCTAGAACTGATGGAAACACATCAAACCACAGATTCAAGATATCCTACAAACCCCAAGCGGGATAAATATAAAGAAAGCAGTACCCAGGCACTATGTTCTGGAAAGATTGTAGAAAACCAAAACAAAGAAAAATCTCTCCTTTTCATCCTCTGGGTGGACAAAATATCCCCCCATCAACTCACCCTGTAGGGAGGGTTGGGAATCTTGGGTTATCACAAAACTGCAATCTTAGATCTGGGATGGCTGGGGAGGGGCAGAGGTATGGGGTGTGAGCTGGTAAGCCTGCGAGGTAAGGGTCTGACCTCAGAGGTAGGTGGCTCTTTTTAAAATGCAGAGGTCCTTAGATCTCTTTGATATGGCTTTGGACCCTAGTCATGCCTTTGGACCATTTGTTCATTCACTGGACATGTATTTATTGAGGACCTACTAATATTCTAGACAGAGGGGAATATATCTGCAAAACAAAAAAAGACTAAAATCTTTGCATTCATGGCACCTAAATTCTAGTGGGGCTGGACAACAGTCAACAAAAGAAATAAAATGTTCCTTATGTGAGATGACTAGAAGGGATGCAGGGGAGGGGACCGGACATGTCACCATATTGACTAATCAGCGACAACCTTACTTACTACAAAGATGGGACCTGAGCAAAGGCCTGAAAGGAGTGAGCCAGGCAGACGTCTGGTGTCAGAGCCCGGCTCTTTACAGTTTGTACCTCGTTTAATTAAATATCACAAGTTGTAGATGATGTCTGAGTTCAAAGAGGGGAGTTGTTTCTGTGAGCACCGAGTAAAATGCTTGGAACAGATTTGAAAAGATGAGTTGCAAAGAGAGGCTGTCAAATTAGGGGATGAAAACCAAGAAACTGGCAAAAAAAAAAAAAAAAAAAAAAAAGAAATATCACCAGTGCAGAGGAAAGCGCCACGCAGGTTGCTTCACGCGTACCTTTAAAGCGCTCTGCTCTCCAGCAATGGGAATTGGGTATCAGAAGCAGTGCATCTCGGTTTTGATTTGTGCAAGAAAGACAAAAGGCAATTCCATCAGGGCTCCTGTGCTCCCAGACAAGACCTTCTCCCAACATCAAAAGATTGGCGAACAAATGGCATTGCTTTGTTTTAGGTTAAATGAAAGCATTTAAGGAATGAATGCGTTATGCTTTTTTTGGAGTCTCCACTTTGGCTTTCTTGAATAATCCAACGACTATTTGGTTCTGGAAGCAGGCCAGCTTGCTGAGCATCCGTGAGCTGAAAGCTATTTTTTTTTTTCAGAAATCGATGTGTTATGGTGACATCCTCCTGCCTTGCCTGGGCCCATCCAGGAGGGTTTTTTTAATTTTTAATTTTGATTTATTTATTTATTTTTGCCTTCTCAGAGAACAGGCAGGAGAGAGAAGGAATCCAGGAGAATTCTTGAATCCAGGAGGAGGTGCGATGTGAAGTAGATGGCTCAGATTCAGGTGCAGATCATGAATGGCCACGAACCCTTAAGCCAGATGTTTGCCTCCTGGAATCTTGCTCTCTTCACCAGTAACTTGCACATAAGGGAACCTACCTGAGAGAGAGGTCTTGTAGGAGCTAAATGAAGTGGTGAGGTGAGGAGTCATGCTCTAGGTCCTAAGCAGGGAGGCAACTATCATTATTTTATTATTGATATGCACTCAAAATGCTGCATCTGGTGGCAGATTACCTCTTAGAGTCTGGGGAGGGAAAATTGGAGTAGACTCAAGAATCTACTCCAACGGGAGTAGAATAAACCCCAGGAGGAGATGGGGGCAGTGTGGGGCTCAAGTGCCGGCTGGGATGGCTGCCCATGGGGTCTGAGAGATCCATGTGGTTTTCAGCCAGCAGAACCTCATTTTAAACAAAGAAGGGTCAACTCCAAATTCTACAAGTCCTGGATGGGAGAGGCCCAGACATCAAGAGTTGGGGAGACCCAACCCAGGAAATGGTGCAATTGTCGGCACCATTTCCAGATGTTGGGTTTTGGATTCTGACAGATGGGTCGAGAGACCACATTTAGGATGCTGAACTTCTGAGTGCCCCAGCTTTGTGGCCTTAAAGGATGGTTTCTCAGTGTTTCCCAAACAGCTCTGTAGTGCTTCTTGAGATGAGGGGGGATGTTCTGTTAAAAGGTCCCCGTATCATGTAAATCTAGGAAACTTAACATACTATACTGGACATGGCTGTAGCTCATGTTTTGGGAGGAGGTGACCACTGGGTGCAGGAAAACCTACAAAGTATTTCCCAGAGTTTGTCTCACTCCATTCTCTCAACAGTGTGGCAGATACTATTATTAAGCCTCGTTTCCCATGTGACGAAATGAAACACCAAGAAATGATGAACTTACCCAAAGTTGCACAGCAAGGGAACAGAAGAATAAGGATTCAAATTCAAGATTTTTGCTTTGTTTTTACCTCAAAGCACCACTATTAATGAACTAAGAGATTTTAACCTCTCCAAATTCTTGAGTTCCAGTGTGATAAACAGGGAATGTATACAGTATCCTGGTTAGAAATATTTTGAGCTGAGCAGAAGTGTTTTCATACTCAGAAGGTTTGCATCTCCCTAAATGCAAGGAGTGTTCATTGCACGTTGTCTTCCTGTGTCTATTTGAAAGGATAGCAGCTGTTTCTATCCTGGGTCAACCCGTGTCCCCTCTTCTGCACTGGATGGAGAATTAACATAGAGGAGGTTCTTAAAAGTCCTGCAATACAGAAACCTCTTTATAGTCTTTTTTTTAAAAATGGTGCATTATAATTATACATGATAGTGGGATTCATTGCCACTCATTTGTACATGCACAGTATAACAATATAATTTGGTCAAAGTTGCCCAGCACCTCCCCTTTCCTCCCCATCTCTCTCCTCTCTGGTCACCTTCCTCTTCTCTAGTGAACTTCCTCTTCTCTAGAGATCTTACAGTCTCACCTTATTTTTCTCTACAATCCCTTCCTTGCCCCTGTTTCCTTTCAAAACAGTTATTAAAGTCCATAGAAAGAGTATCCCATGAAACAGCTTCAGTAGCTCCCTTTAGTTGGGGAAGCATTTAAGGCTGTGTTTAATTTATTCCCTGAAAGGGGGTTGGGGGGAGAAAAAAAAAACAACCCAACTCCAGCCCATGGTGCACTCCTGCTGGGTATAAATAGAGCAAGAGTTCTTTCTAGACATAAAGGACAATATAAACCAAACTGAGGCATACTCAGTAAAGCTTCTAGGAGACATTGTTCTAGGGATTAGCTCTTTGGAATTTTGCAACAGGGAGGGCTTTGGCAGGAAATGGCAAACCATGCTTTATGGATGTACCCTAAAATTTTCAAAGTGTCATAAATAGCAACTTGACAAGAGTGAACTTTCTTAAAAGTCTTGGCTGACATTTGCTTGAAATTGGCTTATGGTATTTTCGTATCTCCTTTGCAGACCTCAATCCTGGATGTCTATGGGAATAATATCTTCCTTTTGAAAGCTTTTGATTCTTTATGTCGTTTTCTTAGTCCTCAGCAAGATTGCTTAGGGGCCTGTATTCATTACTAATCCATGGAAAAGAAAGCATGTCTCTCCCTGAGACTCTAACCTCTGCAAAGCATGCAGGATAATGATAGTGTCAAGCAGTGATACAGGCTTTCAATAGCTATCAATGTAAATACGAAACTGTAAGACCCAGGAATAAAAGCTTCTGGAACACACTTCAGAAGGGAGGGGAAGCTGGAGGGAACTTTTGTAAGAACTCAAAAAGACACAATGGATAGAAGGGATTATTGGGAAGTGGGGTTGCAGGAGAACCAGCTGACAGAGAAACTAGCTTCTTTCCTTCCTTGGCACACAGTCAGACTACATTTCCCAGCCTCCCTTGCAGCCAGTGTACCATGTGACTGAGACCCAACCAATGGAATGTGAACAAATAACGAGGCTCCTCCCAGTCCACACTGAGATCTACCCATAACCCTTTTCGTTCTTTCCCACACTGCAAACTTAGAAATACTTGAGCATTCTGGGTGGGTGAAGTGTCGTTTGAGGGGACCTGTCTGCCATTCAGGAACTCTGGGCCTGGAATATTACACAAGCGAGAAATAAATTTCTGTTATATTTGAGCTATTACACTTTTGGGGATTGTTTGTCCTCCTGGCTGGGAGTCCAGACAGGGAGTTTTCACCTGGGGGTGGTTTGCTGTCGTGTCTCCTGGGAAAGGTCACTAGGTAGTTGAAAGGCCCTGGACTGAGGCAGGTAGGGAGTAAAATTTTGACTCCATTATTCACTTGACTCCTTGATCTTGGGCAGGTTCCTTAATTTCCTCAGGCCTCGTGTTTTTCCTTTAGAAAATGGAAATAATGTTTGCCCCCTAGACTTGGTATTGGAGAGTTAACAAATGCCTGTTGAATTCACACAGTGATGAGGCTGTGAATCTTCCACCTACACACCTTAGCAGGACTTCGTAAACACCAAACCCACATGGAGGCAGAGGAGACATCCTGCCAGGCCAGCACCTCAAGGATCTCTTTACCAGTGACCTCCATGAAGTGGTTCATGTAGGGGCTGTTCCTTGGGTCTCCTTCTTGGATCTTGGGCAGAGTTTTCAAATGTGTGGCCCACGTGCCAAAGCCAACTCATCAGCCTACATGGTTTATTCCATACTATGCTTTAAAGCATATAAATTCAGATCTATAAATTCAAATTTAACAAGTTGGAATTTAATATAAATGTATAAATTTAAATTTATAAAGAAATATAAATTCAAAGTTAAGCAGGATGTGGTGGCGCATGCGTCTAATCCCAGCGTTTTGGGAGGCTGAGGCAGGGGGATCTTGAGTTCAAAGGCAGCCTCAGCAAAAGTGAGGCCCTAAGCAACTCAGTGAGACCCTGTCTCTAAATAAAATACAAAATAGGGCTGGGATGTGGCTCAGGGGTCGAGTGCCCCTAAGTTCAGTCCCCAGTATCCCCCAATTCAAATTTATTGCCAATATTTAAAACTCAAGATATTGCACATAAAAAGTGATGTTTTTGGCTTCTATTGGAAAAGCAGAAGGTCTGGAAACTTGGGACTTGATTTTATTATGGCCAGAGCTGGCTGGAGTTGAGGAGCAGTGTTGTGGTAGGACATGATTTCCAGTTCACCTGAGACCCCCTCAAGATTTTGCTGGCCCTCATAAGCATGGGCCTTGAGTCTCTAACCAACCTTTCTTATCGTTATCATCTCTTAGCTCATTCACTCATTCAGCAGGTATTTAGATGTTGGTGAAAATGGGGGATCCAGTATCACCCATACTTCCTGACCTCATGGAGTAATGGAAGACATAGACATAAGTTCTAAAACCATTAATCCATGAGTAGCAAAATCAATTTAGTGGGTTAAATAGTGTTCCCCTAAAGTTTATGTCCACCTAGAATCTCAGAGTATGACCTTTCTGGAAATAGGTCCTTTGCAGACGTGATTAGTTAGGATGAGTTCATGCTGGAGTGGGGTGTGTCCCGAGTTCCAATGAATAGACCCCTTCTAAGAAGAGTCGAGGACACACAGAGACACAAAGAAGTTCATGTGCAGGTGAAAATAGATTAGAGAGATGCTTCCACAAGCCCAGGGGCACCTGGGGACACCAGAAGCTAGAGGAACAAAGGAAAGAGTCTCCCCTAGAGCTTCAGAGGGAGCTTGGTCCCACCAACACCTTGATGTTGGAATTCTAGCATTCTAGCATGTGAACACAGCTTTCACATGCAAACCCACTGATCCAAAGCCTCTGTCTCCAATGAGAGAATACATCTCCATTGCTTTAAACCACCAGGCTTGTGCTAACATGTTATGGTAGTGCTAAGACATTATTAATCAGCGATGTGAACTATATATGATGTCATAGAGTGTACACACTTAGATATTAAAAGAGAGGTGGTCGAAGTTATGCTCTAAGTCTTCGTGGAAGAGGCAGGATTTGAACAGAGTCTTCAAAAACCAATAGGAAGAAGGAAAGGAAGGAACAGGCCAGGTGAGATTATGTCACGGTCATGAGTATGGATGTCGGGGTCAGACCTGGGCACCAATACAGCTGGGTGATCTCAGGTAAGTCCCCGAATCCATTTTAAGCCTCCATTTCTGCAATCGTACTGACCGTATATCTTTGTCTTGAGAATTAAATACAGTCTGTAAGGCATTTAATGCAGTGGCAATAAGTACACACTCCATGAATGGGCTATGAGTATTATTTTTAAAAGATGCTGAGTAGCAGGCCTCTCTTAGAGACAAATATACCATAAAGCATCTCAGCTCTACTTCACGTGTCGACAGCAATATTGGAGTCTCCATTTGCTCCTCTAGATTCACTTTCTCTTCCTCCTTGCTACTGTGTTCCCTGGGAGGCTGAACCTCAGGGAGGCCATTAATCAAGCCATTAACTTCCTGCTGGATTCACCCAAGAACCAGTCAAGAAGCAGTGGGGGGGTGGGGGGGGGAAGGGGAAAGAAGAGATCAGGTATTATTCGGCTTGCCTCTTCCCCAGCTCCATGACTGTGTATCAGCCATGTCTTTTTATTCTAAACCTTGGACATCTTGGACCTTGCTGACCCTGGAGGAGATGCCCCTGCCAGGATTAGATATAGAATACTCTACTCACTCCAGGAACACACCTTTCACATGCAAACCCACTGGTCCAAAGCCTCTGTCTCCAATTACCTCTCACATTCTTGGCTATTTGCCACCTGTCTGAATCACCCAGGGTCAGATTCCAGAGAACCAGGAACAGCTCCTAAGATCCATTGATAAGGAACAGGTAGACATGAGCGATGGCAACGTGAGGGTAAGGGGATAATTCTCTGCACTGGGCCCACTGCGCTGACCCCTACATGCTTGCTTTTCAAACGCAATTGAGCTGCAGCCCGGCCTGGTTGAAGTCAAGGATACATATCATTCCTCAGCAAACAACTTGTCATCTGCAGGCCCCAAATGCCAATAAGAACACAAATACGGGGGAGTTTTGTATTATTATTAAAAATAATGACCCATCGCAACACTTAGGCAGATGAGGATAGTTCATAATATCTGTAAGAACAGGTTCCCCATTAAAACCGGTCAGCATGAGCCAGAGTGACCCAGAGTTGTACGCACAGGGGAGACTTGAAAGTTGGATGCTGTCCTGCTGTCAGTCAAACATCAACAGGAGGATCTGGGTGGGACTTCCAGGAAAATTTCTTGGGATTTCCCCCAATAAAACTGGAGGGCAAGAGGGGCACGCCATTCTTCTTCTCTCTGGGAGCACCCATTCTCTCCCTTGAGAGTGTCTTTCCCTTTTCCTGTAACTCTCTAATAAACACATACCTTTTATGCTGAGCAATACGTTGGAAATCTTCCTGGCATGATCCTAAGAGTCGGGGTGTATAGATGGGGCCTCTGCCGCTGCCTCAGCCTCAGGGCCTGCCCAGCAACACCAGAGATGGGGACGACTATTCTCACCAGCCACTCTGAAGCCTGTTTACCCTGCCTCACCCACTCCTTCTATGGAAACCACAAGAAAGGCTCTCGCCCATGTTTTCTCCTCCCTCTCTGGCTCCTGAGGTGTGCTGGCCCCTTCCCCTGTGGCCCCACAGGGCAGGGCACGCCCCTTCTCTTTAGGAACCGTGAACAGCAAATCATCTTGTTGGGGGCAATTGTCTCCTGATCTGTTGGCCTCACCGTACCTGAAAAATGATCAAACCTGCTTTGACAAAACACTGCTGGGCCTGGGTTTGGTGATGGGCATATTCTTCTACCTGTGGCTGCAGCTAGGGTTGGGTGGCTCCTCTATCATGTCACAGCAATTGCCAGGTTCTGGTCTCTGCACTCTTTCTCCTTAGCCCTTGAGGCGTTCATGCTGCCTGCCCTTGCTAGTCCCTTCCCATCCCTCACTAGTCCCAGGCAGGTTAACTAACCTCAAAAATCAATCTTTTACTTCCTCCTTCCTACACATGCTGCTGACTGATCTGTCTTATTCATTGCTATATATATATATATATCCAGCTAAGTGCCTGGTGTATAGTAGTTGCTCAATTAGCATTTCTTTGTGTGTGTGTGTGTGTGTGTGTGTGTGTTTCTGGGGATCAAACCCAGGGCCTTGAATGTACTAGGCAAGCACTCTACCACTGAGCTACAGCCCCAGCCCCTCAACATTTTTTCAGCAGAATAAAATAAATGGCCATATAGTAAGATCTTGAAGGAGTAGGACAAAAGATGGGGAATGTCTTCCCTTATGATGGAAGCCTGAGGTTGTCCCTATCAAAACACCTAGGTCATAGTAGGTGCTCAGTAAATACTTGCCAAATGTTGAATGCATCAAGAGGACTTTGGAGGTAGACCTTTCTGGAGCACCACAGCCATGACCTCTGAATGCGGGTACTTGATGTGGGAGGCTCTAGAGGAAACTGCCAGACAGAAACACCATCTGCTTCTAGTCTGACCAGACTGAATGCTGCCTTTTCTATGCACCTCTCTCTAGCACAGGAAACTTGGCTAAATCAAATTCTGCTCCACCTCTCCCTGGCTTTCTGCTCATCCTCTGACTCCGATGCTGTGCTAAAAATAGATTCTGGTTTGCAGATGTTAAACAGCTGGGTCTGCATGAGGCTGGCAGCTGATGGCTAACAGGGCTTGAGCTGCCCCAGGGGACTTGTATTTATGTGGGGAGATCTCTATGAGCGTCTGGTTGTGAGGCTAGGAAAAGCAGGGCTCTGTTAATAACAAGTTCACCAAAAACCGCAGTGAGGGGTGGAGGGGTGGGTGTCAACCTCATCTCCTCACTTCCTTTGTTATGAAGTGGGGTCTTTGTTAGGTAACGCCACAGGGAGCTCGGTGACACCTCACATTTTGCCGAGCAGATTCTCCCTCGGTGCTGCCAACAGCCCCTATGCCTGATTAATGACATCTCCTTCAACCTGGCTCTGTGTGCCTTTTAGGTCTCCCTGGGTCCCCTGCAGAGCTTCTCACCCTCACAGCTGACACAGAGGGACTTCATTGTAAATTTCAAGGCCATTCTCTTTGTTATCCACATGGACCGCTCTCACACTCATGCATGCACACACACCCCACCAGGCTGGTTCATTGAAGTGCCCTCGAGTATAGACTGTTAGCTAAAGAACTCAAAGACCCCTCTGGAGAAAGCCTGTGCCCTAGCTTCTAAAGATGCCCTGATTTTCTGGGCAAACTGGCATTGCCTCTAAGGAGACCCCCAGGAGACGCTGCGAGGGGAAGATGGACTTGGATTCCCAGGCGCAGAACTGGGTGGTGGAGAGCATGCCGTGAGAGGCGCCTGGGTTTGTCCTTCCTAAACACATCACCCGCATCTCTGAGCCTCCAGGTCCTCATTTGCCAGATGTGGACAACAGCCCCAAGTGTACGTTGGAAAGTAAATGAGATGAAGCTCATGGCATTTTGCACATAGTAACTGTTGAATAAATACAGACTCCAGTATTACAACTCCTAAAGGTAATAACTAGACCATTTCCCCAAACATCAGAGCAGGTGAAACAAGGGGTTACTACAGTTACAGGAAAGGACCCCAGAATCGGCATGATGAGGAGGGCATGACTCTTGGCTCACAGCCCGGGTGCAAGAGTTATCTCCAGCAACCAAGTCAGGAGGCTGTACAAGGAGTCAGACATGAGGAGCATGGGTCAGGATGGAGGGAAGTGGAACCCTTCTGAGGTTTTGGTACCAAAGGAATTTCATGCAGGAAAAGGTTATGCAGATGACCCAAGGATGGAAATGGTGAGGCAGTAAGGGGATTGGCAATAGCCAGGATGCTCCCACCATCCCAGAGGAACTGGGGGAAGAGGTGACCTAAACAGCCTCCAGGGACTGGAGACACCCTGTGTGTGGACACTGGAACCACCGAGAGATTTCCAGCAAAAGCTAGCCTTGCAGAGGAGACCCTGTGCTCCTGAAAGATGTGGCCTTAGAGAGAAAAGGAAGGACAAAAAGACCTTGAGTTCTCTCTTCCTGCCATCCACCTGGGCTCTGCATTGGCCACGCCCACCCAGAAATCAAAGGATTCTGGGAGATGCAGTCTGCAGGGGTCAGGCCTCTGTGATACAGAGCTGAGGGGCTCAGAGGTCCAATTGGCAACAGAGGTTGAGGTAGAGTTGCCAGATAAAACAGAGGTTTCCCATTCAATTTGAATTTCGGGTAATAACATTGTTTTACGGTAAGTACATAAAAATTATCGTCCATCTGAAACTCAAATTTCTCTGGTACCCTGTGTTTTTATTTGCTAAATTTCCTGAAGCATTCATCTCTGGCTATTCTCCACCCCAGTCAAGTCCTATCCTGTGACCACATTTTTTACTGTATACTAAAGCAAGTATCAATCCAGAAAATATGACTTATTTCATCGATTCTCAAATACACACTAAAGACATTCCATCCTCTCGTAATTGGGATGCATCTTATAGTTGATGGCCTTTTACGGCCACTGCCAGCTAGACAGTCCTTTTTATGTGGTCATCATTGTCTGAACATTTGCAAATTTGCTTGTCATTCTTGGGGGTCCTGCTAGACAACTTGGATCCATATGTTTTAGTCCATAAATTGCTGAGGATCCTTTGAGGAAGGATGAAGAATTCTGGCTGTTTTCAGAAAAGCTTCCGTTGACGCTTTTGCTAAGATTAAGAAAGCCCCAGTATCAAAATTTGCAGATGGGGTCAAGAGCTTGGAAGAAAACTCCAGACTATACTGTGACACTCTTTAAAGAAAAAGCCGTATCACCCATTGCAACGGTATGACAAATGACACTGTGCAGAGAAAACAAAACAAAACACAGACATCCTTGACTGTGAGTCAGAAGCAATTTAGGAGAATTGGATTCCGAATGTAAAGAAGATTTAGAGACACCCTACAATTTCTTTTGCTTCTATTTTCCTTTTCATTAGACCACAAGAAGCCAGGCGTGGTGGCTCCTACCTATAATTCCAGGTACTCAGAAGGCTGAGGCAGGAGAATCACTTGAACCCAGGAGTTTGAGGCCAGCCTGGGCAATGTGCAAGACCCTGTCTTCTTAAAAAAAAAAGTAAGAGTGCATAAGAAAAATGTGATAAAAACATGAACAAACAGGTCTAAGAAAGCTCTTTAAGCAGGTATAAAGCAAAAATGATACATGATAAGAAAACCTTATGCCATAGTTTAATTGGTAACATATTTTTTCTTTGCTAGGGCTCCATAAAATAGAGGTGAGTCAAGAATGTATCTCACTGATACGATGTTGAAAGACAGAAGTCACAAGCAAAAGATCACATAATTCTCATGCTCCTTGTGCACCATCCAAACACCCAGGCCACATCTAAATAGGCCCCTGGAAGTCAAGGCGGGGCCGTCTTCTGAGAGGCTGCACCTCTCCCTTCCGTGGCTTGACTGGCAGGCACGCAAGCGTTGGCTTTTGCAATGGTTCACTGAGCTGGGTGTTTACATTTTACACACATTTCTCTATGTATGCATCACTAATATTTTCAAAGATGGCCTGTCTTAGAGTTACTAGCATCTTCAGTTTGATAAAATGCAGAAGTAAGAGTGTGTGTGTGTGTGTGTGTGTGTGTGTTAGAAAGCATTTGCTTTTCTGTAATTCCTGATACTTAGGGTCTCCTGGTGAGTCAGAGGTTTCCATCTCACCTTGAAGGGAATCAGGGCTGATGTTGCAGGAATATAATAAGACGTGTATATTAGAGACCAGTGGCAGGATTGGTCTACAGAAGTCTGGAGGGAGTTATGGTATTCATTTCTAGGTAATAATGTCATATACATTTTAAAGTTATCATTTTTCATGGAATTTCTAAATCTCCCATCATTCGCATGTATCATCTTTGCATTAAAGGCAAAAAAAAAATTGATTCTTAACTTAAAAATATAGGCTAAAATTCCACCTGCGGTGAGGCTGTGTTGGGTACTGGTGGCTGGTGGTACCTGGGTATGCTTTTTCAGTCTGGGCTGTGTATTTATCATATCTTCAATTTTCTGTTGTGCAGGAAGTATTCTTAACACCAAGAAAGGGAAGGCCCCCCGGTTTCCAGTGGAGAGAGCTTACGCAGACCCATCATTTGGACGACCCAAGCTCTTGGTGACTGTCCTCTCTTGGTGCCTTTTGTCTTATGCAGTATGAGTCTGACTGCGTGGCAATTTGGACAGTGATGATCTGCGGGAGGCAAACAGGAAATTAGTTTAAAGCATTCTTTTTCTTCCCCCAGTAGCAGCAGCTTTTCTTTCGACTACTACCAACAGAGCAGAGCAAAGCCAAAGCCTGGAGCCCACCTCCATCCCTCGGTGAGTGCCCTGAGGACACTTCGATGCAGGGAAGAACAAAACATGGTCTATGCCCTCAGGGAGCTCAGAGTCTCCCAGGGGGAGCAGATCACTGCAACTAACCAAATTCAGTATGAGGATTATGAGGGGGAGGAGTGAGGGGCATATTTCTCTTCCCACCCCTATCTTCTTGTAGTATATCTGAAGACTAATTTGAAAGGAGTAGGTCTTCTTCTTCTTCTTCTTTTTTTTTTTTTAGCATAGTAATGGATAAGAGATGAGGGGGTCGGGGATTCATCTTGGCAGCGTGATTGCTCTGATGGCCTTTTTGATAATCTACAGGGTGAACACACCTTCTTCTCTTTTTCAAAGGGCCTGGGCCTCTCCCGACGCCTCAACCTCTGACACCATAGAGGAACGAGAAGAGGATCCAAATGGCTGAGAAAACCTTGCTGGTAACTGAGCCCAAGAGGAATGGGCCATGGCTTGATGAAGCAGAGGCTTCCAGAGGGAGGGAAAGTCAAGAATGGGGATCCAGGTCAGAAAGACCTTCCAGGTTGGATAATGTCTCCTGGGATGCCATTCCCGAGAATCAAGAATAAAATTCCTGGGCTTACTCGAGTATCTTGTAGGCATGGACACAGGTTTTTCTTTCTTTCTTTCTTTTTTTCTTGGTATTGGGGATGGAACCACTGAGCATGCTCCCCAGCCCTTTTTATTTAGAGACAGGGTCTCGCTAAGTTGCTCAGGGCCCCACTAAGTGGCTGAGGCTGGCTTTGAACTTGTGATCCTCCTGCCTCAACCCCTCCGCTGCTGGTATGACAGGCGTGCGCCACCAGGCCTGGCGGCATAGGGTTTTAACAGTTCCAAAATCTTTATCCCCTTTGGCGTCTGTGGGGATTGGAAGACGTCACCCAAACCTCAAGCAAAGGACTATCTTCACAGTCTTCTGGATTTCTGGGCCCTCTAGGCCCACCTTGATGAATAAGGACAATAATTTGAAGTGATAGAGCTACAGTCAATATTTTTCAACACAAGTGCCACAGATCAAGTATCTACTGAGCACAAGGCACTGTCCTAGGTGCTGAAGATTCAGTTGTTAACACAACAGAAATCCTTCCCAGTGCCCTCGAAACTTCTACTCTGTGAGGGGCGCAAGAAGACTGTGATGATTGGTGCCTGAGAGAGAGGGGTCAGCGAGGCTGTCCCCTGAATACACCTGGAGGATAAGAAAGGCATCACTAGGCTTAGGAACAGCTTGCAGGTGTGTTCAGGGACCCCGGAAGGTCAAGTGTGGACGGGACCTGGAGAGGTGGGTACCTGGCTACACACGGGCTGAATGGGGCCCACAGTCATGTTTGGTTGGGTGAGCGTTGACTTTTAAAAAAAATCTGAATTTAAATGCTCTTGGAGGGTCCTGCCTCTCAGCTCACCACGGGCTCAGGCCACTTCTTTGTTCCTCCACGCCTGGCCACTGGCCCGTTTCTTTCACATACATCAAGAAAACACAGCAGCCTCTGAAGGGATTTGCCTTTGCAAACCCATTGACTAGAATTCTTCTTTTTGAATTCTAAATGTGTTAAATAAACTATAATGACCTAAATGTAGCAAAAAGCACAGAGGGTAGGTGCCTGTGGTACAATGAATGTTTGCACTCCTGTCCGTACGCAGCCGAGTCAATCAGCACTCCATCAAGAAAGAGGGTCATTCCTAGATCGCCTCAAAGTCTGCCATTACCCCTTGGTTACCTGTGGGCAGCCAGTCTGAATGACGTCGCATACTCCTCCCTGTGATCGGGGAGGATCTGCCGGTCACTTTCGCAGTGACCTGGATATTGATTGCCCCAATCCTTTAAGTAGCAGAATGTGTTTTCAGACATAGGCGTGTCGTCCCATGGATGGAGCTACGCTCACCTGTTCCTTTGTGATACTGCCCCTTTGCCCTGTTTGGGATAAAATGTTCCATGGAAACACTTTGTGTGTCCCCTTCTCTTGCTCTGCCCTTGGGTGTGGCCCTCCTAGATGTCAGTCAACCTGCTGACAGCAGACGTCACGAAGCTAGACCCAACCCCCTGAAACCTGACCCCTTGCCTCATTTGAATGGCTTCTCCTCAATAAAAAGGGTTCAGCATGCGCTGGCTCTCTCTCTTTCTCTCTCTCTCTCTTTCTGCAGACCCTTACAGTCAGAGGAGCCGTCACAGAACCCCAAAGAAAAAGGTATCTCTGTCTCTTTTGTGGTTATTTCATGAAGCCTAGTTCCCCTGGAGTGACCTTGAGTGTTTTAGTCATGAGGAATGCGACAGTTACCACCGTCTCCAGAAGCATCTAACATGATGCAGGTGTTCCTCAACTTATGATGGGCTTATGTCCTACAGGCCATCATAAGTTGAAGCTATCAGCAAGTTGAATGGCATCTAATAATATACCTGACCTACCAAACATCGTAGCTTAGCAACACAGCACACTGTTGAACACCCGTTTTGTACCTTTGGGATGGCAGAGTGGCGTGGGACCTGAAACCCGTGCCTGCAGTTGTCCTGCGTCTCGAAGACAGCCTCACTCTGCCTCTGACCAACCTGGGAAATGTCTAAAATTCAAAACTGGAAGCAAGGTTTCTACTGAATGACACTTTCACACCATCGTAAATTTAAGTGAAATTAAGAGAAATTTAAGTGCAACCATTATAAGTTGGGGACCATCATGAAGATGGTGGTACAGGTATAATGGAATATGGGAATGAGAATAAACAATATCTACAGGTAACTCTCCAGGTTTCCGTTGAATATATATCTAGAGATAGATAACTGGATCACAGGGTGTGCATATGTTTAACTTTAGTAGACACTGTCAAATAGTTTTTCAAAGTCCTTTTTTTAGTTTTTTTTTTTGTACTAAGGATTGAACCCAGAGGCTCTTAACCCCTGAGCTACACCCCCAGCTCTTTTATATATTTTTATTTAGAGACAGAGTCTCGCTAAGTTGCTTAGGGCCTCCCTAAATTGCTGAGGCTGGCTTTGACTTGAAATCCTCCTGCCTCAGCCTCCTCAGCTGCTGGAATTACAGGTATGTGCCACCGTGCCCAGCTTTTCAAAGTACTTTAATAAATTGACATTTCCAAAGTTTGCTCCATAATTTTGCTGTGGGTAGGCAGAGAATGGAGAAAGAAGAAACTGGAGAAAATTACCTCAAGAGAATGTTGCAAGATTTTAAGGAAGGGTGCTATAGCATTCATTCATTCATTCATCATTCATTCATTCATCTTAAACAAGTGTTTGATGGAGATTTGCTATGTATCTGGCACTGTGTTAGGTCCTGGGGCTACATCTGTGAAAAGATGGATGGAATTCTTGTCCTCATGGACTTTATATTAGAAAAGCATTTCTTACCTGCAACTTTGCAATATAGTGCCACACTCTTGTTTTCTGATTTCCATTCCTATTCCATCCTGTGAGTGGATTTTCTTCAGGTCCTGTCCAATTTCCTTTTGGCTACCGTCTGCTGGGTCCCAGCTAATTTGACTGGCTTGCTTGGGGATTATTGATTGCTTGGACATCTAGATGCAGATAAATTTTCAAACTCTCCAATGTCATTCGTGGAGGTCAATTAGTGTGCAGACTGGATCTTTACAGCTCCGAAATCCTTCCGGATTTCTGATTTATCACCTCTGTTTCTCTTGCTGAAGGCAGTCACACAATTGAAGTCCACCCTCAGCCACTGCCCGGTCCTCCGTACATCCACACTCCTCCTTGTTGAGTAACCATCCGTCATGGTGCACAGTGAAGAAGCTGTCCATTCTGCTTTGAAGTGATTGTTGGAACCGGACCAAACTGGGAAGCCTTTACGGCATCACATAAAATTCACTAAATATATTTCAACCACAATTTATTGAGGAACTATGGTGTGGCAGACATTTGTGCAAGGTATAGCAACATATTAGTGAGCAAGTTATTTTTTTCTCTTCTTACAAAACTCACAGAGTCTAGGGGGGAACACAGAAGTGTCAGCAAAAAATACTGTGTATGCATGGGTGTAGCACGATGGGTCCTGGCATTGGTGTGTCTATGGGACACTCATTTAAAAAATAATCACACTGTAAAAATGGATTGAAGAGAGATCAGTGGGGTGGGTGGGGCGGTGAGGGCCAGAGCTATGCTGGGGATTGGACTGGAGAGGGTTGAGTTCCATACATATGTGATAATCTCAGGGTGCATCCTGGTGTTGTATAAAACTAAAAAGAAAAATAATAACTAAAAGAATACTACGCGATATATAAATACTATCAATAGAGAAGTCTGGGATACTATGGGATGGTAAGGAAGAGACATCCATCCGACCTATGGAACAAAGAAGACTTCCTGAAGTAAGAGTCCTATAGCTGAGATCAGAGGGAGGTAGAAGAGGGTGGGAAAGTGGGTAAGAGCATCACAAGCAAAGGAAACAGATGCAAATGGCTGGCATCTGAGGGACTTCGGGTGAGTTTAGTGTGACTGGGTGGGGCATTGACGGAAAGGTGGGGAGAGCCGTGCTTCCGAGGTGGGCAGGGACCCCTCGAGCCTTTTGCACTGAGTAAGACACTTGGCCTCCTTTACCATGGAGGGGTATGGGGCGGGGTTTTAAGCAGTGGGAGAGACATGCACGTTCCGCTCTGTACCTTAGTAGGCCGCTCTAATTGCAGTTAAGCTGGTTCTCTAAGTGCTGCGATCAGTGGGCAGCTGGGAGAGGGGTCAGGGTTGTCTTGTGTATTATAAAATGCTTTCAGGGGGGTCCTCGGTTAGCAGCTGGGTGCATTAGATGAGTCTCCGTGCTCCACCTGTGTGCCGCCAGCCTGGGCCTCCTCACCCAAGGCTCCTAGAAGCTGGTTCCTAGGACTCGGCCTGAAGCTTGATCTAGAACCTGGAGCCCAGCAAGCTCATCCCAGGAAGTGCCAGAGAGTTAATGCCCCTTGGGATTGGTGCTCAACCAATAACAGACGGGGCCAAGGAGAGATGGTCAGTCCCTGTCATCCCAGATGGGACAGCTGTGACCATCTGTAGTGGGAACACGCTCTGCATTGGCTGGTTTTCTGCCACTGTCTGCCTGACCCCAGCCGCTGCCGTATTGGGTACTGGACTTGGTACCCTGCTGCTGGGAGCGCTGGGGCGGGGTTGGGGGGAGGATGAACTTGAGCGGCTGGTTCCCTCAGGGGACAACTCAGTCCAAGGCCAAACCTCATTCTACAGAAACCCACAGCCAATGACTATTTACTGTGAGATTTCGAAGGTTCAGCCATGCTAGCCAGATTTGGGACAACCACGGGGGTCTGTTCTGGCTACAGAGCTCCCTGTGGAGTTGGCTGAGGCTGCGGCTGAACCTGGGGCCACCGTCCCCCTTCTTGCTGCATTGATTCCAAGCACATTCCTGAAGAAACAGCCAGCCTGTTTCCCAGGGAACCCAACCTGGGATCACCTCCCAATCACTCCCTGCGTCCAAGTCCAGGGAAACACACACTAAAGCAAATACCTGTCTTTAAACTTCTTCAACCTTGCAAAGTCTTTTTCTTTTTTTTTCATGCTGGGGATCCAACCAACCCAGGGCCTTGTGCATGCTAGGCAAGCACCCTACCACTGAGCTAAGAACAGCCCCGCACAGCCCTATTTTTTAGACCAACCCAAACATTCTATCTAAATTTAGTTTAAACCTAAATTCGGGGCTAAAAAACCCTGCTTTTTTGGGGGTGGGGTGTGGGTATAATATGGTAATAAACAGAAAAATATTTACATAATATTTTTAAAAAGAGTCTACCTATAACACTAGTTTAAATTACAAAAGTATATTCTTTGGATGGGTTAGTGGATCCATGAAAATCCCTTTCCAGAGGGCTCAGTGGTGCATACCTGTCATCCCAGCAGGTTGGAAGGCTGAGGCAGGAGGATGGTGAGTTCAAAGCCAGCCTCAGCAACTTAGCGAGGCCCTAAGTAACTCAGTGAGACCCTGTCTCTAAATAAAACATAAAAAAGGGGGCGGGGGATGGGGCTCACTGGTTAAGAGCTTCTTGGTTCAATCCCTGGTACAAAAAACAAAACAAAACAAAAACCCCCAAACCAAACAAAAAAACCTTTTTTCCATCTGCAGGCCCATTTCCCGCTCTGGGAGAACAGAACAGCCTTTGGGGGTTTGGGTCTTGCATGCACATGGTGGGGAGGGAGTGTCTGGCCACAGCTGAGGTCTGCGTAGCGGGTCACCAGCTCCTCTCTCCCTATTCTCTTTGCAGGGCTGGTTTTTCATTCCACGTCACACATTTAGGAAAGCCCATCTGCCCGTTTGATTAATGAGTCCTCTCTGCAAAAGCAACAGAGATAAATGTCCTTCAGGAGCCCGGCGAAGAGAAATGAAGAAATAGAATGGCTAATTTTCAGCCATTATTTTGGAGTCTGAACTCCTTTCTCGCATCAATTTAGCTATTATTTCAAAAACTAATTAATCTTCACTCAGGCAGCTCCAAGGGACCCGTGTTTAGATAATTAACAACCCGTGGATTATGAAAAGTCTCACTTGCAAATTTGGCTCTAGCGTTTGGGTAGGAGAATGCTTTCAGTCTGATTCCCTGTTTCAACCCCCTTGCACCCATCCTTCATTTCCTGACAATTAAGAGCAAATAATTAACCATGATGGATTTTTTTTTTTTTTTTGCTTTCTTTACTTGGTGCTCAGATAATGTTCTTCCTTCCTCTTTGTTCTCGGACCACCTCCATCTGAGCAGTTCTGACCAGCTTTCTAGGTAATCGTGTCAAGCCGGGTTAACAGGAGGCTTTATTTGCAGCGAACACGGCAGAGAACCTTTGGGTTTCTGCTGGTGTGAGGGTTGGCGGGAATTCCACGGCTCCATCAGAGCAGTTTGTCATTCTCCCTTAGCACTTAATAACTACAATAGTCAGGTCTAAGTCTCTTTGGAACATCTTTTCTTTGCCAAGAGTAAGGAAGAATTCAGGTTTGGCATTAAAGACAATTTCATGATGGAAAAGTGGAGACACCTCACCAAGCCAATGAGAACTCGTGTGCAATTTTGCAATCGCCTCTTTTCTAGAAATGCTCATTCAACAGATTGGGTGCCTACTCTCGTCCAGGCATTATAGAAATTTCTGGAAACATATTGGTAAGGAGGCAAATGACGTTCCTGCCCTCATGATACGTATAGTCTAGCGAGGAGGACATGAAGGAAAGGACATGAAGGAAAGGACGTGCTGGAGATGCAGAATGATGTGGAGGCTTTAGTGAGAAAACCTGGCCTGGGTTGGAAGTGGTGGTGAGAGCTGGGGAAAGTGTCCCTAGTGAGGAGCATCCAGCCAAGGTCTGATGAGCGCAGGGAGAACCCTGCCTCCTGAGAATGGTGAGGGCGAAGTCTCTCGGGCTTTCAGAGCTTGGGTGGACGCAGATCTGGAAATACTCCAGTAGCCTTGGAATATGGAGAACGGGAGGCGGGCTCAGGTTATGTAAGTATTTCAAGTTTTCATGGCGGTTTTCCCACCTTTTAAAATTAATATGCAAAATGGGCAGAACTTCAGGACACTGAGTAAAATAAAGGTGGGAGAGAGAGAGAGAGAGAGAGAGAGAGAGAGAGAGAGCGAGCGCTAGCTGCAGGTTGTCCCTCATGAGTGGAAGCTAAAAAAATGGACCTCAAAGGAGAGAGCAGAATTGTGATTACTAGAAGCTTCCTAGGAGGTGTGTTGGGGGGGGGCGGGCAGAGAGAGGTGGATAATGGGTGCAAAGAAACCACAGTTAGGAGGAGTAAGTTCAGCAGCACAGTAACATGCCTGTAGTTTAGAACAACCTGTTATCTCTTTTATGAAGAGCTAGAGGAGATGAGTTAGCACCAAACAGAAAGAAGTGATAGGGATCACACTGATTTGGTAATTACACATTGCATATATGTATGAATTAAATTATCATATACTACCCCATGAATATGTACAACCATTCCATGCTCATCCGAAAGAAAAATGGGAAAATAGCTAAATTAACACTTGGAAAATGAAAAGCTAGATAAGTTGGGGGAGAAAAGTGGAATACAATCTGGCAAACTTCAACTACCTAAATGTCTCTTGGGAATTTCAGAATCATAATCCTCTCAGGATATAGTGGGCCAAGAAACGAAAGCTCAGAGAGGTTAAGTGACTTGGCCATACTCACAAAGCTAATTGGTGTCAGGTATCTGACCAGGAGCATGTGGGTGATTGGGGGTACTCATGAAGATTTTAGGATATGCTTCTAAAAATGTGTCGATTTGAATAGTTTTTTTAAAAAATATATTTATTTATTTTTTAGGTGTAGTTGCACTCAATACCTTTATTTATACATGGTGCTGAGGATTGAACCCAGGGCCTTGCACATAGCAAGTGAACACTCTACTACCGAGCCACGACCCCTCTATTTGAAAAGTTTTGAATTAAGTTTATCAAGAAAAATATAACCAGTGTGTCAATTTTTGGTGTCATGAATCCTATTGTTGAAGAAGTGACCATATGGAAAAAAGTGAGCTGGTTTCAAGTATTCAAAAGCATAATAAAGAATAGGACAGTTGGTACAAGAACATGGCCGAAATCAACATGTTAGGCAGATAGGAAATGCACGTATCACTCTCGGTTGACAGGTGACCCCGTGCCCAGAGTAACTCAGGGTAAATTACTAGGGAAAAGGGCCTTCCCAGCTAACCACACAGAGTTCCTCCAGGGACCTATCCATTTTGTGTCTTTGTTTGAATTTCCTCTCCCACAAAACATCCCTTTTGTTCATCTCTTTTTAAACTCTAGGGGGAGAAAGAGAAAAGTTCCTGATTTCATGCCATCTGCAAAATTCTAGCCGTGACTCTAACTTGGGTGATGGTAGGTGAGAGATTGGCGAGGGCCCCGCCAAGCCGTTAAGAGAGTGGGCAGGTAATGAGCATGAGCTTTGGAAGCCGATTAAGGCGCTCGGGCAGGTAGGGCCTTGAGCAGGAAGATTATGCTTATTAGGAAGCCCATAATTCACTGGGAGCCAGAGCTTCCTTTTCTTCAGGAAAATTGGCTGCTTCCTACAAGCTCTCAGGATGAGCTGGACAGTGCTGGGGAAGGCCAGCCAGGGAGGACCCTAGTGACCACTGGGCCCAGGCTCTGCCTCGGCTGTCCTTCCAGAGCAGGGCCGATTCATGAACTGGGCCGTGGGTACCTATGACACTTACAGGTGACAACAAACATGTTTTGACTTTTTAAGATTGGAAGGGAAAACAGGAATATAATCCTGATTGTCTGTATAACAATGTAGTCATAAATAAAAAAAAATTTGTGTGTGTGTTATATATATATGTAAAATTTATTTTTAACTGATACATAAATAAATATCTTTTTAATGGATGAAGGGATTCATTCAGTGAATGAAGGTAAAGTGCCTAAGACCATAATATGGCCCTGGGTGTGAGGGACATCTGTAGTCTGTCCACCTAAAATGTATTTCCCTTCCTCCAGGCATGGAGCCTGTTGTTCTTGGGGATCCATTCCCCGTCATACTCTCCGTCTGGTGAGATTCAGTTGGGTCTTTGTCAGTTTGGGGGTGGGGGTTCAGGACTAGTCATGTGACTCAGGCCCCAGGAAGCAGAGTCTGTGATTGGTTCAGGATCAGGACGTCACTCAGGGGAGGCCAACTGGATGCAAGAAGACTCAGTTCTGAGGCTTTTCTTGGAGTTCCAGGCAGTGAGGCTTAGAATGTGGGTCTGGAGATGCGGGTGAACATCGGAACCCACCGACATGTGGCGGTGTGGGGAGGAAGCAGGAACCCTTCTGGGTCGCCAGGAGTTCTAACTTTAGACCTGGACAACTCCAGATGCCAGGCTCTCTCGGGAGAGACTCTGGCCCACCCTCAGCCAGGTGACCAGCTCAGGTTCAATCAGCCATGACTCAGAGGTTGGTAGAATAAAGCTACACGTGATTGTCCAGACTCAGCGTTGCCCTGGGGGTTTGGGACAGGACAGAAGATGTCAGATACAGGTTATCTGCCAGAAAGAGATTTTGCAGCTGCAGGAGGTCAGGTGACAGGTGATGTGGCTTGGCTTCTGACTTCGAATGAGATCTCCAGGAGGTTTTGATTTAATTAAGAATTTCTCAAAGTGTGTTCCCAGGATTCTAATGCCAGTGGAGGTATCTGGAGTGATTTTATGGTCAAGTATGTTTGAGAAATAAGACTTCTCTCAAGTCTTACTGGACTTCCCAGATCTTCGGCATGTTTGTGTGTATTATGAGATGCCCAAGGGGTGGGGTAGACAGAAGGTTCAGTATTTTTCAAACTTGTGTGACCCCCCAAATTAAGAATTTAAAGGGACTCCTCGCTTCAAAAATAGCTTAAGAGGGCTAAGATTGTGGCTCAGTGGTGGATCGCTCGCCTAGTACGTGTGAGGGCCTGGGTTCGATCCTCAGCACTACATAAAAATAAATAAAATAAAAGTATTGTGCCCAGCTACAACTAAAAAATAAATATTTAAAAAAATAGCTTAAGAAATGCTGATCAAAGGTCATCTTGGTTTTTATGTTTGTTTGTTTTTTTTTTTTTTGTGCTGAGGATTGAACCCAGGGCCCTTGCATATGCTCGGCAAGTGCGCCAGCACTGAGCTACCTTCTCATGAAAACAGAAGGGAGATCAGTGAAGTGGGGGAAGGAGTTTGAGGGGAAGGGAGGAGGTACAGGAAGTGGGATGGAATGAAACTGGCCAAATTATGCTATGTGTGTATATAAACATACCACAGTGAATTTCACCTTTGTCTATAAGGCACTTCTCTAAAAAACTACATGGAAATAGAAGGAGGACCAGTGAGTAGAGAAAGGAGGACAGGGGGAGAGAGAAAAGAAGGGAAAGGGGAAGTATTGGGGACTGAAGTGGGGCAAATTATATTCCACGCATGTATGATTATGTCAAAATGAACCCCAATATTATGTACCACTATAATGCGCTAATAAAACGTAAGAAATGCTGATCAAGTTGATCACATTGAGAACATTAAACACCATCCATGAAAAACATGTAAGAACCTAAAATCTTAAAAAAAAAAAAAAAAAAAAAGCCCCTTTCCTTAAGCATGTATCTGGGAAATCAAACTTTGACAAATCTCATACTGACTCAATCTGTATTAAAAAATAACAAAAAGCAACCTGTATTTCATGTTTCTTCTAAGCACCAGGAAGTGTGCTAAGGAGTTTATATTTGCCGTCTCCTCTGATGCTCATCACAATAAAAGGATGTAGTTGCTACTGCTGGACCCATTTTATAACTGGGAAAACTGAGGCAGAGAAAGTCACTTGGCTGTGGTGGGTAGCATCTGCGCCTAGGCAGTCTGTCTCTGAGTCAGCTTCTTGATCTGTTCATTGAAGGCTTCATTCTCGAGTCCTAAAACCATTCGGCTCTATCTAGATTTTTTTAAGCAAGATTTTATCACTGTCTATCTCTTCACCACACCTTGAGAAAAGTGGCCACTGATAAAACATCTTCCTTGCCTGTGAGATCCAGGGATTAAAAACGTGGAGGAGAGGGGAGGGGAACTGGGGGACTCCAGACAGCTGCCTAGGAACAGCAGCCCTTATGAAGGTCTCACCTTGCACAATGACACGCCAGCAAGCCCAGGGAGCCTGGGAAAGAGACCTCCGAAGGCGTCTCCACCGATTGCCAATCCGAATTTAGCTGAGATATCAGATGTCCAGACAGGCCACTCCAGGACCCAGGATTCCTTCCTGGGGTGCGACAGATGGACGTTTTAGTGAGACTGGGCACTTCGCGGGTTTGCCTTCCATCAGCCCGAGGCAGGCGAGCCTTGAGCCATCTCAAGGCTCTGGATGGCTCACAAGGGCCAGATGTCATCTGCCAAAATGGATGCTTCCTTCAAAAACTGGAGGAAGGGATGAATGGAAGAGCAAGGTCACGGAAGCCCTGGGGGAGGCTGGACATTTCTGGACCACTTTGCACCTTTGGTTTCCTGAGGTTGTCACGCTGACCCTGAGGGGTGAAGAACAAAAGCAACTAAAAATATAGCGAGCACACACTGTGTTTCCAGCCTGTGGGAGGCTTAGGTACATCATTTCATCTCATTATTTCTCTGAGGTCTATACTGCTCAAGAGGCAGGCTACTCTGGTTTTACCTGGGACAGTCCTGATTTCTACCTGCTTTCCTGGCCTTCTCATTAGTAGCACTCCATTTTATCCTCAGAAGAAAGCTATTTTAGTTGGGTGCAGGGGCGCACGCCTATCATCCCAGTGGCTCAGGAGGCTGAGGCAGAAGGATCCTGAGTTCAAAGCCAGCCTCAGTAACGGCAAGGCCCTAAGCAACTCAGTGAGGCCCTGTCTCTAAACAAAATACAAAATAGGGCTGGGGAGATGGCTCCGTGGTTGAGTGCCCCTGAGTTCAATCCCTGGTACAAAAAAAAAAATAAAAAAGAGGTATTTTACACAGTAATTTACCTAGTCACCTGAGCCATGATCACGTTGTCTGGGTTGAATTCTGACATTGCTATTTAGTTATGAACGGCTTGCCTCAATTTCTTCACATAACACAGGGCCAATAATAAAGCATCTCTCCCTGTCTCAATTATTTTTTATCCAGATTTAAGAATTTAATAGATCAGATAGCAAGACGTATCGGTGTAACTTCCTGGGACTGCGGTGAGGAGATTAGAGATGGATGCAGATGATGCACGTACCTATCTGCAGCCACATCTCAGCAGAGTACCTGGCATTTAGCAAATGTTCAGGAATATGGTAACGTTATGCCCCTCTCTTTTTTTCCATTTGTAAAGTGATAGAAAATAATAGCCTACATTTCTGGCACATACCAGGTATTTAGTGAATGATTATTACTATCTTAATCTTGCTAAATATAAGCATTATGTTTCGAGCTCCCTCTGAGGAGAATCACCATATTTCAGGTAAAAGAAATAGGTGTCTGACTCTATCCAGCGTGGTCTATCTGTTTGTTTGTTTATTTACTAGCTAATCATGTCAATAAGAGGCAATGGAGTCCCTTGGATCTCGGGACTGGGTCCTGGAGAAATTGACCTTGCGTAGTAAGCCTCGAAGGGCACTCTCTAAAGGCCTGAAGCATTGTCTCATTTTGTAACCAGAAGGGGATTTTGAGACACTTGGGTGCATTTTGTGGTAGACAAATAGAGGGTTTGTGTTCAATGAGTATCATGACCCTGCAATAGGGGAAAAAAAAAGCTAAAATATTAATAGGTCTTCCCAACTGCTGGGTGATTACAGAATCGAAAAAGCACAGAGGCTTTTGGGACAGAATTGCTATGTGCTAGGACAGAGATGAAAAGCCGAGGGCTGGGAGGAGTGGCTGCCCAAATTGAGCAAGGCTACTATTTGAGGGCAGGGACCTCATATTCTCTCTCCTGTTAGGTGAATTGTGCCCCTGGGATGATCAGTGAACCACTCAGGCCTAAGACAGAGAAATGCACCAAGCCCTGGTCTGGCTCGGACGACGGCCACAAGTAAAACGATGAAGGAGGAGTGGTTTGGTTTCAGTGCTCTCTTCACCTCCCCCTTCATTTCACAACTTGGATTCATGAACATCTTCCCCTTGAAGGAACTCCCATCTGGATCTGCCTTCTGCAGCTCTATGTTTGTGAAGGTTCCTGCACAGTCAGGAAAACACTCAGCTCCAAGTTCAACTCCTTTTGGGAGCGCACAACAAGAAGGCAGGAGGCAGAGGGTTACTGGGTCCGTCCAGGTCAGAGCTGATGTATATGTGTTCTTGCCTCTGCCTGTCCCTCAAGATTGTCACCTCAGGGCCGTGCAATAATAGCAGCTTAAGTCTCAGGCGTCTCATTTCCTTCAAGGCAGAAAGAAAAGGGAGAGGGAAAGGCCTTCGTGACGTCTTTGCACTTTTGGGTCCCCTTGTGGAAATGCATGTGCTTTTTTAGAACTTGCCCCTCAGTACATCTTGCTTCCGTTCATTGGCTGCCGCTGGGTCACATGACCACCTCTAGCTGCAAGAGATGCTGGGAGGAGAGAACAAGAGCGTCAGGATCAACCAACATCTATCCCGATCGACGGTCTGGAGTTTGTAATTGACTTTTCCAGATAAAATGTGGTCTTATTATTAAGAAAGAAGGAGAAATAGATATTTATGAGTGGCAATTATTTATTTATTGGATAAATAAATAATTGAATATTTACCAGTGACAATTATTGTCCTTTTTCTTTACAATCTGAGCTTATAGTCTTGGGAAGCTTATTTGTATTATTGTTACTTTTTTTTGTACCTTAGAGGTTCATACTATGTATATAGCTGCCTAGACAATGTTTAAATGAATAAATGAGCCGATTTCTGAATTATCAAGTAGGCCAAGCAGTAGTCTCATTTTTCTCTTATTGTATTTTGGTTTGGGGCTAGGATTTTTAATGAAAATACATCTTAATCTGAAGGTGTGGTTCCAATAAAGAGGCTTTCAGCCAACAGCACACCAGCCAGGGCAAACATAACTTCTCACAGAGTACTGGGACGTGCAGTATCCTTTGACAAAAACTTGTGTTGCTCTTCAGTTTCGTGAGAAGAATCCTAGCACATCAGACCTTCCTGAAGTCTTTGATAATGATAATCAATAGGCAGAATTTATTGAACTCTTTCCATCTGCTAGGCACTCTAGGTAATTTAAAATTACCAATTCATCAGACCTTATAATAAACCTATGAAGTAGACACTACTATAATCCCTAATTTCATAGAGAAAGATGAGAGATTTAGTAATACACCTGAGTTCAAACAAATGATCACCAAAGGAACTCGTATTCAAATCCAGATCACCCAGTTCCAAGTCACATGTTTATATTCCTTAGAACAAGGCAGGCTCTGAAATATGATAGCTATTTTGTGGAGGAGGTACTGTGGATTGAACCCAGGGGACCTGAACCACTGAGCCACATCCCCAGCCCTTTTTTATTTATTTTGAGACAGGGTCTCACTAAGTTGCTGAGGGTGACTTTGAACTTGAGATCCTCCTGCCTCAGCCTCCTGAGCCGCTGGAATTACAAGCATACACCGCTGTGCCTGGATTAATAATAGCTATTCTTGATGGAGAATCGACTTATGCAAAACTAGCACTTACACAGAAGGCATTTGTGTAAGTAAGCATGCTGCCTACGTTTTCTCACTGATTTTCAGAGCAATTCTACAAAATAACTACAATTCTTACCCTCATTTTACAGATACAGAAACAAAGGCACAGAGAGGTTAAATTACTTGGCCCTGGATTACGGAGATTGTGCAGGGCGAGTTCAGATCTCTCTGGGCCCTGAGCTCAGTATCTTTCCCTATGTCATTCTGTATCTCTTGAGATCAGTCATGTCCAAACGCCTCATTCTAGATGAGATTCAACAGGAATGCGATGAAGAAAAACTCACTGAGGATGATTGGATGTTAGGAAGTTTGTGAGATAAGGATTATTAATTCTTTTTTTACATGTATTAGTTATGATAACCTAGCAAGATGCTATAATCAAGAGGCTCTGGTAGCTTAAAAAAAATGAAGCTTCTTTCTCTCCTATGTAACTTGACAGTTTTGTGGGCTGAAGCGGGCTTCTATTTATGGATTCAAAGCAGGTGTTCCATTTTTAATTTCTTAGCAGAAAGGAGAAAGGAATGTGGAGGGAAAACATATTGCTTTTAGAGGCACAATATAAAAGTTCCATATATCATGTACTTTCTTGTGTTTACATGTCATTGGCCAAAATGTGGGCATATGGTAACTATGTGGCCTGTCCTGTTTGCAAAGCAGGCTGGGAAATGTGTAGATGGTCAACCACCTACTCTGGGAAAGAAATATGAGAATAACGAGTTTTGGTGGGTGATAATTAGCCTCACAGCACAGGGAAGAAAACAGTGGTTTGGAGGGGCAGAGATTTACCCAGTGCCACATAGTGGCAACCATGGAACAATCACATTTGGAAGAGGATGGGATTAGGAGAAGTGTCAGGATGTGGGGCAACAACTTGGCAAGCCAGACACTGGTGCAGAGAAAGCCCCGGTGTAAAGCCCTGAGTGTGTGTGTGTGTGTGTGTGAGGGGGAGTCACAGTGACAGAATCAGGTAACATGGATGGTTATGGAATGAATGGCGTCATCTGATGCATGGACAGAAAGCAAGGCTTCAGGACTGTCTGACTCCAGGAAAGACCGTTTCCACACTGGAAGTTGCTGAGGGTGACTCTGAACTTGAGATCCTCCTGCCTCAGCCCCCTGAGCCACTGGAGTTACAAGCATGCACCACTGTGCCTGGATTAATAATAGCTATTCTTGACAGAAAATCGACTTATGCAAAACTAGCACTTACACAGAATGCATTTGTGTAAGCATGCTGCCTACGTTTTCTCATTGATTTTCAGAGCAATGCTACAAAATAACTACAATTCTTACCCTCATTTTACCTTACCCTCTGCAGTAACGCAGCCTGTTGGCTCTTCCTGGAAGGTCTCTTGACTATCCTGCTGCAGACAGGGTTCCCTGGGGACGCAGTTGGTGAGATGGGACTGGCATGCAGGAGATTTCCTAGGGAGAACTTTTGGCAGGAAAGGATGAGGGATGGGGGGGCGGGAAGAAGGAAATCTGCTGCAACGTGTTCTCAACAGAAAACTCAGCTGCTGTTATGGGGTGTTCTGAGGAGGGCATGGTCTTCCAGAGGTCTCTGAAGCTGTCTCAGCGGGAAGGCTGGGCCTGGGCCCCTCTGGTAGTAATTGGATGCTGACTTCCTAGGGAAGGGAGCTGAGGTAGCTCTGTTCAGCGGAGGTGATAATGATCAATCACAGAGGGCTGTCTTCCCCCAATACTTCAGCAGCTGAGATAATAAGTCCTTTGTTTTGTAAGGTGTGTAGGGGGCTCTTCACAGCACCTCATGGCTTCCATTACAATCCTCTGTCAATGTGCTACCTGCCACGTCTCCATCAGGGAGACTTTGTATCTTGAAGGCTTTGGACTCTTGAGAACTCCCTTTCCCTCCTCAAATCTCAAACATCTTTGGATTGATGGGGAGTGGTTCCCTACAGCGTGGATTTCATCATCATTTAATTAACAGTTTGTTTAACTACCGGTGAGCCACTGCTGGGGGCCAGTTGCTAGTAGCAGAGAATAATCAGGGAGTGGAAAATATCCAGAGTGAACAGGACAAGTCCAAGTAAGGCCACCAGGAAGCAGAAAGAGGGACCCAGAGGCAGGCAAAGCCACATTCCTCCTTTCCTCATCTGCCCGGGGCAGGAAGCAGAGGGATGGTGAGGCTCCGCAGGGTTCTGAAGTCAACCTCACAATTTTGCCCAAAGTTAACCCTCCCCCAGACATTCCCTGTTTCTTCTGTTTGAATTTCTAATTTTCTGTTTACCAAGATGGCCGCCTCTCAGAGGCATGAAAGATCACAGTTTGATCTGATTCAGAGTTTGATCCCTGCCCCCTTCCCTCAACATAACAGCTCCCACATCTGAGGGCTGTAGCTAAAAAGTGATTTTTAAAGACTTCTCATTGGCAAAGAAATCAATGGAAAGAAAATCTCTCCCTCCTACCCGCTCTCCAGCCTGCCTTTAATTTCTCTCCCTCTCCAATCCCCTGCTAGGAAAGTTTTGTCTGAGGCCATCCACCACACTCTGTCAGACAGTTGCCTTGTTAAGGATGGGGGTCCTGCTGGGGGAGCTGAGGAGGTGGTACGATTTCCCCACAGTCTTAGCAATTAACTCAGTTCAAGAAAGGGGTGGAATCAAAAGAATTTTTTTTTTTTTTTTTTTTTTAACCAGGGAGACAGAATCCCAAGGCAAAGTCATCTGTCAAGGACAGGGCTGTTGCTAAAACAAACTTCATGGTGGACTACAGGGGAACAAGTCCCCAGGAGGAGTGCATGGGGAGGGTGGGTGTTAGCTCCAGAGACAGATCAGAAAGGAGTGACTTTTCCAAGAAGAGGTGGATCAAAGGGATCAGGCACCTCCTGTGCTCTGCTCTGCAGGCTGGTGTTTGCATCTTCTTGGGAAAACCAGGTAACGTGCCTGGGCCTCAGTTTCCCAATCGGTGCAACAGTTGACTATGAACTGCAAGCTTTAGTGAGGTACGGCAGTGGAGCAACCGGTAAGGGACCCAGCCCAGGGTACACTGAAGGGGCTCAATCCTACAGGCTCTGGAGCTGGAGTGGAAAGCCCAGCTCTGAGGGCTGTCTTTTCTCCCCTCTGTCACCTCTTGTCTTTATTTGGGGGCTGCTCTGTTCTCTTTTCTACCACCTGATCCACTCTCCACTCAACTGCCTTAGCTCTAACGCACAGCTGCAGTTCATCTAAAGATCTGCTTGCCTGAGACTTTCCAGGCTGCTCCCACCCTGTCCTATTTCAGGACCCTTCACCCTCCCTTCCCAGGAAGAAATTCCTCTCTGTATTTCTTAGTTATATATATATATATATATATAGATAGATAGATAGATAGAGAGAGAGAGAGAATCTGATTGGCCCAGCTCATCTTTACACGCTATATGCCTCTGGATTGGCTGCTCTTAGGTCAGGTGATTCAACCCAAGCCAATCAGCTGTCCACAAAAGGGTGGAGCCTATCACTGCGCTTCAAGTAGAATCTCATTGCTGAAGGTTTCCCAGGGAGGAGGAGGGACTGGGCTAGGCCGTGTCCTGCAGGAAGACCTGAGGCCACATTGGCCAGTTCTTATCAGTCCATAGGTATTTTATCAGAATTCTTGAAGCCCCAGGGCTTGGTACTGGAAAGGAGCATTGACTTTGGGATCAGGGGATGGTTATGGATCCTGACTCATTGGATTGGGTGCATTTCACAGTTCACTTTCATGGGTCTCCATTTTTACCTTCCTCAGTGAACAGTTGCCCTTGACCATGGTTATCTGTGATATTGTCTCCACCTGCCCTTCCCAGATCCAGCTCCTACAGATGACTGGAGTTGAGGAAAGCAGCCCCAACCAACAGATTGACATAGAAAATCCAAACCAACGAGGGAGCGGAGGTCATGACGCCCGTGCAGAGGCTTCTAGTTTCTCTTTCTGTAGCTCTGACTTGGTGGAGGCTGTTTGGGGAAGGAAGCTAATTTAGGGGAGAGAGGAAGTGGCAAAATATGGCAGATTATACTTTCCAGAGGTGGCCAGGATATTTCTAATCCCATGTCTAATTCCATAGTGTTACCCCTCCCCGCTCTCTACCCCATCAAGAGTCTGTGTCCCTTCCCCTTGAACTTGACTGGACATTTAAGATTATGTTGCATAAAAACGATGTCATAAAAGTGGTGCCACATGGTGTCTCAGCCTGGTTCATAAAAATGCTATGCACCTGTCCTTGTTTTCTTAGGATGTTCACTTTTGGGGAGCAGCCACCATGCTGTGAAGAAGCCTAAGCAGCCGTGGCGAGCCCGTGTTGGAGGGGAACCAAGCTCCGCGGCCCAGAGCTTTGGCCGAGTTCCTAGCCTGAAACTGGCACCAACTTGCCTGCCTTGTATGTGAGCCTCCCAGGTGACCTGCGTCTCTTGATGCTGCAGGGAGTAGAGAAGAGGCATCTCTGCCAAGCCCTGGCTGAACCTGAGGTTTGTGGACAAAATAAATGATTAGCATTGGTTTCGGCTGCCATGTTTTGGGGTGGCTTATTAGACAGTGATAGCTTGCAGATATGGCATTGATAAACACAAAGTTTCCTATTTCTGTGTGCAAATGGGGAATGAAGAGATTTCAAGGCCAAGGGGGGAGAGAGAGCGAGAGAGAGAGAGAGAGAGAGAGAGAGAGAGAGAGAGAGAGCGGGCGCGCGCGCGAGCGAGCGCAGGATTGGAAATGCCCACGGGAGCTCACGGGCTGTACAGGGAAGGGCTTTCCTGGTGCTGCTACTACCTGCTCCCTGGCTACCTGCTGGGCAGCAGGCCTGGACCCTTCCTGACAGGTTAGAATGGTCACTGTCTGTCTGATGGCAATGGGGGCTGATACCTAGGGAGCTGAAGTCTCCGACCCCAAACCACAAAGCCAGAAGTATGTTGTAGAGCTCACGTTTGAAGCCAGTCAAGTCTTCTCAGGCCTAGCATGATGCCAGAATTCACCCTTGACCAGAGACCTCATCTTAACCGATGTAAAACTATTTCCATCAGGAACATCGAGTCCCCACTGTGATCCATTGTGAACTTAGTGATTACTTCCAATGTGCAGTGAGTGCCTACCAGGTGCCAGTCACAGTTCTGAGTACGTTACGCATTTCACTTCATTCTCACAAGAAGTCTCATGTTTCAGATAGAGGAGCCAAGGCTCAGAGAGGTGAAGCCTCTTGGCCAAGGTCACACAGGTAGGAAGTGGCAGAGCTGAACTCAGTACCAAACCCAGACTCTTAACCAACCCTGCTTCCTGACTTTATGGGCAAAGGCTGTGAAATGGCAACAAGCAATGAGGGGAAGAAGGGAGACGGGAGGAAGGGGTGAACTTAAGGCAAGATGCAGGGAGACACGTGGACACTGGGCTTCATTGGTGCCCCAACCAGCCATTTCCCAGTGGAGACATGGTGGGGGGTGTGGACTGTCCAGACACCGAGTCCAGGTGGAGGTGTGTTGGGAGGGCACGTGCCAGCTGGCTCAGGAGCCTGCGTTCCATGGGTCTCCTCTTCGGGGATGTTGTAGAAATATATAGAGAGGGGGAGAGTGCGTCGGAGTGAAATACTGTGTAATTCATTTGTCTTCTTTACGGAGGAAATCTCCCTATAATTTATCAGTAGGGAAGGTTTAAGTGAATTTTGTAATTCTTTTTATGTGCCCTTAAAAAAGGAGGGCTCTTCTTTGCCGCGGGGGGCTTTTCCATCATTCCTCGAGCCATGCGTGGAGCTGAAGCCGTGGAGGGAGGCCGGGGCTTCCAAGGAAAATACACGAGCATGGATTCTCCTAACCCGAAGTGGAGCAAATGCAAAGGGAATGCAGGATGTGACCCAGATTGCAAATTTCTTTCCCTCTTCCCCGATACGATATGAGCCCACTACCCAGGCACACAATCTCACACGTCTGTGTAAGTCGTACACAGAGACGCACACAACACACACTCACAGGCCCAGAAACATGCATTGCACCTAGACTCACACACATAGTCACACGCAAAGACACACCAAAGGTAGATATATAGACACACACACACACACACTTGTCACGCAGAGTTCAAAATACACACACATACACACACACACAGCTGTGGTTCCCTGTGTACGAGAGTTTTCAATAGCTCTACGTCTAAAATTCTATCAAGCCCCTGGCTCTACAGTTCGTCTGCCTGGGTTGAAATCTACTTCTGCTTGTTGGCTTTGTGTCCTTGGTCAAGTTACTTAACCACTCTGAGCCTCAACTTCCTCATCTGTAAAATGGAGATCCTAATGCATCACTGTCTAGAGTTGGTGTGAAGATCAGGGGGTCACTGTCCGTTAGTTACGGTGGTTGAAGAAGCGTCTGGCACTTGATGCTTCTCTGTCAGTGTCAGGGGCTGCTCTTGCTGTGAGTAGGCAGAGGAAACTATCTTCTTCATGATCATCAACCACCGTTACCACCCTCCTTGACATTGCCATCATCAAACCCAGCGTGCCAGACCTGGTGCCCAGTGAAGTACTTATATTGCCCTTGTGTACGACTCAAAAGAGCAGCCTGGGCTAGGTACTATTATCTTGTTAGAGAAGGAAATTGAGACGGGAAGGCTTTGATAGCTCACCCCAGGTCAAGCTAGTTTCTAAACTAGTTTCTAAGCTGGGACTTGGACTCAGTCTGCTTAATTCTAAGCCCTGGGGTTGACCAGGTGCAGCGTATGATCTCAGCTCGGGGCTCCTTTGTACGGAACACTTCTCCCTTGCTAGGATCTGAGCTCCCCAAGGACGGCCTGTCTTGTTCCTTGCTGTTTCTTAGCACAGGGTACAAAGCCTGACTCCAGATCTGCTTCTTTTAGAAAGAAAAATGGGCTAATTCACCTGCTGAATGGGAGTAATAATATCCACCTTATAGTGCTGCAAGAATTAAGTGAGATAATGTCTCTGGAAGTGCCTGGTGAATATCAAGGGCTCAGTGAAAGGCAGCAGTGAGGATATTTGTTGGATTAGAGGATCAAGATGACTCGGTGGCCTGAGCCTCTTGTGATTGTCACAAGGATCCTCATTGTGTCCTCATGGCTTTGCATGACCCCCTTCTGTTAGGCTGAATGTATTGACTCCCAAGTGATAGGTCCTCACTTCCGAGGTTAGGTCATAAAAAAGGCTGCGGCTCCCATCTCGGGTGCTCTCTCTTGCATCCATTACTCCACAGAAGCCGGCAGCCCTGTTGGGGTGCAGCCCTGTACCTACCTACCAGGACCTGAGGTCTGCGAGCAGTTGTGGGAAGGAGATGGGAAGCAGGTCCCCCCCCCCCACCACCAAGGTTTGAAATAACTGCAGCCCTAGCCAGTGTCTGATGGCAGCCTCTTGGGGGACCTTGAGCCAGAATTGTCAGAATGATAATGTCACTCCTGGATTCTTGACCCAAAGAAACACTGTGAAACAGTAAAGCATTGCTGCTTGTCACTGCTAAGATTTGGGGTAGTCGGTTATGCCTCCAGAGCCTGGGGAAAGGTCCTCATCGTGAGACCCATAGGGCAGCTGCTAATTTTGTATTCTTCCAACAGTTGTCTTAACTATTTTCTTGCTGTTTCTTTAGGGGAGAGCCTTGAGTACTGCGTGGTCCAAAGTCCTGTCCTCTGTGGATTCACGCAGTGAGCCCTGGTTCCAAGTTTGGAATCCACAGTCAGCAAAACAAAATCCAACAAGAGAGACCTGTCGCATAGGAAGGCAGTTGGTCACCACTCATTTTTCCTCGGGTTCGCCCCTTGGGGGGAGCTCACAGCCCTTCCCCATGCTACTTATCCAGGTTTGCTTTCCAGCTGCCACGGTCCTGTCCCTGCGAGGACTTTTGGTGAACACAATTTTTCTCCTTTTGTTACATTTCCGTGATGTGTTCCAGTCCCATGTAGACGGGAGCTCCCAGCAGCCGCCCGGCCGGCCTGCCAATCAATCAGGTCCAGGAGGAGGGAGCCTGGGGAGAAGCCATCGGATGGGCTCATGGGGGGCTCCCAATAACCTTGGGCACAGCAGTTCCAGCAGGGAGACAGGAGAATGCTAGATTAAGGGGAGAGTAAATATGTGCTTTGGAGGTGGAATGGGCACGAGGGAAGACGCGTGGTGCTCTGAGAAGTCTGACAGATTGAGCAGGGAGCAGGGTGAAGGGAAGTGGTGGTGGTTTCTCTTCCATCCTAGGGGAGATCTGAAAATGTTGCCAGGCAGAGGGGAACGACCCCTGGGACAGAGAAAATGCTACTGTGGAAAGAAGTAGCAAGGGAGGGGCAAAGAATGACAGGAGGAGGCAGGAGGGAGAAGAATCTAGAATCTTTGAGAGCCTGGGCTTTGGAGGTGGACATGCCTAGGTCTGAATTCTGGCTCTGCCTCTTTCTCGCTGTGCTTCCTTGGGAAAATTGCTTGACCTTTCTGGGCCTTGAAGTCCTCATATCTGGAATGGGGGGATAATAATACTTTTCTCACAGGGTTGTTGTAAGGGCTGAACAAGATAATGTTTGTAGAGTGCGGAGGGAGAAGGGGAATTGCATGGAAGAGGGAAGGAGACCCCCTTCATTATACAGAATATAAATAACGATGTGAGGGGAAAAAAAGAAGTGGGTCACATTAGATTGGGTAGAGAGAAGTGATGGGAGGGGAGGGGTGGGGAAGGAGGGATAGGAAGGACAGCAGAATAAAATAGACATTATTATTGCTCTATGTATATATGTGACTGCATGACCAATGTGATTCTGCAACCTGTACACTCAGAAAAATGAGAAATTATACCCCCTGATTCAAATGTCTGATATATCAAGATCATTGTACTATCATGTGTAACTAATTAAACAAACAAACAAACAAAAAAGAGCATTAAGAATTAGTGATGGGGTAAGAATGACCCTTTCCTTTGTATGGGTGGTCTCTCTGTAAAGGGGGTCTGAATTCCTTGTTCTTCCCTTGGGGTGAAAGCCTTACTCCTCCTGGATGTATGAGCTCCGTCTTGCTCTCCCTGTCGAGGTCATGGAGTCCAGGATAAATGGGGGTCTTGGTTTGATTGTGGAGGACACACGGGGCACGTGTTAATCTTCCGCAGTGTGAATATGTCTCATGTACTTTCATTTAGCAGCCTTGTCTCTGGTTAAATCTAATTAGTTTCTGCGCTGCTAAGAGATGGAGGGCGTCCTCAGAAGGAAAAGTGTGCAGCCCGAGTCAGATTTAGCAAGGCTCCTGCCCACCCCCTCTCCAGGGGCTCTTAGGGCTGGGACATCAGCTTGCCACACCCCGCTGTCAATCATCTGCAGGGTTACAGCCTTGTTAGAAGTTGAAGGATCTTGGAAGGTGGGCGGCACCCTCACTGTATGAGTTGATTGACAGCAAATCAGGGACGGGGTGGAGCTAGAAGCCTGGTCTTCTGACTACCCATCTATGGTCCCTGTGGCTGTTGCAAGAATAAAACCAGCTGTAGACTTTCGAATGCCACCAATCCATGACGATATTCACCAGTGAATTGTTCACCTAGGAAACGAACCCCTGGCCAACCCGTCTTTTCACTGAGCACTAGTCTAACCCACCCACCGGGCCGGGGTCTCAGGCAGCCCCTCCCTCGGTCATCACACTGCAAAGGGGAGCCACAAGAACCACATGAGATGAGAGAGACTCTGGGGAATTTGACGAAGCTCATCTTAATGAACTTGGTATGAAAGTTGAACGTGAGGCTTTGCATCCCCACAAGAGGTGGGGATCTAATTTGGTTTGAAGCATCGTACTCTGTCTCAAATCAATGAATGACACATTCTTGGGCTTAAGAATCAGAGCACAGAATCTTAGCCACTTCATTATAACGTGAATTTGTTTTAATGAGATATAAACACATTTTCAGAATTTTAAATCTTATTTTCAAAATGAAATCCCCATCAAACTTTTCCTCATACTATTTTTTTTAATCAGACAAGATTTTATTTTGCCTAGAGTAGCAAGAACCTAAGTACAGTTGTTAATTTTTTTTTTTTTAAATAAAGTGAGTTTGAGGGAAGGTGTTGTCTGGCTTTGTGTGTTGGCTCAGTGATTCCAGAATGATGCCTCTATGATTCTCTTGTATTTTCCCTCAAGGTTGTAAGATGGCTATGGCTGTTCCAGCCTTCTCATCTGCATTCAGTTCAAGAAGGGAATAGGAAGAAGATGCTAGTCCTGTCTCACTTTTAAAATAAAAAATAAATGGGAGTTCATAACCCACTTGAATCAAAGTGTGAAATATGATATATCAAGAACTATGTAATGTTTTGAACAACCAACAATAAAAATTAAAATAAAATAAAATAAAATAAAAAAATATATATATTTATTTTAATTTCTAAGTAAAACTCTGTATGTTTATGGTCTACAAAAGGCTATTGCAATACATAAAGATTCATTATGGAATAGCTATATTGAGCTATTTAACATGTAGATTACCTCATATCCTTGCCGTTTGGGGGGAGGGTAAGAACACTTAGAATTTATTCTTTTAGCAAATTTCAAGTATATAATTTATATTTAAAAAATATATTAGTGCATTACAGTTATACATAATGGGGGGTCATTTTGACATAATCATGCAAGGAACATAATTTTCTCCATTTCAGTTCCCAGTACTTCCACTTGTCCTGTTCCCCTTCCTCCTTCTCCTCCTCTTCCCCTCCCTGGCCCCACTGATCTCCCTTCTATTTTTGTGGAATCAACCCCCTGGCTTACACTTTTCTTTACCTTCTTGTGTTCTAACTTCCACATACGAGAGAAAATGTTTGACTTTCTGAATCTGGCTTATTTCCCTTAGCACGGTGTCCTCCAGTGCCCTCCATTAACCAGCCAGGGCCATGATTCCACTTGTCTATGGCTGAGGAGGACACTATTGTGTGTGTGTATATCACATGTTCTTTATCAGTTCTTCTGTTGGTGGGCACCTAGGCTGGTTCTGAAACTTGACTGTTGTGAATTGTGCTGCTGTGAACCCTGGTGTGCCCATATCCCTGCAGTAGGCTGGTTTCAATTCTTTTGAAAAAGACTGAGGAGTGGGATCGCTGTGTCATAGGGTGATTCTATTCCTGGTCTCTGAAGGAATCTCCATACTGCTTTTCAGAGTGGTTGTGTTAATTTGCAGTCCTACCCACAATTCCATGGGTGTTCCTCTCCCCCACATCCTCACCAGTATTGATGATTCTTTGTGTTCTTGATGATTGCCATTTTGACTGGAGTGAGATGAAACCTCAATGTGGTTTTGATTTGCGTTTCTCTGATTGCCATGGATTTTGAATATTTTTTTCATATGTTGTTGGCCATTTTTTCTTCTCTAGAGAAATTTCCTTTTAGGTTCCCCCCGCACCCCCACTTATTGATCAGGCAAGAGAAGGAAATTAAAGGGATACAAATAGCAAAAGAAGATGTCAAATTATCGCTGCCGACGACATGATCCAAACCTCGTCACCAGAAGACTTCCAGAGCCGACAGTTCCCTCAAAGCAGCAGGACACAAGACCAACATATAAAAAAGTCAGTGGCTTTCCTATCCTCCAGTGATGAATCTGCTGAGGAAAAAATCAGGAAAACTATCCCATTCACAATGACTTAAAAAAAAATTACTCGGGAGTAAATTTAACCGAGAAGGTGAAAGACCTCTGCCATGAAAACTAAAGAACACTGAAGAAAGAAATTGAAGAAGACACAAGAAGAGGGAAAGATCTCCCATGTTCTTGGATGGGCAGAATTAATATTATTAAAGTGGCCATGCTAGCCAAAGCGTTGTACAGACTCAGCGCAATCCCCCATCGAATGACCAGTGACATTCTTCACAGAAGAAACAGTCTGAAATCCATTTGGAAGAAGAAAAGACCCAGAGCAGCCAAAGCAATCCTGAGTGAGAGGAGTGATGCAGTGATGTTGGTTTGTGCCACAGAGATACAGTGACAAAAAGAGCATCACATTGACGTCAAAACAGACCCGAGGGCCAGTGGAATAGAATAGAAGGCACAGAGACAAACCCACGCAGATACAGTCACCTGATACTCCCCAAGGGTGCCAGAGACACATGGTGGAGAAAAGACCCCTTTTTAACAAATGTTGCTGGGAAAACTGGATATTTATATGTACAAGAAAGAAACTCGATCCCTGTCTCTCACCCGGCCCAGAAGGCAACTCAAAGTGGATCCAAGGCCCAGGAATTAGATCAGAAACTTGGCAGCTGTTAGAAGAAGATGTAGACTCAACACTCCAGCACATTGGCACCGGCACTGCCTTCCTGAACCAGGTCCCTAAGACTCAAGAAATAAATCCAAGGGTCAATGAGTGGGATGGCACCAAATTAAAAACCTTCTGCACAGCAGAGGAAGCAAGATTGAAAAGAGAGAGCCTGCAGAAAGGGGTAATCAGCTTTGGTGGTTGCTCCTCTGACAGGGGATTAAGATCCAGAATATATAAAGAGCTCAAAAAAAAAAAAAAAAAAAAAACCAAACCAAGAATCCATATATTTTTATTAACTCTAGTGACCGTGATGTACAAAGCTTGACTCTATTTTGGATTAGAGAATCCAAGGCCTTCTAATATTTCCTATTGTATTTGGAAGCTAAACAAGGAAACAAGTGTGTGTGGGGTGTCATGAGAACAGAAGGGAGAGGAGAGGAAGGGGGTTTGGGGGACGGGAGGAGGGATGGGAAAGGGAGGAACTGCAGGATGAAACGGACTACATTTTGCTGTGTATATAAATGAATATATCACAGTGAATTCCACCCTTATGCTTATTTCTAAAGTACCAATTAATAAGAGTAAATTAGAGAAAGACCAGTGGAGGAAGAGGAATGGGGGGAGGGAGGAGGGGAGGGACAGAGGAAGTACTGGGGACCAAAGGGGAGCAAGTGATATCCATGCGTGTGTCCAGGTGAATGTGTCGAGGTGAGCCCCACTTTTCTGCATAACTACAGTGTACGCATAAAACATTACAAAAGAGAATGGAAGACATTTTGCGGATGTCTGATTATGTTTCCTGGGCCATCATTCTCCTAGCTGCAAGAGAATCTGGAAATTGAGGTGTTGGTGTTCCAAAGTGTGGGAGGGGGCAGAGGGAGAACTCGAGAATGGCCTTTGAACTCATCCTAGCATTAGTTTTCTATGACAAGAAGATTCATCAGGACCTGGAAATTTCTCTTCGAGGCCCCCGAAGCTCCCAGAGACCAGACCCTGGTACCTCTTCAGCAGATCTGAAGACTGAGATAGAAATGGCTTTGCACCATCAACTTCACATACTTCCGCCTTTTGTGTTTGAAAACACTTTTGACTTTTCGAAACAGCCATCCCCAACCACCACGTTCAAGCAGTCTCCTTTCCAGGTATTATTTAATTTAACTCTTCTAACAACCCCCTCGAGGCCCATGAAGGGGCTGTTGTTATAATTCACGTATCACAGATGAGGAAACCGAGGGTCAGTGCGGTACATGACTTGTCCCTGTTGCAGAACCCAGCCGGAAAGTGGGGTGGTGGGTGGTATCGGAATCTGGTTTGTCTGCCTCTAGGTTTCTCGCTGTTTTCCACTTGTAATGACACATATCAACATTTTCCAAAGTGTGTCCCAGAGAAATAAAATTAAGGCATCTAAAGCTGTAGGTGTTGATGGGGCCAAATACATTTGAGATCCTCTGGGAGGAACAGGCAGAGCCTTCGCTGGTACCACATTGTGATTCTCCAAGTGGGCTCTGGCCCCAGGGTTCCTCCTGGGGAAACTTTAAAACCCACAGCATCCCCTAGACAGCTCCCAGAGCTCCCTGTGCAGCCTACAGATGGCTTCTCCAGGTCTACTTTGTGGAAAACCATGATACTCAGCAGGTCCACCCCGTCCCAGGGAGGAGGTGTCCTGAGCTTTCCAGGTATAAGAGACCATGTTCAGATAGGTGGGCCGACAGTGGCAGAATGTTCTGGAAAGAAGAGCAGAAGGAGAGGAAGAGAGGTGGGCTGGGTGGTCCGGGGAAGCTGTCTCACGGGCTTAGAACCCTGAGGTATCCTCTCTGCTCACCGCGGAGTGCTGTCCTCTGCCCCACCCACTGCTCTGCTGTGTCCCCTGCTGCTCCCCGTCCCTTCTCCTGTTGCTTTGAGTCGTTTGCTTTCTCTGTTGACAGCTGGCCTCTGCTTTCAATCCATTGCTCGAGCAGCAACTGGCTATAAAATATTAAATCCTAGTAAATATTAATGCCACCATCTCTGTCACATTAATTCATTCTTGTCACTCGAGGGGTCAGGATTGGGCTAATGACTAGGTCCTTCACACTTGCCCATTACCACCCATGCCATCGCCCCCACCACCCCTCTGGTCCCCCCTCGCCACAGTTGCCACCACTAGCAACTTCGTAAGATTTTCTTGCAACTGAGAAACAGTCCCTTTGGCTCCTTCAGGGACTTTTCATTCTGCTCGTTTTCTTCACCAAAGACTTCCTACAGCACAGAAGGTGTACCCGGCAGGGACATTAAATTTTAAAGAGAAGTTGATGCAAGGGGCATCCCGAGACCCCAAGGCAAATTCTAATCTGGATGGTGAAACATGCCGGTCTCTCTCCACCTGACTCTTATTTCTTTCCCATTGTTACCAGCGTGGTCAATATAATTCATGATGATGATGATGATGATGACGATGATGATGATAGGAACCAGCAAACTTAACTGCTTACGTTGATGTTGGGAGAAGTTGCTAGGTTTCCAGCTGCTTTGTTTCTAGAGGTTGAGACTTGGAGAAGGCTTTCCACCTGTGAACACATGGGTACCCGTGACTCCAGGGGAAGAATTCCATGGTATCTATTTGGACAGATACAGACTTTCTCTGCCCATACGCCTTGTTTTGTGGATCCTGATGTTGGAGGAGTTGGATATATTTGAATTGGAACCACAGAGATTTCTGGAAGAAAGTGAGTGAGGTCCTTCCTAACCTCTACCTTTTGAAGTTTAATAAGATTAAACTTCAAATATTAATATTTGATGGGCGGAGGAAAGCTTGATGAAGTCAGCTGATTGGACATTGGGGGCTCTGAGAGAGGGGAGGAGGGAAGAAGCAGGAGCGTTAACCTGGCTTCCACATGGTCTTCCTGGGCACATGCTGTGTGGACCATGCTGAGATGACTTTGGCCTAGCCCTGTGGGCCCTGTGCTTCTGCGGTGGGACTCACTGCTGGGCATTTCTGTATGTGTGTCAGCAATTTTGTGATGCATATCCTGAAACTCGTATCTATCTATACAAAATGCCCTCCGCCGTGTATCTATGTGTACAGAGGCTTCCCTAATTCTAGAAATAGTACTAGGTCAAAGGGTGTATCAGGTAGGATAAGTACAATATGATGCAATAACAAACAGCCCTAAAACTATTACAACTTCAAAGGCTTATTTCTTACTCATCCTACCCATCCAACAGGGTTTTGTTCATGGATTTTCAATCTGGGACCAAGCAGCCATGGTGCCATACACAGTTAGTCCCCCTAGAAGAAGAAATGAGTTTTCCAAAAGTCAATGTGGTGCTCTGGTTTGGAGGTAGCGCTTGTCACATCCTCTTCCAATCCCTATGCCAGGACCAGTCATGTGGCCAACCAGAGACCATGAAGTCCAGTCTTAACCATGTCAACCTCACCATGTGGCTAGAAGATGGGGAGCCAGAAATACTTGGTGAATGGCATTTACGACTACTTTGAAGGTTGTGGCTATTGTGGAGATTTCTGATATGTATTGCCAGTACACCCTCCAGCATGGCTGTGCTGGCATAACCCTTTCACCTGTTAATCTGTCCAAATATTTGTTTTCATAACCCCATTATGGTGCATTGAATGGACATACCATGAGTTATTTCATCAACCCCCACCAATGAGCACTTTCAACTTCTTTCTATTCTAGTAATGTGATGAATATTATTGTATATGCGTATATTTGTCCCCTTATTTCTTTAGGATAAATCCATAGAGACTAGAGTGTTGAATAAAAGTATATGAATACACTTAGGGAATTTGATACCTATGATCATATTGCCCTTTCAAAAATGCATACCTTTGCATGGTTAGAATAGAGCAGGGCCTATTTTTATTGATTTTATTGATTTGCATCTTCTAAGTTCCTCCATTGCAGTCTCCACATCTGGATGTTCGTGACCTTGGGTAGCTTGGGTTCAGACACATGGATTTGCATGAGGTGAGTAAAAAAAGAGAGAATGTATCTGTGAGGACCATTTCCAATGATACTGTTACTTGAATCCATTTGCAGCTCAGGGTTGGGTGTCCTGACTTGCTTTTACCTTAACACAGAGTGTCTTCCTGTTAGGTTTACCTTGAAACCTTGTCTCAAGTCAGCCACGCTAGTGGATGAGGCTCACCAGGTGACAAAAAAAATGAACAGGGCACTTGTTTGACACACTTTATCAGAAGACTGCTAGTCTTTGTGACAGTGGCCAAATCAGCCCCACCCTGATGATCTCTGTATAAAGGGAAAGGACACTGATAAATCAAAGCCATTGATGGAGTGGCTGGAGAAGGGACAGATGCATTTGCTGACAGTGGGTTTAGAACTTTGGAGATAGTTCAAGAGCTACATGCATCAAGAAGGACCCGAGTCTTGCTATTTGACACAGGAGTGAAAATATCATGTGGGGATAGGGAAGGCACACTTTAAAAGGTTGGCAGGCACTGCCTTAAAGATTCATGAGCTGTTTGGGAGAGAAGAATTCTCAGATTATCATCTATTTGCTTCTTTCTGGGTTCTTTGTGTTTCCTCAATAATAATGTTTACTAAGAAGGAACGTCAATTCAGGGGAGGCGATTTTAAGTGGAATTTAAATACTATACAGTGTTCACTCTACATTGAAGTCATGACTGTGCACATGTGTACACATAAACACGCATCCTTTGTTCATCTCTCTAGCCCTGTACCAGTTAGGATATTTTGGTTGCACAAAATAAATCTAATGCAAAGTGACTTAAAAAATAAGGACATTTATTATCAGTAGGGAGGCCCTATAATTTCTTATCCAAACCAGGAAATTTTTGTTCAGGACAAATGCTGTGTTAGTGAGCTGGCACAAGCATAAACTGGACCGGTTCCAGTAAAACTAGGATGATAACCATCAGAATTATCCTGCGTATCAAGACAACTCTAGGTCCAGAGGTAATTCTGGGGCTCAAAGATATTCAAGCTTCCAAAATTTCAGTGGCTAGCCTTTGTCCTTATTCTTTTGCTTTGGGGCTCAAAAAATGTTGCAACTGTTCCAAACATCAAGACACCCACCTCTCCCTACAACACTGACTTTGTAAAAGGAAGGGAGACGGGTCCCAGTGGCCCCCAGCAGACTCCCATCACATTCATTGGTCAGAGTCTCGTCATGTGTCCTTAGTTCAACCAATCGTGGGCAAGGGCTATGGGTTCCTATGATTGGTTTTGATTCCTTGAAGTTCACTCCCCCTGGGAGCTGAGAGGGGTACAGCCTTTCTTCACATATTTAGCTCTTAGGGCAGGGAATAAAATTTGGCTTCTGTTGAAAAGGAGGAGGGGGAAAATAGTTGCTGGGTGTGCAATCAGGAAGGTCTACCATTTTCCCACTTGGCCAGGTCTCTCATCTATAGTCAGCTTGGAGGGTAAATCAGGAAGGCAGCCATGTATCATCTATGGGAACTTGTGAGCCTTTTGCAAATGACCAAGGCCAAACTGTATCTATGCATGTGATGATTTAATGTTATAAGCACCTTTGTATCTTTTCTCCCACCAAGTCCCCACAACCACCCCCTGAAATTAGCAAGTGTAGTTACTGGGGTCCCTGTTTCTCACCAGTAGTCAGGGTCCAGAGGCTGAGAAGACAATGTCCAATGCCCAGTGGGGAAGGACACTAAGGTTCAGAGTGGTTCAGTAACTTGCTGCTGGTCCCAGAGTTACTAAATGTCCAAGGAAGGATCAGCACTCAGTTCTGTCTGTCTCCCAAGTTCATTATCATCCTGTGCAGTGCTGATTACAAAAGCCTACACATTTTTCTGTGGGGGAAGGTGGACAGTGGGTTAGGAAGTAAAGGGCAGACATTCTTAATAACTGCATTGGGAAGATGAGATGGGTGTTGGGAACCATACCTAGAATCCTGCATTTTCCCCCCTCTCCCATGGATACTGGGATATAAGTAATGGAGAATGATACTGTTACTTGAATCCATTTTACTATTTTTCTTCAAGGATTGAAGAAAGGCATAGAAGAAAGGGAGGAAGGCAGAAAACATTGCCAGACTGTGGTATTTTTGAAACACTTGTTAATGGATTCTAACCGCAGTGTGATCCCTTTCCACAGTGAGTAACCAGTTTCCAGTTTTAACAACATCAGAGGCTGCCAAGCCATCTTGAACTGGTGCTCTCCTGGTCATCAGTGGGTGGGGTGGAAGGAAGAGAGTGGGGAGAAGTGGAAAAAACCCTGAATTTCTTAAAAAGTGACCCATGTTGTATGGGGGGGGGGAACTGCCATCAATTGCCACCCACCATCACTCCTTCATTCCTTCCACACCCCACCTCCTCCCCATTTCTCATCTTCCAATTAAGCCTCCTTGGGCCTCGTTTTTAACAAGGAGCCGTGTGTGAGTGCTTCCTAATGATTTCATTTTCAACATGTCATGAGTCAGGAGGCAGCTGGGAGCAGAGCGGCTTGGTATGAGCAGCCCTGGCTAATTAGGTTTCCGGCAGCTTCTTCCTGTGCCCACCCCCACCAGCCCGCTTTGCCCTGTCACACCCTCTGCTGGATTGCATTCGGCGGCCTGTCTTGGTTAATTTGAAGATCTCAGGCAGAACTACACCCTCTTCTCTATTTATTAAAGGTCTCTCAGCTGGGGCTGCTAATGCCAGAAATAATTAGCAAATTCTTCACCCCCTGAGGAATGTCCTCAACGGGTGATCTTGTAGTGGTCAGGGAGAGTGGACACCATCCAAGGGACACTTGTCAATACGTGGAGCCATCTGGGGCTGACAAAATGACTAGAGGAGGGATGTTGGCATCTAGGGTGAGAAATCCTACACGTCTAGAAAAAAGTCAGTTCTGAGCAACGAGGGATGGCTCTGTCCATTATGGCAATAGAAAACTAGGCAAGTGCAGAGGGCGGAAGGGTCCTCTAGCTTCTGTCGCTTCTCACGAAGAGGCTTCTGATTTAGGTAACAAGGAAAGCAGAAGAGGGTTGCATTCTCTGTCTTAAGGTGTTCTGGGCCCTCCTGGGTCATTCTGTTTCTGGTTCATCTCTGGCCCTTCAGGACCTGGCACCCTGTCAGGCCCACGGAAGATGCTCAATCATCCCACGTTGACTTGAGTTGCTCATGCCATTTCTAACTATGGAATGGTCCCGGGCTTCCATAAAATTGCAACTGAGCATCCAGTATATCATCAGCATTCAGTGAGGAAGATAGAAGTAGGTATCTTAACAGAAAGAATTTAATACAGGCAATTGGACAGACAGGTTATGGAGGATGGAAAAGTGGTGAAATAAGCCAGATGTAGTGACTGAGAGAAGCAGCTACTGCTTCTGTAACTGGGGGAACAGAGCAAAGAGCAAAACCTAAAAGCCAGAAGGGGGGGCTCATGGAAATAGGGTCTGGACCTCTGAAAAGGGGACATCCCTGGTTTGTGCTAGATCCTTGTCCAAGGCCCAAATAGGCTGATTCTTGGAGTACTGGAGGCACCTGGAGGCATGGATCACTTGCTGGAGTGGGGTGTGGGGGGTGCGGGGTAGGCTGGGAATGGAGGGCTTCAAAGGCAGTGCTTTTGCTGGGGAGGTGCTTACGGGGACCAGATGCAAACAGGAAGAAGGAGCAAGACCTTCATTCTCTCTCCTCCAGTCTTTATCTACCCTGACCTCCCCAGATTGACAGAACAAAAAAACCCACAAACAAATAAACAAACAAAAAATCCAGCATGCAAAGGAGAAAGGTAGTTTGCAGACCTGGCCCCACCAGCTCTCAGCAGCACGATGAAGCGTGGCCTTAGGGCTGAGAGACGGAGTTGGAAAGTAACAACCCTGTTATATACTAGATTCTTCATCCATTCTTGGGAACCCAGAGGTGAGTCCAGGCTCTCAAGCCGACTGTCTATCTAAAGCTTGCAGACTGGGGACATGACCCTGCTGATGACAGGCACGGTTAATTAATTACCGCTGCAATTTGTGTTTAAAGCAGATGTACGGGCACAGTGAGAGCACGTCACACAGCGACAGGCACTTTTCTGGGGTGTGTGGGGTTCCTCTGGAGGAACAGAACCTTGAAGATGCAGCCTGAGAAGTCAGGAGCGGGGCTTAGCCCAGAGGAAGGGGAGGAGCGAGCGGCACATGCAGGGAGGGGAGCTGAGGGCTGGGGATAGGCTCAGCTGGTAGAGAGCCTGCCTCCAATGCACAGGGCCACGGGTTCAATCCCAGCACCCCCCACACACAGATGGGAGCTGAGAGACCTGGGGACATTTGGGGAGACGAAGAAAGGCAGAAACAGCACGTGAGTGGCACTTGCACCTCGTTCAGGGATCTGGTCCTACCTGGCCTCCTGGGGTCCCCTGTAATTGCAGGACCCTGAAGCCTCTCCTGCTGAGCTCAGCCTTGGCCTCCTCTGGCGCCTGGATCTGCTCCTGCTGCCCCTTTGGTTGCTATTTCCTGTTGCCACTTGATTCTCATGGTGACAAATAACCTTCCATGTCCCCATTCCTCCCACTTTGACTTCTCTTTGCTAAACTTGGAGGTGCAACTCAACAGATGATTGATTTAACCTCCCTGGTTGTCAAAACTGCGAATCAAACGATCCTTGAGACATGCTTTCTCATCACTCAAATTGAACAATATGTAAATAAAAAAAAATGACAGAGACCAGCGAGGGTACAAATGGGAAGAAGCCGTCACTCTCGTACAGGGGCGTGGGAGGGCCGATTCACACAAGCTTTACAGAAGGGAATTCAGTGAGATAAATCAGAAAGTCTTATCCACGGGCACAGCCCCGAGTAAGGCAACCTCACTTCCAGGAATTTGTCCTAAGGAAATTACAATGTCCTCATTCTCTGTCGGTTCCACATTAGTGGTTTCAGCCAACCATGGGTTAAAAAATTTGGAAAAGAAGTAGCATCTGTACTGAACAGTACAGAGTGGCAGTGATTGACATAGGATTTACATTGTACCTGTTATTGTAAGAATCTAGAGATGGTTTAAAGCAAAGAGAAGGACGTATGTGAGACACAAGCTAATGCTACACTACTTTATATTAGGGACTTGAACAACCAAGGATGCTGGTGTCTGTTGGTGTCTGCAACCAATCCTCTGCAGACACGAAGGGGTGGTTGTTTCACAGACGTACTCAAAGACATGGCAGCACTCTGTAGAACGGATCTACTTGCCCATTTGACAGTTGGACACTGGGTATGTAAACTATGACGTGTGTGTTTTGCTGAAGTTTGGTGATTCCCCCAGAAACTTAGAGAGTCCAAATTTTGGTTCTTGAACTTACCAACTTTCCTTCTCTGGAAAAGCCATTGGATTTTTGGAGCTTTGGCTCCCTGGTAGGAAAGGAAGGTTGGTATGTCTTCCTTAATGGGGTTGCCGTAAGGTCGAATGGGGTTTTGGGGTGAGGAGTGAAGCTTCTACTTTAGTGGGTGTTTTGGACCCTAAAATATTCAAGTTCACCTATTACCCTAGACTCTGTTCAGACCAGGCCTTGGCCTCCACCACCCCAAGGAATAAAAGGACCACGGTGACATCTGTAGCCTTTGGAAGTCTAAAAGCTGCTGTCTTGACAGCAAGGGGAGTTTAGGGTGACTTCCTGGGGCACTGCTTATCTCTCAGATTGGAGGAAGGAGGAGACTAAACACTTAGGTGCATGTGGCACCTGGGCAGCCGGGCCGAAGCTCAGATGGGGTGTGAGGAAGAAGGACCTCACTTTTAGTTTTGGGTTCTGTGGGCATCTCACTATCCCGGTGAAGCCTGCCTGTCTGGATTCAGACCTCAGCTCCACCTCGTAATGAACTTGTCTATTAGCCAGCATTCTCTGGAGAAGCAGAACCCACAGGAGATAGGTACAGGTGTAGAGTTGTTATGGAAATCACCTCTCCATTTCATGGAAGCTGAGAAGTCCCATGATATTCATCTAAAAGCTGGAGAACCAGGAAACCCAGTAGTGTAATTCAGTCTGAGTCCAAAGGCCTCAGAACATGGGGTTCTGCTGTCCAAGAGAAGAGGCAATGAATGTAAACAAGGTCAATTTGAGAGAGCAATTCTACCTGGGCCACTGATGGATCATATGATGCCCACTCACATTGGCGGGTGTTCTTTACCCAGTTTACTGATTGAAATGCTCATCTCAAGTGGAAATAAACGGTGGTCCATCATCTGATGATTGGATAAAGAAAATGTAGTACCTAGGCACCATGGAATACTATTCAGCTACAAAAAAGGATGAACTCCTGTCCTTTGTGGCCATGTGGATGGACCTGAAGATTGTCATGTCAAGTGAAGCCAGCCAGGCACAGACAGACAAGCAGCACACGATCTCACTCACATGTAGAATCTAAAAATGTTGATCTCATAGAAGCTGAGAGTAGAATAGTGGTTCCCAGAGGGTGGGGAGAACAGGGTGGGGAAGGGATGGAGAGAGAGGTTGATCTGGGGCTACCAAGTTATAGTCAGGTGGGAGAAAGGAGTTCCGGTGTTCTAGGGCGACTAGAGATAATGATGATAATAGATAATGATAGGTAGATCATAGATAATGATAATATAGATGATGTAACATATTTTTAAGAACTAGGAAAGAGGCTTTTGAGTAGTTTCACTATTCAAAATGAAATAACACATGTTTGAGGAAATAAATATGCTTACCCTAATTTGAACATTATAAGGAATTTGATCCATTATATCCGTTATATTTGACCCACTGTATCAAACATTATTACATGGTATCCCCTGTATACACATTTTATGTATCTGTTAAAAAACAAATTTAAAGTATGTTGACACCAATTATATATAATCAGAGATATGAAAAATTGTGCTGTACACATATAATAAGAATTGTAATGCATTCCACTATCATTTATTTATTTTTAAATCATTAAAAAATAAATAAATTTTTTAAAATGGCAAAAGCTAATCTCTTCCAGAAACACCCTCACAGACACAACTAAAAAGTAACATTTGCCAGCTACTTGGCCGTCCCTGAGCTCAGTCAAGTTGACACATGGGGTGAACACTACAGTGTGTGTCCATGAGCCAAGGAGTTAAGCTCTTGGACTTCTGCATGTAGGACAAGCCTGTTGCTGGGAATGAGTGAAGCACAGCTCATAAAGTTATTAGAATGGAGGCCGAAAAAGACTTAATAGGTTGCAAAAAAAAAAAAAAAAAAGTAAAAGCCAAGGGAGGTGGCAGGTCTCCAGGAGGTGGCCTTGGAGTCCTCTGGTGTACTGGCTGGGGGAAGTGGACATGGGAGTTGTGGGTGCTGCACCAGGTAGATGACACCCAGAGAGACAGAATGCATCTCTTGCCAGGGACCAGGGAGTGTCCTGGAACTCAGGCCCATAAATAGCACTTGGAGATTAGAGGGAGGGGGACAGGCCTGGACACAGGTTCTACAGTGAGGGATGTGAGGATCAGAGGAACTTGGTCCCCTCCCAGGGGCCGGCAGCGTGGGGAGTGCACCAGGTACAGACCACCTCTGAGAGGATGTCAGGGGAAAGGCATGAAAACAGACCTGCCCACCCCTCCCCGCCAATGGGATATTTCCACACCCCGTGGAACTTGACAGCCTCCCCTCAGAGAGGCCAGGAGCGAGAAAATCCTAGATTTGACCTGGTATGACCAGAAATCAATGAGGGGAAAAAATGAATTATTAAAGGGATTGAGTTTGCCTGGAAGTGATGAGATGTTCTGGCTCACAGAGTTTGGAGGACTCAGGCAGGACCTAAGTGCAGTGGGGATCACACGCACAGACATGGAGAAGGCGCTGGGAAATTCACAGGGACTGCATTATGCAGAGGGGCTGGCACCTGGCAAATGCTCCGTAAATGGGAAATAAAGAGGTTCCACATAAGAATAATAACATGCTCTCGATCCGTCCCCGCAATGGGCAGCGTTTCTGGTGGACAGAAGGCCTGGGAGCTGAGGTCTCCCCCTCCCTCCTGACTGTATTCCCTTTATTAGGCAAGGCTGGAGAGCGGGGACAGCAGGGGCAGTGGGCTGGGTGCAGGCCCCGCCGTAAATACTTCCAGTGGGCAGAGAGATTTATGGTGTTATAAATGCCAGCGGCAGGCCCAGTTTGTGTTAATAGCCTTATTAGTTACATTGCTGTAAAATCCGGATCTCCACACTGTTTAACAGCTACAGTTTTGCTCAGCAGCATTAATTCAATAAATTGAGGCCCCTTGACATAAATCTTAAAGCCCCTGGAACCTGATTAGGAGATCCCTCCTGATGGGTTAGAGATGGACAGATGGAGGGCGGCCAAGGAGCTTCAAGTGGGGACGATGAATCCGATGACAGGGCTCTCTCTCTCTCTGGCTGTCACAGTGGGTCACTGCCTACCTACAATCCCAAACGGGTTCAACCTTGACCTTGAATGGGGATGGGTCGTGGAAGATTGCTGGTGATCAGAGGTGGCGCATTCGGAGCCCCCATTATCCCCTAAGTGCCTCTGAGCGAATTAGAAACAGGTGTCCCCTCCAGGTTGTTGCGGCCTCACCGGTGCGTGGCTTGGTGGGAGGATGACACTTTCATGCTGGTGAAAACAGAAAAAATTCAGAGAAGCCGTAGGCTGGATCGCAGACCTCAGTGCGGCAGGCGGGCAAACCCGTCAAATTCAGCTGTAACAAAAGAAACAAGAGTTTAGGATTGAAAGACCTATAAACTATAAAGTAAAAAACAAATAAAATGAAACAGTCCATTGTTAGGCGCATGCATGTGGAAGAAACGAAAGAGAAAAATCAATGGAATGATTAATCCAACATTTAGGATCCTGGTTACCTCTAACAGGAGGTGGGATGAGGGCAGCCCATCGGTCTGGATAAAATTACCGCTAATGCTTTGGTTCTTTGGGAGAGGGAGGGTTTCCTGGTGTTCATTATATTATTTACAAGATAACAGATAAAATAAAAGAGCTAATCATTAGCTAATGATTAATCCGGTTCTCTGTCCCTGGGGAGAGGGAGCAGCCGGAAGGAAGGAAGGTAGTGGGGCAACCTCTGCTGCTGTCCGTTTTTCCCCCTCTCTGACTCCTAAGGACAGGCCACACATGCTGAGCCCTGTCGTGGGTCTTTCTGTCCATCACCCCATTGATTTCTCCTGATCACCCCGTATGCCAGCAGAGGTCCAGGGTTGAAGCTCAACTCAGCCACTTACAAGCTGAGTGATCTTGGATGCGTTGCTTAATTACTTTGTGCTGTGTCGTCTCCTCATCTGTGAAATGTAATTTTAAAAGCTCAATTGCAAAGATCAACACAACGTGAGCGGGAGCTCGGGGCATAGCCATAGGCAACAACAACAACAAAATGATTAGGGCTCAGCGGCAGAGCGCATGCCTCGTATATGTGAGGCACTGGGTTCCATCCCCAGCACCACGTACAAATAAATAAATAATAAAATAAAGATCTTGTGTCCATCTACAATTAAAAACAATTTAAAAAATATGAATGATTAAAATGTGGAGAGGGCTGGGGTTGTGGCTCAGTGGTAGAGTGCTTGCCTAGCATGTGTGAGGCCCTGGGTTCGATTCTCAGCACCACGTATCAGTAAATAAAATAAAGATCCATTGACAACTAAAAAAATATTTTGAAAAATGTGGAGAGTAGTCATAGCTGTGTGGTAGGCTATAGCAGGATCTAAGTGAGATAGTGGGTTTGGACCTGTGCTTGGCAGGTGGAATCAGTGTTAGATACTATTATGCCCATCTTCTAGATGAGGAAGGTAAAGGGTGGATGGGAGAGGGAAGTACTTGCTCAAGCCTGCGTGGTTGCCACCAAATGGCCATTTCTTGTCTCTCTTCTTATCCAACCTAGTCCCTTTCCTGTCTGTCAAGCAAAGAACTTATTTGAGTATTTAATGTGAGGTCAGGGATATACTAGGTTCTGAGATGCAGATATGGTAGGATAATGTGTCTAATCCTTACCTGTAAGCATCCCACAGTCTTTGAGAGCTGAATGTTGGTTGATGGAGGGCTGGTGGTGGATTCTCAGGGTGTGAGACCACCCCCCCCCCCGGACTGACTGTTCCAGAGACATTACTATAAGACTCCTCTGGAGTTGGACCAACCTGCCCTTGCCTGGCCTCATAGCCAAGTGGGAGAGCTGGAAGAGGAATGGGGCTTCCAAGGCCAACAGGGTGAGAAGATTATTTCTTCTGCCATGTGTCCATGGTTAATAGGTATATGGGATGGACACCAGGTTTTCCAGGTGTGTGGGCCAAGCTTCATTGCACGGTGAATGCTCCAAAGTCATCTCCAATGTCCCATCTCACAAATGGATGGATAGTCTGGGTTTCTGTGTATGGTGGCCACGTTCCCTTCTGAGGGAAAGCAGAAGAGACTTTGCAACCACTTGAGGCCTGGAGTCTGAGTCCCTAGAACATCACTTCTGTCTCATTCTATGGTTCAACATGAGTCACGTGGCCAGCCCAGTTCCAGGGGTGGGGAAACAGACTCCACCTCTCAGTGGGACTGGCCACACAGGTGCAGAGAGATACAAAGGAATCATTGGTGCCACCTTTGCGGAGAATCCAACACGGGCACCCCAGATTCAAGGAGTGGTGGTCGGTTTGTGGGGGGGCTTCATGTAATAGGCAGTGCTGACCTGCGGTTTGATGGGAGGTCAGGGACCATGGCATGTTGAACTCATGTGACTTAGGTTTTGAAAAATCCCTTTGGCTGCTCCAGGGATAACAGGTTGGTTGGAAGGCTGAGTGGTGTTCTGAGCTCAGGTGGAGGCTGCTGGGCTTCTCCAAGCAAGAGGTTGTGGTGAAGCCAGCCCAGGATGCATAAGCATGAATAGGGATGGTCTTTAGAGGTCAGTGGCAAGGTTGAGTAGGGCACAGAGTTTCCACCAGATTCCTGTGGGCTTGAACTTAAATGAGTCACCTCCCTCAGCTCAGCTTCTGTCCACCTCTGGGTGCACTCCCGTGTCCCCCTTATGTCCCTTCTCCTGTCTAGCAACCCCCCCTTCTCCCTCCCATGCCTGGGTGGCTTCACTAATCTGCTAATTAGTCTCCCTGTCTTCTGGGTCTCCCCTTTCCCATCCATCTGGCCTGCTGTCACTTGAGCGAGCATTCTCAACGCGGCTTTTACATCATGTCAGCTTTCTGTGGAAAAGAACAAAACCTCGCTGGGGCTCCCCGATTCCCTCAGGGGAAAATGAAACGTGTCTCGCGTGGCGTTTCAGGTATTCCTCACCGTGATCGTCTCAGATCCATCCCCCACCGCAGTTCCATCGGATCCCCACCTGCCAGATATAAAACACGTTACCGGTGGCTGGGGAATTCTTGAGTGACAATGAGAACGGTGACCATGGGGCTGAGTGGTCACATATATCAAAATTAATTACAGTTGCCTTTTGACGTGCTCTGGTAGGCATGGAGATGTGCCTCCCAGCGTCCCCTTCAAGGGGTCACTTGCTGCCCCGCCGTGGGAGAACGGTCAGCAGATGGCCTCGGGCAGTCCGCATCGTTGACAGCTGCAGAGAGCTGTCTCCCTAAGGTCATGTCCTTTTGGGGCGTTTGACATCCCGTAACTGAGCGAGACAGGGATAAAGGCTTGGCTCTTGGGCTCCTGGTTGGCTGGCTTCGTTGGACTTGCAATACCATCTTCTGCCTCCTCCTTTTTAACATTTTTTTAGACAGTTTATTGAAATATAAATTATATGCCATACAATTTGCCTGTTTATAGTGTACAATTAAATAGTTTTTAGCCTATTCAGAGTCACGCAACTGTCCTTACAATTAATTTTAAACTATTCATTATCCTCCAAAGAAGCTCCATGCCCTTAGCATCCATTCTATATTTCCGCCAAACTCCTAGCTCTAGACAAACAACGAATCTCATTTTCATCTCTAAAGATCTGCCCTTTGTGGACATTTAATGTAAACGAAATCATATAATAAGAGTTCTTTTTTTTCCCCCCTTGAGCATCCTGTTATCAGAGTTCATTCACGTTCTAGCCTGTATCAGGAGTTCCCACGTTGAGGGGTAGGGCTGCAATTTTTGAATATCAAGGAGACAAATACTCTCAGTTCATAGTAGATGGATTTCTTCCTGCAGTAAACCAAGGTCCAGTTACAGGTGACTCCTAAGATCCAGACGATTCCTTGCCCATGGATTCTGTAAGACACTCTTTCCTCATAATCAACCCTCTTTGTGCTTATGTTAACTCCAGTGGGCTCCTGTCACCTGCTATCAAGGTGACAAGAACTATGAATGACAGACACACACACACAGTGGCCGTGAACCTGGTTCCAGGAGTCCACCAGCTTCTGCTGCTCAGGTGCTTAACATCCACAGGCAAAGGATTTAAGCTCTGGGACCCTCAGTTGCCTCATCTAGAAAGTGGGGATAAAATACTATCCAATGGGTTGGACTATTTTTAGGATTTAATGACATGTCACATGTGAAGTCTTGACAGAGTGCTTAGTACCTAGTAAGCACTTATAGACAATTGCTTTTCATAATAGTGGCAATTATTAGTGTTATCATTGTTCAGAGGACCAAACAGCCCCAAATTCCCAAGATTTCTTCCAGTTCTGACCTTCTCATCCCCCGAGTTTGTCTCCAAATGGGGTTTTTGGAGTGTCTGCCATGTTTCTGAAATTGTTTCTAACATTTGTGCAAAAGGCATTTCATTTTATTTTGTTTTTTTTCTGGTTAAAGTAACCCAGAGCATTCATCAGACTCTTAAAAGTGTCTATGACTTCCCACAGCAGTTATGGAGCGCTTCTAGAATATAAGGATCCTGCAGTATTTCAGGGTGACCCCAAAAAAGTGGAAGTTGATTTTCCTGAGGATTAGGTCACCACCAAGACAGATTTTAGTTCAAATCTCTAAGGGAACTTCCAGAAAAGCTCGCAATCTGAGATTCACAATCACCTCTATCAAAGCAATTTAGTAGGACCGTAGCTATCTCCAGCAGTTCGCAGCCCCCTGGGGAAATAAAATTTGATGGGAGCAGCAAGGGCTCTTGTGTCCTTGGGAAAGGTCAATGTGATATGCGAAGGAGCCTTGCAGTCTGAATGAGTAAGTAAAGCTGATGGAATATTCCAGAATGAATGCACAGGCTTGACCTCTTGTCAAGATTCATGTGAAATTATAGGGACATTTGCTGCCAAACTGTTACCTTGAAAATCATGGACAAGAGGTGTCATGGCCCGGAGTTATTTTCCTAATGTCCAATTCAGAGGAGGCTACCCCACTGCACAAAACCCAGGCTGGCTGCCTTTTATTTAGAGGTGTATTTCTCAAACTGGAGACCTGTATAACTAAGATAACAGGACAGCGAATTAGGAGAGACACAAAGGCGCAGGTTAAGCAGGAAGAGCTTCCTGGAATTAGCAACCTTAACATTTTTTTCTGGAGAGGAATATTTATTAAACATTGCAACATAATGAACGTGCTGCATGCATTATTTCTACAAGCTAAGACAAAATTTGTTGGGGAAGTCTTGCAGCCGAAGTCCTGCGCTCAGCAGTTCAGAATGGGCTGTTATTCAGTTTGTTCCTCACTTCTGTTCATGGTACTTTTTATGAAAATTTGGAGATGTCCTTAACTTCGGGGCAACACCTTCATGTTACTTAGGACCGGGTGAAAGGCACTTCACAGTTCAACTCAAATCTTATGAAGCAAGATACCTCTAACCCCTGCAGCCATAGCCTACGGCCGATGAGATGGGCCATCTGGCACACAGAGCATCTTTCCCCAGTGGTTTCAATGAAAGTTCCAGGGTTGGTGTCCACTGACATCAGTTATGCCACCTGCATATCCCACAGCAGGTCACTGTGATCTCCTCACAACCTGGATCTGGGGTTGGGTCATCAGCTCCATCCTGAAACCCAGGGCTGAGAGTAATTAGGGCATTGTTTTTAGGAAAGTGTAAGGATTTATTCTTTCAAAATTACTAGATAATTTTTAGATATACATGATAGTAAGATGTATTTTGACAGATTATACATACATGGAGTAGAATTTCCATGTGACTGTACATGATGTGGAGTTACACTGGTCGTGTATTCATATATGAGCAGAGGAAAGTTCTGTCCGATTCTTTCTACTGTCTTTCCTATTCCCATCGCCCTCCCTTCCCTTCATTCCCCTTTGTCTAATCCAGTGGACTTCCATTCTTCCCTCCCCACCCTCCCTTGTTGTGAGTCAGCATCCACATATCACACAGAACATTCCGTCTTTGTTATTTTGGGACTGGCTTACTTCATTTAGCATGATATTCTCCATGAGCAGATAATGAAGGGTGAATGTTCAGCTATGGCAATACATCGGTAGGGGTATACTACCTAAATAAATGATCATAAAACTAAAAAATGCTTCTATAAATAATAACACCAAAACAAATCATGTATTCCTGAGATCACTTGGAAAGTCCCCATGAAGGTCTAACTTGGGGAGGTATTAACTAATTGTTAGCCTCAATTTCATTATTTGCAGCATACGTAGAACACACCAATTGAATTTAGCAAATGAACGTGGAAAAATGAAACTCATCACTGGTCACAAGAAAAAACAAAAAAAATAAAAACAAAACAAGAGCGTAAGGATGCCAGGCAGATCACCCACCCGTGTCCATTTAGCATAGAAGGCACACTCGATCCTAAAGCCCATGCTTTCTTTATCTACTCTCTACTCATGCCTTTTATAAAGAGGGAAGTGATAAGGTCAGAGAAGGGCAGAGACATCCTGAAAGTTACCCACTACATTAGTAGCAGAGGTGGCTTGGGGACTTCAGCCTCCCGAGTTCAGTCAAGGCTGCACTTGTTGTGATGGAGACCGAGGAGCAAATTTGTTTGGCGAGCATGGGGGAGGGTCATGGTGCATGCAGACATAATTCCATTTATTACCTGGCAGACACTGAACATAACAAGGGCACCCAGAGCAATGAACACTGGTCGAATGGCTAATGCCAGGCAGCGGCCTTAAACCAAAACGTTGAGGCAGCTAATACACCTTAGCAGGTGGAGGGGGGACACCCAGTTCTCTGCGTCTCTTCTTAGAAGAGCACTGATCCCATCATGAGAAGCTCACTCTCACGACCTCATCTAAACATGACCACCTCCCAAAGGCCTTTTCTCCAAACACCATCACTTTGGGACTTACAAATTCAACATAGGGATTTTGAAAGCACAGAAACATCTATCCAGAACAAACTCATAAGCTGTTACTGTATTGGGAAATGGGTCTCTGCAGATGTAATTCACTTAAGGATCTGGAGATGAAGAAATCATCCTGGATTATGCTGTAAGCCCTAAAATGCCATCATATGTATCCTTACAAGAGGGATGCAGAGGGAGATTTTACATCCCCTGCTAATGGACAGCTAGGTTGCTGCTAATTTTTCTCCATTTCAAACCATGCGGCAGTGAACATTCTTGTACGTTATGTTTTCACAACTGCATGAAGTTTTCTGCTGCCCTGGAGAAACTTCTGAAAATGGAATTGCTGGATTATTGGGTACGAGAAGTTGAAATTTGGATAACTATCAGGGATTGGACTCTTTAACTGTTGCAGGAGTGGGTGGGTCCCCTTGAGAGGAGGTTCTTGCAGAATGGAGTTTGGCCCCCACTTGTTCCCACCATCTCTTCCCTTTCTGCCTTCTGCTATGGTATTGCCATCAAGAAGGTCCTTGCAAGATGCCAGCCCTTGACCTTGGACTTCTCAGACTCTAGAATTATAACAAATAAATGTGCTCTTTATAAATTACCTGGTCTGTGGTGTACTATTGTGGCAAAACAAGATGCACTAAGATGGGATTTTTCTTGGTAGTGAGTTGATTGCTATTATCACACTTTTTTAGGTTTTTCTTAAGATGTGTTATGAAACCAGTATCACATCTGATGAACTCGATTGATATTTATTACCTACTATCTGTCAGATATTGGGCTTGAGGCTGGGGGTGCAGCAATGAGTATATTGGATATGCCCCCTTGAGCTTACATTCCTTCAGAGACGAGTTTTGATCTAATAATTCCAAACGAAAAAAATGCCATATGGAGGAGCTTGGGGGACGGGAATGGCTTCTTGGATCCGTGCCTCGTAGGCTCTCTCCACTGCTTCCAACCTCCATGTTCAGGAGGAAAGTCCTGAGAAATGGTGATTTGTCAGTACCAGGCCTTTGGAGCCTTTGCCAGAGTTTAAATCAAAGTTAGAAGCCGAAGAGCCAGGCCTGAGTTTAGTGTGGATTTTACAGGTCAGCGAGGCTGAACAGCCCTCCTGGCTGTTGATAAATGTGTTGGGACCTCTCGCTGGCTCGGCCAAGCTACTGTCAATTCAGTGTCTTCATTCCCCTCGACTATATTGACAGGCTGGAAAGAGTCACTCAGGCTGGAATCCCACCATCCACAGGGGCCGTCAGGAGAGCTTTCCGGCAGGTGCAGCATCTGCTCAGGGCCTGGGTTCCTGGGAGATCATAGATAGAGGAGATAGCATCCTCTATCATGGGGAGTGGATGAGACAGGAAAGAGACAAGGGTGAGATCCTAAAAGCAGAGACCCCAGAGGATCATCCGCATATCCCTGTGCCAAGTTGTGCCTGGCACAAATAAATATTTGTTGGATGATCAAGTTAGCGATGGAAGGATGCCTTCTCTAGAAAGCACAGAAGGGATTTATGAACTTCTGAGGATCTGTAGCCTTCCCTCCACTCCTCTTTCTCTTGGGATGATCTCTGGCATTGCTCATTTGGTTATCCATCCCTTCCTCCAGCCCGGGTTCAAATGCAGTGTGTGCTCAGCAGTGGATAAAGAACCAGACAGAGAAAAGAGGGTGGGGTTTTTCTTCTAAAAGTCACAGGCTGACTTATCAGAGAAGAGGAGTTATAGGAGCGGAGAGGAAATGTGATAGGGCGTTTGGAAGTTTGGCATCAGATGGGAACGAGGAATGTGCTCAGGAGGTGTGGGGAGTTGGTGAGTGAAACGAGTGTCCTTTAAAGAAGTGTTTCTGAAGATCTTGAATTTGTGTCCCCTGTATGCTGACCAAGAGATAAAGAGTAGACTACCCTACTTTTGGTCTCTGGGCTGGGTTTCTCCAAACTCTACAATACTCCAGACTGGACCACGTGGGAACCCGAGTTTGATAAGGGTTACCTGTGTCTTCTTGAATCAGTTCTGGTTTCTAGTAACTGCTGACTTTGACCCTTCTTTTGGTGGACTTCACACAGCAATACCCACAATTAATCAAGAACAAGCGCTTACTCAGTGGCAGCCCCTCTGCTCAGCTTTTAAAACATATGATCTTATTTAATGTTTGTGACCATTTTTTTTAAGGTCTGTTATTTCCATTTTACAGATGAAGAAACGGATGAAAGAAAGGTTAAGCCACTCACCCAGGAGGTAGGAGAGGTGGAGCGTGCCCCAGAGCACTGTGATCTTATAGTGTTCTCTGTGCTAAACAGCTGTCCAGGATTCCAGTTCTCCTGGTGCCAGGTGCTTTAGGATCCTCTAATGCAGTGAGAAGATGTGTCGTCCGTCCTTCCTACCTTTGACCTGAGCAAGTCTCACCACAGTGCCCTTTCCCAACCAGGGCACATATACGCTCAGCTGGTATCTCCCAGTTTGTCCTACATCAAGTTCCTGCTCTTGCATGTTTCCTGGGTCTCCTACTCCCTTCTGCCCACAGACTTTGTTATTGGGGTTCCCCGGTGCCAGACTCCCTTTCCCCTCAGGACCTCAGCCATCCCTCCCTGTAGCTGGGCTTCCTCCGCCGCCTCCATCTCCCTTTAAGATGATCTTTGAATGTGTCTGAACTGCAGCCATCAATAGGAATCAAGTCTTTTTTCCTGACTTTTATTTCAGCGGTAATAAACACTTGGGGGAAAGCGAATTACTCATCTCCACAGGTGGAGGTTTCAGAATCCCAGCTCTGACCCTGCTGGGTTCCCCAGGAGACTTTAAATAAGTTATATTTCATGCTGTATGCAGCCTCTAAGTGGAGTTATTAATAATGCATATATTGTTGTAAATAACCACCAGGACCGTTCAGGGTAGAGATTTGGACTCCATCAATGGAAGCCGTGGTAGACATTTGCGTGCCCATTATTATCTAAACCCCTTCCTCCTTAATGCCAGCGCCCCATTTGGCTCTGAGTCACAAGTCAAAGTCCATGGTGGCATCTTTTGAAGGGACAAGCATGAGGAGTGTTGGTGTAGCAAGAACAGCAATGACCCTGGGGCCCTGGTGACTGCACTATTGATTGCAGCCAGCAACTTTGGGACACGTAAAGAGAAAAACAAAATAACCCTCTCCCCTGCCCCTCTTTTTGTCTAAGCCATTTTGAGGTAGGGTTTTTGTTACATGTAGCCAAGTCCATCCTAAGCTGACATAGAAGCAATTTATTTTTTCTTATTGACAATGAATCAATCAATCCTCATTTTAGAAAAATTTTAGAGTAAGCAAGGGAAAGAAAAAAAACTCCACGATCCATAAGTAATCATGGTTGATTTCCTTTTAACCCTTTGTATGATTAAGAGTATTGAGTTGACATTTATTATTTATAACGTGACAGGTCTACGTTAAGTATTCTACGGGCTTCATCTCATTGTGCCCTCACAGTAATCTCTGAGGTATGTGTCGTTATCATTCAGAAAAAATATGTGCTTGCTCCCTCTGAATAATTCTCTCTGTTAAAGTTAACATTGCTATTGATTTGTTCTTATGAATCCAGATTTTTCCCCCTATGCAATTACACACACACTAAGAAGATTTTGTATTTTACATACTAATTAGATCACACTGAGCACATTGTCCTTCAACTTGCATTTACCTTCACTAATTCATCTTGAGATTTTTCTGTGTTAGTTCAAACGTTTTCATCTTGGAATTCTCAATGGTGGTGTAGGAAATCAGGAAACCCTTTTTGAGAGTTAAAGCAGTTCAAGCCAGGCATGGTGGAACAAGTGCCTGTCATCCCAGCAGCTCAGGAGGCTGAGGCAGGAGGATCGCGAGTTCAAAGCCAGCCTCAGCAAAAGTGAGGCTCACTAAGCAACTCAGTGAGACCCTGTCTCTAAATAAAATACAAAATAGGGGCTGGGGATGTGGCTCAGTGGTCAAGTGTCCCTGAGTTCAATCCCAGATACCCCACCCTACCCCACTCCCCAAAATAAAGATTTAAAACAGTTCAAAGGTGAAACGGGCTTTAGAACTAATGATCTCCCTATCCCTGGAGAAACCAAGTGGATTGAAGATAAACACTTGGAAAGGGTGTTTAACACTAGATGACAGGTTGGACTATGGTGGCCTTTAAGGGCCATACTTACCTTAAAATCCTATGATTTTTATGGCCTGACAGGAAATTGCATCTTGTCCGTCTCCTTGGCGTAAGTTGGGTGTTTACTTGACAGTGGAGGATCAAGCTGTGTCAGAAATCACGATTAAGTAATGATGTTACCAAAGAGTGAGAAATTAGATCCATCGATGGCAAACAATTTTGTGAACCTCCTCCCGACTCGGGAGGCTATTTCCTTGCCTGCTTGCTGGAGGGGCAAGACAGACACATTGCTCCAGGGGATGAGGGTGGGCGGCCGATTCTTCGGCTGTGAGCGGAGCAGCCTCAGTGGTGAGAAAGCAGGTATGGCAGGTAGAAGAAGGGCCCCAAAGATGTCCACAGCCTAGTCCACAGAACTTGTGAATGCGTTATAGTAGGAGGTCAAGGGGAACGAAGGTGACGGCTGGAATTGAAGTTGTTGATCAGCTGACCTTCAGATAGGGAGCTGAACCTGCAATTTCCAGGTGGGCATGATATAATCCCAAGAGTCCCTAAATGTGGAAGAGAAGGGAGAGAGCCAGTGTCGCAGGGATTCAGCGTGAGAAAGACTTGATGAGCCATTGCTGGCTTTGAAGATGGCGGATGGCACCATGAGCTAAGTGGGTGGACTGTAGAAGCTGGAAAAAGCAATGGAGGCACCGGGTTGGCTCATTTGTTACAGCAGCCACGGGAAACTAATACAGTAGGCAAAGAACTTGGAATATATATATGAATATATATGTGAATATGCTAATTGCCTCTACCTGAAAAACCAAAGAACTGGGGTTCTACTGATGGCAGGATGGTGGACAGACTTGAAGAACCACAGAATACGGGTTCTACTGATGGCAGTATATGCAGGACTGCAGAATTCTAGGAGGAGAGCCATAGTCTGGGTGTTCTATAATGCGAGTCCTGCCGGGTTGCTGAGCCCCACATGGTGAGCAGGAAGTTATTTCTTTTTCTTTTTAAACTTATTTATTTTTTTATGTGGTGCTGAGGATTGAACCCAGTGCCTCACATGTGCTAGGCAAGTGCTCTGCCACTGAGCCCCAGCCCCAGCCCCAGCCCCAGGAAGTTAGTTTCTATGAAAAAAAAAAAAAAAAAAAATATATATATATATATATATATATATATGAATGAATACATATGAATGTATATATGACATTCTGCATTTAATGCATGGGAGGAGATATTTGGGGCTTTACGATATCGTAGAATAGTGGTTAGAGGCAGAATTTACTGTATGTGACCTTGAGATAGCCACTTCACTTTTGTGAGCCTCAGTCCCTTCATAAGCAAAGAGGAGGTTGTTTACACTTAGTTCTGTGGGGTTTGACCTTGGCTGTATATTAGAATCATCTGGGAGACTTTTTATCTGCATCAGCAGGTGGGTCCCTTTCCAGAGCAGCTGGAAAGAAATCTTTGGAGAGGGGCCCTGGGCAGCTATAACCACAAAACGAGATCCCCCCAGTGATTCCAGTGCATTGTTAGAGCTGAGAACCTCTGACCTGTCTCAGGTCGTTGTAGGGGTTTAACCAATTGTTGGAATCACCCGGAGGAGCTTTTACAAATCCTATTGCACAGGTCATTTCTCAGACCAGCGAAATGAGACTTTCTTGAATGAGATCCAGACATCAATATTTTCCAAATCTCCTAGGTGATGCAATGTATAATCAAGGTTGACAATTTCTGGTATAGACACTCTGAGTAAAACACTTGTCACAGAAGAGTTTCACTCACTGTTATCATTACCTTTTTTCCCTCTTGAGGACACTGTTGCAAATGCATTTGGTCATATGAGGTTCAGAATCAGCTAGACCTGGTTGGGATTCTTACTGAGATCACTCTGGCACTTTCTGGCTACAAGACCTGAGCCAGTGTTTCTCTCTGAGTCTTAGCACCATCATCCAATCAGTGGGGATAAAAATATACAACTGACAACTTGGTGATGGAGCAATAGTTGAGATATTACATTAACATATGTGCCCATCAATAGAAGAATGGATGAAAAATATGGTGTGTATACATAGTGGAATATTACTTAGCTGTAAAAAAGAAAATACTGCCATCCGTGCAACACGAATAAGCCTAGAGGACTTCTTTAAGTGAAATGTCAGGCAGAGAAAGGCAAATACTGTTTGTTCTCACTTATACGGGGAACCTAAAAAAGTGAATCTAATAAAAGTAGAGTAGAATAGAATTCCCACCAGCTTCTGGGAATGAAGGGAGTGGGGAAAGAAACTTGATTAATGAGCACAAAATGACAGAGAGATATAAAGAATAAATTGGGGTGTCTGATAGCACAGTGGGGTGACTATAGTTAATCATGTATTGTCCATTTCTAAATAGCTAGAAGAGAGAAATTTGAATGTGTCCAACAAAAGACATGATAAATGTTTGAGGTGGTGGATGTGTAGAGTACCTCAATTTGATGGGTACACGTTGTATACATGTACAGAAACATCACACTGGTACCACGAATACGTACAATTATCACCTCTCAAGCCTCAGTTTCCTCATCCACAACATGAGCACTGCCTGTCTTAATGGCTGATTGTGAAATGAAGCATGTCACGTGTACAAACTCTATAGTGCACACATGTGACAGAGTCCACCAGCCCGGTTACACACACACCAGAGAGCCTCACACACCTGTTCCCCTTTCTCTGTCAAGCACCTAGATTTAAAGCTGAGGTCGAGATCTAGCTGCACTCACTCACCAGAACCTGTGATGCTGTGGCCTGAATTACGTTTATGGAGTTTCAGAAATGAGTCTTCATCTCTTTAAAAATCAGCAGCCTCCACAGAGATCTCTCCATGCCCAGATTCTCTTGAAAGATGGGGAGATGGGGACAATAACTATCACCAAATCCATAGGACATCCTTGTAGAGCTCAATAGTAGCCTTTAGGTGACATCAGTCAGACTCAAATGCTCCTTTTTACAAAAGAGAAGCTTTTATAACACCCTCCTTCCTATTCAGAAATGAATTTCACAGATAATATAATCTATATGTACACATAACTTTGAAAAATCAATATCATGTCCTAACAATATTATAATAGAGTAAAGTGAATAGAGTCTATAATAAGATAGTGTATATTTCAATATGTAAATGATGGCATCTGACTCTACAATAAAACATAATGATACAGCCAGATAATTGCTTCTATATATAATCACGGGGACGGCCGCAGCTACGAAGGCAAACTCGCACAGATGTGTTGTGTCACTTATGACAAATGCAATGTGCCGTGTTGCCCGTCAATGACCCGCTTTCCTGAAACAGTGCACGACCTTTGTTAAAGTTCTTAACAAAAGCAAAGACGAACCCTTGATCCATTAACCCAGAGGCTGTATTCCTTTTAAAATTCAATGTCTTCTTTAATCATAAAAAGAAAAAGATTTTTTTGGTTCATATGTACAAAGGAGTTTGAGTTCGATTCAAATGATTATGATTATTTTTATTTTCACGGGTGTCAATGTTTTGGCCAGATATTTATGTTTAGGTTTATGTAAGATGTTATGCACCCCCCAGGTCTGGAAACAATCCAAAGACCCCCATGTTTTCCCAGATCTTGCCCTAGGGGGCGGCAGCACTATTCCCATTGAGATTTTTTTTTTTAATTTGTTTTTTGTTTTGAAATAAGAAATTTGGGGGTGCTTTGGGGGCTGAAAGGAATTTCTGGAACTTCACTGCAGAAATGGCTTAGCCAGATCTTATATTCCCACTCATCAAGTACTTGCCGTAGGAAGTGGTTTATTTCAGTTATTTCCTGTTTGTTATTTTTTAAAATGGGAAGGATGGTTCTCTGGGTGAGAACTTCTTATGTCCTTTGGGAATCGACTGAGGGAGCTCAGATTTATTATCCTAGCAAGGAAAAACCATAACTATATGAGATCTGTCAAAAAGAGCAATTACTTACTCAGAAACAGTAGTCAGGATAACAGCAATGGCTGTCTTTATCGAGCACCTACTATGTTCCAGGAACTGTCCTGAATGATTTCTAAATGCATTCTCATTTCAAATCGACATGCTCTTATTTAGATTAACAGCCCCCAGAACCTGGGATGTGACCCTGATACAGCCACCCTGGGAGTCCTATGCTGGGGATTGAGATACAGAAGGGGACTGAGATACAGAAGGGGAGCGACGTGAACATTTATTGAGCACCTATCTATCACATGCTAGGATTCTCAGGATTCTGTATTTTCTCTCCTAATTGCTCAGGTCAAAGACCTGGGTGGCCCCAGACTTCTCTCTTCTTTCTGCACCCCGATGTGCCAGGAGATCCTGATGGTGCCATCTGAGGGATGTCCCCAGGCTATGACTTCCTCCTGCTTTGGCTGCTACCAGCCTGGGCCCGCCCATCATTTACTTCTAAGCCACATCATTCCATGGGATCCTGACAGCTTGCTCATCTTCTCTTTCCTCTCACTGCATTGCCCTGTTCCCTGCTGGGACCCACTGGAGCCCGAGGCAGAAGGAGAACTCCAGGCACCCATCATGACAGATGCCTTGGCAACCATTTGATTTTTTAAAATGTTGTCTCAGAATGTTATTTATCTTGATCCTGGGGTGGGGAAGATAGGGTTGGGGCTCAAGGCGCGTGTGTCTAATTGCCTCCCCCTAGTTGTTAAAGGCAAGCCTGGTCCTGTCACTCATGGTTCAAGAGCAACCTGTCACTCAGGAATAGCCCAAGTCCTGCCAGGCGCTGCAAGGCCAGCCCAGCCTCCTCGCGGACCTCACGCCCTGAGCCTTCCCGCCACACTGGCCTCATGCGGCCCTGGAACAAGCCAGTTAGCACCCGCCTTGGGCTCCCTTCCGTGGCTCTCTGCCTAGAATGTTCCTCCTCTAACATCTGCCCAGCTCCCTCTCCTCCTTCAAGCCTTTTTTGGGGGCTTGCAAGGAGGGCCACCAACGCTCTTCCCTCCCCCTCCCCCGCTCTGCCCTGTCATTTCCCACAGCGTTGGTCACCCTGACTAACACTGGCCCAACTCACAATCTTGTGTCTTTTTGATGGCGCAAGAGCAGGACATGCGCAGTAGGAACCTAACGCAGCCGCTGGGGACCGCGCTCAGGGGGGTGCGCGAGGCCCTGGCTTCCCTCCCCGACACCGCAAGAGAAAAAAATAGAAATCGTACCTGGAACTGTAAATTTGGGTCTTTCACAGGCTTGGGACATGCGGTACTATACTCATACTGGCCTTGTGATGCAGCCATCAGCCCCAGGAGCAGGAGGGGACACACCATGTCCTCTAGGTGCAGCTGGCCAGGTCAGGGTGGCTCAGCCAGGTCAGGCACGTTCCATGCGTTTTCAGCTGGCGATATTCCCAACTTACGGTAGGTCGATGGGGACCCACGTTTCCGTGAGGAGAGTCGCCTCTGGACTAGGGAATGGACTCATTTCTTAGGATCCGTTTTTATCTGCTTTCTAGTGTATAAGCGACTCCCAGGGAGGAATCTTGAACCCTCTTCCTCTTTGGTACATGCCACCTGCCTGGAAGGACCCTGGCACATGGCCGATGCTCTGTTGATGTTAATCGAGTGAATAAATAATAAATAAATAATAAATCGAGTGTAGTTTTCCCGTCTTTCCCTGGGAAGCTGTTGTTACCCACTGTCCCGTTGAGGGAACTGAGGACGCTGAGCAGATTTTCAGCCGCGTCTCTGACTCCTGTATTGTCCTTTCCTGGTGGCACTGTGTGAGGCCTTTGCACGGGCAACAGGGTTGGACCACTCGGGTTTAAAACCTGGGGTGGAGTGGCCCTCGCTGGGCGATCCTTCACTCTGAATGATCTACATAACTGCTCTAGGTTTCTTTTCACATCCTTACAAATAAAGCCAAAAAGCAAAAACCCAACTCATTAAATATAATAAGTTCATAAACCCAGGGGGGTGATAGGAACTCCTTTCTCTCCTTCGGTTCAATGTCAGCTTCAAGGTCAAGTTGTCACCATTCTATCTTCTTGACCAACTGTCCCCTTGGCTCCATCTTCACCTCAGCTGCTTTAATCCAGGGCATGAGCATCTCTTGCCTGGACCGTGGCAGTACCTCCTCCCTGGCCTCCCTGTTTCCACCCCTCCCTATACATTATCTTTCCATGCCAGCCGGAGTCCTCTTTGGCATAAATCACACCCTGGTCTCCCTGTGCTAAGACCGTTCATTACCTGCCCGGGAGATGGAGACCACATCTTGCCCTGCCCTGCCTAGCACCCGCCTGGTCTGACTGCTCTCTCCCTCCTCACTAGCCCCCTGTTCCGTCACTGCCTAGTGATGGGAGTCAACGAGGCTCCAAAGACTAACTTCCCCATCCCCCAAGAAGAGCCATCCAATGGTGAGCCCTGCTGGCTCACATGATCCTTACCCACCAATCAGACTAGCCCTGCTGGCTCACATGATCCTTACCCACCAATCAGACTAACCCTGCTGGCTCACATGATCCTTACCCACCAATCAGACTAGCCCTGCTGGCTCACATGATCCTTACCCACCAATCAGACTAACCCTGCTGGCTCACATGATCCTTACCCACCAATCAGAAAGCACCCCATGCCAACTGCCAAACCAACCCGGGCTCTATAAATATGCAGAGCTGTTGCTCAATAAATGGGCATTTTTCTCCAAAAGCAGCCTTGATCGTTTTTTCACCTAGGAACTGCCAGAATCTTCTGTGCCTGTTCCTCTCCCTGTCTGCAGTGTTCTTCCCTTGACATTGACCGTTGGCTCCAATGCCGCCTCTTCAGAGGGCCAGTGCACCACTGCAAGGCTTGGTGGCAGTGGGGGTGGCGTCCTAGCAGGAAAGGGGGAACTTCCAGCTTGTTTCCTGGGCCCCTTTCCCCGGTCTGCCCTGTGACCCCTCATCCTGAGTATCCTCCCGTCCACTTGGGGTGCCACACCTATTCAGGTGACAGAGTTGAATTGACATCTGCCGACAGGTGAAACTCCCCTTCCCTCCTCCCAGAGAGTCTGCCCTGTTGCTGGTGTTCTGTTCAGTGATTGTCACTGAATATCCTTTAGTCACAGCCCGCCGAGTGGAGCACCGCCCTTTGCACAGAGATTCCAGCGTGGGACAGGCACGATGGAGCTTGTTGCCCCTCACAGGAAAGGGGCCACCTGGCGTGAGGGGTCACAAGACTTGAGGGAGCCCAGTTGGATACCTGGCACTGTCTTCTGTGGGTCATGTCATTCGGGCTGAGGAAGCGTCCCCTCTGCTTCATTTCTGGCTGCTTCCTCAGGTGTGCCCAGGTCTCGGTTTTTCAGCATTCAAGGCTGTTTGTTCTTAGAAAAGCTGTCTCTCCTGTCTACCCCCAAAATATCTTCCCAGGCTCCAGGGCTCAGCGTGAAAGCCACCTCCTCCTGGAAGCCTTCCTAGGCTCCCCCGCGTGTCCTTCTGTTGTCCTTTCTATGTGCTTTTGTCATGACCGCATGCAATCTCATCACAGTGAAGGCTGTTTCCAGACAGTGACTCAATCCATTCATATTTTATTCATTAACTTTATATGAAGCACTTCTTAAGTGCCGGAATGTTCTAGAACAGTGTTTCTTGAGCACGTATTTGGGGGAACTGCCTTCTTCAGAATCAACAGAAGCCCGTGTCTAAGTGCGGAGTCCCAGGACCTCCGTGTGAATGACCAAGTTAGAAAGCAGAGACTTGCTCTTGTAAGAGGGTGCAGAGTGGACCAAGGACCTGGCACAGGCCTCAGGCTACTCAGTTCCATGGACGGCCTGTCCTTCTTCCTAGCTATACACTATTTAAGAACAGACCCATCACTTATTCAGGTCAAGGCCGGGGCCCCATGTGAAGCAGTGCATGTTTTTTGAGTGAATGAATGAACACATTTATTCGAAAATGTTGATGGAGTACCCAGTGTGTTCTGGGTACCGTCCTGGTTATGAGATGGGCAGCAGTCAGCTCAGCCATCCACGCACTATCCCTGACCTCATGGAAGTCACCAAAGGAAACTGGGCAAAATGGGTCATGCATGCACTCGTGTTTATGGAGTGTTAACCTTGGACTCATCTCATCCTCACAATAACCCTAACGTCATCCCATTTACCAGATGAGGAAAATGAGGCCAAAGGTCTCACAGGCAGTGGGTGGTGGATCCAGGCAAGGCAGCCTGTGTGTCGGGTGCCATGCTCACAGGCGAGGGACCTTGGGCATCTCTGCTTGGTTTGGTAAAAGCCCCCGCCCAGCGAGGTCTGACCTTCCCACGTGTCTGTGGCAGAGCTGGAGCAGAGGGGGCTTCCACGGCACGTTCTCATGGTGTGTCTCCGGCAGCGGGAGACAGAGAGGACCCAGGAGAAAGCCCGGTCTTTGGGATGCCTGGCACGCTCTGGAAGCTGCTTGGCTCCACAGGCATTTTGACAAATGTCTTTATCACCAACATGAAAGAGACCCTTTGGTGCTGTGAGATTGGCGTTCTGCGCCTGGCTTTCCAGCTGTCTCTACCAGTGACCTGGAGCAGGAGAATTTAACCCTCTCCTCTGGGGCGTTTCCAAAATCCTCTCCACACTGTCCACGGTCGCAGCAGAAATCCTTGCAGCAATGACAGCAGAAAGAGCCCAGGGCTGGCCTCACAGGGGACACCAAAGAAATGATGCAGCCCCCTGTCCCCAGGACAGTGTCATCTTGCAAGGTGGGCTTGCCATTTAGACAAACCTGGTTTGAGTCCCAGCTCCATTATTTACCAGCCAGGTGACTTCCGAAGAGTGACTTAACCTCATGAAACCTCAGTGGCTTCATTTCTAAAATACAGATGAGGTATTTGGTGACAGTGGGGGTGGTGTCTTCTTCCAAGGCCTGTCAGGAGCTAATGAGTTCAAAATGCTCTAGAAAAACACGGAATAAAATTCCCAATAAATGCTAACCGTTAGGATGATGGTGTTGACGGCGGTGATGGTGCCGATGGTGGTGGTGGTGATCGGTGGTGACGGGCGGTGATGGTGGTGACGATGACCATGATTCTTAAGATGATAATCGATTGTGATGAGACCACGATGGTGATGATAGTAATGGCGATGATATGCTGCAAAGATGCTGAATTTAGCCCTCAATTCTGAATACCAGTTTTATGAAATTGACTCACATGAATTCAGATAGATCCAGGTTCGGATCGGAGCTCCACTGTTTTCAGCTGTGTGATCTTGGCCTTCAACCTCTCTGAGCTTTAGGCCAACAAACACCATATGAAATGTAGATGACTGTGCGTACCTTGGACCCACAGAGGGATGTGGGGCGATACTCCGTTGAGGGACTGGTACACAGTAAGTGCTTGCTGTGGTTTGAATATGGATTGTCCCCACCAAAACCCACACTGAGCCTTTGTCCACGGTGCAGCAGTATTGGGAGGTGGGCCCAACTGGATTAGCTAACCCAGGAGTTTGGCTTCCTTTTCTCTTTCACTTGCATCTGCCTGTCCTTCTGCTTTCTTTCATGAATCGAAGTAGCACACAGTCCTCAACAGCAGCCCAGCAGACGCAGCCACCTCATCTTGAACTTCCCAGCCTCCAGAACCGAGCATCGAATGAAACTCTTTGCTTTATAAATTAACTGGTCTCGGGTATTTTGTTATGGCAGGAGATATGGGGCTAGGACAGACCTCATTAAATGGTATTTTTCTTCTATTCCTTTCCTTCCTCATAGAATTCCTCCTTAAATCCAAAGGAATATTATATGCTCAAGAACTTGGGCCCTGAAACCTTATTGCTTTGGTTTCAGAACTCATTTCTACCAGAAAAATCTTGGACTAGCTTAAGGAATAAGTGGGGGTGGTGGAAAGACCATGAGACTGTCTCAGAAAGCTTGGGTGCATTTGTTTCCCCGCCCAGGTACCACTGTCTGGTCATGTCGGGTGGAGGGCAAGGTTAAGAAAATCTAAAGATGGCTGCCGAGGGCTCGATAGGGTGTGGAGTGAGGGTTTTTCTTAGAGCAGGACAACAAACACCAGAGAAGCTACTCACGAAGCTGGGTAGGACATATTGCCCAGGAGCCAGGCCCTGTGCTAAGCTTCGCATGTTATGATTTAATCTCCAACAGTCTTATGAATGGAGTCCTCCTTTTATATTCATTTGGAAAACAGATAAACAGAGGCTCAGAGCAATGCAGCAATGGGACCAGAGTCTCCCAAGTGGAGGCAGCAGAGCCTTCTCCCAGCCTCTCCTCCTGCGGCAGCTGCTTCTAGACGGATGCGCTCCTGTGCCTGGGGTCTTGGAGGACCCGAGGCCTCCTGCCTGGGTGGGACTCCAGCTGCCTAATGATGGTGGTTATAAAGTGAGAGCACCTGAGTTTTGATCACTTAGCATTAGCTATGCTGGTCATACCTCGTATTCCAGAACTGTGTGGAGAAATGCAATTTGTAGCATCCCAGGTGGAAAATTTCTGATTCTCTCTGACGGTGGATGCCAAGGAGAATTGGTCTCTATCCTGGTGGAAACATAAACATCAATTCTGAGGATGAGGTGGGGGTGGAGGCCATGAGGTCCTGGAGATGGATGGAGAGCTGTCCGTCTGGCATCTTGAAATGAACCGGGACTCTCCCCATGGCTGCCTGCTTCAGTTCTGCCTTCTGGTTTCTGAGTCGTATTTTTTAATTCTCTTGTCATTTCATTTGACCTGGAAAAGAATATAGATTGCTGGGTGCTCGGGCTATGAATTGACCCACGGGGAGAATTGACCTGTCAGGGGCGGACGGGGCTCTGTGCTCACTGGCCACATGGTTTTATGCACAGATGATGGACATGTCATGGACCCTGGCTAGGACACAGCAGGTGCTCCGCGCAGGCAGGTTTGTGTTCCTTCTCTTCTTTCTGTCTGAGAAGATCTCATGCTGAGTTGGGGAGGTTTCTCTGTTGCCACTTCCGACCATCAGAAGGCGCTGGGAATGCAATTGGTGCAAATTGCAGAGAGACCATTGTAGGATGAAGGAAGTAGCACACTATTATGAAATGCCACACTGTGTGGTAAATATATTGATATTCTTCCAGGTATTCGGCAGTCAGATATTAAACACATGTTATGTCCCTAACCCTGGGCTTTATACTAGTAGGGATATAATGAAACACATTATTCCCCACCTCTGCCAGGCATAGGAAAGCGGAACAGTCCATTTACAAGGTTAGAGGGGACGGGGTAATAAAAGCTCTGAGGGAGTAGCTGCCATTTATTAAGTACTCACCAGGTGCCGAGCATCATGCTGAACGCTTTTCACAGGCTACCTCCCCGAAGTCACCAAACAGCACCATGGGTGAGTGGCATTTTACAGAGAAGGAAACTGAGACTTATCACAAGAAATGAAGTCAACACATTTTTGAGGGGCAGAATGGGAATTTAATGCAGGTCTGTGTGATTTCCAAGTCCACGCCTTTAATTTCAAACCATGGTGCCTTCGACAAGTGGTTTAGGCCGCGAACCCCTTTAAGATCAAATTCACGGGCAAATGTTGGGGCAGGAATGTGCCAGGTTCTGCTTACCCGGGCAGGGAACGCATCAGGTCCCATTTCTCTCACTTGAAGCATCTGTTCTGTTCCTCTTACTCCGAGGGACCTGAGAAAGGTGTATGAACAGGTGTGTGTGGGGGGTCTGGGAGGCACTCCCTGCTTCTCTGCTTCAACTCTATGGGTTGATGAGAATAACTGTTCTTCCTTCTTGATGCTTCAGGAGCCCCTGAGCAGGTGACTCGAAGGCTAAACTGTGCGCCTCGTAGCATTAGATTTAAGATGCTCCAAGGTGATCTCAGGTCTCTAAGAACACATAAGAAGCAAGAAAGGGGAGAGCACCCCCCCACACACATACACACCTACCCACACACCTTTCTCAGGTCCCTTGGAGTCAGAGGAACAAGAACAGATGCTTCGAGTGAGAGAAATGGGACCTGGTGCTCTCCCTGCCTGAGCAAACAGAGCCTAGCGCATTCCCACCCCGACATTTGCACATGAATTTGATATTAAAGAGCTTAAATAATGTTTCGCATTCATCGGGGTATTCGGGGTATTCGATATTTATCTACTTACAACAAGCCTATTCCCCCAAATATGCAGGATGGCTGTCACGCGTGCATGGAAAGCATCAGAATAAAAGAAATGGAAATTAAGATAAATAAGATAAAGGAGGAAAACAATCTTAAAAAAAATCTAATGGACTCAAGAAAGAGATACCTGAGTTATGGGGCAGATGGCGCCATGTCAATCTGTAAGCTTCCTGTCACCCGCGCAAAGAGGGAAATGCGCAGGTGGAGAATGCATGCAGTTCCTGAGGCCCAGGAGAGTCACATTTATTACTGATTCTAAGACCAAGGAGGGATTTATTCCCCCCGGAGCCTCAGGAAGAAGCCACTGTGTAAATGGTGAGCGATATCCTCAGCGATGATCTTACAGTGAACACGGGTTTCATTTGGCTCTTTCAGACCATGTCCCACCAAAGTGCAATTCAGAAATTTAGGAGGGTCCAGGAGAGAGAAGGCAACGGGAGATGGATGGTCACCTGCTCCAAGATCACACATGACGCCATTCAGATCAGGTTACTGAAGACATAAAGAGGAAGCGGCTAAGGAGATTGTCACACCCGTGGAGATTGCCCTGGTAGTGTGGACATCAAGGTCAGGTTTGCGGAATGGGTTCCATGGGGCTTGCCCCTCCCGATCAATGAGGAGTGACTTGCTCCAGTCACTGGGATGAGAAGCTTTTGAAGTTGAGCCTGGGGTGAAGGTGTGTCATCATTGATTAGTGATGTCTTCCATGGGTGAGCGGCACATTGACCTTAAGAATTCACCATCTGGGTTTGGGCTGTGGTTGATGCTTGTTCAAGACCCTAGGTCGGAAGGAACTCTCAAGTCATATTGGTCACCATGACCCCTTGCTTCATGAGAGATTTTCCCTAATTGATCTCATGCATCTGGGTGTCTCTCATTTTGATTCACTTCCTAAATTAGCTACAGGTAGTGATGCAGGAGAGGAGCTGCTAAATCCTGTCTATATTCCATTTGGCCTTTGACTCTGGGGACACCAGGAAACACCATGTCGCTGAACTTCATCATCTCGCAAAGTGGGGAGAAGGGGAGTCAGCAGAGGACCTTGAACAAGGGAAGTGGCCTGAGGAAATCTGGGTTTCTCATGTGTTCCTGGACTTGGGAGGGGCTCTCATTGTAGGAACTCCCTCTGATGTTCTACCCTAGCCCAGACGGTCATTCCCCTGCGGTAAGCATGACCTACTGGAAGAACCCTGGGTTTTCTCAAATCATCTCCCACAGCAACAGCCATGACTAAAAGCCAGCAGAGGGGAATACAGAATATTTATCATACACATTTATTCCCTCATTCATTAATTCAATAAACAACTCCTGAGTATCTTTTAGAGGTCAGGGCCTTTGTGTTTACTGAACATACAAACATAAACTAGGGATCTCCTGCACCCCTAATTGCTGAGAGCCTAATAGAGTACAGAGGGACATCTGTAATCCCAGCGTGGAATGGCGGGTGCTATAGTGAGTGTGTGTTCAGGGTACAAAGAATAGAATAATGAAAACTAACAAGAGTGACAATTTATCAGGTGACATTATACACCACAGATGGCACGGGGAGCTTACATCCATTATCTTTTATTTATTTATTTTATGGTGGAGCTGGGGATTGAACCCAGAGCCATGTGCATGCAAGGCAAACACTCTACCAACTGAGCTACATCCCCAGCCCCCACATCCATTCTCTTATGGAGTTTCTATAACAATCTAGGAAGTTGGTAGGCACTAACATTTTCCCCATTCCACAGACGAGGAAACTGGAGCTTCTGAAAGTGCCCAAGGTGTACAGTGGTAGAACCAGTATTTGAAGACGACACTGTCTTTAGACACAGTGGTGGGGCAGCATGTGCACTGCCAGAAGCTTTCCTATTCAAAAAAAGGGGCACAGGAGTCACTGTACCATAGCAATTTTGAAATCCAGCTGGGAACAGATGGGCCGTGCCTGGGCTGAGACTCAAGCCCACTAGGAATCATCTAGGAATCATTCTCCATGGTCCATGGCTCTATCTTCTGGGTTCTTGGTTCCTCAACTTGAGTCTTTTTTTTTTTTCCTTTTAAGTTAAAGGTCGTGTGTGTTTGCACGGAGTGTTTTCTCAATCCGTCTCCTGCTAGTAGAAATTTAGTGGTCTGAAATTTCCTTTATTTTTTATTCCTCTTGTTCCTTTAATTTCCAGATCACAGCATTTCTTCAGATATAATTCTCTTACAAATTTTGTGCATCTTCAGAGAATCTTACCTAGTTTCACCTTCTAGCTCATGCACACAAACCATGGTGCTATATTGAAAAGTGAACCAGTTTGCCCAGGAAGGGTAAAAGCAACAATTAAGAAAAACACAAGACACTTCTGTTGTTCTTTTGTGATGTCTGGAGCAGCTGCAGCCATCTTACCACTATGAAGGGGAGGGCCAAAGGCACAGCCGGGAAGCTGGTCCAGGCCCCTTATGTGGTTGAGCTCTTAACCAAATCTGTCTACTCTTGCACTTATTTCTTATGAGAGAAGGAAGCGTGCAAACCTATTTTTAAAGCCCAAACAGGATATAGTATGGTATTATAATTGGGGGGTAAATATCTGTATAATGGTCTAATCTGAGTGCTGGGTTGTGGGGGTCCTTTCCATGTTAGTTCCAAGGTCTGCTGTCTGGCACGTGACCTTGAAGTCTTTCAGATGAAGTGGCAGAGGAAGAAGATGCTTGGACCAGCTTCTCTCAGAATTAACACGAGTGTTCTCTGTGATCGTTCAAGATATCAAACAAAAGGACCCAGGTCCCTGGTGGCTGAGTGACTGTCACTACTATTAGTTTCAGCCAGTTGCTTCTGAGCTGAAACAGAAACGTGTTCTTTTCATTCATTATATAGGATGAGTTAAGTGCTCACCACCGTGGAATAATTTAGGTGTACAAGCAATCACCTAGACTAAAGTGACCGCAGCGGAGACAGGGCCCTGTCCTCACAGAGTGTCGACTGTCATCCAGAAGGAAGACCTCTGGGCCCAGGATTAGAGGTCGAGTGGGGTGGGGAAGCCAGGGTCAGTCAGTTGGGGTCCAAATCCTGTCTCTTACCTCACACAGCTGGGCAATGGCTCCAACCCTTTTAGCTCCCATCTCTCTCTGCCGTGGCGATCCCTCATGGGGTTAAGTTCAGTGATTAAAGAGATGGTGCTTGAGAAACCCTCAGCCCCCAGCAAGGAGGCAATGGATGTTTGCTCTCATCATTAGCAATTTGTGTGTCTGAGAGTGAGGTCAGTGATATAGTGCAGCCCCCTAGAGATGCTGCCCACCGTGGGCCCCTCTTGGAGATTCATCGTGTTCGTTGGAAGCTCTGAGACGTCCTGGGGCAAACGTATATCTCTTTGTATTTCTAAATGTGCAACCTTAAAAGCTTGGAGAAACCGTGCTGTGTGAGATGTCCCCAAGCCTTGCTCTCCAAGGTAGCCTTGACGTCACCTGTGGACTTGTTAGAAAGGCAGACCCTCGGTCTCCGTCCAAGCCCGACAGAATCAGGAACTACACGTTCTAACAAGACTCTCTAGGGCCTTCACGTGCACGTCGCAGCCTTGGACGGGGACATATTGCTGTGGGGGTCTCGAGCCGGGGTCTCGACCCCCAGAGCATCACTGGTTGTAACACACCTGAGTCCACCAAGGCCTAATGTACAAATGGGGGCAGAAATTGCTTGCTGCTCACTGTCATGGGGCAGGAGGGAGGGAGCAGAGGTGGAGCTTGCAGGGGCCTGGATTCCTGGGGAGGGAAACCTAAGGCTGAGAGTCAGAGGCAGGGATGGTGGGAGAGCACGGGGTGGGCATGTGGTTTGAGAAGGACCCTTCTGGTCTCCCTGAGACCTTCCCTTAAGAGAAACCTCTGCTTTTGCCTCTCAAACAGTCAGCTGACCTAAGACCATTTTAAGTGGACCTCTCTGGTCTTAGGGTCCTGAGGAGCACGTCCAGGAACTGAAAACCTCGGCTCCAAAGCCTGCACTTTGGCCCTAGTGCAGAAAGCCCTCCTGTGCCAACTACCAAAGCTCAGGACTGAGAAGCCTACTCCAGGTCCCTGCCCCGGGGTAGGCACCAGTGAGCAATTTGCATGGAACAACTTGAACCATCTATGGGCACTGTTCACAGGTGGTCTCTGATCTTCAGGAGAATCCTACAGGTCTTCCTTATTCCTAAGGACACCTCACACAATGTTTAAGCTTCCAGACCCTCTGAGCCATGCTGAAGAAGGCGATCCTATGTCCCTTCATTTGGTGAACTTAACAGACACTTCTCCAAGGAAGAAATACAAATGGCCAACCCATATGTGAAACTATGTTCAACATCCTCAGCAATTAGGGAAATGCACATTGAATCGCGATTTCATCCGACTTCAGCCAGAATGACAGTCATCAAGAATACAAACAATAATATTTGCTGGAGAGGATGTGGATAAAGGGAACACTTTGACACTGTGGGTGGGATTGCAAATTAGTACAACCACTAGGGAGATCAGTATGGAGGGTCCTCAAAAGACGGGGCATGGGACCACCATAGGACCCAGCTATCCCACTCCTCGGTATTTATCCTGAAGAATTAAAGTCGGCATGCCAGAGCAATCCAGCACAGCCCTGTTCGTAACAGCACGATTCACAACAGCCAAACTATGGATCCAGCCTCGGTGTCCATCAACTGATGAATGGATCCAGAAAATCTGGGATATATATATATATATACACACACAATGGAGTTTTAGCCATTAAGAAAAATGAAATGGTGCCATTTGTAAGAACATGGATGAAATGTAAAATGATTCTTTTAAGTGAAATAAACCAGACTTGGAAGGTGAAGGTCATGTTTGTGGAAGCCAGAGAGGACAAAGGAAAAGAAAGGTGGGGGTGGGGGTCTCGGGAAAATCAAAGGGAAAGGAAAGGGACGGGGGAGGGAGGAGGGGATGGGAAGGGGAAGCACTGGGGAGTGACATTGGCCAAATTATACCGTTATGTTATGTGCACGTATGACCACGTGACCATGAACCCCACCGATAAGCAGCTATGGTGCACCAATGAAAATATGGAGAACAAAGTCCCTTCACTGGGGACATCACCACCGAGCTCTCTTGGCAACACTGAGGTCTTCGTTTTTCAAAAGCTCTTTGGGGAACTGTCCCCTTCCAGCACTGTGTCCTCAACACTGATGAACCTTGAATCCTCTGAAGGGACATTTGTCTTGGTGCTTCTGATCATGGGCCTCATCCCGTCTTCCTTCTGGGTTTAAAAAAAAAAAAATATCAGGGAACTGGAGACATTGTGGGTTTTCAGAAGCCCTCTAAAGATCATTAATTTGCATCAGTTTATTAGGCACTGGTTATTTAGAATCGCTTTAAAGGATTATTTGCAAGAGCTGTTTTCATTAGCATGCTGGGTTTAGGTTTCTGTTAAATAATGCCCTGGTGGGCGAGTTGGAGGGGGGGTTTATTGTCGGTGGGAAAATGCATTAATCAGGGCGCTGGCGCAGAGCTGGCTTAGTGAGCGGGTGAGCAGGGCAGTGGCTGAGGATCCCTGGAAGGAATAAGACAGAGCCAACGGTGCTGGCCAGAAGTCGCTCAGGAAGCACCAAGGAAGGTATTGGCCTATCCCGGCTCCTCTTTTTGAATGGACGGTCGGTTGGTGAGGTTGGGGACAAGATCTGAGCATGGCCAGCTCCGAGTCACTCTGTTTTGAGGATCATCCATTTGGGGTCTTGCTTCTGTGTCCTAAGATGACCCGCTCTCCACGTCCCCAGAGGCCTCTTGTTGAGCAGGTGTGGGGCAGTCAGTCAGCGGAGCCCACGTTCTTGACTCAGCTAAGTCCCCAGATGAGATTTGGACGGAAGGGGGACAGCTCCTGCCTCTGGTCCCAGGTCTGCTCTGGGTTCTCCCGCCCGACTTCACCAGTCCACCAGAGGCACCTACTCCTCTTTGAGTCCTTTCATTATTTATCATTTGGGTGGGAACCCACAGTGGGGGAGGCGCAGTGATCAACTCAGAGATCAACCACCAAAGTTGTAGAAAGAGAGGAGAAAGTGGGAGATGAGAGAGCGGGCAAGGGGGCTGTGTTGGCGACAGTTCTTCAGAAGGAAGGAATCAAAGCGCTCAGATTCGCAGCCACCTTCGCTTGTCCCAGGGAGGCCCCTTTTTGGTGCAGTCTGTCTGGCTGATTGCTTTGCAGGTCCCTGCAGACACCTGTCCCTGTTCCTGAAGCCACGGGCTTGCCCAAGCGTCCTTGCGAGTTCTTGGCCACCAGGAGACCCTAACACGGAACAAAAAGGTCCTCTGTAGAGCCCTCCTGCATCCCCAAAGATCAATATGGTTCAACCAGGGGACATGTCTCAAAGCCCTGGAAGATGCCAGGTGCTTTTCTAGACCTTGAGAAACATAAGAGCTAATATTTCGAGTGCTTTCTGCACATTGGGCTCACCTCCAAGATCGCCTGAGCTCATCTCCTCCTCATCGTGCAATTCCATAAGTAAAATCCATTCCCATTTATGGACGAGGAGTCTGAGGCACAGTATTTGATTAACGTGCCCACACTCAATGGCTCATAGGAGTTCTAGCTCTTAATTTGGATTCTTCCAGAAGCAGCCTGTGGATGAGGAAGGATTTCAGGGTTAAGGAAGAAAATCAAGGGGAGTGAGATGAGAAAGGCCACCATGGGTGGCTGGCGTTAGCCCCCCCTGGGGACACTCCGGAGCACATGTGGGGAGACCATATCTGTAGGGAGAGCTCACCCAGGGGCCAGGGGATTGGACGTCTATGCACTCATTCCTGCTGGATGTTGGTTAAGAAGCGCTTCTGGTCTTGGGGGAGTGGCTGGGTGACCCCGAAGTTGGTGAGTGTTTGCAGCACAGAGGAGGAAAAGGACATGGGATTTGGAATTAGCACCACTTGTAAGATGTCTGCTAACTTTCTCATGTCAGGTGGCACCAGGTGGTGGAGAGAATGTGGGCTGAAGTCGTTTGTATGTGTATGTGGTGTGTGTGTGTGAGAGATTTTAAATGCTGTCTTGATCCAGATTCGAAACCCTGGTTAGAGGCTGGCCTGGTTCCCTTCTTGAGTAGCTAATTAAGTCCACATTCCCCGAAGCGACTCCCGATGGGACTCCCACACTGTATACCAGTCTTAATTGCCCCTAAGACCAGGTGCCAGTCAACTAGTGACAGTCCCCTTCCTTGGAACCTGAGAAATCATTCCAATTAGCCAACCCACAGGGAGTCGACTAAAGCCTCCCGCGGCCCCCACAGTCCCGCTTGTCCTTATCCTCCCTCTCCCCTGGGTGCAAGCCCTTGTGTGGCCCTGCGTGGTGACCTCCCCTCTTTTGGAGTAACACGCTTCTCCTGCGTCTTCTCTGTGTATGCCGCTGTGTGGCTTCCCACTGTGGAAGAGCCCTTCCCCTCTTATGGCCACCACAGGGGCCTGACTCCCTGGTTCTGCCCCTTAATCCCTGAGTGATCCTGGAAGAGTCCCGCACCTCTCTGAGTCTCAGGATTTTCATCCATAAACCAAGGTCAAAAATCGTGCCTTACATGGACGATCAGAAGAAAGAGAAGAAATGAAGGGAGAGACCCTTGGGCTCGGGTGGGCCCTGTCTCCTCCTCCCTCCTTTCCACAAAGGGCCATTTGAAGGGTTGAGAAAGTGTTTGGGGTTTGTTGGGGAGGGAGAGGCTTTCCCAGGACCTGGAGATTCCAGAATAAAAATATCACTTACTTCCCCCTCCTGGAAGACCCTGGCCAAGTCGTGCCTTGTAAACCCCAGCGAAAGAGCTTCTCAGGGTGTGTGTGCCGGGGTGCGGGTGGGGGCGTCTTGGGAGGTGCAGGGGAGACCTTCAGGTGAGCAGAGGAGCTATTTGTGCTGCATGATTTTGGGAACCTAGGCATCTATTTCTTCTTGGCCTGTACATTCCAGAACAGAGCCGGTCATGTCTGTTGGACTTTAGAGAGGTCTAAAAAATGAATGCCAAGGGCAGGAAGCACAATACCTCCACATGGCTGTTGGGGTAGGGGGTGGGCAGCACTGCAAATCGCCACATGGAACCCCCTCCCACCGTCCAGCCCCGCGTCTCCTTCCCCCACACGAGCTGTGGAGGAAGGTTCTCACGAGACCATCCAAATGAAAAACCGCCAGCCTATTTTCCACGCATGGGAGGAAATGTCGATGCTTCCAGAAGCAGCTACTCTGCAACCTGTTTGTCCGGAATCTTATATCTAAATTATGTTCCTCGAAATTTAATAAATGAGGTTTAATCGAATGCACTCAGGCAGCGCTGATGGAATCTGTCGTGGAAAAATATTCCAATTTCATTGTTTTTCTCTAACCTCCTTGGGAACCGGCTTCTTTTGATTTCCGGGCCTCCCCCTGTACCCTCCCCCTCTCAGGCTTTTAAGTTTTTAGCTTAGCTTTGGAGTCCCAGAAGCCCCTGGAGGGCGATTCCCTCTCTTTCTCCTCCATTACCCACAACAGGGGAGGACTGGAGCCTCCCTCTAACCCTTGCAGGAAGTAAACAAAGTTGTAAACAGTTGTTTTAAAACACTGTTGGTTTCAGATGAAAAATTTCTGTCTTCGATTTGTCTTGAGTTCCTAGAATGCCACAGTAGCACTTTTCCCCAGGGAAAGACGTTGGACATGGTCTCTTTGGTGTACCTCCAAGTCACTAATGTCACAGAGACCCGGTGCTGAAAGGGACAGATGAGGTCGTCTTGGCCACAGAGAACCTCTGCTGTGGGTACCTTGCTAACAGCTTTACGTGATGTTTAATCCTAGGACAACCCTTTGAGGTCGATCCTTTTACTGTCACCAGTTCTTGAAAGGGGAAATTGGGGCTCAGAGTGTTTTAGAAGCTTTCTCAAGTCACACAGCACTCAGAGGTGGAGGACTGAAGTCTGTCTGTATTTTAGGTCCACAGCCTTAGCTTCTTTACAGCACTGCTCTCTGCTGACTCATTTTGCAGATAGGAAAACTGAGGCTCAGGAGAATGAAGCAAGGGTCGCCATGAAAAGCTGGGTTCTCGAGGTCAAATTCATTTGCTGATTCTCCTTGGGCAAATTACTTAGCTTCTCTGAGCCTCGTCTTCTGCATTTATGAAATGGCTTGCTGAGAGGATTGGGGCAATAGAGCACAGCACAGCTCGTCACAGAGTAAATGCTCAATAAACATTAATTGAAAAAGGAATGAAGACTCAGACCAGTTAGCGCTGTGTGTGGCTCTGGGTAACAGGAGACATAATAGAGTGTCGGGGTTTTGTTTGGTCCATGGAGCGAGAGGTTTCCTGCCAGCTGCTCAAGATTTCATCAGCAAGAACACCCACAGGGGTGCAGGATTCCTCCATCCTCCTGCCTTGAACGCACCCCAGCTCACAGTGTGGTTTCTCCCTCCTGGAGACAGCGGAGGCTGCTGCGGCACCAGGAGCATTTCCCCACAAGCCAGGCCAGAAAAAGAGGGCGTGGCACCCCTTCTCCTCCTGAGGATTTGTGTGTCCATCCTGGAGGATGCTCCCCCTAGACCCTTGTGTCATGTCTCCTCGCCGATCATAACCATCCTGAGCTGCAAGGGCCTCTGGGAAGGTGAAGTTTTGGTTTTCCTGCCTCACTAAGGCACAAACTCCAGGCTTCACCCGCAACTCCACCCTGTTATCTCCCATGTCCCAATTGCACAGGGGGAATCGAGGCCCTGAGAGGAGCGGAGATGGACTCGCTGTCCCTGGGTTGCAAGTGAGAACCTAAGCCGGTTTCTGACCTCCAGGCTGGTCTTTCCCTGGTGCCAAGTGATCTTTCCAGGACAGATTCTGTGCTTACACAAGTTGAAAGCCTCTGGTTCTAAACCCCAAAACTTATCTGCAAAGAAATAGGCCAGAGGATGTGACAGGGGCTGGAGGACACTGTCATTTCAGGGTGCATGCCGGCCTGGGGCAGAAATCTCTCAGCAGCCCTTTCCTAGCTTCCCACTGAGTGTGGCCAGAGCCTTTGAAGCCTCCTGGATGCCCTGGGCTGCCACTGATCCTACCCTCTCACTCCAGGGCCTCACAAGTACAGCTAGTGTTATCCCCACTCCCCTCTGTGTCCTCGTCCAGTGGAACTTGCTGCTCTCCAAGGGAATACTCCTGTCCCTGGTAGATCCATAGTGTGTCACCCCTGGAAGTACCAAGGACATTCAATGAATCAATCAATGAGCTCATTGGATGAGTGAACTTTGCAAACCTGTGATGGATGCTCCCGTGAAAGAGCATTTTAACAAGGACCTTCTGGAGAGGTCCCTCCGCTGGGGAGGGTCTGGTGCAGTCTCAGGTGCCTGGGTGGGGGCTATTTTAGGAAGTGCTGAGATTCTCCCATTTCCTGGTTAACTGTCAACTTGCCACATTCTGGCTGTGAAGTTGGGACAGGATCCATAGGAGCTGCCCCAAGGGGCACGTGATTGGCAATGTGTCTTGAGGGCGGGGTTGAGCTACAAGGAGTGCAGTATAAATGGTGTCTGGGCTGGTGGTGAGAGGGTGGGAGACATCTGCAGGCAGGCAGAATGGGCAGCTGGGTGGCTCTGAGGGACGGAGGGACCGAGGTGTAGAGATGAGACTGTGCGTCCCAGGACAGCAGAGCTTATCTTCTTAATAGGTGTTCCCTCCCACCAGTGCACGGAAGGGTTGTCCCCTGCCACACCTCCTGCATGGCTTGGCCAGTTCTAGAGGGAGTCCTGTTAGAAGGAGCTGAGATATTTAATGTAATAGGATCGTTTCACCAAAGACAGCTTTACCGTGTGTTTCCTGGCATTGCGGTCAGCAGCCAGGGTTCGAGGATCTGCTGCCCTGGCTTGACTCTGGCCTTCAGAGCAATTATAAGAAAGTCATCTTGGATGGCCGCTAGGATTTTAAAATGAGATAATGCACAATTGAAAAATCCTCGACACCTACTGGATTCTTGTAGGTGTCAGAGTTCTCCACCGTTAGAGGACTGATGTGTCTTTGATTTACTTACTTACCTTAAGCAATTGGTTCACATGATTATAGAGTCTGGTGAGTCCCGAGATCTGTATTTAGAAAACTGGATAGCTGTTGGGAGTCACCCCAGCTCCAAAGACTAACTTCCCCATCCCCCAAGAAGAGCCGTCCAATGGTGAGCCCTGCTGGCTCTCATGGTCCTTACCACCAATCAGACTAGCCCTGCTGCTCACCTGATCCTTACTCACCAATAAAAAAGCACCCCATGCCAACTGTCAAACCACCCCTGGCTCTATAAATATGCAGAGCTGTTCCTCAATAAACGGGCATTTGCTCCGACGATGAGCCTTTTTCATTCTTTCATTGGTACCGAAACCTGGGAGGTGGAATTCCTCCCTGCTCGAGGGCCCCCTCTCTCAAGGCTTGCCGTCCTTTCCTCTCTTTCGAGCGCTGCTGCTACTCACACAACACCGGCTCTTCAGTAGGTGAGTTCCCCTATCGGGATCCAACTTCAGACGGGCTTCGCAGGGGCTTTGACCGTGATCGTCCGGCAAACCTCTGACGCCCAGTCTGGAGGAGAGAAAGCACCTCACCACGACCTTCATGGTCACGGTGGACTCTCTGGAACCCGGTTCATGAGCAGGAGGTCCTGAGGGGTGGTAGAACAGGCACTCCCCTCCCTCCCTCTCTCTCTCTCTCTCTCTCTCTTCTCTCTCTCTCAATAACCACCCTTGTATGAGGGCTTCTTCTTCCCTCCCTGCAGACTCCCCCTTATTAAATTCTGCACACAAGATTGGCCTTACTATCAATTAGACAATCAAAGTCAATGGCCCCCAGGAGGATCCCTGGATCCCGCAATTCTCAGAGATCTGTTTAACTTCTGGGAGCGCTCGAAAAAGTGCAAGGAGATCCCCTATGTTGAGGCTTTTTCTCTTCTTCGTTCTCACCCTGACCTGTCTGGCAGATGAACCCCCTCCCTACCGACCGCCCCCATCGGCTCCGTCCAGCCCCTCAGGTGCTCCCCCTGACTTGGCTGACACCTTTAGTCCCCCCAAACTAGGTCCCGCTCCCTAGTCCCACAAACCATGGCCCCCTTAAGAGAGGTTGCTGGACATAAGGGCATTATCTGGGTACATGTCCCATTCTCTATGAATGACCTCACCCAACTCAAGTGAAGGTTGGGCTCATTCACCACAGAAGAGAGTTTCAGTGGGTCTTCTAGGCTTATAGCCTCACTTATATGTTGTTGGTTAATACTCTCCTTTTTGAGGAACGTACCAGAGACTGGGAACTTGCCAGAGCCCATGCGGACGAAACTCACTGAGTTAATCCCAATCACCCTCTGGGGCCACTTGCTGCCCCAGATCAAACTCCCGAAACCCCAGATGGCCGTCATGTCCTTATGACATATTTCCTCTCGCAGAGCTACCCCGACATCTGGGCCAAATTAAAAAAGCTTGAACAAGGCCCTGCCAACCCCCAGACTGAGAAATTTCAGATGCTTGCCCAGGCCCTGCAGGGTGCTTCCTTGGGTCACCGCCCATCACCAAAACCCCCCTTGGGTGCCTGCTTCAAGTGTGGCAAGGAGGGACATTGGGCCAGGGCATGCCCCGCACCACGGACTCTGCGTATCCCATGCCCTAAATGTCAACAACAAGGTCACTGGGGCTCTGACTGTCCTAGATCCCGTAGGAGGCCTATGGCCAGGGAGCCCTCCGACCTTCTGGGCATGGCAATCGAAGATTGATGGAGACTTGGTTCCTGTCCCTGGCTGTAACAATCAATACACAGGGTCCCAGGGTGCGGATTCAGGTGGATAGGTGCAAGGTTGACTTTCTCCTTGACACCGGGGCTACCTTCTCAGTCCTGACAGAATTCTGGGGTCAAACAGTGCCATCCACCTCTCCTATTGTCGGGTAGGAGGAAAGATCATCTATCCAAGAAAGACTCCCCTATTACTCTGTTCCATAGACAACTTCCCATTCTCTCAGATGTTCCTAGTTATGCCCCAATGTCCAGTTCCTTTGCTTGGCTGAGATATTCTCTCTAAATTCAATACAACAATCAACATCTGGGCTCCTGGCATCAGTCAGGCCCCAGAATTGGCCTGTTCATCTTTTCTGGCCCTTTTGGCAGAAGACTGGCCATTCTGCTCCACTTGTGGGGCTGACATGAAATACCATACTAACCTGGTTGACCCAATTGTATGGGATACCACACCCCCTCCACCATTTCCTGCCCACCAGTTAACATTCATCTCAAAGATCCTAACACCTTCCCCAATCAGGCTCAGTACCCCCTGTCCACAAAAGGTCTTCTAGGCCTACAACCTATTATTCAGGACCTTCTTAGCAAGGGGTACCTCCGTCCTGCTCATTCCCCTTACAATACTCCCATACTAGCGGTAAAAAAGCCCAACGGGTCCTATCACTTAGTTCAGGACCTACTACTCATCAACACCTCTTTCAGGCCCATACATCCTTTGGTTCCCAATCCATACACCCTGCTGTCTCAGATCCCCCACACTGCCACCCACTTCTCAGTCATAGATTTAAAGGATATCTTTTTGCCTTTAACCTGGACTGTCCTTCCTCAGGGATTTCAAGATAGTCCACACCTCTTTGGACAAACCTTGGCCTCCGACCTCTAATCTTTTCACCCCCAGTGCCCCAAATCCACCTTCTTGCAATATCATCCAGCAAATCTCTTTGCCCACCTGCAGGAAGGAAAGCACCCCACCACAGCCTTTAAGGCTATGGTGGCCCTCAGGGACTCCTTCCTTGGGCAGATTCCTAAAGTCCTAGTCCTCTCACCTTTAAGACTCGGCCGCTAGAGAGATGCTTACCCTCCCCTTCCTCTCTCTTGCCCTGCCTCTCCCCTCTTTCTGTCCCTGGGAGTATTCAGCCTCTCCAGGAAGGGTCCCGAAAAGCCTTGGCCAAGGTCTCCCATGGCTCCGGCTCCATCCAGGACGAGAGCTTCCACTGTCAGGATTCGGTGACGACCAATCTGTGCAGCTCGAACCTGCCACTTAGGCACTCCTGATTTTTTGGCTCTAGCAGGGATGCCCCTTTTGCCAATAAATCAGTTTCCTCCTTCTCTGCATCCTCTTCCCTTCTCCTTACATGGGTAATGTGTCCTCTCTGCTGGTCGACTCTCCCCTACAATGTGTCTTGGATCAAATATAGCACCCAGGCCTGGCCCACTCATCCCTTAGACAACCAAAGTAGATGGCCCCTTTTTGGGTCCCTGGATCCCTCCATTCTAAGGGATCTCTATAATTACTGTGAGCTTTCAGGATTCTTCTAGCCCTTCCAAAGGGCGCTCAACAGATGACACACAGTTCTCCTACTTTCTTGGCCTTAAAGGGATATCGGGCCTCTCCACAAAAGGCCCAAATAGCATGTAAAGAGGCCACATATCTCTCAAGGGAAAAAGGCCATTACAGTAGACAGAAAACAGCTTATTGTATCTATACCTACACCAAAGACCAAAGATGACAGTCACTTCCTCCTTCCAGGGTTCTATCCCTCCTTGTCTCTCCTTGAAAATCCTTCCATCTCTTTTCAGTCCTGCTCTCCATTAAACCCTGCCTCCCTCCTCCCATCTTCTCCCTCACATGAAGGGGTTAAAGTGGCAGGGTATGCTGTTGTTTCCCTGTCATCCATCACAGAGGCAAAACCTCTCCCACCCAATACCACCAGCCAACAAGCTGAACTCATAGGTGCCACAAGGGCATGCGAGCTAGCAGAGGGAAAAACCCTCTCCCTATATACAGATCTCCCATGCAGCCATTTGGAAGAAAGGGGGCTATTGACCACCAGAGGGACGGCAGTCATTAATTCCACACTTATTTCTGGCCTACTACAAGCCTCCAAGCTGCCTTCCCAACTGGGAATAATCCATTGCAAGGCCCACCAAACTGACTCCTCCCTTACTACTATGGGGAATTCCAAGGCTGATCAAGCGGCTCCATCAGCCGCCCTACAGAGCTTCACCTCCTCTCCGCTACTCTTCGTTACCACAGGGGATCGGCCCAAAGATCCCCACCAACTCTTCCAGTTTCTTCACTCTCTATTCCATTCTAGTCCACAGAGTCTCACTACTTTCTTTCACTCCCTTTTGACCCTTTCCCCACGCGATAAGACCCTCCTACAACAGATCGCTTCCACTTGTCAGATCTGCCAGAAAACCAATACCAATACTCCATTAAAACCCAAACCTTTCCCTTCTCATCAGGCCCAAGGTCATACCCCAGCTGCAGACTGGCAGATTGATTTCAACAACATGCCCCGAGTGAAAAACATAAAATATCTTCTTGTATTGGTAGATACTTTTTTGGGATGGGGTGAAGCAAACAGGTGATAAAGGACCAGACAGAGGGCTTGAGAAGCCAGGTCATCCTGCAGGTAACTTTGTTTGGCATGCCCTGCAGACCAGCCTGTCCTGCACCTAACACCCTCAATTCCACTCTTCATTCCTAGTCCAATCTAGCTCCCTCCCCTCTCTATTAAGGCTGCTCTTCAAACTTTCTCCTTAACTGGGTGTACCAGCTTGCTTCTCTCTTTGCCTTTCTCGAATGCGGCCAAGGGAGGATGGTGGCCCATTGTTACCATATTTCCCTTTGAGAGCAGTCAGGTCTCTCCAGGTTTTATGTAATGGTTACCCACCAATAAAAAAGCACCCCATGCCAACTGTCAAACCATCCCCAGCTCTATAAATATGCAGAGCTGTTCCTCAATAAATGGGCATTTGCTCCGACGACGAGCCTTGTTCGTTCTTTCAACAGCCAATGATGTTCCAGAACACAGGGAGTAGCTAGTTCTGAGAGCTAGGAGAGTCAAGGTTTTAGTTCAAGTCCAAAGGCAAGGGGGAAAAAAATGATGATCCCGCGGTGGTGCACACCTGTCATCCCAGCAGGTTAGGAGGCTGAGGCAGGAGGATGATGAGTTCAAAGCCATCCTCAGCCAAAGCAAAGTGCTAAGCAACTCAGTGAGATCCTGTCTCTAAATAAAATAGAAAATAGGGCTTGGGATGTGGCTCAGTAGTCAAGTGCCCCTGAGTTCAATCTCTGTTATCCCAAACAAAACAAACAACAGCAACAAAAAGGCAGTTGAGCAGGAAGAGTTACACCTACCCACTCACACTCTTGTTCTTTCCAGGCCTTTGTTTGACTGGACGCCTCCCACATCAGGAGGGCAGAGCACTTGACACAGTCTCCTGACTCACATTTTCACCTCATCCAAAAACATCCTCACAGACAAACCCCCCAAAATACTTGACCAACTATCTGGGCACCCCATGGTCCAGTCACGTTGACCCCCGTTCAATAATGATCAATCAATACTCTTTACTTTTAGTGTTGAGACTGCGTTTCAGCTTTCTCATTTTTATCAGAAGGATCAGAATTCCGATTCCATCCCCTTGGAGACATCATGACGAATAAACGAGATGTTGTTTAGGAGGGTGCTTAGCGTCTTTTAAAATATGGCTTCAGATATAGTCAAGACACAGGATTGGCCCAAATGACCTGTGGAGATTTTCTCTGCTTCTCTAATTCCGTGGCCATTGAAGGACATTGGTTGTAGGCTAAGCATTGCCTGTGGATTTGGAGATGCTCAAGAGAATAATAATTTCGACCCTTAAGAAATTTGCAACCTCATTAGGAGAATAGAATGTTCAAGAAGCCACACGGGCTTGGATGCCTGGCTGAGCTTAGTGGAGACTGGGTGGATGGCAGATATTGGCCAGTTGCTTGACCATCTTGTCTTCCTGGGCACCAAGGAAGATCAGATTTCCCAGGTTCCCTTGCAACTCCATGGGAACCACATGACCGGGTTTCAGCCAATGAACCGTGGGCCTCTCTTCGCAGGTTGTCCCGCGCTCCCTCTCCCTGCTCTTTGGCTGTGACGGGAGGTCACGCATCTGAGGTTGCAGCACCACACGATGAAGAGTCTGGATCCCTGAATCATCGCTTGGAAGAGAGCCACCAGAGAAGCACCCGATCTGCCCCTGACGATGAGGTCAGTGAGAAATAAACCTTGATTGTTGGAGGCCGCAGAGATGGTGGGTTAGTTTATTATGACCACCGGCAGTGCCTTCTGACATCCCACGGTCTGCCCTGCCAGAAACTGCTCTTCCTGTGTCTGTTTCAATCTACTAATGTGCACTGGAGTCTTCTGGGGACAACAGCAGAATGCCACCCGTCTCCATGACATGATCACATACAACGTAGCATGGTGGCAGGAAGAGAGGTTCCAAAAAGGATTAGGAAGAGACCATGGGAGCCTTTTCAGTAAACCCACTGGGGTGTGTGTAGGACGTGGGGTGAGTTCAGTGATCCTGGTGGCTCAGGCCCCATAGTAGTTCCTGGATTTTAGAGGAAAAGATTAGCTCTAAAAACATGTGTGGCTCTCACTTTTTTTGTCCCAGGCTTAGCTCTGTTGGGAGAGAAGCGTGGAGTGTTGAGGCAGGAAAAGTTTGGTCCCAAGTACCAGTGCTGAGGGGCCTGCAGAACAGGTGGGGGGTGGACCGGGCACAGCAGGAGGGGGGTCAGTGCCAGTCCTGGGAAGCTCTGAATGCTGAATATGTGTGCGATGTCATCACCTGGGGACTTCAATGCAAACGGGAATTTCCAGATGGGCATGGAGACCTTGGAGGGGAAGGGGGCTCTGCCGCTCCTGCAGGGAGAAGGGGCTGGGCTTGCATTGGAGCACACCAGCTGGACAGTCCTGGCCATCCTCGAGGGATGCTCTATGTCAGGCGGCCTGGCCATAAGTGCAGAGGAGCACCAGGGGAATTTACAGCCAAGAAGGCACCAGGCCACTGGTGGACTCGGCCTCGTCGCCTGAGGACACCAAGAGATGGATGGTGGCTGGAACTTTGCAATAACACCCAGCTGGTAGGAGCCCCTGATATCTCTTCCCTGCTCCAGACAGTTTGTCTTGGGACCCAGCGGTCACCCTCCTCCCCTGCCACCCCTCTGCAGGAAATTGCTGCCCTTCTTCCGCCCGGGGCCCTCTGTCTCTCAGTGATATTTTGCAGCTTAGAATGTGAACACAAAGGGGGAAATTCAATTTTTTTAAAAAAATATGTGGCTGTAACTGATTTATTAATAGGCCATAATGCTGGTAATAGGCAATCTATAAGTCTGTTCTTAAGAATTTATAGGGCAAATATTCTAGAACCATATTAAAGACACCACTCATAAACGCCCGCGGGCCTCCATCTATTAACTTAGGTGGTGGGAGAATATCATTATCTGCAGGAAAAACAAACACAGATCCACCCCCCAGCTCTGATTTCCTCAGATGCTTCAAAAAAGCACCCAGTAAGTAAGCAAATTGTATGACGTGCCGCAGGCGAAAGTGTCCTGTGCATAGAAATCAGATGCCGCTTTCTTAATAGATGTGCATGGGTTTCAGAAAGAGATTGAGGGCGGGGCAGGAGGGGGGTCAGGATGTCTCTGCTGCTGGGAGGGGGGTTGGCAAGAGGCAGAGGCAGGGAGTCAGGCTGAGCGTGAAGATCCTTTGGTTAATCATCTTTTAAGTAATTCTGAATATAAAAGTAAAATCTGTCCCCTATAGAATATTTGACAAATCTTCGCAAGTGTTAAAACATAAGGGGAAAACTGTTCAAGCAACCACGAACAGATTTCTTTGTGGAAGGAATCATTTCTTTTCATTTTTTAAAATTTATTTGTTCTTGTTAGATCTACATAACTGTAGAGTGTATTTTGCCATATCACACATACGTGGAATCTAACTTCCCATTCTTGGGATTGTACACGATGTGGATTTTCACTGGTGGTGTATTCATTAACATAGGAAAGTTACGTCCGATTTCTTCTACTGTCTTTCCTAATCCCATCTTCCCTTTCTTTCTTTCATTCTCCTTTGTCTCATCTAATGACCTGCTATTCTTTCCACCTCCTACTCCCGCCTGATTGTTAGAATCTGCATTTCCTAGAGAACATTTGACCTTTGGTTTGTGGGGTCTGGCTTATTTCACTTAGCATGATAGTCTCCAGTTCCATCCATTTACTGGCAAATGCCATAATTTCATTCTTCTTTATGGCTGAGTAATATTCCATTGTGTATGTACATACCACATTTTCTTTATCCATTCATATGCTGAAGGGCATCTAGGCTGGTTCCATAGTTGAGTTATTGTGAACTGAGCTGCTAGAAACATTGGTGTGTCTGCATCGCTACAGTATGCTGATTTTAAGTCCTTTGGGTATATAGTGAGGAAACCCCATTTGACTCCTTGGTCTATATTCAAAGGACTTAAAATCAGGAGTCATCATTTCATACAGAGAGGTGGGTGAGTCACTGGCATCAAAATGGCAGCAGAAACTCAATGAAAATGAAGACCTCCTTTAAAAAGGAAGATTCTCAGGCCCCATCCAGATGACTGAACCTGTCTCCTGAAGGCAGGCCCCTGGCACTTGTGTTTTAGCAAACTCTCCAGGGAAGTTCGACAGAGGCCTGCTGAAGTTTGAGCACTGGGGTTTTTTATGTGAAGGTAACTTCAATACTGGTTCCCAGATGCTAGCTCTCAAATAGGTGAGATAAGATCACCTGGGTATGACCTTGTCCTGTTAACCTACTTCTTCCCAGCCCTCCACTACTTTTGGATCCAACATACGAGTCTTTGTGTTTTTGCACTTGGCTTATTTTTCTTGTCATTATGATCTCCAGGTCCATCTATGCTGCCACAAAAGTTAAAATGGGACGGCGGGAGGGGGGCGGGAATGAATTCTGGTGTATTACTACACAGAACAGTTGTTGTGGTCAAGAATAGTGTGTAGCCTAGTTCAAAGTAGCCTGGAGAGAAGATGCTTAATGTCCCCAGCACAAATGACAGAGCTTCGGTTCCTCTTCAGATGGTATAAATCTTTTGCCTTGTACAAAGAAGCAAAAAAATGTTTGAGATGATCCTTAGCTTAAATAGCCTGACTTGATCATTAGCCAATGTGCATATGGAGTGAAACATCATGCTGTACCCCAGAAAGCTGTACAGTTATTATCTTTCAATTAGAAAAATTAAAAAAGAAAACCAAAAGACAAAAAAAAAATCACTGGGGGACAGAATTATTCATAATCACCAAAAGGTGAAAATCACCTACAGGTCCATCAGTGGGTGAATGGATTGACAAGTTGTGGTTTATCTATACAATATTATTTGTATAGATATTATTTGTATAGATATATTATTTGTCTGGCTGGGCACACAATCACGAGCCACCACACAGCTTGTAGATTCAAACAGCAACTCTTTATTCCCGAACTCACACCAGCCGTCTACAATCACGTTCTGGGGAAATCCACGTTCTCTGCCCAAATCCACCACCACTGGGCTTCTGTCTCCCAAAAAATACTGTCTGAATCCCGTGAGAACTCAAGGGGAACTCAGGCAGCAGGATACGCCCTATTCCCAGCAGGAATAATCTTAAACCTTAAACCTGGAACCTAAACTGGGAACGCCCTAAACACGATTATCTTAAAACCGGGAACACCCTAATCTGCCTTGGTCCTTGAGCAAGGTCACGTACATTCAATGTCACTGCAACATGGGGTACGCTGGCAAGGAAATTGTCATACCTACTTGGCTAATGGCTCCCAGCAATTATTATACAGTATTATTTGGTCTTTCAAAGGAATATGGCAGGTATGAACCTGGAAAGATAGTCATTGTGATAAGAGAGAACAGACAGAAGGAAATATATTGTGTGATTCAATTCGTACAAAATAATCAGAATAAGCGAAGCTGTAGACAGAAAGCACATCAGTGTTTGCCAAGAGCTGGTGGAAGGGAAGAGTGAGATTTGGACTTCCTTTTGGGGTGATCTTATAGCTTAGATAGGAAGTGTCTCCCCAAAATTCATGTTTTAGACAATGCAAGAATTTTCAGAAGTGAAATGATTGGGTTATGAGAACCTTAACCTCAATAGTGGATTAATCCACTGATCTGGATTAACTGGGTGCTAACTATAAGCAGGTAGGGTGTGGCTGGAGGAGGTAGGTCACTGGGGGTGTCCTTTTGAGGTTTAGGTTTCGTCCTTGGTGAGCAGAGTTCTCTTTACTATCCGATTGCCATTTCCTGAGCTGCTTGCCTCCTCCACACCCTTCTGCCATGATGATCTGCCTCACCTTGGGCCCAGAGCATGGAGTCGGCCATCTGTGGATGGAGACTTCTGAAACCATCAGTGCAAAGTAAACTTTTCTTCCTCTGTATTTTTCTTGTCACATCTTTTGGTCACAGTGCAAAAAACAACAACAACAACAACAACAAAAAAAAAAAAACCTGACTTAAATAGGTGATGAAATGTTTTGGGACTAGACAGGGTAGAAGTTGTACCACATTGTAAATGTGCTTCATGACACTAAAGATACTTTCAATGACTGATTGAAAAATCATGTGAATTTAACTTCACTAAAAAGTTAATCTGCAAAAAAAAAAAAATCATTTGACAAATCCAAAAAGAAAAAATCCAGATTTTCTGGCTCTGTACCAGGAGATTTTGCTTTAATATACCTTTTAAAAGGCACCTCCTCAGCTCCTTCTTAGGGGAGGCCAGGTTTAGATGCCTCTGAGCCAGAAGGAAAGCTGCAAATATCCAGGGGGAGGAAGGATCTGTCTAAGCCACCTGGTGTCCCTTCCTGTTCTCTGCCTCCTAGCTCTCTGTTATAGCCTGAATGTCTGTATGCCCCGCCACCCCACATTCATATTTTGATGTGTTTGGAAGTGGGACTCTTGGGGGGTAATTAGGTTGAGATGAGGTCCTGAGAGTGGAGCCCTCATAATGAGATGAGTGTCCTTGTAAGAAGAGGAAGTGAACAGATCTTTCTCTCTCATGACCATGCAAAGAAACAGTGAGAAGGCAGCGGATGGCCCGTACCCAGAACCAAATCTTCTGGCACCTTGATTTTGGACGTCTCAGTCTCCAAACCGGGAGAAAAAAACTGTTTCTGTTGTTTAAGGCACTCAGTCTATTTTGTTATAGCAGCTGGAGCTGACTAACACGGTCTCCTAAGACCACTGAGCCGCTCCAGGACAGGGTCCACACCTTATTCATCCAGGGGTCTCCCACATGGGTCCACACAGTAGTGACTCCTTCTCCTTCTAGGGTGGAGACGCATCTTCCATCAGCAGATGGCTTCTCCTCTCCCCACCGTTTGTAAAACAACAGTGATAAAAGCAGTAGGGCATTAACCGTGTGGTTGGTTGAGCATTTACTATGTCCAAGGCATTGTGTTCTTCCTCACGTCAATCTTCTTTGATCCTTAAAACTGACGGACAGAGACTGCTGAAATCATCTGCATTTTACAGACCGACAAACAGAAGCTCCAAAAGCAATCTTCCCAAAGTCAAAGATGAAGCAAACCTCGCCTAAGCTTATCCCTACCTTCTAAATCTATTTGTAACCCGCTACTGCTCCTGCGGCCATCCCTGGACCCTGGTCGCTCCCTTAGCACTGTGGTTCTCCAACATCCATTCATTCAGGAGACTGCGGGGCTTGAACCAAGTCCTGGCTCCTCGGAGATGAAGGAATGGGACCAGATGCCTGCATGGCTGGAGTCGGAGCTCTGTGGCTCGTGCACTGAGTAGCACCCACATTCACTGGGGTGACCTCTCCCCATTAAATACAGTACAGTGGGGCTTAACTGGGGGCTCTGCCCTGGCCTGGCCATCTGCCATCCTCTCCCTAGAATTTGACTCTGGGCAGAGGGACAGGGGACCTTAGAGGATCTGAGGCCCCATTTCTGTCCCACCTGTGGTGTCAATGCCCAGGTTCGAGTCCCCAGGTCCCTGGAGCATCTGTGGCTCATTGCTCAGGCCCAAGCTCCCACCTCACCTGGATTTCAAAGCTCTGACGTTCTTCCCATAGCCTCCCACTTGGGGCTATCGGGGATGTCACTCACCACCAGGAGCTCTGTCCTGGGTCGGTGAGTGACATGGGCTCTGGGGCACCCAACTCAGCCAGTCGAGGACAGGAAGGCCTTCCGGAGGAGGTGACACCTGAACTGGATCTTGAAGAGGAAGAGGAGTTGGTCAGCTGGGACTGCACGCAGCAGGCACAGGCAGAGGGAACCGGCTGCCTGGGGACAGCAACGTCAGTTAGTCTTATGGGGCAATTTTCTGCCATCATCCCTATAACGATCCCCTGAGCTGTCACCACTGGGCTTCTGTAGAGAAGACTCTGAGGCAATATGACCTGCTGGGGCCACGTGGTCAGCAGTGGTGGGGAGGGGGATGGCACCTGGGTCGCTGGGCAGAGCTTGCACTAGGAGATCAGCCTTTTGTTCCCACAGAGGAAGTCAGGAGGCCATTCTGGTAAACTGGCCGCGTCCCTCTTGGGCAGTGGCTTTTCTGGTCACGTGAGCCCCATTTCTTGCCAGTCTGCGAGTTTCTCAGAAAGGGCTCTCCTCTCTGCTGGCAGGTGGACCTGATGGCTAAGCCGCCTTCTGCATGAATCAATCCCTGTCCCCCAAGTAAAAGCCAGAGTTCTAACTGCGGCCCTCTAGACTCCATGTGATCTGTTTCTCCACATTATTCCTCTGACATCAGCCACTACTCTACACCCTTGTTCTCTTGGATCCAACCATAACAGTCTCTTATCTGTTCTGTGAACAAGGCAAAGAGGCAGGTTCCTGCCCCAGGGCCTTTGTACTGCTCATCTCTTCACCTTGAATGCTCCTTAGATATTACATGGATCACTTTCATTTCCTTCAGTCCCTTACTTCTCTATCAATGCCTCACCCTATTTAAAATTTCAAATCCCCCCACTATACAAATACAAATATTTTATGTCCTCCTGCTTTAAATGTTCACCTTAGCAGTCTTTGCTAACAAATCATCTATCTTTTACTTATTCTCCCTATTATCATTGTTTTCGGTAGACTATACACTCCGTAAGGGAGTGTCGTCTGTTTTGTCCAGTGCCCAGACTTGGCACCCACTAGTTGTTCAATGATGTATGTTAAAACTAACGGAATGAATGAGGGGGGAAACAAGTCGATTTTTACATGTTTCCTAAAATGCTGGGCAGAAATGCTATCTTGTCTTAATTTTTTATTTCCTTGTTGACTAGAGGTGATGTTGAGGTCTTTTTTTTTTTAATATTTATTTTTTTTTAGTCGTAATTGGACACAATACCTTTATTTATTTTTATGTGGTGCTAAGGATGGAACCCAGGGCCTTGCACGTGCTAGGCGAGCGCTCTACCGCTGAGCCCCAGCCTGATGTTGAGGTCTCTGTATGTATTTATTGGCCATTGGTAGTTCCTCTTCTGCAAACTGCCAATCAATTCCAGAGGACATTTCCTGGGAGGACAATGCTGGAGAGATCCGGGGACTCCCAGGACAGATGTGTGTCTGGGACTTGGAAAGGTTGAAAGGGAACCCTGGAGAGCAGTCGGGGACCCGCGCAGTCCCCTGTGCGCCCTCCTGCTTCGGTCCTCTGGACAGATGGAGCTGCTCTGCGGTTGGTCCAGGTGCGGCAGGAAAGGCAGCTGCTAATCTCTCCTCTGCTCCAACCTCGTTCCCAGGGACTGGAACCTGATTGGCTCACGTGGAGGCGGTGCTCATCCCTGGTCCAATCAGCAGCAGCTGTGGTTACATTCTACTGATCAATCAGGGAGCTGGCTGCGTGGGATTCTGGGTGAAGCGGTTGCAAGATTCCCTTTTAAGCGCGCCTCCTGCAGGGCGTGCGTGGCCAGGTGCTTATGCGCGCAGGTTGGATAAGCTGATCAGCGTCTGGGGTTCTAAATGCTTGATGTGGGATTTCCACCTTGACTTCATAATCAGCTAAATCTCCTTTGTTTTGAATTAAAGAGACAGTTGACAATGCTTTAGCAAAATTGCAGAGAGGTATTTTTTCCCCAGAGAGCGCGCGACTCTTTGGAAATCTTAAATGCTCACGTTTTATTGCTATTGGAACGACAGCCAACGGTGCCAACTGCAGCAGCTAGTCTCAGACTTCCCTGCGGCAGACTTGACTTCTGAGTTCTTCTGAGAAATATTGGAGGAAGAATGACTTCATTTGTTTAGAATGCATAGGGACCTGGGACCCTGTGACTCTTCCTCTCTCCTTGAGCGAATGCATCTATCTGCACGAGAGCCTGTTACCCAGCCTGGGAAACATAAGGCTAAAGAGACCAAGAGTCCGTTTTCCTCCTCATGCTCTGCCGGTCAAGTCTCCTTATGGAGGCTCTGTTAGGGATCAGTAAAAGGGCGGTCACTCATGCCCCGACCCGAGGGAAACTGGGGCATGCATGGCCCATAGACATTTAGATAATATTCAGATTTCCCATGATCATCTGCTACAGGAGACGCTAGAGGATTGCAATCGCTGGTGGAAATGGGAGGAGATGCTGCTGATGGTCTGGGGAGATGAGAGAAGGTGACCAAATGTCACGGGGGCTCAGGAAACAGCCCAGAATGTTCGTCCCAGAGTGGGGAGAGCTTCCTGCTTGGCCCCAATCCTGATGTCCTGGGAGGATCCCAAGCAATGGATTCTCTCTCTGGAGAGCTTCCCAAGCCTCCTTGGTGAAAGTGGGAAAGATGACAGGGGACATATGTATCAGGACAGTCTTCTCTGAGCAGGATGGGTTTTTCCTCTGGATGTCTGCTTTCATTATGAGTGCTCTCCCCCACTGTCTGGTTTGTACTGGTTGCCATTGGCTGAGCCTCTCTGTGCACCAGAGAGCTTGTCAGGCACTTTGCGTGTGCCATCTTGCTTCATCCCAGGAAGTTGGAATGACAGTACGTCTCCATGTGAAGACACAAAGTCTAGACCTCAGAGAGGTTGAGTAATTCACCCAAGGTCACCCAGCCTGGAAGGGACAAAGCTAAACCAATCACGGTCTGCTAAGGACAGAAGAGGTATATGCTTTCTTTATTTCTGGAAGGATTCGAATAACCAGCTCCTTGTATTGGCCAGCACTCAGGATCAAGCACAAAATTCTTCAGAAAGAAAAAGCTTAGTATAGCCAAGACAAAGCATGCTGGGAGGAAATGGTAAGAAGTGCATTTCAAAAGAACATAACAAGGTTTTTTTTTTTTAATGTGTCTCTTTTCATTGTTTTTCTTTCTCCCTCATTATGAAAGCAATTCATGTTCATTGTGGAAATTTGGAAAACACAGAAAAGTATAAAGAAGAAAATAAAAAATCATCCTAATCTTATTACACAAAGAAAATTTCTGTTAACATTTGTTTTATATCTTCTCAGCCTTTCTTATATACCTAAATGTACATGTATATATATATTTTAGCATAATTGGGATTGTCCTGCCAAATTGCCTTCCAGAAAGGTCGAACTCATTTACATCCCACCAGCAGGGTTTGAGAGCTTCCCTCACCCCAGCCAGCAGAGAGGGCTGGGTGTTTCTGTCTTTGCTAGTTGAATAAGTTTAAAAGTTGGGATCATTTTCTTTCCATTTGCATTTTTGTTTTAAATTTCTAGAAACGCTAAGTTTTTTTTTTTTTAATCCAAAGCTTCTTAGATGCACACGTTCATTCTACTGAGAATTATTCGCTTGTCTTTTGCTAATTTTCTTTTATTGGTGTTTTATTTTTTATGTTATTGATTCATTAGGGCTCTGTTGCATCTATGACAGAGTTTTTTGGTTTGTTTGGGGTAATTGAGGATGAGCATTTCTCCTCTTTTTTGTTCCTAGTTATTCCAATTTCTTTTTTAAGAAATCGATGGCTTGGTTTTCTAATTTAGGGGGTGAGCACAAAAAGATTTCCGTTTCTAAATCTTGGCCAAACACACTGATATCTTCCTTATGATGAAGTGTAAGAATATGGATTTCAGACTTGACCCTACTGATGAGTTAACCAGTGCCCCCCAACTTTCGATAGCCTGGTGGCCCTCCAACATCACTACCAATGTGGATGATCTAGGGTTGTTTTTTTTTTTAAATCGAATTCCTAGAATTACCATTCTAAGTCAATCTGAAAATCAATGCAAAATCAAACTAATGCAAAATCTAACCACTACCCACCTCCTCAGCCAAACCAGCTAATACTAAACTAAAAGGGGGCCTCTTCTTGGAGCAGAAGATAGGGTGTGGTGAGCCAGGGTGTCTTGGGCCGGTGGGGAGAGGCCTGAATGCTCTGGAGGAGGTAGATAAACTCTGCAGAAGAGAAGGGCACCAAGGCAAGTCATTTGGAGAAGAAAAAGGAAAGAGAAGATAAACCGTGGCCAAGTCTGGTTTCATCATCTGTCTTTTATTCATGAGAAAACTGAGGACCAGAGAAGCTGAGCCAGTTGTCCAAGGTTACTCAGCAATCTGTAGATCGAGTCACACATTCTGATTTTTAAAGAAAAGAGGGAGACATTCCCTGGACATTGTGCCATTCATTTGTCTTGGGAGCATGCTCAATGGGGGTCTCTCCTTTAGGGGTATTTTTGTTTTGTTTTTGGGTACCAGGGATTGAACTCAGGGGCACTTAACCACCGAGCCACATCCGAGCTGTTTTTTATATATATTTTTATTTACAGACAGGGTCTCACTGAGTTGCTTAGGGTCTCTCTAATTTGCTGAGGCTGGCTTTGAACTTGTGATCCTCCTGCCTCAGCCTCCTCAGCCACTGGGATTACAGGTGTGCATTTCAGGGTCATGACTGCATTTTGAACAACGAAGAAGGTGGAATAGGTGAGTTCTCTTTTCTCTATCTTCGCCTGGAGTGGAGAAATTTATAGAAACAGCTACTCAATGTGCTATTTTGGGTACTTGTGTCTGGAGCGGCCCAAGCAGTTGGAGGTTGATTGTAGATGATGCTGTTATTATTATTATTTTTTTGAAGGATGTAGATTTGCAGACTTGTGAGCCACCGAGACCGAGGCAAACTTCCCCGCCCGGGGTCTTGTGGTGGGCAAAGCCCAGGGCCTGGTCAACTGGGAGCCACCCTGGAGCATGCGCGCTCACTGGACTGGCTGCCGCCTTCCCTGTAACCTTAAGGAGCAGGTCCCGGGGGCTTTGCTCCTATTTTCCAGAGACTGAAAACCGAGTCACACAGCCGCACCTAGGCAGCTCAAGGTCACCCAAGTTGATAAGGGTGAAGTCCTCAGTGGACCCAGCAGGAGATCCCCACGCCCACTGCCACCCACGGCCACCCACGGCCACCCAGGCCTCTGCCTTCCCACTCTGCCCTCCACCTGGGCGCTACTCCCTGAGCCTCTTCCTCATCAGATGGCGGCTGCTCCGGCTCTTGCGGGTAATTACTAATCAGCTGAAGGCAATCAAGCTGTCTTGCCATCGCTGGCTTCCTCTCCTCCTCCCCTCCAGGGACACCTTTCCGGGAGGAAGGTGACTCCTTTAGGAATTCAGATGAACATCAGCAATGGCGCTGGGGAGGGGGCCGGGGTGATAGCGCATCTCACTCCCATGCAAATCGCGGGTGAGGAGCTAGTTTGCTCTCTGCTATTTTAAGGGGCCCCATTTAGCATAATATTTGCATCATTTGTGTCTTACCCGATAATTAGGAGGAGAGACAGATTCTTCTTGTTCCCAGACTAAGGGCATTGGGGTGGAGAATAAGGAAGCCCTGGGGACTCTCAGCCAGCACAGCCTTTAAAAGTGACTCCCTGCAGACCCCCCTCTCTTGCTAACATCCCCCCAGCGTGGGACATTTCTGGGCCGGGTCATGGCTCTCTGTGTGGCTTCAGGGAGCCTGTGAGCCCCCTGAAACCCTAAGCAGAATTCTGTTTATGGAATTGTTTGCAATTTTTTCCCTCTAGGGGGAAGGTCCGTGGCTTCCACCTGTCTGAGAGGTCTGTGGGGTAGGTTTGGCTTCTACACCAGCCATGGACCGTGCAGTCCACTTTTCCTCCCAAGAGCTGCCCATGGTCAAAGCCACGGCGGCTGGGCTCTGCAGGGATCCGCGTGTCAGCCAGTGATTCCATCCCTTCTCCGTGGCTTCTCCGGAGTCAAGGCTGAGTAAATTTAAATGCAAAACACCATTAGGCTTCATCAAAAGGCTTGTCACCTCTGGCCTCTGTGCCAGAGAGCGATTATTAAAAGCCCCTTGACACGGGGCCCAGGAATGACCAAGCCTTCCCCGGGGCCGGCCTCCTCTCTAGGACCATCAGTCGGGAGACGATGGTCACGCCCACGAGGGCGCAGCTCAGCCCTGTGACACCAAACCTGTAGCTGGCGTAGGGCGCTGGGGGTTAGGATAAAGCACCCAGTTCTCCACATTCCCCAGGTCTCTGGGTGGAATTCCGTGGTCATCTAAGATCACTCCTTGTCTGTCTGACCATCCAATCCTCAAGCCGGACTTGAAAGCCTCGTTCTGTTTCACTATTCCTCTGGACAGTGCGACTCCCTGAGAGTTGTTCGCCATTCAGCCTTTGAAGGTCTAATTGGTACCCTGGACACACTTTGGAGATGGACACGGCCAGGTTTATACTTCTGCTGCCTGTTCACTGTGTGACCTTGCAAAGTTATTTAACCTCTCTGAGCCTCAGTTTCCCTAATTGGAAATGGGGATGGTGTGGCAGCCGCGGTTGGTTTCTTATCCAGTAGCCATGATCCAATTCTCTTGCTCATGCTCACCTGTCACTACATATTCCTAGCCAACAGTGACCATGTGACGGAGCTTTGGCTAATTTTTTAAAAAAATTTTTTCATCTGTTGATAGACACCTGGGCTGATTCTATATCTTGGCTATTGTGAATAGTGCTTGTGTTCTCACTTTCAAGGCTGTCTGTCATGTGGGGTTGTGATGTCTGGAGCCACAACAGCTATCTTGTGACTATGAGTCAATGTACCTATAAATAGAAAGTCAGCACTGAGAATGAGAGAGGGATTTAAGAACCTTGATTCTTGATGATGTCCTCCAGATGCTGGACCAACAACGGGGCATCTGGTTTCCTTGTTCAGAGTAGCCTTATGGCTCAGACCTTGGTAGACTGGATTCCTGTTACTGGCAGCTGAAGGCATTTATAGATGATATATCAAGCCCAGTCTCACAGGTTGTTGGGAAGCAGAAATAAGATTGGGTGTGAGGACTTCCCTGCACAGTCCCGAGGACATATTGGGCATACAGTAAAAGCAGCATTTACCATTGGAAAGAAGAGATTTGCCCAGGGACATCCAGGTGAGACTTGAAGAGACGCTGGAAAATTTGTGTTTAACATTTGTCCTTCTTGTCCTCGCCTCCTACTTGGAAGGATATTGGCACTGATGGGAACTTGAGATCTTGGTTCCACCTAACCAACCCCTGCCATTTTATAAACAAGAAAATTGGCCTTAGGATGAGAAAGTGACCATGCGAAGGCCACCGGGCATGGCCTCCAGCCACCCAGCCACCCTCAGGATGCCCCCCACCCACCGACAGAGGAGGCAAAGGTGGGAGGCCACGCCTGGTGGCCGGTACCCTGTGCCCATGGGCTCACGGGTCTGTTCCTGAGTGATTCAGGGAGTATTGGCCGAGCCCACCATGAGCCAGACCCCAGTGGACATCACCACGGCCAGAGAGTGAGTGACCCCCCCCCTCCCCGTCCCTCCTGGTTTCTGAGTTCAGTTGTCACATGTTGGCATTGATCTGGGATCCCTTTGTCACCGGGGACACTGTTCCATTTACATGCAAGGAACCTGGCTGTACCCGCTGCCAGGACCACTCCCTGGAGAGGATCTCCTTGCCTGGTGACATGGTGACAGTCCGGGGAAGGGCCATGCGGGTCTGACTTACTGGCAGTGGAGGGGCTGCCCTGGGATGGAGCTCGGAGTATAAAGATTGGGAGTGGAAAGACCTAAGCATGGGACAGAAGCGGGGGGCTGGGGCTGAGGGTCATGGTGGAGGCTGGGAGGAGGGGGAGAACCCGGCTCTTAGTCACAGAGGCCTGTGTTCAAATCCTGCCCCGCTCCTTCCTAGCTGGGTGTCTCCGGTGTCTGTGTCTCGGGTGAGTCTAAAAGAGTGGTTGAGATTAAATGAGATGCTATAGTTAGAGGCATGGGTGAGGATTGGGGTACAGGTGAGTTCTTGGGAAGGGGGTCCCAAGAACTCCAAAGGAGAGACCAGAGTGTAGACCAGGGAAATCGGGGAGTCGGGAGGAAGGCAGACGTGGGGGCCCTTCCCAGATGCATTTGTGATTAGTGGCTGCGTGACAAGGTCCCATGAGGCTTAGCAGTTTAAGCAACTCTGTGTTCAGTCCCTTGGCCGATGTCAGCCTGCACGGGGGCTGCAGTTAAGGCGCTGAGAGACTCGGGCCCAGGGGCAGCTGGAGGAGCAAGGAGAGGAATAAGGAAAGGTAACGACTGCCTGTCCCTTCCTTTATCACAGCCACCTGGTTCAGTGACCAGAGAAGTTAGCAGTGAAGGTGAAAGTCAAAGCTGTCTTGTTCAAAAAATATGCGAGGTTTGGGCTCAGGCAAGGTGTCCTGGGGATGAACTGGAGCTTAACTTAAAACCCCAGGTCTCAGGTCTCTTCTATCATCTATGAAGAAACAAAAGCTCAGAGTGGTTAAGGAACTTGCCTAAGATCACACAGCCAGGAAATAGTAGAGTCGGGAGTTAATGTGACCTCAGGTACACTATGTGCATCCTGGTAGGCTGTCAAGAACTCTGTGACCACGGTCACGCGGCAGGGAACGTTACGCTGGTTTTCATAATGTCTTTGTCATGGTTCTCTTTGCTGCTCCTAGCCCTCTTAGTAAAAGCACATTTTTCATTCTCTTGATTCATTCTTCATTTACTCAGCAGGGTTTCCAGAAGGCTTAGTGTGGGCCAGGCACCATTCAGGGGGCTGGGGACGCTGCAGGAGTGACACAGACGAGCTGTCTGTGTGGCGCTCAGGTTTGCAGGGAGGGGAGGGACAGCGGACAGCTGAGTTAGCGATATGTGAGAAGACGGCAAGTGGACCCGGGTAAGGGCAATTGGTGGCCAGGATGTGGGGGAATGAGCCAGGAGGCTCATTCTGGGGGAGAGCGTCCAGGCCTGTGGGAACCTCAGGGCAGGCAGGTGGCCATGGCTTGCTGGCTATGGTCAGGGGCTGGGAGGACAAATCAAGGGGAGAGTGGAAGAGACTGGGCCCCCACAGGCAGAGCCACTGTCCAGAGCGGCTGTTCCTCTGAACATGTGCCCATGGGGACTCACCTGAGGGTTTTGAGAAGGGTGACCAAATTAGATCCATGTGTTTTTAAGAAAAAACACCTCATTGAGAATGGGCTGTAGAAAGGCAGAACAGTCTGTGTGTATTTTGGGGGGGGGGCTGCTGTGACAATCCAGGTGGGAGATGGTGACCGCTGGCCACATTCTGGACCCAGAGACCAGGAATTTCCAGCAAGCCTGAGTTCGGGACTCGTCTTCTGTAACTCGACCCTTCGACATGGAAGGAAACCACTGAGACCCCCGACTCCTCCTTGAGGCTGCACCACCCGACATGCTGGCACCAGGAGTTACCGCCAGCAACATCGTCAGACTCTCCGGAAGGGAGGCCAGCAGAAGCTTTTATCTTAATTGAGTTACAAGGGGCACCAGCACCATCCTTCTTCTCCAATTAACTTGGGGGAGCCTCTGAGGCTGGGGGTGGAAGGGAAGACAGCCCCAAGCCGATAAATATGGATCCAAACAGACGGGATGGAGTCTCCGAGGACTCATCAGACAGGAGGAGGGAGGGAGAGGAGCCGTCAAAGATGTTTGGGTGGAGCAGAGTGGAGAAGGCTGTCCTATAGTGGGGGGTTGATTTAGGGGTCACCCCAGTGGTGACCATAAGCCTGACTTCATGCCACCACCCCAGTCTTGGGATCTTGTTGGGCTACCAGGCTGGCCAGGATGTCAGGGTCCAGGAATCTCCTGGTGGCTGCAGGTGGGGTGACGTATGCAGGCTGTCACAGCTGGGTGGGACATGGCGGTGTCTCTGTCTGCATATACGTTAGATTCCACGGTGGCCATCTGGAGAGGATCTCCCAGGGGGCAATCTGTCCAGGCAGCCGAGGAGAAACCACCAGGGGTCTCTGTCCAAGGTGCTGACTTCTCGAAGTCTCTGGGGGCCCCTTCTTGCTGCCTCTATTCCATTTCCCTCAATATTTACTGAGCCCCTGTGACCCCTCGTCACGCCCACGATCCTGTTGGAGTATTTTGCAATTTAACAATGAGTGAAATCGCCCCCAATCTCTGCCTTCCCCCACCCCCCAACCCTTAGGTTCTGGTGGGCGGAGGTGGCTCCGAATAGAGAGAAGCAGGCTGCTCCTGCCACCGTGTCCTTAGCAAATTTCCTAGGAGGAGGCAAAAGCTCTTTGGAGAAAATAAAGCCGAGGATCGGAACCGGGAAGGCAGTTCGGGTGGTGCCGGACTAGGGGGGTCAGCGGAGGCGTTGCTCATGTTTCCCATCAAATTGCTGCTTTTTCCTGCTGGTGCTCTTGCTTAGGGTGCCCTTTCTCTTTCTAGCATCTTCTTACCCTCAAGAGCTGTCTCTCCCCTCTTCAAAAAGACCCTTAGGTACACCCTGTCTCCCTCAGAGCATTGGCCATGGCTGCCGCCGACAGGAAGTAATGGACCTTCCCAATTAACATTCCCACCGTCTCATCTGCGTCTCTCTCTCTCTCTCTGGTTCTTTTTATTTTCTACTGCGTTTCTGTGATTGCTTTGGCCTCCAGCTTGGTTCCTTTATTCGTCCGGGAGTCCCTATTTTTTTTAGTTAATTTGTGTGTGTGTGTGTGTGTGTGTGTGTGTGTGATACTGGGGATTGAACCCAGGGACAGTCTACTATTGAGTCACATCCCAGTCCTGCTCCCCTCCCCCCATTTTTTATCTTATTTTAAGGCAGGGTCTCACTACGTTTCCCAGATTGGCTTTGAACTTGGGATCCTCCTGCCTCAGCCTCCTGATAGCTGGGATTACAGATGTGCCCTCCCAATTCCTGGCTAATCTGCAAGCTCTACAAGTAGAAATTGTGCTTTGGTGGTTAAGATCATGGTGTCTGGCTGGGCACGGTGGTGTGAGCCTGTAATAACAGCAGCTCAGGAGGCTGAGGCAGGAGGATCACAAGTTCAAAGTCAGCCTCAGCAACTTAGTGAGACCCTGTCTCTAAATAAAATATACAAATGGTCTGGGAATGTGGCTAAGTGGTGAAGCACCCCTGGGTTCAATTCCTGGTACCCACCCTCCCTCTCCCCCCAAAATAATAGTGTCTGGAATCAGACCCACCTGAATTCCAATCCTAGTTCCTCAACGTATTAGCTGTGAGACCTTAGGCAAGTCAACTCGTTTTGGTGGACTTTGGTGTCTTGGTCTGCAATGGAGGTAATAAGTCACCTGAGCCAGGGTGATGCTTTGGTAAGTAAACATTAGTACATGTAAGGCATTTAGCAAGGTTCTTGAGACGAGGTTAGCACGCAAGGAATGGCAGCCAGCATTGGGTCCTGACGCCCATCCCGGGTGCTGGCATAGAGTTTTTATCCTATAAATGAGCCTGAATTTGTAACTCGTTCAAAGAGTGGTCTGCCACCACCTGTGCAAGAACCGAGACAGGTAGCCGAGGTCAGGAACCTCAGTTTGAGACAATGTTCTGGATGATTCTTGTACACACTATAATATTAGGGCCACCAAAGAACAGGTAGAGATAAAGAACATCAACTCGGCAACCAGACTTTATGAGTTTCAATCCTGGCTTTGCCATGGACAAATTGTGTGGCCTTTGGGGAGCCACTCACCATCACTTTACCCTGTATTATGGGAGGTGTCCCCCAAGAGCTCTCGTGTGAGACAATGCAAGAAGTTTGCGGGAGAAATGATTGGGTTATAGCCTTAATCTAATCAACCAATCAACCCCTGATGGGATAACTGAAGTGGTAACTGGCTAGAGGCAGTGGGTCACTGGGGCGTGGCTTGGGGGTCTATATTTGTATCTGGAGAGCGGAGTCTCTCTCTGCTTCTTGATCACCAAGTGAACTGCCTCCCTCTGCCACACTCTTCCACCATGATGTCCTGCCTCGCCTCGAGCCCCAAGGAACGGAGTCTGCTGTCTGTGAATCGAGACCTCTGAAACCATGAGCCCTTTAATAAACTTCCCCCCTCAACAGTCGTTCTGGTTGGGTCCTTTTGTCACAGTGGTAAATATGTGGATTACAACATGCTGGCTTTTCCCTCCGAAGCTCTGAAACTTGAGAATGATACTCCTAGTAGCTATTGCATAAAGATTTTGTTTTTGGAAAACATGCATGCACAAGAGATAATAACTATTCTAAGATACATATACGAGAGAGGGAGTGCTGTTCTCGGCTGCGTGCACAGAACAGGGCCTGGCATATGGAGGGCCCAGCTCTTCTCTGGCTTGTGAGCAGCCTCTGTGAGCAGCCAGCGTCCCCAAGCTGGACCGGGGGGCTCCTGAGCTCTCTGCAGAGGCTCCTCGCCTGACAGCCTTGCTTTGCTCTGTGTGCACAGCTGTTCCAATGACACGAACCTCAGACAGAAAGAGAATGAACGCCAAAGAGAGCCCCCAGCACTGGCCCTGCTGCTGTGGCTGCTGCTGGTAGGAAAATCGCATCTTTGCTGCTCTTTAAAGAACTCCTCGGGCAGCTGCGCACACAGCTGTTCACCTCTCCACTGCAGGCAGAGAGCAGGCAGGCGCCACCAAGCCTCAGAAAGACACGCTCATGCCACAGGCCCATGATGGCTTCTCTCGCTAGTCTCTCCTGCTCCTTAATTTTTCTCCAGGGAGGTAATGGAGTGAGAGACATCTTCTTAGATCTAGTTGCCTCTGGAGGGGAACTCTAGGGACAGAAGCCCCAGGAAGGGAGCATTGCTGGGGGTGGGGGTGAGAAGGGGATGAGAGAGAGAAGCTGGGAAGGCAGCAGTGTGTGTTGATTGCATTCTATCCCGGAAATAGCATCTTGCTGTGTGACCTTGGGAAAGTCACTTCACCTCTCAGATTCTTATTTCATGAACAGCGGAGAGTCATAGCATGAGTCAGAGATTTGGAACTCAATCTATGTAGATTGGAGCACTGGCTTCAGTGTGACCTTGGACAAGTCTTTTCCCTTCTATGAATTCTTAGTTTTTCTCTATAGAAAGACAGTGTATAGGGATATGTTGCCTGTGCACCCAGTGGATGTCACAATACATCCAATAGGTGTCCTCCATTGTACCCAGGGAGACTCAGCTGCCTCCTCCCCCTGAGATCAGGGCAAATTTCTGAGAGAAATTTCCCCCAGAGTAATCTTGGTCCACTTTATGCTTCAAATATAGCCCTTGCTGCTCTGCCACTGCAACTTATTTTTAAAACAGACAACTTTCTTTCTCTTCCTCTCTCCCTGCTCCTCCCCAATCTCAGGGAAAACAGGATTACCATTCTTCCCCATCCTAGGCAGAGTTATCTGTCCCCAGCATCCACCCACCATAGGAACGAAGTCACCCAGACTTTGGGGATGGTACCAGCAGATCTCAGAAATGACTGTCTCCCAAATTAACAAGCGAATTACAACTGCAACCAAGAACAGGTAGAATGTAGCCTGTGAGTCACCTCCATAAGAGCCCCCTGTTCCTGCTGATGGGCAGAACCGCAGCCTTGGGACAGTGTTTCTCCTTTGCTAACAAAGCAATGATACTTCTTTTTCCTTTTTCTCAAAAACATGTCCTTGTTATTGGACTGGCATCGGGGACAGGGACCGAGCTTTCGGAAACAGCAGAAGAGGGGCTGCCTTACTAAGGACATCACTGTTTGCAGAGGGACCAGTCTTCCACACGCATCCTGCCTCATTTCCCAACACTGCTCCGGACAGTGCAGAGGGGAAGGGCGTGTCTCTCATCCATCAAGCCCAGCCTGCCGTTGGAGGGCATCAGGGCACTTCAGTGCCACCGTTGAGACAGGAGGCTCAGAAACGGCCAACTCCCAATCCTCCTCTGTGGCTTTTCCATGTGCAAAGTTGGGAAATCGCTCAACTTTTCTGAGCTGCAGATCTCTACCTTTCAATGGTGGATAATCATAACACCTCACAGTGTGGTTGAGGATTAAAAGAGATGAAGTGCCCAGCGCTTGGCACATAATAGGTGCTCAGTGAACAAATGCTGGTTCTCGCTCACATGTTTATTTTCTGAATGGGACAGCAGGGCAGCCTTGCTTGTCGGGTTTGCCAAGAGATGGTGTAGCCACCGAGGCCGAGAGCTGGATGTGCGAGGCATATTGGAAAACTTCCGATTTGGGATATCCCTTGTGGGGACTGAGACTTGCTGGTATTGTGTGACAGACGCGTCCTTCACTTCTCTAAATTTAAACTTTCTCCTCTTTAAAACGGGCATGGCTGGGTGCGATGGTGCACACCTGTAATCCCAGTGGAGTCAGGAGGCTGAGGAAGAAGGATCGTAAATTAGAGGCCAGATTCAGCAATTTAGCGAGGCCCGAAGCAACTTAGACCCTGTTTAAAAAAAAAAAAAAGAGGCTGGAGATGTGGCTCAGAGCCCCTGGGTTGGTTCAATCCCCCCAAAACAACAATAACAAGACAAAAACCCTGCAAAATTAAAAAAAAAATAAAATAAAAACCCAACTGGAGTAAATGGCTTTCATCTGTCTGCCTTGGGATTGTTGGGAGGCTGCATTCAAGAGAAAGTGGACGGAGCGGGCCTCTCCAGCTGAAGCCTGCAGGACTCCTGCTCAGGGAGAAGGCTGAGGGTTGCCCCAGCCTCCAAGCTCCACCCATTGATGACATCACAGAGCAGGGCCAATCACTGGAAGTTCCTTGAAGCTCCACCCACTGATGACATCACAGAGCAGGGCCAATCACTGGAAGTTCCTTGAAGCTCCGCCCACTGAAGTTAACCCAACTGCCTGGGCGGGGACAGTCTGGCTTCTGGATGGAGAGCGACCCCCCAGCTCCCTCCCTGCCCTATGAGAAAAGAGGTGGGAACTTGAAGGAAATGTAATGAAAGGGCTACAGAGGAGGGTGAAAGGTCAGGGGAGGGTAAAAGGTCAGGGGAGAGTGAAAGGTCAGGGGAGGGCAGATGGGGGCAGCTGAGGCACCCCAAGGCTGGCAATGGGTGGGAGCCCTTACCACCCCTAGGGTTGAACATACAGGTGAGAGGTCGGGCCAGGGAAGTGGGTAGCAGGAGCTGTTGTCCCCTAAGAGTCTTAAATCGGAGCCAGAACCGTGGAACTCAGGCAGGAGGCAGGAGGAGGTGGTTGGTGGGGTCGGTGGGGTTGGTGGGGCCAGGGCGCCTTGTTTGATCCTTCCACACTCTCTTAGTGGTGTCCACTAGTGGAATCCACTAGGAAGTCCCTGGACCAGCCAGGCTGTGGTTGCCACCCCTGTGAGTCAGCCTCCCAGGGTATAGGGCATTACAGAGAACATGGGGTGGGGGCATCGGATTGGGGGGGGCGTCACAGAATAACCAGCTCACTCCTGATGCCCCTGTCCACTGGCCCTGTTGATGACAAGATGAAAACGACATGCTCCACTTCTCTGGAACTATTTTTAGAGCAGAATTATCCACCTTGAGGATGCCCCTGGGAACGAGGACCTCCATCAAGATTGTCATTTTCAGAATGTTAAAGGCCAAATGGAGGAAGAGTTGGCATCTGAGTGCTTTGGTCCTGGGCCGAGGTTGGGAGGGCCAGGAGATCAGCGACCCCAGAAGCCCACCTCTTTCCCAGGCTTCCCTCGCTTTCTTTTCTCCATGCAGCTTGAGAGACATTTAATATTTGTTGCCACAGCATAGAAGTGAAGAGCATGGCTTTGGAGTCACACAGACTTGGCCCTTCTACCACAGGCTGTGTAAATTTGGGCATATTTGTCAACCTCTCTGAGCTTTGAGGGTCTTATCCATAAGGTAGGAAGAAATCTACTTTGTAGATTGAATAAGACAAAGGAGCTGGCCACCCTGCAGGCCTCAGGAAGTGATAGCTTCAGTGTGACACTGTGACTGGTATCTGACCTCCCCTGGTGGGCCTAACCTGGCTGGAGTGCAGCCCTCTCTGGGACCCTACCTCTGCATCCCTGTGTTGATCAGATGCATGCTGGCTGCTGGCCCTGCACCCCCTGAGAAGCACTGCTGGTCTGGCTCAGCCTGCAGAGCTCCCCGCAGGAGAGGCTGAGAGAATGCAAATGTGGCCTTATCTGAGTGTTTGCAGCTGCTCCCTTCCTTGAGCCCATCCCCAGGAACAAGGGCAGGCTCTGGGCCTCCCAGGATGCCTCGGGCTTTTTCTGGTCCTGCTGAGCCTATAATATCAACAACAGTAATAATACCCAGCCACACCTAACGCTTTTTTGTTTGCAGAGTGTCTTGATTTTTCACCCTCTCATTGGAACCTTGCCATGACCCTGGCTTATCATAGCCCACTGTATTGTGCAGAGGAGGAAAACCAAGGTCAGGAAGGTCAAGAGACTTGCCCAAGGTCACATGACTAATTGTTGGGAGAGTGGGAATTCGAGTTCTTGCTATTTAGCACCAGCATTAAAGTTCATTGTGTCAGTGGGAGTGCATCTGGCTGCAAGTAATAGAAGAATCCTGATTCCGTAGACTTAAGACTTTCATAGGGTCCACATCAGGCACCTGGAGGGTGTTTGGTTCTGTGGTTAATCAGCCTTTTGACAATGACATCTAACTTGACTTCTCTCCCCCTCCCTGCCAACTCTTGGGAATTGTCCTCCATCTGTTTCCTTTCAAGGTCTGAAATGGCTGCTGTGGAGATGTCACACACAGATACAGCATCTGGGGAGGATGAGAAGCCTCCTCACGACTATGTCTCTTTAAAAGCAAAGAAACATTTCCCGGAAGCCATTGGTCAGGAACCATCTTCAAACCAATCCCTGGCGATGGAGGGGGACTGCCTGGGACCCGGTCAGGAGGTCCAGGGAGCAACAGCCATGGAAGTTAGAGAACGGCCATCTACATCCGAGCTTGTGTGTCAATCAGCGGTGACCAAAATACCTAACGGGAACAAGTGAGAGGAGGAAGGATTTATGGTGGCTCGTGGTTCAGCCCTTGGTCAAGAATCTCCCAGGCAGAAGCATCATGGCGGAAGGGCATGGAGGTGGAGAGCTGCTCAGCTCATGGCAGAGATAAACCCTTCCAGGGCATGACCCCTACCCCCATCTACTTCCTCCAAGTAAGGCCCACCTCCCAATAGTCCAGATTGTTAACCCATCCAGGGCGTTAATCCACCCATTGAAGGCACCCACGGCAGTCCTCCCGATCCAGCCATCTCCCCTCTGAATGGCACTGCATTGCCTACACGTGAGCTTCCGGGGGAGCATTGCAGACCCAAACCATGACACTAGGACTTCTCTACTGCTCGTTCCAAGCCTGCCACTCCTCCTTTTCCTGGGACCATTATCAGCTGCGGAGCAGGTTTCATGGTGTGTAAGAAGCAGCGGTCCTCAAAATGCTTAGAGTCTCGTGGGGACGAGACACTTCTCTCTGGGAGGTGCCAACTGTGGTAGGAGGCGCTTCACCTCTGGGGCCAGAGAGGTCTGACCCCCAGTCCTGGCTCTGTGGCCCAAGTGGCCCTCCCTGACCTCTGTTCTGCTTCATTCCAGGGGCCTGTTAATGGCCCAGGTGTCTAGACTACAGCGAGGATTGTAGAGAAATGCAAAACACGGAGCACGGTGCCTAGCTTCTGGTAGGTGCTTACCAAAGACCACACGTTATTTTAGGTGTTAAGTTTCTTCATCTTGAGGATTAGGGGACTTTGTAAAACACACCATTGAGTCCATATGGTCCATGAGTCACTGGGCCTTGGTGACCTTGGCTTTGTATCCAGCCCTGTGGTTAGTTTGGATCTCACTGGTCTTTCTGGAAGACAGGGACCCTTGGTGGCCCTCTGGCTCCAGAGGGCCTTCCCAGACAGCCATACGTTCTGCCCTCGCTCTGCTGAGCTATCCCACTGTCAACGCGCCATGCAGAAAACCCTCCTGGCTTGTCCTTCTGCCTTGTCGGAGCTATTGAAGTTGGCACCCAGAAGCCCAGGGACCACAGCCTTCCCCAGAGAGCGTCAAGAGGCTGGTGGAGCTGCCCCTGAAGTAGAGCATTGATCTCCAGGATATATAAAGAACTCACAAACCTAACCCCCCAAACAAATAAGCCAATCAATAAATGGGAAAAGGAACTGAACAGACACTTCACAGAAGAAATATGATCAGTCAACAAGAATATGAAAAAGTGTTCAAGATCTATCACAATGAGAGAAATGCCAATTAAAACCACACTGAGATTGCATCTCACTCTAGTCAAAAAGGCAATTATCAAGAATACAAATAACAATAAATGTAGGTGAGGATGCAGCGGGGAAAGGTACACTCATACATTGCTGGTAGGACTGCAAATTGGTGCAAGCAATATGGAAAGCAGTTTGGGGATTCCTCAGAAAACTTGGAATGGAACCATCATTTGACCCAGTTATCCCACTCCTTGGGTCATACCCAAAGTACTTAAAATTAGCATACTTTAGTGACAGACATATCAATGTTTATAGCAGCCCAATTCACAATAGCCAAGCTATGGAACCAACCTAGGCACCCTTCAACAAATGAATAGATAAAGAAAATGTGGAATATTACTCAGCCATAAAGAAGAATGAACCTGTGGCATTTGCCAGTAAATGGATGGGAATGGAGACTATCATGCTAAGTGAACTAAGCCAGCCCCAGAAAAACCAAAGGCTGAATGTTCTCTCTGATATGTAGATGCTAATGCAGAATAAGGGGGAGAGGGAGGGGAGAACAGATGTTCACTGGATTAGACAGGGAAATGAAGGGAAGGGAGGAGGGATAGAAATAGGAGAGACAGTAGAATGAATCGGCATGACTTTCCCATGTTCATATATGAACACAGACCAGTGAAACTCCACATCACATACAATGGGATGTTGTACCCCATGTATGAATGATATGTCAAAATACACTCTACTGTCATATATGTCTAAAAAGAGCCAATTTTTTTTTTAAAGGCTGGTGTCAGTTCCTTTACCCCAAGGGGCTGGAGACATCTAATGACACCTAGGAGGTACTGAGGTTTCCTGGTGAGTGGCTCATGCAGCTGTCATCTGGGAGTTGGCACAGGAGTGGTGGCCTGGGAATACGCTTGTCAGGAAACTGTATCCTCCATCCAGGCTGAAGGAGCCCACTGAGTGTCTGCTCAACAGGAAGTGCTACTCAGGAGCAGAGGTGCACTGGGAACTGCAGCTCTGACCTTCTGAGCAAATCACTTTGTCTTTCAGAGCTTCCGTTTACCACCCAGAATGGGGGTCAAAGTGTAAATTCCACCCAGATTCAAGTTCTAGCCTCACCACTAATATGTGACCTTTGGCCTTAGACTTAACTACTTAGGGCTGCATCTTTAAAACATGGATGGAAGTCCCTGATAATCTCCCCATTCCAAAGCCCTTAGCTTAACCACACCTGCAAAGCCCCCTTTGCCTGCAGAATAGCAAAGTCAGAGACTTGGGGGATTAGGATGTGGGCATCTTTCTGCTTATCGCAATATGGCAGGATTCCATTTCTATGAAGTTCAAAACAGGCTAATGTAATCCAATCAGGAACTCTCTGCAGGCACGGGCTTGTGGGGTCCCTGATCTGGGTGCTGATTTGATGTGGGTGCTGCTTACACGAGTTTGTGAAAGATCATAACCCTTTGTCCCCTCGTGTGCACTTTTCTGAATATACGTTATATTTCAAAATGAAATAACTTATTTCAAGAGAAAAAAACTCCCCAAACCATGAGATCCCAATGATACCAACCTCGTGAAGAGGTTGCCAGGGGCTAAGTGTGATCTGAGGTGTTAAAAATGCTTATTATTAGGGCCAGGATTGTGGCTCAGCGGTAGAGGGCTCACCTGGCATGCGCGAGGCCCTGAGTTCGATCCTCAGCACCACATAAAAGTAAATAAAGGTATTGTGTCCAACTACAACTAAAAGATATTTTTTAAAAACCCGCTTATTATTATAACCAGGGACCAGTTGTGTAGCTTGCTCTTTCAGCAAACAGCCTTTTTTGGTGGAAGAAATATTCCACACACACACAAATATTGAATAGGATTCATTGTCATGGTGCCGAACTTTCCACAAATTCCACCATCAAAGAGACTTAAGGGAAACAAAGACATTCTCTTTTCATTAAAACTGCTTTATGTTGATTCAGGAATAACAGGATGCGGATGAGAAGCAAACAGAGTCTTAAAAATGCTGCCTCACAGAAGGAAAAGGGGGAAAATTAAATAAGATAATGCAAGTGAACGAAGTCCAGATACTGAGCCACCAACGACCCCGAATCCATAAACATTGACCCTGTAGAGTGAGAGATTAGGGCAGGTGTTGAGCACTCGCCATGGGACTGGACCAACACTTTGAAGTGACCTATTTCACTTTAAACCTTCAAGACGACTGGACAGGGGAGGTTTGGGTTATGCTGATTTTAGAGAGGAGGTCCTGAGATTGATGGGGTGAAGGGACCCCCGGCCCTCCAGGGAGAGGCTGCAGCTTGTGCTTGAGTAGCCCTGCTGGCCGGGCACCCAGAACCCCAGCCCTGCGTCTCCTCCCCCAGGCCTCTGATTCCTGCAAAGTGGAAACGTGGTCACTGGAGTTGAAGGTGATCAGGAGCCTGGCTCCCTCCCTCCCTCCGACTTAGCACAGCCTCGGGGCCTCTCTGGCCACCTGGGTTGGAGGCTCAGGCCTTGGTGCTCCTTGCTGGCTGGGCGCAGCGGGCTGTCCTCCACCTGTGCAAAATCGGATGTTTGACTTCTTGTTTGCACTTGGCAAATAGGGCCAACCCTGGTGCTGTGTGGGCCTCTGGGGGTTGGGGTTGGGGCTGGGGACTGGCGGAGGCCGGAGAGGAAGCTCTTTGTCACTGCAGCTTTTAGAAGGGAGACACATGGCAGATCGTGGCTGGTGTCTTGCAGCCTCCCCGTGTCAAGGTCAGAGATCCAGCCGGTTGCTTGGGCACCAGGATCTTGAAAAGCTCCCCCACAGATTCTAATGCACAGGCAGGCCCAGAGACCAGCCCAAATGGGGGGATGAGGCCACAGGAGGGGTGACTCATGGAGGGGCTGGTTCTCCTCTCCCCCTCCCCGTCCTTTGCTGGGCGCCATCCCTACGATTATCTTCCCTATCATCCTCACAGCGACTTCTATTTGGTTAGTGCTTCCGACATTCCACGCAACGTGTGGTGTGGACGACGTTTGTCTTATCATCTCATTTGATCTCCAGAAAAATTCCTGTGCTGGCAACTCGTGTCACCTCCGCTTTTCAGAAGAAAATTTCCAGGCCTCAGAGAGGTTAAGGAAGGTGTCCAGAGTCACACAGCTGTACAGAGAGGCCAAGAAATCAAACTCAGTTCTTTGTCCTCTCTCCTTAACCTTTCCTCCGTCATCTGTGTTTCCTTCCTCCGTTTCTCGTCATCTTGCCCCTCCCCTCCTCCCTTTGCATTTAATTTTCTCAAAACTCAACACCTTCCTTGGTTCCTGCACTTATGTGATTTGTACCAATTCATGGGGAATATAAGGAGAACCTGGGGACACAGGGTTGTGGTGGCCGGAGGTAAAGTCATTCTGAGAAACAGGCCATCTCTCTATCCACTCTGTGTTGATGTATTTTTTTTTTTTTTTGCTTCCACAACATCAGAACCTGGAGTCCCGACAACCCCTGTGTACTGACTCTTAGGCAGCTACTTCCTCCTTCCTGGGGGAGGAGCTTGTGGTCGTATGAGTTGAGGTTCTAAGTTCTTTGAAGTCTAGATTGGCTAGAAATGCCTTTCTGGCAGCCCAGAGAATTTTTACAGAAGACACTGGGCTTGCTGGATGATTCAAGCTTTGTTAGGCAAACAGCAGAAGAGATGGCGTGAAGCTAAAGAATATGCACGTCACACCGAGCACGGAGCGGCCGAGTTCCGGCTCCCGGAACCGTCCCGGAACCGCCCTGGCTCAGGGCTGCGGAGCCTGCGGAGGCTGCTTCTTGGACCCTGCTACTATCAGAGCATACACCAAGGACTAAGCAGCCGAATTCCGGCTCCCGGAACTGAGCCCGCGGGGACTGCTTCTTGGAGCCTACACTTATAGGAGCTTACACTGAGCACGGAGCGGCCGAGTTCCGGCTCCCGGAACTTCCCTGGACCGGGGCTAGGAGCCCGCAGAAACTGCGTCTCGGTCCGGGTCCTGCTGAGGGCCGGTCAGGACTCACCCGTTGCTTGGGTTGTCCGGCAAGGGGAACGAAATGCTGCCATTCGCATAGGATACCAACATGGCAGAGCTCTGATGTCAGCAGAAAGCGGCGGAGGAGAGAACTTCATCAATACCAGCGGTGACATAAGCAGTTGGTCTCCTGGTAGGGGGGGTGAGGCACAGTCACCCGAGTCTCCTCAATTTGTCCTCGAGCCAGAGGGGAGGAGCCGGGCCGCCGCCAGCACCCGGAGCAGGCCCAGCGGCTCGCCAGCGTGGTGACCGCGTGACCCCAATTGGAGAGGGGGCGGAGCGGAGCCGCCACCCACACCCGCCAGGTGGGCAGACCCGCGACCCAGTGGTACATGGGCGTGGTAGGAGGGGCAGGGCAGAGCCGCCCTTCGCGCTTGCAAGGTAAACAGACCTGTGACAGCCTGGCGGGTCAGGCCCAGTGGCCTGCCAGTGTGGTACACACGTCACCCCAACTGGAGTAGGGGCAGAACAGATCCTTCTCCCACGCCCGGATCAGGCCCTGCCGGTGTGGTGGTCACGTGACCCCAATTGGAGTGGGGACGGAGCAGAACTGCCACCCGTGCCCGCAGGGTGAGCAGACCAGTGATCAACCTGCAGATCAGGCCCAGGGGTCCGCAGGCGTGGTAGGAGGGGCAGGGCAGATCCGCCGCCTGCGCCTCCAAGGTAGGCAGACCTACAACAGACCGGCGGATCAGGCCCAGGAGCCTGCCGGCGTGGTACAAACACCACCCTAATTGGAGTAGTGACAGAGCAGAGTCGCCTCCTGTGCCAGGAACAGGCCCAGCGTCCTGCAGGCGGGGTAGTCACGACACCCCAATTGGAGTAGGGGCAGAGCAGAGCCTCCACCCGTGCCCGAAAGGTGGGCAGATCTGCGACCGACCAGCTGGACAGGCCCAGTGGCCTGCCGGTACGACAGACACGTCACCCCATTTGGAGTAGGGGCAGAGTAGAGCTGCCGCCCGCGCCTGCAGGGTAGGCAAACCTGCAACCGACCGGCGGATCAGGCCCGGTGGCCTGCCGGCGTGGTACACTCGTCACCCCAATTGGAGTAGGGGCAGAACAGAGCCACCGCCAGCTCCCAGAACAGGCCCAGTGACCTGCCGGCGTGGTAGCCACGACACCCCAATTGGAATAAGGAGAGAGCAGAGCCGCCACCCGCACCTGCAGGAAAGATACGCAAGCAGTATGAAAAGACAAGGAAAGAAAGGACCACAAGCAATGCAGGTCAACACAACTTTAGAAGAGGTAACAGCTGCAGCAGATGGAATGTCAGATAAAGAATTCAGGATATACATGCTTCAGATGATCTGGAGTATCAAGGAAGACATTAAACAGCAAAATCAGACAATGAAAGATCACTTAGACAACGAATTACGCAAACAAATCCAGGAAGCAAAGGATCAACTATACAGGGAGATAGAGGTTATAAAAAACAAACAAACAGAAATCCTAGAAATGCAGGAAGCAATAAACCAACTTAAAAACTCAATGGAGAATACTACCAGCAGAGTAGAACACTTAGAAGATAGAACATCAGACAATGAAGAGAAAGTATTTCAACTGGAAAAGAACATAGACAGCTCAGCAAGACTGTTAAGAAACCATGAGCAGAACATCCAAGAAATATGGGATAACATTAAGAGACCAAACTTAAGAGTCATTGGGATACAGGAAGGTACAGAGCTCCAAACCAAAGGAATGAGCAATCTATTCAATGAAATAATACAAGAAAACTTCCCAGACTTGAAGAATGAGACAGAATCCCAAATCCTAGAAGCCTACAGGACGCCAAATGTGCAAAATCATAAGAGATCCACACCTAGACACATTATAATGAAGATGCCCAACATACAGAATAAGGAGAGAATTTTAAAAGCTACAAGAGAAAGGAAGCAGATTACATTTAGGGGTAAGCCAATCAGGATAACAGCTGATCTTTCAACACAGACTCTGAAAGCTAGAAGATCCTGGAATAACATATTTCAAACACTGAAAGAAAATGGGTTCCAACCAAGAATTGTGTATCCAGCAAAATTAAGCTTCAGGATGGAGGATGAAATTAAAACCTTCCACGATAAACAAAAGTTTAAAGAATTCGCAGCTAGAAAACCATCTCTTCAAAACATCCTCGCCAAAGCATTACAGGAAGAGGAAATGGAAAATAACAATGAAAACCAACAGTGGGAGGTAGGACAGTAAAGGGGGGGGAAATAATCAAAGAGGAAAACAAACCATGTTTAGTAACAGAAATAAACAAATATGGCTGGAAGAACAACCCATATCTCAATAATAACCCTAAATGTTAATGGCTTAAACTCACCAATTAAGAGACACAGGCTAGTAGAATGGATCACAAAACAAGACCCAACAATATGCTGCCTACAGGAGACACATTTGATAGGAAAAGACATACATAGGCTGAAGGTGAAAGGTTGGGAAAAATCATATCACTCATATGGACTTCGGAAACAAGCAGGCGTGTCCATACTCATATCAAATAAAATAGATTTCAAGCCAAAGTTAATCAAAAGAGATAAAGAGGGACACTACATACTGCTTAAGGGAACCATACACCAACAAGACATAACAATCATAAATATTTATGCCCCAAACAATGGTGCAGCTATGTTCGTCAAACTCTTCTCAAGTTCAAGAGTCTAATAGACCACCACACCATAATCATGGGAGACTTCAACACACCTCTCTCACCACTGGACAGATCTTCCAAACAAAAGTTGAATAAGGAAACTATAGAACTCAATAACACTATTAATAACCTAGACCTAATTGACATATATAGAGTATACCACCCAACATCAAGCAGTTACACTTTTTTCTCAGCAGCACATGGATCCTTCTCAAAAATAGATCATATATTATGTCACAGGGCAACTCTTAGACAATATAAAGGAGTAGAGATAATACCATGCATCTTATCTGATCATAATGGAATGAAACTGAAAATCAACGATAAAAGAAGGAAGGAAAAAGCATACATCACTTGGAGAATGAACAATAGGTTACTGAATGATCAATGGGTTATAGAAGACATCAAGAAGGAAATTAAAAAATTCTTAGAGATAAATGAAAACACAGACACAACATATCGGAATCTATGGGACACATTGAAAGCAGTTCTAAGAGGAAAATTCATTGCTTGGAGTTCATTCCTTAAAAAAAGAAAAAACCAACAAATAAATGATCTCATAGTTCATCTCAAATTCCTTGAAAAAGAAGAGCAAAACAACAGCAAAAGAAGTAGAAGGCAAGAAATAATTAAAATCAGAGCTGAAATTAATGAAATCGAAACAAAAGAAACAATTGAAAAAATTGACAAAACTAAAAGTTGGTTCTTTGAAAAAATAAACAAAATCGACAGACCCTTAGCGATGCTAGCGAAGAGAAGAAGAGAGAGAACTCAAATTACTAGCATACGGGATGAAAAAGGCAATATCACAACAGACACTTCAGAAATACAGAAGATAATCAAAAATTATTTTGAATCCTTATACTCCAACAAATTAGAAGATAGTGAAGGCATAGATAAATTTCTTAAGTCATATGATCTGCCCAGATTGAGTCAGGAGGATATAGAAAACCTAAACAGACCAATATCAATTGAGGAAATAGAAGAAACCATAAAAAGTCTACCAACTAAGAAAAGCCCAGGTCCGGATGGGTATACAGCAGAATTTTACAAAACCTTTAAAGAAGAACTAATACCAATACTTTTCAAGCTACTTCAGGAAATAGAAAAGGAGGGAGAACTTCCAAATTCATTCTATGAGGCCAACATCACCCTGATACCTAAACCAGACAAAGACACTTCAAAGAAAGAAAACTACAGACCAATATCTCTAATGAACCTAGATGCAAAAATCCTCAATAAAATTCTGGCGAATCGGATACAAAAACATATAAAAAAAATTGTACACCATGATCAAGTAGGATTCATCCCTGGGATGCAAGGCTGGTTCAGTATACGGAAATCAATAAATGTTATTCACCACATCAATAGACTTAAAAATAAGAACCATATGATCATCTCGATAGATGCGGAAAAAGCATTTGACAAAGTACAGCATCCCTTTATGTTCAAAACTCTAGAAAAACTAGGGATAACAGGAACATACCTCAATATTGTAAAAGCAATCTATGCTAAGCCTCAGGCTAGCATCATTCTGAATGGAGAAAAACTGAAGGCATTCCCTCTAAAATCTGGAACAAGACAGGGATGCCCTCTCTCTCCACTTCTCTTCAACATAGTTCTCAAAACACTGGCCAGAGCAATTAGACAGACGAAAGAAATTAAAGGCATAAAAATAGGAAAAGAAGAACTTAAATTATCACTATTTGCAGATGATATGATTCTATACCTAGCAGACCCAAAAGGCTCTACAAAGAAACTATTAGAGCTAATAAATGAATTCAGCAAAGTGGCAGGATATAAAATCAACACGCATAAATCAAAGGCATTCCTGTATATCAGCAACAAATCCTCTGAAATGGAAATGAGGACAACCACTTCATTCACGATATCTTCAAAAAAAATAAAATACTTGGGAATCAACCTAACAAAAGAGGTGAAAGACTTATACAATGAAAACTACAGAACCCTAAAGAGAGAAATAGAAGAAGATCTTAGAAGATGGAAAAATATACCCTGTTCATGGATAGGCAGAACTAACATCATCAAAATGGCGATATTACCAAAAGTTCTCTATAGGTTTAATGCAATGCCAATCAAAATACCAACGGCATTTCTTGTAGAAATAGAGAAAGCAATCATGAAATTCATATGGAAAAATAAAAGACCCAGAATAGCAAAAACAATGCTAAGCAAGAAGTGTGAATCAGGCGGTATAGCGATACCAGACTTCAAACTATACTACAGAGCAATAGTAACAAAAACAGCATGGTACTGGTACCAAAACAGGCGGGTGGACCAATGGTACAGAATAGAGGACACAGAAACCAATCCACAAAACTACAACTATCTTATATTTGATAAAGGGGCTAAAAGCATGCAATGGAGGAAGGATAGCATCTTCAACAAATGGTGCTGGGAAAACTGGAAATCCATATGCAACAAAATGAAACTGAATCCCTTTCTCTCGCCATGCACAAAAGTGAATTCAAAATGGATCAAGGAGCTTGATATCAAATCAGAGACGCGCCGTCTGATAGAAGAAAAAGTTGGCTACGATCTACAGTCGGTGGGGTCGGGCTCCGAATTCCTCAATAGGACACCCATAGCACAAAAATTAATAACTAGAATCAACAAATGGGACTTACTCAAACTAAAAAGTTTTTTCTCAGCAAAAGAAACAATAAGAGAGGTAAATAGGGAGCCTACACCCTGGGAACAAATCTTTACTCCTCACACTTCAGATAGAGCCCTAATATCCAGAGTATACAAAGAACTCCAAAAATTAGACAATAAGATAACAAACAACCCAATCAACAAATGGGCCAAGGACCTGAACAGACACTTCTCAGAGGAGGACATACAGTCAATCAACAAGTACATGTAAAAATGCTCAACATCTCTAGCTGTCAGAGAAATGTAAATCAAAACCACCCTAAGATACCATCTCACTCCAGTAAGATTGGCAGCCATTATGAAGTCAAACAACAACAAGTGCTGGTGAGGATGTGGGGAAAAGGGTACACTTGTACATTGCTGGTGGGACTGCAAATTGGTGCAGCCAATTTGGAAAGCAGTATGGAGATTTCTTGGAAAGCTGGGAATGGAGCCACCATTTGACCCAGCTATTCCCCTTCTTGGTCTATTCCCTAAAGACCTAAAAAGAGCATGCTACAGGGACACTGCTACATCGATGTTCATAGCAGCACAGTTCACAATAGCAAGACTGTGGAACCAACCTAGATGCCCTTCAATAGACGAATGGATAAAAAAAAATGTGGCATTTATACACAATGGAGTATTACTCTGCATTAAAAAATGACAAAATCATAGAATTTACAGGGAAATGGATGGCATTAGAGCAGATTATGCTAAGTGAAGCTAGCCAATCCCTAAAAAACAAATGCCAAATGTCTTCTTTGATATAAGGAGAGTAACTAAGAACAGAGTAGGGACGAAGAGCAGGAGAAGAAGATTAACATTTAACAGGGATGAGAGGTGGGAGGGAAAGGGAGAGAGAAGGGAAATTGCATGGTAATGGAAGGAGACCCTCAGGGTTATACAGTGGAGGAGGTAGAGAGAGAGGAGGGGAGGGGAGGGGAGAGGTGGGGAGGGGGGAGGGTGGAGGATGGGAAAGGTAGCGGAGCACAACAGACACTAGTATGGCAATTTGTAAATCAATGGATGTGTAAGTGATGTGATTCTGCAATCTGTGTATGGGGTGAAGGTGGGAGTTCATAACCCACTTGAATCAAAGTTGGAATATGATATGTCAAGAAATTTGTAATGTTTTGAACAACCCACAATAAAAAATTTAAAAAAAAAAGAATATGCACGTGTTCCCATATGTTTAGCTGCATGGGCGAGTGTGCGGACCTCAGAGAAGGCAGGTAGCATGAGCACATGAGGGGCATGCACATGGAGGTGGGAGTGGCTGTAGGGACTGTGTGTGTGACGTTGCATGGGAATATCTGTAGAGTGTGTTCATACGTGTGTGTAGGAAAGTGTGTACTCATGGAAGTCTGCAGGTTAACCAGTGTATGAAGATGTGGGGGGCATAGGTACATACTGAGCAGGAAATGGGATCTTCATGCCTGCTGAAGGTGTCTGAGGCTAACTTGCTGAATCACATGTACCTCTACATGCATGAGGACAAAGAAACATCCATGTGAGAAAGGAGCTGACGTGTTTGCATTTGTACACATGAACTAGTCAGTGACTGCCACTATAATGCTGTATAACAAGTCACCCCAATACTCTGCCTTACAACAAATGACATCTATCCCTGGGGTTAGAAAACCTTTTCCATATTGGGCCAGAGGGTTGTATGTTAGGCTTTGGGGACCACAGAGTGTCTCTTGCAATTGTTCAAGTCTACCCTTGGAGAGTGAAAACAGACACACACAAGACATAACTGAATAAGCACGTCACTATGGTCAAGCCTTTATTTGCACAAATAGAGCTGGGTTGGATTTGACCCTGGGGCTATAGATTTCTGACCTCTGTTCTGGTCTCACACTTACAGGTCTGTAGGTCAACCATGGTGTGGCCGCTCCAGGCTGGGTCCGGTGGCTTTAACCGTGCCTTTAGTTTGCCCGTGAAGTTTGCTGCTGCCCCTTGTTCATCCCGGGGCCCAGGCTGCAAAGGGATACTGTGCTCCTGAGAGATCACAAGCTCGTGAGCATATTAAACCTTTCTTGTGTCCCATCTGCTAACACGTCATTGGTCAAAGCAAGTCACATGGTCAGCTACCACCAGCAGGCGGGGAGGTGATCTGTGTCCATAGTGAGAGGAAGTTCTCAGTAAAGGGCGTGGAGTCCTAGTGATTCTAAATACTGTCACACACATGGAGGCACTCTGTCACACTCTGTGTGACATAGTGTGCATGGTGGAGTGTGTGGAAGAGGGTGTTTTGTATGTGTCTAGTTTTCACAGGATGGTCCTGTGGTCACATCTGGGGAGAATATTTAAAAGATGGCATGCATATGACAGTGCGTGTGAATGTGTGTGTGTGTGTGTGTGTGTGTGTGTGTGTGTTTGGGTGCATGTGGGTGCATATGCATGGTGATAGAGATCTGCCTGGGCACATGTGTGCATGTGTGAGGGGCTGGTGGGTATGTGTATGGAGTAACGTGTTGGAGTATGTGGGGGTGTGTTTGTGTGTCCAGCTGAGACGCAGGTTCTGCGCATGCATATGTTGGCAGGGGCGGGGGAGGTGGACAGCGGGAGAGAGGCATGGCTCAGCCACCTCTTCCTCTGGCACCGTCTCAAAACCACTCCAGCCTCACAACATGAGTTCTTTGTAGCTAAGATTAATTTTCTTATTTAGCATTTATGTGGCACTTTGGATCTGCAAAGAGCTTCACAATCAGTTTTATTAGCCGTGCTGTGTGTTATATATAGCAGCCACCTCAGCTGCACCCAGAGGCTGGCTCCAGAGATGGGAACCGAGCAAGGCACACTTCACCCTCTTCCCCACCCTCCCCGCTTCTCCTGGGACCATCCCCTGGGATGGGCCCAGGCAAGTGTTTCTGCAGCTGTTAAAGTGGGTTGATGGTGGTGGTGATGCTTGGGGTGCTCTCCTGGGCCCACCCTTATCTGATGGGAAGCTGGTGGTTCTGATCACTAGACCCTTGCTTGCCTGACTGGGGGGTGAAGGGTCTGCCTCCCACTCCTTGACCGTTCCCTTGTTCCTCGTATTTGGACTGAAATTCTTGCAATCTGGCTACTGACTTGTGTTTGCTGTGTGTTCTTCCCCCAAAAGACCAGGAGACAAAGACTTGGGTGCAAGTCTTTTTTATGAGGGAGGTGATCCCAGGAAGCGGAAGTCAGGAGCAGAAAAGTGAGATGGGAAGACGAGTGAGGTGTGCTGTTGAGTGGATTACCACCGGGCAATGGAGCCCTGTTTCCACCCCATTTCCCAGGCCCACTGAGAAAACAGGCTCTTTATCTACTCACTCCCATCCTGCATTTCTTAAGAGTTTTTTTTTTTGGACCAGGGATTGAACTTGAACCCAGGGGCGCTTAACCACTGAGCCACATCTTCAGCTCTTTTTCTGTTTTTTTTAGAGACAGGGTCTCGCTGAGTTGCTGAGGCTGGATTTGAACTTGCGATTCTCTTGCCTCAGCCTCCCAAGCCACTGGGATTACTGGTGTGTGCCACAGTATCTAGCTAAGAGGTTTTCCCCAGGAAGTTAACTCCCTTACAAATCCAAGCAGTTCCTTGGGATCTGGAGAAATTCCTCAGGTTGAGAGGCCAGGCAGACACAGGTATCCAGGTGGAAGACTTCTGCTTGGGGTGGGGAGCTTCTGCAGCTGCAGGTGAATTCACGTGGGCCAAACTTCTATGTGGCTGGGATCAACAGTGTATGCTGCACACTCTTGCATTCCAGGGAACCCTTTTCTTTTCAAGGTCACCAGTGACCTTCAAGTTCATAAATTCCATTAGTGAGTTCTCGGCTCGTCCTCATCCTCTGCAACTGTTCTACTGTCCTGAGGTTCTGTACTGTCCTGTTTCTCTTTCTCCAATGGCTCCCTCACTATTTCTCTCTCTGTTTCCTTTCCCCAGATATCTATAGTACCCAAGTATCTTGGTTTCTTCTGTCCCCATGCGGAAGCTCATTCACATCCAACATGATGTGAGTATAGGACGCTGCAGCCGCCCCATCTCTCTCCCGTGCTTCAACCACCTCATTGAAACATTCATTGGAGAATCTCCCAGCAACTCCAGCTCAGCATTTTCAAATTGAACTCATCAGCTTTGACCTCTTGCTCAAATCAGCCACAGCCTCGATTCTCAAGTGTACTCTGGGGTCAGCTCCGGCAGCGCCATGTGGGACCTCGCCCATGCAGTATCTCAGGCTCTGCCACCGAACAAGCGCATCAGGGGCTGCATTCTTAACAAATCCCCAGGTGACCCATGCACGTTAATATTTGGTAAGCACCGGGTTACCCTACTGATTCTCTTGATTTCCCTTGGTGCCAATATCCCAAGTCTTGAGACTTTGCAATGACTTGAGTCCTGGGAGGAAGTAAACACTAAGTCTTCTCTAAATCAGGATTTTGAGTGGGACCTAGAACTCAATTAAACAATAAGTAATAATAGTAGTAGAATTGGTATTGATATGTTTCAGTTGAATAAGTCCAGGGCCATACCATCATACCCTGCAATCTCATTTCAAGAAATATTTATGGAGCTCTTTTTCCATGACTGGCATGTCCAGCTGCAAAGATGCCCTACTGTATAAGAGTTGATCCTTACCAGCAAGGCGCTCACAATTAAGAGAACAGAGACACAAATAGACGCAACTGAAAGGTACAGGATGCATTGGAAGGAGCCCTAACACAGGCCTGAGGTCAGAGAAGGATGTCCGGCTGGAAGGATGTCCTTCTTGTGAGGGCAGGGGACCGAAGGGGCTTTGGGCAGGGGTGTGGCTTGAGTATCCGCTGGGCTGGATGCTGGACACAGCATCAATAATGCACTTGGGGCTGGCAGGGTGCACTTGAGGGCAGTCTACCCTAGTCCCAGGTTTGTGACCTCCCAGGGAGAAATCACTGCACCTCTCCTGCTTCAAATGTAAAATGGAAACAACAGTGTCTTCTCAGGGTCATGGTGAAAATTAAATAAAAATCAGTAAATTTCAGAATTGCAAATACTTGGTCCTCATAAATATTGATTGAATGTAAATCCGTGAGCAACCAGAGTTTACACCTTGGTTATAGAAATAATCATCAGAAGAGTGGGTTGAAAGGTGGCCTTCCAAAAGACTTGTCCATGTCAAACCCTCAGGATCTGTGAATTTAACCGTATTTGGAAAAAAAGTCTTTGCACGTGTAATTAAGACTCTCAAGATGAGATCATATTGGATTATCCGGGTGAGCTCTCAGTCCGATGTCAAGTGTCCCTTGAAGAAGAGGAGAGGGCACCGAATGAGGGAGGAGATCATGTGAAGATTGAAGGCGGACTTGGAGTGATGCTGTCATAAACCTGGGGATCTCTGGGGCCATCAGAAGGTGAAAGAGAACAGAAAGGATTGTTGTCTACAGCCTCTGGAGGGAACATGGCCCTGTGGCATGTTGATTGGAGATTTCTAGCCTCCAGAACCATGAGAGAATCAATTTGGTTTTTGTTGTTATTGGTTGTTTTGGGGTTACTGGGGATTGAACTCAGGGACACTCGACTACTGAGCCACATCCCAGCCCTATTTTGTATTTTATTTAGAGACAGGGTCTCACTGAGTTGCTCAGTGCCTCGCTTTTGCTGAGGCTGGCTTTGGACTCCCAATCCTCCTTCCTCAGCCTCCTCAGCTGCTGGGATTACACATGAGCACCACTGCGACTTGCTAAATTTCTGTGTTTCAAGCCACAAAATTTGTGGTAATTTTGTTACAGAGTTACCAATATACATAGTCACAGATTTTTGTAATTATGTACCTACCTGGTGTGGATTCCTTCTCCATGATCTTTTGAAGAGATACTATTGTTCTTTTTTTTTTTTTTTAATGGGAAGGGAATAAGAAGGCATTGGAGGAGAAGCTACTGTTGCCCATTCATTGGCTAAATATTGACTGGGGCAGTCGGGGGAGAGTAGGGGAGCAAAGCTTTGTGCAAGGCACAGGGCTAGTAAATCTAGAAAAGGAATGATCATTTTTGCTTGGTTGAATATTTCTCCTTGCACCCTAATTTCAGTTTCACCTGGAACCTCAGAATGTGACCTCATGTGGAGATAGCGTCTTTGCAGACATCATCAACTTAAGACAAGGTTGTCCTAGGGACTGGGCTCTTATCCAGTGAACACACTTCTCATCACATGGGGAAAATTGGGACAGAAGAACAGGGAGAGAAGCCATGTGCCCATGGAGGCCAGGACTGGAGCCATGCACAAGCCAAGGAAGGCCGAGGGTTCTTGGCAGCCACCAGAGGCCAGGAAGAGCAGGAAGGATCCTGCCCTGGAGAGGTCAGAGAGAACATGGTCCTTCCCGCACCTTGATTTTGAACTTCTCAGCTCTTGAACTGTGAGACAATAAGTGACTGCTATTTTAAGCAGCCCCTGGAATTCAAGGCACCCTTCTAATTGCACACGTGGAAAGTACCACGAGGAGCTGTGTGAGCCCAAAGGCGGAGGAGTGGGCTGGAGAGACCCCACCAGGAAGGACAACTGGAAGCTGAACTTGAAGACAGGACAGGGGCCCAGTGTGCACAGAGGTGGAAGATCAGGGCCAGGGGGAACAGCAGCGGCTTGAAGGAGGCAAGGAGGGAATGTCAGGGTCCAGAGAGGCCCTCAGCCAAGTGGGCGGAGCCTGGGCACTAACCACTGTCCTCCCCACCAGCTGCTCCTCTGGTCCCCAGGCTTCTCCTTGTGGGGCTGCTGGGTCACAATAGCAGTCTGCCCATCTACGGGGACACCCGACTCCACCTCCCTGTTGTCCCCTGCCACAGCCTAGGGTGCAGGGTGTTCAAGCCGCAGTCTGGAAATCCAGTTGTCCTTGAGCGCTGCTGGGGGGCACCTGGAGGAGGCACAGAAATGCTTTGTGCGGTGGTTCCCGAAAGCTTCACCGCCGGGGAGCCGGGCTCTGCGGTGCATGGGCTGGGGACAAAGACATCGCTGGCCGAGTACCTGTAATTGGAGCGTCCACGTGCGCCGCAGAAACGCCAGGGACAAAAGGGAGATGAATGGCCGCCTTTCCAGGCTGCCGGTTGCTATGGTTTCTGAGGCTGGGGGGGGGGAGGGCGGTTACCAGGCAACGCAGGAGGGACCCAGACAATGGGAGCCGGTCGGGGCAGGTGTGAGAGGGAGTAGGCAGGGTGAGGTGGGAAGGAGCCCAGGAGGGACAGAGGACAGAGGGAGAGGCAGGGACAGCACAGAAGACAGAGAGGCAAAGACAGAGGCCTTAAAACAGGGAGACCACAGGGGACCAGAGACAGACAGATGGAAACAGGGGGCAGCCTTCACCCATGACCTCCCACTGTGGGCCCAGACCTCTGTGCCCTCCAGAGACAGGGTGTCAGCAAGACAGGTGCCTCCTCTGCCCGAAAACCTGGTATCAGAGTCAGAGCCACAGGGAGAGATCTCCTCCCTCCAGGGCACTCACTGGGGCTCTCTCTTGGAAGCTGGTGACTTCTGGGTAGGGCATGCTCAGAGCTCAGGACCCCTCCTCCTGTGCCCAGGCTTGGAGGCTCTGCTCCTAGGAAGCTGTTTAAACAGCAGGGTGACACCTCATCTCCCTAGGATTTCTCTGATGGTCGCTTACAATGAGGCTTGAATTTCCATGACCCTGGAGACCCTGGACAAGTCCTTTCAGTTAGTAACCCTGATAGCCACAAGATGCCTTTATACGTGTCACCCAATTGATCCTGTCTGCTAGGTATTGCCATTAGCCCCGATTTCTGGGACGGGAAACTGAGACCCCAGGAGACACAACGCTTTTCCTGAGGTTGGGCCACTAAGGTTTTCTGATCTGTAGCCCTTCTGCTCACACCCCCACCCCACCCCACCTTGTTTGTTTAAAGGAACAGAGACTTGAATTAGCTCCAGTGAAATGAGAATTTACTAAAAGGAGAAGAAGAGACACCCTGAGACTCAGGGGCACGACTCGGAGCTGGTATCACAAGAGCCCACTTGGGAGCTGCTCAGAAATGGGAGACATGGAAGACCATTTTTTTTCCTTCTCTTTTCTGAAACCATCTAGCAGTTTCTCTGATTCTCTCTGGTTCAGCTCTGAGGATACAAGAATGCCAAGGATAACCTCAAGGAAGTCTCCTTCCTTTCACAGTTCAAATCCTCAGACAGCGCCTGATTGGCTTGTTTAAAGCAAATGTACAGTCTTGGCCCATCAACAGCGGCCAGGGTGGATGGTGGCTTCTGGTTTGGAACATGACGGGCCAGTTGTGGTCAACCTTTTAGTAAATGGGATGTGGCGGGGGCAAGGGCCCTGAGTTATACTTCTTTCCTGGGGATACCAAGAATAACCTTGCCCACCTCCCAGGGCTTTTCTTTCCAAGAAATTTCCTAACTGTCCAGTACCACAAAAAGCAAGTCTTTATTTAGATGGGTGTGTATCTGGGAGACGGAACCTACCCCTCCTCACCTTGTTTTGCCAACATAAGATCATGGCCCCCAGGTGATGGAGTAGCATGTAAGAAAGTTGTTGTTGGTAGGAGAGTAGAGTAAGGCAGGGGGAATCCAGAGGGGGTACCGTGATAGAATGAAGATGGAGGAGGAGATGCTATTCATTCATTCATTCATTCATTCAGCCCCATGAGCCCACAGTGTGTTAGGAACTGTGCCAGATAATGGAGACACCTTGGTAAAGAAGGCCTGGTTTCTCCTCTCCAGAGACTGGCAGGAGATAACAGGCCAAGTTACTGGTATAAACTACCAGTTAACTACTCATCTTCAGGTGCACTACCAGAGAGATGTCGTGGAATCAGAGGAGGTGACTGAGTCCAGGAAGCATCGAGGAAAGCATAGAGGAGGTGAATCCGGAAGGGCATGTAAGGATGGGCAGGTTTTGGAGAGCCAGAGCATGGTAGGATTAGGCTTTGTACAAACTCTGTGATTCTTCCGGGATGCCCCTGCAGGATGGGGGTGCAAGGGCTATGGCAAACCAGGCTGGAGATTACAAAGGAGCTAAAATATTTGGACTCTCTCCTGGGGACACTAGAAAGCTATTAGAAGATTTTAACAGGGGTGTCGCTTAAAACTCGTCAATGAAGGAGGAAGATGGGGCTCAAGAGGTCCATAAGGAAGGTCTCTCCCACTGTCAGATGTTGGGGGCACGTTGGGCAGGGATTCTCAAACTGTCATGTTCTAACATCCTTCCTGGGGAATTCAGCTCAAAGTACTGATTCCAGGGTCCTGCCCACCAGAGATCAATTCAGCAGGTCTGAAACAGAGCCCGGGGATCTGTATTTTTAAGTAGTGTCCTAGGTGATGGGTCAAGATGGTTCCTTGGCTACTCTTTCAGAAACCTATGTCTGAAGAGTAGGAAGGTGTGGACCCGCGTCTGGAGGTACCTGAGAAGCATCTTGCATTCCCACTTTAAAACCAAAGACCATTTTATGGCCCTTGTGGATTTACACAACAGTGGTTCTAATGGGGTCGTCATTATCATTTGTCATATATATCATGCTGCACACTCAACCTGCAACATCTGTTGCTTGTAACCAGGGAGTAAGAGACAGCGGGACGAAACTTGAATCATCCCTCATTCTTGCCATTTTTAATGTGCTTTCCTGCTGTGGCGAGGGTCGTGGAGGGAAAGCTAATTCTTTGTTGAATGCTTTCCCCCATTTATCTTGCAATGTCACAGACCTGGTTTGGAATTCCAATTCCCTCCCTTTAGAAGCTGTGTGACTTGGGGTGAGAGACTTTACGTCTCTGTTTCTCAGTTTTTTTCCACTGAGACTTAGAGCTAATTAGGACTTTCTCATAGCATTAAAGTGAAGATGTAATGAAACAACTGAACTAGGGTTTTTATACTGCTGTGAATTCATGGATCCGTTGATGTGCTTAACTCCCCTGTCTTTTTTCAGAACTGGGGATTGAACCCAAAGCTGCTGTACCATGGAGCTATATCCCCAGCCCTTTTTATTATTATTTTTTTAAATTTTAAAACAGAGTCTCTTTATATTGCCCAGTCTGGCCTTGAACTTACCATCCTCCTGCCTCAGCCTTCCCAGTTGCGGGACTATTGGCATGTGCCACCATACCTGGCTTGCATTATTTTTCTTACTGATGCTCAAATTGTCAGCTGTTTGGCTAGTGGAAGACTATTAAAGTTGGCCCTTAAATCTTTTGTAAATGACCCTAACACGTCAAGAACTTTCTCACCGCAGGATATGGCAACACTTTTGAGCTCATCTTGTACATTTTCTGCTCAGAGCAATGGTCAGCCATTTCTTCAAGGAGCTCTGGATTTCTTCAAGAAGGACAATGATATGTGAGGCCACAATCCGAGTCACAAGAGTGCCCATCATTCTCAGGCTAGATACTGGTTCTAGGCACTTCTTTAAGAGGATAGTTAGGAAATTCATGTAGTTTTAGGAGAAAACATATCTTGAATTCATACCAGTACTTCTCATTTAAACTGAGGATGGCTGGGCACAGGGACTCACACCTGTAATCTCAGCAACTCGGGAGGCTGAGGCAGGAGGATCCAAGATCAAGGTCACCCTGGGCAACTTAGCAAGACCCTGTCTCAAAATGAAACATAAAAAGGGCTGGGGATGTAGCTCCGTGATAGAGTTCAATCCCCAGTGCCCCCCCCCCACAAAAAATAAACAAATAAACTGAAGATGTAGTGTTTGTTCTTCAATTTTATATTCATATCTCACTTAAATCGAAAACCTTCACTCCTAATGACAAGAAATTGGGCACTTATTTGTTTTATTTTAAAATACAAAGATAATCATACAGTTATTAATATGATTACTGAAAAAATCATTTAAAAGAGATAACTGACTGGCCCTTATTTATTCAGGTTTTCACTCTGTGCTGGGTGTTGGATATCCAACAACTCAGGGAGGGCCGTGAGGTTATTATTCCCATTTTACTGATGAGAAGATGAAGTTCAAAGGGTCACACAGTCACTAGATGCTCAGAGTTCAAGGTGGCATTTGGACCCCAGCTGTCTGCATTGCTGTCTACTGCCCTGGGTTTCGTACCAGCCCCACCCGCTGCCTTTTGGATAACCCGCTATCCAACTGTATGGGCCACCTGGGTGTTTAGTTCTTCTAAAGATGACTTTACATTCATTATTTTGGAAATGCACAGGGAAGGGGGAGGCTTCAGGCAGTTTACTAGTTCAATATTATTGCAAAAATAGCAAACTTCTTGAGAAACGTGTGGGCTCCTACTTTCAAAGTGACAAATTATTGCTTTCGGTTCTATTAGCTAATGGGTTCCCTTTAAAGGTGGTGAGTGTTTGTCCTCGGCTGCCAGATGGTTTTAAGTGGGGCAGGCAAATAGGAGGAGTCAGGAGGGACTGGAGGAAAAATATTATCAGGCACATGCTTGAATCTAGCAGATAATTTTATAGGAGTCATTGGCTCCTGAGCTTCAGGGGCTAGTTCAAGCAGTTTCCCCCAAAATGGAATGTCCTTTCTTTTCTTTTTTTAAATATTTTTTTTAGTTGTCAGTGGATCTTTATTTCTATGTGGTGCTGAGAATCGAACCCAGGGCCTCACATGTGCTGGGTAAGCGGTCTACCTCTGAGCTACAACCCCAGCCAGTGCAAGTAGCAGTCAACTCAGAGACCCGGCTTCTCTTTGAAGCTTTCCAGCCTGTGACGCTCTACGCATTTGTAAGTTGGTTGTTCAGGGCTGAGTAGTATTCCCTCCAAATCAACGTGCACTGGACAGTTCAGAAGACGACCTCATTTGCAAAAAGGATCTTTGCAGATGTAGTTAATTCAAGTACTGCACTAAGATGGACCCTAAATCCTTCTAAGAAGACTTCCTGAAGATGTAAAGATGCATAGAACGGAGGCCACTGTGGAAGGCCGAGGCTGAGAAGGAAGGAAGGCAGCTGGGGGTCAAGGAGCACCGCAGGTTGTCAGGAACTACCAGAGGCCAGGAGGATGTCAGCAGGGGTTCTCTCCTAGAGCCTTTGGGAACGAGGCCCTGCTGACAAACTGCTAGCTTCCAGAACTAGGAGAGGATGCATTTTTTGTTACCATCTATTTGTGGTAATTGGTTACAAGAACCCTGGGAAGGCAGGCTTAAAAGATGATCAGTGTCCTCCTGGTGACAGTGGCCAATGAAGAACATTCTAGGCAGGGGGAGTCTGAGCAAAGTCCAGGGAAGAGGCGCAGGTTGGGTTAGGAGAGAGCTGCCTGGGGTGGGGAGCAAGTAACTTTTCTAGAATGCCAGCTGTCCCCCTGAGCAGGCCGGGGTCTGGGCTTGAGCTCCTGCAGGACTGACTTCTCCTGCTGGTTTTAGCACAGCTCCTGCGGGGGACCAGAAGTCTCCTCCGTGGCTGGGGCTCTGCCTCTGGGCCCTCCCAGGCTGACGTTGCCTCTGGGGGAGGGGGTACGGCTGGACCCAAGGTCCCTCCAGCCCTGGCTGGACTCTGCCTGGAAGTCCTGCCACCCAGCAGTCTCCTACCTTTTTCTGTAATTTCAGAAGCTTCTGCTTTGATAAATCTTTTTGGCCAAGAAAGCCAAGGGCGGACATCCCGGCCCCTGCCAGCCAACAGCCAAGGTCCCTGCTGGTTGCTCTCTCTGGGGGAGAAGGGAGGCGTGGAGCTTGGGGAGATTCTGTGTCTCCAGGGAGACCCAGGGATTCCCCCCACCCCCCGCCCCAGGCCTGTTTTAATTGGCAGTTCCACAAACTCCAGGGCACACCTGGGATGGTCCTGGGATTCCTTCTGTGGGGGCTGAGGGAGGGAAGAAACCTTAGGAGGGAGGGGGTGGCCCAGCCCACCGACCATTGGTCTAGTTTTCTGTCCATCATGTGTAGCCCCACTATTATCCCCGCCTCCAGCTGCCTGCCCTTCTCTCTCAAGCTCAGCTCCTCAGCAGAACCACTCAGATCTTGGTCAGACAGCATGAGGGGACCAGGTTTGTCATGGCAAGTCAAGGGTGTTTGTTGAGTCAACCCCAGAGCTCAACAGAATACAACCTTGTAGTTATATGGGGAGACCCTGGAGGTGCGACTGCTAGGCTCACACCCCACCTCTGCTACTTTCTATCCTCGGCTTCGGACAAGTATGAATTTCTCTGTGCCTCAGTTTCCTAGTCTGTCAAATGGGGCTCAGTCCTCACCTCCTGCAGCTGTTGCGCTAATTAGACAAGAGTGTGTTTGTAGAGTGCTCAGCCCAGTGTCTTGGGTATCTTAATTGCCAAATAAATGTTAATTAGCTTTAATAAGGGGGGCTGCTTTTATTTCTGGGAATGAAGGATGGTTGAAGGAAACCGGCACAAAGAGACAGACCCACCTAGACTTGAAACTCCCCTTTGCTGCTTACTCGCTTGGTGTCCTGGGATAGACGATTTAACTCTCTGAACTTCAGTCTCTTCCTCTTTGAAGTGAAAGTCATCTCTAACCTCTCCAAGTTGTATTAGGTGAGAGTGAGGTAAGGGTTATCAACTGCTAGATGCTGAGCAAGGGCCAGATAACTGGTTAGCTCTACTGTTTACTATGGCTTTTGGCAAATAGCGCTCTCTCTCTCTCTCTTTTTCTTCTGTCTTAATTTTCTTATCTAGGAAATGGGGGCAATAACAGTGCCTACCTCAAGCTCACTGTGGGGTTTCATTTTAAGCAAGCTCTCAGAACCTGTTCAGCACTGTTAGATATCACAGCCACTGTTCCTTCTAGTGGCAAACCTTGGTGGCCGCCATTTGTTGAACACAGTGTCGCGTCTGGAGTCAGGCACTCGAATCCGTCCCACTTTCCAGGAGACACACTGATTCTTAGAGAAGTAAGCTCACTGGCCCAAGGTCACCTTGCCTAGAAGAGGCAGAGTTGCCTTCCCTCCCAAGCACGAGCGCAGGGGTCTGCATCTGTGGGAGCGGCAGCCGGAAGCCAGAACCAGGGCAGCGGTCCTTGTGGGTCCAGGTCCCAAAGGCGCCCAGGGAAAGTGGACCGCGGGCGAAGCCTAGCTGGGGTGACGGATGGGCAGTGACAGCTCCTGCCGCAGTGTAAACACAGAGAAATATGGGTCATTCCCGGTAGCCAGCCCCCCACCGGCTTGTTTCACCCCAAAGCCGATCTTGTCAACTTGATCTTGGGCCCCACTCCAGCTGCCCTGGGGATGTGCCTGTTTCATGCATTATGCAGACTTAACAAAATGTGTGCTCTAAAGATTAAAGAGTCTGGTCTCCTTATGGGAAGCTTTTCTTCCGCTGCTGGATTGTCTTCTTCCTCTTGATCTCACAGCATATTTTTCTAGCCATCCTGCAGGGCATCTTCTCTCTGCTCATCCTCAGAAACTCCACGACTCAAGACGCCATTGCTGGGTTCTAGTCTCGCCGCCGAGGCTTTGGCCTCATCCACAACAGGGATAACACAAAGCCTGGGGGATCCCGTGGCGTCCTGGATGGGCTTCTGAGAATTTCCCTGAGCTCGGTTCGTGGATTAGAGCTCAGCAGGGCTGTCTCTGATCATATGGGTCCAACCATTGATGCAATGGGAAACTAGCTCTGGGATAGAAAAGAAAAGCCTTGAACGGCTGATTTCCACAGTATAGATACTCCCACTGTGGCTGATTTCAAGCTACCAATATGATGTCTCTGACCATGAACTGGGGAGGAGATGCTCACGGTGAAGTCCCATGAGCTGGTCTGAACGTGTTAGATGACACCTTGGAGTGGGGGAGGTAAATATTGGTCTTGCTTTGGTCCTGCCCATGCCCCTTATTAGCTGTGTGAACTTGGCCGATTTCCTGAACCTCTTGGGGACCCCAGTGTCCACATGGGTAAATGGGTACGCCAACAGGATTTCTGTTTGGAGTACAGGGAGAGCATATACTGAGTTCAAGACTATAGAGTGCTGAGCACTTAGTCTGACCCACAGAACTTAATAAATGCCAGCTACGCTACAGCAGAGAGGGCATTGCTATAGAAACAGATAATCCCGAATCACCGAGTCTTAATGAAACTTTATTTCTCACTCATGTAGTTTGACAAAGGCATATGGTGTTTGTGTGTGGGGGTGGAGGGATGGTCTTTGCTTATCAAAGTTTTTTTTTTGTTGTTTTTTTTTTTTGAAAACAAGCTTTTAAAGCTTTCTTCTGGAAGTAGCATACCTCATATGCACCCAGGTCTGATTAGCCAAAGCAAGCAAGTGGACATTCCTCAGTTGTAAAGGGTGAAGAAGAGTAATTCTACCCTGATTCTTGGCAACTGACTTGAAGATTAGCATAATCTCCTAGACATCGTTTTCTCAAGTAGCTTCTGTTTTTTCTCATTAAGCAGCCATTGTTGAAGCTGAGCGGGGAGAGTGGGTGGGTGTTAACCCCCAGTCCCTCCAACCTCTTGGGTAGAGGCTCCCAGATCAGCCACTTGGAACCCTAGGGTTGCAAAGAACAGGACTGAGCACCTTCAAACCTTGTTCCAACTCTTCCCCGCCGAGAGCACTGAGAAGACCTGGTGCCCAGCCCAAGCCACAGCATCGAGGGTCAGAAACGGGACGGCGACATGGGTGCCCCAGTTTTCAACTTAGGGCACCTTCTCCTTGATTGTGCCTCGTCACCCCAGATATCCTGTTGTCCCAGAGGTGGCTGGCAGAGGACGTGGAGATGGAAAGGCACATACTACTCAACAACGGTGAGGTCTAAGCCAGAGAAGGGAAATGGTCATAGATATGGGTGATGGTTCCACAAGAGTCTTCGGAAGGACAGTCCTCACCAGGTCGAGTTGGAGGCGCAGGACACAGGACGGAGGAGTAGGGGAGAGCTCTAGGGATAGAGAGGGCTTTGTAAAAGATGGCCATTTGGCACCGGATTTTAAGGGTGGGGTGGTCCATCAGGGAAGACCCTTTAGGACATAGAGTCACACTTTAACACGGACGAGAACTTATTGCAACTGATTGGCTCAAATCAGTCTCCAAGCCACAGGGCTGAGGAGTGGAGAGTAGCCAGCTCTTGGAAGGATACTTAGAAGCACTGTTAGGAAGGAGGAAAGGAGTGCTGGAGGCCACCAACAGCTGGGTCAACAGAGGACGAGCTAATGTTTGTGGTGGAAGGGGAGCAGCTCATTCAACGAGAGCCGGTGTGCCCATGGGAACTTCTCCCGCCCCGCCTGGTGTGTTCCTCTGGTTCCCTGTCTGGAGTATTCCGTGACCTCTGGCTGCCTTTTGACATACCTAGACTCCTCCGGTGGGGTGCAAGAGCCTTTGAAAGTCCATCTTACGGTGTATTCATCGTTCCTTTCTGGATCTTGACGTCTGGTGCCTTGCTGATCTTCCTGTAATGATCCCTTTTGCGGTTAGCTGATCCCTGGAGGTAATAAATGACCTGCCCGCGGAGTGTGCCTTCTCAAATGCAAACCCAGACTAGAGCCCACCCCCAGCTATCTCCTTGACCAACTCTGCTGCCCTCATGATTCCGACTAGCCAACCCAGACCCGCTGACCCTGTTTCTCTTGTTCCTTCCTATGGATACCGCTGCACAGGCACCTTCCCGCGGGTCCCCTGCTCTCCAGATCAACCCTGGTGCTTCTCTACGACCCCATCCCCCGCCCCGGCGCGCTGTGCTTTTCCTTTGGGGAACTCTGAGGAGCGACCTGTTCTCTCCATGACAGTCATCTGGTCCGTTTTCCTCACATGCCTCAAATTTTCTATAATTACACTCTATTTTCAAACATGGGGATGCCTGGTTTCAGCACCCTGCCGGCTCTTATCTTTAGTTCTAGAAACTTCCCTGATGGATACGGAAGCTCTGGTCCGGATGCACCCTCTCCAGCACCCATGGAGGATGTTTCTGCAGAACAGAGTGGAAGGAAGCAGCGGTTACCTCCACCGGAGCTGGGGAGGGTGGTGTGGCGACTCTCTCCCCCGCTCCACCCCACCCTGTCCCCCTTACCTGGCACCGCACTCAGCAGCTGGGGCCCATCTCTCCCAAGGCATTTGCCTCCTTCACCCTTAATGCATCTCCGCAGACCCCAGGGCTTTGCCACAGCTCTTTGAGGCTTGGCTGATTTGGCTGCCGCATCGTAGAATTTGGGAGCAGATTCCTGCAGCTGCTGCCAGGGAAGAAAAGGAGGCAGGTGGGGATCAGCGAGGGAGTCTGCATTCTTCAGGGTCCCAGCAGCAGACAGAGGGCGTATTCAAAAGGGATAATGGGGAGAGAGGACTGGATTGTTGACAGAGGCATGGGCAGGTTTAAGGAGACCACCAAGGACTGTGAGCCACCCAAGGCTGGCATCGGAGGAGGAGCCGTTAATGCACGGAGTCTGGAGGGACAAGGGAAGCCGTGGGGTTTATGAATGCTTCATGACCCGGGGTTGTGAAAGACCGATCACCTGGTGGCCATTGATAGCCACAACCATCGGAAAACTGCAGCCTGGCAGGGAGAGAGCGAGGCAGAGAAATACCCTCCCCGAGTCAGAGGACAAGGTGGCATCTTCACGTAGCTAATAGAAATCACCTTTTAGGCAGAGGATAGGGTAAAAAAATGGCAGGGAATAGTTCTGGAAGGTTGTGTAACCATTATAAGGTCCATATTAGTAACTCAGGGAAAACAGAAGGGACTTTGGCCTGAGATGACCAGAAAGCAAGGATGTTGAGTTGGGGACATACATGGAATTTTGTTCTCTGGCCAATTTATTTTTCTTTAGCCACCTTGGGATGGTCAACAAAAGGAAAAGATAAGTCATCAAGAAAAGAAGTCGAGGACTTGGAGTCGTAGGGTATTATCTATACCATAGTGTTAAGGACTGACAATGCTGTTGTCACATTAAGAGGACAGTAGGACCGTGAGACATGTTGGCTTGGAAAGGAAATGGGTCAGGGTACTGAAGGGTGGAGACCCTGTCTGCTGAGGAACAAAGAGGAGGAGAGACTGAAAGAAAAAAGGATTCAGAGACAAAGTCCTTCCATTTTCTAGTTTGTTCAGAACCAGTTTCCACTAGAGTTAGCCTAATAGGTACAAATACTAAAACCATTTTAATATTTCCATGTGGGAAACAGAAAGAGATGAGAAACTACAAAGGCATTTCTCAGAGGCCTCAGGAACCAACCAGACCAAGAGGAGATCAAGTTGGGTACCAAGACATATCACCAGAAATGGTGACCAGAACCAAAGGGATTTGTTTTCAGTCCACTGAGAACCCTTGTCCCCCTTCCATGAGTTTATGCTAGTCTTCAAGGGATGACCTAGAACAGGAGTGACCTATTTATGTCTTTATCCCAGTCTCGGATCGCAGAAGGGCAATACAGAGAACTCCAACTCCAGTGTCAGGTCAAAGAGATGAATAATGGTCTCCAAGATGGCCCCCAGTGATCCTTACTTCATAGAATTGATGTCTTTCTGTAGTTCCCTCCCAAGTTGAATAAGAATTACATCAGGAAACCAATAGAAGATGAGATGTGACTTCTAAGGATAGGTCATAAGACACTGCAGCCTTTACCTTGGCCTGTGGAATTGTTGACTCTGGGGGAAGCCAGACACCATGGTGTGAGGATGCTCAAGCAGCCCTGAGGAGAGGCCCATGTGAAGAGGAACTGAGGCCTCCTGCCAATAGTCATATGGGTGACAACCTTGGAAGCTGATCCTCCAGCTCCCGTCAGCCTCCAGGTGATTGCAGGTCAGGCCAACACCTTGACTACAAAACCACATGATGGTCCCTAAAGCAGAACCACTCAGCCAAGCCAGACATTTGTGGGTCCCAAGACTCTGACCCACAGAAAATGTGAGAAGTGATAAAAGATTAATATTGCTTTAAACTACCGAGTTTTAAGAGTGATGTAATCAATCGATAACTGGTATAGATGATAATAATCACCATGAGAATACACACTTCCACAGTATATAAATTTTCCCCATCCATTCATTCACTTATGAAATCATTTAACACATATTTAATGAACACCTACTATGGGCCAAGAAAAGGAAATACATTTGTGAAGGCAAACTACAATTCCTACTTTTGTTGGGTTTATAGTCTTGTCTCTTGATTAGAGGAGTCATTGTCCTGGTTAGGTGTATGGGCTCTAGGGATGATCTGCCTTCAATGTCCTGTCTTGGACATCCCCTAGCTATCTAACCTACATTTTCTTATTGCCAAAATTGGCACAAGAATGGTAACAACCTTGTAGAGTATTGTGAGAATTAACTGAGATGATGAAATGTTTTCCATTGCACCTAGTAAGCACTTTACAGATGGTACCCATGATTGAGGAGTCCTGGCCAAGTATTTGTAGGAAACCCCTCTATTGGAATTCAACTGATGATTTTCTCATGATCAGGTGAGGTAACGGGTGCCAGGCACGGTGGCTCATGTCTGTAATCCTAGCAACTTGGAGGGTTGAAGCAGGAGGATCATGAGTCCCAGGGCCAGCCTCAGCAACTTAGTGAGACCCTGTCTCCAAAAAAGGAGTGGAGTGCTGGGGATATAGGTCAGTGGTAGAAAGGCCCCGGGTTCAATCCCCAGTACTGCAAAAGAAAAAAGAAAAGACGAGTTAATGAGCTTTTAGGAGGAAGACTGTAGAGGTCAAAGCAAGGGTGCATGCCATCAAAATGATTTATGGCTGTTGATATTGAACTTGATCACTGGCCTAGGGTACTGTTTGTCAGGCTTCTCCACTGTAAAAAAATCACTCTGTCTCTCTTTCCATAGTTTGTTTCTTCTGGAAGGAAGCTCTGATGTGTGACGGGGGTTTGTGCCTCTCTCCTTGATGACAAAGAATCTACACGTACGGTCAGTTTCTACCTGGGGTCCTGGTGGTGGGATTTCCCCATCGTCCTGCCCTCTGTGGAGATGGGCAGGGAGCTTGAGGCAGGATGGACCCACACACTGGAGGGCACGATCTGCTCCTGGAAGCTTCAGGTTCCAGGCACCACCGATGGGTCTGGAAAACTGTGCCTCAGAGGCAGGAGATTCAGAGCTAATTAGACTGGACTGACTCACGTCTGCAGTTCTGCCCAAAGTTGACAGTCACTCCCAGCTGCAGGGTGATGGGAGGCCTGAGAGACCTGGGGTGCCAAGCAAAACTCAGAGGCGGGCGGGAGGAGCACCTCCCCAATGCTCAGAAGCAGACCCTCCAGCAGAATAATGGGCAAAGCTTTGAACTTGGACTTCACAAAATAGGAAACATGAGAAGTTCACCTATAAAATGCAATTAAAAACAAATGTCTGTTTTTGCTTAGCAAAATGGCAATGGTTGAGAAATATATAACACTCAGAGCTGGTACAGTTGTAAGAAAACAGATCCATTCCCATCGTGCTGATGGGAAGACTGTCTGTGAGACGAAAGGGAATCCTTAACAGTATCAGCTCTTTCAGTCAGAAATTCGATTTCAAAGAACTTTGAAATTCTACTTGGATGAACATAACCTAGATTATCATGAATACGGACAAAGGTAAGACAATAAGAATGTTCATTATTATGTATAACATTAAATTAGAACTGACCTGCAGGTTGAGTGACAGGTGATTGACTCACGTGACAGTTCCATGGAATTTGCTAAAATGGTCCTGTACCAGAGGGTTCCTCAAGGGGTTTGGGGAGAGGTAGGTACGGTCAGCACCTCACATCTCCCGTCCTGGTCACTTCATAAGCCTTCTCACCTTTAGCAACTTTTTTTTTTTTTTTTTGGCTTAACTCTAGGCATTGAATGCCATTCTCTCTGGTTTTCCTGATGAAATAATGTTCTTTCTCCAATGTTCCCCAGCCATTGACCCGCAAGCGTTGTTCTACAGCAGGGTTCCAGCAGCAAGTGCAAGTTGGTCAATGTCTGAAGACGGTTTTGTTGATCATGACTGGGGAGGGGTTGGGGTCCTCCTGGGGTCCGGTGAGTGGAGGCCAAGGATGCTGCCCAAGGTTATAGAGCACCCAGGACAGGGAGCTCATAACAGAATGATCCAGCCCTGAAGGTCAGTAGTGCCAAGGCTGAGAAATGTCTTCAATATCCCCCTCCACAGCCCTCAAGTGGGGTCATGACGAGGTGTGCATTCGCCCCGATTCCCGCTGGGCTTAGTGTCCAGCAGCCCGTGGTGGTGGCTAGCGGGAAAGTGCACCTTGCCCTCTCTCCTATGGCTGTTTCTTATGCCTCTCAAGCAAACGTATTATAGTCCTTGTTTCAGGATCTGTTTCCTGGGAGATCTCAGGCTGTGGAAGCATGTACTTGTTAGAGGATTTGATGAGGCTTTCTTCAGTCCACAAAGTTTGGAAACTGCAATCAACTGCGACACCATTTTATTGCAATTCACGGTGCATGCTTGCATGTTAAAGGATCCTAGAAGTCCCCTCGCGGAAGCAAACAAATCTCTTCCCTCATTCCCCTCCCTCCCTCTCTCCCTCCCTTCTCTATTTCTGCCTTTCCTTTCCCTCCCTCCCCCTCTCTCTTTTTCTCTTTCTTCTTTTTGTCATCTACCCTTTTAGGAAATATATCAATGATATAGCTATTGAGACCCCATGGCAGCGGAGCTCAATTCTTCTGAACATGTCTTGAAAACTGTAGCTATAAAAGATTAGCTAATAAGATGGAAGGTTGTCTCCTTCCTCTATTCCTGCCTGGTTCCTTAGTTGGGCTGTTTGGATCTTGGCGTCTGCACCCCTGGCACAATCCTGCTCTGAGCTGACCTGACCCAGGGTTACTGAAAGGATGGGTAAGTAAAGGAGGGACAGGTCACTGTCCTCTTCCACGTTAACTCTCTCAATTCCACTACCTGAGTCTTCCCTGACCCCAGCCACCCTCCCTCCTGCCTTCTGGACCCTTAGTCCAGTTGAGGAGGGGGACGAACAGAGACCCGCTGTGGGGCTGTAACCCATCACAAGTACTGAGCACCTGATCTGCCAGCACTAGGCTGAGGACTCAGTATGAATCACTTCATTCACTCTCAAAGCAATCCTAGGAGACAGGCACCTTGTTATCATCCCACCCTGGGGGGACATGAGGTTCAGGGAGCAGAGGGTGCCTGCCAGAGTTCATAGGGCCGGCCACCAGGTGCCAGTTACAATTCCAGCACCAAGCTGGCTGACCACATAGTCCTTCTCCCGAACTGCTGTTCCAAGCTGGGAAGGGCTGGAAGGAGGGGAGGGTCTTGGAGGGTGGGCGCCAGCATGCTCCATGGAAACACAGGCCCCACGGCCAAGTGGTCGGACTTCCAGGCTCTGTAGCCCGGCTGCCTGTGAAGCCAGAATTAAAGACAGGCAGTCAGTGCCGATAGGTGGTCCGGGTCGGGTCTAGAGAAGGAAGGCCAATCGGGGTTGGGGAGGTTGAAAACTGCCCCTGAGGAATTGACAGGTTCATGCCTTCAGAGCCCGTCCTCCCCCCTTGTCAAGAGTACCCGCTCCTGCTCCAACCTGCTACTAAGGTAGCCTATCCCCAGGGACTGACCCTCTCTCCAGGGAGTTGTAGAAGTTGCTCATTAAAGCACCCTGGGCCCCCTTCCTGCCTGGATCACCCCACCTTGGCCCCACCTGCCCATCTGCTTCTCACCTGTTGGCCATCCACTGGAACATCTCCTGGGCCTAGTCAGGTATGCAGGAAGGAGAGAGATAAGGGGAAGAGAGCAGGACAGCAAAGACAATCTAGGATGGATACAAGAGGCAGAACACAGTCCCTTCCTGGGGTACCAGGATGCCTGAGGAATCCCTCTCAGGAGACGTCTGTATTGCCCCTTTTTAAATAAACCCTCCTTTATGTGCTTGCCTCGGCTGCTTCTCTAATGTTATACTTCAGCATGTGGGGAAGCAGGACTCGCCATAGATAACCAGTAGTGTCACCTGGGCACGAATCCTAATTCTGCGTACAGCTGTGTGACCTGTGACCCTGCACAATCTACCTAAACTCTGTCTGGTTTCTTACCTACGGAATGGAGACGATAATGTCTTTACCCCCTAAGACTGTTGTGAGGATGAAATGATACCTGTAGATGTGTTCAGTAAACACTGTGGAAGTGTTACATAAGTAACTCACGACCCTCTGTGTATCATGAATCATCCACAGTACCATCTCACTAAGTAAACAGAACATGGGATCTGTCCGTGTGGGACGTGGTGTCAGATTGCCTTATTTTGAAGCTCAGCTCACGTGAGTTACCAGCTACGGGACCTTACAAGCGACGGAGCCTCTTTGATCCCAGTTTCCTCATCTGTAAAGTGGAGATAGTATGTTCTTCTTCTCTTAATGGCAAGTGAGGACTACCTGGGTTAACATGCATGGTCAAGTGTCGTCTTGGGTATAAATTATTAGTCATCTTTCCTATGTCACCCAGGTTGGTTATCAGGTTACCCCTATTTTGCAGAAGACAAATGACACTGAGGTTCAAAGGAGTGATTCTACTTGTCCAGGGTCACATGACAGCATGTGACCTGCTATCTGACCCCAATAGCCCCACTTATGAGGGGCTTCCCATGGTGTTTGGAGGAAGCCATGGGTCCCTCCCTTCGGTGCTATATCTGAACTCAAGGGGATCCATTATGCTGGGTCTGGGGGACTCTTCTGCACACCAGGAGCTGTGGTAGGGAAACACAGCGAAAACCTAGCCTCATTACCATGCAATGGCCGCCTTGCTTAAAGCAAACATCTCAATTAACACCGAAGACCTTTTTGGTTCTGTAGCTGCAGGCGAGTTTGTCTTTTGGATCAATTAACTTGTTGACAGTGCAGGCGGCTCCATACAAATCACCTGCCAAGGTGCCTTTGCTGCAGGTGTGTGTGTGTGGTCCAGTAGGGCCGCGTGTGTGGGGCATGGACTAGAGTCAGGTCAAACACTTGAACGTGACCCTCAGTAAGGGCACTTTGTATCACAACTAGTAATGTGCTTGTGCATGTACACTCACACACACCTGTTGTACTTGTGTATTTTTCATTCCATTTTTTAAAAATGCTGTTTCGAGCACACTGCATTAATTTCACGGCACTAGGAAGGGGTGGCAACGCAGATTTTGAAAAACCTTGGGCAAGACTGTGGACGCTCAACTCCTATACGGGGACCTTCCGAGAGGCTGGGAAGATGTCCTTGATGCGTTGCCATGGAGTGAAGGACACCGTGTCGGGGCAGACCTCGGCGCTAACTGTGAAGTCCTGCCGCTCCTCACCCTGTGCCCACCCTGTGGGTCTTCGCCACTCTCCTTCTTGCTGATCGCAGCCGGGTACACTTGACCTCTGTGCTTTGGCCGTCCCACATCAAGCCCAGCCGCACCCTGAAGCCTGGGCACCAGCTGCTCCTGGCGCTTGGTACCTTCTGCCTCCCTGGTCCTACTTCCCTCAGGGGTGACCCTGCCACGATGCGAGCTCACCAGCCAGCTCACCTGGCCCCGCCCTGCCAGCGAAAGCCAGGCCATTTTTGGTACATTGACCCTGCTGTGTTCTTCACGGTCACCTCTGTGTAGTGTATGTGTGTTTCCCATCTGTCCCTCTCTGCTCAAGAGTGAGTTGCATAAGGCAGGAAACTTCTTTAATCCCCACTGAAGCCGAGTCTAGCTGGTACACAGTAGTGTACCAAGGGTCACAGTGCTGACCATACCATAAATACTTAGGAAATATGAGTGGCCATTTTAGCTTCTAGGTTTAACATTTTATTTCATTTTATTTGGTTTTGCTACATCTTTTAGAAGAATCTTTTTCCAAGTCTAGAGGTGTAGCTCAGCAGCAGAGCATTTGCCTAGCAGGTGGGAAGCCCTGGGTTCCATCCTCAACACCGGAAAAAGGATAAAAAAAGAAAAGAAGACCCTGAAAAAAATAATAGCTCTCTTGAGAAATAATTTGCAAACCACGTAATTCATTCAACTAGAATATCCAATTCAATAGGTTTTTGTATATTCAGAGATATGGACAACCATTGTCACGATCCATTTTAGAACATTTTTATCTCCCCCAATCACCAAAGAAACTCTATATTCCTTTTTAAAATTGACAAGTAGAGATTGTATATTTATTTGGTGGGCACCGCATGCCTGTAATCCCAGCTACTCAAGAGGCTGATGCAGGAGGGTAGCAAGTTCAAGGCCAGCCTGGACAACCTAGCAAGATCCTGTCTCAAAAGGAAAAGGACTTGGGATGCAGCTCAGTGGTGATTGAACCCAGTACCCCTGGATTCAGTCCCCAGTACCACAGATAAACAAATAGATGCTGTTTTAGTCAGCTTCTTAACTGCTCTGATCAAAAGACCCAACAAGAACAATCAGAGGAGGGAAAGTTTATGTAAGGGCTCATGTCTTCAGAGGTCTCAGTCCAGAGACAGCTGGCTCCATCCCTCGGGGCTCGAGGTGAGGCAGCACATCATGGTGGGAGAGTGTGGTGGAGGGAGGCAGCCCATATGGTGATCAGAGAGCATAAGCCAATCATTCCATCTCTAAACTTTCTTGCATTGTCCCACACATGAGCTTTTGGGGGACACCTAATATCTAAACCATAACAGAATTCATAGAATGATAAATAAACAAACATCGCATGTTTTGTCATTACAGTACGTTGTTTTGAAACCTGTGTACACTATGGAGTGACTGAATCAATATCATTAACTGTGTCACCTCACATTCGTATCAGGTTTTGTGTGTAGTGTCAATGTAGGCTCTTAGTACTTTTCTACCATACAACCCGTCATGACTGACTCAAGTCAACCTGTCATACAACAGACCTCTGGAACTCCTTCCTTCTGTCTAACTTTAATTTTAGACACTTTCACCAGCATCTCCCACACCCCCACCCCCCCGCTCCAGCCTCGATAAACACTCTCTGCTTACACCAGCTCAGCTTTTCAGATTCCAGAGATAAATAAGACCTTAGCATAATGTCCTCCAAGGGCATCCATGTCATCAGAAATGGGAGAGTTTCCTGTTTAAGGTTAAATAGTATTCCACTGTGTGTGCACACCTGACGTTTTCGTTCGTTGATGGTCCTCTGAGATAGGGTTGATTCCGTATCTTGTGAATAATGCTGGAACGAATCTGGGAATGCAGGTACATTTTTAACACACTGACTTAATTTCCTTTGGCTCTATACCCAGCAGTGTGTCGATGCTGGATTCAACAGTAGTTTTATTTTTAACTTTTCAAGGAACCTCCATATTCTTTCCCACAATAGCTGTACTGACTGTTCTCGGACTCCACGACCCCCCCCCCAAAAAAAACACATCTTTTTCCCCCCACTAACAGCCATTCCAACAGTTGTGAGTTGATATATTATTGTGGCTTTAATTTACATTCCTCTGCTGGATTAGTGATTTTTTAAAAAAAATGTTTTAACTTGTTGTAATTAGTTATATGTGACAGTGGAATGTATTTTGACACATTATACATAAATGGAGCACAACTTCTCAATCCTCTGGCTGCACATGGTGCGGAGTCACACCAGTAGTGGAATCATACATATATATAAGGCAATAATGTCTGTCTCATTCTACCGTCCTTCCCATCCCCACAGCCCCACCCCTCCCCTCACTCCCTTCTGCACAATCCCAAGTTCCGTCATTCTTCACTACCTGTCCCCATAATGGATCAGCATCCACTTATCAGAGAAAACATTCGGCCTTTGTTTTGGGAGACTGGCTTATTTCACTTAGCAGGATATTCTCCAGTTCCATCCATTTACCAGCAAATGCCATAAGTTCATTCTTCTTTAGGGCTGAGTAATATTCCATTGTGTCTATGTACCACACTTTCTTTATCCATTCATCTGTTGAAGGGCATCTAGGTTGGTTCCATAGTTTAGCTATTGTGAATTGAGCTGCTGTAAACATTGATATGGCTGCGTCACTGTAGTATGTTGATTTTAAGTCTTTTGAGTATATACCAAGGAGTGGGATAACTGGGTCAAATGGTGTTCCCATTCCCAGTTTTCTCAGGAATCTCCACACTGCTTTTCATAGTGGTTGCACCAATTGACAGTCCCATCAGCAATGTATGAGTGCACCTTTCCTCCACATCCTTGTCAACACTTACCATTGCTTGTATTCTTAATAATTACCATTCTGACTGGAGTGAAATTAAATCTTAGATTTTTAAAAATATATATATTTTAGTTGTCAGTGGACCTTTATTTTATGTATTTATATGTGGTGCTGATAATTGAACCCAGGACCTCACACATGCTAGGCAAGCGCTCTGCCACTGAGTCACAACCTCAGTCCTACTTAGAGTAGTTTTGGTTTGCATTTCTCTAATTGCTAGAGATGATGAACATTTTTTCATGTTTGTTGATTGATTGTATTTCTTCTTCTGTGAAGTGTCTGTTCAATTCCTTGGCCCATATATTGATTGGGGTATTTGGGGGTTTTTTTGGTGTTAAGTTTTTTTGAGTTCTTTATAGATCCCGGAGATCAGTGATTTTGAACATTTCTCATGTACCCATTGGCCATTTGCATTTCTACTTTTGAGGAATGTCTGATGGTATCCTTTGTGCACTGGACAGGATCAGGTTGTGTTCTCACTATTGAGTGGCTGGAGCTCATTATATATCTTAGCTCTTGTCTGACATGTGGGTTGCAAAGACTTTCCCCCACTCTGTAGGTTGGTGCATTAGTCTGGGGTTCTTACAGAAGTGTTTATTTGGGTGTAGTCCCACTCATCCGTTTTTGTCATGAGCCATCCATGGGCTGTGTGTGAGCTATGCTCACAGTAGCCATATGACGGGACCGTCTGGCGTTGCATGCTGATTGGGCTGCAGGATGCAAGTACATCTCTCTTCTTGCTCTGCCTGGGATCCCACACAGCACCTGAGATGGGCGTGACTTGCCAAGATGTCAATCAGTCTGCTAACCACAGGACACCATGAAGCAAGACTCCACCCTTGAAACCTTGTCCCCTGCCTTATTTGGTGAAGAACATTCTATGGAAACTCCTTTGTGGGTCCCCCTATAAAAATAGATTCTGGGTGCATGCTCTCTTTTTCCAGGGCTCCTTTTCCAGTGTGGAAGCTGGCCCTTAAGATTAAAGAGCAGTCCTACCCTCCATAGGAAAATCACTTTTGTGTCCCGTGCTTTTCGCGGTTTTCCTAGCTCCGTGTTGCAGCCGGCTCTTTTGAGCCCGGTTCATCTCATCAGCACCGGTCGTTGGCGAGACATCTTTGCTTTGGTAGCTGGTGCTTTGAGGTTCTTATTCAGAAAATGATTATCTAGACCAACGTTATGGAGCTTTCTCGAAACTTTGTGTTCTCCTACCGGTTTTCCATGGAGACCCAGACTTGAGCTGTTATCTCCCCAATCCTCCTCAGCCATGAGCAACCCCCAATTTACTGTCTGCATGGATTTTCCCATCCGATCATCTTATGCAAAGGACAAATGGATGATGGAAAGAAGCCGGTCACAAAATAGCACATGTTAAAAACTGCACCATATATAATATATGATTCTGTTACATAGTTTCATCAATATTACATACCCAAATCATACCAATACAAGATATAATATTAATTAATAATATAAATAGGATATTAATGTAATGTATTAATTCATAATATTAATAAGCTTTTTAAAAGAGGTCAGTCTCTAGCTAGATCCTTTGCCCAATTTCAAATGGAGCTACTTGTTCTTATCAAATTGCAAGACTCTCTTATATTCTTTAGATGAAAGTCCTTTATGGTATCTGTGATTTGCAAACATTTTCTACCGTCCACGGTCGGATTTTGTTTTTGCTTTCCTGTTTGTACCTTTTGAAGTGAAAAGTTTTAAAAATTTGATGAAGTTCAATTTGTCTAGTTTTGTTTTGTAGCTTTTGCTTTTCATATCTAAGAATCCATTGCCAAATCTAGGGTCATGAAGATTTACCATTATTTTTCCTTTTTTTTCTTTTTTCCTATTTTTGTTGGTGCAACATAATTTTACATTATTTGTTTCATGTGAATTATTTAACAATATTATTTGGCCAATATCATTCCTCAGTGTTTCCCCTTTCTCTTCCCTCCTCCTCCCCCCACCACCTGCCCCCAGGGCTTTTCTCTACTGATCTCCCTTCAGTTGTCATGAGATCCCCCGCCACCACACACCCCCATCTTTCTTTTCCTTTTTCCTCTCTAGCTTTCACATAAGAAGGAAAACAAGACCCTTGACTTTCTGAGTCTGTCATTTTGCTTAACATAAGGCTCTCCATTTTCATTCATTTTTCTGTGTATGACATTTTATCCATCTTTATGGCTCAATAAAACTTCATTATGTACGTATACTTAATTTTCTTTATTGTGTATCCATAATACATATTTTCTTCATCAGCTCACCCACTGATGGACACTTAGCCTGGTTTCATAGTTTGGCTACTGTGAATTGTGCTGCTATAAACATAAGTATGCAGGTATCACTGTAGAATACCGACTTTAATTCTTTAGGGGAAATACCCAGGAGTGGTATGGCTGGGTCATAGAATGGTTCCCTTCCTAGTCTTTTGGGGGAACTGCATTCTGATTTCCATAGTGGTTGTACTAATTTACAATCCCACCAATAGTGTAAAAAAGTGTTCCTTTCCCCCATAGCCTATCTTTTTATTGTTTGTATTTTTTTTTTTTTTGGTACTGGGGATTGAACTCAGGATCGCTCAACCCCTGAGCCACATCCCCAGCCCTATTTTGTATTTTATTTAGAGACAGAATCTCACTGAGTTGCGTAGGGCCTCGCTGATGCTGAGGCTGGCTTTGAACTTGGGATCCTCCTGCCTCAGTCTCTCTAGCTGCTGGGATGACAAGCATGTGTCACTGTGCCTGGCTCTGTTTGTGTTCTTGATGGCTGGGTGAGCTGAAATCTCAGTGTAGTGTTGATTTGTGTTTTCCTAAATGCTAAAGATGTTGAACATTTTTTTTTATACATTTGTTGGCATTTGTATTTCTTCTTCTTTGGAGAAGTATCTGCTTTGGTTCATTTGCCCATTTATTAATTGTGGTATTTTGGGGGTTTTTTGAGTTTTTTTAAAATATATTCTTAATACTAATATGTTTCCTTGTAAGAATTTTATAGTTTAAGCTTTTTCACTTAGGTTTCGTTTTGAGTTTTTGTGTGATGTAAGGTAACTCACGCTTCATTATTTTGCATATGGTATCCAGTTATCAAAACTCTATTTATGGAAAAGACTTATTTTTCTCTTTGAATGGTCTTGACACGCTTCTTGAAAATAAGTTGGCCATAGACACATGGTTTATTTCTGGACTCTCAACTCCATTCCATTCATCTATATCTATATCCTTAGGTCAGAACCACATTGTCTTAATTACTGTCATTTTGTGGTAAAGTTGGAAATCAGGAAGAATATATTCTCCAGTTTCTCTCTTCCTTCCCCAGATTGCTTTGACTCTCGTGGGTTGCTTGCGATTCTATGTGGAGTTTAGAATCCATTTGCCAGTTTCTACAAAGAAGCCATCTGGGGTTCTGATAGGAATTGTGTTAAATATGCAGATAATTGGCGGAGGTTTGCCACCTTAACAATAATGAGTCATCCAGTCAAAGAACAGGAAATGTTTCCCCCACTTTTTTACATTTTTCCTTAATTACTTTTCAATAACATTTTGTAATTTCCAGAGCATACGTTTTATCTTTTGTTAAATTTTCCCCTCTGTATTTGATTCCTTTTGCTGCTGTTGCAAATGGAATTTTCTTTTCGGATTGTTTGTTGGAAGTGTATGAAAATACACCTAGTTTCCATATTCATCTTGTATCTTGCAGCCTCAGCTAAAGAGCTCTCTTTTTTTGGTCTTTACAAAGATCACCTTTTCATCTTATCAATTTTCTCTATTGTCTTCCTGTTTTCCATGTCGTTAACATTCACCTTATTACTTTTTCTTCTGCTTGTCTTCTATTTAGCTTGTCCCTCTTTTCCCATTGTTTTTAGGTGGAAGTTTATGAATGAGACTTTCTTCTTTTTTTTCATATAGGCATTTTGCAGCTACAAATTTCCCTCAGAGTACTGCATTAGCAGCATCCCACAGGTTTTGGTATTTCCTGTCTCCATTTTCATTTATTAGAACTATTTTCTGTTTTTTTCCTTTTGATAGATTCTTTGGCCCATTATTTACTTAGGAATTGGTTGTTCAATTTTGACATATTTTTAAATTGCCTAAATTTCTTTTTATTAATTCCCGATTTTATTCTGTTGTGGCTGGATATGTATCAAAATTTTGGGGGAAATTTTTATATGAAATTTTAAGTTTTTTGAGGTTTATATTGTGGCACAAAGTCTGGTCTATCTCAGAGAAGAATGTGGGTTCATGTTGTGTTGGTGTGGAGTGTCTATAGTGTCAGGAGCTCTCATTTGGTTACAATGTCACTCAAGTGTTCCATTTCTTGGTTGGACTTTTGCTTTCTTTTTCTGCACATTATTGGATGTGGGATACTGAAGTCTCCAACTCATATTTTTGAATCCTATGTTTCTTCCTACATGACTGTCAGTTTTTGCCTCATGTATTTTGGTACTCTGGTCTTAGGTGCATGTATAATTGTTATCTATTCCTGATGAACTGATCACTTTTTTTCATTATAAAAAGTCCTCTTTCTCTCTAGTAATGCATTGTGTCTTACAGTCTATTTTGTTTGCTGTTAGTATAACTACTCCAGTTTTCTTATGGTTCTCTTCCATGATATGTCTTTTCTACCTTTTGACTTTCAATCAATTTAAATCTTTGAATCCAGAATGTGTCTGCAATAAACAATATATAGTTGGACCTTGTTTTCTTATCAGGAATGAAAGTCCATGCCTGTTGATTGGATTCTCAATCCATTTACATTTAATGTTATTGATCTAGTAAATTATATATCTATGTGTGCCCTTTTACTATTCGTTTTCTGCATGTCTCATTTCTTCTGTCTTATCTTCCTTTTATATTTTTTATTGTTTTCTTTTACATTAAGAAAATATTTTCTAATGTAGCATTTCAATTTCTTGAATGCATGATTTCCCCCCCCCCCAGATTTTGAGTTATTTTCTTACTAACTGTGACCATATTCATCCTAACTTACCAGAATCAGCCTCAGATGTATAATGAAAATTCCAGCAAGATCAGGAAACATTGCTCCTAGACAGCTATGTTCCCTTATCTTTTTTTGGGGACACCATTGCCATTCACATTTCATCTACTAATGTTACAAACCCAACAATTCAGACAAATTCTACTTCATGCAGTTTTATGTCTTTTAAAGAAGCTGAGAATAAGGAGAGAAAATATGTCTGTATAGCTTTTGTTATAATAACCTTAATTGTTAATTGCCTAAATTTCTTTTTATTAATTCCCAATTTTATTCTGCTGTGGCTGGATATGTATCAAAATTTTTTGGGGGAAAATTTTATATTAAATTTTAAGTTTTTTTGAGGTTTATATTGTGGCACAAAGTGTGATCTATCTCAGAGAAGAATGTGGGCTCCGTTGTTTCCTTTAAGCACTTTGAATATTTTATTCTACTATCTTTTGGTTTCCAGTGTTTCTTATGAGAAATCAACTGTTAATCTTATCGAGGCTCCTTGTAAGTGAGGAGGTATTTTTCTTTTGCTACTTTAAAGATATTTCTCCTTATCTTTTATTATGATAAGTCTGTGGTTCTTGGTTGGACTTGGTTGAGATTCTTAGGTGAGTACATTCCAATGCCTTTAAGAAGTTGCAGACATTATTTCTTTGAATATCTTTTTCCCCCTCCCCTCCCCTTTCCTTCCAATACTCCTATCCTGTGGGTGCCTGTAAGTGTCCTGATCAATTTTAATTCATTTGTTGGTTCTTCATATTGTGCAATCTCTCTGATTCTGTCTTTCGTCAGTTCCAATCTACACTGAGCCCTTCTACTCAATTTGTCATTTCATTTGCTTCTCAACTCTGTGATTTCCACTTGTTTTTTTTAAAATAATTTTTATCTCTTTATTGACATTCTTCATGTGAGGACATTGTTATCATACCTGTCTTTGCTTATTGATCATGATCCCCTTGAGGCTTTGAAAATAATTATAATGGCAGCTTTGAGGTCTTTACCTGTTCAATCTGACACTTCGTTACTCTTGTAGACAGTTTCTGTTGCCCATTCCCCACCCCTTTCTTAACATATGGATCATTTTTTTTCTGTTCTTTTTATTTCTCAACTTTTTTTGTTGTTGTTAGAAACTAGACATTTGAGGTGATATATATGCAACAACTTAGTATAGTGCTCTCCTCTCTGGGGCTTGTTATTGTAATTTAATTGTTTATTTCTTTAGTGCCAGACTCGATTATTTTTTTTTATTAAGTTTACTTCCCCTTCCTGGATGCTGTGTGCAGCCTGTGACCCCGTTCCTCAGGCGGCACAGCCAGAGTATTATCCTGGGATGACAATGGTTTGAGCAGGGCCTTCCGTCAGTAGCCTTTCCTCTAACAGCACAGAATATTCTACGCTATTAACTGTTTTATCGTCTTCAACAACCGCCTGGAGTATGAATCGCCCCACAAACTGATTCAGTCCAATCGGGGCCCTTTTGAGGCCATACTTTCCTGAGGTTTGTGATCTATAGTGACAAAATCAGTTTCTGGCAAACCTGCTGGCCAACAGCTTGACTGATGCACCTACCCGCCTCCTCCTGATTGCCCTTCCCACCACCCGCATGGTGTTCAAGGCACCCTCAGCCTTGACCTTGCCCCACACTTGGCTGCAGACAGAGTGGGTTCCTTTGGAAGAGATTGGGGGTCCTGTGGCCTATGGCTTATTCTCTCCCTGGATAAGACCCCTTGACCACAGCTTAAGGCACTGATAGAAGATAAATGGCAGGTTCCTTTGCAAGGGGTACCCCCCTTTTAGGAGCTGAGTGCTCTGGAAGGGGGGCCCCTCCCACCATGGAAGCCCCAGTCCAGCCCACAAGCCAGGGAAATACTCTCAGCAGTGTCCTGCTCGGGGAAAATTTTCTATCTCATCAATGAGACCGAGCAGGAGACATGAGCCCTGCCTCTCAGATGCACTTGCCTAGAACTAAGCTTCAGCAGCAAGTCCTTGGAGGAAGGATGAGAAATGCCCGTATTCTGACACTTTCCAGAAGGATAGCCCTCTGCCTGGGAGCTGGGGAGGAGAAGTCTGTGTTCTTGACTCCATCTACCTGGAGTAGAGTCTCCCCCTTGCCAATCTGGGAGAGTGGAGAAGAGGACACAGGGCCTCGGTTCAAATAGACGAGACTTTGCTTTCTGAATTTTCGTAGAATTTCTTGAAAAGAACATTTCTTCCTTTGGTGTCTACACAGAAGGCCTGTTGTAGGGACTTGACATCCTTGTATGTGCTTGAGATCATTTTAGTGGGGTTTCAGGGAAGCAGGTCTGGAATCGAGACCCTCTGGTTTCAATTTAAACCTTTCACGATTTTGCCTGAAGGCCCTTCTTCACCAACCCAGTAGGAGATGCTCACTGCTTTTCAAAGCACAGTTCAGTACTTCTTCCTCTCTCCTCTCTTGTTTTCCCAGTTAGAGGGTCCTGTGGCTCATCTTGTGTGAGGAGGGCATCTCCCCTACCATATGGCATTGCAGCCAGGAACCTTTCCTGTCTTCTCTCCACCAGCCTCTTTGACACTGAAGGATGCACATGCTTCCCCACACGCATGCCAATCCCTAACCATGGAGCGTGGCGTGTACTAAGTGTGCAACTAATGACTATCAGATAAAGTCCATACAGATTTTAGGTTGGCCACTACCTTCCCATTTTCTGTGTGTGTGTGTGTGTGTGTGTGTATGCAATTCATGAGGGTAGAGTCACTAACAAAAATAGCCATAATTTATATGGAGCAGATATTTTTCTCAGCATTTTTTACATATATTAATTCATAATGTAATCTTCCCAGCAGCTTCATTATGCATCACTTAATATGCTTAAACTTATTATTCTTCATTTACAATGAGAAAAAAAAAAAACCGAAGACAGGGATTTTAAGTATCTGCCCAGAGTTACAAACTAGTAAGGGGTAGAGCCAGCAGGAGTCCAGGCAATCTAACTCCATGACCACTCAGACAAATCCTCTTAAGGGTCTATTGAGGCATATAATAGTTGCTTAATAAGTATCAATTAAATAAATGCATGCCTCAGCAAATGCAAACTTCAATTAAAGGAAGGAATGTCCCAACGTGGGAATGTAGCTCAGTGCAAGAGGACATCCTTAGCATGAGCAAGGCCCAGGGTTTTTTATAATAATCAAAACTTGGCACCAGAAACAGAGGAATGTCTGATGTTCTCTTATGAACTCTTCTGCCTCTGACAGTCACCCTCCTTCTTAAATGATGAATCTGAAACCACACCTTACACTCTTGCCTGCCTGAAACCCAGCTGGTTACAGTTGGTACCCCTGATAAGATAGGCTGTAGTTTCCACGTCAACATCATCAGGACCCAAAATGTAATTTCTCCAAGGATTGATGCTCACTATATTGTGTTTCTGGCTTTTGCAGAATTCTGCATTTCAACAGCACCCTTCCGTTCTGCCGTCTTCATGGAGAGCATTTATTACTCCCACTTCATATTCATTTTCTCCTGACACATTTACATATATATGGAGTCCTCTCCAAGAACCCCCCCCCCCTTCTTTTAATAAGAGTGGCAGATCTTTTCCTTTGGGAAACTACTGCTACCTTAGGTGAACCTGCTGGGCCCTGCATGTTTCCTGACCAAGACACAGAGGCCAGCGACCTGGTGGGTGGTCACTTTCATGGACAGAGGTTGAAACAATGACCAAGAAAAGATCCTGATATTTTTGGTATTTATTTCACATCATACTGAAGTATTGGTATTTTATTTTTTAAAATGTGAGCTAGATTCGCTATTATCTTTGCTTTTATTTTAATTGAAATAAAACATAGAGTGTATAAGTCTTCCATAGGCAGTCACCTCCTAGATGAAGATACAGAACATTTGCAGCATCCGAGAGGCCCCTGCTTGCTTTTTCCCAGTCAGCACGCCAGACGTGATTAATTCTTCTGATTTCCACCTCCGTAGATTCACTTTGCCTATTTTTGAACTTCATGTGAAACAAGATCATACTGTCTTGTCTTTCTCATTGTTATATCAGTGAGAGTCATTCATTTTTTTGCATGTCTCTTTTTAATTTCAGTGTAGTGTTCCATTGGATGGACATACCACAGTTTATTTGTCTATTCTTCTGTTGACAGACACATGTGTTGTTCCAAGTTTTGATTATTATAAAAAGCATGCACAAGTATTTGTGTGAACAAGTGTTTTCATTTCTCCTGTATAAATTCTCAGGAATGAGTTTTTTGAGTAAAAGGATTGGTTTTATAAGACATTTTATAAGACACTACATTGGTTGGTTTTATAAGATATTTCTAGATCTTTTCTCAAAATGATTGTGTACTTTGTATGTTTGAATGTTGGTGACTTGGTTGATCTAAATCTTAGCCAACATTTGAAATGTTTTCAAGTTTTTAATAAACTATTTAGATGGGCATATGGTATTTTCTCAATGTGATTTTAATTCAAATTTCCCTGATGACTATGACATTGGATTCATTTTCTTGGTCTAATCCATTATTTGTGTGTCTTACTTTGTGAAGTGTCTGTTCAAGATGTTTTACCATTTTAATTGGATTTTAAAAAGCTTTATTATTGAGTTTTTAGGACTTTCTTTTATATTCCAAAATATAAAGTGCTTTTTCAGATAAAAGTATTGTCACTATTTGCTTCCCATTTGTGGCTCTTCCATTAATTTTCTTAATGTCTCTTTTGAATGAATTAGCAGAAGCTTTACATTTTAATAATATTCAGTTTATGAATTAAAATATTATGGCTAGTGCTTTCTCTATCTGAAGAAACATTTGCTTATTATAAGATATTCTTCCCTATTTTCTTCTTGGAGCTTTATATATTTAATTCTTATGTTTAGGTCTAAGACTCTGAAATCAGCTTTTTTGTACAATGTGATATAGGGGTTCAGATGCACTTTTAAAATATACATATCTAGCTATTCTCACACAATCCATTGAACATTCTTCTTTTGACATCGAATGACTTTGGAGGTTTGGTTAAAATCAATTGACTATAACCTGTGGTTTTAGTTTCAGAGTCTTAATTCTGTTCCACTGAAATAATTTCCCTCTTTTGTGATCACTGAAATTTATAATAATCAGGTAATGCCATTCTTTTTCAAGGCTGTTTTGGCTTTCCTAGGTTGTTACGCATCCTCCCAAGATTCATGTGCTCAAGTCCTAACTCCCAGTGCTCCAAGTGTGACATTATTTGAAGAGAGGATCTTGATTAAGATTGTTGAGTAAGGTCCTTACGTGGGACCCTAATCCAGCATGATGGACATCCTCTTAAAAGAGGGGGTTTAGGATGCTGACATGCACATGCAGACAGCACCATGTGAACCCGGAGGGAGAGGTTGGGTGATGCTTTGACAAAGCAAGGAAACCAGGAATTGCCAGCAATCTGCCAGAAGCTAGGAGAGAGGTAAGACACAGATTCTTCCTCAGAGTCCTCAGTTGGAAATAGTCCTGCTAACATCTCTTTTGTGGACTTCCAGCCTCCAGAACTGTGAAACAATAAATTTCATAGTTTAAACCCAAGTACATAAATACTGTGTTATGACTCCCTAGCAAACATTGTGCTTTCCCTGTGAAATTTTAAAGTAAGCTTGTCAGTTTCTTCAGTCTGAGATTTCCACTTGGTTTGCATTTGATTTGGGAAAAATGGGTATCTTAATATTGAGTCTTCGGATTCATGAACATGGTATGCCATTCCATTTATTCAGGTCTTCTTTAATTTCTCTAAGCATTCTCCTTGAGTTTTCAGTGTATGGGCATTGCACCTTTTAAATTAAATTTATTCCTAATTATTACATGGTTGCTAATGCTTTGATAAATTCTATCATTTTTCTAGTTTTTTCTATTTTTCATGGCTAATAGAAATATAGTTTACTTTATTATACAATATTATTGTATTCCATGCCATTGCTAAGTTCACTTATTAACAGATTTTTTTTTTTGGTGGATTCATCAGTATTTTCTACATGCATAATTTTGCTATCTTTCATAAAGGTGATTTCTTCAAAATAACTTACACTAAAGTATAACAACAGTTCCTTCTATCACCTTGGTCAGGCATCTCATCTCTGAACTTTGGGAGGCCTCACCATAGAGGAAAGTTGTCACATGGACTTGTGCTAGAGATTGCTTTTTAATCTAAGGTAATGAGGGCCTGGCTCTGCCATTTGCCTGTTCTGTGACCCTGGGCAAAACATGACATCTCTCTGAGCCTCAGCTTCCTCATTTGTCAAGTGACATCATAATAGCAGAATGTTTGTGTCATAGAGTGACTAGTTATGAGCCTTGTGTTTCCACAAATAGATTTGGGCTAGGAAGGTTCTGTAAAGGCCAGCCCAAGCACTAGGGATACCATCATCAAGGATGCTCTGACTCGTGTGTGTGTGTGTGTGTGTGTGTGTGTGTGAAGTGGCCAGATTAGGACAGTGGTTTTCAAACTGAAGTGTGCTTCACCATCTCAAGAGGAGCTTGTCAAAATGGAGCTGCCTGGGCTCCATCCCCATCGGTCTGATTCATAGCCTTGGAAGGGCCCCAAGAATCTTTACTTTTGATTGAGTAACTGGTGCAATTCTAGTGATCCCAAACCTTGCAGTGGTTTTCAGAGCTGCACACATGAGAGTCTCTTCAGACTTAAAACTTGTGAGACTCTGTTAAAAAAAAAAAATTATTCCACCACCTTTGTTCAAACACAGGGAGGTGTAGGGTCCGTGGCATTAGGATTTTGCAGCAGGGGAGGGAGGTTGGGCCCTACTTTGATGCAACACGGGCATGGGTCATCTCTCTGTGTCCAAGTATCTGCCTCTTTCAGTCTCTCTCCCGTCCCTTGCTTTCTCCTGTCTGTACCTGTGTGTAACCCCATGAGTCTCTGCCCTGGCTCTTCCTACCCCTCTTGGCTGGCTGACCCCACCTTCCCACTGAGCATCTGTCTGTGCATCTGAGCCCCCACCCCCACCCCTGTGTGTGTTTCCATTATTTTCTGTTCTCCTCTTTTTCCCCTTTTGTGAAACCCATCCCCCACCCCCACCCTGCAGTTCTGCAGCTTTTCTGTGAAATACAGAAGACTCTGCCCTGGAGCAGCTTGAAACACTAGCCCAGCTCCCCAGGCCGCTGCTTTATAATCAGGAGTCCCATCTGGCCTTGTCCCACTCTCTCCTGCAGGACTTATCTGGGGCCCTCGGCCTCCTGCACTGACCGTGATAAGGTGCCCTTTGTGGCAAGGTTGACTTGGTCATGACCTTCAAAAGACTAGATAAGAAGCAGAGACTCTGGAGAGGCCCTTCCACCAGGCTGAACACTGACCTTTCTGTCATTGACTCCTGGTGTCCCACAGCATACACAGGGGCTTATGGCCCATCCACATGGATCTTAGGAAGACTGGGTGAATTTTTTTTTCTTTGAGCTAATATTTTAATTCATCATTAATTAAATAACTGATTTACTCAATAGTTACTGAGAATAAAGCAGCAAAGAGAATGGACACCATGTTGTAAATCTCAGCACTCATAATGGCGTCATGGAATGAGTACCTGCGGTGTTCTAGGAGGATAATTTACATAAGGAACCTCAGACCAGAATTCCTTGCAGGGAGAGAATTACCCCTTTACCGAAAACTGCTTTAATCATTATATATGAATATATAATATATAATGATTTAATTATATTGATTATAGCTATTAATCAATTGTAGCTGTGAAGAGACTGGACACCCAACTCCCTGGGTTCAGGGGTGATATTTTAAATGTTTGACAAATGACACCCTCCCGCCATTGACCAGTTAATACATTTGCCCCATTTCTTGGTTCTACTGCAGTTAGTCGTATAAGCGTCAAATCTTGTGTCATTCATTTATTCGTTCAAGCGTGCAGTTGCTCACTGACTCTTTCTTTCAGATTACTATTAATGGCTCCCTGGCTATCAGGCACTGTGCTAGGAACAGGGGACACAATTAACTGACCCTCATAAGGAACTCAGAGGAGAGGGACGGAGGAGGACATTGAGCTCATGGAACTCAGTGTATACCAGGGAATCTAGCCTCACTGGAGGAATTAGGAAAGGTTTTGGGGAGAGAGGACACAAAGGCTAAGACCTAAATGACCACAGGGGATGTGTCCGTGAGGACTCTTTCTTGCCAATTTTGTGTTCCCTAGGAGGAGACATTGTGCTCTCAACATAGTAGGGCTTCACCTGCTCAATGAATTAAGCACGGTGACTCTGAGAGCAATTCTCTGTCTGGGTTTTGATGAACTGGGAAAGCCATTCATTAGGCTTGAAGATGCATTGTCTTCTTTAGAAATCGTGTAATACCCTTAGCATGTCTTTTACCAATGCATGCACCTACTACCTGGCCAAGCATCAAAGACACTTTTCTCTGCTCGAAATTCCTGGTGACACTGGAAATATCAACAGGCTCTTTCTCAGACCTAGAAGGCAAAAACTGGTGAAAGAGACTATTAGGTACTCGGTTCTCAAATGCTGGCCTGGAGAGGGCCATAGTGATCTGTTTCTATAACTTCTGTTCTCTTAGGAGAAAGCAGAAATTTGAATTTTCATGCGAAACTTGTCTAACGTTTATGTTGGATTCTAATTTTTTAAAAAAAAAACTCAATAGGCCATTACACACAAGAAAACAAATATTTATGGGCTGCCATTGATTTAAAAGTTATATCTCAGAAACTGGAAGGAAAGGAGAGGGATTTATGTTGACCTTGCAACCTCATTGTCCTGAACAATGTACTACATGCTTTCTGAACCCTCATCATGAATATTTATGGCATGGGTCTCCCTATTATCTTATTTAATCTTTGCAACAACCACATGGGGCAGGTCTAATCTCTGTTGAGGAACATTGCCAAGTTAAATCAGCAAGGATTCAATATTAACCCAAAGAAAACTTAATATTCAAGCAGAATTGGAAGAAAACTACAAAGAGGAAAAGAGTTTTGAAGCAGAGACCTGATTTTACAAGACTCTCAAGTGCTAAGAACCTTGAATAGCCAGATAATTGCCTGGAAACTGTCCTTTTGTTGATTGGGTGTCTTTATTAACTGTTTTAAATACTACTGCTCTTTCCTGTAACCTCCTTGCCTAGAGAGTTTGAATGTCCTGGGATAGGAAAATGGCTTTCCTGTTATATCTGTAACCTCTCAAGTAATTCTTGATTCATTACTGTCATGTCTGTGGTGTTAGAGTTCTGCTTGGCTAAACCCCCTGCTACATCTTAGGTCTCTCCTCTCACGATGCCTCTGAAATTGTTCAATCCTCTGATCTGATTGTCTGCTGGAGTTGCATTTTGGAAAAGACAATCAGAAGCCCCTCCTCTTTCTCATGGCCTTGTGGAATTTTTACCACTGAAATGAGCATCCTCGGGCATGTCGAAGTTCCTGTATCAGCGAGCATGTCCCTAGATGAGTTCTAAGGCACCTCCAGTGTCTCCAGGTGGGATTTGGTGAAGCTGTGGGTCATCAGACCATCCTCACAGAGTGGTTCGGGTGTTCTGGAATGTGAGCCCCTTGGACAATCAGATAGAAGGGGTTGACTGTCTCAGGGGCACAGGGAGACATGTGACAACTGTTAAATGGGACAGCCTGAGCCTGATGCTTAACAGAGCGGATCTCAAATTTGGTTTTTAGAGTTTTCAGATTTCTGACCCCTGTTCCTGCAGATTCAGATTGCCTGAGGGTTTTTTTGGTCATGAGGCTAAGCTATTGTAGTAAGAGGTTCAATGATAACATGGCTTGGAGAAAGAAGAAGTTATTTCTCCTGCATGCTTAGCAATCCAAAGTGAGTGGTTCCTATACTAAATCTGGGCTGAGGCACAAAGTCGGCATTTTTGCAATCCCACCAAGAGATTTTGATGGAGGTGGTCCAGAGTACGCCTGTAAAAAGTATGAGTTTTGTAGACAGTCAGAGCTGAGTTTAAAATTGAGTTCAACCATTTGCCAGTCAGGTGGTACCTCTGCGTCTCTGTTTCTTTGGGTGTATAAAAATGCAGAAAACAGTCATTCCTACTTTGGGGTAGCTGTGCAGATTTCATAACAGCCTACAAGAGACGTGCTATGGAGAAGAAGAACTATAAAAGATAGGTAGAAAGGAGAGAAAAGGAAAACAAACGAAAAATCCTACAGCTTTAAACACAAATTTTTGCGCTAAAATTTCTCCTACTTCACTCTCCAAGCCAGCTGTTTCCCCAGGTTTATCACTCGCAAATTTCTAAGAAACCTACAAATCTTAGAATGACTGTAAGTTCACTTACTTCTGGAAATTACCATATACATTGATAATTAGCCTATGTAATGAATAGATTAAACCAAGGGAGATATGCTACTTTAAGAAACCCATAACTTAGGGTTCTTTCCAGTGTTATGTATTGGTCAATTAATAGGGACCACATCAATCTAAGGATCCTGGGAATGGCCAGACCTAAACCTTCTTGCATCTCCACATAACTTCCTCCACCCACCTTCCACCAAGTTCCTTTAAAAGAACCTGAGAGCCAGGCACAGTGGTGCACACCTGCAATCCCAGTGGCTTGGGAGGTTGAGGCAGGAGGATCGAAAGTTCAAAGCCAGCTTCAGCTACAGCGAGGTGCTAAGCAACTCAGTGAGCCCCTGTCTCTAAATAAAATATAAAACAGGGCTAGGGATGTGGCTCAGTAGTCTATTGGCCCTGAGTTCAATCCCTAGTACCCCCCCAAAAGAAGAAGAACCCAAGAGCCCCCAAAGCATCTCACACTTTCCAGGTGGCCTGCATTATCTCTGGAATGTTACCAGTAGGGGTATATTTGCTGTTCAATTTAAATTTTTATAGATGTCCCACATTTGGGCTGATTGGACAAAATGGGTTAAATTCACTTTGGTGACATTTGTCAAGAGGTCTGTCTCTCCAGAGATTTCTCGGGGGACCTCCTCCAGTGAGGCTCCACACAGAACTTTGTGTAAAGTGGGATTTAAAACATTAAAAGGGAAAAAATGAAAGGCAGAGAAGAAGAAAGTTTTGCGTTAACTGAGCCAGGTGTTTCAGTCTGTCTTTAAAAGCTATCATATCAATGACATCAGTTATCTATTCCAATTTCTCTTTTTACTCTCACGTCAGTCCTGGACTTGTCTCCATTATGCAGATGAGAAAACTGAGACTCAGAGAAGTCAAGTAACAGGACCCCAAAGCCCTTCAGCTGTAAGTGCTGCTGGTGTCAAAATTGGAGCCAAGATGTATTCCTGGTGGTGTGTGGTTGGGGTTGGGGAGCTGTGGATGGGTTTGGGGCAAGGGATCTGGGGGCATATGAGAACTCTATCACCGAAAAGTGAACCTGAGAGGGTTGCTATGTGACGTGTGGAGTGGGGAAAATCTGAAAGCAGGAGGACCAGTTTAGAAACGAGGTGAGGAGGTTCAGAACTGATCTAACTGAAGTGAAGTTCAAGTACCCATCTGCCTTGCCCCCTGCAGTTACTCAGCCATAGGAAGCCAAGCTCTTCTCTCAAGAAAGCCCCTGCAAAAATGACCAGCCAGTTGTCTGACTTATGCTGGAGATGTTTTTCAGGGTTTGCATTGGTCTAGATGCTAATAGACAAATTTTTGTGCCTCAGTTTACCCCTTTGGGAAATAGGAGTTGTAATGCATGCTATGTCTCTTCCATATTCTGAAAGGAAAATGCAGAGATACATGTTTTTAAAAAATTATAAGCATCCACCTGATGTGAAGGTTTATTGTTCATTGAGCAAACCAAGACAGCAGGAAGCACTCATTGAAACTTCAATTTCATGATGGATTCTTTGTGTCTTAATTTTGCAAATTAAAATTTTCAGATATTAAAGGAAAAGGTATTTGGAGAGAGATTAAGAGATAGATTTTCTTGTGAGGTTGTTTCCATGGTGACTGACTCTCAGGCATCCACCACTGGCTGAAATGTAGATAAATAAGAAAAAAAAAAGATGGCACAGTGCTTGCGTAGAGCTTGGCCCTTGGAAAGCAATCACTGTATATGAAATTGGAGTCACTGCGTCTCTAATAGCAGCTTGGACATGGATGCTTCTCATGAAGAGAGCATCATGGGAAACTCCCTTCTCCTTTGGAACAGCTGGAGATGTGAAGTGTTTCTAAGGGAGTGCAACTTTAAGGGAGGGGACCTAGACAAGGGGTTTGATTTGTAAGTGCCCCTTATTCTGAACCAGCTGTACTGTGGGGCTTTACCTGTCCCATTCCTTTGTGTCTTTGGTGAAGACATCTGCGCCTACCTCAAGTTTAAGACATTCTCCTGAACACAGTCTTCTTAGAAGCTTTATCACGTTTTCCTTCACATTTAGAACTGTAATCCCCTTGAAATGGGTTGTTGTGTGTAATATGAAGTAGAGACCGAGGCTCTCATTTTTCCATATGGATGTCCTGTTGATGTAGCCCCATTTACTAAAAGAGCCATTGTTCTCTAGGGTCACCTTTGCTATAAATCCAACCCCTTCAAATGTGTGGCTCTGCTTCTGAGCTCTCTATGTGTTCCATGGACTCTATCTTTCCTGTATCAAAGCCTGTTCCATTAATTACCCTGAATTTTATAAAGAAGTCCTTTGAGAGCCAGTTGTGAAAGTCACCTGACTCTCTTCTTCTTTGGAAGAGTCTCCATTCTTTGATTTTTCTACAGCTATTTTAGAAACATCTTCTAAATTTCTACTGAAACAAAAACTGGCTGAGATTTGGATTTGATTCCAATGTTTAGCTCAAATGAGGGAGAATAGATGTCTTTATCATCTTGGTTTATTTACCCTATTAGGAAGGTTCTGTGGTTACCCCATTTGACACTTCCTTTATAGCTGGGACACAGGACCATGACATAACTCAGTGGCCTAGCCAGAAAGATGGCTGAGCAGGGTCTGCCCCACCTGGAGGATAGAGTTCATCACTGATGTGGATTAGAATTACGGGTTCATGGTAATAATAGGAAACAAACTGATGTAGTCATTTTTATTGTATGTATAATATATGCCTGTCAGATATACACATATTCTGGGGATGAAACCCAGGGCCTCATGAGTTCTAGGTAAGCAGTTTACCACTGAGATATGTCCCAGCCCTATTACATTGCTTCCAAATTATCTTCTAACCATGCACCTGGGGCCTGACCTTGACATGTAATGGACCAAATCCCACCAATTGGATTCACCTATGAAAGACTTTACTTTGAGAGTGGGCACTGTGGGTGGGCCAGTATAAGTGGAATCCATTTTGGGGGGTAACCATAGTAATCGACACTCCCAGGTTTCCAGAGGGATCTGTTCTATAAATGAGCCCCAAATGTCCTCTGCATATTGGTTCTTTCTTTTCCATTTCTTCACTACAGGTTGAGACTTGTTAAGTCAAAAGCCCAAGGGACCAAATTCAATTATTCCTAGTCCTGGGGACAGAATCCAGGTCCTTGTGAATGCTAAGCATGTGCTCTACCACTGAGCCCCCCAATTCAAAGTTCTATGTAGCCATTTTTTTTTTCTCCTCTGAAGTCCATTCTAGGAAAGCACAGCTCTTACCCGTTGATAGATAAGGTGGGGCCCCTGGTTGCTGTCGCCCATGGGGCTTCCCGGCTCTGGCCCCACCTGAGCTCCTGAGCACTGCTGTCTAGACACATAAGCAGCCCTGTCTGGTCTCGCTGTCTCCCAACAGCTCCCTTGTTCTCCGCCCCTCTGGATGGTGGCCCTGTGGCAGGGCGCTTCTGGGTCCTCTGGTGCTATGAGCACACCTCCCCTCATGCAGCCATGTCCAAGCACCATCCCATAAGGCTAGCTGGGCTCCTGGCAGTCTTTATCTTCTTCCTTGATCAGCCCTGAAACCCCCCAATCCCCTCCAGGGCAGTATTTAAAGCACTTCAAATGAAGTGCCCATACCCCTGCTGGGGTGGCTGTTGGCTGAAGTGTTAGTGGGGTGGGTTTAATTTCTGGCAATATAACCCTCCATCATGATTCTTTGACCCTCCCGGAGATGCCAGGAACTTCTTGATAGCATTTTAAAGAGTCTTTTCCTTCTTTTTAAACTTGATGGAGGTGCTTTGATTATTCACCACAAAGGAGCCTAATGAAGAGTTATCAGGAGCCACGCCTTCCCACCCGGTTCGCCTCCTGCCGTCTGTCTGTCTTTCTGTTCTGCCTGCTCCCCCAGAGTTCCAGAGCCCCAGCCTGGGGCCCAGAAGCCTGCTTGTCTAAAGCAAGGATTAGACAAATACCAATTAAGACTGGATTGTCTCGCGGGAGAGTAATGAATGGTGTCTTTGTTGGTAGTGGAAATACTCCACGTGCTCAGGAGCCCCCCACCCCACCCCACTCCTGTATCCGGCAAAGAATGACATCATGCAGAAGGAGCCGTGAATCACACTGAGAGGGGGGGGATCAGCAAGGCCTGCCTTCCCTGGTAGCCATCCTTATCCAAGGTACCATTAGTAATGCTGCTATTTGCCATCATAATAAAAAATAAAAGTAATAGGGAAATCACATGGAGGCCATTCCACTGCCTACTGGATTTTTAATTTTCTGGAGGATGCCAGAGGCAATCTTGAGCCCATTGTGTCTGAATGAGGCACATTATAAAAGGCTTCAAATGGGCCTGTAAGAGGCAGCTTGGCTAGGGTCTCTGGTCTCTGGAATGGGGGTGCAGTAGGTGGAGAAGTCAAACATCAGCTGTTTGGTTATTATCCTCCCTGCCCCTGTGTCCCAGCTTAATTCTGATGAGATGTCGTCCCTCTGGGAGAGCAAAGGTGGGAGGTGCTCCATCCCGGAGCGCTCTCGGGTGGCATGCCTACAGGCTGGCTGGAAGCTCTCAGAGTCTTTCTTCTCAGCAGGCGCCGGGTCCATTGTAAATGAATAAACTAACACTCTGGGCTTGTGCAGCCGCCTTGTGAACACGGTCGATGTGCATTCACCATTGATTGGAGGTTCTGCTTCCTACAAGCTGACACATCCGACTGCAGTCCTGCAAGGTCAAGTTCTGTTCCCGGACCACAGAGCACCTGCTATGTGCACGAACAATCCAGGGGCTGGGCACTGATGGTTGAGCAGAGACCTGAGGGGGATATTTATGTGAATACTTGAGAGAAGAGAAGTCTGGTTTCGTTTTGTTTTTAACTTTTAAACATGGTGGGCACATTGGTCTTATTATTATTCATGAGATTCACATCTATTTTATAAATATTCTTTTCCATCTATTTAATATTATGACAATGATTTTAAGCAGAGCCTTCCAGTCAGGACAAATAGCAAGTGCTAAGGTCCTGAGGTTGAAGTTAGCTTGGTAGATTTGAGGATGACCAAGAAAGCCAGTGGTCACACTGGTCTTAGGGAGACCTGCCCAGATTCTGGGTGTGCTTTGCAAGTAGAAGCAACAGGATGTGGCTCTGGAGAGGGAGCAGAAGAAAACTGGTAAGGATGATGTTATGGGTTGATTTGTGAATCAATATATAAGAATATATATTGAAGTCCTCATCCCCAGTTCCTCAGAATGTGACCTTATTTGGAAATGGGTGTCTTGAGAGGTAATTAGTTACGTTGAGATTATACAGATGACTGATGCCCTTATCAAGATAGCCATGTGAAGACACACAGACACAGGGAGAGTGGCATGTGAGGCTGGCAGCAGAGGCCAGAGGGATATGTCTGCAGGCCATGAAGTGCCCACAGTTGCCAGAAGCTAGCAAGAGGCACAGATCTGATTGGAACTGATTTTTCCTTGGGAACTTCACAAGGGACCACCCATCCTGCTAACCTGTGGATTTCAGACTTTCCGCCTCCGGAACTCTGAGACTCTTTCTGTTGCTTGAAGCTCCCCAGTTGGTGGTAATTGGTTACAACAGCTCTAGGAAACTGGTAGAGATGGTTTGAAGATTTGGGCCTGAACAACTGGAAGGATGTAGTTGTCACTGATAGAAATGAGGAAGACTGGGTAGGGCCCTTCATCGAGATGCTGAATGAGCAATTGTGTGCGTGCAGGAATCTGGGTGATGATTTTTGCTGTGTGAATCTGTCCTGGGTATCTATGGATGTTTAGTAACATCCCTGGCCTCTGTCAACTAGATGTCAGTAACACAAGCTTCTCCCACCCCAAGTCATTGCAATAGAAAGTCTTCAGCCATTGATAAATGACCCGTAGGGAGCATCTTAATTAATTTGGACTTTTATAGAAAAATACCTTAGGGTGATTAATAAATAATACAAATTTATTGCTTATAGTTCTGGAAACTGGGAAGTCCAAGTTCAAGCACCAAAAGATTCAGGGTCTGGTATGGACTTGCTCTCTTGGTCAAAGTTGGCACTTTATTCTAGGGGAAAGTGGGAACAAGATCTCCTGGGCCTCTTTTAATAAAAGAGTACTAATCCAAAGATCCAACTCTAAATATCACCACTTGAGGATTAATTTTCAGCATGTTAATATGCAGTGGTGGTGGGGGTAAACATTCAGACCATAGCCTCTTGGTTAAGAACCATTGTAATGGAAAAACTACCAGAAGCCTAAACTTACTAAGAGTTGGATTTTTCACATTTCTTTTGTGGATTCCTCAAATTTCTTACTGTTTCATTGACAGTTCTCATGAGAACCTCCTTTCAGGGTCCGTACCTAGTCTCTGTCCTTTTCTTACCTCTTTCCTCTGGAGTATATCCTTCAACACCTTTCTCTCTGTTATAACAAAAGCATCCAAAGAAAATGTACAATATTATTTCAGATGTGTGCATATATGTGCATACAAACATGGATCCTCCCATATTGTATGATACCATCTTGCAACTTGTGTGTGTGGTTTTTTTAAGTTTAAAGGGAAAATACGTTAATTCCTTGAGAACTACTGTTTTTTTTAGCTAGATGGATTAAATCTACTCTTGTGATATTGGGCAGGTTATTTAACATTTTGGTGCCTCAGTTGCTCTCTGAGCATAATCAGAGAATCTCCATAAGACCTGTTATGAGGAAAAATGGTTTAATATGTGTAGGCACTTAGGAAAGTTTCTGGAACATTCTGACCCAGGACAAGTGCATGTGGGCATTATTCTCTATCCAGCTGAAGACAAGGTCTGCTTGCTGTTGCATTCTGCAGTGTGAGTTTCCTCCCACAGATGGGTATTATTAGATCATTTCCTACTTTGTGGCTACTACAAGCAACTCAGTGTCGAAAATCTCTGTGAATCCCTCCTTGTGCGCACCCACCTGCGTTTTCCTCTAGGATGGAATGCCAGGAAGAGACATCTCTGTATCTTAGGGCCCATGCATTTCTTCTTGCTGCTGTGGTCTCAATAAATACTGCCCAACAGCCTTCCCAAGGACTACCAGGGACACCCTTATGGGTAGAGTGTGATGATCAACTTCTCACCTTTTGGATAAGCCCCACCTCCCCCAAGCTCATTAAGCCACATCTATTTTCGGAGCTCAGTTGACATCTCTGGCTCTCCCCTCCTTCATTATTCCAGCTCTGCCTCCTGAGCCCCTCTTTGCCATTGTTTTCCCTTCCTGATTCTTATTTAATGGAGCCAAGTGCTTTTGGAATCCTGGGTAATAATGGCCGACAATGCCTGCAGAGTGGAATGTGGAATTGGAGGTGCTGAATGGAGCTTTTGTGAGGAGTCTTTGGCGTGATTTCAGCCTGAAATGGAGCACTTTGCTCTCAGCCTAAATAGCCTCAATCGCACCTGGCGTGCTGGGTAGACGCCACACGGTGCAGACAGGCTGAATGGCTCTCAGGAGTGGACAGGCGGCCTCCCTTAGCCACACCACCCCTGGGGGCCCTGGGAGGACTTAAAAACCCAGCTTTTGCGACTGGAAACTGCACTTTCCTGTCAACCCAGGGCTGTCAGCTGAGCAGCTTTTTCCTAGTTACCTCTGAGGTGGTAATTCCTTAACATAAAAGGAGAAATTTAGTCATTTACAGCCTAAATTGACCACCATAAAATCCACTGCATTTATTTATTATTATTGCAATATTTTAGGGGGAGTGCAATATTTGCAGAGCAGAACCTAAAAGGTTCTCTAAAAGAAAAAAAAAATCCAGCAGCTTCCTGGAGAAGCTGGATTTAAAGCCATCTTCTGTCTCTCCATCCACCCAGGGCGTGCCCCAAAGCTCATCCCTCCTCCTGATTACTGTTCAGGTTTGTCAACGGTGGGCTGGGGTCACTGCTTTGCTTTCTCTGCCTGACCCGCCTCCACCCCACAGAAAAAGGCTTTGAAATAAATTTCTGGAAGAGTTGAAATGCTAATGATATGGTGAGGCAAAGAGGAGCACTAAATGTTTACATTAAAATGGGAATAGGTAATCGATTTTTCCAATGGGGTCTCCTACTATTCACTTTTAAAATACACGCCGTGAGACTAAAAACAAAACAAAAAAATCATCGACTTTAAGTAATATTGGCTGAGACAGCAACTTCTGGTAAACCACAGCCCAAGCCAAGGTTCGGAGATAATTGTTTCCCATAACGTGTTAGCACACCATTGTCTTTTGTTACAATAAAAAGGCAAAATTTATTTCTTAGCCAGGCATGAGATTGTTATCATTTTAGGTAGTTTTTCTAATCATGGTGATTCCTGAGTAAAGAGATACTTTCTTTTTAAGGGGGGAAAAAATGTTGATTTTTTTCAAAGTGTATAAGGTTGAAGTTGTGCTACCCTATTCATCTGATCTTTGCTGGATGAACATAAAAAAAGGGGGTAAACAGTGGTGTTATGGAGTCTGAGAGATGTGGATTGGAATCCAGTTGCTGCCATTTCCAAATGTGGGGCTGAGGTTCTCTTTGAATCTGAAAACTGCTGCTCAGACTGAAGGAATTTTGGGTGATCAGAAATGTAGAGAAGAAAGCCCTCATTGAATAATTAGATAGATAGTAATTCCAAATATTTTCACATTACAAATACAATATGGTATCTGTCATGATATTCACTAATATTTATCTAGGGTTCACTCTGTGCCAGACATTAAGACCTTTGTTTGCACTATCTAGTGTAATTCTCCCAATAATCTAATATTAAGTCACTGCTATTATTAGGTAGGTGCTGTTATTGTCCCAGTTTTAAAGACATTGGTTAATTTAGTTCACAAACGTTTATTGAATGTGTTTGCATTGCTCAGTAAAAATAGGATCAGTTGGTTTATTCACTAGTTATTGAGTACCTAGTATGTACTAAGAAGTGTGCCAAACTCTGGAGATATCTTGTAAGCAAAAGTAGACTCATTGCTTCTAGCGATTAGAGTCTTGGTAGAAAGACAGGCCTTCATCAAATTTGTAGAAAAATGGGTAAATCATTATGAAATGAACAGAGTGTGAAGGAGAGGATCTTACACAGACGTCTGCTCTAGACCAGGGAGTGACTTGGGTGCTGAGATGGTAGAATTGACTGAGGAGCAGAGCATGGGGTAGGGGGACGTTCCAGGATGGAACCCAGAGTGTGAGAGTTGGAGGAACATAGCAGGTGAGAGAGCCCTTCCCCTTGTAATCCATTTCCGACTGTCCTGATCTTGGAATGTGACAAGAGTCAGGGCACTCTCTCAGCACTTTAATTAAGGAGGACTACCATTCTGTTCTGTTCTGTTCTGTTCTGTGTTGTAAGAGGCAGATCACAACCATCAACCATTCTTCTCTAGGGATCTGGGCATCCCCAGAAGCTGTAAGACCCAAACCAAAGAGAAGAAGGAGCCACTGTGAATGAAACCTAAAAAACCAATATGGCAGCCCCATTGGCCACTCCTGACTTGGTAAAGCTCAAGGGGACTTCCAGCCTCAACTTTTCGGGACACTTGCATGGCATGGTACATCAGTGAGTGAGCTAGGACTACCTCATTGTTTGACAGATGTCCTGAGATCTGATCACGCCATTCCAGACTTGGGAAAAAGCATCCAGAAACCGTGATTCCTCCCAGGAGAGGTGAGTATGTGCGCACAGGCTAATGAATAAAATCCTGTCAAGTGTTTTAAGCCTCCTAAAACAAAATGGAATAGAAGTGCCGAGATTTGGTAATTACAATTGTTATGGATACTCTGCTTCTTAGCAGAGCCAGGGAAATATTCTTGTTAAAATGCTCTGTATTCTGTCAACAAGACCAGCCACATAATGGGTGTTGAGATGTTGCCAGCCACAAGGGCCCTTCTAGGCTGCGAGTGTGTGTGTGTGCATAAGGATAAACATTAGACATACAGACAAGAGAGAATTTTATCTGATTTGTAAAAGATCTCAGAAATTGCCATTGGAACTTGGATAATTGAGAAGTCTCCTCTCCTAGAGGAATAAACAGAAAATCATTTTGTATTTCCCAGTGACTATCACAAGAACAATCTGTTATACTTTCTCCCTCCACCCACCTGCTTGCTACCCGGTCATTCAGTTGGCTTCCCCAACTTTTCAATCTCCTTGGGCTACTCAAGCAGCTTAGTCAGCAGTACCTTTTTTCCTAATATTTTTATTGTGGGAAAAAACACAGATAACATATAATTTGTCATATTTATCTTATTTAAAAATGTTGTGGTACTGGGGATAGAACCCAGGCCTCTCGCATGCTGACTGAGTGCTCCGCCTCTTGACCAATTTTAATTGCACAGTTCAGTGGGGTTAATCCCTTTATTTATTTTTTGGTGCTACCCTGACCATTTTTTGTCTCCAGAACTCTTTTCATTTTTTCTTTTCAAACCTGAATCTCTGTACCCATCCATTAAACACCAACTCTCTATCCCTTCCTCCTGCAACTACCATGCTTCTTTCTGTTTATGAGTTTAACTATTCTGGGTACTTCAGGTCAGTGGAATCACGCAGTGTTTTTCCTTTTGTGAGTGGCTTGATCCATGGACCATAATGTCCTTGAGGTTTGCCCATGTTGAAGTATGAGTCAGAATTTCCTCCCTCTTCAAGGCTGAATAGTATTTTATTGAGTAGCTAGATCACATGGCGCCTGCCCAACTGTTCATGGATGAACACTTGGGTCGTTTCCACGTTTTAGCTACTGTGACTAACACGGCTGTGAATGTGAGCATTCAAAAACCTTGAGATCCTTCTTTTAATTCTTTTCAGAATATAAGCAGAAGTGGAACTGTACATTGTAGGCGACATGGATTTTAATTTTCGGAGGAAGCACCATGCTGTTTTCCACAGCAGCTGTACCATTTTATAGTCCTATCAGTGGTATGGATTTCTATACCCAGTCCACTTTTAAACTTCAATCTTTTTTTTTTCTTTTTCTTTTTTTCTTTTTTTTTTTTGGTACCAGGGATTGAACTCAGGGACACTGGACCCCTGAGTCCCATCCCCAGCCCTATTTTGTATTTTATTTAGAGACAGGGTCTCACTGAGCTGCTTAGGGCCTCACTTTTGCTGAGGCTGACTTTGAACTCACAATCCTCCTGCCTCAGCCTCCTGAACCGCTGGGATGACAGATGTGCGCCACTGGCGCCTGGACTTCAATCTTATCTTGACTCCAAAGTCCCCCCTTTTGTATCCCGGGCCTTGGCTGGACTGAGAGGTGGGGTGGCCGTTTCCTGCTCCTTTTCCTTTTCCTGAGGGGGGAGGAGAAGTGGGCGTGTCCCCGGACACTGTGCTTGGCCAGGGCTCTTGCTGACAGCTGCATTCACAGGGTGCTCAAGGTCGGGCGTCGTCCTTCTGCTGGTCATTTCATTTGCTGGTCCGGCTCATGGTCCGTGGGCTAGACTAGGTGCTCGAGTCCCCAGGGCCTTGCCGTCCCGGGAGTCTCTTCACACAGTGTTCTTGCTTTCCATGTCCTGGTCCTCGGGAGCTAAGGAGTCCTACGTCCATAGGAAGAGTACAGATTACACCCTCCTGCCACGACCTGTGCATGCTCTGGCTCCAATCTCTTGCAGGAGACGCCCCCCCCCCCACTCCGCTAGAGTCCCACCTGTATTCCTCCAGTTATCCTTCTCGAGTTGTCCTTACCTGTGACATTTCCTGGTGGGCAGCTGGCAACTTCTTACCTCGGGGACTGGCCCTTCCTTCTCCCCCAGCTTCCTAAGAACTTGTCATGCCCCGGTCCTGCCCTTAACCAGCAGGAGTGGGAGTTGACAGGTGAATGTCCCACTGCCCATCCTCTGCGGGATGATTCTGAGATGTGTTCCCAGGTCGTCTCTGCCCACCCATCCATTCATCACGGCACCAGAGTCTGGGTCTTTAATCACCAATATGGCGAGACATTTCTACTCTGGGGTCACGGATGGAGGTGGGGGGAGCAGAAGTTGCTGCTCGGGGGGGGGGGGTTCCGTTCTGGTGGGGGAGAGGAGGCTAAGCCATGACTGGATCAATGCGGAATGCAGAGGAGAGGGGATGGTGCCTGCTCTGGAGAAAAACCAAGCAGAGGAAAGAAGGAAGGTGTGGGTGGGGTTGGGGGAGTGTCGCTGTTGGCAGGGGGGCTGGGGACGTCCTCACTCGCAGAGCAGGAAGGATGCTGCGACTCCCCAGAGAAAAGGGCCTTCATTCCAGGCAGAGGTGACTGTGAGCACAGACGCTGTGAGGCAGACACCGGTAAACAATGGAAAAATGTTTTCCAAAACAATGCACAGGCGTGACCAGAGGGTGCGTGCACGGGGTCATGGATGCCACAGACGTGAGCTGGGAAATGCTGTTGGACTAATTGGCAGAGAACCTGGAACCTCGCAGATCCAATAGGACAGGCCAGTTGGAAATGGGGGAAGAACATAGTTTTAGTCAAAGGGAACAAACAGCCTGTGCAAAGGCCCTGCAGGGAGGGGGAACACGTGGCCCTTTTAGAACTGAAAAATAGTTCAGTCTCACCCCAAGGAGACAGGAGCAAGGGTGGGGAAAGGGGGATGGAGGAGTCGGGCTTCAGGAGTGACCCTGAGAGGTCCGCACTACCCAACGAGCAGCCCAGGGTATCAGTGCGAAGTTTTCAGCAGGGCACTGATGTGGTCAGATTTAACAGATGCATCTCCCCGAGAGAGACCTTCCCCCAGGAGTGTTTGGAGCCACGTCTGGTGAGCTCATGTCCCCCGGGGCCACCCCAAGCCTGCCTTCTTGTCCATCCCCATTAGCTGTGCTCCTGATGGCATCAGGCATGTCACATCTAAATAGGTCAGGCCAGGCAGAGAGGTGCCTGGGGACTTTATCTACTAATGGTCAGGCCCAGACACAGGCAGGAGTAATCGGCAGGGACAGCCTGGTTCCCTGCACTGATCTGGGGGGCACTAAGGAGAAAGGCAGCCTGGGGTGCTTCCCAGGGAGATGCAAACAGAACAGGTTTCTCTCTCTTGCTATACATGAATTTTCTCAAAAAACTTCAGGCTTTGGCCGGTAAGACTGCTAAAATCTAAGGCGCCAGTTGAGTGGTTTTGCCCTGGACAAATCTGCCTGACACCAGGTCGTGATAAATGCTGCAGCATGGGGTTATGTAGAATGTGTGTGTGTATGTCATTTCTGGAGAGATCCTGAGACAAGCTCCCTGTGGCTTTCGGAGGTGGGGTATGTCTGGATGTGGCAGATTGAGAGCAATGGGCTGCGTCTCTGAAAATCTGAGTCCTTGGATTTGGTCTTTATTGGCTATGGGGCCTTTCCTATCTGGGCTCTTGTTTCTTCACCTTCTAAAGGAATGGTTAAATTTAACAACTGAGATGAAACGCACAGGTTCCTTGATGACTGCAACTTAAAATGAACAGAAGAAGAAATAGAAAACCAAAATAGCTTCACACCTGTTTTAAGAAATTGAATTCATCATTTGAAACCTGTATCTCTGAAGCTGGGATTGTGGCCCAGTGGCAGAGCGCTTGCCTAGAATGTGTGAGGCACTGGGTTCGATCCTCAGTACCGCATAAAAATAAATAAATAAAATATATTGTGTCCATCTATAACTAAAAAAAAAAATTGAAAAAACCCACACCTCTGTCTTCCCTTCTTGACAACTATTGGCATAGTTCATCAAATATTTAAGGAATGAATAATGCCAATATTACATACACACTTTCAGAAGATAGGAGAACTGTTTGCAATTTATATCACTAGGTCAACATAATGCTGGTAAGAAAAATCTGTTGAGAAAATTAGAAAAAAAGGAAAGCAGTTGGCCAATATCTCTCACTAACATAGATAGAAAATGCCTGAACAAAATATTATCAAGTAGAATTTATCAATACCCAAAAATGATAAATGGGTGGAGATCAGAACAGCAGGTAATCACCTTCCACTGACCCATAGCAAACCCTTGACAGACATCACTAATCAATTGGAATTTTTCCCCCCAACTAAATCACTCTCAGCCTCACTCACAGGTAGCTACTATCCATCAGTTTAAGTTGGCACGTGAAACCCAGTTGACATCATTGAGAGAAGTGGATCCTACCCATACAAGGCTGAGATACCATCAACCTCTCATCCTATTAAAAATCTGAGGTCATTTTATAAGCATGCATTTCCCTTGGGGTGGGGTGAATTCTTCCAGATTAAAATATGGAAGAGCAAGAATGGGTTGTTTTGAGCAATCTGTACGAAGGAAGGAGTCATAAAATACTAAATGCCTAAAAGGAGCATCACCTCGTTTGTTCTCGTTTCCTGCTCTATCACCAGCCCCCAAGGACAAAGTCCGACACACAAACCTTCAAGACCAGGGAGTGAATGAAGGACTTCCAAGGGAAGCCGACGAGCGGTTCTGTCTTCATAGTCTTGTTATGGTTACTGCCACTGAGTCAAGGAAAGCCAATCATGAATGATGAGAGAGACTGGGGTCCAGCCCAATGGCTTCCGTGGAGATTTAGGCATCTATAGGTGGATAATTCTTAGCTGAGTAACTTTAGCCTCTCTTCCCTTGAGGTTGTGGGCACCTATATCCATTCATTATTTTGATATTTGCACCTGGCTGCCTCAGTGATTTCTTAAGCTCATATTGTATTTTGGATTCTATCTTCTTCCTGTTCTCCTTCCCCCAACCTAGTCTTTCTCCCATGTTCGCTATCTTGGTGAGACCCCTAACCACCCATGAAATGCAGGCCACAGCCTGTGCACCTCTCTCCCCACCTCCTCACTAATTCTCAGACATTTCCCTTGTTTGTCTTCCTCACCACCACCCTGCTGGACTGCCCCCTCGTTCCTCGCTTAGAAGATGGCAAGCCTGCGGGCGGGTCTGTGGGCACAGCCTTCCACACCCCTCCTCCGTCCTTCCACCCCTTGGAGCCTGAGTGATCTGCCCCAAATGCAAAGTAGGTGATTGGCACGCTGCTGAAAGCCCACTGTGACATCTCACTGTTCATAAGAGAAAGCTCACACTCTCGCAGCCGCTCTACAAATGCTCCCTGCCATCACGTGCCGCTCACCCCTGACTTTCTGTTCAGATCCTCCTCCATGGTGTGCTCCTCTCCACTCTCTCTAGAGCCCTCATCCCCCTGCTTTTGATCAGGTTAATCCCTTCACAATTGTGGTTACTTTCTCGGGAAAGACATCTCTAACCTTCCCCTTCCACCCCTTTCCCAACAGGGTGCTGAGGACTCTCAAAGAACCTGTTTCGTTCATGTGTTGTGTGATTGACATCTGCCTGCCTAAGTAGACTGTAAATTCCACTCAAGCACAGATTTTGTTTATTTTCTCTCCAATTATATCTTCAGGGCCTAGCACAGTGCCTGACACTTGATAGACATTCAATAAGTCATTGATTAATGATAAGTGAATGAATGAATGAATGAATGAATAGAGGTGCCCAGGAGCCTCTTGGAGTAGATTATGATTTTTAAATCTCAGCACTGTGGGTGTTTGGGGTGGGATAATTCTCTGTTGTGGGGGACTGTGTCTTGCACGTTATAGGAAGTTTTAATACATTCGTGGGCTCTACCTCCTCTATGCCAGGAGTGTCTTGCCTGTTGTGACATGCCTGCAAACATTGCCAAGTGTTCCCCGAGGAGGAGAGGGAATTGGGAACCATTGGGGTAGTGTGCTGAGTATTTGCTTGATGATTTGGGCTAACGGGAATCTCTGTGTCCTATGCATTGTGAGATGCTTAGCACGTCTCTGATCTCTACCTACCAGATGTCAGGGTCCTCTCTAGTCAATAGACCCATCTACCAACTTGCTGTCCTTTCCTGTGTCCCTCTCTATGTGCTAAGGATACTTCCTGTGCCACTGATGTTATACTAGGCCACATGTCTTCCTCTGGCCCATGGAATTCCTGTAGATGTGAATGTCATACCTGAGCAGAAGTCATAGGAGCCAGGGGGATCCTAATCCTGTTCTTTTCCTTCTGTCTCATGCCTGAGCCTGGCTGCCCTTCTTCAGTTCTGGAATAACAGACTTGTTTGTGACCTCAACATAACTTAGTGGAAGAAGATGGTTTAAACCTAAAGTGGCTGGGCCAACGCAGACTCACGATGGGAGTGTCATTGACCCTGTTGTGTTCTCTGCTTGGGGACGTGACTAGAGGGAGAACAAGGAGACAGATCACTGGGGATCAAACTTCCAGGGTATTCATGCAGGTTCTTCATGGGGCTTCAGGGGTTTTGGACTCAGCACGATTACTGACATAATTCTACCTTAATTCTCACTTCTTTAAGTGGAGGTGATAAAGGAATTATAAATGAATCAAAGTAAATAACTTCATGAAAGGCCAATACATTTTCCAGAACTAGATAAGTGGAGGAAGACGCAAAGTGCAAATGGAGTTAGCACCATGTTAAGAGTAGAGGTTGTCGCTGAGCACGGTGGTGCATGCCTATAATCTCAGTAACTCAGGAGGCTGAGGCAGGAAGATTGCAGTCATCCACTTAGGAGAGCCTACCTCGAAATTTAAAAAATCAAATAAATAAAAAGGACTAGGGATATAGCTTAGCGGCAGAACACCCTTGTGTTTGATCCCCAGTATTGAAGGGGCAGGGGAAAGCATACTATGGTCCGTGGATTAAATCCGGCCCTCTGCCTGATTGTGTAAATAAAGTTTTATTGGAACACACATGTTCATTCATTTACTTATTGTCTTTGGCTGCCTTTTGCATTACAAGGACATAAGAGAGTAGTTGCAACAGAGACCATATGCCTTTGCAAAGCCTAAAATATTTACTAGTTGGCCTTTTACCAAAAAAAAAAGTTTGCTTATTTGTGTCAAGACCATGGGTTTGACTCCCAGCTCCAACATCCACTAGCTGATGACATTGAGAAAGTCATGTTCCCTCTCTGGGCTTCATCTCGTCAATCAAATGGAGGGGGTAACAGGACCCACCTCACGTGATTGTTTCATGTGATTGATTTGCCCATTGGGCACAGCAGCATGTAGAGTATATTTAATGTAGAGCATATTTAATAAATGATAGCTATTTTTGGTGTTAAGTTGATTATTCATTGATTTATTCATTTAACAAATACATACTAGGTACTTACCACATACCAGATGGTCATAGAGACAATGTGAATCCCAGAAAGGATCAATATTAAATCCTTACCCTTGAGGAATGTACTTATGAGTGAGGGAAACAGATAATAAAAAATGAGCTGGGTATCATAGCACACGCCTGTCATCCCAGAGGCTCGGGAGGCTGAGGCAGGAGGATCTTGAGTTCAAAGCCAGCCTCAGCAAAAGCAAGGCCCTAAGCAACTCAGTGAGACCCTGTCTCTAAATAAAATACAAAACAGGGCTGGGGGTGGGGCTCAGTGGTCGAGTGACCCTGAGTTCAATTCCTGCTAGCCAAAAAAAAAAAGATAGCTCTTATTAGTAGTACTATAAACAGCCAAAACCACCACTAAATTTCTAAAATGAAACCGCCGCGTAGGCCTTGGGCAGAAGTAGGCACTTCTTTGGGGCCTGGCGGTAAGTTTCCTTCCCTCGTCACGACGCCCTGGCAGCCCATAAGGAAACGTGTTTATCTTGGACGCTGCTGGCAGAGACGGCATGCGCGGGGCTGAGCCGGTGGAGAGACCCCATTTCTCAAGCCCAGCTTTCTCCACCGAATTATTCAAAAGGAAACCTTATCAAGCAGCCTTCCAGCTCAGTGTCATCCATCTTCCAAAGGTAATTCAATAGCCCTTGGTGCTTGATGATTTATGGGGCGGTGGCCGTGGGGAGGTCGCTCTTTGTATTACAGCCTGTATTTTATCAATGACCAGCAACCTGCTGGCTGGGGCCAGAAGCAACAGGCTCTTTGTTGAATCCTGTTAACCCTGGTCTTGGCTGCAGCCAGGTCCAGGCCAGCAGAGGGCCGCTGGCCACTTGGGCAGGGGAAAAACTTTGATCCTTCCAAGTTGGGATCGCTGGCTGTTAAAAGTAAAGCTACTCTGTCTTAATGGCTGCGGAGTTCTGTCTTCTCTAGAAAGGTGATTGTAAGCCTCTGACCTAACTTGATGGATGCCACAGTCTTGTGAGGGGAGAGAGGGTCTCTGTGCTTTGTCAATGGAGAGCCAAAGCTTAGAGGTGGTTACTTATCTCATACTGAGACTGAGGAAGCTGAGGCCCGGAGCTGGGGAACAGGCTGGGGACAGACTGTCTTCTGCAGCCCTCAGAAGGAACAGCCCCGCAACACACCTTGACCCTGGATTTCCAGTCTCCAGAATTGTGAGGCAATAGATTTCTATAGTTGAAGCCCCTCCCGCCACCAACCTGTGATACCCAGTTGCCCCTGATCCTTGGTTTTACTTTCTATGGGTTGAGTTACTCATGCCAACCGTGGTCCCAGCAATCCAGGGTTCATAAACTTTAAATAACTTATGACAGTATATTGTTATAATTGTTCTATTTTATTATTATTGTTAATCTCTTACTGTGCCTCACTTATAAATTAAACTTTATCATAGGTAAGGGTTACGTATAGGGAAAAAAATCTGGACTGGAGTTGTGGCTCTCCTAGCATGTGTGAGGCCCTGGGTTCGATCCTCAACACTACATAAAAATAAAATAAAAGTCTTGAGTCCACCTACAACACACACACACACACACACACATACATAAAACCCTACACAGGGGTTGGCACTATCTATGGTTTCGAGCATCCTCTGGGCTTGGGGGGCATTCCCCATGGTAATGGGGGTGGGAGGCTGCTGAGCATTGCTATGGAAACTCTGGGAAACCAACACGGCCTCTGTCAGCCTTGAGGTCAGCTCTGGAACCATCCATCTTGCAGAACTACCGGGAACGCCGTCAGCGAGGCCTTGCAGGACACAGAAGGGTGGGCGGATGTGGAACCCCGGTTGCTGGAAGGCCAGCCCATGCCTCTTTGTGGGAGGCCTTTGGTGACCTCCCCCGTCCCCTCTGCACAGGTCCTGCTGGCCCTCCTGCCCTCCCCTATGTCCCTTGGTCCCCAGGATCACCTTCTGTCAGGCATTTCCCGTACCACTTTGATGATCTGGGTCTCCCCAAGGCCATGAACTCACGAGACCAAAGAGACAAAAGGACTTGCCCGGTGTCACCTAGATGAAAAGTGACAGAGCTGGGGTTCAAACCCAATTTCAACCACTGGGGCTACTTTCCACCATCCCGTATTAAGAATTTCAATATCCCAGGAACTGGGCTAGCCGCCCGGCCCATCCCCATCTATCTGTGTGGATGTTAGCCACACTGTCATTTCATGGAGCACTCAGTGTGGGGAGAGCTGGGGACAACCGAGCATTCCACCTGAATCCAACGCCACGGTGCAGGCAGGCGGCTGAGATTCAACCACCATCCCTCCGCTAAGAGTAGACGGATAGATTGTTGATCTATCTAATGGTTTGTTTAATTGGTGGCTTCTGCCATTATTAGGGGAGAGTTTAGAGGGACTTTTATGATTCTAAGGGCCACATCAATTAGTCTTGGAAACAAGAGTGTAAATACACATGTTGTTTGTCCTTTTGCCAAGCTAAATAAGCACCTATCCTTGTCGCCAAAGCTTTAAGAATTTATGGAGCAAATATTTGAGTGGGTATTATGGGTTTGGCCCTGTTCTCACAGCTGTGAGGGATATGAAAGGGTAACCATACACTTCCTGTCCCCAGGGACCTCGCAGCGTAGTTGAGAAAAGGAGAAACACACATGGAATGTTAATTAGCAAAACGAGGCCATCTAGGGGAAATGGTGAGAGGAAAATGGGAATTCAGAGAAGGGGTATTACCTGGCAATAGTAAGGAAGGAATTGAGTGTCGTTTTATTGAGCATCTATTGTGTTCCAGGCACAGTACTGAGTGCTTTGTGCTCATTCAACTTCACAGATGAGGAAACTGAAGCTGAGAGAAGCTGACGGACTTGCATGCAGTCCCACAGCAAGTAAAGGATGAAGGGAGGAGTGGATCCTGAGTTGGCTCACACAGCTATGAGCTCTTAATGACTGTGAAGAGTGGATTGTCCTCGGGGTGGTCACAGGCATCAGGGCTTTTGTTGGAGGGATGGGGAGACTTTTGTAAATGTTCTTGAGGCTGATGACATTCACACTGGGTTTTGAAGTATGAATAGGAGTTCAACAGTTGGCGAAAGAGAGAAGACACTCCTGGCGGGTTCTGTTTACAAAGCATGTTATTTCTCTTCCTCTTCCTTTATCTATGGCCATCACATTCCCTCTCCAGTGTCATCCTGTCATAATTTCAGGGAAGAGTTTGGATATTTACCCTCCTACTTTGCTGGTACCGTGCCCGGCAAATCTCCCAGTTCTTTGGGATAGAGAAACCTCTGGAATTCTAAAGCAGACCCATCGCTCATCAATCATTTGAAGCACAGGGAAGGGAAGGTTAGCAGACCCTCCTCCCCCAGCCCACACACCCGTTAAGCATGCTGGGAACACGCTGTCAAGGGAGACCCCTTCGGAGGACTAGAGTGCTTATTGCCAATTTTATAAAGGCATTCTGAAAGAAAACGAGAGCAGATGGAAATAAATTGAATTTTCTGCCCTAGGAGATCTTCAGTCCTGAAACTCCTGTAATTGACCACTGGTTTTTAAGAAGAAGTGGGTGGTATGAGAACTGGGGGTGGGTGGGTAAGAGGAAGAGGCGCTCCGAGTAGCTTTTGCAACGAGGGAAGTGTCATCATTCTGCAGAACGGGAGTTGCAACCTTAGGGTGCCCGGGTCGCTTCCCAGGGGCCAGAGGGAAGTGGCCACACATCCAACCCTGCAGAGCCCCAGGGAGTTCGTCTGGGAAATGTGGGTAATGGCACTGAACCTGCCAGGTCATAGAAGATGAGGTCTACATAGAATGACTGGCACTTGGCGGGAGCTCAGCATTGTTAGCCAGCATTAATAATAGCATCAGGATACGGAGGAGAGTGCAAGTTAATATTTTAGGTTGGTTTCCATCAAGTTAGAATAGGAGGTTGGGATTCTCACAAATGGAATATATTGAGGTAAGCTTGCAGAAGCAAGGAGAGGTGGGGGAAGGTGGGAAGTGGGGACATGGTGTCCATTGGGAATGAGGCCTGATCCCCTTGGGGGCTCTGGAGGATGAGCCGTGCCCCAGAATCAGTCCTGTCTTAAAGCAGCAGCTGAACCTTTATAAACTCAAGATCACTGTATGCAGGGTGACTTGGGTGCAGGGAGGAGCACCCTCAGTGGACTTTCTGGGTGCCATGGGTCCTATTCAGCTGACAGCGATTGTCCCCTAGGCAGACGTGAATCTAGCAGCCAAGGACCACCACTTCTGGAGGATGGACGCATCGGGCTGGTGGAGTGGATCAGGGTTGCTGTACCAATGAGTCCCTTTCAATAGTCAGAGTAAAGATGCTGGGTGGGACCTCGTGTAAGTCTGTTTTCAGGGACCATGAAGATGAACTTCTTAACCCCACAATTCAGGGAGGACCTACTCTGCTGTTGTCTAGGAGACCAACCAACGAAGTCCTCATTAGGCTCTTGATATCTTCTAGAACCCCAGACTCCCACGGGAATCCCTTTCATCATATTTTTTCTGTTCAAAGACAGAACATTTATTTGCCTGCAAGCCTTGAGATCCCTCAGCTGATGGCTCAGGGACAGAAATGATGCTGGTCTCTCTTTTCATCCCACCACGGTGCCCAGCATCGTGCCCTGTCATGTAGTGAGCGGTCAGCAAGTGTTAGTTGATAGACGCGTTCTCCCCCACCCTGCTTCCTCAGGAATCCCAAGTTGCTGGCTCTCTGGGTGACCCTGCTGTTATTCATGCACACATTTTTTTTTTTTTTGGTGTGGCCATTAAGGTCCTCCTTACCCCTCCCAATCTGGCCTCCAGGATGATTTCCCAGTGACCTACCTTTGCAACCTTCTGGCTACTGTTGGGCGTTTTCCAACACTTTCGCATGCAGTCTTATCATGGTCTATCTAGTTGTCCAGGCCAGAAAATCCTGGGAATGTTCTGATTCCTCTGTTTTCCTGACCTTTAAGCATCAAATCCATCAGCAAATCTAGTTTATCGTACTTTCAATTATTCTCCAGTCTGGCTATTTCTCCACTAATTTTTTTTTTCGATCATCCCAGTCTGCCTCTTCCCTACCCTCATCCAGTTTACAACTACCTCCTCCTCTCTGGTCTCCCTGCTCCAACTCTTGTTCCACAAAGCAAGTTGTGTCTAGCATCGTGCCTGGCACACAGTGGGCTTTCGATGAATACCTGTTTACCCAGTGGAGGGGGAATGAACACACGGATTCCCTTGGTAGCCGCCAATGTTGTAGCATACTTTTTCTTGAGACATAATCTGTTGACTAAGCGCATCTGTGAATTCAGTATTTCTTTTGAAAGGATCCATCTACAGACATCGGACTGGTGGTGCTATGGAAGATGGCGCATTGGCAGATAGCTTGCAATATCCCTGCCACCCTCCAGGGGGTGGTGGCTCACAGACTGGAATCCACGGCTCTGGGTAAACTAGGTCTTTTTTTCTTTGTTATCTGTGAGCCTGACTCCTTCTGGGCTTTTCCCACTTCTGGGCCTTTGTTCTCCCTGGGTCCCAGCTTGGAATGCCCTTTGGAAGTCACCCCAATCTCTACATATAAAAGCCCATCCATCTTTAAAATCTCAACCCAAATGCTAACCCTGAACGCCTTTTCTGATCTCGCCAAGTGGGAAGACTTCTCACCCTCCTGGCTGAGCTCCCACAGAGCTTTATCTGATCTGCGCTTATTTATAGCCGTGATTGCCTGATTTCATGGGCCAGTAACATTAACCAAGATAATAAATAAAAATAAAATAGACACCCGACACAGACTTGGCAACTTTTGATTGTGCCAAAAAAGTCTTTGAAAGAAAAAGGCTTTGTCGCCACCATTATTTCATACAGGAAACTCGTTTAAAGGCACAAAGGAGATAAAGGCTAGGCAGCTCATTATTTTCAAAATAAAGAACCATTTGAACAATCCAATAACAGTTCTATGAAAAGAAGTCTTAGAAGGGTGGTTCTTATTTTTATCTCTGAGTCCTCCTAAAGAACTCATCACAGATGAACCCTGGTTCCAAGAGGGGTATTTGGAAACATTGTCTTCTAATTCTTTCTATCCCTGTTCCATTGTTACTTCTAACCTGAACCTCTCAGGGGTCTGGACTAGTGCCATCTCCCAGACAAAGCCCAGTTCATGTGAACAACCTAAAGTTGTTTGATTAGCGTGATGAGAGGCAGACTTTGCTCTTTCTTTGAAATAGTTTTGGTTCTCAATCCTCTGGTCTCTGTGCTATTGATGGTTAAAGAAAGTCTTTAGTAGCATTTCCCTTTCCTGGAAGTTAAGGAGTTGTAGGGCCCCTTGGATTTTTCCCTGCTAATATAGCACTAAAGGAAGCTGGGCTTCCAAGAGGACATCTTCTTTCCAAATTAGGGAGAAGAGGCTACAGTGTTCTTGATTTGCAACATCATAGCAGGTGCTCAATAAATAGGTAACAAATCTCTGTGAGTCTGCTTCGCACTCTATAATGTTAGCTCTTTCTTTTAAACCTGAGAGATTTCTTGGTTGAACATGAGCCTTGCTTTGCTGGGTCTTCTGTTTCAGGGGACAGCTCTTCCTTTCAGCAATGGCAAGACACTGTAGAGACCAAAGCCAGCTTAATTCTGGGTCCCTTTCAGCCATGGAGAACAGGGAGGCCCTGGGACTTGTCCTGAACTGTCTTTCTAGAACCCTTGGGACACCTAGATCAAAACCAGCTGCATATTCCTGGGTCAAGGTGCTAACCATAGACCTCCAGGAATTTGGGAGACAGAACTGTCCCAAGGAGGCCGACTGCCTGGTATGCAGACCGCCTGTCTGTGGAATAATGAATTCTTCTTTGATCATCTGCTGTGTAAATCACCGAAGGTGGAGAGTTAATCATGCATAGGAAATGAAGCCTTTCTCCGAGTTAATGAGCACAGAGCTCGGAGCAGCATCTGTTTATTCCCCTCTACTTTCAAATCTCTGCCTGTTTGAACAATTAATTGTACCCAATAATTTTTCTTTGTTTTCAGGCATTTGAGGGGAAAAACAAAACCTTGTTCTCCCCACTAAGTAGAAGTGGCTTCTTTACCCACTTAAAAAAAGGTTCTAAGAACCCAAGTGCATATGTATGTCTGTGTAGCGGGGAAGAAAATTCAGGAAGAAAATTGCGTTTTCTTTTTTTATGAGCTATTGCATACCATATGATGCAGGGTACCAAGTGCTTGGCCTGTGAGATCTTGTCATTCTAATGTAATTACAGAGTATTATCATTCCCATTGAATAGAAGAGAACTGAGACTCAGAGAGGTTAAATCCCTTGCCCAAGCCATTGATGTGGGAAGCATCTGGGGAGGGACGGGACCTCAGGTTGTTCTGACTCCAAGGCTTGGAGCTTTTGCTGGAAAACTCGCCCCCCTTCAGGTCCTGTGCTAAGGTCCTTTGCCTCATCCCTATTGGGCAGCCCCAGACAGAGGCTCAGAGGCTAAGCTGCCCAGCTATCTCTCTCAGCTGGACACTTAGCAGCATGAGGCAAACCTCTTCACTTCACTGAGCTTCAATTTCCTCATTGTTCAGCTGGGAACAATCATGGTGTCTTTGCATATGTTGTCATGAGGATTAAATGAGATGATATAGAGAGAGAAGGCACAGAGTCCTCCATTAGTGATATTGTTTTTGTGCTTCACGTAGCACTTGCTATCTGTTATCATATATGCAATATGTATTGCTCAGTCTTGCAAGCCCTCCAGAAAATAGATACAAATTGATCAATAATCAACTAATTATTTAATAAGTGTTTACTGAGCATCTACTATGTGCAGACAAGTCCTAGGGTTGGAACTCAATTGGGACAATAGACAGTACGTACAATTTTGTAATGAAATAATAAAGACAGTACAGGGTACATTCGAGGGGCGGGGAACCTGACCTATTCTTGGGGAAAGGAGGTATCTGAGATCTCTTTTTGGAGAGAAAGTGACATTCAGCTAAGCCAGCAGAGTTGAAGGTCTAATGAAGGTCTCAAGACAAGACTAGGAAAAGAAGGACAGAAGACCATCCTGAGCAGAGAATGAGGTCATCTGATTCTTATTTAACCAGAACCTTTCCTATGTGAAACCAAAGGGCTGATCAAAGGTGGGTTACATTAGGGTCTGCGGCAGACAGGAGAAGTCTGAGGCACAGGTGTGTCCTGTCCAGATCACCAGGAATATTTCCATTCAAATGATTAAGAAGAGCTTTATTAGATTTTTACTCTATGACTGTGGACATTCCAGGAACTTATCAAACGTGGAAAGGAACTTAGATCTCATCTGGGGATCAGAGGTTGCTAAGAGTTATTTTCGACTGGTGCCATCTGTGATGTCTCCCCCCAACTCTCCATTGAGAAGAGACCCTGCTAGCCGCAAAGAGTTGTGAGATGGACGAGTGATGTCTGTTTCAGGCTTGGAACCAGAGATGGGTGGCGTCACAGAGCTGTTCAGAGTTGGCATCCGAGTTTCTGGAGAGAAATCTGCCCTTGTCTTCGATGTATATTATGGGCTGTTTTCTGGGGCTTGAAGAACGTAAGTGATAAGAAAACAGCAAAACAGTGAAGTAAACACTTGGTAGGAATGCAAGGTTGTGGCCAAACAGGAAATGAGGTTGGAGGAGAGGACAGGCGGGGCCACGTGACCAGTGGCTGAAGGCAAAGGGAGAGAGTGTGGGAAAATCCTGGTGGAGAGTGGCCCGAGATTTCCAAGATCAGGACACCTTATTTCCAAGTTTGGGAAGTTTGCTTTGCTGCGGTGCAACTTCTTAACCCGAACTGACAATAAAATTGTTTTCCACACATGGAGACTTGTGTTGGTGGCATTTGGGGGAATGAAAGGACGGGAGAGGACATTCCTGTAGGAGAGGATATGATATGGGAGAAGAAGAAGGTGTGTGGGGTGCTGAGCTGGTGACCCATCAATGGGACCAAGTTGACACCACAGAGACCCTGGAGGTGGCTGCAGACAGCCCCGTAGTGATCTCACGTTGCATCCCTGAGTGTCCCTGGACCACTTGGGAATGAACCTGGGTTTTCTGCTGTAAGCAACATGGAGGTCTGGGCTGACTTCTTTGGAATTTCCAGAACAGGAAAGTAAAGGGTGTATGGGAAATGGATGCCTCTCGGCTCCTCTGTTGCAGCTTCTCCTAATTTTACAGATGGGGAAACTGAGGCCATTGCGGGGGGAGGAACCTAATGAAGGTCTCATTCGGTGGCTGCCCAATGAGCCCTCCTCCCTGAGCCCGTGGAAGGAGACATTAGGCAGCTTAATGAGCCAGCGCTGGGCCCGCCGTGGTTCTTGGTTTGCAACACTCAGCTCGATTCCGGCAAAATATCAGAGACTCTCAGATGCACTTTTGTCTTTAAAGGGAAAATTGTCAGAACTTGAGGGATGGTTGTTTTGTCATAGGCGTGGGTGTGTTTCTTGGGGGGCATTTGGGCAGGTTATGGGGTGTCCTTGGGAATCTAGGTGTGAGCTGGAGGAAAGGAAGGGGGTTTGCCTAGGTTTGGCTCCTGCTTCCAGCTCCTCCTCCCTGGAGGGGTCACTTCCGGACACTGCCCTGAGACAGTAAGTCTTGCCCATAGGCAGTGAGTGATCACCCAAGTCACGGTATGTGGGAGCCCCAGGAGCTGCCCGATGACATGCTGGCTGTTCCATTTGCCTCCCTACAGAGCTTGACATTTCCTCCATGAGTCACTCCTTAGCAATGAAGCATAATGTGCAGATGTCTTTGCAAACTCTATACCGTCCCCCAACGTCCCAGGAAGGATTCACTGGTGATGAGGACCTCATGTTGACATTGCCGGTTGAGCCCTGTCACACTTCCACATCAAGAGCAGATGTGCTCCCATTTGTCAAAGGAATAAGCTTGAGTCTCTGGGAAGATTGGGGATGTGCTTGGGGACAACCTAAGAAGTCGAGATGAGATGCCACATCTTGGCATATTGACCCTCGGAGTATTAGATGGCTAAGTGTTGTACCTCCAAGAAGGTGTTGAAGAGTTTTTATTGGTTTGTTTATTTTTCAATTTGATTTTGATTGTGTGGGTGCTAAACTGTCACTCTAGAAAAGTTAGAAAGGGTTCATTTGTTGAAAAGCCAGAGGCCCAGATGTTGAAGGATATGCTGGTGGATAAAACAGACTTCTTATCCAGAAGAAGATGTCACTGGGAAAGGCAGGATGGACAGTTCACCCATGTGCTCAACAACCAGACTGAATATCTACTCCCTCCCAGGTATCATCCAAGGCAGGAGGAGGTGCAGGTGGGATCAGCATAGAAAAGTTCTCATGAAGCTCACATAGGTTGCATGGAGACAGATAATAAATAAATGTGTGTGTTAATCAACATAATGAGGCAGTAATAGGTGACATGAAGGTCAATAAGACAGGGTCACTAGGGAGGCTGAGAATGGCAAGATGCCATATGAAATATTTTGGGGGAAGGTGACTTCTGAGCAAGGCCCTGAAGTGGAAAGTGAGCCATGTGACTATCAGGATGAAGAATGAATCAAGGTCAAGTTCAAAGACAGGGGGGTAGGATGGTGGTTGATATGCTCCAAGAGTTGTCTGGAGCATAGAAAGAGTTAGGAAATGTGGCTGAAGAGGTTCACCTGGGACCAGAAGTGTAGGATCTTGGAGGTCACCGTGAGATGTCTAGAGGATGGGTGGAGGGTGAGCTTTGAGCAGGACTCAAGCAGATGGGTGAAATGGGCTAATGTCCTTTTTCCAAGATTCCCTTTGGCCTCTCCGTGGAGACCAATATGGTGGGAGGCAACAGGAAGAACCCTAAGAGCATTTCTAGGGTACTAGAATTTTCCAGGAAAGAGATGATGGTAGCCTGGGTCAGAGTAATATCAGAGGGGCAGGTGATCAGGGTCAGATTTGGGATATATCATGAATGTCCAGCTTTCAGGACCTGCAGACAAATTGGTTCTGGGAGTGAGAGAAGGGATGTGGTCAAGGATGGCCAAGTAACTGGGTGGATGGAGGCCTCACAACTGAGATGGGGGACCCACAGGAGAAGAGGAGGGGAGAGTAGGAGGTTTGGGCATGGATAAGTTTAAGAGTACCAAGTGGAGATCCTAATCACGTCGTGAGATGTGCGAGCCAGAGGTCAGGGGACAAGGTGAGACAGAGACAGGTTTCAGAATTTTCAGTTCACAGATGCTCTTGAGAGCTCTGTGCTGGCTTTGTCTACAAACAACCCAAGGAGGAAAGACCTATTTTGGTTCATGGTTTTATGGTCACGTGGCTCCGTTGTTTCTGGGTTGGTATTGAGGAGGGACAGGATGGTGGGGAGTGTGGGGCAGAGCAGATCTGCTCACCTCATTGCAACCAGGAGGAAGAGAGAGGGAGAGAGAAAGAGGTGAGGGGAGAGGGAGAGAGAGAGGGGGAGAGAGAGAGAAAAGGAGGAGGAGGAGGAGGAGAAGGAGAAGAAGAAGGGGGGAGGGGGAGAGGGCCGGGGTTATATTCAAGTTGCAAAACGACCCAGGAGGCCTGGCCTCTGCCCATAGACCATGGCTTTAGGTCAATGCCTCACACCTAGGGGGCCTGCCACCCCTCTCCTTCCCCACTGGGCTGCAGATGGGTCTCTCCAGCGTCCCAGGCCCTCCTGCTCTGTCCCCAGCTGGTGACGGTGTTGGAACACAGTATAAGCCTCTCATCTTGCCTTGCCCACCTGCTGAGGTGACACCTGTCATCTCGCATCTATGACATCTAAAGAATGTTTCCAAGGACTCGGTGTGAGGTGGGTAAATGCCAAGCCCTGGGGGCCCTCGATGGATTCTTCCCTCCCTCCCCACATCCCCTCTTCAGCCCACATCCACCCATCCACCGTCCATTCCTCAATTCATTGAGTGAGTCGCTCTTGTTCTCTGGCAGGTTCTGGGCTGGGTGTTAAGGACATCAAGAAATTAAGATACAGCCACATTTTAAAGGAAGTAGGAAGGACAAGAATTACTCAGATCTGCTCCAGACAGGTAGTGATGGCTTATTCAGTCATTCCCCAGAGCAAGTTGTCCCATGGAATTGTAATTCCAGGTAATTTTTTGAGGACATTTTCCAAAATACTCATTCCTAAACCCATTTCAGAGTTAAAAATCTTCCAGGAAGTGGGTTTTTGTTTGGCAGGGGTGGATAACTGGGGATTGAACTCAGGGGCACTCAATCACTGAGCCACATCCCCAACCCTATTTTGCATTTTATTGAGAGACAGGGTCTCACTGAGTTGCTTACAGCCTCAATAAGTTGCTGAGGCTGGATTTGAACCTGCGATCCTCCTGCCTCAGCCTCCTGAGCCTCTGGGATTATAGGCACGTGCCACCACGCCCGGCTGAGAAGTGTGTTTTGAAAAGGTTTCTAGGAGACCCTGATGCTCAGCTGACTGAGGTTAGAGTGGGTGCTGAACCTCAGTGGCTGCAGATGGAAAATGGGTGTGATTTTTTTATAATCTCACCTTACAACCCCGTTAAGCCATCTCTAGATGGTTCTAGAGAGAACAGCCCAGGCTGCTTCCTGGTGGGTTTTTCGGACACATTGGCAAAGTCTTGGTGTCCTTGAGACTCCCATGACCAGCCACCTCAGCAATACCTAGCTCCCAGTGTGGGATCCTGGTCCCTCCCCAGGCGTCCTGAAGTGGCATCTCCCAGGTGGCTCACTTTCTCACTGTAGTTGCCTGGGAGAAAGGGCACACGGCCGGCCCAGCCTGTCACCCAGGCGGTCACACCTGGGAGCAGGCTGTCTCTATTAGGGAGCACTAATGAAACGTAAAAATGATTTCCTCGGTTGTAATTGCATGATGTTTCTCGGAGGTGCAACTTGGGGCTGCTGTGTTTGTGGATGATTTAGGTGTCTGTTACTCGCACAGTGAGTCACTCAGGGACACCAGGTGCAACGGGGAGGCTGTGGGGTGTGGAGTCCTTCTGTCCCCCTGGCAGAAATGGTCCTCTGTGATTTGGGGGACCGCACCCACCCATTCCCCTGGGGGCAGATGGCTTCTCTGCAAACACTGCAGTGCGACAGGGTTTGGAGCTGTGCCAGGTGTCTCCCCAGCATCGAAGTTGGACTCAGGGGAGTCCTTGTATCTTACGTGTTGAACTTGAATGTGCACAAGAATCATCCAAGGAATCTTGTAAAAACGCTGATTTGGATCAGCCAGTGTGGTGGGGCCTGAGGTTGTGCCTTTAACCAGCTCCTAGTTGAGAAAGTCTTTCTTAGAGTCTAGCTTGAAACCTGCCTGCTGCAATTGCATTGTGTCGGCTCTTGTTTCTCCTGCTCGTGAGAATTCGGATCCTGCTGTTGCTCAGGTTGGCCGGGAGACAGCCAGCCGCCCTTTCGATCTACTTCCAGCCCCTTCATTTCCAAAGTTTGCTGAAATAAAATACAGCAAGAGTTTGAGGAACAAGGGACCGTGCACCTGGGAGAGCTGGGACACCAGATGGCGAGACACCGGAAGCCGGCTCAGAGAGAATCAGGCAAAAGCAATAGTCATCTGATCTTTCATACAATGGAAACATGGGTGATTCCAGCTGGATTCATAGCATCCAGTGACGTCCTCTGTGTCCCTGGCTCCCCACACCTCAGCTCCTAGTGTTCACTCCCCTCCTTCTCCGGCAGGCTTTCTCCTTGTGATGAGACCACCAACATCCCTGAGCTTACCGCCATTCTCACAGCAAACCCAGAGGGCGGGAATGGAGGTACCCTCCCCGACTGACATTTCTGCAAAATTGAAAGAACAGAGTCTCTTCGGTTCTGATCACTCAGTCCAGGGCAAAATGAACACCCGATCGGCCAGTCCTGGACCGTTCTCAGACTCAGAGCCTCAGGTATGGAGTCAGCCCTGCCCAAACTAGAGGAGGCTGAATGTTGTGCAGACACAAGAGGGCGTCCATCACCACAGCCCCTGAATACATGGCCCGCATTCCTGGGAGAGGAAATTGCCCTCTCAGTCATATGAAGCAGGGGGCGCTGGGATGAATTTGGAGTCCACCCCACTGTTGCTTCATTGTAACCATAACGGGTTTTTATTGAGCACTTACTACGTGCGGACATACCTGATTCTGCTCTTCCTTTACAACAATGGTACAAGGCAGGTCCAGGATCAGGACTCCGATTTACAGATGAGGAAACTGGGCTTGGGAGGGTGAAATGATTTGTCGAAGATCATAGATCTGAAAAGGGCAGGGCCAGGACTCACAGGTAAGCTGAGCCCATGTGTTTGCCTTCCACTTTGAAAACTCTGTCACTGAAGAGTTTAGAGACAGGGGAGAAACTCGGGAGAGACACTCAAGGAATGAAGCCGAGCTCACTGTCACTTGATAAACACAATTCAGACAAGCCTGTGAGGTCAGTACAGTCAGTACAGCTACAGGCATGGGCCACCCCCACCCCACCCCCACCCCAGGCCCCCGACTCCCTGCTCCAGAAACCCCTTTCCCCCCCAGGCCTGGGTGGGGGAAGCCTCAGCGGCTGGCCTACCTCATGAAGCACCCCGATTCTTCCCTGGGAAATGTGGAGGCCATGCCCCAGGAGCCCCAAGCCCCAGAGAAGACGAGGCTGCTAATTAGGTGACTCTGTTCTGGTGTCTGCCCAGACTCCAGCAGACAACGGGAACGAGACGGGAATCCCAAATCACTCTGGCTTTTAGAGCATTTCTAAAAAATGGTGACGGAGCCAGGCTCTGGCGTGAGAGAATAAGGAAGAGCTGCAGACAGGAGAGGGCTGGCAATGAGGTGTGGAGGGACAGGTCCCCTGTCCCCCTCAAGAGGAGGAAAAACAGAAGAGCACATTCACAGACCTAGTTTTAAGTCCTGGGAAGAGTTGGCACTAAGAATCAGTTTTCTAGCATGGGAAGAGTCTGAGCCATTCTACTCTCACCTCTTAGCAGCTGTGCCCATTCCACCTCTGTAAAATGGATGCATAAAAAAATGCCACACTCAACCCTGAGACAGCACAGTGCAGTGTGTGCCAGGACTTGTCCTCTGGGGCCACTCTACTCATTCAACCTTCCAAACAACCTAAGAGGTAAATGTGTCCATCATCTCCATTCTATAGATGAAGAAACCAAGACTTGCTAGCAACTCAGGTTATAGCTGGAAGATGTTAATGTTTGAACCCCCAAAGGTCGGCCCTTAGCTACTAACGCCTGCTACCATGGGAAAAGCAAATCATTGTATCTGTGGGGTTGAGCGCAGGTGGAACCCTTGTAGTCTCATTGAACCTTCCCAATGCAGGTCTCATCAGCCCCATTTTACAGATGGAGCAATTCTAGGGCCTGAAATCTGCAGCCATGTGTACATGGCCCCAAAGGAGACTTGATTGGATCCGAGATCAGTCTAATTTCTACATTCACATACATTGCCACCCCATGGGTGGTGCCCCTTTCTGGCTGATCACAAAAATCCCCTGGGAGAGTGTTAAACATTTAGACGTCCAGATTCCATTCTTTAGAGATGGTCTGAAGAAGGTCCTAGAAATGTGTAGCTTGATGTACCCCCAAGTTATGAGTTACTTTCCAAAAGTGACGTGTGAGAATTACGTAAGATAATAAAGGAATGCGCTGGTAAACATCAAAGTGCTCTAAAGGGCTTTAAAGCATGAGACTAATAATAATAATGTGCTTCATTATCATTATTAATAGCCAGGACAGATGCAAGGTTTTACCAATTTATTTGGTGGTGGTGCTGGGGATTGAACCTAGGGCCTTGTACATGTGAGGCAAGCGCTCTACCAACTGAGCTATATCCCTATCCTTTAGATGCAAGGTTCTAAAGAGAGTAATTCTGGAGGAAGAGAACGCAGTGCCTGACCTCATGAAGCTAGCCATCCAATCATTGAAATAAAGCATGGCTTGCTTGTCCTTGTTTCAGGACCGAGTTGCCAATAGAAAATGCCAAAAAACAAATGCACTAATTCGTGCTAGTGTCAACAGAGAAAGCTGGTGGATTTTCAATTGTCCCTGTTAGCAGAGCACAAGGAGACTTAAGTGTGCCTGAATACCTTGAATCATCCTGGGCGTGGGGGGCGGGGCTAGGGAGTGCCCTAACCAGCAGTGGGGTGGCTGCTACATTAGACCATCAGCTTAGGGCCCAGGCACAAAATGGGGATAGAAGTGGCAAAAGAACATTATGGGAATTACTGGTTCTCTGAAAATGTATAGAAATCGCCTGGTTATCATCAAGATGCACAAGAAGACCAAACGCATACAACTGTAAGCAATTTAGCATTAACTCAAATTGAACTGCGTCTGCTCGGCTAGTGTTCTGCCTCTGTGTTCAGGGTGACAATGACATTGCATTTTTAGGGATATACGTCTCTCTCCTGGCACTGCTTAATTCATTCTAAATTTTGCTCGGGGTGTCTTTCAGTTTACTGTAATTCATGGGAAGCCAAATTAAAATAACAGATTATCTTTGCCCCTGGTCCTCACTGGGAGCTCTGTGTATTGCCAATGAAAACCTCTCCCAGATTATCTAATGGTTTTCCCAGGACCCACTTGGATACCTAGAGTCTGAAGATCCAAGAGGAGGGTTCCAGAAGCCTGTATTTTTAACAAGGTCCCCCAGGAACAGGTTGAGGAGACACAGCGTCAGCGGACTCATTCATTTATTCCACAGTGATTCCCAGAGGACCACCCCAGGGCCAGGATCAGCCAAGTCCTAGAGCCACACTGAACACAGACGGACCAGACCCCGTCCTCTCAGGGCCTAGAGTCCAGTGGGGACAGTGAGGTGCCATCAACAGTCCAGGAGATGCACAGGGTCCAGTGACATGAGCTGTCAAGGGGAACAGGATGCTATGAGGACCAGCCCAGGGCAGATTGCAGGTGAGTGGCCAGGTAAGGTTCTCCCCGGAAGCCGCATGTGGATTCAAAGAGGAGGAGTGGACCCTGAAGACCGTGAGGTAGGGGTGAGAATCCAGGTGAGCAGGGGAGGAAGGGTACTCCAGGTAGGAAAGCCACACACCACACGGCAAGGACCCCGGGAACAAGAGGGCAGGACCGCAGCCTGTCGATCCGTGTGCTCACTCTGCTAAAGAAGAGCTCATTCTGTCCTGGACTCGTGGGAGGAACAGTCACCAGGGATTGGCTCTCTCTCCAGCCTCCAGCTACCTCCCTGGTCGCCTCACCCCCAAGGCAAAAGTCCCTTTCGAAGTTGAATCCGGGTCTTGGGGATCCTCCTCTGAGAACTTTTCCAAGTTCTCCTAAATAGGATTCAGTTTTTCTTTAAGCCTTGTGAGCCTCCTCTGTTGTAGCATTGTGTGTGTGTGTGTGTGTGTGTGTGTGTCCCTTCTGCTGGACTTAGTTTCCTAGGGGACAGGACTCACTATCAATAATTGCATTTTCAGTACCTTGGACAGCTCAGGAGGGTCCTTGCATCTGTTTGGAAGCCTCGAGACACCAAAGACCAGAAGGCAGTGTTTCCAAAAGCTTTTTTGACCGTAATCAATAGTCATAAATACATTTGGAAACTGGTGATGTATGTTTGTGCGCTTGCACACACACAGTGAGAATCGCACAATATTTGTTTAGTATTTGTTTCACATCTCAGTACACACAATGAAATCTGTCCATGTCTCTCCCCTCCCCTCCTCATTTCTTACCACCTACTTAATTTTTAAATGGGTACGATCTTCTCAGCTCATTTCAGATCCATTTTTTTGCTGAGTTAAGAAGCAGTATCTTGTCGTAGCAAGAGCACAGGCCACCGGGGACAGACAGACAGGGGCACAGACTCCAAGTCCACAGCTCACTAGTTTTGTAGAAACTAGGAGCATCCTCTCCAGTTTCTAAGCCTCAGTTTCTTCACCAGCTAATAACTGAAAGTTCTTCCTGGGTGTCTGTTGAGATTTTAATGAGATACTGTGGGCAAAGTGTTAAGGGCAGATTGTGCCACGTAGTGGTTCATTATAAATGGTGGTTGTTATCAGAACCATTCTGGGGAATGCCTTTCCCATTCCCTCATACATCCCCAAGTCCCTTTTATTTCCTGGTCTTTGTCCTCAGTTCCATTTACTGTCCCAAAGCCTGCCTCACTGACAACTACCCCACCACCTTAAGAAGCAGAAGAATGGGCCACAGATTCTTGGCATTGTAGCCCGAGAAGGTGATTGGATGGAGACAGCAGAAGTCTCACCACTGACAGGAGGGAAGGAAATACCCAGTGGGGTGACATCTAATATCTTCAGCATGAAGAAGAATGCCTGTGTTGAACCCCTACCATGTGCCCTTGACCAGGGAGAGTGGGGCTTGCTCATGTGGCCTGGTGGGCTCAAGGATGTCAGGTGCACTGACATGTGCTTGAACTTGGGCCTGCCAGGAAGAAGGAAGCAGTTTTATCTTTTGGAGTCCTGGGTGGTTGTTCACTGCTGCTGAATCGGGCTGGTCTAGAGATAGTGGCTCAGGAAGAAATACCTTCCTTTTGTTTTATACTTCCTGTGTGGCCTCAATCTTTCCTCTTATCCCCCCAACATGGACTGATTTCTCTGCTACCTGCCACCTCTCCTGCACTCAGAGTTTAAAGTCAGATGGATATTCTTTTTATTCTGCCCCCCATGTCTAGGACAGGGCCAAGCTTTGAGCAGGAGCTACATGTATCAAGGCTCAATCTATGGCCCCTGCTTATCTGGTCTTGCCTTTCTCTCCACTGCCACCACCACTGACCAGTGTGTCATTTAACTAACCAGGGTGACAAGCAGAGTTCTGGCAGGCTGTATCACCTATCCTGTCTCTCTGTGTCTCTTTCTCTCGGTTTCTCCACGTCAGGAGCCAGGGTTCCCAGCTGGCTGGATTCGGCCACCTGCTTGGTAAGAAGTAGGCAAAAGATGGAAAAAGGAAAAATGAACCTCATGCAATTTGTGCGGCAGTTACGACTTCTAGGAACAGAAGCCAGGTGACGTTCACAGGTAGATGTCATCCGCCTGAAGAGGGGATGAGGAGGGACCTGCCCCATGCTCAGCCTTCTTGGTGCCCTGATGATATCAGGGCTGTGACCTTTTAGTATCTGCTCTGGGCAGGAGGAAAGTACTCTTAATTCAGAGGAGGGACCCTCCCCCATTCAGTCCGTTTCTTCTCTTTGTCTTTATATCCGGTTCTCTGCATCTATCTCTGTCTCTCTCCAATGCTGAATTTCAGCAAATTCAGAGATGATTCCTTTATAAACTTGGAAAGAAAGCATCTCATTCTCTGATCTTTGTTAGCAATGAAAACACCAGGGGTTGCGAGGCACTCACATAGAATAATAGCAGTTTGAGAGCTCACATAGCCCCTACTCAAGACGCGCGATTCAACCTTGCCAGGACAGGTGGCACTTCCCTCGTCCCTCGAGTGAAATGCCATTTTGCTTTTTGTTGAAATCCTTGTTTTTGTTTTTTTTTTGTTTGATTTTTTAATGCCAGAGATTGAACCCAGGGGCACTTAAACGCTGAGCCACATCCTTAGTCCTTTTTATTTTAAGACAGGGTCTCACTAAGTCCTTAAGGCCTCACTTGGTTGCTGAGGCCATCCTCAAACTTGGCAATCTCCTGTCTCAGTCTCCAAAGCTGCTGGGATCACAGGCGTGTACCTCTGCACTGGGTTTGAAATCACTTTTTTGCTTTTTTCCTTTGACCCTTACCACTTGGGTTTACATTCCTCAAATTGCAGTTTAATTTTGCCTGCTTTTGAACTTTATAGGATGGAACCTTACTCTTTGCTGTCTTTTTTAAAACTCTCAGTGTTACATTTGAAAAATCGATCCTTTGGTTTTCACGGCTGTCTGTTTCTCTGTATGAATGCAACACTCTGCATTTACTATTCTTCTGTTGATGGACGGTGCTGTAATTTGTTGCATGTTAAGGTTAACAGTCACATTTCCTGTTTTAGATCATGGTTGGGTGAACTTCTTTAGGTATCCTCAACCATTTGCTCAGGACAAATTTCTAGATGTGGAATTTTTGGATCAAGAATTAGGACCCCGTTTAAGCTTCCTGCAGAAGAGTTATATTAATTTTCACTTCCACTAGCAAAATACATTCCAGCCTGTGTCCTGAAACGCCTGCCAACGTTCGCTTATTTGCATTTGTCTCAACGATGCCAATTCGGTAGGAAATAGACGTTCTCTCAAGATTATCGACGTTTCCACTTCTTTGAGGACTAGCGAGGCTGGGCATGCTCTCTCTACCGGCTATTTGTGTTTATTTCTTTTGTGTTTTGCTTCTTTATATCTTTTTGCCTTTGCAAAAAAAAAACAACAACAACAACAAAAAAACTGATGTGTGAGCATTTTAATAACAGTTAACATTAGGGCTCATCGCTCCAAGGCGGAGGTGTTAGATGGAGCTTCAAGTTGGACGTCTGGGAAGTCTATGGGGGAGGAGGGGACTTCTTAGAGGCTCATAGATCTCAAGTGGATCCGCCAGGCAGAGAGTAATTTGGGAACTTATTGTTCAGAAACCAAATCGGACAGTTGTGCATTCAGCTCCAAGCTGGGGAGAAAACAAGGCTTCCTGTATCCGAGGCCGTTGGAGAACAAGGGATCCTGCTCTAATTGAATCTTCCCTCTGCCTCCTTTGTGCCCAAGGAGTCTCTTTACGATTATGACTGCAGGGCTGCAGAGAGGGGTTGTGGAAGAGGAGAGATCAGGCGGAGCTGGGCTGCAGCTCGGGTTTGAATCAGCAACATCCCCAGATGCTGTCTTTGTTTACCCTGCCCTGGGCCTTTCTTTGACAAATGTTTATTGAGCCCACCCCCCCACCCCACCCCCGCCACACACACACACACACACACCAGCTTGGTGCCAGATGACATGCTGGGTGTTAGCGGTCCTGGGTGCTGACCTTGGTGCTGATCTTGGTGTTCCTATGGCATGCTGGGTGTTCGCGGTCCTGGGTGCTGACCTTGGTGCTGATCTTGGTGTTTCCCCACCTCGGCCACTGGCAAGCCCTTCTTGCTTATGATCAAGCTAAGACACTCTGAGCTTCCTATGACCCAGATATTTCTCCACTCTATCTTCTTTCAGAAAATTCTTTCAGTTCTGGAAAATAATCCAAAGGTACATCAACTGGTGAGTGTATCAACAAGCTACAGAGTTGGGAGCAGCCCTCAGAAATGAAGAGGAGCGCGTGGTCTGCACGTGCAGTGCGATCAGATCTCAAAATAATTTTGCTGAGCAAAAGAAGCCAACATCAAAGCGCTCTCTGGGATGCCATTTATATCACATTCTAGCTAATTCATACTCATCGCTAGTGACAGGAAGCACGTCAGTGATTGCCTTGGGGACAGGCAGAGGTAGGGGGGATGAGCAAAGGGCACAGGAGGATTTGGGGGGGTGAACGCGTTCATTACTTAGTGGTGATGTCTTCATGGCTGTGTTCATACATCAAAGCTCGGCAAATTGCATTTTTAATCTATAGAGTCTTTTAGGCACCAACTCTATCACTAAGATAGTTTCATTAAAGAACTATTTAGATAGAATATCCAGGATCGGACTGTCTTCTCCCATCCCTAGGGCCAACACTTCATCCAGACCACCCCCTCTTCTCACCAGGTTACTCGAAAGGGCCCCACACCATGTCCTCCCCATGCCTGTCCCTGATTGTCACCCTCTCTTCTTAACACAGAGTCCAGAGTGGCCTCTGTGGCTTGTGTCTCACCACGGGCCCTTATTGGTTATTGGACCCACTGTATAACTCCAGGGATTACCACCCGCTGCCCACCAGGAGGACCTAAGACCCATGAGAGGATATTTCTTCACTGTCGTACCCCAATATCTAGGGCAGTGAGTGTCACAGGGAGGTGATGAAGAGATGTTTCTAGAACGGATCAATGAGTAGCAGATTCAAAGAGTTCCCAAACGATTGAGGGAACCATATCTAAATGTGATTAAAATATAGGTGATCATTTTTAGGATCCAGGGACTCCACGGATGGAGGTACTTAAGGCACATTGGGGTGAAGTCAAGGATGACCACGTGGAGGAAATGGCATCTAAATGGAGGTCTCTGGGGTGCCCAGAGGACCCACCCCATACCTCCATGGAGCTCTTCTGTGTGAGCAAACATATCGGCATGTGTCACACCATGTAGAGGCTTTGTGGGGAGACGAGGGCTCAGAAGCAGAGAGGTGGGGCCCACCCAGCCTGGGGAGAGTCGGCCACACTGACGGGCTCTCACAAGGGAGGACTTCCAGGTTGGGACACATCCACACTCTTTCACCCATTTCCAGAAACCCGCATTTGGGGGACTGTTGTCTCAGGAACCAAGACTTGGGGGACATCAGGCTGTTCCATTCCTCACTGAACTTGCTCCTTGTTTCCTTCTTATGTAACTTCTACTGTACCAATATCCACAGAGTCCAGTCCCCCTCCACCCTGTGTATCAGGATCATTGAGAACTTTTAAAAAAAAAAAAGGCTTGGTTTTCACCTCAGGCTGAATCTCTGAGGGACTTGCTTAAACATGGGTATTAAAACAAACAAACAAACAAACAACAACAACAACAAAAAAACTCCCTGTGCAGCCAGGCACTAACTAGCCTAAATGTGAGTATACTTAAAAACTCACCATGCAGCAAGTTTAAAAACGTGGCTGTATGCCTGAGAACAAGAGAGGTGATTCCAGGCTCAGGGAGAGCAGTCCTGTTGGAGTCCGTCCTCCATCTCTTCCCTCATTCTATTCCTGCCTCAGGGCCTTTGCACTTCACCTCTCTCTTCTGCCCACCATGAGCTTCCTTTATGTTTTTGCACACCTACTGCCTTCCTGTCCTTCAAGTCTTGGCTAAAGGATCTCCCTAACCATCTCCCCTCCCTGTCTAAAATAGTTCCATCCACTCTCCCCACTCTGACTACTTTTTCTCTATCATATCAGTTGGTTTATTTCCTTCACAACATTCATCACAACTTGAGATGCTATTATTGGCGGCTCTGTCCCTGACACTAAAGAAACAAACCATTTCAGCATTTCAGAGAAGAGTAAAACACTGAGCACGTTCCCCTGGACATGATTAGAAAATGTTGCTATTTATTATGAATGGGGTGATGAGTGACTTAGGAACCCCTTAGACGCTAGTCTCTCTGAAGGCAGGGACAGTTGTACATCTAGGACTTTAACAAGTGCCCCCACATGAAATGTTCCGATTTAAAGAGTACTTTTTGCACATAACAGAACACCCTGCCGCACTAGTATAATTAGGAAAATAAATGAATTTATTGCAGAGAGAGTCTCAGGGAACTCAGGGTAGGAAGGGCAATTAGGCTAATAAGGAATTTGAACCCCCCAAATTAGAAATTGACCATGAGCATGGCAGTTTCCCTCTGTCTCTCCAGGGCTGTGTGCTCTTCTTTTCCTTCTCTTTGCAAACTGATTTTCTCTACCCCCAGGCACGTGAATATTCCCAAACCAGGCTTTATCTCGCTTTCTACTCTAAACATCCCCAGAGATTGGAAAGCCTCTGGATTCTGAAGTTACCAGGGAAGAGAAAAGTCTGATTGGCTTCAGTGCCTGTCAAGCATTTGAGCCTGGACCAATCAACTCAATTCAGGGGGGTGGGAATAATGGGATCATGTGACCTCAGCTTTCTTAGTAGAGACTGGAAGTCCTTATTCCAGGGCTTGGGGAATGGAAATGATAGCTCAGTCTCCCCTGAGAGCAGAGTTTGAGAGAGGGGCTTGTATGCAGGCATTTTGGTTGGGAAGAGATGCCAGGGAATTAGAGAGGGGGGATTGGAAGATGGATAAGGAGGAGGGAAGGCTGCTCTAAAGGTGTTACTGAGCTAAGCACTGATGTGGGCCAATGGGGCTCCATGGGACCTGAGAATTGGGCAGCATGCCCTTCAGAAATGCCCCCTGAGAGCGGGAGAAGGGAGAATTGATCTCGCAGCTCCTACCCTCCACGAATCAAGGATTGCCCCAAGAGAAAGTGCTGATTCTAACACGCATCTGGTTTGCATGTGTCCCAGCACTGCTCTCGAATCAAGCCCTGGAGCAGAAGGCAAGAGTTATAGTGCAGCAGAAGCAAGATGCTTTCAGAGAACGCACCTGCGAGCAGGTGATTTGCTATAGCAATGGCTGGGAAAGGTGTGCCAAGAGGGTGTGCAGCGGAGCCTACAGATGGTCTAGCACAGGAGGCAGGGGCAGGTTGTGGAAGACGCGAGCATAAGGGAGGGCGGAAGTAACTCCTGCCTCTAGTTTCTGCTCAATGAATGTACTCTGAATGAACCAATGAATTAAAAATGATGAAAAGGTTCTTAGAGGAAGCAAGATTTTTTAAGACTTCCTACAGTGTGAAGACTGAGTCTGGGGCGCATGTGGGTTGCGATGATCTGTTCTCAGGGATTTTGCTGCAGAGGACTGTGATTTTTTTTTTTTTTTTTTTGATGCCATAGGGAGGGTAGAGGACTTGTCCTCCCAAGAGCAGACTGGAGGTGCTGAGCCCTTTGGTATAGGTACCCCACCTCAGCACCAGGCAAAGTTTACCTCTCTGTCTGCTTCTGCAAGTCAGGTGACTGCTGTGTAGACCACAAGCATATGTGAAGGACCCAGCTTCGCCTCCAGATGCCCTCTGTGTGTAATTCACACGGTGAATACAGAGAAGGTTAAAATCTAATGCAGTTTCTAATTTGGTTTCATTATGAGTGTGAATGCAACCCTCAGGACCCATCCCTACGGCCTTAACTAAACTTAAGTCTTTAAAGCAATGAAGAGGGGAGATAAGGATCTGAATGGAGACTCTCCTTGGTGGAGGGCTGGGCTGACTCAGCCCCGATAAACCCCCGCAGTTGAGAAATCAATAGAGCCTTTTCTGGGCTGCCATTATCCAACGAGGAAAAAGTTTCAAAAATAAATAGCAGCATGCCATAAAATCAGATGCAGTAGATAACGAGTTCTGCTGACTCTGGGGCCATCTTAGGGACGGCATTGGAAGGGAGAGAATTAGCGACTTAATGAGCTCAGCCCTCTCCTTGCCGACGATGTGCAAGCGCTTTCTTTCTGGTTGAAGAAGAGAGGGAGGCCAAGGTGAAAGCAAATTACCAGTTTCTGCTTGAGTTTGTTAGAAATAGTGGGGTGTCATGAGGAATCAGACACGAGCTGGGAAGTACCTCCTCAAGGCAAAAATTTGCTTGTGCAGAAGGGCGTGCTGTTGAACAGACCGGCAAGCAAGACTGCCCCGTTTGCCCCTAATACGGGGCTGCCCCTTGCTCTGATAGGCGGAGCTCGGAGTTTCGACCTATGCGATTGGCTAATTTTAAAATGGGGGCGGGCCAAGAGAAGGGCTCAGCCCACAGGTTTAATTTAGAACATGCATCTTACAAGTTTCGCCCCAAAGCTGACCGTGCCCTGCAATCCAGGGTCATCTCACCACTGCTTGGAGGTGGGTTTGTAGGGTGGTTAACTCCCCTAGCCTCTCGGTCACGAGGTTTAAGCTCATTTCGCCACATTTGCAAGGTGCTGATTGCTGAGGGTTTCTCCATCAGCAGGTGACTTGACTGAGTCCAGGGAACAAGGGCAGGGGACACTCATCTGCCACGTTGCTCTTCTGGGTTCTGGTATGAGAGCCAGGTACTTCTACGTGTCTCAGGTGGCCTCTTTGAATTTTAAGTCTCGCCTGCCTATCATCGTGACTTGCCAGACTCCCCTGACACCTCCTTTCTGATCAGCTCAGTCTTGTTTATTACAGTCCTGTAATTGTTGGCCAAGAATGGCTGCCCTCCGAATCAGCGCCAGATGCCTCTTAACCGGTTGAGGATCTGTTCTCAGATTTGCTCCTCTTTCACCAGCCTGAGCTTTCATAGGTGGGAGTGTTTGGTTATTTGGTGGGGGAACTCCGTCACCCAGTTCAAAGGGGCACCATTCACACCCTAATCCTCTATTCATCACTTGCATGGACGACTCTGAAATTCTGCAGTGCACAACCCCATTGACTGGAATCAGTGGCTCTGTCTTCAGTGGCTGAGAGAAGGATGAAGCTGCTTTTTTACAATGTTTGCAAGTCACCTGAAGATCTTCCCAAGTCCCATTGGTCCTGAGATCCATTCTTGTCCAGTTCTGATGTTTGATAAGGCAGGAATCCTTCACCTGCCACGTCAACTTGACCAGCCTGAATGACATTCTCTGAATCCTTCGTCCCTGGATGCTTCTAAGGCCACCAGAGGGATTCCTGGGAGAGATGTAAACGGTGGAAATGCAACCTCAGCCGTTTTGCCTCCTTTCTGTAGGTGAGGGGAGGTGTCTTTGTGGCTCTGAAGGGCTCACCTCCGTGGGGTGGGGCCACCTTCCCATGGATTCTCCTTCATCTCCTCTGACTCCTGGGCCAGGTGTGTGTTTGGCCCCTTCATGAAAGGTGCACGCTGCTTCCTGAGGACATCACCAAGGTCCAGGCAGTGGGACTGCCATGGTTCCAGCCTGTGTCCTTGTGGGTCAGTGTGGTCAGGCTCTTCACTGATTCCCGGCTCTCTGGCATCTCTGCTCGCCCTGCCGACTTCAAACTCCATCATCGGATATGAAGACAGCGGCCTGACCGAGCATTTATTCAGCCTCACAACTGAGCAAGGTCACACGCTTGGGACAAATCTGTACACCACCCAGGAAGCTGACCAGAGTCACATGTCTCCCATCCAAGTTATGTTCCTGGCAAATACCATGGTCAGGGGCCTACGTGGGATTCCCCCAAAGCACAACTTGACACACGTACTTGGTGGTAGGTGGGGGCCGATCCTAGCAGAGACAAAGGAACAGGGCGATGGAATCCGGAAGAAATTCATTATTTATAAGTTGCTGCTGCAGGCCAGGGGGCTCAGGTCCACCAGGGCAGCTCAGAAGTGCTTCAACTGCCTCCCAGGATTCTGTGGGACTCTGTGGAGGCAGGACTCCATGGAGGCAGGAGAGCTTACCGCCCCGCTGCCTCCCCCCACCCCACGTTGTTATCCTGGGTGCTGTTGACCCTGCACTTCCGGGAGTCACCTGCTGAGCTTGAGTAGGTTCTTGCAAGTTTAGAGGAGCAGAAGGGTTTGGGTTCCTGGAAGGTGCTTCTGATGGGACAATGTCAGTGTGCCCCAGTCACTGAGGCCACTGTAAGGGGAGAAAGGAGGAGAGGTGACTTGGGTACCAGAAGCGTCAGTCAACCCCTAGCAAAGCTGCTGTGTGCAAGTCTCACAGAAGTTGTTGGGTCAGGAGGCAGCAATTAAAATGGCAATCGAGGTATACTTAAAAGCCCAGATCAATAAAAGCTCTAGAACTTTCTAATGTGAAAGACCTATTGTGATAACTCCCAGGCATGCACACACATGTCTCCCAACACGCTCTCTCTCTCACCTCTTCACCCCCTACCTTACTTTCTTCTGCTACCCAGAAGGGAGTTTCTGCAGCCCCCACGCCCTATGGAAGAGGATGCTTCTGGAGCTTTCCAGCAGCCCTTCCTGACAGCCCAGGTCAGGACTGTAAAAAAAAAAAATTGCACATACATTAAAATGAAAATAGCATTTCATGTCTGAAAAGAAATAATAAAATGATATGGAACGGTCAACCTGGCACCTCTGCATCTTGGAAGCAGGCTGTGACTGGCCATCCTCAGGTATACATCACATTATCACCTGACACCCAGAACCTCCTTCCTAAGTAAGAACATCCGTGTGGCTCTCCCTGCCATCAGTGAGAGGGTTGAGGCCACAAGAGAGAGGACATCTCAGCCTGTGGCCGGGCACATGGCAGGCGCTCCATAATCATTTGGGAATTTTGAGAAGCAGCTGGGTAGGGTGGGGCTGGGTAGGTTGGGGGTCACGCCTATCTCTGCCTCTCAGAGGCTGAGTGCTACTGGATGTGTGTCTTAACCTCTCTGAACCTCAGCGTCCCTGGCTGTAAAATGGGAATAAGCACACAGCACTGTTGTGTAAGTTGTCCAGAGGATTCAGTGACTGTGGTGGGGGCACAGTGGCTGACAGATGGGAGGAGTGATGAAGGAGGAGGAAGAGGAGGAGGAGGAGGAAAAAAAGGAGGAGGAAGGGGAAGGAGGAGAGGATGATGGAGAGGAGGAGGGGGGAGGAGAAAAGATGATGGGGAGGAGGAAGAGGAGGGGAAGGAGGAGATTTAGAATCAGCCAGTCCCCGGCACTTGGGAGTCTGGGCCACTCCTCGGCCCTCAGGTAGGCCTCCGCCCTCCACGGCGGGTGAGCAGGGCCAGGGGCTCTCAGCTGCTTTTCTGGCTCTCTGATAATTGTTTCTCCTACAAGCCAGACTTGCATCGATTCCCTATTGATCTTTGAATGGGGCCAGGGAAACTCTTGGGTCACAGAGACAAAGGCAGCATTTCCAGCCCAGGCGTCCCCAGGGAGCGTCCGGGGCGTCACCTGCTGACTCTGACGACTGGCCTCTGCCTTGCTTGGGACAAATTCTTAATCAGAAGCAGCCTTTCCCAGTGGCCCCTCTCTCTTGTGTCCCTTTATTGCTTCCATTAACCCTCCGCCTGGCTGGCTCCGTTTGACCTTTAATAAGCAGAGCTTTTGTGCAGAGAGGCTGGTGAATTATTGCCGCCTGAGCGGCTCCCTGGGGCGGCCACCCCCCGCCCCCCAGCCCCTGGCCTCGGCAGCTTGTAAGGGAAAATTACATTTTGATCTACATCCCCAACTCCATCCTCCTCACCTGGCTTTGGAGACAAAAGGAAGAAAAGAAGAAAAGAAGGCTCTCTTGCCTCCTCTGTCTCTTCCTCCGGGTTTTCCCTTCCTGTCCTGGTGGTCATTTGGGGGATGACAGGGCCTGGTCAGGAGTCTCACTAGCCCCTGGACGCCTGGGTCACCAAAGTCCCAGAGGCCAGGGCATGATAACCCAGGAGGGCCACCAGACGGGCCTGGGGAGGCATGACAAGGCTGTCACCCTCACGTCTCCTGCGATGGTTCCAGACCCAGCATGTCCGTCCTGTGACCCTGTTCTCACCATTCCCTGTGTGGCTTCTCCCTTGTGTTTGTTTGAATGAGAATCAAATTCCCCTGACACAAAACTCATCCATCTACCACTTTCCTCTGCACCCTGCAGCGGTCTCTTCGTGTGTTTGGAGATATTGGCCACCAGGACCACTGTCCAACCCCAGAACATTCTCTTTACCCCCAAAGGAAATGCCATCCCCATGAAACTGTCCCTCCCATGCCTCCTCCCAGCCTCTGCCATTCACAAATCGACTTTCTATTTATATAAATTCGTCTATCGAAGGTGTCATATGAAAAAGCACACAGTAGGTGGCCTTTTGTGTCTATTATTTTTTCCACTTAAACAAGGTTTTGAGGTCCCTCGCTGCTGTGGCGTGTACCAGCACTCCATTCTGTTTTGTGACAAATGTTCCCTCAAATAGAAACATCCCTTTTTCTGTGGCATCCATTCACCTGCTGATGGACATCGGGTGGTGTCTACTTTTTAGCTGTTAGAAAAAATGTTGGGGTGAGCACTTGGGTAGCAACTTTTCTTTGAGACATGTGTTTCCAGTTCTCTCAGATGTGTAGCCCCGGATGGAATTTCTGTGTCACACAGTAGCTTTATGTTGAACCCCTTGGGTGACGGCCAAAGTTATCCACAGTGGCTGCGCCATCTTGCATTCTCCCCAGCCACGGTGAAGGGTCCCAGTTTAACTACCTCCTGGTCAACACTTGATCATTTCCATTTTGTATGACAGTCATCTGAGGGGGCATCTAAATCTTCTCTGTTGTGGTTTTGATTTGTGTCCCCTAATGACTGAGAGTGTTCAGCATCAGTGGGCTGATTGGCCATCTGTATATCTTCTCTGGAGAAATTTCATTTTTAAATATGATTGTTTGTTTGTTGTAATTGAGTTGTAAAATTTTTTGGTATATTCTAGATACTAGGTCCTTATCAGATATGTGATTTGGAAACATCGTATGCAGTTCTTTGGGTCATCTTTTCACTTTCTGAATAGAAAAAAATTAAGATTCGATGCACAGAGTTTTAGATTCCTTGAAGTCCAGTTTATCTTTTCTTTTTCCTTTTGTGCTTGGGTTATCCTATTTAAGAAAGTGTTGCCTGACCCAAGTCATGAAGATCCTCCTCTGTTGTTCCCTCAAAAGTTTACTCAGTTTTTAGTTAATTCTTATGGAGGTGTTGGGTAGGATTCCAACTTGATTCTGTTGTGTGTGGCTCTCAACTTGTCCTGGTCTCCTTTGTTGAAAGGATTATTCTTTTCTCCACCAAGTGGTCTTAGACCATTGTTGGAAAACCAATTGACCATAGACCCCTGGGTTTATTTCTGGACCCTCAAATCTGTCCCCTCCATCTTTGTCTCTCTTGTCAGTAAGATACTGATTTGATCACTATAACTTTGTGGTACATTTTGAAATAGGGAAGAGACAGTCTCCAAACTTTGTTCTCCTTTTTTCTTTTCTTTTTTTTCTTTTTCTTTCTTTTTTTTTTTTTTGGCTATTTGAGGTCTCTTAAAGTTCCACATCAATTTTAGGTTCAGTTTTTCCATTTCTGCACAAAGGCAATTAGAATTTTTAGAGGGATGGCATGGAATCTGTGCATTAGTTTGGGGAGTATCTCCACCTTAACGATATTGTCTTCTAATCCATGAACATGGGATATTTTTTTCCGTTTGTTTAAGTCTTCTGAAATTTCTTCCAACAATATCCTAAGTTTTCCGTGTTCAGGATGTTTTCTTTTTCATCATAGGCAGTGCTAAAATATTAGTGGTGTGGCCAGGATCTGGTCTTAGACTAGAAGCTTCCACAGGGCACTGCATTTCCTTTCTGTCTGCCAGTGGGGTAGATGTGGAGATGATCTGCTCAGATCTTTTTTCCAGTAAAGAATCACTGCCTAGTTTCAAAAAAGTGTTCAGCTGTCATCTTCATTAGGGTCTGCATCGATTTTAAGCCAAGGTCACACTGTTCTCAGGAGAACCCTGGGCCAGTGATTGGCAAGATAGTAGAAGCCGAGGGCAAGCTATTCTTAGGACATCAGCTTAACTGTCCTAGTTACAAGGCCTGGTACTCTCCACCCCACGGGTGATTCTTCAGAGGTCTGTATTCCAGAGTCTAGCAGGGACTTGTCAGGTCTGCAGTGACATATGACTTTTTCTCTGGTCCAATCCAACTTCCTTTCCCTTCCACACATAAAACTCCCCAACCACCCTTTTTAAGTAAAATTATTTGTTCTTTTTAGATATACATGTCAGTAGAGTGTATTTTGACATATTATACATACCTGGAGTAGAACTTCTCCTTCTTGTAGTTGTACATGATGTGGAGTTCCACTGGTGGTGCATTCATATATGAACATGGAAAGTTCTGTCCGATTCATTCTACTGTCTTTCCTATTCCCATCCCCCTCCCTTCCCTTCAGTCCCCTTTGTCTAATCCAGTGAACTTTTAATCTCTCCTGGTCCTTATTGTGTGTGAGCATCCACATATCAGAGAGAACATTTGGCCTTTGTTTTTTTGGGTGGGCTTATTTCACTTAGCAGGATAGTCTCCAGTTACATCCATTTATGGGCAAAAGTCATAAAGTCATTTTTTATGGCTGAGTAATATTCCACTGTGTATATATTTTCTTTATCCATTCATCCGTTGAAGGGCACCTAGGTTGGTTCCATAGCTTAGCTATTGTGAATTGAGCTTCTATAAACATTGATGTGGCTGAATCACACAGTATGCTGATTTTAAGTCTTTTGGGTATATACCAAGGAGTGGGATAATGGGTTAAATGGTGGTTCCATTCCAAGTTTTCTGAGGAATCTCCATACTGCTTTTTAGAGTGGTTGTACCAATTTGCAATCCTACCACCAATGTATGAATGAACCTTTTCCTCACATCCTCACCAATATTTATTGTTACTTGATTTTTCTTTTTTAAAATTTTTTAAGTTGTTTATGGGTTTTTATTTTATTTATTTGTATGTGGTGTTGAGAATCGAACCCAGTGCCTCACACGTGCTAGGCAAGTGCTTTACCACTGAGCTACAACCCCAGCCTCTACTTATATTCTTGATAATTGCCATTCTGACTGGATGAGATGGAATCTCAGTGTAGTTTAATTTGCATTTCTCTAATTGCTAGAGATATTGAACATTTTTTTTCATATATTTGTTGACCATTTATATTTCTTCTATAAAGTTCCTGTTCAGTTCCTTTGCCCATGTATTTATTGGATTATTTGGTTTTTGGTCTTAAGTTTTGGGGGTTCTTTGTATATCCTGGAGATTCATGCTCTGAGGTGCAGGTGGTAAAGATTTTCTCCCATCTGTAGGCTCTCTCTTCATGTTCTTGATTGTTTCCTTTGCTGTGAAGAAGCTTTTTAGTTTGATGCCACCCTATTTCTCGATTCCTGAGAATTACTTCTTGCAGTTTAGGAGTCTCGTTGAGGAAGTCAGTTCCTAAGCCAACATGGTGGAGAGTTGGGCCTACTTTTTCCTTCTAGTAGGTGCAGCCCAGCCACCCTTTTGAATTCCCAGGTCTATCCTGCCATCTGCTTCCTTGGAAAACCAACTTGCCTAAAACCATCTTCCTCATGGTCTGGCTCATTGGTTGATACATCATTGAAATTCAAATGGGAAAAGAGAGACATTCTTAGTGGGGGCCTTGGGCACACGAGAAGACTCTAATCCTTTTGTAAATAATTTTTGTGATTCATCCCTGTAGCAGGGTGGTCAGCTGGAAGTCAATGAGGAGGTATTGCACTTTGTAGAAGTTTAGAGGAAGCTTGTTGGTGCGGATCAGTCAGAACAGTATGGATCCTCGAACTGTGTTGTGCAAGGAGGGAGAATGCTATTCTAGGAGAAGTCCCAGTGTGGACTAGCAGGAGCCAAGGGAGAGGACTTGGTCGGTATCAGGAAGAGAGGTCAGAGAGCTGACTTCAAATGCTTGAAAGGTGGAAACGTCTTCTGTGCTGCTCTCCAAGGGAAAGCTTGGAAGCTCACTTCTTCTCCTGGGGCTCAGCTTAAATGTCACTTCCTTAAGAAAGGCTTCTCCGACTCTCCTCCCCTCCACCTCCAAGGCTGGAGGAGGTCATCATGCACCCGTCTTGCTCTGCATTTCTCCTTCGATGTGTTCTGGGGAGGCAGGCCCAGGTCGGATTCATTTCCTGGTGGTATTTCTTCAGCACCAACAACAGTGCCAGGCTCACAGTAGGTCCATGAATCCAGGGTCCTGTGAACTTCCAAGACACCAAAGCCTCCTTAGACCTTCAGCCTCCAACCCCCTGCCTCCCTCCTGCTTCTGACTGCATCTTTCTGCCCTAAGAGGGACTTGAGTTGTTCTCTAAAAGGGGACACCCTGGAATAGGATTGATTTTTCATCTGCCGGGGAAGCAAATGCTAGTCAGAATATTTAGGAACTCCCCAGAACCCCAGTGATGCTCTCGGGCATTTCCTTCATGACACCATTTATTGAGCACATATTAAGCACAAGACACTATATAATAAATATGACACGCAAATCACAGATCTTCAAGTTCTGCCGCTAGGTGGGACCTGTTATCTCCCAAATATACAAACACTGTGATTTTCCCAACCATGTTGGAATTCAGAGCTAATGTCTTAACTGCATAAAAGGAGCCAATATGGGCACAGATGGAGGCCTTCACCATGAAACCCATCAACTGACCCCGATAGAAATGAGAGTTTCCTACACCATTCCCTGTGACACGGATGATTCTGACGAACAGCCCAAGAAACTAGACGTGACATTTATGTCCAGACTCCATCCCACAACCACGTAACACCCAGAGGGCTCTAACAAGCTAACGTAAGGCTTTAATTTTATTACCCAGATTTTTTTTTTACCGTCTTGAATAAAGGGGAGTGACATTCAGAAGCACCTCCTAAATCATCAGAGAAAGATTCAATTATGTTTGCCGTCACTTTTGTTATCTGTACTTTGAAGAATGCTTATTTTCTAAAAATTAGTTACCTGAGGATGATTAAAAAAAAATAACTGATCCTTCTCCGAAAAGCTCAGCAGTGGGAAAATTCAAGTCCTTAGAGATTGGGATCTTCTGGGAAACTGGGTCTGCTTAATGAACATCCAAGGTGTAAGTGTGAGAGCCCTGGTAAAGTTTCTTTTTTAAAAAAAAAATTGATTTTATTATTATTTTTTAATACACAACAGCAGTGGAATGCATTGCAATCCTTATTACACATATAGAGCACAATTTTTCGTATCTGTATATAAAGCATATTCACGCCAATTTATGCCTTTATACATGTACTTTGTGGGTTTTTTGCATTACAATTCTTAATATACATATATACCACATTTTTTCATATCTCTGTATATAAAGTATGTTGACACCCAATTCAAGTCACATTTGTAATAAATCAAAGGTGGCCCGTCAACCAGGAAGTCATTTTTGGTAATGGGTTATTGATGATTAATCTTCATGCGTCACCCAGAGAATGTGTGAGCCCCTTTTACAAACTTCGGGGGCCTTCGGTCACCATGTTGTTCTTGGCGAAATCCCGTCCCAGGTGGGAGGCAGGTAGAAGGCCCAGGGGAGGCCAAGGGCCTTTAAGCAGGTGTCTTTTGATTGGGGTCAACAGAAACCCACCCCAGCTCCTCCAGCGCAGTGGAGGCCTTGCTGTGTCTCCCCGAAAGGGCTCCTGGGAATCCAGAGGAGGAGGAGCATCAGGTCCCCGGATGTGCAGGGGGAAAGGGGCCTTCACACCCGCTCAGCTCTCTGCGTGGGTTATCCCTCCCTCAGATGCCCTCTTGCCTCTTTCTACCCTTATTTCCATCTTTTCACAGAACCCTTCCCTACCCACCATATATGAAATGATAACCCCCATCCCAAGGGGACAGGGGTCCCCAACACAGCCTCCTTCCATTGCTTGCTGTGTGTCCCCAGGAGAGTCACTTGGATGATCTGTGCCTCATTCTCAACAGGGCAGATGATAGTGTCGATTCTGTTGTTGTCAACGTGCAAGGGAACATGCTCAATGAATGGAGATTGCTGTTATTGTTATTATTATTATTAATATTTTTCTCCACCACCTTTGTGTAACTGTTCCGTCTCCCTCTTGCTTCCTCGTGGCTTCAGCCCTCACGGTGGCCCTGGAGTCTACCCGACCTACTGAGTTTTAGTGTCTGCAACTCTCTAGAAATTCTCTCCTCTTTGTTCAGGTTGCGAGGAGGGAGAATCTGATTGGATTCATCCCGTCCAGATAGGCCCCTGCTGTCCCAAGGTTGTGATCCCTTAGGACAGAGACCTTCCCTATTGTCCCTGCCAGGGGCTGGGGTCCGCCTACTGGGGCTGTAACTGCGGAGCCTGCTGCTAGGAGGCCAGGTGGGCAGCAAGAATCTGGAGCATTCTGGAAGCAGACGTGGGAGTCCCTTCCTGCTGGGAGGCAGGTGGTGAGCTGCACAAACAGGCTCATGTGACAGGAAAGAGCTACTTACCACACACACCCTGTGCTGTAGCTAGGGAAGGCCACCACGGTGCTTCCCAGTGGAAGAGAAGAAAGTGCTCGCGTGCTCCTTCCAAGGAAGGGAGGGCAAGAGAGAATTGGATGAGTCTAATTGAAAGGTATAGGTGTGTTCAATAAGTGGACTTTACTGCAGGTTTGAGATGTTTTAAAATTAAATATATATATATATATATATATATATATATATATATATATATATATATATATGGAAAATCACTGCTGTTTGCTGCGTAGAGCAAAACTTGTCATATACAGTACAGATGCACACAAAGTGAGTAGTGAGCAAGCCAGCTCAGGGTGCCACAAACCCCAGATCTGCCAACCCGTTCTGAGTTTTTGTTTCTCTTCTCTGAGCTTCTGTTTCTGCATCGGTTTGATGGGCTTGCACGACGCCTCCTGGGGGCTGAAGGGTTTCATGAATGGATACAGCGGCCAGGCGGGGCTGGTGCCCAGCAGCTGGCAGGCCGTGGTGGAGAGCTGAGCGGGTGATGGACAGCTAGCAGCTGCTCTGGCCGGTTGCCTCGTCCTGGCTGTTAGATAGGTTTGAATATCGTTCCTCATACTTGGTTGTAGGAGCCAAATTCATAGACACGTCTCAGTACCATTGTGATTTTTGTGTCATCACGATGCTCTGCGGCATCAAAGCCTGAGCCCCCTTGGCCTCCCCACCCTAGGAACCTGATGGGGCAGAGGCTGGAGGATGACCCGCTGGGCTGGGGCGGAGGTGGCCCCTGTGCTGGGTGCTTTGGAAACCTGGGGGAGGAGAGCCATCCCAGTGTGGTTAGAGAAGGAGTCTGATGTGGTGTCTTGTGCTGGGGCAAGTGATGTACCCCTGCCCTGGAAGGGAGAGCACTATTTGCACACTGGACAGACAGAGAGGGCAGGAGGCCCAGGCTGCAGGGAGGTGAGGGGTTGCATGTGACCCTGGGCGAGGAGGAGGTTTGGGGAGTGAGGGGGGACAGGGGTACACTGCATAATTGGGGTTTAAGCCACATGCTTCTGTTCTTTCAGGATCCTTCAAAACAAGCTTGACAGATCTTTGTTTCAACCAAACACAGATGGACAGATGGATGGATGGAGGTGATGAGACAGAAGCGTGGACTGTGGAAGAATGAGAAAGTCATTGCCAAGGGGAAAAGTAAATGGATGAAGATCTGAGGGAAAATATAACTGAAATAATTAGGGGAGAGAGAGAATGACTTAAGGAAGTCATTAATAAAGAAGAAAAAAGAACTTTCACCCAAGGGCTAGTAGCAGGTGCGTTGCTAAGCAATTTCTGCCTATCATCTCATTTAATCCTGGCAGGAACCCTAAAAAGTGGACCTTGCTGTGGTTCCCATTTCATAGATGAGGAAACCGAGGTGGGGAGAGGTCAAAGGACTTGCCCAGCATCACATGACTGCAGTCAGCATTCCAAGGAGTGCTTTCGTCCCTGCCCTTTACCACGGAGGTGCTTAGTCTCCTTTTGTGTGGCTGTAACAAAATGCCATAAACCAAGCAGCTTATAAACAACAGAGATTTATTCCTTACAATTATGAAAACTGGGAAGTCCAAAGTCAGGGTGCCAGTGTGGCTGGTCTCTGGCGAGGGCCCTCTCTGGATTGCAAATGGCTGACTTCTTGCTGCATCCTCACCTGTGGAAGGTTCAAGCACCCTCCTTTTGTCTTCGTTACCAAGGCAATAATCCAACTTCAGAGGACAGAGCCTTATGACCTCATCAACATCTCGAGGCCCCACGTTGTTTTTTTTTTTTTTTTGGTACCAGGAATTGAACCCAGGGTACTAAATTACTGAGCCAAATCCCCACCCCTTTTTAAATATTTTATTTAGAGACAGGATCTTGCTTTATTTAGAGACAGAGTTGCTTAGGGCCTCACTAAGTTGCTGAGGCTGGCTTTGAACTTGTGATCCTCCTGCCTCAGCCTCCCGAGCTGCTGGAATTACAGGGTGCATGGCTGCACCAGGTGGAGGCCCACCTCTTAACACCAGCACACTGGAGATTAACCATCGACATATGAATTTAGGGGGCACCTGAGCCTCCAGACCATAAAAATCAGGGAACAGGGACATGTCCTTACCTTCCTGCACAGCAGCTGTCAGTCTCCGCCCCTGCCCCCCACAGCCAGCTATGGGATTCATCCATTCATTCCATAGATTGGTAAGGAGCACCTATGATACTCCAAGAACTGCACAGGCACCAGAGTTACCTTGGTGAACATGGAGACACGGTTATAGCTTATGTTTTAGCAGAGAAGACTGACAATAAACAAATAGAGAATTTCAGATAGAAGTAAATACTATAAAATCAGAGAACAGGGACTTTTTTATTTTTAAAGGGAGATAGAGTGTCTGAATTTCATTTTAAAATATCATGCTGGTTGCTGTGTGTTTTTCCGTGACTCTTGTCCCCAGTCCAAGGAAACAATTTAGTTGGTATAAGAATGAAGAACAGCTAGTTGTCCTCCTTTGAATAATTCTAGCTGTTACTTTCTTCCTCCTCTCTCCCTTCCTCCTTGGGAGCCCAACTGTCCTTGGCACTACCACCTGTGGTACCAGTGCATCAGTGGGAAAACATCTGTGATTCTTGTTCTTTCTTTTCTCCTTGGGATCCTTGCTCCCAGCCAACAGGAAAAAAAAACGTGAACATATGTGTCCAACAATAGGGGATTTGGTAAGCAAATCCATTCACTCTACTTTGAGGCATCAAAAAATGATGTTAGGGAGAAGTAGCTACTGTTGTTTTCCTAATGTTACATATTATATTAATCATAGGGATAGCTACTCAAGCATCTATTAGGCACCAGGCTCAGCACTCATAGCTAACATATTTTACTTCATTTGAGCCTCTTGACTCAGGAGATGGATTCCACTGTTGTCCCCAGTTTATAGATGAGGAAATGAAGTCTTGAGAGTCTTGTCAGAAATTGCTAAATTGGTAAATGAAGGTCTGTATGGTGACAAAGTCCGCGTTCTCGACTTCTGCCCTTTACCTCCCACTGGACTAAAACTGGGCTGAGCTGTGGGTGCAGGAGGACTTACTTGGTAGGAAACAGCTAGAACAGCCGTCGGCCAGTGCTTTCCTTACCAAAAGGGCTCACAGCTAGATGTTGAAAGTCGTTATCTCTGGGTGGTTAATTATGGAAGATTTCTGTGTGTGTTTCTGGTTTTCATAATTAAACAAAAGCCATAAACGGCTTCCGTGTGATTTTCTCCCCCATACCCTTCCTTCTTCGTGGCCTCTACCCCAGCCCTGGGCTTCTCTCTGAATATAGAGCTAGCACGGCCTCTTCCCCTTGGCCTTCTGGCTTTGCAATTCCAGCACAATTCTCTAGATTGCTTCAAATTTTGCTAGCATTCAGAGATGCTGAGTTAGTTGCAAATTTTTTCACCTCCAGGATTGACATATTTTTTTTTTTTTTTTTTTTTTTTTTTTTTTGTTTTTTTTTTAGCTAGGGTCTTGAAATACATTTGCAAAGAAGCCAGTCCCCAAGTATGTCCTATTGGGGGCGTGGATTTAGTAATAGCTTCAGCTCCTGGGGCCGAGGCCAGAGGTCTTTGGTAATATGAAAAGGATCTGATCCCTCAGTGAGAGGCTAGGCTTGGAGAATAAGTGGGGATGAGCTGAACCCTGCTGCAAACCCAAAGCCCTGAAATCATTCCTTTGCCAATAGCATCTCAGGTATTGGGCATCTGTGTTTATCTGGTGCTTGAAGGTCATTTCATCTGGTGATAACCCCTGGATTCTGCATGCATGCATTTATTCTTGGGTGCAATCTTGTGGGTTTTTTTTTGGTTACCTGAGATTGAACTCAGGGGCACTCGACCACTGAGCCCCATCCCCAGCCCATGTTTGTATTTTATTTAGAGACAGGGTCTCACTGAGTTGCTTAGCGCCTCGCCATAGCTGAGGACGGCTTTGCACTCGTGATCCTCTTGTCTCAGCCTCCCGAGCCACCGGGATTATAGGCATGTGCCACCATGCCAGCAAGGGTTGTGATTTTTAATGAGCACCCACTCTCCTGCTCTGTGCTAAGCACGAGGGAAGCCCCATCCCTGCCGCTGGGGAGTTCACAAAGCGGAATCTGTGGGGAAGAGAAACGCAGAGAAAATGTTCACATATTGAAGTGGAACAGAAGGTGGAAATGCGGGGTGCTGCGGGGGCCTGGGCGAGAGGGGAGAATTCAGGATCAGCAGCCTCAGGAAGTCACCAAGAGCAGGGAAGCAGGCACTTCAGGCTGAGAAGGTGCGAGGGGAGGACCTCAAAGGCGGGGCAGTGGGGAGCCGTAGTCCAGCCGAGAGACAGCAGACACACAGGTGCAAGGCCAGGAAACCACATTATTAAGTTTGCATGCTGGTCTAGGGATGATGAGAGGAAAGCTGTTGAAATATTTAACTGAAGAAAAAAAAAAGAGACTTTTATGTGTATGTGTGTGAATGTGTGGTTTTTTTTTTTTTTTTTTTTTTTTTTTTGCTACAGGGAATTGAACTCAAGGGCACTCCACCCCTGAGCCCCATCCCCAGCCCTATTTTGTATTTTATTTAGAGACAGGGTCTCACTGAGTTGCTTAGGGCCTCGCTGTTGCTGAGGCTGGCTTTGAACTCAAGATCCTCCTGCTTCAGCCTCCCTAGCCAGTGGGATAACAGGTGTGCACCACCATGCCCGGTGGTGTGTATGGTTTTCTGAGCAGTATATATGTGATTGTTCTTTTTTGTTGCATTTTGTTTTAAAATAGAGGAGCTTGAAGGCTCCAATAAAAAGAAATGACAAAGCCATGATAATGCTAACTACCCTGATTTGTTCCGTGCGCACCGTATCCATGTGCTGAAAGATCACACTGCTACCTGTAAAAAGATGCGTGATTATTACCTGTTCCTCAAACATCAAGGTAAAAAAAAGTTCTCATTTTAAATGACATCACCCATCAAGGTAGTTAGAATACAGAATGAAGTTACTTCTCTGAATTAGAGGATGCTTTCGGGACAGCACATTTTTTTCTCTCATTCAACAAATATTTATGCGATGTCAGCAGCGTGACAGGCGCGGTCCTGGGTATTGGGAAGGTGGAGAACAGGGATCTCTTAACTGCGTAGAGCAGACAGTCTAATGGGAAGATGCAAACAACAAACAACAGAACAAAGAACTTGATAACCTCATATCCGGTATCACCCAATGTCACAAAGAAACGTAAAGGAGGGGGAGAGGATATGGAAATCCTTGGAAGTTGACATTTGAGCAGGGAACTGGAGGAGGGAGTGAGCCCGACCTCCGATCTGTTTCCCCTTCGTGAACTTTCTGGGTTGGGAGGCAGGTGGAGCTCTGGGATGGCGGGGGAGGCTGGACCTCTTAGTCATTCAGACCCACGACCTTGGACATTTGACATTGGATGTTTTAACCTTGTAGGTCTTGCTGGCCACCAATAAAATGCTCAACCACAGAGCTCCCGTGCCATCCGGAGCTGCTCCCCATGGTGATAGAACACGTGCTTGACTTCATCTCCTGGTCAGTGGCTGTTCTGTTGGCCACATGGAGTTATGGACCTTTTAATTTAATAACAGAGATGAGCCTGATCAAACCCAGGGCAGCACTGCCATCGCTGGCCAAGCGCGTCACAGCCAAGCATGGTGGAGATGGAACTCTCCTGGCCACACACCAAGCGTCTATTAGGGAAGCTGAGTTAGGGCTTTGCTTATTCATCAGACTTCCTGATGACGTCTGTGGCACGGTAGGGTGTTCTTGCTCTCTTTTGACAGATATGAAACGGTATCCTAGTATTCACTGATCTCTGCCACTATTATTATCAGAATGTGCTCTTTCAAAACCTCCAGCCCCCAGCTCCCCTTCCCATACCCTGTCCCGTAGCGTGTGTTCAGAGAGGGAACTAAGGGACAGTAGAAGTTTGATGTCTGATAAGTCTGAATGACGGTTTTTTTGAATTATTGGCTGGGTGACTGTGGACAAATCGTGTCACCTCCCTGAGCCTCAGCATCCCTAGACATAAAATGGGGACGGTCATGCCCACTTCACTGGAGAGTGGAGAATAAAATTAAAAGGTGATATTGGCAAATTTTGGATATATTTTCCCAGAATGCAGCGCCTAAGAATGGCTGAGTCTTTTAGAATCCATTCAATCTGGATAATCATTCTGGATTATTATTCATTGTTCATCCATTCATTATTTTAACAGTAATTTATTCACACCCATCTGGGTGCCTGGTACTGTGTCCCCTGCAGCCCCACCCCTGCAGGGGCTCCATACATGCTATGGAATCTATGTTACGTTGACAAACACTTTCTGTCTCTCCATGTGGGAGCTTGGGCTGTCTTTACTAGGCAGTGGGTGTGTGAGTGCCATGGACCTAGTCATTTCTGTCAATTGAGCTGATGGGGCATTGGCCAGCTTTGATGCAAAGTCATCAGGGCCATTAGACACCCTTATCTTCCAATGCACCAGGGCATGTTGTACGAGACCAAAACATGGACGTGCCACCCGCGGGAAGAAAGGAATGCAGATTTATACATTTGCAATAAAACTGCCATCAATCACCGCACCAAAACGCAGAGCCACTGAACTAATATCTGAGCTGTAGGATTGCATTTCCCCTGACTTTCCTGTCCATGGGAGATGTTCGTGCATACCAAATCACCAGCTGGTACAAACACGCCAAGAAACAGAAACATCCTGTCACCCTGCCCAAAGTGTGCTAATTATGTTTAAGCCTGTATTGAGTACCAGATAGGTATTGAGCTCAAGACCGTCTCTTACTCCACTTGGAATGTTTCTCAGCCAACCAGCACAGCCTGAGGATGGAACGGGGAGAGTGCCAGAAGTGATGTCACAATCAGCGTCACCATGATCATCAGAGCAGACACTCATATGCCACATGCCCCGAAGAGTATATATGTTCTCTTTAGTCCTCGCATCCGCTCCAAAAGAGGCACTATCATTATCATCCCCATGGCAGGGACGAGGGAACTGAGACACAGGATAAGTGACTGTGCTGTGCTGTGTGTCAGGGCTGGGTTGTTTTTTTTTTTTAAGAGAGAGAGAGAGAGAATTTTTTAATATTATTTTTTTAGTTTTCAGTGGACACAACATCTTTATTTTATTTTTATATGGTGCTGAGGATCAAACCCAGCACCCCCGCGCATGCCAGGCGAGTGCGTTACCGCTTGAGCCACATGCCCAGCGTAAGGGCTGGTTTTTGATTTCAGCCTCTACCTCATGCAGGTGAACTTCCGGTTGGACTGCCTGCTCTCCAGAACAGCGTAATCTGATAGATGATTCAGGGCAATTTGCTTTATCCAAATGAGCTGGTAAGAGAAAAGCTGGTCGTGGTTGATCTTGGGATCTTGGTTTGAACCAAACTGGTGGTCGGATCTTCTTGAGAGTGCAGGCCTAAATCACAGGCCTGGTGACATCCCATGAGTTACGAGAACCAGCCAACACCCACATGAACAAAACACAGAAGGGGCCCCCAGGAGGTCTTCATGGTGAGGTGAAGGGAGAGTACAGACTCAACTGTCTCATGGGCACAGAATGGCCCGTGTCTTAGGGTGCTGAGATTCCCCAAGTGACAATTTGTATCTATGTCTACACTTTCTATGAAGAAAGAAAATGATGTCTCCAGACCTTGGGCTAGAGAGGAAGAAGAGTTCCCTGACCCAAATTTTTGAAGGAGGTGCCATCTAAGCTGAGACCTAAAAGATGGTCTAGGAAGGAAAATGGGAGTGGAATGTTCCAGATGGAGGTGATGTACTGCAGAAATCCGCAGGAGGAGTTCTCAGTGTGTAACAATGGCAGAAGGTAAGACCCACAGGTGGGGTGGGGGGGTTAGGAGGAAGTAAAGTTGGTGGGAGTAAGAGGAGCCAGGAGATGGAGAAATTGGCTTGTAGTTAGAACTCTGATAATGTTGAGAGCTACAGCCTGGAGACAGCTTTGAGGAGGAAATTTCTGCTTTCAGGAAAGATTTATGTTTAGGGAGAAACTTGAAGTATTTCTTCTTGTGTGTTCAAATCACCATTTTGCAAAATCAGTTTATGATTGACCCTTTCATGCCTAAGAGAATTGTCAGACACCAGTTACCTCCTGATATTCCACAGGAATACTAACAGACGCCATGTCACCTACCACTTCCCACCTGCTACAGCAATGATGTGGTCTCCGTTTCCTCCTTTTCAGCTTCAGCATTGAATGCGACCCCGTCCACCTACCTGTCGGTGATTCCATTTTTGGTCCAAGATCTTTCTATGCATTTCTCTCTTCACTTACAACAGAATTGCAGTCATTTGGGGGAGGAGGGGGTACGGGGATTGAACTCAGGGGCACTGGACCCCTGAGCCCCATCCCCAGCCCTATTTTGTATTTTATTTACAGACAAGGTCTCTCTGAGTTGCCTAGGGCCTCGCTTTTGCTGAGGCTGGCTTTGAACTCGCAATCCTCCTGCCTCAGCCTCCTGAGCTGCTGGGATGACAGGCGTGTGCCACCGTGCCCAGCCTCCAGTCATGTTTGTTTGTTTGTTTGTTTCGATTGGAGTGGGTTTCTGAAGGGTCCATCAAAAGCATGCATGGCGTTAGGAGAACACAAGGGTCTTGCTCTCAAACCACCTTTCTCCTTTCAAGAGCCACATGGTTCTGGAGATTGTGTGGAAACTTCCTCTGTCTCTGTGGTTGGCTAGAAGCTTGTTAGTGTAGGAAGGCTCCCATCTATGTCCAGCAGTTAAGTCTTTCCTAATTAGGAAAATAGAGCCCATATCAAGGACCTGGAAAGAGTCTCTCTTCCCCCATCAGAAGAGCTTCAAGGTCACATTGCAAGAGGCGTGGCTATGGGAAGTGCTAAAGAATTGTGGATATTTTTGCAATTGACTTACCGCAGAGCTTAAGAAAGCAAAAGGTTTCCGAGAGATATAAAAGCTGCAAAGTGAGTTTCATAACCTATGTAACCGACTTCGTGAATTTTTGACAGGTCTATCACATTTCTGAAAGTTATGAGAGATTTTTCCCCCACTCTGGGAACAAAGAATAAGGATGGCTAAGCACATCCTCCCTCCTGATCCTCCTCCCACCTTCACGATGCCACCACGAAGCCCACCCCGAGCCCCCAGCACCTTTGATTCATGTTGATCGGAGCTAATGGGTCGAAGGCACCAGATGGAAGGAAACTTCCAGGACGCGGCTGTGGTGACAGAGGGACAAACCCGGATTCTCACTCTGCTTCCCCATCCTGCCAGCTGCCCTGGCCCCTCCAGATGGATGAGCAAGAGCTTTTCCGGGGAGCTCCGCTCAGGTCCACCACCACCACACAGGTATTTAATATGGGAAAATTTTAATCACGCTTGTTTTCCCACGTTTCGCCCTAACGACAAATCACTTTTAATGGGCGACGAGGGGGCGGGGGAAAGAAGACGTAGCAAATCTTGGTTGACGTTTTTATCACCAGTCTCAGATCTTTGGTTCCCAGGGCTGGATTTGCCACTAACTGAAAATCACCCTGATTGAATGAGATGCACGGGGGACAGAAAGATGGACCAAGTTTGAGGCTCTCCTGAGGGACCTACATGGCCCCCCTGCCCCTCCCCCTGTCTACCAACCCCTGATAAGAATCTGGGGACAACCACTATGTTTCAGGTGTTGCCACATTTTGATCTTCTCCATGATCCTGCGGGGTACAGCATTGCTCCCCAAAATTGCTCTTGGCCTCATGGAATCCAGTGACTTGTCCAAGTTCACGGGGCAAATAAGTCATGAGGCAGGAGCTTGCAACCAGATCTGTCTGACCCAAGAGGCTGTGCCCCTCCCCATGGTGCCCTACTGGCCCTTGACAAATGACAAGACATCTGGAATCTCTTGGCACTCATAACTCCCCTTAGAGAAGTTTGTTTTCCTAGAGAATGGTTCCAATATGGAGAAGCTCACCTGAGCATGGATAAAGACACCATTCAGGACCCCGTGTCTGAGTTCTGGGAGGGCCAACCCAAGAAGCCAGGCCACTTGACAACGTGTCTAGTGCCCTCAATCCTATCATAAAACCTCTAAGATCCTATACATTCCATAAATAAGGCAGAACCTGGTGACCCCTGGCTCTAACTAAGCCCTTGCCTGGATCACCTGACCTATGAGTGACCCAGATTTCTAAGCTAGAATCATGATGATGTCACACAAATTTTATTTTTCAATTGCACTTCCTTTTTTTGATGATACCAATCATGCTTGATGACTCCATGTAGAATATTTAAAAGCAATCCCAACATATCATCCCACTTGACTCAAAAATACTTGCACGGGTACCTCCAACAGATGAAGACTTCTGAATAAACAGGTTCAAAACCAGGTAGCTTGTTGTCCCCTTAGCTGTTTGTATAATGTCATAAAATACGGGAAAGTTCATTAGAATCCCATGTGAGAAGTCGCCAAGATGTAAGTGAAGAGCCAGAAAAGATTCCCACATCCATCAAAGGAGAGGAGAGTTTCAACCAGAGGCAGGCGGTCAACACATCAAATCCCACCGGGAAGTCAGTGGGAAGGGGCCGTTGACCTTGGTCTTGAGAGGGTTCATTGGAGCGGTTTTGGTGAAACTGGGAGAAGAGAAGAGGAGGTGGAAATGATAAGTAGAGACTCAGTTTTCCTGAGCTCTGTCTCCTAGGAGTTTGACTGAACATAGAAGGGTGTGGAAGCTTCTGCTCTTAAAGGAAGCCAGACTGAATAACAGGGGGGGAGAAGGAAGTTCTGGTTATGAGGGAGGGGGATGCAGCCCAGATGGCAAGCTTGAAGATATAAGGACAGAGAAGGGACAGTTGAGGGGACAGACTCCTGCTGCTGTGGAAAGAGTGGGTGTCACCAGCCTGCACAGGGGTTGGCATTAGAAGGTGGGGGGAAGAGCTCTGCCCTCCACCATGTATTTATTGGACTCCTCTTGTGTGCCCTGGGTAGGACACAGTGGGGACACAGGGGATGGAGTAGGAAAGGGGTCCTGCGTGTCTCCGAGGTGTCCACTGGCTGAGTCAACCGAGCAGGCTCGCCCGGGTGGTAAGGGGCACGGCATCCAAGCCAGTTCTGCAGAGGGTTGCAGAAAAGTCTCTCAAAGTAAAGCTCAGAGACTTGAAGGCTGAGTGCAGACAGCCAGGTCTGGGGGACGAGGGAGAGTGGGCCGGGCAGGAGGAGAGTTTGCAGAGACCTGGGGGCCAAAGAGACGGGGATCTGCCCTGTCCACCTGCGAAGGGCCAGCACAGGCCTGGGCAGGTAAAGATGCAGGTGAGTGTGGAGCTGAAAGGCCAAAGTGCCCACGTGCACATCGAGTGACTTGTGTTTCCTCAGAGAGAGTGACGCTGGGAGAAGTCACCGGAGGTGATTGACACACTGAGTAAGGGTCCCAGGTAGTGGGGTGTCTGCTCCTCGCCTCCACCTTTGATTGGTCAGTCCAAGTTCTTCTTGCCTCCCTCCTGGACCACCAGAAGAGCCTTCTTCTTGGCCTCTGCCCTTCTTTTCCCTTGTCCTTGAAGTAGTGTTTGATCATGTGACACACCTGCTCCTCCAAACCTCTGATGGTCTCCCAGTGCACAGAGAGAAAAAAATCTAGGCTCCTTTCCAACCCCCGTGGAATCCTGAGTGACTTCTCCTCCTACTTGGCTTCTTTCCCCTCAGCCACCCTGATTTCTCTTGCCACTAGAGCTTGTTCCGACTGGATGACTCGGCGTCTGTCCCTCCTCCCACCCTGTGGTTCCTGACCCCTCTCCAGCCTCCTTAATCCCACACAATTCACTCTGCAAACCTTCCCTCTGTCCGCACCAGCTCCAGGAAGCTCTTTCTTACCCCCCCCCAAATGGGCTGCATCTGCCCCTTGTAGTATTAATGGCACTTACCAGAGGGGCAATGTTATACTTAAGGTCCCTCTGATTTGACTGACAGCTGTCTCATTCCCAGAAGTGCCACGGGAGCAGAAACAGTGTCCCCTATTTTTTTTTCTCTTCTCACCATTATGACCCCAGGACCCATCAGAGGGTCCGACACACAGTAGGTCCTCCAACTGATTCTTTATGAATGGATGAATACGTGGCTATTCATGCTCCTTCAGAAGCCACTGTGCCCTGAGCAAATCCTTTAGAACTATTGATTCAACCCGGGTTCCTCGGAGCATCAACAACCTCTCTCTCTCTCAAACATGTCCCGATGCCGATTTTCATCTTTTTGTGCAAATAGATCAGCTCTGCTCAGGCCCGTGCACGGCTGCAGCCCACCCCTACCCCAGGAAACACGTCGTTCAGACGAGAGAGAGCAGACACACTCTCATCAAATCCATGCCCGCAAACAGGAGGTAAAGCTGCCCTCGTTGCTTCCACACACATGTTTATTGATGATGCAGATTAAACTTTAATCATATTGCACAGTTTCAATTTCCAATTGAAATTGAAAGTCTGAGCCACGTATGGGTTTTTATTACCTTCCACTTACACTGCTGATGGAAGCCATCGGAGGGGACCCATCTCCCCTGGCCTCAGGTAGGATGGCTGGGCCGTAAATCAAATTAACACTGCGATGTAGTCGAGGTGGTGATGCACCCGAGGAGGCGAGGAGTGTCAAGAGCGGTTTAGTGAGTGGGGGGCTTCGTTGCCAGGGCAGGATGGTGCGTGGTGTGGCAGGGTTGCGGAGTGGGGAGGGGTGTCTGCCTTCAAATGTCTCCCTGGCAGGCACCAGCAGCAGGTGTTTTGGAAATATACTATTCAACCGTGCCTTTCTAAACCAGTTGCAATAGCAAAAGTTCCTCCTGGGGAAGATATAGCTTTTGCAGGGGAAGTGTCTTAAGATGTGAATCCCTAAGGGCAGCAGACACTGCTGAAAGGGATCACCATTCATATTCAACCAGAAGAGAATTTTGTAAATTGATTTGGTGTCAACCTCATAACACCTGTTGCTAAAAATGTGAATGTCTGCAATCTTTTTTTTTTTTTGCAAATGCAGAACATGGATGCCCTTGACTCTCAGTTGAACTTTTGTTCTCTGATAGAAAGGCCACGCAACTCTTTGGAGAAGATAGCAATATCCATGAAGTTGTCTTGGGTATTGGTATCAGGCCAAGAAGTAGAAGCTTATCAAGACTTCATGCTCCAAGCAGGGAGTAATAACAATAATAAGTGGCATTGACTGAGCACCTACTATGTGTCAGTCTTTGTGGTGAGCACTTTACCTAGTTTGTGTCAAACTGTGTGAAATAAATACCATTAATAATTAATATGTATAAAGTGCTCTTTCAGCCCTTGGCACATGGGAAGTGACCCGTATGCTGGCTCTTGTTGATTATTGCTGTTGTTATGGTTACAATGTACACTTAGGGGAATAAAGAGCCAGAGACATAGAGTAATGTGGCCAAGGCCAAGCAGCTAGGAGGTGGCATGGCGGTGACTGACATCAGGTGTCTGACGTTAATGTCTGGATCTTAATCTCTGTGTGCTGCTGTCTCCCCATTTAAAAAGCCCACTCCAAGATACCCGATGTGTTATTGTTAATTATATTCACCCTGCCGTGCCCCAGGACACTAGAACTTGTTCCTCCTCTCTAACTAGATAACCAGACCTTGGACCTGTTCTAACACATGATCCCCTCTCACTCCCCCTGCCCTCCCCAGTCTCTGGTGACCACTATACTATTTTGAATGTACTCACCATAAAGAAATGATCAAACTTTTTAATAAAAAAGTTTATTAAAGAATAAATAAAAGTTTATTTATTCTTTTTAGTTATACATGACAGTAGAGTATATTTTTACACATTATACATGCATAGAATATAACCCTCCCCCCCCAGCTGCCGATTTTTGCAGTTGTACATGGTGTGGAGTTACCAGTCATGTATTTACATATGAATTTAGGAAAGTTATGACTGATTCATTCCACTGTCTTTCCTAGTCCCATCCCGACCCTTCCCTTCATTGCCCTTTATCTAATCCAATGAACTTCTATTCTTCCCTCCCCCCTTATTGTGTGTTAGTATCTGCATATCAGACACAACATTTGGCCTTTGTTTTTTGGGGGGATTGGCTTATTTCACTTAGCATGATATTCTCCAGTTCCACCCATTTTTTTGGCAAATGCCATAATTTTATTATTCTTTAAGGCTGAGTAATATTCCATTATGTATATACAATACATTTTCTTTATCCATTCATCTGTTGAAGGGCACCTAGTTTGGCTCCATAGCTTGGCTATTGTGAATTAAGCTGCTATAAAAATTGATGTGGCTGTGTCTCTGTAGTATGCTGATTTTAAGTCCTTTGGATATGTACCGAGGAGTGGTATAGCTGGGTCAAATGGTGGTTCCATTGTAAGTTTTCTGAGGAATGTCCACACTGCTTTCCATATTGGCTGCACCGATTTGCAATCCCACCAGCAATGTATGAGGGTGCCTTTTCCCCACATCCTCGCCCGCATTTATTGTTACTTGTGTTCTTGAGAATTGCCATTCTAAATGGAGAAAAATGATAACACTTTAAGATGGTTGATACTTCAGTTACCCTGAGTGGATGACCAGTGAAATCTACATGAATCAAAACACCACATTGTGTCTCATAAATGCATACCTATATTCACAAGTAAAATTACTTTTAAGTTAAAAAATTCAAGTTTAGAAATCCCACTCGGAGGAACAGATCTGTGAGAAGCCCCACCCCCACAGCTGGATCATCAGTCCATTATAGGGTCTCCACTTTGCTGTAGGTTTGGGGGTGCAAGGATGAAAAGATGCAGCACGGTCCTCGGGAATCTTCACTGTTGACTCCTTGGGTGTTGCCCAGCAGCTCTTCCAATGTCACTGAAGGCCCTGGGTCCTCTCACACTTTTGTCCCCAGTGTGGGAACTTCTATGGGAACGGCCTCTGGCTTCTCCCTATGGGGTGTTTTGTTAGGGTCTATAAACAAGTCAGGATGGCTCCTGGCATTTTGCCAGAGGGAGTGGTTTGTGAAGTAACACCAGCGAGCCATTAAGTGTGGAGATTCCTTATTGGTCGACTGCTGTATCTAGTTTACGTTAATTAAGATAAGCTGTGTAGAATGTATAAATACCTCTGTTGTCCTACAATAAACGGCTTCCACTCCTGCTGTATCAATCTACACAAGTTGTTCGTCACCCCCTGGGTTATTTTGCTGCAGCCGGACTGCGGCAGTGTTTCCCTTGTGCGGCTTTGGTTTAGCTCAGCTCCATCCAAAACACCCTGGGAACGCCTCCTGGGTTCCATCTCCTGCATCTTTAAACACCCTGGCTCTCTCCCTTCCCCGAAGACAGACGCTCACCAACTCGGCACCAGAAATCCCCCACCCAGGTCACCAGCAGGCAGAGGAGGGCAGAGAGAAGGGATAATCTGAGCTCAGACATCCCAAACCTAGACAAGGGGCATCCAGACCGCCTGTGCTGATTGCTTGGTGGGGTGCGTTCGACACAGCCTCTTGTTGAACCCTGACAGCAGCCTCCCCAATTGACAGAAGAAGACTCTGACTCCGAGAAGGTGAAGACAGCTGCCCAGAATCGCCCAGAGCCTCAGGCCACAGATATGCAAGTGTGATTGCAAGGTGCATGCTCATTTAACTCAGGGATGTTGCTTCTCTTTATTAGGATTTTTAATTTCTCTTACCTTTTAAAATAAGTGGCGTCTGTAAATGTTGCAAGGTCCAGAGGTGCATCCGAGTATAGAGGTAAGTCTCCTCCGATCATTCTCCCTCAGCCTCCAACTTTGACTGTAAACAGCCTCCAGAGGGGAAGAGGGGAGGAGTCCATGGACTTGCCCTCTAGGAGTTTCTGGTCAGCCGAGCAGCCAGGGCAAGCACCTCCCGGAGACAAACAACAAGACAGTTGGACGCGCATCCTTGGGGGGACACCTGAAATGCTCCCAGTTCCTAGAGAGGAAATCATGCATAGCTGCATGGCCGAGGTGGGCTAGACATGACAGACTAGAGAAGAATGTCATCAAGTCTGTGCCTTTTCTTCCTTGAGGTCCTCCCAAGATTGTCTTCACTTCCAGAAGCATCCTTCCTTCTCCTCTACCCGACCAACTCCTGATGCCAGCTGGACTGTTCTAGCCTTAAGGGAACCTTTCCAGATAACCCATGCCAGGCTAGATACCTCTTTTACTGTGTTCTCGTGGGCTCCTGGGGGGCATAGCACTTTCAATGAATTGGGTAATCCCCTGATCTTGTCACCTTCTCCTAGGCTACAGTACCATGTAAGCAGGGACCATCTGTTTGGTTTCACTGTCTCATCTCTAAGCCCACAGCTGAGCATCGAAGCCCTGATACTCACTAGCTCACTGAACTCTGCAGGTGAATTAAAAGGTCAGACCTTGACATTGATCTATTTAAAAAAAAAAATACAGGAAGCACTTTTGTGACACCTTCTATCTACCAGCCCCCAATCTAAACGCTTTTGCCAATCACAGTTCATTTAAAATACATAACAACTTCATGAGGTGGGGACTGGGTTCCTCTTTACTGAAACCAGTGTGGAAGGCAGACTTCTAAGATGGTCTTGCAGGATTCCTAGCTCCTGGGATCCATGCCCCTTTGCTATCTTTCCCCTTGGACGATAAACTTGCTTCTAACCAGTAGAATATGGCAAAGGTGATGGGGTGATGGGAATATCACTTCCATAATTAGTTTACAAGATGTTATGACTTTGGTCTCGCTATCTTCTCAGCTCCCAAGCTTTGAAGATGCAAACAGCCACACGGCAAGGACCATGTGACCCAAGGGTGGCTTCCCACCAACAGTCATGTAAGAACTAAGACCCACAGTCCTCAAGGAACTGGATGCTGCCAGGCTTGAATGAGCCTGGAGGCAGATCCTCCACCCGCCAACCATGGAGTTGACTGAAGCCATGGGACACCTTGATTTCAGACTGAACGAGAGGGCCCAGCTAAGCTGTGCTCATTTTCCTCCCCCACAAAAAAAATCATGAGATCCTGTTTGCGGTGTTTTAAGCCACCAAGTTCCAGGGTTATTTGTTACACAGCAATAGATGACTGATGCAGCCAGAAATATTAAGTCATGGGTCCAAAGTCACCCAGGAAGTAGAGCACCTGGATCTGGATGAGTTAAAGTCTTAAGCACCATATCCAACTGCACTCCTGTGATACAGGATGGACACTGGTGGTACAGCCTTCAAAAGTTTTTCAAAAGATCCCATGGATGTCAAGTGCTTAACAGAGTACATGACACACAGTAAGTGCTTACTAAGTATCAGCCCTAATGATTATCATCTTCATTCTTATTTGGAAACTTCAAGATGCAGACAAGGGAAAGAGACAGTTGCATAAACAGGAAAACAGGAAAGATGTTCCCAGTAGCCTTCAGAGTGTCTGTTTTCCCTCATTAAAAGCCATTCCAAGGAGGGTATTTAATAAAATATTCATGAGCCACCACCCCCTGGGGGCAGAAATGGCTGCCCCGGATGACCAACAACTGCAGTCAGCTATTTTTTTTTTTTTTGGCTTCTCCCCTCCCTTTCTGCCTCTTCTGAGCAAGAAGACACCACAGCTGGGCGGGCGGGCGTAGGTTTGAGAATCCTCCACGACATGCCCAGGACACTGTTTTCCTCCGGGGACTGAGCACCACAAGCCAAACTGGTCTGGGCTTTTCAGGCTGCTGATTTATTTCTCTTCTTCCAGGAGTCAGGATGGAGGGTGTTACTATGTGCTCATCACCCCTGACTCCAGGACCCGGGGCAAGAAGGGACACCTGCCCTGGGACGCCTGTCCTCTTCCCTCTCTAATCCTAGTGGACTCTGGTGTTATTACCAGGGAGGCCTCATATTCAGACAGAACTGGAGAGCATCCTTCCCACTGCAGAAACAAACAAAAAAAAAAAAGGGAGAAATCTCTTCTGGCTCCCTCTTTATGTGCCTCACCAGGAATTTGCATGAGGCTGAACTGCCCGTGTCTACATATTGGCCTTTATGAGCCTTTCTCAGTTCATGTTTCAGTAGATCTATCTTCTCTGATTCTGCTTTCCTTGCCTCTCCTGATAGAAACCTGGGTTTCTCCTTGGGATGTATATATATACTCTAAATAATTTAAGATTCTTGACATATGACGACCGGCCTTTTGGAAAACACAAATACATTTACACCATTATGAGAATCCAAGGAATTCGGAATCTTTGAAGACGCCGGTGGCTGGCTTGTTAGTACCATACCTTGAAATGTCAGAACTTATATCCAAAGAAGTCGCTGCCAGAATCCTTCCCTGATTTGTTGTCGCTTCTACGTTTTCATTATAGAGCGTGGGTTGTTATGGTGATGGGCAGCTGGAATATTGAGAGGCTCTTGGAGAAAATATATTATCTCTGTGAAGTGATTCGTTGCTCAGTCTGGTTGGGGATAGCAAATAGTCTGCTCTCAGAGCCCAGTTGGACGAGCATCATAAGGTTAGTAAAATATGGGAATGTTTCTGCCTTGGCTGCCTTTCAAGTACAGAGAAATCTTAAGATGTCACAGCCATGGGGAGGGGAGGGTCTCCAAGGGTGCAGGGATTCAGGAGGAGTTGTTAAAAGTATGACCCATAGATGGAACTCCAGCAGCCACTAATTCATGAATAAAGTTTTATTGGAACACAGCCATGCCCATTGGTTGACCTTTTTTCAAAGTCTGCTGCCATACTAGAACAACAGAATTGAGTTGCTATGACAGAGACCGTGTGGCCGGGAATGTCTCAAATATTTATCTGGCTCTTTAAGTAAAAGTTTGCTGACTCCTTCTGAGGTCACAGTGATGGAAAAGCAGGGTTTTGTTATTATAGATGTCTAGAAATTTCAGGAGACCTCAGCTACTATCTCATTTCCTAATGGACTGGCTGAGTTGGAGTGCTATTATGTCCTCCTACCTTGGTCTATCTTGTCTTCATTTGTAAAATGCAGACACTTTTTTCCCCCACACACTGACATCCTCTTTCGGGCCTGAGCAGTGATTCTTTTATTTATTGGGTATTGGGGATTGAACTTAGGGACACTCAACCACTGAGCCACACCCCCAGCCCATGTTTGTATTTTATTTAGAGACAGGGACTCACTGAGTTGCTTAGGGCCTCACTGCTACTGAGGCTGGCTTTGAACTCATGATCCTCCTGCCTCAGCCTCCCGAATTGCTGGGATGACAGGTGTGAACCACAGCCTCCAGCAAGAATTCTTTAACCTTTCTTTCCATCCTCCATTCACCCCCAGAAGAATGCTGCAGATTTATAGGGTGAGGGATGAATCGATGCTTGTTGAATGAATGTGTATCTGATATTATTATCTCACATAGTTTCATTAGGTTTACAAGGTGTGCTTGTGCACACAGTTGGAGAAGTATAATGTGTTCCAGGCACAAAAGGCTATTTTAGACGGATCCATTTCTGGTTTAAAAGCTAGGACCAGAGAAAACAGGAGAGAGTTCACGTGTCCTGTCACCTTGATCTTGGTGTGCTGGATTCTCTCTGCTTGGCTCTTTCAGTTGGGCGACGTCAGACTCCTTCAAGTTGTCTCAACCACAAGAGGCTCATTAGGAGACACCTGTGAACTGTAATTAGGACGGGACGTTGCCCGTCTTAGGAACTGCTGCTGCTTTGATTCTCCGCCACCGTCCCTCTTGCTATTTATTTGTTCAGTTCTCCTTTCTATTGTCTAGGTTGTTGGCATTCCACATCTTTTCTGCTCACACAGAAGTTCCACGTATTCATGGATTTGTCTTCTGCACCACGAGGGAGCTTTCCGTCCTCAGCCCCTACGCCACGCATTCCTCAGCTTGATAATTCTCAAATCCCTCCGAGCAATCTGGTTGGCCAAGCATATCTTTGCACCCCAGATCACACAGGTCGTAACTCATGGGCCATAGGTTGGATCCTTCATCTTGGTCCACAGAGTCCCCACCATGCCCAGTTAGTTGGAGGGTGGGAGGAGGAACTAAAGCCACAGGGTGGGTATAGGAGGCAGGCAGTTCAAAGGGACACATGGAGGTGGGCACTGAATGACAACCCTAATGGGATTCTCTCTTTGTTCCTTTGTTCCTTTTGTGGACCCCGATGAGTATCTGATTTAGAAAAAGAACATAATACTATCTTAAGGGCACATGAATGTTGACGACTAAACCATCTGGAAAACGAGGCAGAGAACCTGGGTTTCTGAAAGGCTTGTATTTGGAAGGTCTTTGGAGTCCTGCTAGGCATGCAGAAGCCCCACCTCCCTATCTGGGGCTAAATTGATCAGGATCTTTTAATTTACTTGTAGAAGAAGCCAAGCAAAATAGGCAAGAAATTGGTTTCCTTTGGCAGATGTCCCTGTGGGCTTCTGACCATCACTGGGACTTGACATACTCATGATTCTCCACTCTTGCTCCCCCCCACCCCCGCCCCTCTGTTGCTCACTTTGTATTAAATTCATTTGGTTCTTTTTCTTGGAAGAGGCTAACTAATAAAGGTGATAAATTACCTGTGTCACCGGGAGAGTTTGGAAGCTCAGGTGATGTTCAACTCTTACTCTCTCACTCAAAAGCATCAGTTAGCGATCTTGGATTGTCAGCGCTGGAAACAGATTCGAGCTAATTTAAACAGAAAATGAATTTATTAGAGGGATATTGGATCACAGAGTCAGTGAGCAGGCTGGAGAACCCAGCTCAGCCAGGAAAACAAAACAAAAAAAAGGCTTGGTACACGGGCCGTGGGGAGGGAAGAACATTTGAGAAAATGTGACATTCTGCAAGACGTGGTAGCACCTGCCGTCCCACCTTATGGCACTCCGCTGTAGAACCACAGAAGTCCCAGCAGGAAAGGCTCATCCGCCACACTTGGGTTGGGTGGGGGAGTAAACTGCCTTAACTTTTGGTGTCAATATATTAAAGCAAAAATTCTCCTAAAGGAAATGAAGCAGCTATTATTACAATCAGAGGCTGTGGCTGCTGAGATGCCCAAAGTCAAGAAATGTCCTTTACTCCAAGGCAGAGAATCTAAGAGTAGAGATCTCCAGCAGCAGGTGATCTGGGGATCCTGTGGGCAGATGGCTGTCCCATTTGGACCCCATCTTATCAGAATCAGATGGGCTTTTGTCAGATGCTTCACACATTGTGGGAATTGAGTGATCTTCTTTGCTCCTAAGACCTGTTTCTGTTCACTGAAGCCAGACCAGCATGGAATCAGAGCCGACAGACGTCAACAAGCTGTGATTTGATAGAGGTCACGCCTCCCCACTGTCTCCCAGCTGCCTCTGGCCACTTTTTGATGCTTGGAATCACACCATTCCAGACACATCTCTTTGGATTCAGTCTTGCCACCTCCAGTCCTTGCATTCCGGTGGCAAATTCTTGGAAATGTTTGCTGGACAGTCCAGAAAGAGCAGCATCCCTCACATCTGAAACAGACCCAATTTTTACCTCCCTAACATTAAATCAAGAGAACAAACATGGATCTCCCGCAGCACAGCAGACAGCAATGCTATGTTGTAGCATAAGATGGTCAATGGGGTGGAAGTAGTGCTTGAACCCGGGGAGACTCTGTCTAGCAGAAAGGACAGAAACGGCAAAATACAGTCACAAGAGCTTGACAGCAATATGTCCCTGGTGGGGGAAAGGAGCAAATGGGCACAGAACAGAGGGCTCAGAGGAAGAAATGATGAGTTCTGTGATTATTTTTGGAGAGTGGATTTGCCACCCTGCAGCGTGTGCTGAGCCCTCTCCAAGGTGCTGAACCACCTCCGTTGGTCTATTTCTCACTTTGCTCTCCTATTGGAGCTAAGTGTATGGGCCCCAACAAGGACTGTCAGACCTGGGACCTGATATGAGCATTTCGGTGGATCCATCAGTGTGAGGATGAGAAAGAAGACCCTTAGTTATTCCACAGGCTGCCAGCCAGTGTTGAGAGCCACAGCCGAAGGGGCCCCAGCAAACTTCCAGCTGCCAGCAAACTTCCAGCTGCAGGCTGATGATTGGCTCACAGCGGCCCCAGCAACATCTAGCTGATTGGCTCCTCGGCCCCAGCAACATCTAGCTGATTGGCTCCTCTGCGGTGATGCTCATTGGGCTGTTTCCCTGCCCTTTCAGACCACAGAGCTGCTCATTGGGGGACTTTTTGGCTCCACCCACGTGACCCAGCCAATCGGCCTCAAGAGCAGGAGGATTGTGGGAGGTGGAGAGAAGCTTGTGTGGGAGAGAGAGGCTTGTGGAAAGCCGGTGGTGGCAGTTGAGGCTCTGAGGGTTTTTCCTGAGAGGCTGTTTTGTTTGGCGCGTGTGGTTCTAAAAATAAAGTTAGTTTCTTTTGACAAGTGGCTCCTGATTGTCCCCAGCCAGACTGCGGCATTTGGTGGCTCGCACGGGGAGCGACTGAGGGTAAGTGAACTGCTCGCCCCTGAGAGCAGGGCGAGAGGATGGGTAGCCATTTTAAGATTCTTCTTTTGTTATTTTGTTTCACTTTTGTTTTAAGTTGCCTGTCCCTGGAGATGTGTAAGATGGAAGAAAAACCGCTCACATCTGAGGAACAGATAGGGAGAAAGGACGGATGGACATTTCAGGAGGCTATTATAATGATTTTGTGTTGTTCCAATTTTGTTTCACTCAGTTTCAGTTTTGTTAGGCGTTATCTTGTTGGGTTGTATTATAGTAGAAATACGGGATCAGAAATTAGTAAAAAACAAACTGAAAGAGTGTTAAGTAAATTGTTAGAGGAAGGAGGCATCTCAGTAAAATCAAGAACAATCAGGGCATACATTGATACAATACAAAAATGTAGCCCATGGCTTTTTAAGGAGGAGTTGTTAAATATATCAGAATGGAACCATCATGGTGAAGATTTAAAAAGAATAGAAAAGAAAAGCCCAGGGACTCTGCCAGTTGGCACATTGCCATTGTGGACGTTCATATCTTGTTTGCTTAGTCCAAAGCCTTCAGTTCAGACAATGGTAGAGGAAGAAGAAGACATAATGATTCAAGTAAAAGAGAAGGTCTCTCAAGTTAGTCAGGCAGAGGAAAAGATTCAAGTAAAAGAGAAGGCCTCTCAAGCTAGTCAGACAGAGAAAGAAAGTGTAAAACAGAAAAAGCCATCAGGGGGAAAGTTACAACAGGAGACTGCTACTAACACCTTTCTATCACCAGAGGGTGTAAGTGTCCAACCAACAGCACCACCTCTACAGGAGACTGCTACTAACACCTTTCTATCACCAGAGGACGTAAGTGTCCAACTAACAAGGCCACCTCCATATGCTGGGAGGCCCCCAACCCCCGCAGTTGATAGTTGGGATCCTGAGACAAGATCTCAAATATTAACATGCCCTGTATTTGAGGCAGGAGGGCAGCGATTTTACCAAGTTTTAAATTTCAAAACAGTGAAGCAGCTAAAAGAGGCTGTAACAACCTATGGTCCTCAAGCACCCTTCACTGTAAGCATGGTCGAATCCATTAACAACTTGAACATGACGCCAGCAGATTGGGCTAATATGTGTAAAGCTGTGCTAAATGGAGGACAATACCTGTTATGGAAGGTTGCCAATGAGGAATTTTGCAAGGAGACGGCTAGGCGAAATGCAGCAGCTGGTTATCCTCAGAGAAATCTAGATATGTTGTTAGGAAAGGGACCTTATGAGGATCAGCAGCAACAAATTGCATATGATCCTGGCGTATACGCACAAATTGCTGCAGATGCAATTAAGGCATGGAAGACTTTACAAGGACATGGAGGTTTACAAGGTCAATTATCTAAGGTAATACAAGGAGCTAATGAACCTTATGCTGAATTTGTAGATAGGCTTATTCAAACAGCTACCAGGGTTTTTGGGAATACAGAACAAGCAATGCCATTACTAAAACACCTGGCTTATGAGCAAGCGAATCGTTGGTGCAGAGATATCATTAGACCATGGAAACATGAAGATTTAAACACATATATTAAATTATGTAGAGACATTAATGAACAAGAGCAAGTCGTGGCAGCTGCAGTAAAACAGGCTTTAGATGCCAGAGACATTAATGAACAAGGGCAAATTGTGGCAGCTGCAGTAAAACAGGCTTTAGATGCCAGGCCAAGAACATGCTACAATTGTGAACAAACAGGACATTTTAAAAGGAATTGCCCCATTGGAGGAGGGTTTAACAAAACTAGGTATCAAAGGAGTAGAATACCAGGTATTTGCCCACGATGCCATAGAGGGAGACATTGGGCTAATGAATGCCGTTCTCAAACCACCATAGAGGGTACTCCATTATCAAAAAACAAACAAGGACCAGGTGTTTATCCACGATATCGTGGAGAAAGGCATCGGGCTCCATTGCCAAAAAATGGACAGGGGGGCCCAATGCTCCGGGGCCCAAAACCACAAATATACGGAGCACTGGAGGAACCCAGCAACCCCATCAGGGTAGTGCCCAGGACACATTGTCCATCAGATCCCTCATCAGACAAACCAGAGGGAGCGCAGGGTTGGACATCTGCGCCTCCGCCAGAGCAGTACTAACTCCAGAGATGGGAGTTCAAATCATTCCCACAGGGGTGAAAGGACCTCTTCCCAAAGGAACAGTAGGCTTATTATTGGGACGCAGCTCTTCTACTCTAAAAGGACTTATGATAAGTCCTGGGGTAATTGATCCCGATTATGAAGGTGAAATAAAAATTATAGCCAGTTCTCCAAAGGGTATATCAGTAATTTCACCAGGAGATAGAATAGCACAGTTACTAATAATACCCAGCCTACATGATAAATTTTCCAGTCGTACTGTAGAAAGAGATTCCAAGGGATTAGGCTCCACAGGTGTAGATTGGGCTATGCTTTCTTTAAATTTAGATTCTCGCCCCATGCTAAAACTAAATATTCAAGGACATGAATTTAATGGGCTACTGGATACAGGTGCAGACCTTAGCATCATCTCTCGTCAAGAATGGCCAAAACATTGGCCATTACAACAAGCCACTCAAACGCTTCGAGGCCTAGGAGTGGCGACTAATCCCCATAGAAGTGCAATGGTATTAGATTGGAAGGATCCTGAAGGATGTGAAGGAACTATACAGCCATATGCATTGGATCATCTTCCCGTAAATTTATGGGGATGAGATGTCCTAGATCAATTAGGTTTGACATTAACAAATAACATCAACCAAAATGCACCCACTATTATGACTAGACAAGGTTTTAGGAAAAGAAAAAGATTAGAAAAACAAGAACAAGGTATAGCAGCACCAATACAAATAGATCAAGGAACAGAAAGACATGGGTTGGATTTTCAGAAAGGGCCACTGAGACAATAAAAATTACTTGGAAATCAGAAAGACCAGTATGGGTTCCTCAGTGGCCCCTGACTAAAGAAAAGATACAAGCAGCCCATGACCTGGTCAAACAACAATTAGCAGAAGGACATATACAACCTTCTGTATCTCCCCATAATACTCCCATTTTTGTCATCAAAAAGAAATCTGGTAAATGGAGATTATTGCAAGATTTAAGAGCCATTAATAATGAGATGGTTATTATGGGACCTGCTCAATCAGGGATTCCTCAGTTGTCTGCTTTGCCAAAAACCTGGTATGTTTTAGTTATAGATATTAAAGATTGTTTTTTTTCAATTCCAATTCATCCTGAGGATAGTCCACATTTTGCATTTACTATCCCTGCACTGAATCATGAAGGTCCTGATCAGAGATATGAATGGAAAGTACTCCCTCAAGGGATGGCTAACAGCCCAACTATGTGTCAAATTTATGTTAACAAAGTAATCCAGCCACTTAGAAATCAAAATCCTGAACTACAAATATTTCACTATATGGATGATGTATTATTAGCACACAAAGATAAAAACACATTGCTAGAATGTTATGCCACACTTACAAACTTATTAAAAAATTATAATCTAGAGATAGCAATAGATAAAGTACAATTAAATTTTCCAATTAATTATTTAGGAGTTCTATTATCCTCAACCATGGTCCATCCACCCAAAATTCAAATACGAGTAGATCAACTCAAATCACTTAATGACTTTCAAAAGTTATTAGGAGACATAAATTGGATAAGACCTTATTTAGGTATACCAACAGGAGAGTTGGGACCTTTATTTGATATCCTAAAAGGTCCATCAGATCCAAATTCACCCCGAATGTTAACGCCTGAAGCAAGAAAGGCATTAAAAATCATTGAAACATATATGGAAAATATGCATTTGGCTAGAATTGATATAAGTTTGCCTTTATTATTTATTGTACTACCAACAAAAAATATTCCTACAGGAGTATTTTGGCAAGAAGGTACATTATTATGGATACATTTATCTTATTCTCCTAACACTATTCTTACTAGGTATTCCTGAGGCTGTAGGACAATTAATACTCAAAGGAATAAAAGCAGCAAAGGGAGTGTTTGGAATTTCTCCCAATAAAATTATTACTCCATATACTATGAATCAAATTGATGAGTTAGCTAATGAATTAAATACTTGGGCAATAATCATGTGCAAATCTAATGTTTCATTTGACAACCACTTACCATCTAATCCTTTATTGTCTTTTTGGTCATTGCATCCTGTAATTTTTCCAAAAATGACAAGAAAAACACCTATCATGAATGCTCCAAATATATTCACTGATGGGTCAAATAATGGTACAGCAGCAGTAGTTACCCCTGATCAAACTTTTACATTTTTAGTACCCAAACAATCAGCTCAAAAGGTAGAGCTTAATGCAGTTTTACAAGCTTTTGTGATGTTTAAAGATTCTGTATTTAATTTATTTTCTGATAGTCAGTATGTAGTTAATGCTATAGTATCTCTTGAAGATGCTGGTAGGATTTCCCCTTCTTCTACTGTTTTCTCTTTGCTTTCCACTATACAAAGTCTAATCTGGGACAGAAAAGATCCATTCTTTATAGGACATATCAGGGCACATACAGGATTGCCTGGAGCCCTTAGTTTGGGCAATGATTTAGCAGATAAAACTACACATGACATACATATTTTCTCTACACTAGAAGAAGCTATAAATTTTCATAAAAAGTTCCATGTCAATGCTAATACTTTACAAAAGCGTTTTAAAATAACTAAGGAACAAGCTAGACAAATAATAAAACAATGTCAAAATTGTGTGACCTTTTTACCACAAGTTAATCTTGGAGTCAATCCTAGAGGATTGATACCTAACCATATTTGGCAGATGGACGTCACACACTTGCCAGAATTTGGAAAATTAAAATATTTGCATGTTACAGTTGATACTTCTTCTGGATTTTTGATGGGCTCCCTTCATGCCGGAGAAAAAACTAAAGATGTTATAGCTCATTGCTTACAAAATTTTGCCACTGTGGGTGTTCCAAAACAGTTAAAAACAGATAATGCCCCTGGTTATACTTCTACCTCTTTTAAACAATTTTGCTCAACATTTGGCATTACTCATATAACAGGAATCCCATACAATCCACAGGGACAAGGCATAGTTGAAAGAGCTCATCAAACTATTAAAATGTACTTATTAAAGCAAAAAGAAGGAATTGGGAAGGGGTATATATTCCCCAAAGATAAACTTAAAATAACCCTTTTTACTCTAAACTTTTTAAATTTGGATTCATCAGGACTTAGTGCTGCGGAAAGGCATATGTGTCCAAAAAATGTGCATAAGCCCAAGGTACTTTGGAAGGATATTCTAACAGGACAATGGAAAGGTCCTGACCCAGTAATTGTCTGGAGTCGGGGGTCTGTTTGTGTGTTTCCACAGGGAGAACAGCAGCCGATTTGGATTCCAGAGAGATTAACCAAGGTCCTGACCCAGTGATTGTCTGGAGTCGGGGGTCTGTTTATGTGTTTCCACAGGGAGAACAGCAGCCGATTTGGATTCCAGAAAGATTAACTAAAGCGATTTCTACAGACCAAAAAGAAGATGATTTGGCTCAAATCCATAACAACTGATATCCAAAACTCCAGTTTGGCTATTCTTACATCTGCAACAGAACCAGGATGCTTTTTTCAATATCTATTTTATTATTGCCCTTTGCCATATCATGAAGTTCTATTTTGTTTTTTGAGCTCATACAGACCTAGGTTAATGTTTTGCTGATCAGTTCTATTTTTTGACTATAGAGTTTTTAAACATTGCAATGGAGATTTCACCTGTAAAAAGTTATAAGGCCTTTACTATAATGTTATGTGTTGTATGTATTATATTATGTGTGCACACTTGTGTTTTGTGTTATATGTTTGAATGTACGTATGTCCATATATCATATATGATGAGCGCTCATGATAAAATGGATCCAAATATTTTTTTTCACGTGATTTATATGGTTTAATTTAAATTGGGTAAACAACTATTGAGGATTGTTTTAATATGTAAACAAAAAAGAAGGTTAACAGATCTGTTTGTTTACTTTCACCTTTCCTTTTCATTATATTTAATAATTCTCTTAAAGATAATGTAAATTGTTAAGAAAATTGTTTTCTTTTAGTGCCTTCTGTAATGTTACATAATTTTTTCTTTAGCCATTATTGCCAGAATTCCTATCTTCATCCCAGTGCTGGTGAAGTCAAAGATAAAACCAATCTACAGCTTCTACAATAGCCATCACTGAACTGCTTGCAGAACTTGCCTGGACACATTGTGAGCTCACCTGTATGCATTGTGAACTATCTGTTGGTGCAGCGACTTGTGGTAGTGTTGGGGTATTTTTGCTGATGATGTCATTGGTGGTACAATTTTTCCAAAAGGAGCCGTCAATTGGCTTGGTGTATCTTCCTCCCTTCTGCTTGTCATGATCATCCAGCTAAAATTTGGGGGCCAACAGAGGTGAGGCAAAGAACCTCACCCCCCCGCTGGTACAAAGACCTCTCCACAGGTGTGGCTGTATACTGGACCGGTAGTCAGTGACGGGTAAGATCCAATTGCAATGGTACCAACCTAAGGACCATATGTACTATTGGACAACCTAAGGCAGGCACAGTCCCTAACCCACATGCTTGTTGTTTAAACAGAGAGGGGGAGATGTTGAGAGCCACAGCCAAAGGGGCCCCAGCAAACTTCCAGCTGCCAGCAAACTTCCAGCTGCAGGCTGATGATTGGCTCACAGCGGCCCCAGCAACATCTAGCTGATTGGCTCCTCAGCCCCAGCAACATCTAGCTGATTGGCTCCTCTGCGGTGATGCTCATTGGGCTGTTTCCCTGCCCTTTCAGACCACAGAGCTGCTCATTGGGGGACTTTTTTGGCTCCGCCCATGTGACCCAGCCAATCGGCCTCAAGAGCAGGAGGATTGTGGGAGGTGGAGAGAAGCTTGTGTGGGAGAGAGAGGCTTGTGGAAAGCCGGTGGTGGCAGTTGAGGCTCTGAGGGTTTTTCCTGAGAGGCTGTTTTGTTTGGCGTGTGTGGTTCTAAAAATAAAGTTAGTTTCTTTTGACAAGTGGCTCCTGATTGTGCCCAGCCAGACTGCGGCAAGCCAGCCCTGATCAGGATGACCTGGACTGTTTTACCCAGCCATTTTCTCTAAATTTTGCAATCAAACATGACTTTAGTATTTTTTTCCTGTATATCAGATCATTAATCCTCATTATTTTGGCAACTAAACTTTTTTTGTATCAGTATCAGACAACTGGCTCTCAGAGTGAGTGGCTTCAGAGTGAATCTGTCAAAGCTATGATATATGAGTTTAAATTGTTTTTTGTCCTGGAATTTTTTTTTTTTTTACTTTTAAAGGGTCTATTCCCCCCTTTTCATACTCCTTCGAGCATGAAGCTAATGTGGTTACAATAACAAAATTAGCTCATCATTTACTAACTGTTAATTTAATTTTTAATTGTCCATTAAGTCAGGCGCTGAGCTGTTTATATTTTAATTTTTAATGTCAGGGTTTTAAATTGTTTTCCAAATGAAGGTTAACAAGAGAGGGCTATTCCTGACTCTGGAAAGAAGTGAAATTGGATGAGATCACCAACACGATTGCTGCTCTTCGCTGGGGCCAGGAAGAAGTGCGGACGAGGCATGAGCAGATGGGTATTCATGAGTGTGTACTGGGTACTCCCTGTGCGCTGGATTCTGTGCTACGTGCTTTAAATGTATTTTCTCATTGGTTCCTCGAGGCAGTCTGTGATGGAGCTTTCTTTTCTCATTGTCATTTTCATGTGGGGAAAAAGAGACTTAGGGAAGGGAAGATACCAGCTTTAGGATCACAGGGAGAACTGGCTACGCCAGGCATCGAGCAAGTGGGCCTCTCTAGTGCCAAGTCCAGCGCTCTGAACTCAAATGTGAAACTTTGCTGTTTGAAGATGTTGCATAGAGGAAAGAATGGGAAGGTAGTTCTTACATGACAAGTGTCCAGTCTTAGAGGGACAGTAATGGACATCCCAGGGCCAGCTCTTCCGGCTCCAGATGAAGAATTCTTAGATAGAAAGATGGAGTAGGCCCACATGGCTCATAGTGTTATCAATTCTGTGATGCTGCACCTGTATTTGAGTGCTAGTGTAGCTGGAGAAAAGGCTGCAGCTGTGGGCATCCCTTCCCCTGGGAACAAAGAAAAATGGGAGTGGGGTCACCCTCTGCATATCCAAGGATCTTGGGATCCTTCCTCTGGCTCTTTGTAGGACAAAAGATAATAGCAGGAGATGGGGTCCAGTAGCTTAGCTAGTTGGGTGAGCTGTAATCAAGTGTGTGTGTGTGTGTGTGTGTGTGTGTGCAATAAAAGGGATATGGAAAGCTAGGGAGAAAGATATATATCAAAAGATAGAACCAGATGGGGGCAAAACCCACATCAGCTTCTGAGGTTCTTCCTCTTTGTAGAGTATCTCTAGGTGACCTTTTGAGAGTATCTCTGAACATCTTAGGAGAAGCAGCCCTTCCAATCTTTTAACAGCTAACCTCTGACTGGAGATAGAGAGATCCTATCAACTTCCCGGACTTACCAAGGTCTGATTCTTCCATGACACCTTAGAAACATCATGGAGCAGATGCAGACCATGGCTGGTGAAGGCAGACTACTGAGGTCTAAATGTGCCTCTACTATCTCCTGCCCCCAAGTTACTTAGCCTGTCTGTGCTGCAGTTTCCTCATCTGTGATACAGGGATAGCAAGAGTTTCTACTTGCGATGGTCGTCGTCAGCATTCAATAAATCAATATTTACGAAGTGCTTAGAAAAGTGTCTGGCACATATTAAATGCTAAACAAATGTTTGTTAGATAAGATTTTCCTCTGCATCTCTACATAGCTTCCGGCCGGATAGCCATGCTCGGACGGAGCTGGATTCTTCTCGTGCTTTCTTGCACACAGTGCTGGGGGTTTAATAGGAAGGCAGTGAGGCGTGCAGGCTAACTTCTGCTTCCTCCCTGGCCTTCTCGGGAGCAGGCTGCACCACAGTCAGCCTTCCTCTGTACCAGACCTGCCCAAGGACGTTTGCTGTGCGGAATTCTTGAAAATGTTGCTGGACAGTCGGGTTGCCTGGGTGACACGGATCATTTGTTTCCTTGTGATACCCATGGCCCAGATTCTACGCCTGGGGATTAAATGTTGATGCTCTAAAACGTGCCCCAAAGGAAGAAGTTACATGTGTGTGTGGCCCTGGTCCTCTCCATCCTGAGAAGAACATCAGAGAAGTTCTAAAAGAACCAAAGGACTAAATAAAGCCAACCTTCTGATCCTGTCTCTCCTGAGCACTGCCAGCCTCCTCCAAGGGCTTCTGCAAAATGATTGAGTCCTAAAAGGAAACAAGAGGAGCAGTCAGTAGGGCTTGGTGGTGTTGGCTAAATTCCCACCGTGATTAAATTTCATATTTTGCCCTGGGCTGGGATGGTTTCCAGAGACCAGTTTGTGAAACAGCTATATTGAGCCAACTCTGTTTTCCTAAATAACTGTGAAATTCAGAACCCTCTTCTGACTTGGCAGGGGCTCAGAGAGGAAAGGGCTCTCGTGGGTAAAAAACCACACCAGCTTGGATTCTGATACCACTCAGTTTCCCAGATGACTCTAGGATATGTGCAGGAAAAAAAAAAAAAAGAGAGATAAATTTTTCTTAAACAGAATGATCTAGTAAAATCAACATGGGTTTGAGGTAAGACATCCTGAGTTTGAGCCCTCATTCTGCCCACTTGTTAGATGAGTACCCTTAGGAAAGTCACCCATCTCAGTAAGATGTAAATTCCTCATCTGTGAAACGGGTGTGTTAGTCAGCCTAAGCTAGTTATGCTGTGGTAACAAATAGCACCCTTCCAAAATCTTAATGGTTTACAGTCGTTACAAATAAACAAAAATTTATTCATCTCTCACATTTTATTTTGGCTGTGGGCCAGCTCTCAACTGTGGTTCTTTGGCTTTGCTCTATGTGTATTCTCCACCCTTATGCCCAGGACGAAATAGCAACCACTCGCTATCTTGGTTGCATGCCAAGATAATGGCAGAGTCACCCACTGTCTCTAAAGCTTTTGCTGTGATGTTCTCTAATGCTTCTGCTCACATTCCATTTGTCCTGGAGGCAGGGATGTTGTCCCACAGAGAGACAGTGCAAGACACATGGAAGTGAGAAGGGAATCTAACCATCAAACACAGAGAGCAACCAACAATTTGGAACACTGATATAGACTGCTACCATGGAGATAATGATACATCCTTCTTCAAAGAGTAATTATGAAGCCCCCAAAGAAAGAATGCACACAAAAGTTTATTACTAACTAAAGTTCTTTATTGGTGCTACTTACGCTCTTTAATGCCAACTTCTCCATGAGTCCCAGGGAGGTTGGATGGAGATGTATTTTGTGCATCTCTTTGCATGGAAATCCATTTCTTTCCAAATATACTCCCACATAGACTTTGAGATGATGATTTGGGTATCTGTTTCACTGTGCAAGGCCCCCCTATTATAAGACCCCAGAAGCCAAGGAGCTTAGCTTAGCTTAGCTTAGCTTAGTTTTGCAGACAGATGAACATGCAGACCAATATTTTGGAAACTCATAATAAAGAATTGTGTCGTTGTCTGGCTTTGTGTCACTTAAGAATGACATGCTCTCCTGAAAGGCACTGGGGCTCTGTCTGCTGGGATGTGACTCCTTGTTGTCAACTATTCATTGATGGACACTTTGTTCTTACTCCTGGAGAAGATGGTTAGAGACTCATATCAAAGATTAGCAAAAACTTGACAGGCAATGGAGAAGGAAACCAGACACCTGAAATTGGAGAGGCCTGAAAAACACCAGAAAATGTCCTCCTGCAAACTTATCAGAAGACTAAGGTACACTGAGTGCCTGCTGTATGTCAGGCAGCTGGTATTCACACAACTTGCTGATTCATGTGCTCATTCATTTTATTTAACAAATGCTGATTGGACGTCTACCAGGTGCCGAGCACTGTTTGCATAAAATAGCTCTGAATGTTGCCACTTGGAGGGTGGGGTCATGGCGTGAACACAGGAAGGGACCAGGCTGGATTTCTTTTCTGTCCACGATGGTATTATTCTGTGCAAGGCCCTAGATGGTATTAGAGCAGAAGCTCTTTCTTATGACACAAGGATGTGTTCAACCTTGACAAATGACCATCAGAGCTTAGTTTGATGGCTTCCTGAGATGAGAAGGTCACTACTCAATACCACCAGTCACTACCCGTCCAAGAGAGGAGTAGGGTGCACCTGGCCAAGGGAGGCCTGCTGAGCACTGGGGTGTAGCATTTAAAGAGAAGGGCACTGGTAAGAAGTGCAGGACTTTGACTCCTGGCTCTGTCTCCTGTGAACTGAGTGACTTTCTTGAATCCTCCCCTTATTTCTGTGAGTCTCAGTTATCTCCTTTGAAAATAAAGCTTGCAAAGTGATTATAAAAAACCAAAGTGATATAAAATTCTGTTATGTGAAAGCACTTTTAAAACTTATGTGCCCATAAAATATAAGATGGTCGGACGCTAGGTTATTGATATTCGTTATTTGGGTAAGGGCAGAGAGGAATGGAGAGGTGTTCAATTTCTTTTTTCTTTTTACAAGAGTGAAAAAATAATAAGATCTTAAGAGTTAACTGTAAAAACTGCATTATGCTATAGCATTTACATCAAATCTCCATTTGTATGTATATGCAAAGAAAATATATGAGGGGATGTTTTACAAAATTCTAGCATTTATAGGTGACTTTTACCTTTCTTTCATTTACTTTTTTCATGTTGTTTAAATTTTTATAATGGGCATGGATTATTTATATAGTTAGAAGAAAGGAAAAAAAAGAAAAATACCTCTTTTCATTTGGGAGCTGTGGCAGACACAAAGATACATGGCTCGGATCTCCCTGCAAGCAGGGACTCTCTGCCCAGCTGTAACTGGTGTGGTGAGCTGATAGTCTTCCACCAAAAACTCCTTTAACTCTTTAAAAAGATTCATTTATTTTTAAATAATTGTGTGTATGTATGGGGTACCATGTGTGATCTCTGCATGGGCCATGGAAAGAGGCAACCAACCTAATTAACACATCCCTCACCTTACCAACATTTTTGGTTTGATGAGAATGTTATAAGTATTCTTTCAATAATTTGAAATATATCATATTGTTAACTGTGGTCCCCAGGAAGTGAAGCAGATGGATTTCTCAACATAATGGAAACTGGGACCCTTGGTTCTACACATTCCCTGGCCCTATCTGTCCCTACACCCCACCTCCTAGTCACAACTGCTCAACTCTTTCCATGAGATAGACTCTTAGCTTCCACCTGTGAGACGAGGTGATATTTGTCTTTCTGTGCCTGGCCTATTCACTTAGCATGAGATCTTCTAGTTCCTTCCATGTTGGTGTGAGTGATGGATCTCCCTTCTTTGTGCAGCTGTATGGTATTCCATTGTGTATGCAGACCACATTTTCTTTATTAATTCCTCTGTTGATGAACACTTAGTTGGCTTCCACATTGACTCTTGCAGCTTTTGAGCCCAATCTTTGCTCTTTGAGGGGTGGCCCCAGCCAGCAGTTAAACATGAGAGGTATAAGAGGGCCCAGCCATTCCACCCAGGGTGGACACACAGCTTCAATGAGGTGTCATTGGTGTATAAAAAATTGCATCTATGTAATATATATAACTTGAGGCATTTGGACTCATGCAAACACCCATGAAACCATTACACAATCCAGGTGATAGAAACAATCACGTCACCTTCAAAAGGTTCCTTGTGTCCTGCAGTATGTGTGTTGGTGTTGTTTTTATGGTAGTAAGAACATCTATCATGAGATCCACCCTCTTAAGTCTTTAGATGCACGATGTTATCTTCTTTTTTAAAAAAATATTTTTGTTAGTTATAGATGGACACAATACCTTTATTTTTTTATGTGGTGCTGAGAGTCGAACCCAGCGCCTCACACATGCTAGGCAAGTGCTCTACCATTGAGCTACCACCCAGCCCAACATACTATCTTCTTAACAGTGCTGCAGTGGATATCTAGAACACCTTCATCTTGCATAGCTCAGATTTTTTACCATTTGACCATGAACTGTAACAATTGGACAACTTTATCGAAACTTTAGAGCAATCAAACAGTAACTTTTCATTTTGCTGCCCTGATTTCATGATGCTAAATGAAAGTAGCCAGTCACAGAAAGATAATGACTGTTGATTCCACTTATATGAAGTATTTAAAATAGCCAAACTCATAGAAGCAGAGGCTGGAACAGGGCAGAATCTTCTACTGCAACTTCTGTGGTCCAGAGCTCCCTGTCTGTCCGTGGTCTCTGTCCAGTGTTGTCCCTTCTCTTTTCCTTTGTGGGTGATACTCCTCAGGAAAACTTTTACACTTGCTTCCTCTTGATATCTGTTCTCTGGAGGACTTGGCCTTCACTGTGGTCAGCAGAATGGAATGCAGGGGGTGTTAATAAATAGTGCTGAGGGGCATGGGGAGACCTGTTTTAGTTTGTTCTCTGCCTCCTCCTCTCTGTGATCTTTACTGAGCCATAGTCAGGACATTCTGGGTCCCAGGTCTAGCAAAAATGTGTGCAGGTCCGATTGCGTGGTTTCAAAAGCAGTTTTCATTTTTAGGAGTTTTGTGGAAATAATCCCAAGACAGGGCTGACTTCAGATTCACGCGTGAAACATGCCCTTGACTCACTTTCCTAACTACCTTCTAAAATGAAACCTGACTTTTCAGACTCTGCACAACCTGTGTGATTTCCCCAAGCTTCTTATCTTGGGCCTCTGTCTTTCTAGACTATTCTATACTATTCTCTGTCTGTATTCTCCTCTTTGTCAAAGCTAACCTCTCCCGGATCTCGTGTGCTGAGGTTCTACAAGGTAACTGAACGTTGTAGAAGATGGAATAAGATTGATTTCTCATGCATGTTAGTGGATTATTGAAGAGATCTCTCAGAGCTTATCAGGTGTCCCCCTGTGTCTAGATGCCCCAGAGATCAGGTATTTCCCTTTTCTGATTCCTTCTAACCTCCTTCCTCACGTTATCTGGGTAACTTCATGCAGCAGGCGTGAAGCCTGGTGAGGAGACTGCGCTCTGACTTTGGACAGAGCTGGGTTTGAATCTTAACCCATTCGTATTAGTTGTGTACCTTTCCTTGACCCCTGTGAGCCTCATCTTCATTTATTAAATAGGAATAACAACAGCTGCCTTGTGAGGCTATTGTGACAATTACATTCGGTGAAAAGGCATGAACTTGGTTTAGTACATGGTACGTTTTCATCATTTTTCAAAGTACGCTATTATTAGGTATAAACACACATAGGACCTGATATTTATAATAAATAAATTATAAATATAGTTTATAATGCATCATGCACATTTGCATGTGAGGGACCCCTTGCTGTGATTTCCAGAGTCCTTCATTCCCAGCTGGGATCTCCCGGGAGGTCTCTCTAAAGGTACATCCCACCAGCCAATCTCTGCAGAGGTAAAGGAATGAGCCTTCCTTGACGGGCCTAGTAAAATCCCAGGTCATATCTCATTGGATCAGCCCAGGTCACGTGCCCATTTCTGAACCAATCATTGCAGCTAGAGGAAATATACTGGCTGATCCCACAGAGGTCTCGCTGCTCTTCCTAGGGAGGCAAAGAAGTGTGGATCCCAGCAGAACCACACAGTCTGGGGGTTGGAAAGGGGCTGGGTTGCCAAGGGAAATTACCAAGGCTCACTAAAGGGAGACTAAATTAAGGACAAGCCAAACAACAGATATTGAAGAGCACGTTAGGATTCCGCGTTGGGAAAACTTGCAAAGAAAGAGTCGTGCAAGGCTGGGGTTGAGCGCTGGCCTCCAAGCCAGACACATGAGGGGGCCAATCTTCTCTTTGCAAAATTAATTAGAAGTTCACCCTCCCCCCCTCGCCCTCTGCAATCTATTACATTTCACTATTTGTTGCCTCCAAATTATCAAATGCACATCTGTCCACACAGGTATATATGCACGTGCCTTGAGAAGGCAGGGGAAGTGGTAAATGAATTTTTTTTCTGAAAACCATCAGTTCTGGGGCCCTAACTCATGTCCTTTGTTCCTTATCAGGCTTACTTAACAGGATTAAACTAGGGGACATGAAAAGCTTCCCCCACCCCAGGTGGGGAAAGGATAGCTTAAGCTGTCACAGCAGGTTATTAATAAGATGAATCAGGAAAGGAGTCTGGGAACCTTGGATTCCACCAAGTTCCACAGGGGTCTTTCCAGTGGGACTCCTCAGAGCCTTTAATATGCTAATCAATCTTGAGATGTTCCAGGAAGGGGCCCCGAGATGGCAGATCTCATTTTATATTCTAGCACTGAACCTTTTGGGGAGGTGCCCACCGCAGGGTGTTATGGAGGAAACATTCTGAGTTGGTGCTACAATGCCAACTTTTGAAACATTTTCCAAAGTCTAATTTCAGAATTTTGTTGTCAAAAACAGAAATCCAACTATATTTTTATTGGGTGGACCATTGAACATACGTGGGCATGGCTATTAAACAGCTTCTCTATTAATAAGGAACTTCCCGGGGTTTGTGTGGGCATAAACACAATCTTGGAAAGTGGCAACCTTACCCAGAGATAGGGCATTAACGTCCCTCACAATCATACCCCAGCCCCATGAGTTTGAAGGACACAGTGTTGGAAAGAGAGAGAAAGAGTGTCCATCTGTATATGCTGGGAAGGTTCGTGCTGGGAATCAAATCCAGTTGCAAAGTAGGGCAGTTCAAGTGTTATTTCTCTCCTGCTATTCCCTGGCTGTGTGACTTTGAGCTAATTACTTCCCTCTCTGTGCTCAGCTTCTTCCTCAGTCAAATGTCAGGATTAGGATAGGCCAGGGATCCCCATACCCATCTCATCACTGGAGTTACTCAGAAAGCTAGTTTAAAATATCATTTTCTGGGCCTTTGGACCTAGGTACAGTTCCCTGGAGATATGAGTTTAAAACTTGGGGTGATGCCTGGGACTCAGAATTTTAACAAGTTCATCCGGGTGTGGGAAAACCTGGGCTGGATTGTTTCTGAGACCTTTCCCTTAAACAAAGCATTGAAAAATGTCCTGTCGCTGTTGGAGGAGTGGCAGTCTCTCTCCAGACCCTCCCTACTCCTGCCGTTCTGATGGAGCTGTCAATCACAGAACTCCATCCATGACCTAAGCCTGTCCAATCATAGGACCACACTCCTCCGGTCACTGAGAAGGATCAGTGAGTTAGTGACCAAACCATGCCAATCAGAGCTTTCCCCTGGGACATTGTACTTGGAACTGGAGGAGAAATAGCTTATTCTCTAGGGTCATGGAGCTGGAAGGCCTTTATCCAGAGCACTTAAAAGCCACATGCCCAGACACTTGGGGGAAGCCTGTCTGCAGCAGGCAAGTGCAAAAAGAGGCAGAAAGTCGGCGCGGTGGTAATCTCAACAACTCAGGAGGCTGAGGCAGGAGGATCTCGAGTTCAAAACCAGCCTCAGCAAAAGTGAGGCCCTAAGCAACTCAGTGAGACCCTGTCTCTAAATAAAATGTAGAAAAGGGCTGGGGATGGGGCTCAGTGATTAAGCACCCCTGGGTTCAATCCCTGGTAACAACAACAACAACATTCTAGAAAAAGCTGAAAGGAGATGGTGGAATCGGCGATCCTGTGGACTTCAGTTCCTTGTGGCCCAAGAGCTTCCCTGATGACTGCAGCCTATTCTGTGAGCTACCCCCTCTTCTGGGAACCTCAGCAGCCCCCTTCCACTTAAATCAGGCTAAGTTGGGTCTCTGTCCTTGCAACTGTCCTGTAGCAAATTCAGGATTCAAACCTGGGTCTGACCCCAAAGCTTGTGCTCCTGTTGTTCGACCTTGTTTTCCCTGGATGGGGGCAAACAGAGCCATTTGGTCTTTGTCCTTCTGCCCCCTGCTGAAAATCCCTACCCCTTAACCAACTCAAAAAAGTTTCAAGTCCTTATGCGAATCTCAATGTCCTCTTTTCCTCCTTCCTTCTCTTGCCTGCTGTTCTTCACACGACTCATTTGTTAACGATCATTTACTGCCATGGACCATCATTTCTTGTATCTATATAAAACCTCTGTAATACATTCATGTTCTCAATGATTTTGTTTTTTTGTTCTAGGTCCTCAAATTATAAACTCCCCGAGGGCAGAAAACATGAGTCACATTAAAAAAGAAAAAATCTGTATCATTTTGGACACTGGAATGATCAAAGAAACATGTTCAAGAGGAAGACACAAGGTTCTGGGTTCCAATCCCAGTTTTACCAATTTGTGGGTGAGATTCAAACCCCAGAAGGTCAGTTCCAGAAGAGATTGGTGTTGAGAACCAGGCCACCCAACGCCATGGATGTGATAAACTGGGGACTGCAAGGAGGGAACTACCCAGAAAAATCTTCCTGTCCTTTTGGGATGGTTGGAAGGAAGTCACTTCTCTTTGCAAAAGCAGCCACATCTTCCCGGCAGCAGGCAGGATTCCCAGAGGAAACAGAGACCTCATTTATAAATCTGGCAGACAAGATGTAAGTGGAAGTCATTAACCTTGCTTTCCTCGCCTCAGTTGCCTGGGACACTGGGAGTGATGGAGTCTGCCCTCCAAGGTCCAGAGCTCGGGCCCCCGGTGTTGTGAAGCTCTCTCGGCTCTCCCAGTCCCCTGCCTGGGGAGAACCAGTCCAAGTGACTCTCTGCCCCCAGCCAGGATGAGCCTACACCCTGAGGGCTTGCACCTCATTCTGAGAGAGTCAGCAACAGAGCCCCACCACAATCCAGGGACCTGGTCCCTGCCCTCAGCCGGTCTGGAATCTATTTGAGGACACAGCTCACATCCACACAGGAAAACCAGCTTGGAATACTTATGCTGCCGCCAGCGTTCCCTGTAAACAAACATGCCGAGCACTGACGGGGACAGCAGGGCTGGGAGCAGGAAGGGACCTTACAAATTTTGCTGGTCTGCAGGTCACTGAATGGTGGCAGGTGGCCTGAATCTGACCTGAAGATGTGTGTGTGTGTGTGTTGACTCACATGCATTTTTATTATCATTGTTTTTTTTTTAAGTCAACCTTTAAACTTGGGGAGAATTCATATAAAACAAAGGCTGGGGCTTCGCTTAGAAAAAGCAGGTGCCTGGCAGCCCTGCAGGTTTAACATTTGCTTGCAACATCTGGCCAGGGCTAAGCAGAGATGCCCTCCCTAGAAAGGACGCTCGCCTGCAATTTACCACAGTCCTCACGAGTCCCTGTTGCCTCCCTGGCTCTGATACCCAGAATTGTTTGCTATGTATCATTGCACACGTGCTGTTGCCTTCCTTAAAGCAGAAAATAAGTCCCTCTCTGTATTCTTTTCTTCGTCAAAAGAGGAACACCCCAGTTTTAGCAAGAGGCTTGCTTCTCTGCCTTAAATAAACCATCTTGTGCCTTCACCTTCTGAACACCAGGTCCCTGGCTTATTACAAACCCCCTGTTTCATGACATCGAGGCTCAGAGACAGAAAGAGATCGGAGCTTGGCAGCGTGCAATAATCTCTGAGCTTAGTCCAAGTCAAAGGACTGGGTCTGAAACCATCAGTACCACTTGATGTTGATGCTCATCTTCTGGGAAGGTTGTTTCAGTCTTCTGAGCCTCAGGTGGCCGGCCCATCCACAAAATGGGCCCAAGAGTAATTATCCTAGGGGTAGTGATGAGGATGAAGAGAGGTGATTCCCCAAGTAGTTCGTGGACTGTCAGGTGCAGCGGGGTGATAGTGCTCGGAATGTTCTAGCTTCATATTCTGTAGCTTCACAGACCCTTCCGTGGACTTACCTACATCTCTGCAACTCTAGAAAGAACCATTAACCTTTGAGGTTAATAACGGCTTCATGTCCTCCCTGGGCAGTACCGGCAATGGGAAATTGCATTTCTGGGGCCCACACCCCAGGGCCATCCTAGGTGACCCATGTTCATGGATATCTCTTCCAGAGCATATATATCTTGCATATGCATCTTCCAGAATCTTTCAATTGGAGCCAAAAAGCAGAAAATCTCTCTTGGTGGCCCAAAGTGAAATATTAGGTGATATGATTTCCTGATCTGTGACTGGGGGCCTCCCACGCTGGACAAGGCAGACCCCTCTCCCACGCTGACTTGCACAGAGGTCATCTGAGGTGAGCGTACGAGATAGAGGTATTTATTGCTTACTAACAAATAACCCCCAGACTTTGCATCTGAAAAGCGGCGTAAATATGTACTTGGGAGATAACCTCATGTCTGCTGGGCAGGAGCTGGGGAGTGATCTAACTGAGTGTCTCCTGAGGTTGCAGTCACCTGAGGGGCTGGCAGGAGGCTGGGTCCCTTGCCATTGTGGATCTCTCCATGGGGCCACTTGAGTGTGCTCTTAGATGGTGGCTAACTCTGAGAGGTCCAAGAGACAGCCAAAAGGAGGCTGCAGTGTCCTCAAGGGCAGGCTCAGAAGTCACACGCCATCATGTTGGTAATGTCCTGTGGTTGGCTGTAGCTCAGCCGGATGCACTGCCCAAGGGGACCTCATTAGAACTTGAACATCAGGAGCAAGGATCAATGGGGACCGGCTTTGAGGTTGGCCAGCACAGTCTGTTATTGAAGTAACGGACACTTCGATGGATGGCATAACTCACGGCTTGCATAGGGTTGGCAGAGCTGGAATTCAAACCCAGATTCTTCTACACACTCCAAAGTCATCCCTGAGCCTCTCCGCCAGACAACATCCCAAGTATTTTCAAAATTGCAAAGCAGTGTGTAAATAATGCTATTACTTGATGGACTACTACAGAAATAGGTATAATTTTGCTGATAAGCAGGAGATTATTATTTCAACTACTGAGTCATGCATTTATCCATTTAATAAATATCTATGGAATGCCTCATTTGTGCTAGGATTGGAGATAAAAGACCAGGATAAAATTATACGGCTAATAAATGGCATCATGGGATACAAATCCAGGTATGTATGACTCCTAATACCACCTAATTCCACCATTTAGAACTTGTTTTGAATTTATGTGTGTGTGTGTGTGTCTTCTAAGCATCTTGGTGAAATTCAGAGTAGTGAAGCAACTTCTAAGAGTCTAGGAGAATAGGCTAGATCAAGTACCAGCTTTGTCCCTCAAAAACAATTCTGAGCCCTAGAGCAGACAAGCATGATTCAGTTTTTACCCTACTGGTAATAATGGGCACCAGGCCTGAACCCCAGTATATTCCATGCACTAGGAAAAAATATGTATGGCCAACAAGTACATGAAAAAGTGCCCAGATCTCTAATCAAAGCCACAATGGCATATTGCTTCACATCCATTAGGATGGCTACTACATATATAAAGAGGAAACAGAAAGTAACAAGTGTTGACAAGGTTGTGGAGAACTTGAACAACTTGTGCTCTGTTGATGGGGATTTAAAATGGCTCCCATAGAAAACTGAATGGTGAATCCTCAAAAAAAGTAAAAATAGAATTACCATTGTCTATGATCCAGCAATTCCACCTATGGGTATGTATTCAAAATAACTGAAAACAGGGTCTCAAAAAAATATTGGTACATCCATGTTCATAGCGGCATTATTTGTAATAGCTAAGATGGAGAAGCAGCCCAAGTGCCCACTGAAGAATGAATGGATAAACAGAATTTGGTACAGACACACAACAGAATATTAGTCAGCCTTAAAAAAGGAAGGAAACGCCGACACATGCCATGATGTGGACAAACCTTGAGGATATTACGATAAATGGATTAAGCCAGTCACACACAAAAGCAAATATTGTAGGTTCCACTCTTGTGAGGTTTGAAGAATAGCTGAATTCATAGAAACAGGAAGTAGAATGGTGGCTTCCAGGGATGTGGGTGAGTGGAAATGGAGAGTTTGATAGGTACAGGGTTTCAGTTTTGTGATCCAAAGAGAGTTCTGGAGACAGATCGTCATGATGGTCGTACAACGTCCGTTACACAGATGAACTGCACATTGACAAATGGTTAAGATGCTCAATGTTATGTGTATTTTACTCCAATTTTAAAAATACACTGTTGTGTTATGTAATGACATATGTTAGGAGAGAAGAAAGAGAGGCTCAGAGAGGCTCAGTCACTTGTCTGGAGTGACCTAGCAGCACAGGATCGGAGCTGGGGGGGATCTAAACCCCAATCCTGTCTACCAGGATTTTTTCTCTTGCTTCTGAATCTGCAACCAGAGGGAGGCCCAGAAACCACCTTGCCAGTGCTGGGGCAGTGATCTGCTGGTCGCTGAAGCCCTGGGGGAGGCTACTGGCTTTTATGGTTTGAGCTCAAGCTGGAAGACAGAAGAGCGGGGGGCTCTGGGCCCCTTGAAGGGCAGCAGCCTGCAGAGCTGGTTCCCAGAAGCATTCCAGGTGGGCTTTGGCCGAGCCTGGGAACACCAGGAAAGACGTTTCCAGTCCCGACGGCTGCTGTGCCAGCTGGGCCAGGTATCCTCAGCTTTTAAAACTCCCAGAAGCCACCAGGAACGTTATTTTCGTTTCAGCATTGCTGGGAGCCCACTCGGCCTTCCCAGCCCTGTCCTGTGTTTTTCCACCTGCAGCCTTTTTCTGGGAAAAGTGACACTTTAATTCAGAGCCAGTGAAAAGGAGGCCACCTTCGACTTAATGAGAAGTGACCGGGAACACGCCAGATTCACCAGGGGAGATGGTAAAGGCCGTGCAGGTATCAACACTGGGACCAGTGGGGGGGGGGGGAAGGCCTGTGAGCCAGCCCCCAGGCACCAGCCCCCAGGCACCAGCCCCCAGGCACCAGCCCCCAGGCACCAGCCCCCAGGTGAGGCTGAGTTACCATCTTTGCCACCTGCTGAAATTTGAGACTTGCTGGGTGCTGTGTGAGGCAGGAGGGTTCTAGAAAGAGCTTCCAGGTCTTTCTGGGACCATTGGGAGATTCTGATGGGCTACAGGGGTCAGACTCCTACTCAAAAGAGAGAAGAAAATCTTATTTGGGAGGAATGACCAGGATTCTAGATTTGTGCTGAGTGTTCTCTCCCGCAGGTGACCCACCCTGCTTCTGTCCTTGATTAGCTGATTGAATGTAGATTTGCCCATGACTTCTGAGCCTCCGGTTCCTCATGGACACTCTGTGAACACATGGGTGTGACTGTGTGTCAATAAAACTTTATTTACAAACGTTGGCAGCCTGCAGAAGGCCACAGATTGCTGACTCCCTGCCTTTGGTGATTTATCTGACTCTAAGTCCTTATCGATCTTCATCTTGTATCACAGATACTGGACAATGTCTCTGATCTTCTCACTTCCAGAATTTCCCCCTGGGTGGCTCTAATTTCCTCCCAATGGGGAGCTCAGTGAGTACCTCCTAACTGGTCAAGGCGTTTATTTTTAGGTGGTGTTGTTTATGCGGTGCTGAGGATCGAACCCAGTGCCTCATGCATGCTAGGCAAGCACTCTACCAGTGAGCCCCAGCCCCAGCCCTGGGCAACCTTTCTGAAAGGCAGGAAGAAGCCTCTGGGGGTGTCCGGGGCCATCTGTGCTGCAGATCTACATGGAGAAATGATGAGTCCACCTGCAGACACTCCGTGTAGCAAAGAGTGACCTTGGACAAGTGACTTCACCTCTACCGGCCTCAGTTTCCTCATCTGTAGGTTGAGGTAAAAAGTCCTGCATCCCCAAGTTTGTGGGGAGGAAGGACTCAATGAAAGAGTCAAAACAGATGGTTAAGCCCACAGTAAATACGGAATAAATCAGAACTATTGTTTTTACTGTTTTTTTCTTTTCTTTTTGGTGGTTGTCAAGGATAAGGTAAATTTCCCTGTGCGTCTGGAATTTCGGGCTTCTTTCAACACTCAGAGCACAACTTGCAAACCGGAGAGAGTGGACTGGGTTTGACCTTCAGACCTATTTTGTTTGGCCTTCAATGTGATGGGATTCAAATATGTTTGAATTTGGAGCTTATATTTAAACATCGGGAGATCTTGCTTAGAATTGGAGATTTTGGCCTTTCCCTGGCAAACTGGGCCACGGCCAGCGCAGGAGCAACGGAGCCATCTGGCAGCCCTTGGGGCTGGTGGGTTGTCACCGCATGTGGTTGAGGCTGTCCCCACAAAGCCTTACTCAGCCCATTCCAACTTAGTGATGTTTTCCTCTTGGTCCTGGAAGGTATCTGAGTTTGCAATCTCTGAGTCTGGAATTCTTTCTCAAGGTGCTCAGAACTGATTATCCTTATCCATATTTTTCCTTGGCTACTCAAAGCTGAGCTCCTTTTCAATCCGGGAGAGCGAGTCATGCGGATTCCCTGCACCTCACCCCCCCCCCCCCCCCCCCCGTGTCCTTTGAACTTGCTCTTGACAAGGAGCCAGGCAGGGCCACCTCCCAACTGTCAGAGCAGTTTGGGGTGCTGGGTAGGTCTTCGGCTCTGGGACCCCCCCACACTCTGTTATCCATTCCCATGCTCCTGATCTATTCCTCCCCCCCATATCTCATCTCCCCCAGCAAAACCAGAACTGGCAGCTTCTCAACAACCGTTTATCAGACGCAAGGAAATAACAGCTTTTAACCACGGCTCTTAGGCTTGAAGACTGTGATCAGATTCCGAACCATTTCCAGAAGTGCCCCTTGGGGCCCTGGGGAGACGTGGTTTCCATGATAACCGCTCCTTGCTGTCCCCGTCTCCGGGCTCTCTCGGAAGGGAAGTGGATCTTTGCTGCCCAAGGGCGCAAGAGGAAATTTCACTCCAGAAAATTGGGCAGGAAGGACACAAATGGGGACATCCACACCACCTGGATGGGGACCCGTCATCCAGTGGGTTGTTGGCGGCTGCAGCTATAACAGAGGGCCCCGTGGCACTGTTCCCTCCCGACACCTCTCCCAGGCTCACCTGGTTCATGACACAGAAGAGTGGGGGAGCTATTGATGGGGAAAGCCACACGTTTCCTTCCCAACAGGATTACAGCCTCCTCCTTGGGCTGTGTTGGGTCTTGAGTACTTCCCTGGGAGTAATAAAAAAAACCCAAGGAGACAAAAGAGAAGCTAAAAACTTAAACAAGATAGCTGGGAAGGTAGGGATGATGCTTTCCAGCTACATAAAAAAAAAATCATGTGCAAATGAGCGGTCTCTGCTATTGAGAAAGCTCTGCATATTAGTGATAATATTTATTATATTATCTGATTGCCTCTGTCATGGAGGCTGCAGGGACGACCACAGGGAGCATCTACTGAGGACTTCTGCTGATTATGTTCATGATCAGATTTAATTCTCAGGACCAGCTGACCCGGGAATTTTGGTGATTGCCATCTGAGCGATAAACGGAGGCTCGTGTTGGTTAAACAGCCTGCTGCAGGTCTCAAAGCCTGATAGCGGTACAAGTTGAACCCATGCGGCAGTCTGTGTGGCTCCAAACATAAAGGAAAGACAAAGAGAAGGAAATGCTGTTTCCCGGTTTGGATCAATGCATGTGCGTGTTGACAGATCGCACGGAACCCCATTCATGCGAGTAACAGTATGTTCATCCAAAAACAAAACTAAATTTAAAAATCCACGATTCTGTCTTCCATACCACACCGCACCTACTTATTTCAGCCTGAGGAGAGAGCAGAGTTCAGTCTATAAGGAGAAATCAAGACAGCTGCAAACTGATAAAAGTTATGGACACATCTACCTTATCTGTCATGTTGTTCCCCAGGCCAAAAGTAGCACCAGAAAGATAATAGGTGCTCAATAAATGTGGGATTCCTGACAGTACTCTGATTAACTTCAATGGATAAGTCCTCTATTGGTGGACTTTGGGGCAAGGTGAAGAGAGATATGTTTGCATTATAACTATTTAATTTTCTTTCTCTGCCTCTGAATTGTGAACACCCATTTCTATGGGAATATTTGTACTAGCTTGCACCAAACATGGCTGTCATAGAAAGATCTTACAGCCTGGGAGCCTTCAACAGAAATGTATTTTCTAACAATCTTGGAGGCTGGAAGTCCAAGGTCAAGGTAATGGTAGGTTGGGTTTCCTCTGAGGTCCTTCCTGGCTTGCAGAGGGTACTTTCCCGCTGTGCATTCGCTCTGTGCCTGTGCCTGGTGTCTGCCTGTGACCTAATCTCCTCTTGCAAAGAAACCACTCCTATTGGATTAGGACCCACATGGATGACCCTATTTTAACTTAATTGCCTCTTTGAAGGCCCTGTCTCCAAATGTCATTATATTCTAAGGTAATGGGTCTTAGGGCTTCAACATATAAATTTTCAAGATGATTTAGTCTGAGTTTTCTTTCTTTTTTTTTTTGCCACATACTGGGAAATTATCCAGGAAAGAGATTTATTTACAAAGAAAAGAGATTTATGTTTCATAGTCCTATGTCTGGAGAGGGCCTTCCTGTGGGGTCATGACATAGCAGAGGACATCATAGGATAATACAGAGCCCATGTGCTAACTCGGGCTCCTCTTCCTCCCTCAGAAAGCCACTGGCACAACATGGAGTCCCACCCTCAGAACCTCATCGAACAATAATTACTTCCCAAAGGCTCAGCTCTAAATACCATCGATGTATGATTTGGGGCATTAGTTTCAACATGAGTTTCAGAAGGGAACACTTAGGTCATAGTAGGGGGTGCACCATTCAACACACACACACACGCACACACACACACACACACACACTCACAGATGAGAGCAGATTATTATGAGAGTTGGCTCACTTGATGATGAAGGTTGAGAAGACCCTGACAGACCATCTGCAACCTGGAGAACCGGGAAAGATGGTAAAATGGTGAAGTCCAAGTCTGAAGGCCTCAGGAACAAGGAGGCTGGTGGTATAACTTTCAGGCCAAAGCCAGAGTCCAGGGAGCCTAGAGGTAAAGGTTGGGGGGTTGGGGAATCAAGTCCCAGAGTCCAAAGACTGAAGAACCTGGAGTTCTGGTGTCCAAGGTCAGAATGGGAAGGACATCCAGGCTCAGACAAAGAAAGCAAGAATTCACCTTTCCTCTGCTTTTTGGAGCCATCGGGGACCCCCCAGATGATTCTCACCCACACTAAGGACAGATCTTCTCCACTTGGTCCACTGATCCAACCGCCAGTCTCCTCCAGAAACACCCTCGCGGACACACCTGGGAAAGCCCAATCTTTCAGATCTAATAACAAATCATCTGGGTTTTCCCTTCAACAGAAGACGGATACGATCAGCATTTAGTACAGCATCGAGAATGGTTATCTACCAGCTACCTAAGTGTACCCCTTAATTCAGGCAAACTGATATGCAAACCAAAAAAGAATCCATCACACCACCTAATAAGCAAAGGATTTTTGAATTATAGTCGGTCTCCCCAACGAGATCCACAGGAAGGCAGCTTTGGCCCATCTCATTTACTGTTCTGTTCTCAGAGCTGAGGACAAAGCTGGTACCTGTAAACGTTCAGCAAACACTTGGTAAGTGAGCACAGGAAGTAGCCTCCTCCCGTGGCCTCCAGCTAGATACTTCAAGACCCATCAGAAGGCTCCTCTCCTCGAGCAGCCCTCCCAACCACCCCCAATCGCAGTAATCCTCATGTTTCCCAGCTGGGAAAGCTGCGTTGGGCTGCTCTCATCAGTTGCTAACGACGTATCCCAGCATTAGCATGCCTTGATTAAACGATTCATAAAAATAAAAGAGCTTGTGGAGCTATAAAATGCAGATTCCCTAGTCCTACCCCAAAGGGGCTGAATCCAAGCACCTGGGCGCTGGGCCCTGGGCAGCCCTCCCCTAGCATATTCTGAATTGCACGGTCCTTGAATCAGCTTTGAAAAACCTGGCACTGGAAACCTGAAGTCAAAACTAATCTTGAAGATGGGAGTCCATTTCTCCTTCCTTTCTTAGTTCTCATCCATGGGCCCCCTCCGTCACTTTCCCTCCATTTGTCTTGGAAGGATCTGACTCCCTCTGATCAACATGTACAAATTGGGTCCCATGGAGATCTCTGAGGTTGGACTTGGGGAAGGGACTTGAGTGCACACAGAGTTTATGAAGCCCAGAACTTTGGGGCTTCTGGTACAGGACCCAGTTCTTCCAAGAAAGGGGCGGGAGAAGGGATCCTCAGGGCAAAGGTTACAGGTCCAAGGGCAAAGGTCCCGAGGCCAGCTGATTTATTTCCTTGGCTTTGTTCACATATCCCCTTTCAACCCCACCCCTTGTGCACAGTACAGGGCCTGCGATGTGGGTGGTTTGGGCATTATGTTGGGAAGGAGCATGAGCTGGAGGGGATCTTTCACTGGGGCAACAGGCTTTTCTTCTTTGTTGTCTTTGATGTGTTTGGAAACGGAGGAGGGGCTTGCATTTCCTTCCTGCACCCCTTCCTCCCCCAGTCTCCTCTCCTCCTTCTAATAGTTGCCATATTGGGCGCTTACCATTAGCCTGGCTCTGGGTCAGAGTTTGACAAGCATTGTTCCACTGAAGTCTTGCAATAGCCCCCTGAATCGCAAATGGAACCTTCCCTCCTTCCTTCATGAGGAGGCCGAGGCTCTTAGAGGTGCACTCACTTGTTCAAGGTCGTACAGCTTGTTACAAGGCAGAAATGGGATGCGAACTCACAAGGCCTGGCACTGAACAAAGCCCATGCTTATAACCATGGCCCAAGATCCAGCCAGCCCAGAGGCCCATGGGGGCTGTGTAGACCACAGGGAAGGGTGGGGACTGTGGCAAACAGAAGAATTGCTGTCCCACACCCTGATGGGAGGCTGCAGCTTACCCATCTCCATCTGCATGTTGCCAGGTGGGGTCTTCTGAGGGTTCAGGAGGAGCCAACCATCCAAGTCATCACATGAAATTTCTTGATTTTTAAATGTCAGTAACATAATTTTTAAATTTTGTAAGTCAGACATGCCTACAGTCTGCATTTAGTGTGTGGGCTACCAATCTGTGATCTGGGCTGGAAACAGCCACTAGAGTAATGGTCCCCGTGACCACAGGGCATTGTGACATCCATCCACTGACTAACTTGGATTCTGAGAGCCATGTGCATCTTCCTATTCTGAGGGCAGTATTCCCAGTGACCCCAGGCCCTCCTGGTGGGCCCAACCTCATGAAAATGTCATCAGCTCCTACACCATTGTCCTAGGGACCAACCTTCCAAAGCGAGGATTCTTGGGGCACAAACCACATCTGAACCATAGCATCCTATGATTCACAAATAACTGTGACTACTGTAAAATGGGAAGACCAAAATACCCAAAAATAACATCCTCTAGAGTTGTTATCTAGTCTGGTAGCCATTAGTCACAAGTGGCTACTTATATTAAAATTAATTAAAATAATAGCACATTTTTATCATCACCAAAGGTTCTACTAGATAGGTCCCCTGAGAATTAGACTCTAGACTCTATGTGAGAGCATTTCCCACCCCACCCATTCCCCCCCCAAAAAAAATCCACTCCTTTCTCTGTACTTGTGTCCTAGAAAAATCTCTGCTAATGACAAGATAGTTCATCTGAAAAGGGAAAAGAAAAGAACTTTATAAGTGTTGAAGGGAGAGAGTTGATCAGCCCATTTCCCCTCTTAGTAAATGTGTACCTCATTAGTGCCTCTCTGGAGATGTTTGCCTTTCTTCTGGTTAGTTCAGAAAAATAATTATTGGACAGATTTTAGAAGAGAGAGAGGAACCGCAAGCCCTTGGAAGAGTGTTTGGAAAGCTCCTGGTGCCAGTTAGCTACACCTGGGAACCCCAGTCCTGATGCTGTGTCTACTGTTGCTTCTGCAAAGGTAGAACTGGGGGAATTTAGTCCAAGTTAGACCTAGTCAGGGACAGGAGAGAAAATTAAGCAGGGTTTTCAGTCACGTCAAGGTGGAAAGGGTTCTTGGTGGAAATATAGGCAGATAATAAAAGAAGACAAGCTTGAAATTAATGATGATTCAAAAACACCAGAGTTACCAATTTTTTCAAGTATTCAATGAGAAAGACAAAGTGTAGAAGTTGGAACATTTACCAGATACGGAGACATTTCAAGAATGGTTATGAGCCAAGAGGTAATTAGAAAAGACTTGGATGAGCTGGGGCGTCTGCAGGGTTGGCAGAGGGTAAGGCATGGGTATAAAGCGAATCTGCCAAATGGCTCCATGATTCAGGACCTGAGTATCAGGGGGAGAGAGAAGGCCAGGGGAAGAGTTATCTTTGCAGAAAGTTTTCTCAGGATAACCCTCTGGAGCCGTGATAGGAAGACTTAACGAAAAATTGGGATGAGCAACATAGAAAGAGGAGAGAGAATCTTTTCAGGGTGGTGCAAAACTAATTGCAAATGACACTTTAAAGTCAGCCAGATATTGCTGATAAGAAGCTCCTCTGGAGGATTCAGCCTGCTGATATTCAAAAGATTGAATGGAATTTACCCTCCATCCCAGATTCAGGCAAACCCATGGGACAGAGCTGACTCTGCCCAAGCCCACATGCAAGAAAGGAGATCTCAAAGGGAAGGAGCACAATACTGAGCCGACACGTCCAGTTCCTTTCTCCAAATGCACCAATCAGGTAGGGCAAGAGGCCTTGAGTGTCACTCCCCTGAAGGTCCCCCTATAGGGAAACATGAGGAACAGGGAATAACTGTTCCCCTTTTCATTAGAATTTGAGGAAAACTCTCACCAGAGTTTTACATGAGCAGACATTTACCGTCACAGCTTCTGCTTACCATGTATTATCGTATTGACTTTACGACTTAGATGTTATTATCATCTCTTCATTTTATTGATGTAAAATCTGAAGCTCAGAAATCTCCCATACCTTGCCCAAGGCCACTCAACTAGTCGATAGAGGAGCCAGGATTTGAACTCAGGCCCTGTACTTATTATTCACTCTTGTACTGCCTGGGGGGCAGACACAGAACTGGACTGGCAGCTGCAAGGACTGCTCTGGGGTCCCACAGATAAATACTCAAATCCCAGTTCAGACAATGACTTGCACTTTGACCTTGAGCAAATCACCTCTACTCTCCAAGTCTCAGTCACCTTGTTTATAAACACTGATTTTTCAATTCACGGGAGAATTCAGTGAGATGTTAGTGAAACAATGGAATAAACGTTGAACACGTGCAGTTTTCTTTTTGCTCTGAGGAGGTGGAAGAGGAATGGTAAACTTGTCATTGTCGGCTGGATCATGACAAACCTCTCCGTGCTGCTGTCTTGGCCCATGGTGTTCCTTTTGTGGAAACTGTCCCCACCCCCTTGAATCTCTCAATGTGATGACCTCTCCGATGTCCCCTGAGACCTATATTAACATTCACTTTTGTGTAATCTTTTTACATTGTCTCAAGCAGAATAAGCAGTGATCTCTACACATCTCTAGTAGGTCTTTCTTTCTGTCCTTATTAGAGGTTTTTAAAGTATATTACGGTTGTTCAAAATCTGTCTCTCTTCTCAACTTCCAACTAGTTTTTCAAAATTCGAGAAGCTTGTCTGATTCATCAAAGTGCTCTTTCCTTTAATAGGGGTACCATGTTAATTGCTCAACAATCTTTGGGTAAATGAAGACGTCATGCATTAGTCATCTGTTGATGGCTAAACAATTATTTCCTTAAAGCCATGTATTTATTATCCCTCAGTTTCTGTGGGTTAGGAGTCTGGGCATGGGTTTCCTGGGTCCTGTGGCTCGGGGTCTCGCCCAAGTCTCCACTGGGAACGATCCACTTCCAAGGTGACTCATGTGGTCACTGGCAGGACACAGTTCCTTGAGGGTTCCTGGAAGGAGACCTCGATTCTTCATGGGTTCTTGGCCAGGGGACTTCTTTTGGCTCTTTGCCCTGTGGGCGTCTCCAGGGGACATTTCACAGCCTGGAACCTGAGAAAGGGCAAGACAGAGCCAGAGAGGAGGGAGTCACCCTGCTGGAGGTCCCCCCTACAGGGAAACACGAGGAGCAGGGAATCATTGTTCCTTTTGAGATCTTGTCCTGGAAGTGAAAAGCCATCACCCTGGCTCTCCGCTGTTCATTAGACGCGAGTCGCCAGGTGCAGCCTGCCCCAGGGGCAGAAGATGACACCCAGCTGTAGGTATCAGGAGGCAGCGGTCACTGGGGGCCACATTAGTGTCTCCTCCCATAAAGATGCAGAGGGAGAAGGGATAGCGGGGGTGGGGGATAAGAAAGAAGAGAAAAGGGGGTGACCGAGAGGACCAGTGATGAGACTCCGATCGGGTATCGAGTGGGTTCTCAGTAAAGTGATGGAAAGGACACACATCACATATGCCATGACAGGCACCCTCCCCGGGGATGTCAGTGGAGCTGGGGACACATCCGTGTGAGGGACATTCCCCCCAGCTCAGGGCCCTGTGTGGGGGGAGCTGCCTGGTTCATCGGACCCAGGTGTTTTGGGAGTGAGATGAAGGTGGACTCATGGGTCCAGCTCACTGAGAAAGGTGGATTTGGATTTGGGCTTGAAACAGGGGTTGATCTGGGATGGGAACCCAGGTGCTGAGGAGTGAGGACGAGTGGGAGGGATGGCGGAGAGGAGAAGGGATTCTTGAGGAGAAGGGACTCCAAAATCCCTGCCACGGAGGATCCCAGGGAGCATCGGTGGAAGAAGGTGGGGACCAGACTTTGAAGGGTCTCGATGGCTCAGAAGAGAATGTTGAATTCCCTGTGGTGGACAGCGAGGGGACTTTGGAGTTGAATGGAGATAGGAAGACACAGAGTTAAGCACAGAAACGGGGCTCAGGGACACTGGCTCTCTGGGTCCAGCTCGATGGCTTCCTAGCTGTGAGGAGGGTCTTGGGGGGATTTAAGTTCTCTGACCCTCAGTTTCTTCATCTGTACCAGGCTCCTGACTTTCCCGTGGGCTTTGAGCGAGGACTAAATGACAATGCGTCCGAAGTGCTCAGCATGGTGCCCGTGGAAGGGGGAGCTCTCCTCAATAATATGATTATTTCTGCCTTCAGGGTGGGAGCTGTGATTACTCTGAGAGATGGAGAACTTTAAAAAATGTCCAAGTCTTCCTCTGGGTCACAAAACGTTCCTCCGACCCCCTCCCTTGTGTCTTCCTGGTCGTGGACTGTGACAGATGAGCAATAGGGGCTTAAAAGTGACAGATGCGTCCACCTAGAATAGGACACGAATGGGAGGGACGGAAGGAGGCAGGATTGAGGGCTGTCCCCCAGTGCCTAGCATCCCAGTCAATGGAGCGGCCAGAGTTTAAGGAACTATCTTTACAGAAATGTACTTCTGAGGCCAAGGTCGGGGCAAGTTCCCAGAGTTTGCCTGGGACCCTGGCAAGGCAGCTGTCATTCCCAGGGAGGGGACAGACTTGGATTCCAATGACAGCCGGGGCCCCGCAGGTCAATGGATGACCGTCCCTCCTTGTCCTGTATTGTTATTCTCTGGAGGAGGTTGCTGACCTGGGCATCTGGGGGAGCGTCAATGGAGAGGGCGTCCGACTCTAGCAAATTAAGATCCTGGAATCTGCCTTGGTGAGTTTATATCCTAGGTAAATTGGGAAGTGCATCTGCTTGGTTTGTATTTTTTTTTTATGCCTGTTTTTGCTTCCTCGACTCCTTTAACCATTTTGTTCAGATAAAACAGAGTTTCCTAGCCATGTCTCAGGCTGTGGTTCGTCCCAACAAAACCCATCCGTCCTGGATCTCCTTCTCTCCAGTTCTGCCTTCTGCCCTCCATTATCACATGAAGCTCTGGTTCCCACCCCTCTGAGTTCCAGCCCCGCTGCCTTTTCCATGTTGAAATCTCCATGTTCAACAGACAGGTGGACGCAGAGATAGAGAGATATCTCAACCTGGAGGTCACCGGCTCTATTTTCTTTTCTTTTTTTTTCTTTTTCACCTAGATACTGTGGAGAGCAGCTGGGCTCTGCTCTGAGTCACTCTGTGATGTAGAGCACGGCAGTTTTTCAGGCTGAGCCTAAACCTTTGTTACTGTGTTTTGTAAAGCAGTAGCTCGCCCTGAGCTGCTCCATTTTGAATTTAAGAGCCGAAGTGGAAGGACTCCATGCCTTGTTTGCACAAGTAAAACCACCACCATCTACCTGGCACAACCAAAAGGCATAAACTGTTAAATAAATTAATTGTGCTAGAAGGACGGCCATGCATGAGAAACTTACCAAATTAATCAGAAGCATACGGATGCACGGGCCTAGAGAACTATCTGGGAAAAAATCAGGTCCATGGGCTTATTGAACATATCAGACCCCCAAATGGGATACCATTCTGTCACCTGAGACCCCCTAACAGGAGGGGCACCCTGAGACTGTACAGGGCAACACTCTGACCCCATCACCTGGTCTCTCACCCAGGAAAATCGCCCCAGGGATGAACCTCCAAATCTCTATCCTCAGACCTTAGCAGAATGCTAAGAAGTCCCACTCCAAGGTGACATCTCAAGCTGACACTCCAAGCTGACGCTGTAAAACTGCTGCAGAGCCTTGGCCTCGAATACATTCTTGCACTTTGACAGCTCTGTGTCCTGAAGGAGTTTGGTCCATAATCTTATCTGACCACCTACAACGACTCTTTGCATCAATATCTGCTCAGGGACTTTGCTGCTAGTTCAGCCTTCATAAATCCCTGTGACTGCCTTAACCCTTTATGTCATATCTGCCTGTCTGTCTGTCTATCTATCTATAGAACAGCATTGATGGAAATGGTGTGGCTGGCGAATTTATTGTTAATGAATACATTCTGACATTGTAGAAAGACACAAACATGTTGGGTCCGTGAAAACGACATAGCATGCACGTGACTGATACCTTTTAGAATGATTTCCTAAATGGTATGGTTTACTCCAAACCAAGAAAGAAAGAAAGAAAGGATGGTCTCAAATAAAAGGTAATCTTTTGCATGGAGTAATTTGTAGCTTTGTAAGAACTCCCCTTTCCTGCTGACTCCATGGTCAGCTTTTATGCTGACCTGGGGAGGTGAAGAATACTTGGTATCTGATGTCAAGAAATTCTCAGTCTGGTTGAGAAAATATTTGCAAACAATGACGCTGATCCCAACCTAACACCTCAGAGGGATGCAAGCCTTCCTGGACTATAAGTCCAGGAGTGGTCAGGGGGGAGAGGTGGAGAAAGCGTCACAGGTGAGGAGGTGTGGCCAGAGGGTATTTTGGGCAGGTGGGAAGGCATGGTAGAGGGCATGACATCAAGAGCTGCCATTCATCTGGGATCCACAGTGTGCTGGGTGCTTTTAGGTCCCATTTTCATCTCTATAAAAACACTACAAGGTGGATGTTAAGATCCCCGTTTTACCATAAAGAAAGGAGGCCACTTTAGTCAGCTTCTGTGTCACTGTGACCAAAATACCAGACAAGGATGACTTAGGGGAAGGAGAGTTTACTTGGAGCTCATGGTTTCAGAGGTCTCATCCACCAGAGGCCAGTTCCGTTGCTCTGGGCCCAAGGTGAGGCAGCACACGGTGTCAGAAGAAGCCAGAGGAAGAGAGATGCTCAGCTGTTGGCCAGGTCAGGAAGCAGGGGTGAGGGGAGGGGCTTCCAGGGTGACCCACCTCCTCCAGACACACCCCATCAGCCTACAGCTACCGACCGTCAATCCATTCAAACTAGGATGGACTCATTGGGTTACAGCTCTAATCATTTTACCCTCAGACATTTCTGCATGAAGACTTGAGCTTTGGGGAGGACAATTCACATCCAAAGCAGAAGAGAGACCCAGAGAGGGGAGTCACCTGATGGAGCTCACACAGTAAGAGACAGGTATGGGTGTGAATTTAGCCCTGCCTGACATCAAAACCCCCGAATCCCACCACCTGAGTGACTTCCTCAGAAGGCCTTTGGTGGCTCTCTGATCTTACCCAGGTCCCTCCAGCTGCTCACAAGAAAACGAGACGGGAGAGACAAGCTGGCTTCAGATGGACACCGGGTGAGTCTGCCAAATAACATCACGAGAGGCCCCGTTAAATTTGAACTTCAGATAAACAATAAAGACCTTGATAAATATAAGCCACATCCCATGTCATATTTGCCCCAGGTAAAAACAGCTGGCCTGTGTTGGTATTGCTATGTGGATCTACCTTTTCAACCCACCAACATAACGTACATTGACCTTCCAACCGGAACTTTTCAGAACTTAGTGATCGGAGGAAAAAGATTTTGCCTCCCCTGAAAAACCCATCATTTTTTCCATATTGACAAATGGAAATTGGCATTTGGTGAAGCAGGATGGATTTGGTCAGCTTCCTCCAACTCTTCCCGAATCTTCCTAAACAAGTTCCGCTTTGATCAAGAATACGATTTCTTATTTGGAGAAGGTCAGGGAATAGACTGACTTTAGATGTCCCAAAGTTCCTGAAATGTTAGGGTGTGGGGGAGCCCCTGAGTCCTGGCTGGTCCTGTGGGGCTGTCTGGGATTCCACCCACCCCCTCCCCCAGTTCCTCTCCTATTCTAGGTGACCCAGGACCGGCTTCTCCTGCCATCCTGAGGATCCCTTTGTAGGCACCTAACCCACGGGGAGCTGGGAGGAAAGGCACTTTTAAAGCACTTTAGAGACAAGAGCTTCTCTTTCTTCTCGTCTTCCTGCTATTTGACAAACAAGAGGTTTGCTTAATCACAGAAAGCAGACTGAAGTGGAGTTTTTATCTTGCGCCATTCACTGAAGAGATCAAATTTGGGTCGCCTTTGAAGAAACGAAGAAAGAGTAGCCTCTTTCCCCTCCTTTTCTGTTCCAGCAACTTAAAAAAAAAAAAAAAAAAAAAAAAAAAACCCGACATCTGCAGGGATAATGTTCATGATGCCCACACCCTAGGAAAGACCCAGCAGCTTCTCCGCGGGTTAAAGATGCATAATGGACTCTTCGGGGCTTGTGAGACCTAATGCCATTCTGGGTTTCTTCCTTTTTGGGGGGTCTACTATTTTTCTGCAAACCTTCTGACCCAGACAAAATTTCCCCCTGACTTTTTTTTCCTTTTGTCTTTCTGGGGCTCCCTAGAATTTAGAGTCCCACAATGATGTTCATTTAAAGGTCCTTTAGAAGTGTGGGTGGAATGTCTGGGGAGAAGGAAAACGCAGAGGCACAAGCTTTGCCTCCATTAGCTCAGCCCTCCTTCCAACAAGCCTCTGGGATAGCGCTTTCTCTCCAGCACGTGGCTCAGGTTCCAGTGGATGGAGGGAGATGGAGCTTAGGGGAGCTGCCTTGGGGTCCCAGGGAGTCAGAAGGGGGCGGCAGATGCTGCTCACCTGACACCCACTGGAAGACTGGAGCTCACCCTCCTGGCACTCTTTGCCCCCAGAATTACTCATTCTTACTCGGATAATTAAACTCAAAGCAGTGACTGTCACCTGGGCGTTTTCTTCTCTTCACCCGGGATGACGTAGGGCAGATGAAGGTCACCCACCTTCCTGCTGGCTCAGAAGGAGTAAGGCCGGTCAGCTCAGTGGGAAATGGGTATGAGGTTCTCAAGCAGAGAAAAGGACAAGGAATTGGAAGTCAACGGCACGGGGTGCTGGCCAGCGATGGGGTTTGCCGGCCCCTCTGAAAAGGACCCTGGATGCCAAATGCGCGCTGCGTTTGCGCACTAAGAGATCAGCCTACCCCAGAGGTTAACCTCTTTGTAAACCCTGGGACAGGTTTTTGGAAACCAGCCTGATGAGGTCAATTTCCGACTGCAAAGGTTTTCTGCTGTGGGATGGGCAATGGACCCTGGGTCTGCCAGGGTCATGGCTTCAAACACAAAATGAACACTTGGGTGGGGCTGAGGGTTCGGGTCGAGGTCAGCGCAATTCAGGTGGCAAGGATCAGCGCCGTGAAAACACGCATGCGTTCATATATTCAACTCTTCCTACAAATATTCAATCATGGCATTATTAATTATTATTGATTATTAATTATCAATCCATAATTCCCAGCTATATGCCTGCCCAAGGTGTTGAGAGTAGAGCTGTGAACGAGGGAGATGATATGCGTCCAGGGGTCAGCTTATTTTAGTAGGTGGGGGGTGGGGGGCAGCTAGCTCTGGGTGATGAGTGACGTCATTCATTATGTAATCACAATGTGTGGCAGTTGTTCCAAAGGAGCTCTGGGTATGTGTAGGGAGTGGGGGCTGACATGGGGTAAGTCATGCCTGTCTTCCTTAAGGAGGGTGGGTTTGGAGTAGGGCTCTGGAGGTTGGATCAGAATTGATCAGGGGGGACGTGGGTGGCAGCAGAGGTGAGAAAGAGTGTGCCCAGGGGAGACAGCACCCCCTTGTCTGCACCGAATGAGCCTGGAACCACCGGAGGCTCAGGTTCTAGCAACAGCTCTCTGATCTACTGGGAGAACTGGGGTCCCTTGGAGAGTCTGATGGAAACCCCACGGTTTTATCTTGGGATAATGGACCTAGACACAGGGGCAGAGAGCTTGGGGGAGGTCATAGACTCCGTAGGCTTCTGGCTTCAAAGAGAAGATGGAGCATATCAGCGGACATTGGAACGCACTGCAATCTCCAGATGCTCCGGCTGCATCCCCAGCCTCAGCGTCCAGGAGCCCAGCTACGTCTGGGAAGAGGAGCTGTTGGCCCCTCCCTCTTGCTTCAGCCTGGGACCCCTGATCCCCTCCTGTCCCCTGGGTAACTCTTATTTATTTCCAGAGGCAGCTCAGCTTTTGCTTCCTCTTAGAATCTTCCCACAACTCCCTTGAGTTGAACCGAAGACCCAGAAAATCCTTCTGGGTTAGAGTGGCCCTCACTCAGGATTCTGGAGGTTGCCTGTTGGTGGCTTGTCCCCTCCTACTGGATGGGCAGGGGCTGTGGTCATGATGTGGTCATGGACTGTAGCTCATGGTCACCGGAACACTCTCAGTTTCTGTCCTTTTGACATCAGGAGTGACCGCAGAGAGTTACTCACTTCACATAAAGCCCGGGCTATATCCACAGGTCCCTTGCCTCCTCTAGGGGACTTCTGCTCCCCCACCATGTCACTTCCCTTTGCTCCAACAGAAGGGTGGGTGTCCCTACTTCCCCGCTGACAACTCCCTTGTACTTGATCTGGGTCAGGCCAGCCCTGGGGTAGGTGCGTTAAAATTGGGCTTCTCAGAATGAGGTTTGGGGACAAGCATCAGTGGTGTCCCCTGGGAGCTGGTTAGAAATGCAGACTTTCTGGCCTCACCTCTGGCTTCATGAATCAGAACCAGCATTTTAAATAAGACCCCCCCAAAACAGTGTAGGAACCCACTGTTTCTCAATTTGGGGTAAGAAGTGGAATCCCCTGGGGAGCTTTAAAAAAATTTAAAAGGATTGGGAACTATCTCAGAGCAGATTGAATCAGAATCTGGGGGTGAGGCCCCGAACTTTGGCAATTTAAGATGTGCCCACGTGATCTAATTTGCAGCCAGCTCCAGAATCATTGGTATTCGATGATTCATTAGCACCAGCACCAGCATCGTACCAATCACCTATGAGGTGGGTGTTATTCTTGCTCCACTTTGCAGATGTGTAAATTGAGGCTCAGAGAGGGGTCATCTCTTACCAGAAGTCACCAAGTTGATAATGGAAGAGAGGGAAAGGGGAGGTAGTGGGGAAGGAGATTGATCAAATTATGTTTTCTGCATGGACGAACGTGGCCTCTTGAATCCCACCATGATGCATAATTATAAAGCATCTGTGAAAAGTGTTTTAATTTAATTGCTCTTCACTCCTGGATTCCCTTTGTCCAAACTTTTCTGCTCATCCCATCTCTTAGGCTTGACGTTGTAGAGATTTAAAGGTTTTTCTCTTGGTTCTGTATTAGAAAAATGGACTCTTCTGCCAGGGAATCCGCTGCCCTGGTCATTCTCTCTGATCATGGCTCCCTGGTCTCTTCCCTTTCTTAAAAATTGTCTGCAGACTGGGATTAGTAGAAATTCCAGGAGTCTATTAACAATTCTTCTACCTCCTCAATGCTGTGTGACCTCAGGCAGATCCTGTCCCTTTGACATCAGGAGTGACTGCAGAGAGTTACTCTCACATAAAGCCCGGGCTATATCTCACAGGAGTGAGATAACTGGATCAAATGGTGGTTCCATTCCATATTTTGTGAGGAATCTCCGTACTGTTTTCCAGGGGAGTTGCACCAATAACAATCTCACTTCTGAAAGAATCGAAAGCTGGGACATAAACAGGTATTTGAACATTAATGTTCCTAAAAGTATTATTCCCAATAACCAAAAAGTAGAAGTCAACCAAGTGTCTATTCACAGATGAATAGGTAGACAAATGTGGTATATCCATGTAAAGGAATGTCAGTCAGCCATAAAAAGGAGTGGAATTCTGATCCATGCTATAACATGGACTAACCTTAAACACATCATGCTAGGTGACATTATCTAGACCAGAAAGGTCAAGTATTGGTGTTTCCACTTCTATGAGATGCCCAGAATAGGAGAAAATCTATAGCCAGAGAGTAGAACCCAGTCATCCAGGCTGGGAAGATGGAAGAGAAGGAAATCATTGTTTAATGCCCACAGCATTTGGGATGATGGAAAAATTCAGGATGGTGTTCCAGAGGGCTTGCACCTGGTCTTTTCCACCAGTCCCTGGCAAAAAGAAAAAAAAAAACAGTGTGGATGGACCACACTTTAATTTGTCCAGCAAGTAAGATGTAGTCAGTTTAGAAATAAATTCTTTTTTCTGGGATAATGTCTTTCTCTTTCCCATACTTTGAGTGTAAAGGGTATTTCCTTTGTGAAATGATTGTGTTAACTTATGATAGCTGATTCTTTAAAATATAGTACACCTCACAGTAAAACCAACAGCCTTTATTGATTTCATTCATTTACATTTTTATTTTATTTGTCATTTGTCATTGACACATAATATTTGTACATAACATCTGTACATCCTTGTGGGGTACCGTAGGATATCTCATTCACGGATTCAATATGTCATGATCAGCTTAGGTCGTGAGCGTATCCATCACCTCCAAAATGTATCATTTCTATGTGGGGAGAACATTCAAAATCCTCTGTGAAGAATTTCACTCAAATAGATAAATGTGGTATATCCATGTAACGGAATATTAGTCAGGCATAAAAAGGAGTGGGATGCTTTCTTCTGGCTATTTTGAAATATACAGTAAACTATTAGCTCTAGTCAGCTACTGAGCAATAGAATCTATTCTCCCCTAACTGTAATTTGGTAGCCATTAGCCAACTTGACCCTTTTCTCCACCCCCATGACCATTCCCAGCCACGGGTGGCCACAATTCTACTCTACTGCCATGAAATCATCTTTAAAAGTTTCCATGTGTGAATAGGAACACGCGGTATTTGGAGAGTTAGGCTGATTTGTGGAACCTAGAAACCTCCATTGATAACTTGGAGGGAGTCAGTTCCCTGAGTGGAATGAGTGGACAGAGGGATGGGGAGCTAAAGGGCCCCCCAAGCAGCAGCTGAGAAGGAAGAGCTCAGCTGTGGCCTGTCCGTGGTTTCCAAGATCATGAGGTTCCCCCGGTACCCACCTTCCTCATTATCACCCTTCTCTAGTTTGCCCCGTACCCTAAATCCACCAGGGTTCCATTGTAGTTGGCATGTGTTCCCCCAAAGTCCACATGTTGGTATCTTGATTCCTCAAAATGGCAGCAAGAAATATGGTAGATGAGTCTTGTGAATGGAGCTATAGTGGGAACCGGGCCCTGTTTTCTCTCTTCCTTGTCTACTTGCTTCCCCTTTCTACTTCCTCCATGCTCTGATGCAGCATGAGACCCTCGCCAGATGTGTCCACCCAATGTTGGACTCCTCAGCCTCCAGAGCCACGAGCCAAAATAGACGTTCTTCCTTTATAAATAACCTGGTCTGAGGCATTCTGTTATAGCAACGGGAAACGGACGAAGACAAGCTCCTCACCTTCAACTCATTTTAAGTTTTGAACTCATTCTGAGTGTTCTTTCTGAATGGTTTCCTCCTTTCTCCTCTTTACCTCATTTACCAGCCTGAAGAAAATTCAGTTCGTCGGGCAGATGGCTGTATCTGGTGAGGGCCTGTGTTTTCTGAACACTGTCCAAGGTAACCCACCTGGTTGAGTTGTCCTCTCCTCTGAGCTGATCCAGTGTCTATATATTTTTTTGATGACCGTGGTGGAAATTTCCTGATGGGCATCGTGCTTCCTCCCTTGACAGAGGTTGGTTACTGAAAAGCATCCGTGACGGGCAGGGCACTGTGCTGAAAGTGGTGCTCCTCAGGGGTGAACAGGCAGACGGTTTTCCTCCCTTATGGAGCAACATTTTAGGAGAGGGAGCCAAATGATAAGCGCATCATAAACAAGATGACTGCAGATGGAGAGAGCTATAAAACAATAAGACGTGCTGATGGAGGAGAAGGGGACAGAAGACCACTTATGGTGGGTGACCTGAGGAAGGAGCCTTTGAACTGAGATCTGAATAAAAAGGAGGTTAGCGGTTCAAAAATGGGGGAGTAGAATGTTCCAGGCAAATGCACCAGCAAGGGCAGAGACTTAGAGGTAGGATCAGGCGCAGTTCCCAGGACCTGCGGCCACGATCTGTGGACACCACACTGAGCAAAACTGTCCCAGTGTAAGCAAAGTGAGTTAAGCCTCCCCTCTGGGTCTTTATACGTGGATCTCTCTCTCTCTTTCTCTCTCTCTCTGGATTGTCCTCTTCCTCTCCCTGCCTTCTTGGCCTGGAAGCGCTTACTTTGGGTCTCCTTTTCCCCTGATTGCACCAACAAAGAGAAGAATGCTTCTTGCATGCACATCCCCAGCCCTCTGGGTTCGTCCTAAGGTATCATAGATCAAATCACAAGGTCATTGCCAGCCGCCTGATCCCGCCTACTCCCTGGACTGTGAGCCTACTGAAAGCACAGAAAACTTCTTCCTACTGGCTAAAACCTCAGCACTTGGTATCATCTACAGCACAACGGATTCTGTAAACGCGTTACCATAACTAGAAAGGCCCAGGGCTTCAGTGACTTTTCTAGCAGTCAGCTGGGCTCCAGGCCATGGGGCCAGGTTCTGTAGGTACTCGGCTAACTCCAGCCTTGTTCCTCTCCGGGGCAAGCCCACCCCACTGCCTTCCCAGGATGATGCCCCTCCCTTCCTTAGGGAGAAGGTTCTAGAAGCAGGGAGTCTGGCTCCCAGCTCTGTGTCTCCCCTCTCTTCACCTCTCAGGAGACCCTGCCCACCCTCAGAACACCCTGCCGTCACCGCCGACTGGGCACACTACCATGTTCTTTGTGCTTCTCCAACAGGGGTCCCAAGAGGCCAGAGGGCAAGTGGAGTGGTGAGGAACGACCCCTCAGCCAGAGGACACTGAGAGCCCACTGCCTGCTGGGCAGGGCCGCTAACCCCTCAGCTCAGGGAACACCTGCTGCTCTGTGCAGGGAACTGACCCCTGCATCCAGCTCCCAGCTGCCCCCAACCCCATGTCCATTGCATTAGCCAATCCCCACCTGGCTACTTGTTCACAGTTCTGAATGTCACTCCTGTTAAGAGCCTGGGCTTTGGGCTCGGAGAGTCTGGATTCCAATCCCAGCTCTTCCACCTCCCACGCCCTGTGTGACCTTGGGCAAGACAAGTCACTCCCCAGAGCTTCAACTGCCTCTGACACACAGGTAGATCTCAATAATCTCTTCTTGGGTGGATTGGCCACCAAGCCTTTAGCGCGTTCAGTCCAACACAGGGTGCATAATCAATGAGTGAATTTCAATTTCTGCTTTTGTTACAATAGTTGTTATAGATATATTTTTGGTACCAGAGATTGAACCCAGGGGTGCTTAACCACTGACCCACATCCCCAGCTCTTTGTATTTTTTTTTATTTTGAGACAAGGACTCTCTAAGTTGCTCAGGGCCTTGCTAAGTTGCTGAGGCTGACTTTGAACTTTCGATCCTCCTGCCTCAGCCTTCCAAACCACTGGGATTACAGGTGTGCCCCACCACTCCTAGCTGTTATAAATATTTTAAGGAAAGGAAGGCATAAAAAAAATCTACAGAATGCCATTCCTAAGAGGTCCTTAGAGATTCTGAAGCCCAGAAATTGCCATAGGGCCCTGGGGGTAATGTATGTGCAGGAGGAAGGCTAGAGACAGGTAATTAGGAGTGGTGAGGTCTGTGGCAAAAAAATTGCCTAAACTACAATCATTCAAATTCTGTTTGTGTCCATCCAACTAAGTGGGTCTTAGGCCAGTTTTATCCTGTGGATCACCACTTCAAGACATCTGAGAGCCTAACCCTGTCACTGAGCTGAAAATAAGACTGGCTCAAGTTCAATAAGAACAGGAATTCAAACCCATTAAGCCCTTGATACATTGCCATCTCATCTAGAGACCCCCTGCCCCTTGAAGGAGCTGGAACTGGGGATCTTAAGCCTATTATTCAAATTCCTGAATAATAGGCCCAGGGAATTCTTTATAAATAGTCTAGTTTCGAGGGATTTTTGAAAAAGAAAAATAGCATTTATCATTTTTCTAAAACCAAAATTCTGTGATACACTTATGATAACCCACTCCCCTTCCAAAGAAAACGCACCCTAGACATTCTGGCTGGCTGACCCCCCCCCCCAAGTTCCCTCCCTCCTTACAGAGCCTGCTTCAAAAGGACGACATGAGAATTCAGCACAAATCCGTTCAGATGCTTTGCACAGAAAGGAAAGATGAAATGCCCCAGAAGTTATTCCGAGCTTTGGTGGTGGTGGTGGGGGGCTTGCAGAGGAGTCTCCCTGCCTGCAAGGTAAACCGAGTTTCCAGAGAAAATAATGCATCGACAACCGTGGTCACATCGCAACACGGACTATCGCAACACGGACTATCGATTTGTTGGGTAATTATTTCTGCGCTGGGCAACCCAGGCAGAAGGCAGGCAGGGGGTGCAGAAGGCAGGGAGCCAACCGCTGCTGCAGGGGGTTCTCCCCCCAGCCTCTGGCTGGAGAGGGTGGCTGGGCTCCTTCTTCTGCTTCCTGATCGGCCCCTGTACCAGAGCATGTGAACAGCCTTGGTTTTTCTCTTCCTTGCCCTCTTTTTATTTTTTATTTTATTATTTATTTACTATTTTATTTTATTTTTTTCCCCAGACACACACACACACACACACACACACACACACATGCTGTGATGGATAGAAGGATGCATCTGCAGGCAGAAACTGGCTTCTCTAAGGCAAACTCTCTTTTCCACTTTCCTGTTTATCACAACATAGATTTATTCATCCACATTTAAACATGAGACCCAGCTTAGCATCAGAGACGAGATGCCCACAGAGTGTATATGCCAAAGGCAAAGCTAAGCTACAGCCTTCTGCATAAAAGGCAGCTGAGTCAGGCACCCGCCGTACCCCCTCCAGAAGGTGGCCTTGTCTCGGGCTATTTCTTACAACTAGATAACGCGGTCACCCAGACGTTGGTGGCCCGAATACTACTTTAGGACTTCAATAGCATTTGCTATCATCTCTGACCTCACTTATTACTTGCGCTTTTTTTTTTAAAGATAGAATAATTTTAAAGGAGAAATATTTTTTAAGAGAGAGAGAGACAGGAGAGAGAATCTTTTTTTTTTTTTTTGTAGATGGACACAACACCATGCCTTTATTTTTATTTGGTGCTGAGAATCGAACCCGGGTCCTGCCTGTGCTAGGCAAGCGCTCTACCACTGAGCCACAATCCCAGCCCCAAGGAGAAATATTTTTAAGGTCAACCATAACAAAAATTTTTAAATGATCTGTGGAGAGAGAGAGAGAGAGAGGGAACTGGGTGGACAAGCCTGAGGCTCTAGAACTTTCTGTCTAGACCTTTTTTGGTTGCTTTGACTTTTAAGAGCCATGTGGATGCTTCCCACAATTGAAGAAAAAAAAAATTATATTAAAAGTGAATCCCTAAAAAAATGAAAAGTAAATAAATACATCTCCATGTGATTGCATTCCAATTGAACAAAACAGACTCCGCATGCAAAAAAATATATATATTAAACTGATTTCAGTAACCCTATCAGAGGTGGGTAGTGTACGTGTGATTACTCTGAAATGCATGTGTGTGCATCGTAAAGGGAAAAGGAAAAGAGTAATTGTGGTGATATCAGTAATTGTGACTTTTTGACACAGCAGAAAGGAACACAAACATAAGATTTATGAGGTATGGGAAAAAACTGTAGTTTTAACTGGACATAAAGTAAAAATTCATAATGCATTTTGAGTCCTAATATAATATTTCCTAGGTCTGAATGTTAAAAAAAAAATCCCAGAAACATTGACCCACTCATCCAGTAGTGATAAGAAACTGTGGTAACGACCTAAAGGAATATGCTATATGGAGAAATGGTTGATTCCAGAAAAGGGTCAGGGAATTTGTATGTTGAACTTGAGGCCCGTTGACATGCCACAAAGCAAGAAAGTCATTAAAAGACATCTGGGTCACATCACAGGACTCACAAACCAACAGAATATGCTCTCTTGACTAATGTTGGGACCACGTCAGCATCAAGAAGATTAATAGCACCTCATTAAAGCATGTCAAATGGGTTTAAATCCACGGATTCTTCATGAGGACACACAAACAAGGAACTCACTGTCACCTTGGAAAATTGCTAGTGCATCCAAAATAGTGAGTCAGGCTCACTATTTTATAAACTAGGAAATACAAGGAAAGGATCAAGTATTTATTTTGCCTCTTCTGTACTAGTGTTGATGAGAGCTATTTCTTTCTAGAAGTATTATAGCTAATACATGAAAAATAAATGATAGACTTGAATATACCATTTTGCAACCCTTAGGAAATTAATAAACTAGGAAATGATCTTCAATATCAACTAGCGTCACAAGAAAAGAGGAAAACATACACTATTTACTTCCTGGTGAAATATCTTTTGAACCTGAATATGATTGATTAAGCCTTTTAGCTTTTACCACCACTTAATGAGAAATTGAGGGTGCAGAGAAACATGTTGTGTGAACCAACAGATGCAAAATCAGCAAAATAAAGATGACAGGAAAACTCTCCTAGACAAACAAGCAAGTTTTTTATGGAGCAAAAAAAAAGGAAACAGAGAGGTGGTATGCATGAAGGAGCCTATAAACTGAAGGATTTTTAAGGCAAGTTGTCATCTAACCCCCATGAAAGGTCCTTATTTGAATCCCAGTTGATCAGTCAGCTTCCCCCATCACTGTTACAAAATACCTGAGATAATCAGCTTTAAAAAGAAGAAAGGTTATTTTTGAGTCACAGCTTTGGAGGCTTCCACCCAGTGTTTTTTGACCTCATTGATTTTGGGCATGTGGCAAGGCTGAACATAGAGGCAGAATTGTATGATGGAGGAAGCATCCAGGAAACAAAAAAAAAAAAAAAGAAGAAGAAAGATGTGGTCAGAGTCCCAATATCTCATTTAATGGAATGTCCCCAGTGACCTAACTTCCTCCACCAGCTTCACCCATTAAAGGTTCCATCATCTCCTAATAGTGCCACAGACTGGGGACCAATCGCCTTTAACAGATGGGCCTCTGGGGGACATTGATTTAAAACATAGCGTCCATTCAAACAAAGAAATCCATAAATAGTAAACACACACTTAAAGGCCATTGGGAAAGGAATGTTAATTTCACCTGGGTTGATGATATTGCAGATATGCTACAACAAACAAAAAACAGAGCTTCTGTCTCTCCGAGATCTTTCCAGCAGTATTTACAAATAGAATAACACAACGCCTTGGATTTGCTTCACGATAATTTAGAAGTGTGGAAACTGGGTCAGAGGGCAGACGAAAACAAGACCAGCTGTGTATCGATAATTGTCTGAGGCTGGACTGGGGGTTCACAGGGACACTTGCCAGGGCCCACGCTTTGGGATATGTTTGAAAATTTTCTGTCATGAAAAGATTTTTTTTTTAAGTGACTCACTTCTTTAATAAATTTGGTTAAAGAAAGAAAAATCAGGGCAGGTTGAGTATCTCCAGTCTGAAAATCCAAAAAAAAAAAAAAAAATTCTGAAACTGGACCTTTGAATTTGAAGCATTTCTGATTTCAGATTTTAGGATTAGGAATATTTGATCAGTAAATATTTATGCAAATACTAAAAAAAAATCTGAAAAACTCTTAAAATCTGAAACAGTGAACTACAACATTTTCCCCCTGTAAATTGTTCATGTCAGGTCTCTTGGTCACAGTGATGCAAACCTCACTAAGACCCTTTATGACCCTTTGTTCCAATGTTATTTCATGCTTTGGGGTGCCTAGATAACACCCAAAACCTTCTGCCTGGGGTACCACCAGGGTTCCGGGGCCCACTGCTTGGAGAAACGACATCCTACCGTCGGCTTTTCAAACTTCGATGGTGGTTGTCTAATTTTATATTAAAAAGTAAAACGAGACTCGGAGTCTAATGTCATGGCGTGGAGTACGTTGTTCCATCTCCAGCTCCTTACTTCTGCCCCCGTTCTCTGGATGCATGCACGCTTTTCCGACATGTTGTCTCTGCCCACACTGGGGCCTTTTCTTAAAACGCCATTTCAACATGCTGACGCCTTATTCTTGACCTCGGCTTAAATGCAACTAATCTCAGAGAGGATTTGGCCTCTGTACACTCGGATTAATAAATTCCCCAGTTATCCAGATTCATTCACACCTTTTCTCCTTGGGGACATTTTTCTTTGTAACCTCCCCTGCTCACGACTGGACTATAAGCTCTCTGAGAGCAGGACCTACTTTTGCCTCTGTCCAAGTACTAGGCCCAAGACATAGTTGCACGTCAATGAATGCCAGTCTTGGACATAAAATGATACCACAGGCATCGGATAAAAATGATGAAGAGGGCAGACTTTGCAAGACAGACTGGGTAAGTTCACATGTTGCCTCTACCTTTGACTAGCTGTGTGTCCTTAGACAAGTTATTTCACCCCTCTGTGCGTCTGTTTCCTTTTATGTAAAATGTGGTTACCAGTAACGGGATCTAAAGTGTAGGTTTTTTTGTGAGCATTAAATAAGATAATATTTGTAAAGTAATTTGAACAATGCTTGGCACCGAGTTCTATATAAAACTTTATGATTATAGTTATGTACAAGTACTCCTATGACACAGAGTATGTTATGTAGAATGTACATAGAGTGTACATAAAACTTAGTCCTTTTCTCTCATCAGATCGCAGTTAAATGACTCTAAGCATTATCAGTAAGCACAGTGTGTTATATTGTCATTTGTTTCTATAGTTATAAAATCTTGCCTTCTTGCCTGTAGACTGGTATAATATCAACATTAGTCTGCTATATTCTGTATATAGGAGCTACTCTTATTGAACTCCTACTGTGTTCCAATCCTGTGTTCGACATGGATGATCCAATCTTTAGACATAGGAAACTAAACAACCCAGGAAGGAGGACCCTGGTTCATCCATGTTAGTCCGGGGGCTTTGGAATTCTAGAAAAGGAATAGACTATGAATGTCAGAGGCTGGATTCAGTTTAGACCCAAAGTAGAACTTTCAAGAAGTGAGTCTACCCTGATTAGTACAATCATGTTTTTCTCCCTCAAATATCTTTATGAAGAATACAGAATCTCATCATTTGAATGGCTTCCTCTGATCCTGCTCAAAGGTAGAAAGACAGATTGTTCTCATTATCATATTTCCTGTAATCTCAGAAATTATTTGAATCTTTCACTGTTCACTGGACTTTTGGAAACAGGTACAGACTGTCAAGTTCCCTGAAGTCCCTTGAGACTGGTAGATAATGACTAGCCTCATTATAGACAGAGAAGTCCTGGACACAGAGAGATGAAGGCATTTACCCGAGATAACACAGTCAGGTTCCTGAGTGGAACTTGAATTGTCTGCGGAGGAGACGTAGGTGTTTCTCTGAGCTGGAGCTGACACGTCTTTGGATCTCTAGAGGAAGAAAGCACAAGAATCTCTCTGAACTGCTGCTCTAGAGTGCCTGGAGTTGAAAATCCTGGAATCACTTCTTCTTTCCCTTTGTTTTTTTTTAGATGAAATGACACCCCCAGTTAGGTAAAGAACCAGCATCTAGGCATGGATGGCAAATTGGTTTTGTCTAGGATGCTGACTCCAACCAATTAGAAATGGCTATCTAGAAGGCTGGGTTGAGAAGGATTCTGAGGTTAGGTCCCAGCAAGAGGGCTGCAATGAATTTTCCACACCCGTTGGGGGCAGCATGTGGAGGATTCAGCAGCAATGGTGCCACACATTATTTATCTTTATCCATCCGGTACTGACAGGCCTCAGTTTATGGAGTAGGGTGGCTTGCACCCAGGAAAACAGAGAGCAAGGCCCCGAGGGACTGAGGCACAGAGGGTCATACCGTGACAGACACAGGTGGTCATGGACCTGGAGGGTCTAGAGTTTGAGTTGTATTGGAGAAACCAGGCCTAAAGACTAAGAGTGAAAATATGGGAAGGAGTCGACGGTTAGGCATGGGGACCCAGAGGTGAATCAGACTGTGAACTCCTCCAGGGAAGGGGCTCTCTGGTCTCTGGACCCTCAATATCCAGATTCCCAACCAAGATCCAAGGTGGGCCTCGATGAATGATTATCGAGCCCCACATATAGCCTGGCCTAAGATGCTAAGATTCCAACAGTGTTTGTCATAACAGCTACTATTTAACAGTCACTGGCCATGAACGGGACACTGTGCTAAGTCCTTTATGGGTGAAATCTTCTTTAATCACAACGATCCTATAAAATGCCTCCATTTCACAGAGGGGGAAACTGAGGCAGAGCTGGGCTTCATACTCTACTTCTGTCTCACTCCTGACCAATGCGCTCTCGGTCATTGGAAAAATAATTGGTGTCTTTAGGAACCACGTTCCAGAGCTCTGCTCCTAGGACTGTGTACTGTGTGAGTCCCTTGAGTCCTCACAGTCTATTTAAACCTGTGATATTCAATCTCCATAGCTTCTTCATGTTAGTGATGAAGAAACTGAAGCACAGGAAAGTGAGTTTATTGCAGGAGACTCCCAACTCTAGAAGGCTCAACACCAAGGAGTACTTTGCCCGTTGGTATTGGATGGGTTTTGCCTGCCAATGTCTAGTATCCCCTGGCCCCACTCCCAAGCAAAAGCAGAAACTGTGTCTTTTTAGTCCCTTTGATTTATTTATTTTAATTTTGAGACACGGCCTACGTGGCTTAGAGGCTTGCTACGTTGTTGAGGCTGGCCTGGAACTTGGGATCCTCCTGCCTCAGCCTCCGGAATTATATTGGATTACAGGTGTGCTGCCACCTCCCTGGCTCCACTTCCTCATCTTTAACAGGTAGTAAGAGTAACTTCTTTCTCCCACTTGAGCTGCCTGCCGTGGGGTTCCGAGGAGGGAATGGTGTGCACCTGGGAGCTTTGACAACCCTCTAGGAATTAAGAACAGAAACACAGCTGGGAGAGGTTGATTGACTTCGTGGGAGGAGGATCCCACCTATCTCCCGCAAGTGACTCAGGGCAGACCCCCCCATTGTCATGACTAAGGATCATTTTAAATTTCCCAGGCTACTGCATTTAAAGTGACATCAACTGCAGGTGGAAAACAGGGCCTGAGGGCAATCGAGGAATGCGGGGGTTTGCAGCATGGGGTGAGGATCAAGTGGGAGGCCAGGAGCGAACCTCCCCTTCACTCTCCGCCACCTCCAAGTATCCTAGCCCTAACTGCACCACCAGGAAGGCGCTACCCACTTAAAAAGCCGTCAGTGCACCTCTAGCTGTCGACCAGAAGGGGTCACTGCCGAGCAGACTGCGCTCTCGGCCCTCCTCATCAGCCCCACAAACAATACACAGACGTGTGTGTTCTTCCAGACGCATACTCTTACTTCGGGGTTCTTGCTTCTCTTGTCCCCATCTTATCCTCTCTTCCTCTTAGCCTCATCCCCCTGTTTAGCTCCCGTTCCCTTTCAAAGAATTTCTGAAGTTCACATTGATGTCCCTGCCCTTTGCTCTGTCCCCACGGTTACCAGTATCAGCAAGAATCATAGGTTTGTCCCCGCTGTGGCCGGGACCGGGTGCCGGGTCCTCGGGGGCTGTAAGACTCAACAAAGCCTCCTTCCAAGAGTTTCCAGCCCAGGGATGGGAGAGAGAAGCGATTCGAGAGAGATGGGCTAAGGGGTCCCGCAAAGATCGCCTCTTTTAATAATAATAACAACAACAACAACCTAGGAAAGCAAGAAGAATTCAGCCCAGATCCTATGCGTCTGGAGTTTGAGATCCCAAAGTCGCACCATTTGCTGGGATTAGGTTGGAAGGGCGGGGGGAGGGGTAGAAGATGGGGGAGGAGAGCCCGAAAAGTTACTGTCCCCTTGGAGTCCCCAGACCCCGCCCCAAACTCTCCCCCCTTTTAGCTCTTTCTTTTATAAAAACGTATCCCCTTCCCGAAAAGCGGCTGCTCCCCGAATTCCCCAGAAGTGGAAAGTGTGTGTGTGTGGGGGGGTCCCCTTCCTTGGGAAGGCTTCGGTAGCGGGGACGTTGGGCAGGCTGGCTGAGAGGCACAAAGGAGATCCCCTTTGCCGCGCCCCAGGCACAGACGTAACGCTGCGCCCCTCTGCGGGTGGGGGCCGGCTCGGCAGATGGCGAGAAGCCGAATTGGTGACGGATTGTCCATTAAATGGCACTTTCTGGGTGGTGGAGATCTCGCGGCCCCCGGGCGCATAGAGGAACGCCAGGGACCCCCTTTGCGGGGCCTGGGCGGTCCCTCCCAGCAGCGAAGGGGGCAGGCTGGCCTGAGCGAATCGGTGAAGTTTTTCACTGGGCCCTTCAATAGGAGATCACTGCAAGACTTGGGAAGGGAGGTGGCCGAGCCTCTGGGGTGCACAAGGAAAGTATGGTGGTGGTGGGGTAGGCCCACGATGATGGAGGAGGAGAAAGAGCCGGGAAGCAGGATTCCCTGCCTGGCTGAGCCCGGGGTGGGGGACAGCTTCTCAGTAGGGTCAGCGCTGCAACTCCGTGGCCGCGGGGCCTTGGTGACAGGCGCACGCCCCGCCCTTTCTCCTCCCAAGACCTGCGGGCTTTTGTTATGCAGATGGCGGCAGGAGGCTGAGCCAGAGGAGGAGGGGGTGGGTGGGAAGGAGGAGAGACAGGGAGGGGGGGGGGGGGGAGGCAAGTGCAGCTCGCGCGACCAGCCTCCTCTTGAAACGTCACATTGTGCGAGAGACAAAACCCGGGCGCGCCGGAGCTCACACGCGCACGCACACCCGGACGACCCGGTCGCCTCTGCTCTCCCAGCGCTGCCGCGGAAGCCGGCCCTGCTGGCCCTTCCCGGGCTGCGCAGCCCTGCGAGCTGGGAGCGCAGCCCAGAGCCAGCCCAGAAGGCGACGAAAGCCGGCGGACGAGCCCTCTGGCCCCGCTGCCTGTCCAGACCCGGGCGCCCCATCCCCCGCCCCGAACTCGGATCCTCCCACCCCACCCCTCTGGCTTTCCCGCGGACAGCGCCCGGAGCCGGCTGCGCCCCCGTTTGGAAGCCACGTTTCAGCACTTCGGACAGCGCCCGGGCGCCCCGCGGGCCCCTTGGGGTTGGCTATGGCGAGCGTTCAGCAGGGCGAGAAGCAGCTTTTTGAGAAGTTCTGGCGAGGAACCTTCAAAGCGGTGGCCACCCCGCGTCCCGAGAGCATCATTGTTGCTAGTATCACGGCCCGCAAGCCGCTGCCAAGGTAAGGACCTCGTTCTTAAGAGGGGAGACGCCGGAAGGTCCCCCTTTCTGGCCTGTGCCCCGGAGCGGTGAGGGGTGGATGCAGGCAGCTGGGCTCTCTCTTCCCGTCACTACTCGGTGTCTCCCGCTGGAACATGGGAACTAATTGCTTGTGTTGAGGAAGAAGCTGGTGAGAGGGACGGGGATTCTTTGGGGACAGACGCTGCAGGGACCCTATTGCTCCTATGCAAGAGATTTTTTGCTTTCTTAGGGTGGGCGGTGCGGCTGGGGTATGACTTGACTGAAAAACTTTTCTTGGTATCACAGAGCTCAGAGGGCAGGGGCCAAAGGAATGGTGGATAGGGGGTGATTGGGGAATGTTGGGCAAGGTGAGGGGTGAACCGGCTGGAACCCTGGGCAAAGGCAGCCGCACATTGCTATCCTCAGCTCAGAAACCAGGGAGCTCTGAGCGTTTTGACAAAAAGCCCATATGTTGTTCCCTCAAATACACCCAAAACAGCACCCTCCTCCACGCCTTTTGGGCCGCTGCTGCCGCTGCTGCTGCGGCTGCCACCAAATTCTCTCCTCTCCAGCATCCAAAACTGGGATTCTGAGCTCCAGGAGTCAGGGAGGAGTCTTCCGAAATCGTGAAGATGATCTTGGTAGAGTTTTATTTGGTTTTTCAAAAAGACGCTGATTGCTTTGAACTCAGGGATGGTAGCAGATCCTGGAGTGGTGGTAATAAAATAAAATAAAATAAAATGATCCAGGAGGAGAAAAGGGAAGAAATGAAAGGCAGAAAGAGGCGGAACAAGATGTGGGGTGAAGAGATGAGGGGGCTGGGGAGAACCGAAGGGTTCCAAGATAGAGAACCCCCCCCCCTTCTTTTGATAAGTCATTCCATTTAGAGGAGTTTGAGAAGAAAGGAAGAAGGCTGTGCCCTCTGTCAGGGAGAATCAAGGCAGGATGGAAACTCCTCTTTTGCTAGTGTTGGATGTGCGGTTTGGCGGGCAAAAAAAGGAAGAAGCGGGCCAGGGGGGACCACTTGGTGGATTTATTAATCCTGGCAGGCGACATTAGGGAGTAGATTGAAAACATGTTTGAGAAAGTGTTTTGGACAGAAGGCTTGTTCTGGGACAACTCGATCTGAACTTTGCAGTAGGTATGGGGTCGACGGGGAATCACACCTGCAAAAATAAAACCCATACTGCAGAACTTTCCTCTAGTCGGATAGAAGCTCAGATAAGTCTTTAGAAAAAAAAAATGGATGTCCCCTGTTGGGACCGGGTGACCAAGAAACACCATGGGCCAGTGGGGTGCAGCAGGCTTCAAGCCGCAGATAGTATTTGCAGAGGAGAGGGAGGGGGAAGCCACTGTCAGGCTGGAGAAGGGGAACAATAAGGCCAAATGCCATTAAAAGCTGACGCTTCCCTGCTCCGAAAGAGGTTCTTTGTAGAGAGTTTTGACGTCAGCAGTTTTATCTTCCTGGTTCTCTGCCGTCCGATCCACCTTTGGAGTGTACCTACAGTTGGCAAATCAGATGCTGCACTGGCCAAAGATTATGCCCTTGTAGGAGGGACTCAGGGATTTTGATTGGAAACTCCAAGTGTGGCATTTGGTCCAGAGTTTCTCATCTATTTTAGGAGCACAGAGGGGGGAGGAAGCAGATTCCTGATGGGGCTCTAATTCAGAAAAGCATGTCCCTGTCTACTTCCCTTAGTATTTCCTTGTTTTGTCTGGCTGGTACTAACATGCCTTTTTCTTGGTCGTTGTGTCAATCACATAAATTTTCTACCCAGTGTCCCGAACCCTCCTGCTTTCGGTGGCTTTGGGATAATTCTGATTTAATCTGTCTGAGACCTTTTACGACAGCTCCCACATATGCCCCCTGTTTTCATTTCTCTCTGGGTTTCTTTTAATGTCTTGGGTCTCCTCTCTCCTGAGGTTAAAGTCTGAGCTACAAGCCCTCGATTTATGTCATGCTAGGAGGATCCTGTTTAATATTTCTGTAACAGGCGTGGCCTCTCTGTGGAACAGATCCCAGTTTTATGGGTGTTTTTCTTGGTGTGGGTTCGACGGGGAGCATGGGAGGTTTGTGTTCAAGGCTGGGATTGAGCTGTCTTTTCGTAAGATGGGCTCTCAAACCTCACCCCAACAGCCTCCTCCAGGGGTGGTCAGTTTCTACTTCCTTTCCGGTGTTCTGTAGTGACTTAAACTTAAAAGCACCAGGTTTGCCAAAGCAGAGTTCTTAGGAGGAAAAAAGGACAGAGCCACTGGCATCATTTGCCTCCCCCCCCCCCACCGTGACTGTTTTTCAGAGAAAATCTAGAGACTCATTCTCATCAGAGATGTTGTTGAGTTCCATGACTCAAACCCAGCTCACAGTCAGCAGATCCACACAAGTAGAGCTGTCTGCAGGGAGATGGAGGAGGGGCCGGGGAACCCAGTCCTGTTAGGTGCACACTTTATATTTGTTTAATATTTCTCCCTGAATGAGCTTCCCCAGGATGTTTTAAGTGTATCTTCCGAAGATAATTGAGCACCAGGACAGAAGTATAGGATCCGTTTGTTGATCTCACAGAAACATGCATCCATCACATCCGCTCCAGCAGAAGCCCCTCAGCCCCTCCCTCCTCCTTCCCCTCCTCCCTCCTCCCCCCTGCTCCCTCCCCCCTCCTCCCTCCTCCCTCCCCCCTCCATGAGACATACTTGATGAGGAACGGCTTTATCATGTATCCAATTGCAAGCAGATGTCTGACTCAAATGTCAGAACAGTATAGCAGAGCGGGAGACGGTCTATCATCGTGGTTAAGAAACTGATTGGAACATAAGACAGCCTGGAATCCGGACCTGGTTCTATCACTTACTGAGCATCCTGAACAAGTAGCTCTACCTGGCTGAACTGGCTTGTCAGTTTGAAAGCAGAAGTAGTAAGAGTTGGCACCCTAGATGGAGGGAGAGGAGGACTGAAGCTGGTAAAGCCCTCCCTCTGGTGTGCGGCACACAGTGTTTGTTTAGTAGACGTGGGTTCTGTAACAAAGCTTACAGTGGCTAATGGGAAATCAACTGTTCCTAGGTATTGTGTTGCATACGCCTTTCCATGTCTTCCTCGAATAATGCTGACCATCAACATCTTGAAGGTTTTTTGTTTGTTTGTTTTGGTAGTAGGGATTGAACTCAGGGGTGTGCAACCACTGAGCCACATCCCCAGCCCTACTTTGTATTTTATTTAGAGACAGGGTCTCACTGAGTTGCTTAGGGCCTCGCTAAATTGCTGAGGCTGGCTTTGAACTCACGATCCCCCTGCCTCAGCCTCCTGAGCCGCTGGGATGACAGGTGTGCACCACCACGCCCGGCTAATCTCGAAGTTTTAATTGCATTGAGATAAGAATTAATTAATACACAGGTAGTGTGTGGGGGGGTGGGGTCTGACTATTTCAGAAACAGAGTGGAGAATAGTGAAGTATTTGGATTCTAGATTGATTGGTCCAATGTCCGTATGGACCATTCTTTTGATTTGTATAGGAAAGACCCATAAAGCTCTAACTCTTCGGAAAAAAAAAATCCCAGTTTTAATCCCTGAGTGTTGTCGAATTTATGGTGATCACATAACTTAGAGTACATAGTAAGAAGTCTTTAAGAAGGAAAGGGACGTTGTTCATAATTATTATTTTGCAGGATGGAAAAATCTGAAAGGGACCATTGCAGGTGAGCCACAGTGAGGGTCACCCACAGACAAACTAGGACAATGCCAACTAGTAGGGAAGCCAGAGGGAATCCACAAGCTTCCTTTAAGCGCAGAGGGACCCCTCTTTTATCCCCACCAACGAAGGGCCTGGCGCTGACTTAATTCCCTTTGTTGATTGCTTAGCCGAAAAAAGTTTGTACCTAAGAAGTTTCGGCTCAGGGCAAACCCAGCGTTTGAAGGCAGCTGAAGTCCCAGTCATCATATCGATGACTGGTGGTCGCTGGGGACCAACTGAACATGGAAAAATCATTTGAAATTAGCATAAGAATTGTTTGTGGATCTGTGAGTGTTCTTAAAGGGCTAGAACAGGGACACCCTTAAAGGCAGTGAGCATTCTCTTTACAATTCATCTGGCAAGCTGTTCATTTTCTTCGAAAATCCTTTCTATACAGAACCGTCCAGAAGCAGACCTCAGCCCAGTCCCTGTCCAAAGGATCGTAAATTCCAAACGATCAGAGCTTTTACTGCATCAAGGGAAAGATGGCCAAACTGTAAGGCAGGGGAAAAAAAAATGCCTTTGAACCATTTAATTGGAGACGCCCCTTGGTGCGGAGAGATCAGTTAGCACATTTGTGCTGACTCCATCCTGGGAGCAGGGTGAGGGGTATTTGGAAGCCACTTCCCTGACAGCCTGTGGTTAAGGACCAACGCACCAAAGGTCACGGAGAATGCTTGCCCTGACCATGAATAAGTGGTTTTCTCTGGGAGGAGAGTGTTATTGTTTGGGTCAAAACTTTCTGTGTCTGAAAGGTGAAATTTGTTGAACGGGGCCCGGGGCTGGGGAAGGGGTCACTTTTAACATTGTGCTGTGTTCCCTTGTTAAACGCGCCATGTCAAGAACGAGGGTGTGGTAGATGCTCACTGAACGTTGGATGCATCGATTGATGAGAACACGTGGTCCAGATCCGGCCACAGATGAGCCCCCCTCCCAGCCCCACCCCCAGATCAATGCCACCCGAAAGACACACACGCTACAAATACATTCCACTTGCCTAGCATCAGAATGAGGCTCCTTAGATGGAGATGTCTGTCTGGCTCTGCAAGAAGACATGTCAGCTGATAGGAGCGCAGGGGGTTGGACTAAATGCTACCTGATCTCACCCCCACTGCAGGACACCACATAGAGGAAGCAGCCCCCAAATCCTAACTCCCGTAACTAGGAGAGAAGCCTGCTTTATGAGCGCGCTGGGCCTGCTGCCGAGGCACCCTATATTTTAAAACTATTCTTTCTCTAGAGTGGCTGGATTTACCTTCCCTCGAGGTAGAAGACTTCTTAGGGGCTCAGCCAAACCCGGGCTCTTTAATGGTTTGTGACCACAAGTTCGAGTGAGGTGTGAGCGGGTATTTCTGAGATTGGGAAACAGAGGGAGGAGAGACCTGAGCTCTGAAGTCAGATCTACCCAGGATCGGGTCCTGTGTCGCCATGTCCTAGCTCTGGGACCTGCTGGTGGTCACTTGGCTCCTTTGTGCCTTGGCCTGCCCATCTGTGAAATATTGTTCTCATGGGGTGGTGATGAGGAGTGAATGAAATTATTCACATAAAGAGCGTGGCCAGTGCCTGGCGCGTAGGAACTCCATCCAAAGCTGCCATGACATGGGTCACCTAGAGAGCTCAGCCCCTTACCTCCTGGGCTGGGGGTGTGGTGCTGCTCAGCCCCCCTGGCCTCACCTCTCAACTTCCCCAAATATCCTATATACACTTCCAAATATGATTCTGGAATTTCCTCAAGAGCCACCGCTGGAGATCTGCGGAGCTACCCAAAAAACCCTGAAAAATCCCCCCCGCCCCCACAGGGAAACCAATCCAGAGAAGTATTTCCTGTTACCTTTTGCAAACACCAAACGGCTGTGAGACTTTTGGCAAATCACTGTTTTTTTTTTCAGTCTCAGTCTCCTTATCCATAAAATGGGGCTAATAATAGCAAGCACCCCCAAGAGCCCTTTAGAGGACTGACTGAGGTCGTTTATGGAAAGTGCCTTGGCACCTAGGAAGGACTCCATCCGTGTGAGCGCTGGTTATTAATAATAAATTGTGGCTTTTATTCTTCCAATGTGCCAGGCCTATCACAGGGAAAAAGTTGAAGGAAACGCTTGCTGTCCCTTGGAGGGCTTCAGAATTTAGCGGCCGACATAGACACAGTCACTTGGGTAGGAGGCAGATGTCTTAAAGTGGGTGGGAATGAAGACGGGAAAGCAGGAAAACAGAGGAGGGAGATGCGTCCGGGAGGCACGGAGTCCTTTGCTTACGGTCACATGGTTACCCTTAGTTACTCCATCTGTAAAATGGGCACGATTCTTTTTATTTCACCAATTGTCATCCACCAACGCCAAGAACGGTCAGAATGAACAAGGTCTTTGCACCCGGTAGGTTCTCGGAGCCCATTTCTCCTCCCTTTTAAGTATCTGGATCGGGGTTACTCACGGGGGGCTATTCAGTGGTGAAGACAAGGTGCGGTGGGAAGGGACGGCCCACGCGGCATTAGCTTTCCAACCTCCCCACCGTGGTCTCCGGCGTGGGCTGTTAAGTTTCTCAGCCTTCACGGTCCAGCTGCAGCTAATATGAAATCCAGCCTCATTCCTTGAGTAACCAGGGTTGATGGGGGGATGGCAGTGAACCCACAAATGTCGGAGGAACAGTTAACCACAGAAGAATGAAAGTCCCACGTGGAAGAAGCTGCCTCTGGCTAAAAACATCAAGTCATGATTTAATCCACTCCTTCATTTATTCACTCACTCGACAGTTTTATTGACCTATGACTCAATACGGCAGCGAGTGACCAGGGGGACATCCTTACTTTTGCGTAGGGGGGCAGGGAGGGAAGGCAATAAGTGAAGAACCAAATAGTGAAATAATAGAAGAGCTGGTGGCAAGGAAAGCTGTAAAGATAACTCATGGGGAACCAGGTCAAAGGGAGAGAAAGGGGGCTGCTTTGTTTGAGGGAGGGGTCAAAACCTGGATGAAGGGAGGGAGCACGCTTGAAGGATAACCAGGGGTGGGGGGGGGGGTGGAGTGAGACAGAGGGAAGAGCCAGTGCAAAGGTCCTGAGGTAGAAGTTAGTTGGGGGTATTTGAGGAATAGTAAGGAGGCAGTGTAGCTGAAGCAGGGAGGAGTGCAGGCGAAGACTCCTAAGATGTAGCAGGAACTAGATCCAGTGGGGTCTTACTGGCCTGCTAAGGACTTCCCAGGTCCTCAGCTCCTAGGTTCTCAGGGGGCTCCTGTCCTCTGGGTCAGGGTCCTGAGTCTGATCTGATATTCTCAGTTCCCTTCCCCTGACTCTCACGCAGCCATCTTTGAACAAGAGAGTCAGAAGCCTAGCAGGGCCCCTTCATATGCTAAGGACAAGCATGAAATTTACAATCTCTCTGATTATGATCCATCGGATGGAGAAATTGAAAAAGACACTGTTTAGACTTTCAGATGGCAGTGGTAAATTTTGTGCCCATGACAGAAGCTGGAGTTTGGTCTCTCTCTTTCTCTCTCTCTCATCCCCATAGGTGCAAACCCAGGCCTGCACCTGAGGTCCCCCTTCACTGCACACCTTGCAGCTATAGTCTTCTCTCTCTCTCTCTCTCTCTCTCTCTCTCTCTCTCTCTCTCCATCCCCCCAACCCCCATTTACAATTTTGCTGAGGGAGCTCCCCATATGCCACAGCCTGTGTGCGGAAATCCGTGAAATAAAACACTGAATTAAGATGTCACCGAGACAAAGCCAAACCAAATACAGGGACAACGCCGAACCCTAAAACAGTCATTAAGCCATTCGTGTCTGCGTGGGTCTATTCAAAACAAATATGAAGATCCTCTGCACATGAATATTTCTCATCAGGAGAATCCCTCGTTTGCTGGGTTCCCAGGGCTTGGATCCCGCTGGCGGATTTACCGAGCAGGGACACCAACAGTTCACTATTCTCTGGCTTCATTAAAATGAAGCTCAGGTGAGTGTCCTGGAATTTTACAAGACAGTTAGGCTCCTGCAAGAACAGAAGTGCCATCTGAGCCCAAAGTGTGTGTACTCATGGTGTGTGTGCACACTCACCCGTGGTGGGAACGTGTGTGCCAAATGCATGTGACTATTGTGCCCAGCCCTGTGCTAAGCACATTCTACCTGTGATTTGGTTCCAACCTCACAGCAACTGCAGGACAGATGAGGAGACTGAGGGTCAGAGAGTAGGCATGGCTTGCACAAGGCCACAAGGCAGATAAGTCAGAACTGGAGGAGAAATCAGAGTTCTGTTCTCACGTGGTACAGTCCATTTTGCAAAGAAAACACTGAGACCAGGGAGGTGGGATGCGATTTGTCCAAGGCCACATAGTTCATCTGTGATGAAACCAGGACCTGAATTCAGGTCTGCCTGAATGCCCGAATGCAAGTATCTTCTTCTTCTTTTTTTTTTTTTTTTTTTTGGTACCAAGGATCGAACCCAGGGGTGCTCAACCACTGAGCCACATTCCCAGCCCCCTTTATTTTCTACTTTGAGACAAGTTTTCACTAAGTGGCTTAGGGCCTCACTAAGTTGCTAAGGCTGTCTTTGAACCTGTGATCCTCCTGCCTCAGCCTCCTGAGCCAGGATGGCAGGCATGTGCCAACCACACCTAGCCTCCAAGTATGTTCTTGTCTCATGGCTATACTTCCTGTCACTGGAGTCTGCATTCTAAATTGTGGGTGGCTTGTTTTGTTTTGCTCATCTCGTCTTAAGTCCAATCAACTTAGGCAATTGCCAGTGTGACAATCCCATCTCAGGCCAATCACAGTTGTAGCACCGTCTCTATCCTTCGCCCCCATCTCCACATACAGCCAGAAGACCCTCTTTGAAAATCAAGGCAGGTCGTCCTCTAAACTCTCGTGCATTCGCTGCTTCTCAGCATCCAGAGCTGACACCCTGAAAAGGCCTGTGATTCTCTTCATGGTCCATCTCCTGCCCAGATTCTCAAGATGATTTTTAAAATGCTACATGCTCTGCCCCTCTCCTACCTGCATCCCATTCATTTCACTTACCAAATTGCCTATATTCCTTCTTGCCACAGGAACTTTGCACATGCTACTAGAAAGCTTGCCCTCTCCCTGGTGTCTAGTTTAAACCCAACCCACTTTCAGATCTCAGCTCAAATGCCATTTCCTGGGGGACTGCTGCAGATTAGATCACACCCTCCAGGACAGACTTGCTTTTTACCTGTTCTCAAAATGTTTGTAGCTTATATTGATTTGTGAGTCATTAGTCTTTCCTAATAGGCTAGGCATCATGAAGACAGGAACTGTGTCTATTTGCTTACCTGATACATGGCAGAGGGCCAAATTGACATTGGTTGAATCCATCAATTGCAGGGCTCTCTCCTTTGTTGGAACCACTGCCATGTCTGATACTTATGTGCAATGACTGCTCTAGTTTGGGTCTTAAGCATTCCCCAAAGGCCTAGTGGAGGGCCTTTGGGTCTTTGGGGGTGTGGCCTAGTGGAAGGCCTTTAGGTCTTTAGGGGCATGGCCTAGTGGAAGGCCTTTGGGTCTTTGGGGGCATGGCTTAGTGGAAGGCCTTTAGGCCTTTGGGGGCGTGGCCTAGTGGAAGGCCTTTAGGTCTTTAGGGGCGTGGCCTAGTGGAAGGCCTTTGGGTCTTTGGGGGCGTGGCTTAGTGGAAGGCCTTTAGGCTTTGGGGGCATGCCATCAAAGGGGATTATGGGATACCAGCCTCTTTTTCTTCCTGGCCCCAGGTGAGTGGTCCCACTCCATTAGGTGCTTCTGCTATACTGGGCTGCCAAAGGCCAAAGCCACGGGGCCACCCAACCATGGACTGAAACCTCTAAAATTGTGAGTCAAAATAAACCTTCTCTCTTTAGAAGTTTGATTATCCCAGGCATCTGTTATACTAACACAAAATGGGCCGACACAATTGCCAGCATTCAAAAACAGCAGTGTGACTGCTTTTGATTCACAGGAGAACCGTTTGGACCACGGAGCCAGGGACTGCATCCATCTTCTTCCTTGCCGTGTCTTTGCACCTGATATAGTGGCTCTCAGTTGGCAATTAAATATTTGTTGAATGAATAATCCACAAAAACAATGCAACTCTAAGCACATTGTCTAGATGAGGAGACCAGACTACAGAGCGCCCCACAACCGTGGCACTAAAGGGACTTTAGAGATCATCCAGTTCCCTTGTTTTACACGTGGAGGACTGAGGGGTGTGTTTTATGATGTGTATAATACACTGGGTCAACAGAACGCACATAATAATTTATAAATAAATACACACGTACGAGGGTTTAATTCTCAAAATTCTTATGAAGAGAAATCTGAGATTAAAAAAAAAGATCAGGTTACATTGCTGTAACTCAGCTCCTGTTTTTGTACTCAGGGACACTGAACCCACTGAGAGGAAGACTCCCAGGTCTACAGCCTTAGGCAGCCGAGGTGAGCCCCTGGTTCACTGGAGCTCTGTTTGCCCAATGTCACGGCTCCTGTTTAAACATCGTGGTGAGCTCAGGTGACCAGACACCTGCTCTCTCCTGCCACCCCACACCCCCACGGTGAGATATGGCATCCTGCCCCTGCAGAGCCTCCTGTGGCGTATGCTGCCATCCTGACAGGGTGTCCATCTGCACCCAGCCTGTGCCCGCGAGCAGGTGAGCAGCTCGGGCTGCTCCTGGGCTCAGGTTTCACGGCTGCCCCAAGATAAGGAGCTTTTGTTCGGCCAGCTTCCCTGCCTGGCCTCCCTTCCACAGCCAGGTGGCAGGTGACTCTGGGACTCAGCCTGGCTTCCAAAGAGGGTGAGGTCTCTGGCAGAGTGTGAGGTGGGCTCAAGAACTCAGTCATCATGTGGAGGAGGGTTGTTTGCTGCAGAAATGAGAGGACATCACTCCCAGCACCTGCCAGGGTCAGCTTCTTATGAACCACTTTGTCCCCTGGGGCATCTAGTCCCTAAGCCACAATGGGTGTGGGGGGGACAGTGGGGACCTTTGAGGAGCTCAAATACAGCCTCACCAGTTCACAGATCTCAGGGGGCAGCAGAAAGTGGATCCCAGAGGTATCACTGACATATGAGTCCCTTGACACTCGGTCTCAAGACACCACGCTGTTCAGAGTTTCTTGGAGAATAAGGTGAAAAAATTGATATTCTCGCCTTATAAATGGACAAATGAAGCTCAGAAAGGCAGGAAGATTTGCCCGAAGTCAGAGCATGAATTAGTGACATTATTGTCGCTGTTACTGTTCTTGAACGATTCCTATTGATCTCATTTAATCCTTGTAACAGTAAACACCAGCTTTATGTCCATTTTACAGATGAAGAACCTAAGGTCTTATAACAACCTGGACATAAGTCCCATATTTCTTAAGTCCAAGTGTAGCATTCCCCAGGGGCTCCTGCATCCCTTTGCTGGGTGGAGAATCTTCTAGAGTGACATCCCTTTTAGTGCCCATGGAGGGGTGTAGGGATTGGAGTGGAGCCAAAAACTGAAAGAGGAACCCAGAGCTCAGGGACTTTAGGAAGAAACGCCCTATTCCCATCCTAGTTGGACCAGATTGGGGGGGGGGGGGGACGAGCCCCAGGCAGCAGGTACAGAGAGTGTGAGACAGGAAATCTTTATTCTGTGGGATGAAGAGGGTCCTGGTTATGTGTGACCCTCCCCAAAGAAAGGACACCCTGACATCTAAGAGAGTTGGAGTGGCCTTAGGAGTAGTCTAGTCTCACCTTCCCCAAGTCTTCATTTTAGGGAAGGAATCCAGCCCAGAGTCGCTAAGTCACTTGCCTAACCTCACAGTTGATTCAGACCATGGACCATGGGCTGGTTTCTAGGAAAGAGAAAAAAATGAACACAATTGCTCAAAAGAGGAGCCTATCCACACCCCAAAGCATCAGCTGCCCCAGCGGCTTGACAAATCCATCCTCACACTGTCCCCAGTGGTGGTGAGGGTAGGAGCTGGACCCTGGGGTCTAAGTGCCCCTGGGTGTGTGGTGCCTTCCAGGGGAATTGAGGCTGAAGCTACTGACACAGGGACCCTGATGTTTAAGACCCCCCACTCCTGGAAAAGTCCGTGCTGTGTCCCCACCCCTCGGATCCTCCCCACCTCTGGGAATGTGAGCTGCGGGCCCAGGCGGGAGGGGTGCTGCCCGGGTAGGAGAGTTCTGGCTCTCTAGTGAGCATGCTTGGGTTTGAATTCTAGTCCATCAAGTGCTAAGTGTGTGCCCTTGGAAAGTCACATCACTCTCCTGAGCCTTGGTGTCCTCATCTGGAATAGGGGGATAAAAATTCCTAACTGGAATGGTTGTTGATTCTTGGTATAGCTGTAAGGGTCTTTGAAACATTGACCTTGGCCATTCAGGCTCAGAGGCAAAAGAGGCAAAACAGGTGGGGGATGAGGTGTAAGGAAATACAGGGATTACACCCCTGATGGAGAACCCCCAACCTCAGAGCTCATGCGTTCTAGTCTTTATTATGAAGATGAAGAAAGGAAGTCTCAGAGGGGTAAAGACATTTGCCCAAATGCTGCAGTCCGGCTGCAGCAAAATAACCGGGGGGTGACGAGCAACTTGTGGACATTGATACAGCAGGAGTGGGAGCCGTTTACTGTAGGACAGGAGGGGTATATATACATTCCACACAGCTTATCTTAATTAACATAAACTAGATACAGCAGTCAACCAATAAGGAATCTCCACACTTAATGGCTCGCTGGCATTACTTCACAAACCACTCCCTCTGCAAAATGCCAGGCGCCATCTTGACTTGTTTACAGACTCTAACACCCACAGTCACACAGTAAATGAGGACCCAGTCCTCCCAGACTCCCAGAATTTACTCCCTCTCTCAGTGACCTCATGGATGTCAATTTTACAACATTTTCATCTGTCAAAAGACTTGATAATAACTACGAATAACAGTTACTATTTGTCCAACACTGAACAAAGTGTTTTATCTGCTCTCAACCACTCTTTGAGGTAGTCAGATTCTACAATAGTTTCCATTTTGCAGGTGAGAGAGGATGAGAGAGGTAAGTAAAGTGCCTAAACTTGCAGGTAATGTCAGAGCTGGGACTGCAATTCTGCACTGGTAACTCTTACTCTTATTAGAAACACCTACTCTGCCAATCTCCTGCCATAGGCAGGAAAGATCAGAAGAATTAGGAGCACTATATGAAGACAAGCAAGTGTTTGATTAGCTGTTGACATCTTCCTGTGCATGGCTCCCTTCTGCTCCATCTCAGGGCCCTGGTGGTGCATGGGAGAGAAGGTGGCTCAGAAAGGCTGTCCGCTGGCTCTGCCCAGTGGTTCTATTTTGGGACCCACCATTTTGATGATGTATTAATGTAGTAGCCACCCTGAAAGCAATTTTCCCTTAGAAGAAGGAGGAAATAAGGAGAATAAGTCTTGGGTGAAAATTTGGGACTTGTAATTGTAATGTCTACCCCACATCCACCCACTCAGGAGCCACCATTGTGCAGTCCTGGGCGCCTCTCACACGTGCAAGGCTTCATGCCTGCTGAGCACTTGTTTCATATGCCCTCCTCTTCATCCCTCTGACATCTATTCCCTCATGATCTGTTCCCCCATGCATTGATTCCATTCACCCATCACCTATCATCCACCATCCACCCATGCATGCATGCATCCATGCATCCACCAACCCACCCATTCATCCATCCATCCACCCACCCATTCACCCATCCACACATCCATCCATCCATCCACCTATACATCCATCCACACATTTATCCACCCACCCACTCATCCATCCACCCATTATCCATCCATCCATCCATCCATCCACCTATCTATCCATCCATCCATCTACCAACCCACCCATTTTCCATCCATCCATCCACCTATCCATCCATCCATCTACCAACTCACCCATTCATCCATCCATCTACCCACCCATCCATTCACCCATTCACCCATCCATTCATTTACCCACCCAACCATCCATCCATCCATCCATCCATCTATCCATCCATCCATCCATCCATCCTCCCATCCATCCATCCATCCATCCATCCACCTATACATCTATCCACACATTTATCTACCTACCCACTCATCCATCCACCCATTATCCATCCATCCATCCATTCATCCATCCACCTGTCCATCCATCCTCCCATCCACCCATCTATCCATCCATCCACCTATACATCCATCCACACATTCATCCAGCCACCCACTCATCCATCTACCCATTATCCATCCATACATCCACTCATCTTCCCATCCATCCATCCATCCATCCATTCACCAATCATCCATCCACCTATCACCTGTCGTTCATCCATCCATCTATCCATCCACCTATCCACCTACCCTTTATTCATCTACTGACCAAGGAATTGATTAATTCATTCATTATTCATTCAACCATTTACTCATTATCCATGCATTGTCTATCCCTTATCTGGCATCCATTGTTCTATCTTCTTTTCCATCCATCCATCCATCCATCCATCCATCCATCATTTAATGAGCGTCTACTCTTTCCCCTTCTTCACTACTTCCTACTGTTTTTTTAACTTATTTATTTAATTGATGATAAGAACTTATAGCTCAGATAATTTCTTTTCTAAGACAGACAGACATAAAGCCTTGATGAACTTGATCTCCCACTCCAACTTCTTCCCCAAACACTTACCAGCCATGTAAGGTTTGCTTTTATTCTCCAAAGATTTGGGGGGGGACCATATATATTTATATTTCTAAAATATAATTCATTCTTATCAGAAACAAAGCGTCACAACAATTACCATGATCCTTTTTAAAAAACTTGTGCAAAAGGATCTCACATCTGCTTTGTAGCTGTCCATCCATGCTTTCCTCAAGCACTGAGCTTCTACCATATGCAAAACCTAATCATTAATAAAAATGTCTTCATTCTCAAGTTGTTTACATACAACCACAGGAGTTAGTTAGTAAGGATGGGAGTTAGATCACCACCCAGGAGGGCTTCCTGCCCCAGCCTTCTTTCCCAGGCAATATCCATCAGAGCTGAGGTATGAAATGTCACTGGTGAGGACCACCATCCTCCTGCTTTCGAGTGCATGGATGATCTCAAGACTGGGATCAGGTAGAAGAGGAAGGGTCTGTCCGGAGGTGAGGCTGACCTCGTGGGCTGAGGAGGCATTAGCGTTTCCCTTCTGCCCTGGGTGGTCACTCAGGAGGAGAATCAGCAAATCCAGCTGGGATATGTGTTCACAGAAACAGGATTATCAACCCATCCACCAAGAGGAACAACCCTGCAAGATGGGGAGACAAGACATGCTAGTAGTTAGCCATGTGTTCTTGGCCAGAGATAAATTCACAGCTGGCACCCGAGACGGGCATGAATCAAATCACTGATATTGAGGAAAGAGATAGACACGTGCTAAGCAGGAGAACTCACCAGCCATGTCTAGTTCTGTACACTCCCTTTCCAGGTGGTTAAAAAGAGCACCTTGTATTGCAAGTGAAAATGTAGCCCAGACCATTTATTTTATTTGCCCAAGGTTGCCCAGCTAGGCAGAGCTTGGGCCATTGGTTATCAGTGCACACATGTTCCCATGGAGATGGCCATTATCCCTGACCAAGGGGCACCTTTCTGGTTCCATGGTCTTATTTGTGTCTGTCTGTCTCTCTCTCTCTCTCTCCTTTTCCCCAAGCCTGGAGGCAGTATCTTTCACTCAGAAAAATCTTTCTTCTTTCTGTTCCTCCAAGACTCTCTCCTAAGTCTATCAATCCCCTTCCCCTAAGGGCTTTGAGTTTAAAAAAGAAAAAAAGTTAAAACACTCTCATATTCTTCCTGTTTTCAGCCCTGACACTTGCCTCCCTGAGGCAACAAGGGTAGAACCCAGGGCCTGCTTAAATTATTAAAAAAAAAAAGAAGAAAAGAAAAGAAATGCAAAAATATAGTGAGAAAAAAGATCCACATAGACCAATATCTCCAAATATCACCCCATTGCACACGCAATGGTTCCTTTAAGCTTCCGCGGCTGTGTGCTGTTATTACCTCCAGTGTGCACAGGAGAAAGCTGAAGTTACAGACATTATGTGACTTACCCAAGGTCACACAGCTAGGGACTGGAACCAGGACTCGAACCCAAGCTTGCAAGGTACTGATAGCAAGATACTAAGATGTGAGTGCATGGTGTGTGTGTGTGTGTGTGTGTGTGTGTGTGTGTGTGTGTGTGTATGTATCAAAATAATCCTAACAGGAAAATTGACTGCCCTGCTTCATTCAGCACGTCAGCAGACTGGAAGCCAATTTTGCTGATGAGAGCACATTGATTATAACCTGCATTTAACGGCCGTCTCCTGAATGCATCTGAGCTTAAGACTCACGTTAGTTCAATCTCTGAGGAGGTTATGCTCAGCACCCAGGTCAAATGTTCAGAGATGAAAGAAACATTCCTTAGAGCACCAGCCAAGCTACAGAACTCTGCAACTGAGTGGGTGGGGGGTTGAATGGCCAAGTTCCATAGAGACTACCAGCTATAATCCATTAGCAGTGGTTACAGGAAGCACTGGGCTTCTGGGGCTCCCTCTGAGATCAGTATCAGAGTGCTTTGATTGATTAGTGATGTCTGTCATTGTTCAGGAACAGGCGGTGGTGGTGTGTGTGCTATCTACTTAGCTTTCCTGGGGAAGGGAGCGATCCTTTTGGAAGGATCAGATCAAGGACTAACTCTTGAGCACCTACAAGGCTGTGACTACTAGTCTTTCTGCCGTCACTAAAAAATTCATTCAATGTCCATCATAGGATCCCCTTTTCACAACATTTGCAGTTGAGAAAACAGAACCCCAGAAAGGTGATGTTACTTGCCCAAGGCTAAAGAAGCTAGTCAGTGACTAACCAGATCTTATAGTTACTGTTAAATACATAAACCATGAGGAGGAGGAGGAATAGAAATGGCAATTGAAGAGTAATCCTGGACCCGGTTAATTAGTGTGTGCATGTGTATATATTTGGCCAGAGGGCTTCGTCTTATTTATCTCCATACCCTAAGCAACTAACACAGGGCTCAGGCTGCAACCGGTGGCCAATATGCCTTTCCTTAGAACTGTCAGCAGGCACTGTGCTAGACACTCTGTGGGGGGTTGAGGATAAAGGGATTTGGCTACATGCAACGGGAAAGCTGCTAGCTCAAGTTTTGGCACAAACTAAGTGCACTATCAATATTTGCTGAATCAATGAGTGCTCGAGGAGTTGACTCTGGGTGACCCTTGGAAGAGAAAGAAAGCCTTCGTGATGACAGAGCAGGGGTGTTCCCTTTATTGTATCAGGAGAGGCAGGAGGGGACACATTTCATGATCTCTTTATGCAGGTCGGGGAGGTGGTGTCCTGCACCCACAAGCTCTCTCTGGGAGGCTGTGGGACTCAGAGGCAGGACAAGGGCAGCGTCCTCTTGACTGCAGCCCCTGAGTGTCATGGCGGAACCCAGAAGGGATTGTGCCATGGTTTGGATGTGAAGTATCCCCCGCTCCCCAAATTCCTGTGCTAAGCAGGGATGTTCAGAGGTAAAGTGGTTGGATCCTGAGAGCTGTAACCTAATCCATCTATCCTACTTTGAGGGACTGGGTGGTACCTGTAGACAGGTGGGGTGTGGCCAGAGGAGGTGGTCACTGGGGAGAATGTTCTGGAAGGGTGCATCTTCCCTGGCCCCTTCTCCCGCCCTCTCTGCTTCCTGACCCCAACGTGAGCTCAGCAGCTTTCCTCAGCTCGACCTCTTCCCCCATGATGTGTGCCCAGAGCAGTGGCGTCGTCCATCTGTGGACTGAGACCTCTGAAACCGTGAGCCCCAAGTGAACATTCCCCCCTCTAAGTTGTGCTCGCTGGGTGTTTTGGCCACAGCAATGCCCGAGCTGACTACACAGAGGGACAGCCTGGGGAACCCAGCACTCTCTCTCCCCAGCTGGGTCCTGCCTGGATTCATCCTGAGGGGGATATTTTTGATCTGCAGAATGACATACTGCATTTTTAAAGACTCTCAGACGACGAAATCCTTAGGAGATGGGCTGAATGACTATTTCTTTCCATTTCATAGATGAGAAAAATAATACTCATTTATAATAACAATAATAAGAGCCACCACAGTGCCTGAACATACCCCGTTAGACGACATACTAACCTCTTCACATACACTAACTCAGTAAAGCCTCATAATACCCTACAAGGCAGGGGCGTTCTCATCTCTACTCTGCAAATGAAGAAAACCTAAGCTGACAGAGGTCAAAATTTCATCCAAGCCAATCCCACCGATTCTAGAGCCCATCACTCCTGTCAATCAACTAACCAACTTGTTAATTAATAATTTGCCTTTTTGTACAGTTTTACATTTTTAAAGTACTTTCTTCGTACTGAGTTGTGCTCTAATACTTCAAGCTAGGTGGAGAGGTATTATTTATCTTCACATCCTTGACATATCAAAAATAGTGCCAGGCTGGTGCGGTAGCACATGCCTGTCATCCCAGCGGTGCAGGAGGCTGAGGCAGGAGGATTGCAAGCTCAAAGCCAGCCTCAGCAAAAGTGAGGAGCTAAGCAACTCAGTGAGAGCTGCCTCCAGATATAACGCAAAATAGGGCTGGGTATGTGGCTCAGGGGTCGAGTGCCCCTGAGTTCAATCCTTGGAAATAATAATAATAATGAGAATAATAACACTGGGACCTGGGAAGGCTTGTTCCCCTCTGCTCTGAACTGCATGTCATACAGTAACATGACACAGGACAAACTGTAATTTGCACGCTGAATGTAGAATCCGATACTCTGTTCAGAACGGCAAAGTAACCCCCACCTATGCTACATTGTATTCCCCCAAGCCTCAATTTTGTCAACTATAAAATGGGGGAAATAACTTTCTTCCAAGGTGACTGTAAAAATCAGAGATGATAAATGGGATGATAACAACAACTCACCCATCAAAGAAGCAACATATACTGTGGCCATCCAGCCACACAGCTGGAGTGGTTTTATTGGATAAGCCAACACTTCCCCTTAAGGACAGGAGTGAATGATCACCAGGTGACTGGCTGGCTCGATCACCCGTAGCTACGGAGGAGCACCAGCTTATTTTTAGCCTCTTCCTCTTGCCCCTGCATTAGGAGTTGATGGAAAGGGCGGGACTGGGACTCGGAGCTGTGCAGTCTCCCAAAGCACTTGACATCAGTGGTCCCCATGTTGCCAGGGACTGGCTCTGGGTCAAGGAGGGCATGTTGCTGGTCTCCACTCAGATGAGTCCAGATCGGAATGTTAGCCAGCATTGGGTTAAACTGTTTCTATGTGCAAAGAAGCATCGCTAGGAAAACATAGTCAAGAAAAGAAGAATGGAGAAAATGTATTTATCATTGGAACAGAGATTGTGTGACTACAAGTCATCTAGCCATGCCCAGCCCCTCCTTGGCTGTAATTGTACTTGTCTTGAGATGTCTCAAAGAAACAGCTAGCGATGGAGGCGGCTGCCAGAACCTGACCTAAATAGAAGCTTCATGCCACCCATAGTCACTGGATCCTTTAGCTGATGGGGGACAGGGAGACAGTACCATGGGAGAGGTGAGGATGCCCTTTCACCTCCCATCCTCTTTCTTAGGACTCCTTCAGGACACTGAAATCAATCCCCAGCACTCCTTTCTGCCAAGGAACATTATGTGACCATGTGAGGTGTCTACTTGGTGCATAAACCATTTGGGCTTTAAGGAAGCACTTTACAGCTTCTAACTTGAATAACCCAATTGCCAGTGACTTTAGACCATTATGAATTAAGGGTCATTTGAACAGGAGCACTATAATCCCACCACAACAGTGGATTTATTAACTGATCTGGCTACCGAGTGATGAACGGGCAGGTATCATATACATTGCGGAAACACTGGATAAAGGAATGAATCAGGACCCCAAAGAATTGAGTGGGATGGGATAAGATTTGACATGCTACTCAGAAAGATATATGATTTAAAATGTATGAATTGCTTATTTATGGAATATTCCATTTAATATATCTGGGCCATGGTTGACTGCCGGTAACTTAAGGTTCAGAAAGCAAAAACCATGGGAAGTGGAAGAAGCTTTTATGTATTTGTTATCCCCATTCCTGGGAAGCCCTCAGCTAAAAAATGTTAGAGCCAGGATCTGAACATAGCTCTGCTTCTAAAACCTGTGGTTCTGACCTGAGGCCACCCTGCCTCTGTGGAGCACTATTTTCTGAGTGCTGTTGGGAAGGGGGTTAAATATGATGATAGACAAAGTGCTTAGCTCAGTCTCCTGGCAGGACATCAGTGCTCATTAAATGTTGGTTACAAAAATATAATAAGCAGCCAGTTGCCATGGGGCACACCTATAATCTCGGCTGCTCTGGAGGCTGAGGCAGGAGGAGCCCAACTTCAAAGCTAGTCTCAGAAACTAGCTTTGAACTCCTGAGTTCCATCCCTTATACCCCCCCCATTTTTTTTCAAAATTCTTATCATTTCTCTTTGATTTTTATTTTTATCTTTGCAAATTGGCATCCTGTTTATTTATCCCATTTATTTACTTGCATGTTCAGTGGAAATATATAGAGAGATATATGTATGTACTGGGGATTGAACTCAGGGGCACTCGCCCACTGAGCCCCATCCCCAGCCCTATTTTGTATTTTATTTAGAGACAGGGTCTCACTGTTGCTTAGCATCTAGCTGTTGCTGAGGCTGGATTTGAACTGGCGATCCTCCTGCCTCAGCCTCCCAAGTCGCTGGGATGACAGGCGGGCACCACCGTGCCCAGCGCATGTTCAGTGAATATATTTATTGAGCGGGTCCTATGTGCTGGTCGTAATGTTGGACACGTGGATTGTAAAAATGAATGATGTGCCATCTGCTCTCAAGGAGTAGAGATTTTACAATGTGGAAGGGATTCATTCTCCTAAAATTCTTGGAGCGGCTAAGAAAGGGCATCGGGACTAGCCAAAGCATTGGCCTGAGTGGCCAGCTGGTTGGGATGGAAACCCAACTCATTGAAGGGGGTCTGTTCCCATTCTTTGGATGAACCGGTATAATTTTATTATTTACGTCTCTCTAGGAAGTTTTTCCCTTCTCCTTATAATGGCTGGACCTCAGTCTTCTTCACCCACGTAGGGCTGCGGTAGATGCCGTCAAGCGTCTCAGTTACCTGGACACTGTGACTGGTGCAGGGGAGCCTCAGATGCTAGAGGAATTTGGGGATCAAGGACCACAGAGGGTGACCCTTTGCTGGACTACGGTGGTGACAGAGGAGCAGCTGGACAGGGGCAGTCGCAGGAGCACCCAGAACAGCTTAGAAAGCAAGTGGCCTTCATGGGCAGGAGAAAGACCAGAGTCCCCGGAAGATCTCCCACCCCCCAAGTTACTGCAGGGGGTGCAAGCTGCAGCCCCGGCACTCACATGTGCTGCCTGCCTGGCGCTTCATTTGAATCAGACCACCTAACCCTCAGGTCCGCCCTGTCACGGTGACAGGTTTCCATCTTTGTTCTATAGTTGAGAGACCTGGAGCTCAGAGAGGTGACAGCATGTCTTTGAGGTCACACCGCTGGTAGGGATTCGAACCCTGAACTTGAATCCCGGGCCCTGGGCTCATCATCACTATGCCACACTGATCTCCATGCCAGGGTGCTACCTCTGGGCCCCAGGGGGAAGATGGCGAGGTGTGGAGACAAGGATCAGGGACAAGTCCTCTGAAGCCTCCTCCTGCCCCACCACCAAACGGGTCTGGATAGCTCTGAGCCTGGTGGTGTCCCGCACCTGCCAGCCCCAGCCCCCAAACTCTGGAATTCGTGGTCCTTGGGTTTTTCAAGGATGTTCTGCAAAAGATTGCAGTCAGCGATTGTGTAGATCGCTACCCAAAATGAGGGCAATTTGATACGTATTTTTTTGTTCCTATTTCCACTACTCGCTGCTGCCCAGGGGTTTGTGATTTTTAAGCAGGCGAGCTGGTGGAGGTCAGAGAGGGAGGTCACTGGATAAAAATGAGGTACCTGCCGCCCAGGGATGCAGCTGAGAGATCACACCTGGAGCAGCTTCATAGAAGGGCTCTTCCTGGGGAGTGGAAAGATGACAGAGTCACACAGGAAGGTCTTTCTCCCCAGTTCCTTAGGTCAGTTCTTTCCCTGGGTCCCCTCCCACGGGCACATCTCAGTAGAATCTTGGGACCTTCGAGCTACCAGCCCCTTTCCTCCTCAAAGTCCTCTCAGGCAACCTCTCCTAGACAGGGTGCGGATCTCCTCTCCATTCTCCCTCCCGATGATGGTAACATGAACTTCTCATATGAAGAAGTGATTGCAACCGGACGTAGTGGCCCATGCCTGTCATCCCAGTGGCTGAGGAGGCTGAGGCAGGAGGATCACAAGTTCAAAGCCAGCCTCAGCAAAAGTGAGGTCCTGAGTTACTCAGTGAGACCCTGTCTCTAAATAAAATACAAAATAGGGCTGGGGATGGGGCTCAGTGGTTGAATTCCCCTGAGTTCAATTCCCGGTACCCTTCCCCACCAAAAAAATGTGCCTGCAAAAGGAGAGGAAATGAAGGACGAGAGACATATTTCATGGTGTTCGTTCATAAAACCTATGTTATATTCTGGGTTAAGAGTGTTGGTGGGGGCTGGGGATGTGGCTCAAGCGGTAGCGCGCTCACCTTGCGTGCATGCAGCCTGGGTTCGAACCTCAGCACCACATACCAACAAAGATGTTGTGTCCACCGAAAACTAAAAAAATAAATATTAAAAATTTAAAAAAAGATCTGCTGAACTAGCAGATATATATATATATATATATATATATATATATATATATATATATATATATATAAATGAATGTTGGTGGGTTTTTGCAGCTTTGAAATGTCTGTTGTGTGTTAAAGCTCCATTCAGGCACCCCACACCTGTTTATGTCCCTGGTTCCAAGACAGTAAGATCGGGTGGTATTTATGTTCCGTGGACCAGAGGACTGTTCTCCCCGGACCATGTCAGGGTCCTTCCCAGTCATCTCCCTGCCTCCTGGGGAGCACTGTTCATCAGGACGCCTGATTCCTAGACTCCACTGTCCCAGAATTGCTTCCTTGTCCCCAGCACGTTTGCAGATCAGGACAGCGAGTTCCAAGAAAGCTCCAGGGACACTTTCTACAAGTTTGTGTTTCAGCAAAACACAGCGGCTTCGGGGGGCAGCTGTTCCTGAGAGCAGAGCACTCTGGGAGGAGGGCTGCTTTTCTTGGGATTTCTACGTTCATTTGGATTTCTGTGTTTTCCATCCCGTGACCCACGGCTGCTGTGAGAGATGGAGCCTCCTCTTAGCAAGAGGCAGGGCAGAACCAGAAATGGCTCCAGCCCCCTTCTTACAGGCAAGCTAAGGGACCAGAGAGGGACAGCACGTTGGGCAAGCCCACACAGCTGGTCCACAGGACTCCCTTGCTGCCGCTCTGCTCCCCTGGACTCAGACCTGAGGACGGCACCCAGGGGCACTTGGCTGTCTGCCAAGGAGGAAGTAGGCATGTGTCCAGTGCCCGGAAAATAAAAATCTCCCAGTTCTCATCCAACCCCAGACTTCTTCCTGGATCCATTCCCCCCCATAGTCCGCGAGGCTCCCCGCTCCATTATTATTTCCCTGTGTTACGGGGGCACCCACTGGTTCACCCAGAGAAGATGAAAAACCTAGCCAGCCACAGCACAGTTCCCGTGGCTGCAGACACGAGAGCTCGCAGTCTCTGGGAAGTTTAATTTGAAAGAAACATAATAAAAGTTTAACAATAGGCTCCTCAAACGCCGGCTGACTCCAGAGGAGAGGGAGAGAGAGTTGGGAGCAGGCTGTGCTCTGGGTCCCTCCGTGAAAGTTCTCAGGGGTTTGATCCTCTGCTCTCCCAAGCCTGGAGGAGAAGGATCCTCACCTGTCAAAGCTTAAGGGGACCCATTTTACAGGCAGAGAAACTGAGGGAAAGTCACCCATCCCCCAGCTCTACTGAGAAGATCAACGGAACTGTCCCTGGAAGAGCACACGGCAGTGGTGTCCCCCCCGCCCCACCTGGCTGCTCACTGGAGTCTCCTGGAGACCTTTATATAAACCAGAATATCTGGACCTCACCTCCAGCTCTTCTGATTTAATTGCTTTGGGGAGAGATCTGGGCATCGGGAAATTTTTCACCTGCCCCCCTGGTGATGATCCTAATGTACGCCATGACTGGGAACAGGGACAGGGAGGTGTGCATTGAATCTTTGCTCCATTGTTTTATAACTGTTTCCTCCCCAGCAAGTCACTTCATCCGAGACATGGAGCTAGTGGTAACACCATAGAGGGTCAAAGTGGGAATTAAATGAGATAATATACTTCACACACTTAAAGCAGTGCTTATCACAGTAAGCGATAATGCATGTTGATTTTATTTTATTATTATTGCCATTGCTCTCGTATCATCAATACACGCCATCAATTCAACAAGGCCTCAAGTTAGGACTTGGGAAGATAGGACCCCAAGTACACCCAAGGCTAAATCAGGGTTTAGAAGGCCTGATTCTCTTTTTTAATTATTCTGACAACAAACAAGCTGTGTGACCTTGGGCAAAGCCTTAACCTCTCTGAGTTTAGTGGTTTCCTCTGGCCAGATGGGTCTCACCGCCCCTGGCCATCCATTGTCCTGGGGAGTTGTGACATTCCAATAAGATAATGGATTTGAATGAGCTTTGAAAACAGGAATGCACCAGAGGAATTTGAGATATTACAATTATGGTGGCCATTTCAGGCCCCTCGTGTCCTGGCCGGCCCATCTGTTTTGGGAGCTCTCTGTTCTCTCTCTGCCTCCTTTGGCCGCCAGTCCTGCTCGGCCTGACATTTGGGCCGTTTCCAGGGAGGATTCTGTCCCTCTGCCATCTGCCCCTCAACTTAACTCTTTTCTGGCCCCTCTTCTGGTCTAGCAGGACCTGTGCTGGTGACAGCGAGAGGGTCTTAGAGACGCTGGACACTCACGGCTCATCTCGTCTGTTTCCGGCGGGGGGGGGGGTCTTGGATTTCCCACAAGAAAGTGTCTGGGAGACCTTCTAGAAAGATCTGCCAATGCAGCAGTGTGCAGGGAGACTCCACCTGGAGTCCAGCCTCCTGGACTCCCGGGTGGTGCTCCAGACCCACTGGGCCCCACACCTAGCTTCCAGGACGGGCTCTGGAAGGCGGCCCCTGGTCCTCAGTTTCCCTCTGAGGAGGAGTTTCTGCTACAGGAGAACTTGGGGGGATGGCTGCTGCCTTCTTGGAAGCCTGAGCTGTCTCCCGAGGAGAATTTAGTCCTTGGCTAAGCCACCGAGCATCCTGAGACTCAGTCTCCTCAGCTGTGCAATGGGACAGCTACCTTTCATTGGAAGCGAGGAGGTTGGTAACCACTCTGCGTCAGATGCCAATGCTGCTGCTGGGGATGGGAAAGAGGAGCCAGGGTCCCTCTGCCAGACCCTGTGGCTGGCTGGGGCCAGAGACCCAGGCCGGGGCATCTGGGCCTCCCCACGCTGTGTGGGCTGGGAGGAGCCGGGGAGGAGGCCGGGGCTGCCGGGGATTGGCAGCTGGCCTGCTGGCAGATGGTCTCCTAAGTGGGCCACCCCGGGGTCAGCTTTATGGATTTGCACATTAACCCTTGCCTCCCCAGAAGCCCCCGAGCCACCAGGACGTTTTGACCTGTGGAAGTTGCTGGGTCTCTGAGCTGCAGTCTCAAGCCTTAGGCGGCCCACAAAGATAAACCATCTCTTTGCAGCCAGACCCTGGACCCTCACAGCACAGAGTTGGACTGGCCTGGGGACAGGACACCCCTTTAATATGTGTCAGTTTTATAAAGTGTTGTAAATACTGATGGATGAAAACAAATTAGCCCTGCCTAGAATAACCACCATGAGTATTTGGGGATTTATGATTCTGGACTCAACACTCTTATTCTCTGTCTTTTCTCCCCCCTCCCACCCCATTTTCTCATCTCATTCACTCTCTGTGTCTTCACCAGTAGGAGATAAAAGTGGGCATATTGTTTGATTACAGAATTGGGGGGAAATTTATACAGTCCGAGTATCTTTCCACGGAAAGCATGCATCTCATTATTTCTAACGCCTGCATAGTGCTCATTATGAGCATGTACGAGAAGAAATTCACCCAGCTAGCATTTCTGGGTATCATCAGAAAATACAAAGGAGACAAATTCAGAGAGGCTCAGTGACTTCCCCAAAGTCACCCAGCTCAGAAACAATAGCCTGAACTTAAATTTTGGCCTTGGGACTTAAAGTGCAAGTCTGGTTGTCTTAGGGCAGACGGGAAGAGTTCAGAAGCCGGATTCCGCTCCACCCATGTGTGGACTCAGTCTCACAGCAAGGAACCAGAAGAGCCTAACTCTGTGGTTGTTTGGCTCAGCTCCGGATTGGAATGGCAGCCTCAGGATACTATTGACTGTGTGGCTTGGGGCAGCCTGACTCCCCTCTCTGAGCTCCGGCTTCATCATTGATGAAACAAAGCCACAGGGGCCCAACTTATCAGGCCATGGGGAAAATTAGATCAGCAACTGTCCAAGTGCTCAGCCCTGGGGTTAACCCCAACCCATCCCGGCTACAGTGTTTGGTGTTATCAGCTCCAAGAATATTGATAACCCTATTAATAATCGATCACCTGCTCAGATGTTCTAATCTAAAATCTTACCCAATGCTATCTAACCTCAGGCACGGTCCCTTGTCCCCAAGCTCCAGTTTACCCCTCCTGAAGGGCAGGTGCAGCCCTGGGTGACTGGGGCTGTCTGGGTCCCCGGGTCCCCTCCCCCACCGGCTCGGGGGCCTCTGACACTAATTGATCTGGAGCCCCCCCCCCCCTCGTGCAGCCGCTGCCTCGGGGCCCTTGTTCCGAGGGCATCTGCTGGGTGAGGGAGGAGGAGGCCAGGCCGACCGCCACCCGCCTGTCGGCCATCTGCTCCCCGTCCCCCTCCTGCCTCTCAGAGCCACCAAGAAAAATCTGTAATGAATCCGCGGCCCCTGCCCTGGGGCGGGGCGGGGCGGAGCTGCGCCCTCGGGCGGTGCAAGGGCCCGCGCATGCGCACGTGCTCCCCGCCCGCCCCACAGACGCTGTCATCTACAAAGCTTTGTGTGGCCTTGGCAGGCTCCGTCCTGTTGAAAGGGCTCAGGAGCGTGAGGCTACACGGAGAGACCCCCATTGTCCCACCGAATGGCCTCCCTGGCTGTCCCCACCCTACCCCCAGGGGACTGGACCCGAGGAGTAGGAGGGCGGCGACAGGGGACAGAGACCATTAAACCCCAGGGTCCAGGCAGGAAAGGGGTGGGATGATAGGGAGGCCCAGCCTCCAGGAGCCAGGACCCTCAGATCCCAGGCCTCCTGCCAAAAATGGGAAAGTCCCCACTTTCTGCAACCTTTTCTGAGCTCAGCTGCCTTCTGTGACTTTCTGTCCCTCAGCCCTCCGGGGCCTTCCCGTGTGCCTTGGTATCAAGAGCCAGACTCAGAACTCTGGGCCCCTGGCTTCTCATTTTTCTCTGCTCCTGGGTGGCTGTGTGATTTTGGACCAAGGACTTCATGTCTCTGAGCCATGGAATTCTGGGTAAAGTGGAGATGACTCTATTACCTGCCCGGGGCTGTCTAAATCTAAGAGGGTCGCTCATTCAAACAGCAAATGTTCACTGAGTACCTGCTATATACAGTAGTTAGAGGTATAAGTCAGCCTAGGACAGATGGGGGGGGGGTGCTGACCGTAGACCCAGATGCTAATAGAAAGAAACCGTGAATAGAGCCCAAATATCAACTGCCCCAAGCACCTTTTCTGGAGGCGTCCCTTCTACTCATGTGACTCAGAACATTTTTTCCCCTTTCTTTCTTAACCCTGGAGCTGATGTCTGTACTGCCAAAACCACAGACTCTAACATCCCATGAGCATTTGGAGGTCGGAACGTATTTTCTCAGTCTAAGAAGAAACGACTTCAAGCTCTGGGCCCAGCACAGAGTAGATACTCAAAAAAATCAAATCAAATCAAATCTGAATTGAAAGGCTCAGAAACCCTACATGTCTCAAGTGACCAGGGGCAAATAGTACCAGCTCTTGCCTGGGAGGCCCATGAGGGGCTTGTCCACTTCAGAAGTTGTTTTTGTTCTTTCCAGGTTTAAAAACCAAACAGCCTGAACCCCCCAGGTTGGTTAAAACTGAAAAATGTGATAACATCCCACCTTGATGGAGATTCGGGGGAACAGGCACACCCACACATTGCTGGTGGGGAGCTTAAACTGGTACGGTCTTTTGCGAGTATAAGATTTCAGGATTTATCAAGATTTTTTAAATAATATTTATTTATTTATTTATTTATTTATTTTTGCCAACCCTCTGACCAGCTCTGGATGTCAGTTCTAAAGGAAAAAGGCGATGATCTCCGGAGTGTTCATTGCCACTCTATTTGTTATCAAGGAAAAACTGTGAAGAGCTAGACATTCCTTATTGGGAGAGAATGGCTAAGTAAGTGTGGGCTAGGCCTGACCTTGAAATACAGCCCAACAGCAGAAAAGAATACAGTAGACTCATGTGTATTGACATAGATCTTTAAGAGCTGGGGGAGGAAAAAAATAAATCTGGAATATTATTTTACATAACCTGAATATCCAGGATCTCTGTATAGTATGCAATTCTATCCTGTATATAAATAAGTGATCTAAGAGGACGCACACCGCTGCTGTGGACAGGGTCACTTATGACGAATGGGGCACAAAAATTAGCTTTATCTCTGTGACTGACGTATTTAATGAGAAATATATTTTTTTAAACATTTTCATTTTCCCCTGTGTTGGTTATGTCCGTAAATGTTAATTTGAAGGCAAGCGAGTCGGTAAGGAACAACTTATAGAGCAAAGACCAAACAAGCAGATTCCTGGGAAGAAAGTTGGATTTCCATAATCAGGTTTTCCAACCTGGGTGCCACTAAAATTAGGGGCCAGTAGTTCTCTGTTGCTTACCCGTGAGATGTCATTAGCACTACTCTCCCTCTGTGTTGTGACAATCAAAAACACCTCCAGACCTTGCTGAATGCTCTCTGGGGAGTGAAGTCATTACTGGTCTGGGGATACTTGCCTGTCTGCCCCAGGAGGTGATCTAGTCGGGGAGATAAGAAATTGGGACCATTGACAATAGATGCCAATCAAAAGATGTTTGAAGGCTTTGGAAATTAAAACACACACACACACACACACACACACACAATCCTGTCTCCTGCCTTCCCCGAGGTGAGAAAGGGGCAGATTTGCGTGGCTGAAGGAGGACACCTGTGTTGGGGGTCATCAGTGCTGAGTCTTGATCTTATTCATCGAATACAGAGAGACCAGCCCCTCTTGTGCAGGACTCAGGGTCCACCGTGGACATCTCAGTGCACAGAGCATACCGGGGTTCCTAGCTGAGCTGCCCCCCCCTCGCACCAGGCAGGCCATACCACCCTTATAAGGCTCATCTGTAGAAGGGGTTGCTGAATGGTACCCACCTCAGATTGCATTTGGGGATCGATGAGGTCATGTCTGCATGCACGTAGCTCTTCTGCAGTATCTAGGTGTCAGCAAGTGGCAGCCACGATACCTTTGGTGGCAGTGTTTGTAAATTCTACACGAGCCCACATCCTGATACAACTTGTAGGATTTACCTAGGGACCATGGCAGCTCTTCCGCCTCCTTGGGACCCTGGCCTGGGAAGGTCAGGTGCCCGCCCCCAGGTGAACACACTCCGTTCATTCCTCTGGGAAGCAGGTGTTTTTTTTTTTTCTTGAGAGAGAGGTGCATCATGGTCCTGCCCACGGGGAGCTGGGGCCCTCCATAGAACCTGGCGCCTGAGCTGGCACTCACCTGGATGTCTTTTTGATCAAAGTTCCCATGACAGAGCTCCCCAGGGGACACCTCCTGCCTTGGCAACATTCCTCGGAGACAGAGCTTCCTGCAAACTCTTCTCTCCCAACCCATTCCCTGTGTCCATATGCAGTCTCTCCCACTTTGTGATTAATTGTAGGACAAATGGATGACCATCTCATTTTTCTTATTCTGCAATGTATCTGTCTCAAAATCCCCCAAGATGCTCTTTGTGGTGGAGATCTCCCCTTTACTGCAGGGCCCTGCAGCTTACCCATCGGTGGACTTCTTCCTTCAGCACTAGGGTGGCCCAGTCTTTGTTCTTTCATCCATGATCTCTGATATTTCTCTGCAAGGCTCCTTTGCTGTTATTATTATTATTATTATTATTATTATTATTATTATTACTTGCCTCTGATTTCAGCAATGCACCTGCCCAGCTCAGTGATTTCCTCTGTTGACATTTTCAATGTCCCCACCGACTCCCACTCCAGACGAACCCCAGCTACCTTCTAAACTTTCGGGAAGTCTCCAGAGGGCGGGGGAAATCTTACCTGGTTCTTTGCATCAGCCTGAGAGGTGATGTGATTTGCTCCCAGCATGCACTGGGACACAGGTGGAATTAACAGAAGGAAAGGTGAAAAGTGGTTCACCCCTCGAGTCTCCAGAGAGGCCTTCACGGTGGGGAAATGTCATTTTGTTTCCTTAACTGAGTAAGTGACATCTCCCAGAGTAGCAGGTCCCAGGATTGTACATGAGCAACACACACACAAAACGGAGCCAATTAGTTTGCTTCTTTTTCTGGACCAGTTCGATCCTGCAGTAAATGATACCAACAGTGACCCTGGTGACAAACCAGTAGCATCTCCAGTTCAGGGATGAGAAAAGCAGTTCCAGAGAACTTGAGTAATTAACCTCCTATAGCACAGCCAAAAGCCAGAACATAAACTAGTGTAAAATGGACCCAAATGTTCCAATTTCCAGATTTTTTTTATGTCCAGTGCTAAACGGTCTGCTCTCTGCTAACTAGTGGGTAAACAAACTTGTTATAAACAAGTTGATATAAACAAGTAAACTTGTTTAATAAGTGAGTTTCAATCACCAAAGCAACACAGGGTAATGGTTGAGAAGCAGCTCTGAAGGAGGCTAAAACATGGAATTCCCGTCATTTTATCTTTTTAAACCTATTTTTTAGAAGCAGAAAATATTGTGCTTTCTTATGCATCTGTCCAAAGATGTTTCGTATGTAAATCTAATACATTGTGCTGGGAAACTTGCTCTTTCCTCTTAACTTTATATCTTGAATTTTGAAAAATATATTGCTACATTAAGAAGTAGTAATATGTTTCTTTTCTTAATTTTTTTTAATGACTGCATTGTTTCCTGCTGTGTAGATGCATTATTATTTATTTAATCACTATCCTATTGATTCACAATCAGGTTGGTTTCAGGACTTTAGCTATTAACAAACAATACCACAGCAAGTATTTTAGCAAGTATTTTTGCCCACTTTGGGGGCATATCTATGCTGTAAATTCCTAGGAATGAAATTGTTAGAAATTCTTAGAGGAAGATATTATCCAATTGCCCTCCCCAAAGTTTGCCTGCCACCTTTCCCCTAGAGTACAAGAATTCTTTTCCCTGGCCATCTCTAGATATCAAGACCCTTCATCCACCTTGTTCTCAGAGTTAGAAAGCAGCATACTGGCCGGGTGTGGTAGTATATGCCAGTAATCCCAGAGCTCAGGAGGCTGAGGCAGGAGGATCACATGTTTGAGGCCAGCCTCAGCAATTTATCAAGGCCTCTAATCAACTTAGCAAAGACTCTGTCTCAAAATAAAAAAATAAAAAAGAGCTGGCGATGTGGCTTAGTGGTTTTAAGTACCCCTGGGTTCAATCTTCAGTACCTAGGAAAAAAGTAGCGTACTATCTGTTTTAATTTCCCTTTCTTTAATATGAGTGTGGGCACACAGCTTTGCGGGTTTGTTGGCACTTTGTGTGTTTGTTGGGCATTTTTCTGCAATTACCTCTTCATCCACTTCATAGAGTTCTTTTTTTTTAAGTGTAGAGAACTCTTTGTATGTTAAGGAAATGATTCCTCCTTATCTGTTATGTTGGTTGCTTCAATTTTTTTTGTTGTTGTTGTTTTGTTTTGCTCATTTGTTTCTACTGAGGACAGAGATTCAGAGCAGACAAAAGTAAACAAGCAAAAGCATCATGGGCAACCTTTAGAAAGGAAACAGGAAGTGGGATTCCATCTCCTTCCCCAACTCTGTCTCCGTCTCTCTCCACCAACATGACTGTGCTGTAACAGACGGAGAGCTATGAGTCAGAACAGGCATGAGGCTCTGATCTCCCCTCCTGCTAGACCTAGATTCGAAGAAGGACAGGTATTAGCGGAGAGAAACCCCATTGGCAAAGAGGACTGGGCTGTTTCCCAGATCCAAGCTGCACTTGGCAGCCTGGTCTCCAATCTCAAAATGCCACTCCAGGTTTTTAGAGACCAGACACAAGGTAGCGTATGGCCAACAGGAGCCCTGAGATTTTTAAATTTAGGAAGAAACAGGAAATGAGGAAGAGGGGAGAGGGAGGATCCTTGGGACTGTTCAGCTTCAGAGAATGGGGAAGGAATGGCCTCTTCTGCTTAGTGAGAGACCCTTCCATGCCGCTGAAACCGTGGGAATACATCACAGCAACACACATGATCCCATTAGAGAGAAACTCATGGGTGTGAACCCAAATCCTGTTCAAGAAATTTGTTGAGGAAATGAATAATTGGATTAACGCTTTGGTTGATGTTTATTGCAGCCTTGCTGCAACCATGAGAAAATAGAAGCAACCTTAGTGTCCAGCAGAAGGGGATTTGTAAATAATACAATCTGCCTAAAATATGTAATGCAATGGAGAAGTGAAAGTGAATGAGGCTGAACTGTAAGTGTGGACAGAAAAAAAGAGGACCAGGTGTTTCCTGAGTGAAAAATGACAGCCTCAGTAGAGTGTAGTATTTAGGACCATAAGATCATCTTTCACCTCCCCAACATATAATCAAACCATTGGCAAGCCTGTCTGTGATGAATACAGCCTGAGCCCCTCCTTCATCTCTGCTGTTGCTAGACTAGTCATAGCGGTTAGTGTCTCTCATCTAGACTTGCAGGGACACCTCCAAAACCACTGCTGTTTACAGTGTCATCTCCTCTCCAAGCCTGCGACGTGCAGGGGCCAGGGTGACCAATTTTCAACCAAACCAGTCCATGTCACTCCTCTGCTCAAAACCTGTACTGTCAGACCCCAGAGAAAACCACAAGCTCCCAGAAAGGCCTCCTTCCACCACCTCCCCTCCTCTTCTCCCCCTACTCAGCCCCTCCCAGGGCTCCCTTTGCTGATCCTCTTACTTGGCATCTTATCTGGGACTCCGAGTCTTCACACCGCACCATCCTGTGTCTCCCCAGATTCATGCACAGCCAGGTCCTCCTTATCCTCCAACCCAGGAAAACAGTCCCTTCCTCTCCAACACTTGTGACAGGTTACACGGTGATAGCCCTGCCAAGCTCCCATCCACCAGGAACCTCTGGTTGGGATATTATTTGGCACTGAAGATATAATTTAAGTTAAAATGAGATTGAACTGGAGCAGATGAGCTCTTCCACCTAATATGACCGATGTTTTTGAGGAGAGGAGACACAAGCACAGAGGGAAGACGGCCCTGTGAAGACAGAGGCAGAGGTTGAATGGTGGCTGCCACAAACCCAGGAAGTCAGAGCCACTGGAAGCTGCAAGACGCAAAGAAGGACCCTCTCCTGGAGGCTTTGGGGACAGCGTCATCCTAATGCCATTCAAGCAAGGACTCACTGTCCCACACGCACAGAGGCCAACAGCATGGCACTGGTTTTTGCAAAAAAAAAAAAAGCTTTGATGAAGGTTGACTGACAAAGAGACAGGGGACAGGCTCAGATCTGTCTCCCTGATTGGCCAACAGCAAAGAAACTTAGGTGGCTCTGGGGTAGGAGGAAATAGAAAGCTGATGGGTTGTGACCTGGAGCTTTGATGGAACAGTCCAGACCCCATACGGCGGTCCAGGGGGGAGTGGTGGAAACCTGGCAATGGGAGTTTCCCGTTAAATAATATAATCTGCCTAAAATATGAAGTGCAATGGAACTGGTGACCGCACTCCTCACTTCTAATCTAGACACCTTCAGTTTGGACTTCTGGCTGCCAGAACCGTGGGAAGATCCATGTCTATGGTTTTAAGCAACCCAGTTTGTGGTATTTGTTAGGGCACACCTCCATCCCCACCTCATCCTAATGTAGTGACCATCTTAGGCACTCCTGTCGATCAAAGGACACTCCCTAGAGATGAGCAGGATGTGACCTTTGACTTCAAGAGTTCAGGGTGCACTAATGTATTCTCTTTCCTTCTTTCATGCGAAAGAAAAAACAGACGGTTGCACTTCCCAAGAAAAACTAAGTTTTCTAATCAAGAATTATGAAAAGAAACATAACTTAGATGTTTCTCTTTCTGTTTGTCTGTCAGGAGACTCATGCCCAAATTTGTTTCAACACTAGCAACTCTGGGAAAGGATACATTTTATGGATCTCTGTGCTATTTAACCCTCCCTTCACTTTGGCTACTGTTATTTTTTTTCTTAGTTCAGATCTTGCATTCTTTCTTTGCATCTTTACCTTGGTTTCTACATTTTGAGGTAGTATCTTTTCTTTTTTCCTTGCTATGGAAGCGCTGGAGAAAGGCAAGATAGGGTAACGCAGATAGACTGAGTCTGAATCCCGGCTCTGCCTCTTCTTACTGGCTGTGTGACCTTAGTCAGGTCATTTCACATCTCTCTACCTCAGGCTTTCCATCTGTAAAATGAGAATAAGCTAGCACCTACCTCATAGGGTTGCTATGAAGATTGAGATGATATTTGTAAAAACTGTGGGATCTGTAAAATAGTAAGAGCTATTATGCTTGTTAAATAAATAGCCAAATTTCATATCCTCATGTTAAAAAAAAAATCCTTAAGATGGTGCCACACTATGTGTAGCTTAGACCACAAGCCCCGTGAGGTTGTTTTACTTTATTTTCCATACCCAGCTCCTGTGGCTGGCATATAGTAGCTGTTCAGTAAATATTGATTCAATGAATGAATCGAATGAGCAAAACCTAGTTCTTTCCCCATCAGGTGGTCAATTTATTTCCCCTTTTCTGGACTTTGCTCTCTGCCATATGGATCTGACCTAACACTGTGGCCCTCTGGGCCCAGGGCTCAGCATGTGCTCGGGGACTGGCCTCTGCTCTTCCTGAGGGGAGGAAGGCACAGTTGGAGGAGGGGGCGGGGACTTGGTGGTTGGTGGGCGTGGAAGCGGTGGTGGGCGGGGCTATGCAAATGAAGCCGGGAGAACTGGGCTCCTGGGGACTTGAAGATTTTTCAAGACCACAAAGGTCATGGAAGGGGGGGAGTGGAGTGAAGCTGTAGCGTCATTTGGGGAGGGGTCCATCTCAGCAGCAGAGGTCCTCCTGGGAACCCCCTGACACGCCTCAGTGAGTGTCTTCAAGCCTGGCCGATCCATCCCACCTCGCTGCCTGGTCCTAGCTCTGTTCTGTCCCCTCGGCAATCAGTCCGACCTGAGTTCAAATCCAGGCTCTGCCACTTTCAGGCCACACGACCTGATTGCATGACCCATCAGAACCCCTATTTTCTCAGAAGTAGAGAGATCCGGAGGCAGAGAGCAGGGTGTTTGCTCAGGTGTCTGAAGAGCAAGAACCGGAATGAATGGGTTTCATTGAAAATGCTGGGTGGTCAGTGGCATTGAAAAAAGAACCCCAGAGCCACTCCTCGAGAATAATGGAAAGAATTACTCTGCCTCATTTGCCTTGCTGCAGATTGGAAATTTCCTATCCTGGACTTATTTAAAGTGAGGCATACCTACTCTCATATATCTAGAGTGTAGTATTTAGGACCATAAGATCATCTTTCACCTCCCCAACAAGTACCCTAGGAGTTTTGAGGAGTCTACCGAAGATTCAGGGGAATCTTCAGAGTCTGCCACTCACCCGCAGTGGTGGCTGGTGTGTGTGTGTGTGTGTGTGTGTGTGTGTGTGTGTGTTACAAGGGGTTATCTGCAAGAGTCCAAAACTTACTCCTTGAAGTTCAAAGAAAAGGGTGTGATGTCCCAGGGAAATCTCTCACATCCATCTCTTCCAAAATGACAGGTGCGGTCCCCAATTTTCCATAACCTTCCAAATCTGCTCCCCACGGTTGACGGTCGGAATCCCCTGGCCCCCGTTCTTCAATCCCTGCAGAGGATCTGATCAGCCGAGGTGGTGTGTAAATCAATTTGACATAAATCAAATCCTAATTTAAATGCTCTAGGGGCCAGCTACTTAAATATTTAATGGAGGCCTTTATAAAAAAAAAAAAAAAAGAAGAAGAAGCTGAGCACAAAAGTCCTTTGTGGAACATGATGATCAGCTCCTAATTAAAGACGCACTGACCATCCCCGGGGGGAATGACCGGAGCTCGGAAGGGGAAGGCTGGCTGTCCACCTGAGCTTTCCCACTCATTTTCTCCAGTCAATATGGGTGAAAGGGGAAATCTAAGCAAGTCCCTGAAGTTTCCTGGAGTTTGAAACCTCCCCCTGCCCCCAGCCATCCCCCACCCACTTACCTCTGCGGAATTTGTGTGCATTTTTGGTTCAGGTCTGGAACTTCCAATAACAGAGGCTTCTGGCCTCCCCTGTCAGCAGACACCTCCCATCCTGATCCCTCTCGCAGCTCACACATTTACTAACCTTTCTGCCCCATCCTTCCTAAGAGCACCTTTATCAGCTCATGAACACCTGCCTCAGTCTCCCTGGGGTCAAACGGCTTCACCAAGACATGAACCCCACCCCCACCCAGACACCCCTTTTCTGCCTTCCTGGAGGAGTAGGGATTCCTCTGCAGTGATCTATCATTTCAGAGCTCAAAGAGGGTGATTGAAGGCAGAATAAGACACCAACAGGCTTGCAGAATGGCAGGGAGACCAGGGGCCTGAGAAAACCTGCCATCTAATGGGTTGAATCTTTCAGGAGGACCAGGATGCTTTGAGAAGCTGGAAAGCCCTGGACAGTTTTCCCAGAAAAATCATGCAAGTGTAATAGCATCATGCTGCTGCTTGAGCACAGTGCCTTTGTATGAGTTAGGGAAGGGAACCCCCTTTCTCTGACGGATACCACTTGGTAGGTGGAGTAGGGCTAGATTCCAGCCTTCACATATCCCCTCAACTGAGCATCTGTGTAAGTCAGCTGGTACTGTGACAAAATATCCTAATAAACTTAAAAAGAAGAAAGGTTTGTTTTGACTCATGGTTGCAGAGGTTTCAGTCCATAGGCACTTGGCCCTGTTGTTTTGGGCCTATAGTGAGGCACAGCATCATGGCTGGGAGCACACAGCAGAAGCCTCTTTACTCCACTAGGCTCCACCTGCTAAAGGTTCTAGCACATTCCATGGGCTGGAGATCAAGCCTTTGACACATGTGGCTTCAGAAATCACTATTCAGAGGTGATGCAACTAGGGTGGAAGAAAAAAACTGTTGTATAGCCAGGTGTGGTGGTGCACGCCTATAATCCCAGCGGCTTGGGAGGCTGAGGCAGGAGGATCGCGAGTCCAAAGGGAGCCTCAGCAAACGTGAAGCACTAAGCAACTCAGTGAGACCCTGTCTGTAAATAAAATACAAAATAGGGCTGGGGATGTGGCTCAGTGGTCGAGTGCCCCTGGGTTCAATCCCCTATACTCTCCCCCACCTGAAAACTGTTATCTAAGTAGCTAAATTAAGTCCTCATAGAAGATGCTTATCCCGAAATGTTGCTAAACCCAAGATGCAACCTACAGCAGTATCCTGGTGCAGGTCACACTGTGCAGAGCTGAGGGTCCTGACCCTGTATGGACCCCCCCCCCCCAGGATTCCCCTCCCTGATTTAGTGCACATTAATTCACTGATGAAACCTTGAAGCCCAGAGTGGGGAAGTGACATTCTCAAGGTCACACAGGAACTCCTTTTACCTGGGATGGGGGTCTCGATTCCCCCACTCCCCTAGAGACGCCCGCTCCTTCTCACCTACCTCCCGATGACATCGCCTTGGATTATGCTCCGCTACTCAGAGGTGATGCCACCAGGGTGGTAGATAAAAATCGGTTGTCTAAATATCTAAATTAAATCCTTGTAGAAGATGCTGACACTGAAGTGTTGGGAAACCCCGTGGCCTCAGGCAGCGAAGAGCTGTCGGCCTTATCAGTACCGTCTGGGTTGAGTGATCCATTTCCCACCGTGCAAGGAATGAAATCATGAAAAGGATAAGGAGTCAGGAGCTGGTGGCATTGAAAAGGTGTCGCTCCGAGGGGGCAGGCTGTCCTGAAGAGGATCATTCAGGTGTGTTCAAGACAGCCCCGATGAGAGAGCTCAAATGAATCGCCCGAAATAGATGAAATTTCTCCTGGTGGTAATTGCAAATGGAGCTGCTGAAAGATTTTATTTAGAGAGCACAGGAAGGAAGGATCTGGGGAGATAAAAAGGGTTTTATTTTGAAGCCAAGAATAAGGAAAGGCTTAAAAAAAAAAAAAAGGAGAAGGTGGTCTCTTGGTCTCTTTTTCAAAGAGAAAATGTCCCTATTGGATGGATGGAAGAAGGAGATGCAGACTGGCCCCTAGAGGGCGCTGTAGGGGCAGCAGGAAAGAGTCACAGCCCGGAGGGGCGGGTTGTCAGGTGACCTTGGCTTTGTGATTCCTCTTTCTGGAAGTTAGCGTCTTCATCGGCAAAATGATAATAAGAAAACTGTGTCTACGTGCAACAATAAGGACGGATCTTAAGTGTCAACAAGGAGGGTGGGTCTGACGTGTTGAATCAAAGATAAGCCCCCAGAGAACACCTGCTGTCTCAAGGCAAGGACAAAACTTCTCCAGAGGTCAGAAAAGTCACAAGAGAAGATGCGAGAATCACTAGAGGGGGCATGGAGTAGGTGGCACTTTGGGGCACTGGTCAAACTCTGTTTTCTAACCTGGTGGTGGACAGTTAGTGAATTCTATCTTGATACTTGGGGTGTTCTTCTGTCAGATGTCAAAGTTTATTAAAGTGTTTATTAAAGATGCCAAAAAGGAAAACTAACCCTGCTCTCAGAGTGCTCCATCAGGGGAACCGTCCACCTTGGAGGAAGTGTGACCCACGGGCAAATGATCACCTCTAACTCAAGGCAGAAAGTAGGACACTTAGGAAAGAAGGACAGAGAGACCATCAGGGGAAATCCAGGTGGCTTGCAGCTAGGAGACAGTCAGCACTCATCAAGGAGAGTTCAGAGAAGGAGGACCACAGGGCACCCTGAGGTGGCTGAGCAGGTAAGACCCTGGACAGGGCAGAACATCCCAAGGACACAGACGTGTGTGTGTGTGTGTGTGTGTTCATGTGCACACTTTCATGTGAGCTGATGTGCATGCACAACTGTCCCAAGTGAATTTTAAGAGCATTCCAACTCAGCTGAGATTTCTAGCTTTTATATCATCCCACTGGGGACCCCAGGCCTAGACAGAAGCTAATAGAAAGAGATGTGTTCACGACTCAATCAAGAGAGAAGAACACTTGTTTTCATTCTTTGATAGGGAAGTCACCACTCAGCCCTCTGATGAAGATTTCAGATTTATTGTTTCCCTAAAGGAACCCTTTATCAAAATCCACTCTGTGCTGGGCACTGGTCATGATGCTAGAGACCCAGCTACAGCTCTGGTCATCCTCCCAGGAGGCCAAACTTCTAGGTGTTGGTTTAGGCAAAGAGAAGATCGCCACAGGCCTCTCCTCACAAGAAAATAGTCTGTAAGCAGCAATAGACATGTAAGGCAGATATCAAGCAGAACTTCCTGACAGTAACATTAATCTACCCAATACACATGAAGAAAGCTGTTCTGTACATAGATTTCACATACATGGAGTTGAATTGCTAGGCATAGTCTACTGAAATTGACAGAGGAATGCTGAGATTTATAAAACATTATTACATACATCTCGAACGGAGGCCCGGAGAACCTGTACCAATTAAAATGTTTTCAGCAACAAGTCCCAGAAAGCACAATGGAAAATGGCTTAAGAATAAGAAAATGCATTCTCTCACTTAACAGAAGTCTCATGGGATGGTTAGTTAATTCAGCAACTTAACAGGAGCTCAGGTTTACCTCTGCCACTCTCAGGTGTTAACAATATATTCCCTCACTACTGCAAAAAGGCTGCAGTATCTCTGACCATTGCATGCAGATACAATGAGGCAGAATATTCTTTTATGTGTATGTTCCTTTTCTCTCTCTCTCTCTCTCTCTCTTTTTTTTTTTTTTTTTTTTTGGAAAAAAAAGAAAAACCTTCCTTTAAAGTCTTCCAGAATTTTATCATATGGTCCTACCTCAGCCTGACACTGGAGAGGAGAGATTTTCTGTGATTGGCTTTTGATCAATCAATATTCATTCTCTGGGGCTGAGAACAGGCATTCTGTCTTCCCCCAACCTAAATGCCTGGACAGAAGCAGGATTCTGGTCAGCAATTCCTTGTTCCCCTTGCAAAGGTCAGTGTTTGCTGCGTGGATAGTGGTGTATCTGTCTCAGTGGCAGACTAGAGATCACAGTCCAATCCCTGGGCCACAGTGGAGAGCAGCCTGAGTCACTTTGCACAGGAGTCAGGTCTGGGGACAGCTTAGCACTTGGGCACTGAGGCTATCTCTGTCTCTTACTCCTCCTGGACCAGTCTTCCTCTGGATGGAAGAAACCGAGGGAGCCAAGATCCCCAAAGACCCAGCAAGCGAGTCCTCTGGAGAGTTTGTAGATCTCAGCCACATGACCAATGGCTGCTTGAGGTCTTGGGGGAGCAGACCTGGGGCAGTCCTGAGCTGCATCCCTAGAGTAGCCAACAGGCTCTGAGCTCCAGTGTAATCGACCCACAGGTTCTTGAAACCTTCCAAGATCTCCCCATTACTCCCAGAAAACTCCAAATCCTCGTGTTGCTCTCTAAGGTCCTGAAAGATCTGGCTCCCTGGGTCCTCTGACCAACTAACTCATCCCATTTTTTCCTCTCTTCCCTTTGCTTCTGTCTCAGCGGACTCTTAATCTTTCTTCATTGTCTCAGACCCAACACATAATAGGTGCTAGATAAAATATTTGTTGAATGGGTGAATATTGTTTCTCAAATACCCAGCTTGTTCTTCCTGCACCTTTTAGTCAACTCCTCCTGCATCTTCCCTAACGCTACCTTGTCCTCTTGAAAATGATGTCCAGGGGGGCTGCTTCTTTTCTGCCTTGTCCTCAGCTTCATTCCCCACACTCAACTCCTGGCCCATCACGGGAACACACCCATGGTCCATGAAACCCAGAGAAGAAGGTGGTATTCCCAGCATCCTCCAGCATGTTGGAGACCCACGAGTCCAGGACTGAATTCTGGCGTTCCACTTCCCAGTTGTTTCTCCAGAGACCGGCTCCCTCCTCATCCAAGGTCATGGCTAGCTCGTGCATGGTCCATCTCTATGGACTTACCAGAGATACCCTCTCTGGGTTGTTGACTTCTGGCTGAGGCAGCTCACGGCAGGGAACATGGAATGGTGGGGGGCATGTGTGTGTGTGTAGGGGGGTGCTGCAGCCCCTACTGAGCCCTCCAGGCTGGGAGACTTTGTGTAGACGCCTTGCTCTTCATAAGCCCCTCTGTATGTATTCTGCTCCAAACCCCTCCTGGTAGGTCCTGGCTGCCTCCTCCCCTAACAGAATGCTTGTCAGCTTTGATCTTTTAATCCAGGATTCACCAAAGCAGGATTGACGTGCATTTAAACTAAACCTCTCTGGGGCTGAGACCTGCTCTTGTTTAAACCCAGGGACAGACAAGCCTAGCCAGGTCCCTAAGCTTGATCTTGGGGCCTGACGATCTATTCTAATCTCTCCACATCCAAACCAGGCTGATGTTGGGGAGAGTATCATGTGCGCCTTTAAGGGATGTCTTAGGGATTTTTCTGGGTCCCACCAGCTATGCATGGGGGACAGCAGGCTGTAATCACTAAGGACATGCCACATCCTGGGCTGGGTGCTGGACCAACAGGGGATATGAGAGAGCATGGTCCTGTCCTGCTCAGAGCCTGCATTCTGTGTGTGGAGGCACCTGAGTCAAAAATTGGAGTGCTTTGGTGGGGTCTGGGAGAGTGTTCTGGCCTCCAGTGCAGACACACATACTCTGGGGTATGTGTGAGTGACTGTGCATGTGTGTGTTTGTGCTTGTGGGTTTGTGTGCCTGTGCTTGTTGGGGCAGAGAGAAAACCACAATTCTGGGAGAAAGGACAGTCCCAGTGAGTCCTCAATCCAATGTAAAGTATAGCAGGGGGGCGGTGCCGGGGCAGAGAAGCAGCATCTTCGAAGACCAGGAAGGAAGAGGGACATGACTGCCTTTCCGGGTGGCTGGAGCATTTAGGGCAAAGGGGTGAGTGGAGGGGGACGGGGCTGGACAGGCAGGCAGAGTTCAGATCGCAGAAGTATGCCCGTCCAGGTCCTCCTAAACACAGAGGCCATGACAGGGTTGTGAGTACAGTCACACATCCATTAATGACAGGGGATGAGTTCTCAGAAATGTGTCATTAGGTTGTTGGTCATTACGTGAACACAGAGTGCATTTGCGGGCACCTCGATAGCGGAGGTCCAGCATGTGACATGGTCTCTTAGTTGCAGAGTGAACAGGAGACACCCAGTGGCTCTGCCAATATAACCTGGCCTTCTGTTTTATAGTCAACTTTATATATATATATATATATATATATATATATATATATATATATATATATATATATATATATATATATGGGATACTCTCAAAAACAGCAATTAAAAGAGTGGTAGATACATAAACCAATAACACAGTCACTTATCATCATCATCATTATCTCATGGACAAAATTATATTTGCTGTGCTTTGGTGGAACATAGTGGGCTTACATGGGCCTCACCCAGAAAGCATGAGTGATGGTTACACTTCCACATTAGGATGGAAATGACATTTCTGTCCCCTGTGTAATTCCGTGGGGCTACCATTATGTATGTGGTTCATGGTTGATGGAAATGTCGCTGCCTGGTTCATGACTCTATTGGGATTTCTCTGGAGAAACTGATGGAGAGAGAAATGGGGAGGGAGGCCAAGGGACCATCGGGCCTCCAGGCAAGATCAGAACTTGAACAAAGGGGGAAGGGGAGGCAGATTGGTTGGAGCATCCTAGCCTCCTAGGCAGGGTGAAGAAGGCTCAGCCAGGCTCTTGGGAAGCCCTCAGCCATCAGGGGAATTCTGTGTGTCCCTACCTTAGTGAATTGGCCACCGGCCACTCTCTGGAAGAAACCCATTGGACATGTGACCTTCCACAAAGTCAGGCCTCAGCACTGGAGGCCCGGGTCACTTGTAATCCTTGTGGCTGAAGATCTGGGAGATACATTCTCATGCCCACCACATCTGGGTGTGATTTTATTCTGGGAAGCAGGGGAAGCCACAGAAGATTTTTAAGCAGTTTATGTCAGGAGGAAACACATCACTCTGGTGGCTGAGGAGGAGATGGATAGGAAAAGATCCATAACAAAATCAAGAAACAAAATTGTGGGTTGGTATGAAAGACCCAGAGGATGAGGGCTATGTCTCTAAGGGTCATCTATATCTTAGTGTGTGATACAGTGGTCTCATGTGATCACCACAATAACCCTGTGAATTTGACCCTAGGCAGGGACATTGGGGAGCCCCTGACTCATCCACACCAAGGCAGGTGCCAACCTGCACTAACTTGGCTAATCTCACTCTCCTGCCTGTAATGGTTCTAGGAATGGGTGATGTCTGCTTGGGTGGCCTTGGGAAAGATTTCTCTTTCTCAAGGAGTTATATTTCAATGGTTCCTTTCCTTCTCTGGGCATTCTGGTGCCACATGTGGGACTGTCTCCCATCTTGGAATCATGAGAGATGCCAAACCGAGAGGCAAACCCGCCCATCAAGGATGGGAGAGCAAGAAGGTGGAAGGAGCCTGGGCCCTGAATGACAAGGTGGAGCCTGGGAATAAACCCACACTGGCACCCCTGACCCCAGGGCTTCTTGGACTTGAGATCAGATATTTCCTTATGTTTTGCACCATTCAAGTCAGTAGTTTCTGTTTCTAGAGGCTTACAAACTGTCGTCTTCATTTTATTGATAAAAATAAGTGGAATCTTAAAGTCCCCAGATTGGTACATGGCAGAGTATTGATACGATCCCAGGTCTTTCTACTAAATATCTTCCTGCTCCCGGTGACAATTTCCCTTTTTGATGTCAACACCAGTCACCTGATGATGGGAAAGCTAGAAATTGTCATGCATGGGGCAATCAGAGTCAGAGCTACAGGTATTCATGGTGCCTTTCCAGTGGATTCTGCCCAGTGTAAATTATGATGAAGGACATAATGGCCTAAATATCATCGTGCTTTTTGAAGAGTTGATGGCATAACAGAGGTGAAATGAACACAATCAGAAACCATGATAACAGGTCCCATCATGAGGGGCACTTATCATACATTAGAACGGAGTATTCGCCACATCTTATCACAGCAGATTTCTCATGACAAACATTAGAGCTCTTGTATCACTGTCATTGTCTCTGGGTTATAGATGTGGAGACACAGAGGATATTAACTCACCGCCAAATGACAGAGCTGGTATAAATGGAATTTAGGGCCATCTGGGTCTGACCCCAGAGCCTGTGCTTTTACCACTCTGCTCTTCGGTGTCCTCAGTAGAGATTCACTAATGCAAAATGACAAGAAGTTCAGTGGTATACGTACAGGATAATAATAGAAAAGGTCCTTAGATGCATATGAGCAGGTTGCTTCCAATCCTTACTGGTGCTCAAATTGAGCACAAATTGGCATCACCTGGAGGGTTCGTGAAGGCACAGATGGCTGGCACCGTCCCCAGAGTTGCTAGCAGACCTGAGGGGTGGGGTGTTAGGATTTGCATTTCTAACAAGTTATCAGGTGATGTTGCAAACCTGGGGAATCACATTCTGAGAGTCCTGTCCCAGAATAACTCTGTGAAGGAGGAGCCTATGTCCCCACGTAGCAGACGTGGAAATGAGCTGTGAGTAGACCCGCACAGTGGAGAAGTTGCCTACCCAGAGTTTGAACCCGTTCAGCCTGACTCCAAAGACCAGGCTCTGTCCGTTGCAATGTGTGGTCCCCAGAAACAGATGCTCCTCACACAGCAGGAGACAAGACCAAGGGCTGGATGCTCAGGGAAGGCTGGTGGAGGAATCAGAGACCTTGCAGGAAAATGCACTTGAATCAGTCATCCTAGGCCAGAGACGTGACCAGAGGAACATGGCGCTTGCGGAGTTCATAGCTACATGGATCCCTTTGCCTTGGGTCCCTATGTACAGCAAGGGATGGTAATGAGGTCACAGTCTACGTTGCTCCATTCAGGAGAGGCCTGGCAGGATGTGTTTCTTAGAATAGGAAGATTTGGGGGATCTCAGAGACAGGAAGGGTTTGATTAAAGAGAATGTTTTAGTCAGATTTTATTTTTTATTTTTTTGGTCACTGTGACCAAAAGGTCTGAGAAAAGCAATTCAAAACATGGCAACCAGGAAACAGAGAGAGAGCTCCATTCTCCAGGGACAAAATATAAACCCCAAAGGCACACCCCCAGTGACCCACCTCCTCCAGCTACCCGCCTATAGTTACCACCCAGTTAATCCACATCAGTGGATCAGTTCACCGATTAAGTCATACCTTTCATCATCTGATCATTGCACCTCTGAACATTCTTGCACTGTCTCACAGATGAGCCGGGGAGGGGGGGGACACCTTACCTCCAAACCATTACACAGCCCACCTCTGGAAAAGGTCAACACAGATGGGAAAACACCAAGATGGAAAGCAACTTACAGCATCTTTTCCCATGAGGAGGGAGGGACAGTCTGACAGTCAGAAATGAGGGACGAGGCTTGAACATTCTCCCACCAGAACCTGCTCCCTTATTCCCATTCCAATTTTCTTAATCAAAGCAAAGGACAAGGATGATGATTTCTCCTTTGTCACCGAGTGAAAAATGATATTATTCTAAGAGTGATTGAAGGCACCAGGAATGGGAAGCCTCAGGGAGAGAGTGAATGAAGACACAAGCATTGTGCGCAAACGTTTCGGGAATTGGGTGCAGAGGAGGGGTGTATTCTGGGTGGATGTCAAGGCCAGAAGTTAGGCCACGAGGTGAAAGTGCCAAACCAAGAAAGAATATGCAGGTGATTTTCTTATCTCCTATTCAATAAATTCACAGGACAACCAGCTATAAGGACCCCACTGTGTGCCAGGTGTGGTCACAGGTGACCAAAAAGATTTTTGTCTTCATGACTGGTCTACACCCATATTGTTACAACTCAGACTTAGTTTTTGAAATATTTTTTTAAAAATTTTAAAGTTGTTGATGGACTTTTATTTTATTTATTTATATGTGGTGCCGGGAATCGAACCCAGTGCCTCACACATTCTAGGCAAGCACCCTACCACTGAGCCACCACCCCACCTCCAGTGTTGAAGTATTTTAAGAGTTTTCTTCATGAAAGAAAATATGAATTGTTACCACCTAACCCTTCTCTCACACCCTTGATTCTTCCTGCTGTGATAACATACACTTTGGTTGTTAATGACACACGCCAAATATGTCAACATCACATCACTCACAGCCCTTTGTCCCCCAGGGAGTGGGAGTTTTGGATTAAATGCAGACATGACATAGTCAGGGGCACCGTAAGCAGAAGGCACCAGGTATAGGTGGCAGGTGCTCATTCTGATGCAGGAGAATATGCTTCTTGGTGAGGATGACCTACCAGCTAATGGCTTGTCCCTCAGGGACACATGCAGCTGTCCCAAGGTCTGAAAGAAAAAAAAATCCATCAACCATGCTCTAGCTGGGGAGCATTTCAGATTTCTAATAGGGTCATTAGCTGGGTAACAGATGAAACGGAACAGCGACAGGAGGGCAGAGTCAGCTGAAACACGAGAGGAAAACACACAGTGGTTTTGCACATTCTTCGAGAACACATGTTTCCCTCCAAATTCCCTCTACGGCTCTGCATCGCGAAATGTCACAAACCAAGGGATTTGAAGACAGTCACTCAAAGAACCAGGGGTAGGCCACGAGATGAGAGCAACCTTGCTCAAGGGACGATGATAGATTTCTGGAAGGTAGAGAGCTAATCCTGCAGAGCTGCTGATGGTATCACAGGGCACTTCTAAATGCTGTCTCTGTGATTCTGTGAGCCTGGGAGATCAGGCAGAATGATTGGTGAGGAAACCAGGGGCCGTGCTCCAAACAGAAAGTTTAGTTCTGGCTTAGGAATGGATTCCACTGTTGACTTGCATTAGTTTAGCCTTGCTTTGGGTTCACACACACACACACAAATAATGATCCGTGTCCATTGTAGAAAGTACAGAAAGAAAATCAACATCACCCCAAACCCCGTAATTTGAAGACAAAACTCTTGACATCGTTATTTATGGGTATCCTGGTGATCTTTCTTCTATGCATAGCTTTACATCGCTTTTACAAAATTAAAATCGTATTTTCACAGCTTTCTACTTGTTTTCTCACCGGGCCGTATAGGAGGCTTCCGCGATGTTTTCCATAACTATAAATATTTTTTCATGAATTCTATTTTAATGTCTTTTAATGAATGCATTAGGCTTAAACATCAAGAATTAGTGAATAGTTGACCTTTTTTAACCTATAAACATGATTTCATATGGTTCACCTCTATTGTAATCGATTTCTCCAGATTTATATGCATTGACATTTAAACTGGTTCCAAATGTCCTCAATTATAAAAAGTTTGAAGTGAACATCTTTGTGTTCAAAGAAATTGCATGCTCCATGATTATTTCCTTGTGGTCATCCTTTATGCACTAGTTATTGTGTATATTATGTGTAGATACCTGGTCACTCCTAAGCACACATTTTTATTTTACAGTTTCCGTGGGTCAGGTTTTCTGGGTGCTCTGCATGAGGGTCTCTCATAAGGCTGAACTGAAGATGGAGGCCTGCTGAGGTCTCATGTGAAGACTCAACTGGGGGAGGCTTGGCTTCCCGGTTCCTTCAGGTGGTTGTTGGCGGGATTCAGTTCCTTGCATATGGTAGGATGCTGGGACTTGGTGGTTTCTTGCTAACCCAACAATTCCTTTCCACAGGACTTGGCTTTTCCATAGGACAGCTCCCAGGTGGAAGTTGTCTTCATTATTGAGATGGAAATTACCACTTCCCCACCTGACCCAAGATGTGACAGTCTCTTCTCTTTGCTGTGTTCTATGGCTAGAAGCAAGCCCCAGGTCTTGCCCATACTCAAAGGGAGGGAATGACACAATGGTGACCTCCAAGAGGTGGGGATCATTAGGGACCATGTTAGAGTCTGTTTACCACATTGTAGAAGTGGAAATACCAGGGGAAGTGATGTGAACCCTCTGCAGGGCTTCGATTTACCCATGAATCAACATCTGGATTAGGGGTCAGTGTTTGTATTTCTATTAGCAGTAAATGAGAGATCCTAACTGTTTGCCATCTGATCAATGCCAACCCATCCCCCTGCCCCTCCCCCTCCTCCTTCTTCTTGTCTTTTTAACATGAGTAGGAAAAGATAGTGTCCTGTTTTCGTTTGCATTTCTTGAGAACCAATGTTCTTTATTTATTAAGTGGCCACTGTATTACCTCTTTGGTAAATCGCCCATTCATGCCCTTTGCCCATTTTTTTTTTGGAAGAAAAAAAACATTATTAATCTGTTTTAATAGAATAAGAGCATTAGTCATCATTTATCTCTGTTTTATTTATTATGTTTTATTCATTTTAAAATTTCAGCAATAAATTTTGCAAAAATGATCAAATCCAAAAATTTCTTCTTTTTAATCTTTTTAAATATTCAAATTCAACAATTTCTTCTTCTGCCTTTATTTTTCCTGATCAGATAGATTCTCAAATTCACTTTTTTTTTTTTTTTTTTTGTACCAGGGATTGAACACAGGGCTCTTAACCACTGAGCCACATTCCCAGCCCTTTTGTTTTTTATATATTGTATTTAGAGACACAGTCTCACTGCGTTGCTCAGGGCCTCGCCAAGTTTCTGAGGCTGACTCTGAACTCATGATCCTCCTGCCTCAGCCTCCCAAGCCACTGGGATTATAAGCGTGTGCCACCGTGTCTGGCTCTCCTGTGGTTTCACTGTTTATGTTGAACACTTGAGGCCCTGGTTCTTCTTTTCCTCACCTCTCTCACCTGAGGGATGATGTGATAATATGGAAATTATATATATTCCTGACTGGGAGCAGGGGCTCACCTCCCAAGACAGGATATTGACACTCTCTGGTTGGTATGGAGGGGAAGGAGGAGGTGAGCCTGTTATTTCAGGTTCCTACATTGATGAGAACTTCTGAGGGACTCGTGGAGGAAAAGCAGCCTGTGAGTGTGTCTTGTCAGAACATCCCCAGTGTTTAGCATTAACGAGGTGCTGGGTGTTGATTTGACTCATCTTCACGGGCAGACATGTTTCTCATGCAGCAACATTTCAAATAGATCTGCCGTGGGTGTTTGTGTTGGGGAAAATGATCCCAGTGTGTTTTTCTCATTGGACTTATTAGGTTAGATCTCATTGGCTTGGCACATTTAACTCTAAAACCTTCTGCTTTTCGTTTGCTGATTTTTAAAGTTTTTACTAGTGCATTATAGCTATGCATACTCCTGCATTTCATTTCGACATGATCATACACGTGGGATATAAAAAATAGTAATTTATAGATCTACTTAAAGGTGCGATTCACTGTGACATATTCATATCTGTACATAGCATAATTTGGTAAATTAATATTTTATTGATGATTTTTGGCTTTTGTATTCAAAGTGAGGTTGACAGATTATTTCATGGTATTAGGGTTGTGCTCATCTTAAATACTGTGAGAAACTTTCTCCTTCGTCTTAATCTCGGAATAATGCATAAGCTACGCTATTGTTGGTGTTTAGGAGTTTGAAAGTTCTAGATGATCCAAACTCTTTAAATAGCAAAAACATACAGTAATTGTTCAAATTCTTTGGTATAGTATTCTTGTCAGTTTTCCTGCTTCTTGTGTTAATAAGGTGACTTATATTTTGCCAACAAATTGACCAGTTTGTAGAGTTTTAAAATTTATCAGCTAAAAGTTATAATAGTTTTATAATATTAAAACCTAACTTTGGTTCTGTAATTATATTCTTAGCTAGATAGATTCAATTGTTCTCTTCATGTTTGCATACTACTTATTTTATTGTTGATTTGGGAGGAAGGGTATTAGGGATTGAACTCAGGGGCACTCGACCACTGAGCCACACCCTATTTTGTATTGTATTTAGAGACAGGGTCTCACTGAGTTGCTTAGTGCCTCACTTTTGCTGAGGCTGGCTTTGAACTTAAGATCCTCCTGCCTCAGCCTCCTGAGTCACTGGGATTATAGGTGTGTGCCACTGCACCCAGCATTATTGTTGATTTTTAAAAGACACAGTTTTTATATTTATGTATCGATCCTATTAGCTTTTCATTTTCTAAATTCATCAGTGTCTTATTTCTTTTCTTTTTTTTAAAGAGAGAGAGAGAGAGAGAGAGAGAAAGAGAGAATTTTTAATATTTATTTTTTTAGTTATCGGCGGACACAACATCTTTGTTTGTATGTGGTGCTGAGGATCGAACCCGGGGCCGCACGCATGCCAGGCGAGCGTGCTACCGCTTGAGCCACATCCCCAGCCCAGTGTCTTATTTCTAATACTTTTTTTTGAATTATGAAAATGTACAAACACTCACAATTAAGAAAAATAGTATAATGTGCCCTTATACAACCTCACCTTATGGCAATTATCAGGATTTTGCCACAATTATTCCCTCTTTATATTTGCTAAAGTAGTTTTAAGAAAAAACCCAGAAACCCATCATTTTTCACATTTCAGAATGCATCTTTAAAGAAATACTGTCCTTATCACCTCTATGTTTTGTGGTCCTTCCTCCATCTAATCAGTTTGATTCTTCATTCCTTCTTACATAATAAGAAAGTCGTTTAAGACTATGAGCCAGGCAACAGGGGCCCACACCTGTAATCCCAGAGGCTCAGGAGGCAGAGGCAGGAGGATTGCAAGTTCAAAGTCAGCCTCAGCAACTTAGCAAGACTCTGTCTCAAAATAAAACATAATAAGGGCTGGGGGTGTAGCTCAGTGGTTAAGTACCCCTGGGTTCAATCCCAGGGACTGAACAAAAATAATTTTAAAAAAGACTATGAATTTGCTTCTGAGGACAGAATTAACAGTTCAGATATTAACAGGTTTGATATGTAACATAACATTCTCTTTGTCCATGCATTCACAGTTGGCTACCGTGCAAGTTTCAAGCAGCCGACTAGTAACTGTATTAAATAAACAGAGTTGTTCATAGATGGCCCTCTGGTTTTCTTGTTTAACTCTTTTAGAAGCAATTCTAATATTACTGCAAGAGTGTCTGTCTGATTCACAGGTTGGGCTGCCTGGGCTGTGGGATCTGAGACAGAGATTAGTATGCAGGGGACTTACAAGCAAGTGACCTCAGGCGTCAGTGTCATTTGTGGAAGGGAGGACAGGAAATGTGGCTGGTGGGTGGGACAGTTAGCGGGGGGGGGGGGGGGGGGGGGGGGGGAGCGGGGGGGGGGGGGGAGTCTCAGTGGTGGCTGCAGCTCACCCACAGAGAGTGCTGGGGCCCTCCACAGCTGTCTGCAGTCAGGACAAGGAGACAGGCATTAATTCCCACAGAGACTGAATGCAAGCAGACTCAGGAAGGGACGTGGCTTTGCACTCAGAGTTGGGACAGTCCCTGAAGGGGCTGAAGGCAGAGCTCATTCCTGCCTGGTAGAAGGACCCCAGTGGCTGGGAGCATTCACCCTCTCCTTCTTGAAGGTGAACCAGGTGGGGTTTCCCAGCTTCCACCGCAGTTGGAGGATTTCAATGTTTGTGAATTTTTTTTTAAATAAATACCTACTGATATTCAAGAATCATCTTTACTCTTCATAACACTAAAGATCTAATGCAGACATTACTCAGACTTGCTGATTTTTATTCACTTTGTGGAATAATATAAAAGATATTCTAATAGAATTATGATTTGACTGTTTCTTGATGTATTTTTATTTTTTTAAAGCTTCAGCACAACCCCCTTTGCAACTGTGCCATTCAACACATAAGTATCTACAGCGCTGGGTATTTGTTGGGGCTTGGATCTCCTGACAACTCCAAGTCCCTCTCAATATCGCTTCTTCCTGCCCTTTAGTTTGTCTGCTGTATCTTCAGCCACAGTCTGATTTTTCAACCATTTCATATCATTTCAACGTGTGTCCTTCATATATATATATATATATGAATACACATGTTCATATATATATATATGTTTTTTAAATATGTATATATAAACACATAGTAGATTTGGAATTTTATTTTTGACCCACAAGCGAGAACATTGGTATTTTAGTAATGGAATTTAACCCCTTTATAATTACTGTTGTAACCAATATACCATCTTATTTTATGAGGGTCCATTTTCATGCTTCATTAATATTAATTTCATGTTCTGTCTTTTGCTTACAAAATAATTTTTTATTGGATTCATCTCTTCCTTTCCGACAGTGCATTTTTCAATTTTTTTTCAGAATGGAGACGTTAAAAGAATTTTTCAGTGCAACTTTTTTTCTCTCCAATTGAAATATTAAACTCGATACATAGGCAATTCTTGGATCACAATTTTTCCCCTCCAAACTGCAGTCTGTATTGTAGCAGAGAAATTTGGAGCTTGCTGGGTTGCAGGCTTGACAGTCTCTCTCTCTCCCTTTCTTTGCTTGTAGAATTGCTTCTTTGTCATTGAAATTGAAAAAATTTCACCAATATATTTAGACAGGTATTTGTCTCTTCTTGTTATAATATTTTTTTTTTCCTGGAACTTGCTAGATCTGTGTGATTTGCAGATAGAATCATTTAGCTCAGCAAAGTTTTTTTTTTTTTTTTTTCATTTGTTCTTGGGACTTTGCCTTTCCTTCTAAATCTACAATTTTGGACATAGTGAGTCCCTGTCTGTGCAGTTTCTGTCTCTGTCCTTTCCCTCCAATCTTTGAGTTGGTCTTTCCACACTGCCCAGCATTTTTATCTGTTTGTTCAGGATTTCAGAGCGGGGTCCATGTTGACTTTGGAAGCCTATCTGAGTTTGAAGGGAATTGAGTTCATCTTTGATTGGATGTTCCAGGGCAGACAAAGGAAAAAAGAAAGACGTCTTCCATGTACCCTAATCTTCCTTTTCCTTTTCAACAATTCAGCTGCTTGGGGCGATAAGAGAGGCGACCGGAGCCCAAGCCATCTTTGGCAAGGAGGGTTGCCTGTGTGAACCAGTTTCTTCTCCTCTTTGGTGGGAAGCCAGAAATGGCCTCTGTCTTTGGTCAGCGAGATCCCAGCAGTTTCCCCACTTTGTACATGTTCCAAATCCTCCATGAATCAGGGCTGCAGGCTCCGCTTGGAGGGACTATTTTGCTTTTCAAAGATTCACATGGATCCAAAATTGTCCCTTGATGGCTTTGTAGCCCACCCTGGCTGCCAGCCAGGTATCTGCAAGGTTCAGCCTGGGGTCTCCTGCATTGGCACCCAGGACCCATTGTCCTGGGCATATGGCAGCCCCAGCTGAGCTCTAGCTTTCTTCCATGCCCTGCACCCTGAGAGAATTCCTCAGTGTCTCTCTGGCTTCCAGCAGAAAAAGAGAAACTTGAGGTCGAGGAAAACAACAACACAGTTTGCCCTCTCCAGGTCTATCCCGTTGGTCATCTCAGCAGCAGTTTGGGGACCAGACATGAAGGGAGACATGACCACATTGGGGACCTCCGGATTGCCACCTTGATTTGGGGGTAGTTCCCAAAGGGGAGAGTTGATCCAGAATTAAAGTCGATTAAAAGGGGGAAAGAAGCAAGTGAGTGCACAAAAGTCAAGGAACAGAGGGGAGAAGAAAGAAGACCCAGGACAGAAAAGAGAACGGTCTGTGACGCCCGGGTGACTTATGACATCACCCCCCCCCCGCCCCCCGGCTCCAGCCAACCGTATTGGGGGTTCCAAGGAGGGTCCCACACCCTCCCGTGATGCTTAAGGGCAGTGTTCAAGATGAGCTCCTTGTCACTCCTCTTGGTGTCAACCTCCCACTCTTCTGGTGAAGGGGACAGCCAAAAGGTGTTTTGTCTCATTCCTGAAAGGTCCTTGGAAATGGAGCCACTTGGTGGGGGGGAGGGGTGTCTCAAAGGCAAAACCGAGGTCGGCGCCCCCTGCTGGTGAAAGTGGGAAGTAACCGCGTTTCTTGTCCTCAGTCCTTGCTGGGTTGTGGGGTCTTGGTCAAAGGGTGACGGAGGAGAGGGGACAGGGGACAGAGCAGTCGGGGAGAAAGGGGAAGGGGACAGAGAGCAGGAAATCAGAAAGTGTCTCCATCCCATTACCATCTGGGTGAAAAATTACCCCAGGTCCACCAGAGAAAATAGATGGGTGTGAATCAAGATGTCATTGCCAAGGGCGGTGTTATCACACGGAATTTCTTTATGGGTCAATATGGATGATTTATTTATACAGGGACCTTGCAGATGTCTGTTAGGCCTCCCAGACTATGAACACCACGGGGACAGCTGATTTATCTATGACCTGCCTTGGCATCCAGGAAAACCCCCTAAAACACATTTTCCAAAAAAGAAGGGGATAGAAAGTGTGGTAATGTCTCCGGGCTGCTTCTAAGCACTCAAGGCATGCCTTGGGCCAGATCCAGAACCTGGGTCCTCATTCCAGCTCCATCAAATGCCAGCGACGCGAACATGGAAAATAGAATCACCTGGTTGAATCTGTTTCTCAGTTGTAAAATGAGGATACAATATTTGCTACTGGGACATCAGGTCAATGAGCTATGAATGTGGCTAAAATACCATAGGAATAACTCCTGTGGAAGGAGCGAATAACACTATTGTATCTATTCATTCAACAGATACTTACTGTAAATATTTATTGAGCAACTACTGTGTGCCATGCACCTTCTCAGGGGCTGGAGACTCAGCAGGCATCCCAGCTGCCTTCCTTGTGCATCCACACCCACTTCCTTGGGCTTACGGTAAAGGAACTCAGAGTTAGGTAGGATGGGTCACACACAACAAGCCTCATCCCAGCCCTTCCTTTCTAGAACATTCTCACAGTTGAGTCAGATCCACTCTCTGCTGTGCCTGGTGGACACCTTGCCTGCTATTTTTGGAACCCACAGGAGAGATCACTCAACAGGATGGACCATGCGGTGAGCAGCGTCCACACCCAGCACAGCGCCAAGCAGGCACGGTGTCCGTCGCAGTCTGTGTAAACGGCGTGTCCTGGAACACACCCAAGGTGTGTCTTCTGGTGGCCTGGGGAAGCCCTGAGCCATGGGAGTAGGGCTCACATCACTTTCTTCTGTTTTGCTGGTTTTCATTTGCTGGGTTGTCCACTATTTCAAATGTTGGATTTCTCTTTTTTTGCATTTTTCCCTATTATTGTTTCCCTAGGGAGTTTCCTAGGTCACTTATTACAATGTGCACTGTGACCAGCTGCTTCTGTTTTATGTAGGACTCCCCAGCTTTAGCATCGATGATTCCGCTTCCCAGGAGTCCCCTCAGCCCTGGTCAGACCAGGACCACTGGACAATATGCTATGCCCAATGACGTGGCAGATAAGTAAGCCATGAAATCAAAGTAGCCATGTACATGTTCAGTGCCGAGTTCGAGAAGGTTGTGATGGAAAATGTGACTTGGCCCTAATGCTCACATAGGACATTCGCCTCCAAGAGCTGAGCTCAAGATCCGCATTTTCAGATGTGGCTAAAAAGCAAGAAAGCCCCCGCCCCAGACTAGAGAGGGGGTAGCAGGCGGGGCACGGGCACTAGGTCTGCACACCGTGACCTGCATGTGTCCTCATCATTTCCATTCTCTGACCTATTGGATTGCCAGCTGTCACATGCAGAGGACTGTATATAGAACAGAAATGTCCCTCGTGATCTCTCCAGAGTGGAGAGGACTGGGTGGAGGTCGCGTCCCTACGGGGTTAAGGCACACATGTGAAGACAGGAAGGAAAGGACACCTGTCCCTAAGTCATCAAGACCAACAAGGACAATGACAATAGGATCAATGGCGGGGACAGCCGCTGCCTTTGTTGATTGCTTATTGTGATCCAAGCATCCTATTAAGAGCCTCATGTCTGTTTGCTCACTTGATCCTCATCACAATTCAGCAAGAGGAATCTGTATCGCTCGATCCCTCCAACAAGGACACAGAGTCACCAAGGAACGGACCCCCCCCCCCCCCAATCCAAGACCTCTAGCTGGTTATTGCGATCCTTGGACTGGAATCCATTCTACCTAGGCCTGATTGGGTCATCAGGTTCTGGTCACAAATCTTAATTGCTGTGACTCAGAGCGTCTTAATTTCTGCATGGCTCTGTTTCTCCATTTGTAAAGTGAGGCAATGAATGTGAAGGATTTTAATTATACCCATATGCCCTGGTTTTGGGGATAACATATACTATCAAATGCTCTTTCAATTTCAAGAGTAAAACAGTGAGCCACCCAGGTTCAGAGGTCAGCCCTGTGACGTGGAGCCCAGGGGTACCTCTAAGTTGCACTCTTTGTTGACAAGCAGAGTGAGGACCTGGGGGGCGGGGTGTTCCTAGGTGGAGACCTCCAACCTACAAAGGTCTTTCTTTGGCCTTCGTAGGATTGCTTGGGTGTTTGCAGAGGGGTTCGGTAGGGACAGAAGGAACCCAGCCAATGCCTCATTTGATTTTTTTAAAAATTTTTATTTGTTCTAATTAGTTCTATATGATAGTTTAAAGTCATCTACTGTTTGTTGAGAGGCCTGTCAGTAGAACAGGAGCAGAGACAGAGGTGGTCAGATGCCGTGGATGGGGTCGGAGGGCAAGGAGACCCCAGCATCTGCTCAGAACCAGCTGAGCTCGGTCTGCTCAGCTTGGCTTAGACTGACTGAGGGGCCTGCTCCAAGGCAGGGGGAGGTGCAGTCATCCCCGCAGGCCCCTCCAAATCTAGGAATCTTAGATGTCACCTGACAACATCAGTCATGGAACCCCAGACTTCAGGAGCTAAGGATGACCTTGGAAATGACCTAGTGAATGTCTTCATTAGCCAGATGCCACGAGCCTTAGTAAGACTCCAGGATTTGTCTAAGATAGGAACGGACCACCTGACAGAGGCCGGGCCAAGAATGAGAACGCGAGTCTCCCGACTCCCAGACCAGTGACCAACTGGCCCTAAAGTAGCTTGAGTCCCGGGTGGGAGAAGCAGGAGGGGCAGTGGGTGAGTGAGGTGTATGGTGAGGAGCAGGCCTGGAAGGAAGATGACCAGAAGGTAGAGAAGAAGAAAATGGAGAGAGGAAAGGGGGAGAGACGGGGTGGGGCGCAGAGACGGCGGTTAAGAGAGAAACAAGATTTGCAATAAATATGAGGATGCTACAGAAATTACTTTGTGAATGGCATTTAATTGGTTTATTAGTGTAATTCAGTTGCAGTTTGATTTGATTCAAACCTCTGATGTGTGTGATCCACCGCCCACCAAGGACACTGCCATCTCTCCACACAGCCACCAATGGCAGATCAGAGAGGAGGGGGCCAGAGGGGATGGGTGGAGGGGAGGACAAGGGAACGAGAAGAAGACGCTCACGAGAGACAGAGGACCCAGGGGACCCAGGAGCTGTGTACAGGTGCACAGAGTCATGTCCTGAGCGTCTCCCTTGGGGACCCAGTGGCTGGACATTCCCTGGATCCCTGGCACGAGGGTGGTCTCAACAGTCTTCCACCTCCCAAGCTCTGTCCCAGACCCCTGAAAAGGGAGACCTTCTCTGTCTCTGCCATGATACCCCCCCCACCCAGATGACAGGGACGGGCACCTTGGGACACTCGGAGGGTGGGATGGGGAGGCCAGATGGTGCATCTCAGGGTAGCCGAGGTCTGGGGAGTTTCTTTGAGGCAGCTAGGCAGAGGTGAGTCTAGGGAGGAGAACGGGGACCAGGCAAAGTCACAAGAGCAAGCAGACGTAAAAGTTCCAAAGCCACTTGCGCTGCCCCTCGGAGCTCCCACTGCTGGCTGCGACGTGGTGTGTGCTGTGGTATGGACCCAGGCTGGCACCCAAACAGACCCCCCTGGCTGGCTTGGCCAAGCCATTCACGTTTCTGAACCTCAATTTCTGCACAGTGTTGATTGAGGGAGTCTCCACGACACAGGATTTCTGTGAGAAACCAGAGAGACCGTGCTGTGCCTCAGTTTCTTCATCTGTAAAATGGGGATGAAACCACTCCCTGCACCATTGGATTGTTCCTGAGGATGAAATCAATATGGAGGAAATGTCGAGAAGAGGGCATGGTCCACAGTGTCATCCGGTAGATGTCAGCTTTCATTATCAGCATCTTGGCTGAGCTCAGCTATCTGGAGGAGAGGACAGAGGACCACTGGAAACCCAGTCACACGAAGATGGTGCTGAGCCAGGATTTGAACCCAGACCCGCCTGCAAGCTCAGGACGTCCCAAGCATCCAGAAACCCCATTCAGGAATCCTCCCACATTATCACACTTTCCAAAGATGAAGATATCGCCCCAAACTCTCTCCCCACTGCAGGCACCAGGGGTTTGCTCCTTCTGACTTAAGATTCAGCCAAATCTTCTTCTCAGAGGGCCAGGGGCAGGATGGGCTGAGACCCAGCCTGGAACCCGCAGAACCTTGCCACTGTCCCCTCCCTGGGTCACCCAGCTTCTCTGTCTGTGGTTCCCGGAGCCAAGGCCACATGCTGGTGGTAAGGCAGGATTGGTCTCTAATGCTGATTCCAGGGACCCATAATTTTCATCAGCACCGCGTGACGTGCCATGGAATTGAAAGGTGCACGCGGCTAATGAGCTCTAATTCTGAAGAGCTCCTGCTTGATTGGGACTAGTTATTTTTATAAAGAAAATAATTAACAATCCTGGCAACTCACCGACGGGGAAAGGGCGCCAGGCTTGGGCACCGTCAATTACACCAGGGATGATTTTCAGGGCCCCCTTTTCCTTTCTCCACCTGCCCCGGGGCAGGGTGGAGGGCAGCAGAGCGCCCGTGGGGCCCTCGTCAAAGGCCTTGGGCTCCTGAGCGGGAGGAGGAAAGAGCCAGAGCGGCTTCTCAGGCAGCGAGAGGAGATGTGTTGGTCGCCATTGGCTCTGTGGGTCACCCAGGGAACCTAGATGCTGAAAGAGACCCTGGCACACAGTCTGGTGGTGTAGGTATGAATGCCAGTGTCTGACCTTGAACAAGTGACTTTGTGTCTGGGAGACCCCAGAAGGATTGTCATTTCCATTAAATGAGACAAGTGTAAGGTATCCAGAGCTTCATGCACATCTCACGAGTGATTTCCATAAAGGAGTTGGAGTTGGGCTCACTGATGCAGGTAAGGCCCAGAGAGAGGAGGAAAATGGACCAACCACACACAGCCGTTTGGCAGTAAATCCAGGACTGGGTTCGGATCTCTTTGGGGGCCTGCGTGTTAGTATTTGGGGTTTGTATGTTTGTTTTTAATTCCACGGTGGCAGCTGAGCTCCCCAGCTCTCTTGAAATATCCAGAACTGTGATGACGTGGTATTTCCTTAGCTTGGATTATCGGGACACCATTAATCTCCAGGTTTCTCGTGGTGTTCAAGAGCATGAGAACAACCAGACCTGGGCTCGAATCCCACCACTGGCTCTCATTTGTTCCTTGGTCTTGGATGTGTGAATGAACTTCTCCCAGCCGTAGTTTTCTTTTGCTTTTTAATTTTTTCCCCGCAAAATGAGGTTTTGATGGAGATAGCAATTGCCTAGAGAGGTCGTGAAGGACCGACGTGTTCGTAATAGGGATTCTGACCAAATACCAGACGTCTGGGTGCATCTGGAGCGGCCTGAAGAAGCCAGTCTTTCATGGAGCTTAACTTTGAGGGCACATAGACAGAGATGCAGGCAAAGTCACCAGGTGGGAGAAGGTGAGACAAGGACGACCATGAATCAGGGAAAGCTGGGGGAGGGGTGGGGAAGCTGGGGGAGGGGTGGGAAAACGGGCATCGGGAGGGGATCCCCGGTGATGCTTCCCACCTGGTGTTGAGAAGGACCTCACAGCTGCAGGGACATGGGAGCAAAGATTCAAAGGCAGTGTGCAAGCAATCCAGGGGACATCTGGGAGAAAATCATCCCAAGAGCAGAAGCTTAGAGGCAGGCACCCACTTGGCCCTTAGGGAGGGAGCAAACTGAGAGAAGAGGAGAGAGATCAGTGGAATTAGAAGATGGCAGGGTCCATGGGTGCAGGGCCTTTTTTCTTTTTTCTTTTTTTTTTTGCTATTATAAGACTTTGATTTCTACTTGGAGATGGGCAGCCCAGGTCTGGGAAGAGGAGTGACGTGACCTGACTTCCGTTTGTGGGGTGCAGAGCAGATTGAAGGGGATCCTCAAGATTGGAATGAGATGACGCATTGGGGCCCTTCATACGGAGCCGGATATGTTTTCAGGGATCAGCGCGCAGTTTGCTAGAGCTGCAGATGAGATTCTCCAGAGAAACACCTTGATACGTGTGTACGTGTGTGTGTACATGTGTGCATGTGTGTAAATCTTACAGGAAATTGGCTCACACAACCACAGGGGTTGAGAAGTGACACAGTGGCCATCTGCCCACTCGAGAAGCAGTAGCAATGACCTCATCTAAGAAGCCACAGGCCCCAGGACCAAGGAGACCCCAGTACAAGGCCAGAGGCCCTCGAAACCCAGAGGGCTGTAGGTGCCAGTCCCAGCATCCAAAGGACAAAGGACATGGAGCCCGGCCTCCAGCAGCAACAGCAGGACAGATGTGCCCACAGCAGGAGGGAGAGACAGGGACAGAGCTGCCTCTGCCTTCTGCCACTTCCCTGGCCATCTGGGCGCCCCACGGGTGGGGTGGTGCCCGGGCACTGCTGGCCTCCGAGCAGAGTGCTCCAGCCTTTCCCAACCCCAGTCCCAGACTCCTGCACCAGCAAACGTTCATCAGGCACATGAACCCCTCCCGACGACCCAATGGGTGTTAATGAGTCTTCCTCTTGAGGTGGCGCTTGTGTCTCCTGGAGATCTTGCCGTTCGGTGGATGCCTACCTGGGGTAGGACTTTAGGCAGAGTGACGGCCCTGTAAGGGATGTGTCTTCTCATGGGTGAGCTCCAAGCACACATTGTTTTCTGTCCTGGCTTGCAGGTTGGTGCCTGCTATGGTTTGGTGAGAATAAGACGGACATCCGTCATTGTTCACCGTATACATTGTGGAACATCTCGGTTGGCATATAATAGATGAGGACAAACGTTTGTAGAATGAATAGTTAGCTGGACCTCAAACTACATTATCTGGAACTGTCTGATACAGTAGCCACTGGACACCTGCAGCCTACTTTTTTTGGGGGATATTGGGAGTTGAATTCTGGGGGCACTCGACCACTGAGCCCCATCCCCAGCCCTATTTTGTATTTTATTTATAGACAGGGTCTCACTGAGTTGCTTAACACCTCACTGTTGCTGAGGCTGGCTTTGAACTCAGGATCCTCCTGCCTCAGCCTCTCAAGCCACTGGGATTACAAGCAGACACCACAGCACCCGGCACCATCTACTTTCAAATTAACCTAAATAACATGAAATTTTATTATTAAACATTATTTATTTAAGACTAAATCCAATGTAAAAATGAAAAGTCAAATTCCTCAGTCACCCTACCACATTTGGGGGCCACACGTGGCTGCACAAATTTAGAGACTCAAACGTCTCTATCATCAGGACTTGCTGATCCAGCACGGTGGTTCTCAACTGGGAGCAGATTTTATTCCCAGGGGCATTTGACAGTGTTTGGAGGTGATTTGGGTTGTCACAGCGGGGGATTGCTACAGGTGTTTAGTGGATAAAGGTTGGGGATGCTGTTAGATCCCTTCCCCACACCCCCCAAAAAATAGTGCCCAGGTTGAGAGACCCTGATCTAAATGGTGGGTCTCCAGGAGGACTCTTTGTAAATGCACGAGATTGTGATCCTAATTTATGGGTGACAGGTCTCAAATCCACGATGCTCAACAGAGAACTTTGTTAGCCCCCCAGCTCTCAGAGATGGTGAGGGGCAGAACCACTCCCACTTTACAGGGAAGAGAGAGAGAGACAGAAATTTTAAAAAAAGGCAAGCCCCTTCGACAGTACATGCAGTACATGTGTCAGAGGGAGCGGAAATGGAGCTCCAGTGTGCGAGTTACAGGGAAGCTGCTTTTCCTTCCGCTAAGGAAGAGTTCTCTAACCTCAGAGTTTTCTGAAAGTGCAGGAGTGATTTTCCTCCTGTTGAAGGTATTTCAATGGAGATGACGTCCCAAAGTACTTCACGGAGTCTTAGCCTGGATGGACCATAAAACAAAGGTTCTGTGGCCAAAAACTTTTGAGAAGGGCTGGCTCAGGTGTTTTCTTATTGAGACTTTGCAATGCACTGAATCTGTTAAAGGCTCCAATAGGTGCAGTCGGCTACTGTCTCTGGGTCCCATTTGGGTGTTGTCCCATCCCAACTCCACGAGAGAAGACTCATGCAACAGTTAATTATGGTGAGGCCAGGATTTGAGGGGAGCACGTGTTGGAAAGCACTGCCTGGCAGCAGAGTCTGGCACAGAACGGGATATCCCACAGTCCCTCTGTGCCCCAGTCTGTCTGCACTTCTGTCTACCTGGGTGACCACGGGCAAGTCCTGGTGTTGGGAGACAGGCCCTCGGGGTGTCTGGATTGGGACTCGGTGACTCCCTAAGGCCACCCAGCTAGTGCATACCAGCGCATATTTATCGCTTTCCTCTTCGTCTGGCTCGGCATCTCATCTTGATGCTCTTGAAATCTTTCTTCTCGAGAGTCTGAATTGCCCGCGCATCGTGCGATGCGCTCCGTTCATCTGCCTAATGCCTCACTCCCAAGGAGAATTACATCACCTGCCTTGTTTAGAATAATCACCATGGCAACCGCGGCTGCCTCCCTGTGGATGTAGAGGGCGCCTAGGTAGCCATGGGTAGGTCGCTGGATTTCCTGAGAGAGGGGGTGGGGACAGGGCAGTGGGTTTCAGCTGACGAGGATCACCGGCTTTCCTATGTGTCTGTCCAGTGATACTTGGGTAGATGTGTCAGTGAGCAGCTCAGGTTTCAGAGCCACCTGGGGAGAGGTGCATGGGAATCCTCCCTCTCCCTCCCCTCACCTCTCTTTCCCCCCTCCCATCTCAGCTCAGCTTGATTCTAACCAAGAACCAGCTCAGGAGAGCCAACTGACAGTGGGGAGAGGACATAGGGTGGAATAAGCTAATAATAATAAAGGTTCATAGCTAGTAAATAAACCAGAGTTTGGGGTTTGGGATGGTGCTTTCCAAAGTTTTCAACCCAATGTTACGGTTTGGATGAAGTGTCATCCCCCAAAAGGTCACTGTGAGACCATGCAAGAAGGCTCAGAGGAGGAATGATTGCGTTGTGAGAGTCTTGACCCAATCAGTGGATTAAACCCCTGATAGGGATTAAGTGAGTGGTCACTGAAGAGGTGGGTGTGGCTGCAGGAGGCGGGGATTGGGGCGTGGCTTTGGGGTCTATATTTGTACCTGGCCCTTGGAGACCTCTCTCTGCTTCCGGATCACCATGGCGGGAGTCCTGTCCTCTGCCACACCATGATGTTTGGCCTCACCTCGAGCCTGAGAAATGGAGCCCGCCTTCTCTGGACTGAGAACCTCTGAAACCGTGAGCCTCCAAGAAGCTCTTCCTCCTCTGTAGCTGTTCTGGTGAGACCCTTTAGTCACAGCAGCAAAAAAGCTGACTTAAACACCCATATTGTTTGCCTGAGAGATTTCAGTGCCCTGCAGGTCCCCAGTGAAATATCGTGGGGTCCCAGGGAGAGAAAGCGGTCGCCCTTTCCACTCCCTCTCTCCCCTGATTGTTGGAGCCACCTCCGTTGGGAGCTGCTGTGTGTTTTTACACCTCGACCCTGGCTGATCTTCCCCTCCTAACAGAGGAGCAGGTGTTGGGCTGAGAGCCCGGGGCAGTAGCTGGGGTTTCACACCCTCCTTTGTCTGGGCCGTATCTGTTCTAAAGGCTGTGTTCCATCTATGAAAGGGACACACGTTCTCCACCTTGAATTGTGATAAGAGGTGTCCTTTTTAATTAAATCTATGGAGTTAAAACGTCAGTCTGTTCAAGAATAACGAGAAGCCAGTCACAGGAAAGACACGTGCAAACCCTCAAGAATCGTCAGGGTCCTGCGAGAGCGGCTGAGGCTGAGGGACCGGGGTTAGTGGGAGACACGGCCAAGGGCAAAGCACACCTAGGTTAAGCGCCAGCTCTGTCACAAACTCACCACACTCTCTTGAGCAGGCTTTTCAACTCTGAGTCTCTGTTGTGTATCGAAGCAGGGTAGGGGTTACTGAATTCCATACGTTGCACCGTTGATGTGAAATAATCCTAGGAATCTCCGAGTAGGGGCTCAACAGGTAGCAGCCCTCACTGTGACTACATAAAAATTTTGTACAGGTGTTGCCTCGAATGGGTCCCAGGCTTGGGTCAAATGACCTTGCTTGTGCTCAAACTTCCCTCAGTCATATTTGGGCGCTCACCAGACATGGTAACAAGCCTTTGATATGCGTCATATCATGACTGGATGACGTGGAGGATATTAGTATCCCACGGTGCAGATGAGGCACAGGGAGATCGAGCAACTTACCAATTTTCACAACTTGGAAGCGGAAGAGACGGGTCTCAAATGTTGGCAGCCTGATTTCAGTGCAGACTTGTACTCATTCTCAGATATTAGAAGCTCCTGTGTGTTGTCAGCTCACAGAAAAGTCCTGTTATCGATAATGATGATGACTGTGTTAGTTAAGAGTCCTTTGGTTAAAAGGGACATTAGCCACACAAGGCAGCTGCAGTAATAAAGAGATTATGTTGGTACTCATATGGGAAAACTCATAGGGCTTCAGGTCCAGCTGGATCCAGGAGCTTAAGCAATCTCATCCCTCTATTCATTTCTTAGCACTCTTCTCCATGGTGACAGTTCCATTCTTAGGTGACCTTACCTCCTCAGGTAAAAAGAAGGCTGCCAGATCTCCATAATCTTTATCTTTTCCTGTAATCTCTCTCCAAGGAAAGATTTTTCTCAATGGTTTCAATAAAAGTTGCAGGTTTGGGTCTTACTGGTCCTGATTGGACTGGTTTGGATAGGTGTCCATCTGTGAACCCGTCATCATCCAGTGATGCTTTAATAACTAGACCATGGGCTCGTCCCTGCAGCCTGGGTGAAGCCACTTCTGCCTGAGTCACATAGACTGAGAGTAGGGAAGGGGCTGATTCCTTAGAGAAGCCTCTCAGCAGCGGAACCTCCTCCCTGTGGGGTCTGACCCATAGTGTCCCCTGAGAACCCTCACAGGCTGGAGGCTGAATCTGGAGGGAGTAGATGGGACCCACCCACCACTCCTCTCCCCTGATTTACTCGTGACGATGGGCAGTGGTGACAGAGAACAGTGAGTCCCTGCACACACAGCCTGAGACTGTTCTAAAGGACACGTGCCATAGTGATATTTATACGTCTGATGGGAATTGTGGCATCTATTTTAAAAAAATTTTTAGTCCAGGGTTCTTTTCCAAATAGCTAGTACTGCTCTTAAAAATCCTAATTTAGCCTGTTCCTTCTGGATTTTTGAGACTTGCCTTTATCACCCACCTCTGCACACTGCCCAGAATAAAGGGCCACACATTTGGCGCACGTTCAACGGCAGTTCCAAAGAGGGCCCACTACACACCAAGCAGCTGCACCAAGTATTGTGTACGCAGTGTCTCATTTAGTTGTCCCCATGACCCTGTTGTCGTGGGGGAGGATGACACAGAACCAAAAGCCTGGGGTCTGGAGAACCGAGTTTAAACCCTGATTCTGCCTCTACCAGCAGCAGGACCATGGCAAGTCCCTGGACCTCTCTGACCTTCAGTATCCTCATCTGTGAAATGGGAACAAGATGCCGGAGGGTTGATGGCGGAGCTGAAGGAGCTAATACATATATATGGTGCTTGCCCACACGCCTGGCCCTCACAAGGTCACCCAGCAGGTTCGAGAGCCCATCCTGTCTGCCACCGGCACCCATGCCATCCTGCCTTACCAGCAGAACCAGATCTCTTCCGGGTCCATCTAAGGACGCCCTTCAGACTCCAGAAACCCCGGGGTCCCCAGGCCCCTCCAATCTATTCAGATTTTCCTCTCTACTCCCGGGCTACACATTGCAGCGCTGCCATGTCCTGAAATAACTCTGCTCTTCCGGCCAGCCCCCTCCCAGCCTCCCTCCCACCAGCCCCAGAATAGCCACATACATCCTGGCTCCAACACAGACGGCGGCTGCTCCCTCCCCTTTGATAATAGCTCGCTTTGTCTAAGGACTGGCACAACCAGGGCCGCAGCGCCCGGCGCATCCGCAATGAAGCTTAGGTGTGCTATGCTGTCGCATAGAGATGTCATCCCCTGTTCCCTGCAAGGAGGTGCGTCACCCTTATTGTACCTGGGAGGGGCATGGCAGGACAGATGTCATCTCACTTTGCTGATGGAGAAACCAAAACACCTGTGACAGGTGCGAGGTGAAGGCTTTGTCATCCTTGAGGGGCTTTGTCATTTATGAAGGACTCACATTCCTTGGCTCATGTCAAAGTTGTTTGCTATGGTATGCAAGCCCTTTAAGACCTTCTCTGACCTTCTTCCCCTCTTCCTCTGACCTATTTTGCTCAAGTCTTCCTGACCTCCTTTCAATTCTTCAAACCCACCGAGCTTTCTCTCCTGCCTCAGGATCTTTGCACATCCTATTCTTCCAGCCCCCGTCTGGATGGCCCCCTCCTTCCTGCCATGCAGATTTCAAGCAACTCTCTTCTCGTCATCCATCATCCCCTTTGGTGGTACACATCACCCATGATCATCACTTATGTTTCTCAGACACTTATTTTTTTTTTCCATGGCTGCCTCCCAGGCTGAATTGTGAGCTCCATTATCAGAAACACCGGCCTGTTTTGTTCCCTGAGGTCTACCCAGAGCCTGCTGCACTGCCTGGTGGGTCCCAAGAGGAATCGGGTAAATATTTTTTTGAAGGAGAGGCCTGCTCACCACAGTGAGCGTGAGATAGTCTGCATCAGCGGCAGGTCGCGTGATTCCGTTTGAGCACATGATTAGAGAGAGGTGCAAAGGATCAAGGGAGACATTCCAAGGTCACGCTCAAGGCTAAGAACAGCAGAAAGGAAAAACCACATCCCTGGATTCTTGGAGCATCGTCTTTTTGTGATATATCTACCATACTTCCATGGCATATACTAGGATTCAGATATTTGGCAGTCACTAGAAGTTTATAAGTGAATAATAATACTTTACACACCCAGATAACATTGTTTGTGTATTTTTAGCATAGTTTTCCTTTTTTTTCTTGTTTTTTTTTAATACTGGGAATTGAACCCAGGTCTGCTTTACCACTGACACACACCCCCAGCCCTTTTTATTTTTTATTTTGAGTCAGGGTCTCTCACTCAGTGGCTTAGGGCCTTGCTAAGTTGCTGAGGCTGGCCTTGAACTTGTGATCCTCCTGCCTCGGCCTCCCAAGTGGCTGGGATGACAGGCATGAGTCACTGTATCATGCAAGATTAATAAATTTTAGTAAAACTATCAAAAATATTAAGAATTAACTGTTGACCAATAATAAAACTTAAAAGGAATGATTCAGTCTTGCCAAAACCTGTTCTGTTGCCCATGCTGTATTAGCACCTTAGGTGATGGAGCTCATTTTCCACCCTCATATCCGTGACAGAGATCATCCCTGAGACCTGCTGGGAGTTGGGACCATTTTACAGAGCGGTAGGTTGAGGGTTGAAGGGGCTGAATGACCCCTTCCTTCAGAACACAGGTAGCCAAGGTGGAATTAGAGCCCAGGCTGTTTGACTCAAAAGTCCAAGTTCACAGCCCACTGGTCGCCGCACCCCTCTGTAGCTCTTCCGTGGAAGAGGGCGCATCGTAGCACAGAGACTTACGGGGACAGTGACATGAGCATCCTTCAGGAGCGTGGACTGCTCTGAGATGTCTCCCTCCTCCTCACTCTTTCTCCTGCTCCCTGGAGCCGGAGACCAGCCAGCCCCTGTCTCTTCTCCTTAGAGCACAGCCTGGAGCCCCTGCCCCAGCCTCCTCCTCCCACCTTTTTATTCCAGAAACTTCTTCCCCTTAACACCCTTCACCTTCCCTCTAAGGTTGACCCTGCCCACTGCACCACTTTGGGTCCCTGCCTCCCTCCCCTGCCCCCCTCCCCCGCAGCTGTCTCCAGCACCCGACTCTTGGTCAGCTCTCCAACCGAGAGGTCTGGGACCATCTCCCCCCACCCGGCAGAGCCAGACGGAGCCGATGCTTCAAATCCTGCAATTACCTCTCCTTAGATTGCAGCTATTTAGCTGGAGACACCTCTGCCCAGCCCTCCTCCGTGCCCAGCAAGCTCAAGGCCTGCAAATAAGAAGCAGCAATTCACCATCGGGTGGGGAGTCCTCAGCCCTGAGATCACTTCTGTTTGGGTCTTGGCTGAAGAAACATCCATTCCACCAATTAAAAGTCCCCTTCGTGCCGTTCACTCTTTCTTGTACTTCCTGCCCAGCCTTGTGCCAATCTGTTGGAGAGGCTCAGAGTGATGTTAGTTCATTCATTCATTCATTCATTCATTCATTCATTCGCTCGCTGTAATGGACACTGATTCAGATACCAGATCTAGACTTACCTGCCTGTCTCTCCCTGGGGGATGAGGTGATGTGAAGGACCTGGGGACCAGCAGGCAGGGAGGCACTGATTAGGACCAAACTTGAGATATAAGCAGAAGTTGGCCAGGAAATAAGGAAGGATCCGTGGGAGGTGCCCTCAGGATGGGTAAAGATGGAGATGAGAAAGAGCTGCTCTCTCTGCAAGGAATGTCACCCTGTCTGCTGTGTGGTATGGAAGACGGGAATCAAGATGGGGAAGCGGGAGAGGTAGGAAGAGCCCAATGCTACTAGCACCACTTGGGACGTGATCTTGTCTTAGGGAATAAGGAGCCACAGAAGGTTATCGGTAGGAGCTTCTTCTCCGTGTCTGACATCAATGCCAACCTGGCTCTTGACCACTTTTCTATTGTTCTATTGTTCTATCAGGAGCCCTTTATCAACTGCCAAGTTCAGTCCTGGTCTCCTAGGGCTATTTATCTCCAGAGAAGTCCATTTTCTCAGGCTGAAGTGTCCAGGATATTCGGAGAAAGGAGTCAAGGATATGGGGTCAGGGGTCACAGGATGTTTGAACCAACTGGCACTTAAGCCGGTTCTCCAGCCCATTCCAAGGCAATGCCCTGGATGCCAGGAGCCATGATCAGTGGAGCAGTGGACCTAGGGTCGGTTCCACGGACTCGGGTCCAGGTGTGGCCTCGGACTCCTCCATGATTTTGTGTGGATTTAATTCATTTTGTGGACCTCATTTTCTCCTTCTGCAAGATGAAGTGATGGGGCCCTTCCGCATTAGCTATCCCAGGAGCACCATGGGCAGCCAAGGAAATTGTCTGAAAGAACAAGGTCCAAAAACCATCTTGCATCCCCGTCCAGGATGCAAAGACCCTTCTCCCCAGAATGACTTTGGTAAACAGAGAATCAAAACAGAAAAGAAAAATCAAAAAGAGAGGGAAAGAAGCTTCCCAGGAGAACTAGTGGGTATTGATATGTGTATTTGTCAGAGCTGTGTCACTGGGACCCAAATTCCTGACAAGAACTACTTAAGAGGAGGAGAAGTTGATCTTGGCTCCTGGTCTCCAAGGTCTCGGTCTATGCTTGGAATTATTAACCCACTAGATGGATGAATCCACTGATGAGGTTACAGCTCCAAGCATTGCCTAAAATCCCCACCGTGAGCTTTCCTGCATTGGGGACTGTGCTTTCAAACCATTTCTGGCACCAAACTAAAGCAAAGTGCCACTTTTATCCCACTGTCAAACACTCATGGGCCTTTCCCCTTGTGTCCATGCCAGCATTCTGAAATGTTAACGTGACACCAATCACCCATGGACGCACCTTCACAAGCTCGCACATACACCCACATGCGTGCACGCCCTCATCGATGTGCCCAAACTCATGGAGGATTTTTCTGTATTTCAGTTATTCTTCCCAGGGCCCCTATCTCTGTGGGTGTTCTGCAGGAATTAGCAGAATTTATATTATCTGTAAGTCTTTGCAAGATCTCCCAAGGAAGGTCCAAAGGAGCGTAAAAATGGGAACAGGCACTTGTATGGTGCAGCCCTGAGCTCCCTCCTGTTCCAGCCTCGGCTCCAGGGAACTCGGCATCCCCAGAGGGTGCACCCTCCACATTTGACATCCCAGTTCTCCACCTTCCCTATGGCATCTTAGCATGACTGTTCCCTCCCTGCGCCTCTAATGTGGAGAGTGTGTGTGTGTTTGTGTGTGTGTGTGTGAGAACATGGATCAGCATGTGTGGCAGGGCTCCGTGCTCAGGGACAGAAAAGACCGTGAAGGTTGAAAGAATGAATAATGGAAAGAAAACCATCGCCCACCCTTGTCAAACCCCAGACAGAAAATTCTTCAAGGTGGACACAAAAATAGCCCATGTCACCAGCATGTTAATTAACTTGTTCCAAGGGTGGGGGGGGGGAATGTCCTTGAGACGTGGAGGTTAGAAAAGGAAAAAAAAAAAAGGAAAAGGGTGTAGCCCTGTGTGTGCAGGGGGGTGTGTGAGCAGGACTTCCTCTCCCCACCGCCCCAGGGCTTTGCAGATTCTGGGCTCTGGGAGTGCACGGTGGTTCAGCACCGAGGACAGCGACCGCGGACCAACTCACCTGGGCGTGGCGACAGCACTGTAAGCGCTACTGGGCTGCAGTTCAGGCTCTCTTTACCTATTGAACTACTAATGAAGTCACCTTTCAGGTGTCTCCCACCTCTGGCCACTTCTAAAAAGCTGTGTGTACGTCCATATTTTCTAAGGCAATCAATCCAGAAACACATTGATTTATTTCCAATTAACCTTCCGAGGGGTTGAGGTGGAACTCTCAAAGATTTTTGACTCTTGCATTTCTCAAAAGATACATGTGTCCAGAGACAGTGTCACTTAGTGAGTAAGAGCATCCCAGGGACACACAGGGTTTCTTGGCACTGTTGACATTTGGGGCCAGATCATGCTTTATTTGGGAATTGCCTTGAGCATCAGAGATTTTTATAGCATTCCTGTCCTCTGCCCACTCTATGCCTTTGTTACCATCCCAGATGCCACAACTGAAAGTGTGTTCAAGCATTACCTATTGTCCCCCCGAGGGCAAAATCTCTCATCTCCCTGGAGAATCCATAGATCGAATGATGCATTTTGAATTGAATCCTAGTTCTGCCACTCACCAATGGCCCTGGGCACTGGATTACCTCACCCCTGGTTCTGCTATGCCACATGCAAAATTGAGGCAACATTATTCTCATCTTATGGAGTCACTCTTAGGACTTTAAGATATTTCTTGTCAAAAGCCTTAGCAGTTTCCAGGCACATCGTAAGCCTCCAGTAGCTGCCAGCGTCATCGATGTGATTCTTATCGTCACCGTCAGTGGCAGCTGCATCTCAGCTGCTTAGCACAAAGGTTAGACTGTCATCTTTCTAAATAACTCAATTAGGAAACATTACAGGACTCTACTAAGTAGAGTTCTCTGCTAGGCAATACATATTCAAAGGCAAAGAACTAAGAGTCTCAGATTTGACTCAGGCTCATACCTGCATTTGACTCCATGGCAACGTCTACATACACTGTACCTGTGTGCGTCAGTAAGGATGAGCTCAGCTTGCTGTAGTAACAGCCAGGCCCTAGATGCCAATAATGCTTCTTTGCATGCTTACGCACATGTTCATGTTCATGACTGGAGGCTCTGCTCCTGAAGTCCTCTCTCGAGGGTCTGGACTGCAGGAACCTCTACCGTCTGTGAGAGGGGAAGGAAAAGTGACAAATGACACACTTGCCTTCACAGCTTAGATCCAGAATTTAGACACATCCATTCCATTCATATTTCTCAGTCAAAGTCACGACTCCATGCCGTAGTCCAAGGGAGAAAATAAATTCAATCCCACTGTGTGCCTGGAAGGAGAGCCAGAATGTCCATGAATAGCCCTAAATGATGACCATTTCACATGCTGTGATTTGGAGCTACAGATTTAGAACATCACAAGAAGAGCTCACTTACACAACAAAAGAAACCAAACAATGGCCCCCACATTGAGTTGGTCTTATTATCTCCCAAAAATAATTAACAAGGAAATTTTAATAGGAGTAGGGGGAGAGACCCCGCTAATTTACAACTCAAATAGGATTAATCCACATCAAGGATCCATTGGCCATTTTATTTTGGCTTCCAGTGGCCCCATTATTCACTCATTTCTACATCGATCTCTCGTGTCCCCAAGGGGTATACCCGAGGAACTACGTGCTCACAATACTCTATTTGATTAAAATTTAACAAGCTCTGTTATTGGCAAATAAACTATTTATTTCAGTGCTGTTCCCAATGCCAAAAGGAATGTTTCAAACAAAGGAATAGAATTGACACACTAAAGAGATTTCCATTAATAATTTACGATAGCCAAAACACACGCGTATATGTATTCTTTCCCCGGTGATGGCATTAGAGTATAAGAAGCCAGAGAAGCCGGCCAAAGGCTTCTGGTTTCCTATTTATTAAAAGAGGAGAAACCAAGAAATTGAACTGAGGTTGTCAGGTGGTGCTGTGGAAAAATAAAAGAAACATTTTAACACACTAAATAAAATAACCCAGCTGGTAACTTGCTGTGTGACCTTAAGCAAGCCACTTAATTGTCCTGAGCTTGTTTCTTTGTTTACAAATTGAGGCTAAGAAATCCTTGTTTATTTAAAGCTTAGGGTTTTGTCCAGGTAGAATGAGAGAAAAGATAGAAACATGCTTTGAAAATGCAGAAAGTGTCCTATCAATATCCATAGCACATTGATATATGGTTCTCTTCCTTTCCCGGTTTACCCGGCAGAAATTTGTGGCAAAAAAAAAAATTAAACGCTTTTATTTCTCATCTCATTTCTGTATGTATTCTCAGGAAAACTGCAAAGTTTGTTTTCAGCTGATAATGAAGACATTGATCTGAGCAAATTACCCATCAACCCTTACGTTCTGGCTCTACTGATAATCATAGTTCTGATCTGTCACTTTATACAAGAGTCAGGCTGACCTCTCTGTATGCCCTATCTTACAACCACCCCAATGAGGTGGGAGAAGATTGACATTCCCATTTTGCGGACAAGAAAATCAAGGCTCACAGAAATAGGTCAGGGCCTGACAAGTAAGAAGTTGTAGAGCCACAATCAGGAACCTGACTCAGGTCCATGGGACTCGGGAGCTTCACCTCTTAACCACCTGTCTCCTTTGGTTCTCAGGTGGAGGATTGAGTTGCCCTCTGCCCACCTCCACCAAGCTATGAGAGAGTCAGGGTCCCAGATAAAACACAGAAACCTCAGCTAATTTGGATGCCAGAGGGCACAAATCCCAGTTTCACTTGACAGAGTTTTTTTCCCATTGGATTTCTTAGTACCCAAGAGTTTATAGTCCAGAATAGGGAGTTAGAAAAATCCATTGTTAGGTGGTTTGTTAAATAAATGGATGGATAGATGGGTGGATGGATGGAAGGATAGATGAATGGATGGATAGATGGGTAGATAAATAGATGGATGGATAAATGGATAGATGGATGGATGGATGGATACATGGATGGATTGATGGAAGGATAGATTGATGGATAGATAGATGGGGGATAAATGGATGGATGGATAGATGGATACATGGCTGGACTGATGGAAGGATGGATGAATTGATGGATAGATAGATGGATACATGGGTGAATGGATGGATACATGGATGGATTGATGGAAGGTAGATGGATGGATGGATAGATGGGTGGATAGATAGATGGATGAATAAATGGATAAATGGATGGAAAAAATTGTACATTCATCAATTAATGAAGGGATTTCTCATTAATGGATGGATGAAGAGGCAAGCTGATTTAGCAACTATGAAGAAACAGGTTCCAATTCCTGTCTGTTTTTGAAGTCTTGCCTGACAAACAGTAACCTCACCATATGTGCTCTCACATTTTTGTTATTATTAACTGATATTAGCTACTTGTCACTCTAGAGGCCCCAGGCTTGGGGAGCTCATTAAGATATCGTTTTTAGTCTCAATACTTAGGTGTCATTGGCCAAGTGCAACTTTAAGCTTTTTTCCCCAGGATAACAACAACAATGGCTGATATCTATTGAACCTCTTTTTATGTGCCAAGTAATAATAAGCCTTTTACCTGATTTACTGGAAACACATGACAAATTTGCGATGCGGATATTACAGATCCCATTCTACAGATTAAAGAAAAATCCCTGAATGTTGGAGGGATGATCCAATTCTATTTAGGTTAAAGGGGGAGAGAAACTGGATTTGGGTCTAATGCATGTGGTTCCCAATGGGGAGCCATTACTTTCCACCGCTGGGCCTGAAAATGTGGTCCCCATGTCTGCAGGATCGTCATCATCTGGGGGCTTGCTTGGAATGCAAATCTCTGGGTCCCATTCCAGGGGACCAAACCAGAAGCTCAAGGAGCAGGGTTGGGGATACCAAGCCCTATGACAATCCCGCCACATGTTTCAGATGCCCACTGCAATGTGAGCGTCACCACCCTAGTCTAGAAATGTGATGTCCCTAGGTTGCTGAGATATATTTATCCCAAACCATTCACACCTCTTCAGCTGCTGTCGAGTGGGACCAGCAGGAGTGACTGAAAGGAGCAGAACTTCAGAACTTGCACCAGGATCAAGTTCCACAGAGCCACCTTCTTTCCTCAAGTCCCCACCATGTCTGGTCAGAATCCCTGCAAAAGTCTCCTCGTTTCCAAAAGTGGACCTGAGCATGTCACTCTCTTGCTTAATAACCATCAATAGCTCCCTACTTCTCTCAGGATGAAGCCCAAACACCAACCCATAGCCTCTGGGCCCTGTGAAGTCATCTCCCACCTGCCCACCCGGTCTCATTCACAGTCCTCTCGCTCACTGTCTTTCTGCTTTGGCCATCACTATTGCATGTCACCTGCTACCACCCCCTATCCTTTAGGGTTCTTTCATACATGTTTTGAATCTTCTTCTGGACAGTGACTTCCATGAAGGAAGAACCACATCTGGCTCTATCAATCAATGTCTACCCCCCAAGGTCTAGTTTCATGCATATCTGACCCATAGTAAATGCCCCATGGACATTTCTACAAATAAGACCTCAGAGCTTGGGGACATTTTATCATATACCTTATTGGAACCATTTTAGTGTTTTGTTTTTTAACCTTTTCATGAGCATATCAGGTCAGAGCTTGGAGCCTAGAAGCCAACAGCTCCCGATTTTAATCTCAACTCCTCCACTCACTCACTATGTGACCTTAGACATGAGATGAAATCTCTCTGAACCTCAGTGACCTTACCTGTAAAATAGGGCTAACGGAGGAGCTGGAGTGATTAAATGAGATACTACACCTAAGCTCTTAACACCGAGGCTGGCATCTTAAATCATGTTTTAAATCATCCATTCTGCCCTCCCCAGCTGCACTGCTATTTTCCAAGCTGCTGGTGGCACGCACCTTACCCAGCAGATGGTCACAGAATACAAGTCCACTGGGGATGTCCAAGTGAGGGACAGAGCCCAGGATCATGGGCAGAACAGCCTGGTGCTTAAGTACCAGGTTTGTGGTTCAGACTGGGAAATGCCTGGTCCCTGCACCTCGGGGCACCCACCTTGGGTGGGTGTCTGACTTTCCCCATTCCTCAATTTTCTCATCTGGAACCCAGCAAGGGTGACAGAGGACTTATGTCAGAACGGAGGCGAGGATCCAATGCATGTGGGGCTCGCAGACACCAGTCAGGTGTCCTCATCGTCCCCACCATCCTCATCCCTACTGTCCCACCGTCTGGCATCTGCAGGACAGAAATGGGATGCAGAGCAAGCTTTGTGCAGACAGTTTCCGCCAGAGCCGAATCCTCCACGTCTCTGCATTTTGTGCGTGTGCAAAATCACCTTGAAGAGCCGCTGTTTCCCTGGTTTGGAGTTGTAGATATTCATCTGCAGCCTGGTGGACCCCTGGGCTCCGCAGTCCACATCGGCTCACCACCAGCTTCTATCGCCCTCGCCCAGAACCCCCTCTCCAAACACCCCGGTGTTGGGGACAGCTGATGGATTTCTAAAGCCCAGAGATAAAATGGGCGCCTGTTCCCCCACTAATTGATTCTAAAAGGAAGGCGAGACTTAGAAGCAGAGAGGAGGGGAGTGGAGGGGAGCAAGAAAGATCTGGAGCCTGGAAGCCTCCCCAAGGGGGACCAGAGGGCCGCGAGGATGGCTTGGGGTCCCTCTGGTTCTTATTTTTTAAACCTCTCCCCAAATATACAGCTCTAGGGTGTCTTTCTTCCTTCCTGCGTGGCCCTGGGGAAGTGGGAATCTGGGGGTCTGAGCTGAAGGAAGTAATTCAAGGTGGCAGAGGGAGAAAATCAGGAAAAGAGCTACAGATATCCTTGAGCCAAGTTCAAGGTGAGGCAAAAATAGAATCGGAGAGCCCCAACTAGGAAAGTCAAGGTTTCAGGGAACGGAAGGAGGAGAGCTGGAGAAGGGAGAGGTCTGGCCTGTCAACTCTGGTCGCCACCCCTGGCAAGGGGCCCCAGGATGGCTTTAGGGTGCAGACCTGGCCCCCTCCCCTCCTCCAACCTGCCCCCTAGGATCAGAATCCCCGAGGGCGGGGCCGGGAACCTGCGTTTGCGGAGAGCGCTCTCCATGGTTCTGAAGTGGCCCAGGCAGCTCAGGCTGGGGACACGCTTGGGGGAAACTATGGATTTAGATGATTAAAATATAATCCCAGCAGCTGGAGGCCACCGCTGTCAGCTTGGTGGCACTCTCCAAACCTGATCCGGGCTGAGCTAACATTTTGGAACCTGAGGACAAAGAGCCCTGCAGGAGCCGGGAGAGGTGGTGCATCCTCCCAAAAAGGCGCAAGAACTCCGGAGGGCCACCTGTGGGGACGAGAGTGGGGTCATTCCTGGAGCGATCGTCAGGTGGTGAGACGGGAATCCACCCTCTTGCTCCCCGGATGGAAGGAACCAAACAGAACAGACCGGTGTTCAGAGCCAGCTGCAGAGAAACCAGATCACTTTTAGATGGTACCCAGAATCAGAAGTCCACCACCAGGTTCCCCCATGGTCACTTAAGATGTGTCCTACTGCAGAGCTGGACCCAGGTGTGCATTTCTGACATTTCTGAAGGTAACAGAAGAAACCAGCCCCGAAAACACAAAATCACAAAATTAAATGCCAGGGTGGCAGAAGTGCCATAAATAGCTGAAAGGGGTCAGATGGGAACCCAGGTGCGTTAGGGGGACACAGCTTCCTTGGGAGCGGAAGGCACGTCCGTTGGTCTCCAATCTTGATCTTTCTTAGAACTAAGATTTGTGAAAGAAGAGCAGGATTTTGAAATTTGGCAAGGAAGTTGAGCTTTAGACGTGGATTCTGCAGCGCAAGCAAAATGGGTCTGAGGCACCTCCCTCTTCCAGAAGTTTCCTCCCACGGGGGAGGAAACTAAAGTATCTGTCTACTTTCTAAGTGAATGGACTGTCCTCTCCGTGACTACTTATTGGGCGAAGCAAGGGTCCAAGCAGGAGGGATTCTGGTGGTCAGGGCAGACCACAGCCCTCTGAGTCACCTGCCCCTCAGAGCTTACAGCCGGGGGACCTTAGAGTCCACCTGTGTCTGCTGCTTCCAAACTGTCCTATGGAGCTGTCCCAGGGCCCTGGGGAAAGAGGAGAGGTCTGAGAGGCCAGGCAACTAGGATAGCCATCCCCGGCCTCAAGCAAAAGAGCTGTTTTGATCTATTTTACTGGGGAGGTTCTCAGTGGCCACCTAGTCTACAAATGGAAACAGGTCGATGGTCACCCAACCAGCACAAGGTGCCACCTCTCCTGGCTTCATGGGAGCTGGAGCAAACTGAGAAACGGCTCCTTTCCTCTCTGTCCACCCTGTCCCTTCTTACAGTTCAAAGCCCAGCTTCCATTATCCCCGAGGGATCTGGCTAGGCCACACCTTTCCCCACCTGGAATGAGAACCAGATAATGAGAGATTCAGCTGTGAGCCTTGGGACTTGTCCCCACTGACCTGATTTCAGAAATGTCAAAGCCACCCCCTTTCCACTCCATCTGTCTCTTGGAGGCTCAGAGATGAAACAGGGGGACAGGAAGCTGACTGTGCAGGATTTGGGGGTATCACCTGTCCCCAGAAGGCTTGGGTGTATCTTCCCCAGCATTGGGGTCCTCCACAATAGAGCATGTCATACCGTGATGTGATCAGTCACCTGCTCATCTCCCTTCCCACAGCCCGGTAGACACTTTAGCTCAGTCTCAGGTATGTTTTAATCATACGGTTCTGAAACTGGCCCCACGGTCCAGCATATCAAATATTAACTTAAAAATGAATAAGTTAATATAAGTGAGTCTCAGTGTGAGAACAATGGTAAAGGGAGGGCAGGAGAGAACAGTAGTTGGGAACACAGGTGTGTATGCATGTGCCCATGTGTGTATGTGTGTGTGAGACAGAGATCTGGATTGGAATCCTGGCTCTGGCCTTTTCTGGCTGTGTGGTCTTGGGAAAGTCGCTCACCTTCTCTGAGCTTTAATCATGCTATTGTGAGAATGGAGTTTATCAATGATGGTGAAGACTCGTCACACACTAAGCACATAGCAAATCATTATCACCAATGTTGTTTCTGTTCATTTTTCAATATTTGAAGTATTTTGGGGGAGAATTTACATTTGATAAAATGCACCCATTTAAGCATCCAGTTCACTGAGTCTCCCCGAGTGCACACACCCCGGAACCCACACCCCTTCCTTCATGATGTAAAACACTTCCATGATCTCAGAAAATCCCCTCCCATCTTTTCCTTAGTTCTCTCCCAGCCCCTGGCCCCGAGGTTGACGTCCTGAGGATTTCCCATGATGGGTTAGATCGGCCTGTTCTAGAATGTCATAGAAACAGAGTCACATCCTCCACACCTGGTGGCTCTGCACAGCCCCAGGTCTGTGAGTCACCCCTGCCATTGCCACCTTGTTGCTGTCTAGTGAAGGTCCCACACATCCTCCCCATCGGACTGAGGACTCCCAGTGCTCAGAGTCTTGCTTTCCTGGCGCCCTTCACATAGTAGATGCTCATGAATCATTTGACAACAGGGTGGCTGAGTCTTAGAGGAGGATGCCTGGGGCATGTTTGGCCCTTCTGGTTGGCAAGGGGAGCGGAGTCTGAGAGCGCAGGTTTCAGAGTCCCTGTTACTTACCAACCTGGAAGTCTTGGACTCCTCCAAACCTCAGTTTCATCATCTGTAGAATGGGTACAATCAGCACCTTCTGCCTGGGCAGACTCAACAGTAGGCATTTAGTGCAAGACGACTCTGGGTGCTGGTTACTACTGCTCAGTTATTACTCTACTGTCCGCCACTTATTCACTCCAAACTCAAGCATCGACCCGCTTTATAATGGGAGGGATTTCAGCAGTCCCAGGTCCTGAGAGGGAGCCGGGCTAAAAATAGACCCTCCCTCTCCCCTTTCCTCCTCACCTGCCCTTCTGGAAGTCATTTGCACGGAGAAGTATTGGTCCAGATTTCTCATTTGGGGGAAGGAGGAGCAAAGGGCAGGGAGGGAAGATGTATTCTGGCCCCCGAGCTGTTAGGGAAGGGAGGGGCTGCTCCCTCTGATTTGATGGATGTTGGGCTCGGGGATCTGAATTCTCTGATGTAATTACACTGTGTGCTCTGTGTGATAAGGAGATTAATCAGTCCATTACGCAGGGGCTGTTTCAGCCACAGATGGAGGTAATTGAACAGAGACATGGGACCCCACCCACCCCGCCAGGTCCTCGGCAGCCCGAGAGTCTGTTGCAGTTACAGGCAGGTGGCCGGCCTCTGGGCGGTGAGGCCATCTTCTCCAAATTGGAACAACTGCTGTTTCTGGCACTTAGGAGCTTGTTCCCAAGACCCTTAGGTTCAAGGCCCTTAATCCTCCCAGTCGCCCTGAGGGTCTGCCGGCATTGCTAGCCCCATGTACAGAAGGGATAACTGAGGCTCAGCTGCCACAAGGTGTTTGCCCGAAGGTCACAGAGCCCATCAGAACCCAGAACCGAACCTGCCATAGGCAGATTCAAAAGTGCTGATCATCATCGTTGCTTCCAAAGAGAACAAAGAAATGAGACCCGGCCGTCGGCTTGCAGCCCACCGGTCCATCCCCCAGCGGTCCAGGGAGCAGGTGAGGACCGCCGCAGGTGCACGGTGCCACTGGGCACACAAAGAGGGAAAACTAGGACACCTCAAGGAAAGAATGGGGGCCGGGAGCGAGTTTGCCAAAGAATCACCTGCCTTTGAAAAACAAGGAAGTTCAGGGGCGGGTATTTGAGAGAGTTGGTTAACAATGTGGGATTTGACCTTGGCATTGCTACTGGATTGCTGTGTGACCTTGGGCTAGGTAACTAGCCTCTCTGAACCTTCTTTTGCCTACCTGAAAACCATGTTCATCATAACCCCCCCATCTGTGGCCGGCTTAAAGGAGATCATGTGTGTGAGTTGCCTTAAGGAGCCCAGCACAGAGCGTGGGCTTCTGCCAACGTGTGCCGGTCCTAGGTGGTGAGGGACCTCTTGCTTAGATTAAACACAGCTGCTTCTCTTCCCTTCCTCTGACTCCTTAACCGTGGGACTTCATCAAGGGAAAAGAGAAAAAAAAAATCACCTTTTCTGGACATCTCTCTCTTCACCTGCATGATCTCATTCGAAGCTGACTTCAAATAGCTCCAAGAAATAGATGCTGTTCTCACCTTCAGTGCAGAGATGAGGCGACTGAGAATCTGTGAGGTTCAAAAGATGAGCCTCCAGCTCCGAAAGCCAACAGGGTCATGGTGTTTCTTGTAGAAGATTCCCTCGATCCAGTTCCATAAGCATCCATTAAGTGCCTAATCCATGCGTGAAGGCTGGAGACGCAAAGATGAATGTTTGACCTGCACTTTTGGGGGCTCCCAGTCAAGAGGGCTAGACATCACTGTGTGCTCTATCTGAGTGTGTGTGTGTGTGTGTGTGTGTGTGTAACTGGTCTAAAGCAGTAGGTGTCACTCTAGAACAGACAGCCAGGAGGACAGGTACCCAGGCCTGAGCCCCTGCCCCACAGACCAGGATGGACTAGACAATGACATTGTTCAGAAACTCCCCTGGGCTTCTTCTATGACACCCCTGGCTTCGAGGCTTCTCCAGTCACTGAAAAGCCCTAAGCAAGCCGACAAATAAGCCCAAGAATTCACCCCAACAGATGTGTGTGACACCGACCACAGGGAAGCTGCTGTCCTTGTCCCCATTGTACACCAGACTCAGGGAGAGTGAGGGTGATGAAGTCCCACAGGGAATGCAAGGGGAAGCGTTCTGTAAGCCAGGCAGTGTGAGAAACGCTCAGACAAGGGGACCCAGGACTCAGGGGAGGGGCCATCTGCAGAGTCCCGGTGGACAGGCAGAGGCAGAAAGCAGGTCCCTCCTGGGAGGGCTGATGGGTGGTGGGAAGGTCAGCAGCACCTAAGCTCCGACTGAGCAGATGTCCGTGGGTTAAAACGTTCCCACTCGTTCATAGATCAGCTAACAAGCATTTACTGAGCACTCACTATGTGTCCGGTATTGTCTCGTTTTATTTCAAAAAATGAACAAGGTAAAAGAAAAGGTCAAAATTTTCTCATATCAGTGAGGATTCAGTGTGTGATCTGGACCACCTGATGTGAAGACAGGATGGGGGTGCTGGTGGTAACCATGGTGGTAGTGGTGATGATGGTGATGGTGGCGGTGGTGATATTGTTGCAATGATGGTGGTAGTGGTGGTGGTAATGATTGTGATGATGGTGGCGGTGATGATGGTGGTGATGGTGATCATGGTGACACTGATGGTGGTGATGGCAATAATGATGATAATGATGGTGGTAGGTGTGTGGTGATGATGATGGTGGTGGTGATGATTATGGTGGTGATGGTGGTGATGATAGTGATGGTGATAATGATGGTGGTAGTGGTGGTGGTAATGATTATGGTGATGGTGGTGGTAGTGATGATGGTGGTGATGGTGTTGGTGGTGATGATGGTGGTGATGGTCACAGCGTTGGTGATGAGGATGGTGATGATGGTGACGGTGATGGTGATGGTGGTGATGGCGATATTGATGATAATGATGGTGGTAGTGGTGGTGGTGATGACTATGGTGGTGGTGATGATGGAGACATGTTGGTGGTGATGGTGGCGGTGATGGTGACGGCGGTGGTAATGGTGATGGGGTAGTGGTAATGACTGTGGTGAGGGTGGCCAGCTATGGAGGGCTTACTCTGTACTAACCATGTGCTGAGCATGTTGCACTCATTTAACCCCCACAGCCTCTCCCTGGGGTGGACAGTGTTATCATCTCCATTTATAAGTGAGAAAACCAGCCTTGGACGGTTTAGCTATTTGCCCGAGTTCATCCACAGGACGTAGGGGAGGTGTTGACTCCAGGAGAGGCCGTCTGGTGTCCTGGGAGTGGCCCTGCAGGATGCCTGGCTCCTGCCCTGACGCTCCCATGTCTTGTCACTTCATCCAAGTGACTCTGGTTTTCCTCTGCCTCGGTTTCCTCATCTGTGAATCAAGTCTTTGGAACTCTAGGGTCTGCAAGACAATACCAAAGACGAAAAGTGCCCGACCATGATAAAAGAGACTGCGGAGAAGAAAGTGGGGGCTGGGGACTCTGGAGGGAGGATTTATTTGGGGAAGTTGTCGAGTCTGGTGCTCCGCCGCCCCAGGAAGCGCAGGGGACAGCTGGTACTTTGCTGATTCAGAGAAACAGCCTGCGGGAGAGGGGCGCCCCGCACCCTGAGACTCTGTGTAATCAGAGAAAGTGTCCCTGTGATTTGTCATTATAATTCTCCATAACAAACCCCGGGACTTCAACATCAAAACTAATAACTCGTTGAAGGTTGTGCAGGTTAGTGATGAATTAAAATTTAAAAAAAAAAACAACTGCTTTTTGGTAAAAGCACTGGGAAATGTTCTGGGCTCCTAAATTTAAAGGGGTATTTTTAGCACCTGTAATCAAACTGACTTGCGTAAACACATCTGCTGGAGTGCTAGCGTCCAAATGTCTCTGCTGTCTTCATTGTATATCTCTCGTCGCTCTCTGGGGACCGAGGGAGAGTCCTGATGGTTTTTCTTCCTTTCATTCTGTTTTTTTCCAAATCAGCTGGGTGAGAAATCTAAATGAGATATTTTATTTTCAGTTGAAAGCTGACCTAAGAGTGGCAGTAACATTTCTCAGGCTTTATTGAATAAAAGACTCTCTGAAACAGATTCCTGGGCCTTGGCCTCAGATCCTGGGGATATGACGTGGGCTGAGAAATTGGCATCTCACGCAAATGTCCCAGGTGATTCTGAGGCAGGTGATTCATGAGGCACGTTGAGAAATACTGGACTTGGGAGTTAGGCGGACCTAGGACAAGACTCTGGCTCGGTCACATACCAGCTATTGACCTTGGGCAAGTTACTTTACCTTTTTGAACATCAATCACTTCATATATAAAGTGGAACATAAATGGTACCTACCCTATAACTTCATGAAAGATCAAAGATTCCATTTGACATATGAGCTTCGCGTAGGGCTAAGTCTATAATAAATGATCCACAAATGTCAACTATTATCATTATTGTTAATTATAACTAGCTGGGCGAGCTCTCTTCCTTTCTGACTCCTGGCTGTGTGCCTGGAGCATGGAAATCATCAGAATACCTCAAATCCACTTTAATTTGAGGGTCGTGTTGCGAAAGAGAAGATGTCTGCCAAGTGACCTGGCACATAGTAGGTCTCCCATAAATAACTGCTCAATGAATGAGCACATTCACCGAGTGGATCAATGCTGGACGTCCGAGAACCACAAACAGCAAGAGTGACTTCAGAAGAACTTTTCTTCTCCCACGCACTCTCAGATGGATCTTGAGCAGATGTCCAAAGTCCAGGATGCTTGGTCTCTCGTGAGCTGTCCCCCTAATCTTCTTCTGAACTTCACCCACGCCCCCACGCCCCCAAGCTTATGCGTCTAGGGATGGCCCTACTGGGTCTGGCTTATTTGGTGGCTCTGAAGATCTTCCCCTCTCCACAGATGACATGGACCTCTTGAGAGGCTGCAGGGGGGAACCTCAGCTGTTCATGGGGTCCTTGTGACTTTGGGAAGGCCATAGCCCATCTCTGGACCTCAGTCCCCTTTTCTGTAAAAGGAATTGTCCAGGGACCCTGGTTGGCTCTTGTGTTCTGGTAGTGGAAGTGTCCCTTCTTCACACCTGTTGTGCACTGAGCTCTGAGCCCTTACAGGGCTGAGGGGTGACCCTGGTCAGCTTCCCAATGCCCACGTGCCCAGTTCATGCCCAGAACATTGCTGGTCTACAGTGACGGCGGCTGATGACGGAATGACTGAGAGCAACTGAACAATGACATTCACTTCCAAGACCTCTGGTCACCACGGCACCCATCCCCACAGGGCCCTTTGGCTCTTATTCGTTACCTTACAAGGCCAGAAAGCACCCCCCACGGGAGATGGGATTGCCTACGCCTCATCCAATCAGGAGGAGGCTGCAGATCTCCCAGGTGATCATGAGCGTCGCGGGCCAATTTCCAATCACTCATTGGACAAAGCCCTTGGTCGTGTGTGGACTCGGGGCTGGACACTGTTGCTAGATTCTGTGGACAGAGCAAATCACCAGACCCAAGTCCCTGCTTTTCATTGAGCTCCTAGTAATTAGTTCAGGGGATGCTTGACCCATCTGCTCGCAAGGCACAGGCGAAAGGCTCCAAAACCAGCCAGGTGATCAGGGGACCCAGGAGAAGGCGATGCAGAAACCAGAGAGGCACAGAAGAGAAAGAGGCTCTGGGTGACGGAACCGCATACACACAGACAGGAAATGCAGAGGTCAATAAAGGTTTGGGGTCCCTTCGATGGGAATGTTAGGACCAAAGGATTCAGGAGGGGGAGGAAGAGATGGTCTGAGGCCAGATGGTATCTGACCTCCTGAGCCGGGGCAGGGTGTCTGGACCACTCTGATCTGAAGAGGAATCCAAAGGGTTTGAATCAAGAAAGTGACTCAAGGAGAAGGGGTTATAAAGATGGTCCCCGCTGCCCTGGAGGAGAAAGATTGGAAGGGGTGAGAAAGGAGACAGGGAGACCAATTAGAAGGCTTGAATCCAGGATGCAAGTGGCTGGGTCTTTGTCAGCGTGATTTCTTGGAGCCATGTGGTCACTGATGGCCGGCGATCTTCCCTGGCCACGCTTTTGCGGTGACTCGGAACCGTGCCGAGAGAAGCCACTGAATCATGTCCGCCCTCTGCATGGCGCGGCGCCCTGTGCGCTGGTTGCGTTCTTTGTTGGGAAAATTGCAAGTTATAGTGCAAAGGGCAGGGGACCTGGGGTCAGGGGCCTCTCCGTAACCCCCCTCCAGAGCATTCCCCCGGGTCCCATCCTGGAGAAGCCCTGCCTATGGAGCCTGATGGTTTCCACCTAGGAAACGGTGGGGTTCGCCTGGTCAATTACCAGTCAAGGGCGGGAACCAACGCGCATTTCATCAGGAGGCTCGCCACTCCGACGTACAAGGTCCTGTATGAAATGAAATGTTCCCGTTATCTTTTTTCACCCAGTGATTAGGTGCTGTAATTAAGAAGGCATTGTGCCGGGTTCCCAACCTTTGTTTTTCTTTATTTAAATTTAATTGATTTTCCTCCTGGATTTAATCAAGCCAAATTCAGCTCCCTGGCACCCCGCTCCACAGCAGAGAACTCTGATACTTAAAAGATGTAGGACCATACCTAGGAAACGTGGTACGTTGTTCAGTCCTAAACCCCAGCCTCTCTCAGCGGGTGTGAGACCTGTTCGGGTGTCAGGGAGCTGCATGATTCGGGACCCGGAGAGGGAAGGGGGGAAGGCTGATTTCAGGACTTTGAAATCTAGCTTTGCTGTGTGATCTTGGGTAAACTGTTTAACCCCTCTGTGCTTCCATTTCCTCATCTTTAAAATAAGGAGGGAAATAACACTGTCCTGGTAACACTGTAGCAAGGATTATCTGTTACTATTTCCACACCATTATCTACCAGGGAACTCATTCAATTCTCACAACATCTGCATGGGATGACATTATTACTCTTTTGGCAAGAAGATGCCAGAGATTGAACTCAAGGGCAATCGACCACTGAGCCCCATCCCCAGCCCTTTTTTATATTTTATTTAGAGACAGGGTCTCACTGAGTTGCTTAGTGCCTCGCTTTTGCTGAGGCTGGCTTTGAACTCACAATCCTCCTGCCTCAACCTCCTGAGCTGCTGGGATTATAGGTCTGCGCCACGGTGCCCCGCTACATTATTACTATTTAAGATAGAGAAGCTGGAGATCAGAGTCAGGTTCGAGTCCTGATCTTAATTTCAAAGTTCTTTCTCATGCACATCCTCTCTCTTTCTCCCCACGTTGAACATGAGAGAACAGAGGCTTCTGAAATTCAGTTCTTTAGTCGAGGTCACTCTGCAGGTGGTGGCAAACCAGGACCTGAGCCAAACTCACACTGGGTACACTTCTCATGGTTCCTCAGCTAGCTCTCAGAGAGAGCAGACAACTACTTCAAAGTCACACAGCAATTGCAATAGCCTTAATCTGCTCAATAGTCCTCTTATTATTAACTTTTCTTGTTCAAGAGTCTACATATATAACAGATGATGTTCACATGCACAGCATAGCCCCGTGCCTAAGCCCAAGATCATGTGATGTGACTATTTTCAGCACATCAGCTGTATGATAGAAGGAATTCTGAATTCATCACTTATTCATGGAGTATTAATCGAGCCCTTCTTGTGTGCCAGATGCTAATCAAGGGCCCAGGATAGAGCCGTAAAGAAAACAGACAAAAACCCATGTCCCCATGAAACTTAGATTCTAGCGGAGGGAATCATACAAGAAACAATGTCAATATGTAAGTGACTGCATGATATGACAGAGTAATAAGTGCTGTGGAGAAGAATAAAGCAGGAAGAGAAAGATATACAATGGGGAGGGAGATTATAATTTTGAATAGGGTTTATATGGGGTTGTTGTGGGGGGAAATCACTTAGAGCAAAGTCTGGAAGAACATGAGGGTGAAATTCATGGGAATACTTGCATTCCTGGAGGAAGTGTGTTTCAGGCAACAGGAATAGCATGTGCAAATGTCCTGGGGTAGGAGTATACGGGTATTTCTGAGAAGCAGCAAGAAGGCCCGTGGAACCCGGGTGGAGAGCATAAGGATGAAGGAGTAGGAAGTGAACTGGTTACAGGAGCCAGATAGTGTGGACCTGATAACTGGTTAGGCTTCAGGGTGGTCATCAGAGGACTTTGCAGACAGGGAAATCACGATCTGGCTTCAGCCCTCAGACTTCCCCTAGAGAACAGGTTCCCGGAGGGCCAGGGTAGAAGCAGGGAGACCTGTTAGGAGGCTCTTGCAAAAATGCAGGTGAGAAATGATGGGGTCTTGGGCCAGGAGGGTGGCCACACAGAAGGAGAGAAGTGATAGGGTTCTGGATGTGTTTAGAGGCAGAGTCTAGAGACGCTGCGAGGTCAGATTCGGGGTGTGAATGGGAGACTCAAGGACGACTCCAAGGTTACCACCAGGACAGCTGGAAGGACCTGCCAGGAATGGAGAGGATGAAGATTCATGGTTGTTATACGTTTCTTTTAATTGGAAGCCAGTCCCAAATTTTCGTGTTTAATAATCGTTAGTAGCAAACCCAGGACAGAGCTTACCATTGATGGGGAGGGATCAGGGCACCGTGCCATGCCTGACAGCTGTTGGGTCGTGCTGGGGGGAGGGCTCGTCCCCATGGGCTTGGAGCACCCTGGGCTCTGACATGTGAACCTCAAGATCCACCTCATGGCTCTACAGGAGAGTGTTGTGGGGGGGTCTCTAGGAGGCTCTGCATCTGCAGCTCCTGGAAGATACACGGAGACCCTCTATCAAAAGATGGAGCCCATGCACACTGTGTGGCTTTTGTCCCTCCTTCTCCTCCATTAACTGTGAGCCCAGACAGTGCATGCCCCTCCTGCCCGCTCTCAGCCTTCCACAGCAGGTAATTCTACCGCCCCAGCCTGGCCGCTCCTTCCTCGGTCTCTCCCACCTTCCTCTGAGCTGATGCAATTTGGGAAGATGGGGCCCAGTGGGGGCCTTGGCTGAAAACATTTGATTGATCTTCTCAAATGGGCCGCTCTCTGGTGAGAGGGAGAATGTGTCTGTGATTTCCTCCCCACCACCCTGCTTCTTTTAAATTGCAACAAAAGGCAAAATCCTATTTTCTTCCTGAGACTGTTCCAGCACATCAGGATACGTTGGAAACACTGAGCCCAGACAGCCTGGCTGGTGATTCAGCCCCAGGGCCATGATGGGATGAAGGCTTTGCCTGCTGCCAGCCTGGCATCCATCAGCCCAGCGTGACTTCCTAAGCCCTGAGCCAGCCCCACCCCAGGCCTCCAGCCAGAGGGAGAGGCTTTGGCAGAATGGGCAGAGGTGGGCTTCCAGAAGAGCCCCCATTGGAGTAGCCTGATGCTGTAGATGTTAGAGACCAGGGTTCAGCTCTACTGAACAGGCTGCACAACCTGGAACAGGTCTGGTCCCTTCCCCGGGTTTTGTAGGAAGAAGGATCTTCTTGCTAGAGTCTAGATTGAAAATGTTTCCCAAAGGCCCTCCGCTTAGTCCTTGGCTGGGTTCTATGGAGAGGTGATGGAATCTTTAAGAGGCAGGGCCTAGTGGGAGGTCTTTAGGTAATTAAGGAAGTGCCCTTTAAGAGGTGGGGCCTAGTGGGAGGTCTTTAGGTAATTAAGGAAGTGCCCTTTAAGAGGCGGGGCCTATGGGAGGTCTTTAGGTAATTAAGGAAGTGCCCTTTAAGAGGCGGGGCCTATGGGAGGTCTTTAGGTAATTAAGGAAGTGCCCTCAAAAGGCATTGTAGGACACCAGGCTTCTCCTCTCTCTCCCCCACTGCCTCTCTTTCTCTTTCCAGCATTCTGATCATGAGGCCATGAGGTGAGTGGTTTTGTCCCCCCATGAAGTGCTGCCTCCCCACAGGCCCAAAAGCAATGAATCCAAGTGCTCATGGACTGAAACCGTGAGCCCAAATAAACCCTTTCATTTTATAAGCTGGTTATCTCGGGCATTCGTTATACCAATGGAAAACGGGCTAGCGTGGGTCTGGACTGGGGGACCTTAGCATCCTGTCTGATCTTTATAAGCCAAGAGTGCTCAGCAGAACCGAGGCTCAAGAAATATCAGAGGAAAGAAATAAAGAAGGGAGGAAGGAAGAGGAGGAAAGAGGGGAGGCTTTGATAAGGGGAGTGAAGTCTGGTGGTTTCCAGAATTCAGGGTGGTTTGGCGTTGGCCTGGTGGTCAGTGTTTTCTGGGGCACAGCCATGCACTGAAGCCTCCTCCCCCATTCAGTGCCCAGGCTCAGCCAAAGTAGCCAATGTTGTCACATACCTGCCCATGTCCCCACAGTGGCCACCATTTCTGAGCACCTCAGCTTGACTTCCAAGGGATGGAACCTTTAACTCTTCACCTGAGGCTTCTCTCTGGTCATGGAGTGTTTCCTGTCCCTTTGGTCATCCTTCCACCAGGGCTATTGTGATTGGTGGGTAAATAGCGCAGCTCCCTCATGCAGAAATGGGATGCGCTAAGGGCTGTGGTCTATGCTGGTTCCCAGAGCTCCCCAGAAGGACTCAGTTCCCTGAAGTGACAACGAACTGCCTTCACTGTCTCCTGTCTCCACGTCTCCACCAGAGCATCCCAGGATGGTGTCACAACTAGAGGTGACACAAAGGTGTGAATCCATTTACCCACGTCCACATAACTAGTATGTGGCAAGGCAGGGATTCGAACCCAGCCCTCTGGGACTGCACAGTGTGGCAGGGATCGCTTGGAGGAGAGGAGAAGGTCAATGGGGTGGGGGCTTCTGCCTCGTGGAGCTGAGGAGCTCTGTCTTTTGGAGGCTGAGAGAAGAAGGCAGGGGACAGCTGGATATTGCAACAGGAAACCAGAGGGGGAGACACACTCTGCTTCTGTGTGTAGCACCGCAGGGGAGCTTGCCTGCCCTTTGGCATGTGCCCGTCTTGGAGAAACATCTATTACAAGTGGCAGTGTCCTGGGACTGTCCCGACACTCCACGGCCACAGTGACAGGGACATGCACTGCCATCTGCTGCTTGTCCCCTCACTTGACCTCGCCCTGGTCTGGGCTGTTGTTCGGGTCAGTTCTCTCATTCAGCCAACCTCTTCTGAGGACACCCTGTGGGCCTGCCACTGTCCTGGGCTCCGAGGACACAGGAGGCAGAAGTCTCAGGGGCTGTACCTCGGGGAGCTTGCAGTCTGCTGGGGGGAAACAGAATTGAACAGACACTTGCCGGAGAAGGTGATCATGAGCCCGGAGAAGCAGACCCAGGAGAAGGCTTCCTGGTCAAGGTGATGTCTCAGTTGAAATCTGCAAAATGGACAGGGGGTGACGGAGTTGATGGTGGCAGGGTGAATAATGTCCTTTTAAAATCAGTGGCTGCGGAGCGCTTACCACGTGCCGGGCTGGGTTCCAGAAGCTTCCCACATGTTTGCTATCGAGCCTCACAACCACTCTGGGAGGTTGGCACTGTGATTGTCCCCATCTCCAAGATGAAGAACTGAAGCCCAGAGAAACGCCATCAGTTGCTCAAGGTCATTGAGTGACAGCACCAGAAACAGGCAGTCTGGCTCCGGGCCACGGTCTTGAAGTCCACCCTCTGCTGCATCCAGTAGGGAGCGCAGAGCCAGCCAGGACGCGGGAGCCGTCCAGGGCGCTGCCAGGCCTTCGGATGGTTTGAGCACAGCAAACAAGCAGCAGAGAAGTGACAGCCCTGGGGTGTCACTGGAACCAGCCTGGAAGACCTCGGAGAGCCTCGTGGAGAAGTTGGGACCTGCTTCTCTGGGCTCTGCAGAAGGCGGGGACAGCACCAGACCTATGCATCTTGCATAGACGGTGGGCTGGGCAGTCGTCGGGGTGAGCATTGGTGGTGACCTGGAGCAGGAGGCCGCAGAGGAGACCGGGAGAGGGAGATGGCTGCTAGGGTTATTTTCCAGCTATGGCAGGATGCGCTGATGCAGGGAGAGAGAAAGAGAAGAAAGGGTAGTGGCCAGGTGGCTGCTTGGAGCAGCAGGTAAAAGAGGCAGAAAATGGGTCATGGGCAAGGTGACGTATTTGGGCACATTAAGTTTGCAGTGCCCGCAGGACTTCCATGAGGAGAGGTGGACAAGGCAGTTGGACATTGGGGTCTCAAGGGGGACGCATACTGAGGACTTCATGGTCAGCGTCTCCATTTGATCTGCAAAGCATCTCAATTTGGACAATGGATTATGTGGTCCCCCTGGACGTAGTTGGCCTGGCTCCGTGGTGCATCTAGATATTGAGGACACCTGGTTCCAAGCTCCTGCCTTATGCATGCACATATGGACACATCCTAGACACTCCTGTGGATTTTCTTAGCTGGATGAGAATAAAAATATGTTCATGGAGCCAGGTGCAGTGGTGCACGCCTATAATCCCAGCAGATCGGGAGGCTGAGGCAGGAGGATCAAGTTCAAAGCCAGCCTCAGCAACTTAGGGAGGCCCTAAGCAACTCAGTGAGACCCTGTCTCTAAACAAAAGACCAAAAAGGGCTGGAGGTGTGGCTCAGTGGTTAAGCGACCCTGGTTAAATCCCCAGTATGAAAGAATAAATAATAAATATGGCCATGGATACTCGGTTCTTAAGGAGGTTGCTTCTTCATGGCGGAGGGATGTCCAGTGAGCCTAAATGACTGATTACATCTTACTATTTTGCCAGGCCGTGGTTTCCACCAGTGGCTGAGGAAAATATGCCCCTCTGATGACACCTTATCAAAAGGGGCAAATAGGGTGGCCTTTCTTTTTCCACTCAAACCACACCCAGAGCAACCCGAGAGGCTGACAGTTCCCCCCAGGAATGGGACAATGCCCTATGACACATCCATAAAGGCCAGCCCCCTCTGGGATTGTGCAAAAGAATGTCACAGACCCTTTTAGCAGCAAAGGGATGATGGAGACTGCACCTGGTTTTCCGATTCTTTGTTTCCTGACTTTACAAACAGCAGAGAGCAGACCAACTACAGGAAGAAACGGGAGCTTTGGCTCAATGGTTGTGGGATGCAAACCTAGGAAAGATCCTTCTCGAAGGATCCTCCCTCCTTGCCCCTTTTGGAAGGCTCCATGCCTCCTGCTCAGCGGTATCTCATCCGTCATGATCCATGTCTGCGGGTAGCATTTCCACCAAGTTCCAATCCCCTGTTCCGTACACCGGAAGGACCCGCAGATTTCTTGCCCTACTGCGTGATACTCTCAGAAGCCCAGGTGAGGAGCATGTTGGGTCTTGGAGGGTGTTCAAATGGCCTCCTGGTGCCCAGCTCAAGAGACACAAAGGTACAAGGGCTGAGACCAGAGAGTCTGGAACCAGATGCCCTGGGTTTGAATTCCACCTCTACCACCGATCTGCAGAATCTTCCTTTCTTCATTGGTAAAATGGGTTGGATAATTGTACCAACCTTTAATAAGTATGATGAGAATTACCAAATCAAACATTTGCCAAGCACTTAGAACAGTGCCCCGCACGTGGCTGGTGCCCCCATGGCACCCACATGGTTATCAGTATTAGCCCCGAGGATGGCACCGTCCGTCAGAATCCAACACAGAGGTGGGTTCAGGTGAAGGGAGCCAGGAGAAGCAACTTAAAGGAAAGGAATAGAGACAGGGCCTTTTGGTTGCCTGGTCCTTGCTTGGCAGCCCCCCCCCCCGCCCCCGGAGATCCTTGTGATGACATTTCATTCAGACATTTTTTTTTTTTTTTTTACCAGAATGAGAAATGCAGGTTGTGTGTCAGAAATCATTGCAAATTCCAAATTAGTGAGGTTTCACGGTCCTGGGAAAGGCGCTGCAGGGAAAATTGGTCGACGGGGTGTTTTTGAGCTGTCAGAGCAAGCTGGCTGATTGATTGAGTGTCTTGGTCAATAGACTGTGCAGATAGCAGGCAGCAGGGCTCAGGAGAGGAAATAGGGAGAAGACGGAGCACCCGCCAGCACTGGGGAGGCGGAGACAGAGCCATGGTGGAAAGCGACCTAATTACTCCCCAAGCCACGGGGACCCAGCCTGTCTGGAGGCCAGAGACTCCCGGCTACAGTTCTTTGAGATGTTGGGTTCAACCCTTACAAAGACTCCCACACACACAAGAGTTTATGGTGAGACTTAAATAAAATAGTGGGTTTTAAATGTCTGATGAGGTACCGGGTGCATAGTAGCTGCTCAATAAATCTGAAGTCCCTTGACTCTGACCCAGTGCACTGGAGACTTGGTAGGTTGTGCCCCCATATGTGGACTTGGGCGCTGTGTTTGGAAGCAACAAATCTCAGCCTTCAATTAGGGATTAATGTGCCCAGATTCCGGGCACTCCTGGGCCACCCTTGAATGTGTTCAGAAAGAGGTAAAAAGAAAAAGAGAGAGGTGGTTTAGACCCAGAGAAGACTCGGAATCACAGAAGTCTTAAAATGGAGAGGGTCTTGAGGGTCATGGAGGCTAGTTCCCTGACTTTAGGCTTTCCAAACTAGTCCAGTCAAATGGGGAGTTGTACACTCCTAAAAATGACTGGGAAAAGATAGCCCACTGAGTCCCTTTCTGAGCCTCTTATACAGGGGCTACCAATAATCTTTCAATAATCATTGCAATTGTAATCATCACAATGAGACAGTGTGCTTAGCTTAATAAATATTTATTGCCTGCAACCACCTCAATATATCAAGTAGTACTACCCCAATTTTTAGAATAAGGAAACTGAGTCTTAAATAAATGAGGGACCTTGCCCCAAGGCCAGGCAGTGATTACTGGAGGAATTTGCAGAGATTATGGAACATGGTGGAAGAAAGAATTTATTTCTACGGAGGAGTAGCCAGTGAGAAGGACCGGAAAAGTAGGATGTGATGGTTGAGATCTGATAGGAGTCTTGAAGAAGGAGTTAGATCTTTTTTGGCAGCAAAAAGGTAAAAGAGGCAGAGGAATCAGCTCGAGCAGAGACAGACAGGTCGGGAGAGTCTGTCCCGAAGGCTCTTTACAATGAATAATAACAATTACAGTAGCTGACATTGACAAGAGTGCTTCCCCTGCCCCGGGATTTTGTGTGCATCGTCTCCATGAGCTGGACACTACAATGTGGTTGCAGTGTGCAGGAGACCGGAAGTGACTTGTCCAAGACACACCAGCTTCCAGACTCAGGTGTGCATGATCCCAAAGCTCTTGATGGCTCCTCGTTGCTGGGTCTTTGTCCTTATCCACTGAGAAACCGTGTAGCTTAAAAGGAACCTCTGCCCCTGTGTGTGAGGGGGGTAGGTGAAGAAGCTGTCCTCAGATGTCCTCATCTGTTCCTGACACATGCACCTCCACACCTCAGGACCCCTAAATAGCCTGGAAGAACCTATCAAAATTGGTGGGAGACAATCAACGGAGCTGACTGCCTAATAAAGATAAAGCTCTCCAATAAACCCTCCATCCTGAATTAATGGCTTTGATTTTTTTTAAAAAGGCAGATAAATGTCTCCGTGGAGAGACAGACTTTGCTCCTTCTTCAGGATCACGGTGCAGGCAGGCGACATTCCCACAGGGGCACAGCTGGGTGCCTGAACTGGCATTGAGAAATGGCTCCTTCTGAGGACAGCCAGACACCTCCCGTCTCCAGAGCTCCCTGTCTCCCACAGGGAGTCCCCTGTCAGAGAGGAACAATAATGAGGAAGGAGGGAGCCTCTGGGAGAAAGTACCCAAGGGGGGAGAAGGGAAAGGGCCTTATTGGGGGGGCTTGCTGATGATTGGTGCTGCAGCTGTGGGGGGCGGAGTCTCCTGGGAGCTTTCTGCTGATTGGTGGAGTTGGTGGGGCACATCGGTGTCATTCATCTTCTCATCACCGCTGCCCTCAACAGCATCCTCATCCCCAAGTCATAGATACTGAGCCTCTATTATGTGTCCGGGAGATGGGCTGAGCATCTCCTAGCCACCTTAGGAGGCAGGGATATTAACACCATTAAGGTGTCCCACTCTGCAGATGGGAAAACTAAGTCTTGATGCTATTAGCACCTTCCTGTGGGTCACACAGACAGGATGTCGGGAGATGGCCACCCAAGTCTGTCTGCTCCTGGACAATGCGATTCTTACCCATGGTTGTGTGTTCAGTAGTTTGATAGAGAAGAACTTGACCTGGGTCTCTGTCCTAGACGAAGTTCATGAGAAATAGAGCCTGAGAATGGGGATTGGGGTGCATATGCTTATTGACAGGTGTGCTCTGGGGACATTGGAGAGAGACGGCAGGACAGGACAGGGGACAAAGCCAAGGAAAGGGTTTCAGGCAGAGTCAAACCTCAGCCAGACCCCAGGGGAGCCCTGGAGTGCGAGGTGCACCCTAGACTGGGTGGAGGGACACAAGGGTGTCAGTGGGTCATTGGTTGTGGGCTGCTCTTTCCACAGGGGTAGCCATAACCTTCTGGAAGGTGGGGGACATTTGTGGGACTCACATTGAGGGACCTGGTGACAGAGATCTGAGGTCTCACCGACATCTTCCACCACAGCAGCAGAAGCACTTGGCCCTGCTCAGTCCCCAACTCACCAAGTGCCCTGACGTGTGGCCCTGTCCCCTCTGGACCTCAGCCTCTCCACCCTGGGACTCAGAGACCTCCGAGGGTGATCTGGCAGTACAGAGGCTGAGCCATCACGATCTTGCTCTCTAGGACAGGGGAGAGAGATGAAGGGCCCCTTGGTGGCACCAGCAGCCAGAGGCCGGTGTCTGACGGCTTCCCCGCGGAAGCCCTTCATCCCACTTCTCCACTGTGTTATTTTAAAACTAAGGAGCCCAGACCTCAGGAGCTCACTGCCTGCCGCGGAGATTTGTGGCTTGTATGTTCTGTCCTCTGCAGATTTCAGCCGAGGCTTACTCTCTGCTTGTTAGGATTTGGGCCCAAAGCTCAACCTCAGGACAGCAGTGTGTGTGTGTGTGTGTGTGTGTGTGTGTGTGTGTGTGGTGTGTACACCTCTCAGGAGCCTTCTGTCCCTGGTTGAGTGGACGAAAAGGCTCAGGGGGTGATTTCGAGTGTGCAGAGAGAGAGAGAGAGAGAGAGAGAACCTCATCCCTGGGCTATTGAGGGGAGAGAAGCCAGGACCCGGCAGGGATGGGGGTCGGCCATCTTTAGGTGCTGAAGTCACTGGGCAGCTTTGTGGAGGAGCTGGAAGGCCAGGTCCCAGCGAGGAGCCTTTCCCAGGACTCTCAAGGGCGCGCCGACCTCCCGGCCCTCCCCCGTGTCCCCAGAATCCCTTGCCTCGGGTTGTCTGGGGGAAAAGCAATCAGAATCAGCAGTAAGTGGGTCCCTGGAGGCAAGCTCTGCAAGTGAGGCTGGGGACCGGTTGTGGCCTGTCCCTGGAAAGTGTGGCTGGTATTTAAAGTGCCACCGCGTGTCAGACATTGTCTAAGCACTGGGCATGCAAGGTCTCATTCCAACCACAGCAGTTCCGTGAGGCAAATACGACTGTGCTTTCTCCGGGGGGGGGGGGGGGGGGGGGGCAGGGACCTGCCCAAGGTCATCCAGCTGGTGAGCCCAGGAGGAGTCCAAACATCCGGAGCATCTAATCTCTGTGCTCCACCAACCCCTGGGCCAGGAACTCGGCCTCCCCTGGGCACTTCCGGTCGGCAACTGTGCCCCCCGACACACTCATCTCTTTCCCAGGGCAACTGTCACCCCCAGGTCACTTTCTTATATACCTATCCCCTCTCTTCTGCAGGGCTGTGCACTTGAGGGAGGGAACTCATGTCTGGGTCACCTTGAAATGTCCCCTCCCCCAGAATTCAAAGGATGCCTAGCAGATGAGGGAATGGGTGGATAAACAGCAGATGGATCACTGCATCTAGATGAATGGACTACAATGCTCAGTCACTTGATGAGTCTGTTTTAAGAGCCAGTCATCTAGGCAGGGACACTCCTACTGAGCCATCTTATTATTCTGAAACCCCTCTGTGCAATGACCTCAGAGCTCACTCCCTGGCTTCCCATAGTGATCCAGCCAGGAGCTCTATCTTTCTCCCAGAAGATCCAGCCCCCTGCCTATTTATTTATTTATTGAGATATTAGGGATTGAAACCCCAGGAGCATCTTAACACTGAGCTATATCCACTCCTTCTCATTTTTTTTTCTGAAATAGGGTCTCACTAAGTTAATGAGAGTCTCTTTAAGTTGTTGAGGCTGGCCTCAAACTTTCCATCCTCCTTCCTCAGTCTCCCAGGTAGCAGGGATTACAGGTGCACGCCCTGATGCCCCTCCAGCCTCCCTGTCTTTAAACAGTCCACGTAAATGTAAATGTATCTCAAATGCATTTCCCAGTCCTGGACTCTTTTGGCAACTTTAGGCACCTGTACTTAACCCCCTATCTGCCAGCTCCATATGGGTGTCTCGCTGGGATCTCAAAACTAACATCGCTGAGCCTGAGCTCCACAGGATTCCTCCTGAATCCCTGTCTCTCCCTGTCGTTGGTCCTGGATCAGTGATCCGGAACTCGGTCCTGCTAGTAGCTCAAGTGGAGCTATCCTTGACCCTCCTCTTGCACACTGTACGTGCGATCCACATGAAACTCCTCCATCCTACCCTCACTCTATGTCCAGGGTCTGATGCTCACTCCACCACCTTCTTCCCTCCTGGGGATTGTCACTATAGTCCCTTCAGTGGCCTTCCTGCACCCATTACGGCTCCTTCTCTGTCTATCTCCAGCAAACAGCCGAAGGGATCCTTTAAAGCCCAGCCAGATCCTGTCTCCCGTGACTTCTCATTTCCCGGAGAGCAAAATCCAGGTCCTGGCAATAGCCCGCCAGACCCCACGTGAGCTCTCCCGCGTGGCCTCTCTGACGTCACCTCCTGCTCTTCTCTCCCTTGCTCTTCTGGCTTCGGCCACACTGAGATTCCTCCTCGGGGCGTTGAGTCTGTTCCGACTACAGGGCCTTTGTACGGGCTGTGCCTACTGCCTAGTATGCACTCCAAGGCTCCCTCTGCCCTTGCCTTTGATCCTTTTCTGTAATGTCACCTTCTCAGTGAGGTCTTCTCTAATCACCTCATTTAAAATTGCAATCCTCTCCCAATAAAATTCCACATCCCTTACCCTGCTCTATTTCTTTTCTCTGTAACCATCATCCCCGGCTCACAGTCCCCCTATTTATCACTTATTTATGTTTATCTCCCACTCCCCTCCTCCCTCTGCCCATTGCAGTAGAATGCAAGCTCCGTAGGAAGGGATTTAACATGCCTTGCACAAAGCAGCTGCTCAATAAATATGTACTGAATGAAGATTCGGGGCATGGTCCTTGATCGCACCTCTCGGGACCAATTTTCACTCTTCCATGTCTTGTGCCGACCTTCCTCCCACCTGGAGCTGAGGGCTTCCTCTTAGGCTGAGATCCTCTTCCCTGAAGTCTCACTTGCTTGGTCCCTCTGCCAGCAGCATCTGCCATGATGCTCCAAAGGGACTCACCTCACAGGACCTGCAGCTCACCGTCCTCAGAGAGACCCAAGTGCTGTCTACAATTCCAGCTGATGCAATGCTCCTCAGGGGACCCTGGGCTGCAATGGGAGGCGTTATTCTTGCCGAGGGTGACACAGGTTCATAGCAGTAGGACTTGTGGATTCCTGTGCCTTCCCAGCATCCCTTGACTCTAGTTTGCAAGCTGTTTCCGCGGGAAGCCGTGTCTCGTTCTGGAGTTCAGTTCATTCTCTACTTGGAGACGTCCTGTGCCTCAGGCGGTCCTCACAGTCAAATCCAATCCTCTTCTCAGCAGTTGGATCTCTTGTTGCAAATGGGCAATCGGCAGGCTGGACTGGGAGGAAAGCAGTGGCCGGGGGCAGGGTTGGGGCTGAGCAAGAGCAGCAGATGGATGTGTGTTGTGTGGTGGGAGTTCAAGGCTCAGGCAGGTTGGGGCTGACCTGCTTGGCTGACCTGGGTAAGAAATGCTGAGCCGATTTTTCTCCATATGATTTTTCTGGGTCCTTTGACCTGAACTTGAGAACCGGGCGATTACTGATATACAAGAGTGTTTCTCGTTCGCTCGTCCACGCCTGCGTGTCCACATGCTCATGCACTTGCTCTCAGCCCTGAGAACTGAGTGAGCTATTCTCACCTGTTGCCTGAGCAGGGAGAGTGGTAGAGGGCTGTGCTGGACCGTGCAGGTCAATCCCAGGATCAAGTTCAAATCCTTGGCAGAATCTGCAGTCTGGGTACTCAAGGTGTGGTCCGTGGAGCTGCAGCATCCCCTAGAAGCTGGTAGAGAGACGCAGAAGCGCAGGCTTCTGTGCACCCCACTCCAGATCCGCTGAGTCAGCAGCCACCTTCTAGCAAGATCCCCATGGGACTCGGGTGCACATTAGGCTTGAAAAGCACCTGTCCCTGTGGCCCTGAAGATCCAGCCCCAGCTTCCTCCCCAGTTCCTTTCAACCAGTTTCTCCACCCAACTGGCTCTTAATAACTTACTGCATCCTCTGCTGTCCTGGGAAAGATTCACCACTGTGTCTTGGAGCAGGGCCTTTGCACATGCTCTTTCATTTTGCTCTGCTTCTCTGAGCAGCCTCCACCCATCCTTTAGGTCACCTATGGTCACCTGCCATGTTCCCTAGGCTGGGTCCAGTGCGTTCTCTATACCTCCATGTTCCTCTAAGCTCCTACCAGAGAATGCACCATTCTACACTGTAACTCTCAGCTTAGGAGTCTGTCTCTCCTTCCAGGACAGAGACCCTTAGTCACTTTTGCATCTTGAAACCTAACACCAAGGAGAAGTTCATCAGCAACTGTTGGATAATGAATGAAACAAAGAGGGAAATACCAATCTCATTAAAAAAAAAAAAGGTCTTGTTTGCGTCTCAGTTTCTGCTAAAATGAGCATGCCCGCCCCCGCACCCCAGTGACACCCCCTAGAGCAGCTGTCGAATCCTAGACTTCTCTCAAACTCCGATGCTTTTTCCAGCCAGTGTCATGTTCCTGCAGACTACCTCCAACCAGGCTCCATTAACGAGATTAACCTTGAAAAAGACTGGACGTGCCAAGTCTGCAGGCTGAGATATCAACTGGAGTTTCAGAGGCCAAGGCACAAATTAGCCAAATCCATCTTGCCCCTGGGCGATCTGCCCCATGGTGAACCTTGGGCTCTCTGGTGGGCTCGTGAGCGTGAATGAGGGTCTGGACTTACATTCCCTATGGGATCCAACAGATTGAGGGTGTCTGGAAGTGGAGACCCAAGGGTGGCTCATTCACAGCCCTGGGTGCAAGCAAAGAGCAAGCATGTGGGGCCGGCCAGGCACAGTGGCGCACGCCTGTGATCCCAGCAGCTCGGGAGGCTGAGGCAGGAGGATCATGAGTTCAAAGCCAGCCCCAGCAATTTTGTGAGGCCCTAAGCAACTCAGTGAGACCCTGTCCCTAAAGAAAACATTAAAAAGGGCTGGGGATGTGGCTCCGTGGTTAAGCAAGGGAGGCAGGTTCACCACACACCCTGTGAGGGGTTGTTAGCATCAGGTGAGGCAATAGCTCAGACATGCGCTGCACCCAGGAACAGCTCACAGAGGAGTGGAGGCCATCAGGGTCAGGGATGTCCCAAATCTAACGGACCCGATGCCATTTCTCTTTGCAGGATGTAAGGTTTGGGTCAAACGCAGAGGTGCAGGTCCTCTGCCAACACCCAGGGCAAGTTCGTGTCTTGCAGGGCAATCATCAGGATTCACTCTGCACCCTGCTTATCATTTCCCGGTAGTTCCAAAACGTTTTCCAGATTTCTCTTCTTTTTTGTCTGAATTGATCCTCACACGCAGGCAGGGCTGCTGGTGTTCCAGCCACATCGTATCTCCGGGTCCGTTCCTCCGCTCTCACAGTGGGAAGGACAGCGCCTGAGCCTGGGCTGCTTTGGAAGGTTGCAATGAGCTGATGATGAAGAAGTGCCAATCCCAGGGTCTGGCATACAGTGGGTGCTTGATAAATGCTGGCTGACCTTAGGATCGAGCAACACAGAAAGAGCCCTGGACTGGGAATCCAAAGGCCACCCGCCATTCCAGGCACATCTCTGATGTGGATTTGGACGCGCCCCCTTGCCTCCACCCAGAGATGGGCTGGATCTGGGGCTCTTCCTGCTCCAACATCGCTGGTCTCCGGTTCCCAAAATGATGTTAACCTGGGCCAAATGAGCACTTTGTTCTGAGCGGTGGCTTTGATGGGGCGGGGGAGCAGGCATGCGGCTGGGGATCCAGGCATCTTACAGAGTTTTGCAGAAAGTTCAGCCCCGACTCTGATCAGAGTCTGGGAATCTTCCGGTTGCCATGACGACAACGGCAGCAGCCTCTTAGCTCCAGGTTGCTGATTAGCAGGAAAGCAGGGGGAGGGGGGGTCCTTGAGGAACTCGGCACCGGTGGCTGCCCCTCCCCCTGGGAAGTGGACTGTGCCGGCCCTTGACTCCACTGTTTCAGCTGTCCCCCCGAAAATCTCGCCTTCCTTTTAAGTATTTTTTTTTAATTTAATGCAACATGGACAAGGAGGCAGCTGCCATCACTCTTCAGCAAAATGGATCTCGGGATTTTTCTTGAGGCCCTGAAAAGGGTGCAGAGCTGGAGACAGGTTGATGGAGGTGGGGGCCCGGCTGATTCCACGGAAGTGCTGTGCGTCTTCAGACCGCACTCTTCCCAGGAACCCCACTTCGTTGTTTGTAATAAGAGGTCGAATCTGATGGATGGTTCCCACAAAGGATCAGTGGTCAGAATTCACTAGTTCATCCATCCATCCATCCATCCATCTCTCCATCCATCCATCCATCCATCCATTGAGTCATTCAACAAACATTCTCTGAGCAGAAAGATACTGCATCAGACACTATGTCTCTGGGGATTCAGTGACCAGTTCCCCTTCCCATGAAGCTTGTGTTCTAGTCCAGAAGAGAACTGGTTAGCCAACAACGTAGAAAATGATTGTTTCAAATGATAATAAGTGATATAAAGAAATAATGCAGCAGGCACCAGGGGTTTCTATGGTGAGTGAAGAGGAGAAGTGATGCTTCAATGAGGAGGAGGAGCTACATAGGCAAAGAACTGGAGGAAATGCATGCCAGGTGGGAGGCAGCAGGAGCAAAGGCCCTGGGGAAGGTAACCGCTTGACCTATTTGAGAAAACAAGGAGACCACGTGGCTAGAACAGTGAAAGGGACAGAGAGGCATAGGAGATGGCGTTGAAAGCAGATCATGCAGGGTCTTTGGACTTTATTCTTGACCCCATAGGAAGCTGAATTACCTGGGTTGTTCTTTAACATGCAGATTCTTAGGTTCACCCCTTTAAGACTCCTTTATTATGACTGGGATGGGACCTAGGAATCTGCATTTTAAAAAAATTCCTGGGGAGCCTCGGCTACTGCATCAAATTTGGGAAACTCAAACTTCGTGCCTTTTGAGTTTCTTTCAGTTTTCAGAAAGTTGTGACACAAAGCATTGGAATATTTTGAAAAAAGATTTCAAATGTTATATTATGGAAGGTTCCCTTCTCCCCACACCCCTCAGTGCTGCCTGTGTGCCTGGTAGAATTAATTATGGCTGTCCCTTTTATTGCACAATCCCAGGCCTGGCACCCAAGCCCAGGTGAGGCAGAGCCAGCACTGTTGGAAAAAGGAAATAAAACACCATCCACCTCGTCAAAGAGCGTGAATCCCCTCCCGCCCCATCCCCTCCCTCCTCACCACACCACAGCCAGGTTTTCCCATCCCTGAATCCCAGCCTTCCCGTTGGCCCAGGGAATACCACCCCCAGCTGCCCCTACACTCCAGATGACTCAGTTTTTGTCTACTATAGGATTGTTTCTGGTATATATTTGTCGTTTGGTCCCCTACAATGCTTCAAGAGGCCAAAATTCCAATCTTATGTGTCTCCAACTCAAGGCTTTGCTAGGAAACAGGTATAAATCAATGAACTTTTGGATCACTTTTCTTTAAAAAAAAAAAATGCTGTAGAGACAGGTGCAGTGGCACACACCTGTCATCCCAGAGGCTTGGGAGGCTGAGGCAGGAGGATGTCGAGTTCAAGCCAGCCTCCGCAAAAGCAAGGCTCACTAAGCAACTCAGTGCCACCCTGTCTCTAAATAAAATACAAAATAGGGCTGGGGATGGGGCTCAGGGGTCAAGTGCCGCTGAGTTCAATCCTGTAGATTTGAGAAGACGTGGGGCAATCTGAGTAGACGGAGGCGCTAGTTGGGTTATTGGCCATCTCTGGGTGTCCATTCCCATCAACGCTAAGATGAAAGCACTAGTCCAAAGCCTTTCAAAAGCCTTTTCTCACTTTTTGAAGGGAGCCTTCTCCCTAAGATCTGAGGCAGAAAGAACAGTCCTGTTCTCAGGGAGCTCAGCTTGCAGTGTGAGCGAACACAATTAAATGACAGCTCATTATTAGGGGCTGCCATCGACATAGCAAAGGGACTGTCATATCCTAGAAAAGGAGCAGATGTCCCCGGAGTCTTGCTCCCTACGCCCGCGCACCTTCTCCATCTCACCAGGGGCTCCCTCTTGGCAGCTGCCGGAGCTCAAAACCTTGGAGTCATCCTTGACTCTTGCCCTTCTCCTACTCTCCTGCTCCTACGTGTAACCAGCAGTAGACGATGTTTGCCCTGCTTTCAAACTGTGTTGGAGCCTGACCATGCATGGCCTCCATCCCTGCTGCTCTGATCTGAGTCTGAACCATTGCAGAGGGCTCCCCAGCTCTTCTCTTTCTTCCCCTCATTCCAGTGCCCCTCAATTCTAGAACAATCCCTCCAAAAGGTAAGACAAACTCCGTAAGTCTATTCCAAAGATTCCACATTTCAGCTCAGAAAACCCAAAGGCCCTCCCAGACCCGAAAGACATGATCTTTGATCTCACCTCTTGCCACTCTGGTCTTTGTTTTCTGTTCCTTGTAGATCCTAAGGGTCTTTAAACCTCCCTTTCTGCAGATACCTGGGTAGAAATTAGATATTACTATGCAATAAACAGCTCCAAAGCTTGGTGGCTGAAAACAGCATTCAACTATGGGACTTCATAGTTTCTGTGAGAAGGGAGTTTAGCCGGGTGGTTCTGGTTCACCATGAGGTTGTGGCCACATGTCTTCGGGGGGGGGGGGGGGGGGCTGCAGTCACATCTGAAGGCTTGATTGGAGTGGGAAGATCCACTTCAAGGTGACAAGTTGGTGCTGGCTGTTGGCAGGGGGCCTCACTTCTTCACATGGGTCCCTCTGTGGGGCCACTTGGGTGTCCTTGCAAAGTGGCAGCTGTTTTTTTCCCAGAATGATCAAGAGAGCAAGGCAGAAGGAGCTTTCGGTGACCTAGTTGGAAAGTCACACATTATCACTTCTACCACATTCTGTGCACTTAAAGGAAGTTAATAAGCCCATCCAACTTCATAGGGAAAGAAATTCGTTCCTTTTTTTTTTTTTTTTTGATGGCATAAATGTCAGAGAATCTGTGAACACATTTTTAACCACCCAAGCTTCAAGGTTGGCCCCTATTTTTTTCAAGTCTGAGCTCCATCATTACTCCCTTCAAAGGTCTTCTCTGATTCCTTTCTGCAAGATAGCAGCCACCCCTCCATCCCTACTCCTGCATACCACTTTATTCTCACCATAATCGATCACCATTAAATAAGCCACAGGTTTACCTCTGTGTTGATTATCTACTCCTCCATCCAGGATGTAAATTCTAGAACTGCTGTGCCCACGTCAGAAGCACTCAGGAAACTGGAGTTAATGCACTCAGGTGAACCTAAGCAGGACAAGAGCAGGTCAAGGCCGGTCTTGCTGGGAGCAAGGCAGAAACTGCAAGCTTTGAGTTGTCAAGAGAAGACAATTTCTAGACTTTTTTGTTTGCATGAATAATCTCATTTTGTCTGCACAACAATGTAACAATTCCTAGCTCCAATTCCACAGAGACCCATGGACAGGGGGGAAAGGCACAGAAATGGAGCTCTCATAGTAGGAGACTGGGGTAGGGAGGTCTAGGGAGAACCGAGGCTGGGTAAGGTGGAAGGGGGTTCTAGAAGCCAGGAGCCGTCAGGGAGGAGGGCAGCCCTTATTAGAACCTCCGTCCCTCCTGGCTCTGCTTCTAAAGATTCACTGATATGCAGCTGACAGAGATGGATGTGTTTTTCTGCCCTTCCTTCAATATTGACTGGGCTTGGCTGCTCCCCTGGAAGCCCCAAGGAGTGGAGGGCTTATCAGATGCGTTCATCCTGAGTCCTGAAACCAGTCCTGATGCACTGGCTGCAGCAGCCTGGTGCATGAAAAATGCTAGTGCTTTTGATCGATGTCTGACCTGGGGGGTCTGAAGACAGGGTGAGCAGGGAGGAGAACTTTCTAGAAGGTGACAAATACATCTGTGACCCCCGAACTCCTGACTCCTCCTGGTTGGGAGCTAGGAGTTAGAGCGACAGTTTCTTCAAAAGCTGAGGACCTAGGCAACTTCTTGTCACTCTCTGGGACTCTAAATAAGAGATGAGACTCCTTGGCTGCTCCCCAGTATTATTTGGAGCCTACATCTGTAGCAAAGGAGGGAGCTTCGGGTTACTCTCTGAGATCCCAGGTGATCTCATACCTGTCAGGGACAATCGGTTTGCAAGGAAGTAAAAGAAAAAGACAATTTCTAGACTTTTTTGTTTTGCATGAATAATCTCGTTTTGTCTGCACAACAATGTAACAATACACTGGCTAATATTATTCCCTGTTTTACAATTGAGGGAACTCAGACATGTTAAGTAATCAGACGTCATACCCTCCACATCCACGGCAGAAGTGTTTCAAGATCCCCAATTGATGCCTAAAACCAAGGAGAGTACTGAAGCCTCTGTCTTCTCCTATACATGCACAACCGTGATAAAGTTTAATTTATACATCAGGCACAGTGAGAGACTAACAATAACTGATAATAAAATTAAACAATCATGTTGTAATAAAAGTTACATAAGTGCATCTCACTGAAAAAAAAAATCATTATTCTTTCGGCTTTTTTTACTCCAATGAAGCACTTAGCAAATCTCTTCAGCTTCCAGGTGGATAACATCATTGTCTTGGACTTTGGGGTCATTGTTAAGTTAAATAAAGGTGACTTGAACAGGACCGTGGTACAGTCACAGTCGATCTGATAACCAAAATGGCTGCTAAGTGATCAACAAGTAAGGGAGATAATTCACTTCTGGGCAAGACAGAGTGGGATGATGCAAGATATCATCACATTACTTAGAATGGTGCACGTTTGGAACTTAAAATTCGTTTGTTTCTAGAATTTTCCATTTAATATTTTTGGGCCATGGTAAGCCACAGGTAAATGATGTCAAGAGAAACCGTGCATGAGAGTGTACAGATGAGGTGGAGAAATCAAATAGAACTGTCAAAGTAGAGTTTCAGCTATCATATCATGCTTTGTCCTCCAATTGTGTCTTAAGACAAGAAAGTAGAATGCTGGTTTCCTGCACCTCCCCATGGTTTAGTCAGGATAGGCTAACGTATGCTGCAGTAACAAGCTCCAAAATCTGAGTGTCTTAATCTTAGTAAGGTGTACGTCTCTCTTGAAAATCTGATGTGATTCTGTTGTTTCTCCTCCATTGAGGAGCTTCATCCTCCAGAATATGTGGCCCCCAAAGTCACTAGAACAGAGGAAGAGAGACCAGGAGAAGTCATGTGGGGTTCATGACTGGCTTAAAGTGGAAACGACTACTCAGAGACAATTGTCCAAAGATAATCTAACAGTTTCAACCTAACTACAAAGGAAGCTGAAAATGAAAATCTGAATCTAGTGACCGGTCCTCTGCATCACCTAACCCATGCCTTTTCATTTCTTCCCCCACAGGACAGAGCCCCAGAGCAGCCCCATAGGTCCAGCCCAGGATGGACCTTCAGAAAAACTGGGTCAGCGTCTGGCCACCGAGGCCTTGGGCACCAACAGCTGGGAGAGAGACAAGGCCTGCCGGGAGCTGGGTCCTGCCAGAGCTCGAAGGTGAGATTCCCTCCTCTTTCCTCTCTTGGTCTCTGCGGAAGTTCAACCTGGAGATTTAGAAATGAAGTTGGCTTCTCTGGCTGTTTCCTCCCTTCTTTTACAAGTTCCTCTTTCAGACCCTTAAAAAAGAGGTCAGTCGATTTTTTTTTTTAATTTCCTGTAGAAAAACAGATAGTAATTGCTTTAGATCTGTGAACATGGTTACTTGCCTCTGCCATGGTCCCACAAACCCAACCATTGACATTATGCAAATAAATAGGCAAACCTGAGTTCCAATAAAACTTTATTTATAAAAACAGGAAGTGGGGTAGGTTTGACCTTCTTGGTACAGTTTATTGACTCCTAACCATAAATGATAGTTTCTTTCCATTTTAATGCTCGAAGGCGCCTTTGGTTCCCAAATCATGATTTCAGCCCAGATCTGAGTTCCAGATTTCTGTATTCATTCCTGAGTTCAGTTATTCAAAGCACCTTTTAAGCACCTGCTGTATAATAAGTATTTTATTGAACATCAGAGAGAAGTAACTTGCCCAAAATATGGCGGCCAGAGTGTGGCCAAGTGAAGTGTTGAACTCCCGTCTCTTTGATCTTAAGTCCTAGACTAACATCTAACACATTACTCTATAGATGCTAATGAAAAGGTTAATCTATCCCGTGATTCTCCTCCCCCCCCCAATATTAGAGACCATCCTATCTTTGGCATCTGGAGAATCTAAATCCATTTACAGCACTCTGTAATCCAGCCTCACCAACGGGAGCCAATCCTGTCCTGTTATCCTGCCACAGTCCTGGGCCAATGAATCTGGTTTCCCCACCAATAAATCTCCTCCAGATTCCTGATGTTGAATCAGAGGGTGTCAACGCCATTTTGTAGGTGGGGAAACTGAGGCCATTTTGTAGGAGGACCGAGATTAGCCCGAGGACCTCTGCCCTTGGTTCAAATTCTCTTCCTTACATTCTGCAGTTCTTGGTTGACTAAGGCAGCAGTTCTCAGCTGTATTGAGAATTAGATAAAATTAGATAAAAGCTGAGGGCCGACTGCTGTGTTCAGAAAAAAATGTGTCACTCTGAAAATCCTGGGCACCTTTTCAGAAGGTTTATTGACCTCTGAGGCTGATGCACAGGGACCTCTAGTTAAAGACCCTGATTCTAGGAGACAAGGTTATGGCATTTTGAAGAAGTGGCTTAGGAAGCCAGAGATTTTGCCCACGCAGTCTCAGCGATGGGACTGATGTTTGCACAGTGACCAAGGTGAGGCTGTGAATTCAATGGGAGAGAAACACAGTGACGTCCAATCCACTCTTCAGAAGTGGAGCTCAATATCAGATCTGGAGAGTACTGTCTAGGAAACAGGGAGGGAAGTTATTGTGACAGCTGAGGGCGGGGGAGAGAGAACAGGGAAGAGGAGAAACTCTGTCTTTTCAAAACAGCATCTTCCCAAGGGTGGAAGGGGAGGCCGTGAGACCTAGAGCCCTGGGCTCTCCCTGGGATGCTGCCCTTGACAAACTGAGTGACCATGTTTCTCTTCCTCAGTTTTCATGATTGTAAAATGGGAATATGAAAACCCCATTCTCAAGGTCACAGTGAGGAATCAACTAGATGGGACACCAACGGGTCCCAGCCGTGGGTCCAGAGCACAGGAAGTCTTGAAGCATGTTGAGTGAGTCTCCTGGGGCCGGGAGAGAAGGTTCTGGGCATGAAACCTGAACAGCGATGCCACATTGCCAACGTACAGCGTCTGGGTCTCTCGCACCCTTCTCTCTGGGACTGACTCTCTGACGTGTTAAAAAGCACAGCGATGATAATCACGACGGTGATAATAAAAGTCATAATGATTCCACGACGGTCATGCATCATTTAACAACGGGGATGTATTTTGAGAGATCCATCCTTAGGAGACGTTGTCACTGTGCAAACATCAGCGTGTGCTCACGCGGACCCAGATGGGACAGCCTGGCGCACACGGAGGATGCGTGCTTTACACATGTCCCATAGATGCACAAAGTAGCACGAGACTCAATCAAGGACAAGAGGACATGGTGCCATCGAGATCTGAGGTCAAGCACCATCTGTGGGTGGCAGCAGAGCAGGCTCTTTTGCGATAAATGCTTTCTTTTCATAAATAGGCGTTGGCTCTAACAATCAAAGTATAATGAGTACATCAGCTGGCAACTGTCATTTGTTATTGTCCCCAAGTATTATGGCAGCACCGAGGGTTTGTCCACACCAGTGTCACGGGGTGATGCGCTGGGCGGCAATCGACAGGAGTTTTTCAGCTCCGTTCTCATCTGATGGGACCACTGTCTGTCATTGACTGAAATGCCAGCGTGTGGTGCGTGACCCTCACAGAAGCCCCTTTACTGTAAACTGACTCCGTGCCCCAGCAGGGTGTGTGACACAAGCCCGCTTCTCTGATCCTGGCAATGACTTATGACATGGGGCTGCCCTTGATTCCCTTCCTCTAGGTGATGACAATGAGACCCAGAGCCAGGAAGAGACTGGGCTTCAATCCACTTAGTCAGGATCTGGGGCCAGGAGTCCTCACGGCTGTGTTCTCAGCCACGCGGATTTGACCTCAGCAAACTCGGCCACTGTGTGTTAAGCCCCTGCATATGTGACCGTCACACTCCTGGCCCTGCGTGTTGAACTACTGTGTACAAAACCACTAGGCACTTCTGCACACTTACCCACTGCCTGCCTCACCAGTGTGTGTTAACCACTGCACACTTACCCTCTGCCTGTGTGTACTTAAACCACTGCATACTTACCGTCTGTCTGTGTGAACTTAGCCATTTAACCATTGTATACTTACCCTTTGCCTATGTGTACTTAACCATTGCATACTTACTCTCTGCCTGTGTGTACTTAATCACTGCATATTTACCCTCTGCCTGTGTGTGTACTTAACCACTTCCTACTTACCCTCTGCCTGTGTGTACTTAGCCACTGCATACTAATCTTCTGCCTGTGTGTACTTAACCACTTCCTTCTTACCCTCTGCCTGTGTGTACTTAGCCACTGCATACTTACTTCTGCCTGTGTGTACTTAACCACTACATACTTACCCTCTGCCTGTGTGTACTTAACCACTGCACACTTACCCTCTGCCTGTGTATACTTAGCCACTGCACACTTACCCTCTGCCTGTGTGTACTTAACCACTGCACACTTACCCTCTGCCTGTGTATACTTAGCCACTGCACACTTACCTCTGCCTGTGTGTACTTAACCACTGCACACTTACCCTCTGCCTGTGTGTACATAAACCACTGCATACTTACCCTCTGCCTGTGTGTACTTAGCCACTGCACACTTACCCTCTGCCTGTGTATACTTAGCCACTGCACACTTACCCTCTGCCTGTGTGTACATAAACCACTGCATACTTACCCTCTGCCTGTGTGTACTTAGCCACTGCACACTTACCCTCTGCCTGTGTGTACTTAGCCACTGCACACTTACCCTCTGCCTGTGTGTACTTAGCCACTGCACACTTACCCTCTGCCTGTGTGTACTTAACCACTGCACACTTACCCTCTGCCTGTGTGTACTTAACCACTGCACACTTACCCTCTGCCTGTGTGTACTTAACCACTGCATACTTACCCTCTGCCTGCTTCACCACGCTGAGCACTTAACCACTGCATACTTCACCACTACCAACTTGACGGCTCCACTTGTGACCACTGCATACTTAGCCGCCGCATGCTCTGTCACTGTGCGTAACCTCGTGTCTGTAACAGCAGTATATATAAGCACTGCGTCCTCAGCCCCTGCACATGTAACACCAGAGTGCTTCATGCCTTTCTACCCCTTTAGCCCCTTGGTGACGGCACACCTGGCAGGTGTTGGGCAAGCCGCTGCAGGGTGAAGAGGTCGAGGGAGGGCAGACTCCCCTGGGCAAAATCACTGGGGAATTATAAGGGGCTGGATCCATGAAAGCCATCTCACAGACTTCAAATCTACCCCAATTTAAATACTTTCTCAGTTTTGCCCTATGACTTAAATTCGAGTCCAAGACAGTGGTTCTCAAACTGGGCTCCCTTGGCAAATATTCCAGGAGTTTGAATATTTGTCTGAAACAGAGAGACCTTTTCCTCATTTTAAAAGACATACAATGAAAAGGTTTTGTTTTGTTTTGTTTCTTGAGTATTTGTCCCTTATTTATTTATTTATTTTTCCTCTCAAATCCTTGGCAGCTGTTCCCCGGCCAGGCTGTGTTTATATGAAACCTGATGATTTAACACGTAGCTGGATTAGTTCATCCACTCACCCCTCATTTGGTCACTGGACAAATATTTATTAGGCTCGTCCTCTGTGTCAAACACTTTTTGGACACAATATTTGGAAAGGGCCACTGCATCCACCCAAGTAGCCTGTTCGCTTCCGAGTATGTGTGTTGTTTGCACTTCATGACATGTAAGCATGATTAAGCAGCACGTCCTTGATTCCTGTGACATTTATTTTTAACCTGCTCAAAGCGACTCTCTTGGAAACGCTATCTCTAGGGGCCGTGGGATCTTCATTTATTGGAGATGCAGAGAACTTGATGTATATTCTGATCATTTCATCACTCCTCTATTAATCCCAATGATCCAGATTCTTAGAGTGGAATTAAACATGGCAGCATTTGACAATGTTCTCTAGGGAGCTGGGCAACTTCCAGACGACTGGGCCCCACAATCAACTTTGAGAAGGCAGCTGGGGGGAGGCGGGGGCAGGAATCACCCAGGTTCAAATCCCAGCTTGGGTAATTCTGGATGGTGTGGCTGTTGGAAAATCCATTCAACTCTCTGAAACTCGTTTTCTCCACCTGTAAAACGAGAGGGTTAAAAATCACACCACCCTCAAACTATTTTCGTGGCGTACCAAATACCTAAAACTCCTGACACAGGATAGATGCATCCATGCTGGTGGTATTGCTACTAAAATAATGATGATAATATTACATTTTCCAGTAAAGTTCAATTGGGTTTCGTGTTTCAATTCCCAATAGTTCTCCACCCCCCAAACCCTCTCTCTTTGCTATGGGATAGCATTTAAAAAAATATATCCCTGGAGCCTGCCCCAATTATAAAAGGAGATAACTTGACATCATTTAACTGCAGCCTGAGCATTTGAATTTAATTGCACGGGAAATAATTATTTCTGAAGAGCGAGGTTTTTGAGGTTCTGGGAGGCGGTATAAGATATGGATCTCGTTACATTAGACCTCGGCAAATAAACTTTTAGTAATCAGCTGCTACTTAACATACCTTCCACCTCCCATTGAATTTCCAGCAGGCACCATGGGACAGGATGGATTGGGGAAGGAGGGGGCTGAACTGCTGATTAATTATTTAAAAAGTGATTTATTTACCAAGGTGAGCCATTTGCAAATTCAATAATAAATCTATTAAGGAGTAGTTAACCTCTATAACTCTGTTTTAAATAATCAATTGGTGTTTGGGTAGCGTTCAGCGTCTGTCTCATTAAGTCCTCATTTGAAGCACTTAATCTGAGGTGTGACCGAATCAGCCCTGAGGTGGTAATTAGGTGTTTGCTCTGGGTCCTTGGTCTTGCAAGGATCTGGGTCCTTCCCCTTCCCAGGCTGCCAGGGCCCTGGCTGGGGGATGGGGGAGCCCTGGGTCCTCTGACTCTTTGTTCTCCACAGTGCGTCCCTCGACAGAGACTTCACACCACCACCCTCCTCCAGGGGGAAGAAGAAGAAGAAGAAATCTGCCCGGAAGAAGAGAAGGAGGTGAGACCACCCACCGGGGGGAGACGAAACCTTCAAGATGCGGAAAGGAACAGAACAGGGTGACAGGGGCTTTGGAGTCCGTAGGGGACTCTCCGTAGAGTGCAGATCTCTTCTCTGCCTGTTCACTGGCTGTGTGACCTTGAACTTCACCTCTAAGCTTTTCCAATTCTGAAAACAAATGACAATGATACCTGCCTCTTGGGATTTGGTGTCTGGCATGTAGTAAGTGACCAATTAAATAGGAGCACAGTCACTATCATGAGCACTGAGTTCCTCTGAGAGTTGACTCAGTGCGGAGGATCACACTAAGCTGATAATACTACCCTGATTTCCCGACCTCCCGACCTCTATCCACCCCGGCAAGCATTAATATTCCCATTTTAGGGATGAGGGGAAAAAAGGCTCAGCGAGGGAGTGAAAGAATCTGCAGGGTCTTGATTCCCAGTAGGTGTCCACCCCACTGTCCATCAAGCCAAATGCCCAGGATAATGAATGGACTTGACAATATTTGCCAAGTCAATGGCTCTTTTGCATTTATTGCCTTTTACTTTTCTATACACCATCGTTTAATTTTTTTTTTTTTTGTTTTGCATTGAAAAATATTTCCAGGTTTGCCTGTAGACAGTCGCTCACTAGCCTGAACGCTTGCTTACCTGGTGTCCCAACCCCAGAGAACCAGGCCTGAAAATTCTTAGTGGAGAATCCACCGAACGGCCAAGGCAATACTCATAGACGCCTGCAGGGGGCAGCAGAGAGCAGTGTCTGGACCACTTGAGCCTGAACTTTTCTGGGACCTTGTTCTAGGACACCCTTTAGCCTAGTCCTAAAAGGGTCAGGCCCAAGGAAAACCCCATAGGGAATGTGGGTGAAGAAGCTGAGATGTAGCCATTGTAAGGCAAGGAGTGGCATTGGACAAGTGGAGTTTCCTGATTTTAGGGGTGGGTTGAAGAACTTTTCAAAAAGGAGATAGCAGACATCCATCATTCAATAAATGTCCACCGAGCTCGCGTTTGGGGACGGACGTTGTGATTCCTTAAAGGTCGAGTGGGTCCTCAGTCATTTCCCTCCTGGGATGGAAAGATCTCCAATTTTTTAGCTGTGTGTCTCTGGGCAGATCCCTTCACCTCTCAGAACCTCTGTTTCTTCATCAGAAAAGTTCTGGTAGCAACTGTACCTGAGAAGCATGTGGAAGGGTTAAATGAGATAATACTTAAAAAGTACATGGTCATGTTTAAAATAAATGCAAAAAGCTACTGTTGGGGTTAAGATGACCCTTGATGAGCAGTTCTAAAAGAGCTGAGACCCTACAGAGGGGTTGGGGAAAGCGCCCTGAGAAACCAACTCTGGCCTTTACCAGCCTCCCTCTGAAGTGCCTCCCCTTCCCACAGGTCCCCATCCTATAGCCCATCGCCCGTGAAGAAAAAGAAGAAGAAAAGTTCCAAGAAACACAAGCGACGCAGGTATCATCCTTCTTCCTTTATAAACAGGGGCCTCCCAGGTGGGATAGGGAAGGGAGACTCAAAATGTCGTTTGGAACCATCTCATGTCATTTGTGCAGCAAATTTATTTTATATATATATATATATATATATATATATATATATATATATATATATATATATTAATATCATGTACAAGTTGGGACTCCAGATGCAGGGACCAGGGGTCCACCATCCCAACTGAGGCCAGGAAAGGCCTGATTAGAAGAAAGCAGGAGGGTCTCAGTGGCCCCCTAGGTGTGGGCAAGGGGGCAAGGAGAGGGAATAGAGGGCTCATGGGGTCAGGCAGAAGCCACGGCTCCCTCTGCTTCCTGGTCTATGTAAGGGGACAAGGCTGCACCCTGCCCCGTGTCTCCACATGGCAAGCTAAGCCTCAGGAGACTCTGAACTGTCCAAATTCCCTGTTCCAAATTCCCTAGAGAAGGCTTCACATGGGGGTCCCCCTATGTCCCAGAGGGTGGGATCTGGTTGGAGAACGTGGCTGCTAGGATGGCTCACCCTTGTGGGAGGGGAGCGGGGTCAGAAGTGAAAGGACATTGTAAGCAGAACACACCTTCTAGAACTTTCCCACTGTGCACACACATGCATGCACACACTGATCCACGGTCCCACGCACACACATGTTTACAGGGGGAAAAGACCAGAAGGATTTAAACCAGAGGGCTCCAAGTCAACATTTATAATCGAAAGATTTTACAAAACAGAATCTCAGTGTTGCATTCCCTCCATAAAAGAAAGGTCCGTGTCTTCCTTGAGCCAGTTTCCCACGGGCAGCCCTCAGCTGGCCTGGGGAGCGGTGTGGGCTTTAACACGTCTCAGCCTCCTCCTGCCACTGACACACATTTCCCAGACCCTGTGGTTGGCCCTGGATAATGGGAAACGTCCAGTTTATATTTTATGTATTTCATTTGTATTTTATTACTGCGTCTTCCAATGCGGCGAGCAATTTGGATTATTAACAGAATAAAAGCGGGAGGTCATTTGGGTTTGCCCTGTGCATCTGAAAGCCCGATTCAAAGTGGTTTCAGTGTGGCTTTTACTTATTCAGGGTTTTGGCCACATCTCAGCCCTTGTTGCTAGAATTGTCCCAAACCCAGTTTGAGCTCCCTGGTTATGTCCAGCGCCTGCCTTGATGTTCAGTTGAGGCTGAGTTTGTGCTTATTATAAAGATGTGGGCAAATCAGTGCGTGGATATGAGACGTGGGCAGTGAGCAAAAGGGCAATTTGGTGTCAGAAGTCTTTCGCACCATGGAGCCCCATTGTAGAGACAGTGTCCTTTGGGGGGAGGGGAATCATGGAGGGAGATGAGGACGGGGAAATACTCTTGCCGGCCCCTCCAGAGCCCTCCCTGGCTGAGCATTGCCCTGCTCCTGAGCCAGCTTCCCCAAGTTTGTGAAATGTCTGGTTAACGATGTCTGAAGCATTACAACTGGCAATCTTGCTGGGCACACCTGTAATTCCAGTGGCTTGGGAGGCTGGGGCAGGAGGATCCCAAATTGAAGGCCAGCCTCAATCACTTAGCATGGTCGCAAGCTCAAAATTTAAAAAAATAAAATAAGAAAGGGGGCTGGGGATGTGGCTCAGCGTTAAGTATCTCCGGGTTCAATCCTCAGTATTAAAAAAAAAAAAGAAAAAGAAAAGATTTTCAACTTTAATGAGATTTGTCCTTATCTCTTAATTAACAAAGCTTCAGTGTTTTAAATAGTTCTCTCCTCTTTGCAGCTCTATTAAACCCCTTATATGAAACATAAATGATGTTTTCAAGCTCCCAAAACAGGACGGTGACCCAAATCCAGGCCCTGCCCTCAGATTACTCACATGCTGCTGAGGAAAATGGGTGACAATCACATGGAGAGGTCTGGACCCTCATATCCCCCAGTGAGAAGCTCAGCAGGGCTTGGAGAAGCACAGAGGAAGACTCTGAGGAGCTTGAGGGGCTCATAGAACACTACAAAATACCACAGCGAGAAGAGAATGAGTAGAAGCCACATAGGTGAAGCTGTGTGACCCTGGGCAACTTAACTCACTTCTCTGAGCTTCAGCGTCTTTGTCTGGAAGACGGCTGCGAATCGTCCTCCACAGGGTTTGGGGGAACATCGAATGAGGCTGGGAGTGATAGATGCTTAGCCCAGAACCCGGCACACAGGAAGAGTCCTCCATGTGGCAGCCAGGGACCTCGTGGTGGTGTCAGCCGGGAGGAGGAGGAATCTCCAACTAGGGAGAGAGATGATTAGAGGGAGGGGAGGAGACAGAGGACTCTTTCGCAGGCCCCCGTCAACAGCCTCACCTGGGACAGCCTTGCTGGCAATTTGGGGTGAACTTTGGAGCATGGGTAGGCTTTGGCCTGGAAATCTGGGGTTCAAACCAAGGTTGCCCTGTGAGCATCACATTCTTTGGAACCTGAGAGAGTGGGGGGACTGGCTAGGGGTCCCGACCCCTAGCAGCATGATCACAAGCCCAGGGTGCCTTTGTCCCAGGAGCAGAGACCCAAACTCACCCAGATTTCTTCTCTCCCCTCCCCTCTTTCTTCCCCCTTCCTCCCTCCCTCCCCCTCCCTCCTCCCTCTGAACCAGGTCCTTCTCCAAGAAGAGAAGACACAGGTAAGACCCGCGGCCTCCGGCTGCTCATTCTGCTTCCTGCTTCCCTGAACCAGGCTCTGGGCCACTTCCTGGCTCGGCTGCCACCTCCACCTCTGTTCCTGGGCCAGCCCCATGTGGCACCCTAGTTCTGCTTGAGTCTGTTTAAGATGCCACCATTGAACTCCAGAATAGGGGCATCATCCACCCAGTCAGTCCCAGGCCCAGCCACACCCCAGAGGTCAGGACTGCAGGACTCACTATATGTGGGGTCCTGCACCGGCCACTGCCACGAGTGGACGCATTCAACACCCCCGTTCACCCCTGTCACATCTCGGTGGTGGATATGTCTCTTCTCCATTTTACAGATAGAGAAACTGAGGCTCCGGGGCTGTGACAGGAAGGTCCACAGAGCCAAGTTCAATCAGAGCCAGTATTCAAACTCAAATTGTTCAGACAGAGGATCAGGACAGGGGACAGTGGCTTCTTAAGTGGCAGCAGCCATATCTAGAGCTGTGGAAAGAAGGCAAAGTCCTACGCTGACTGGCGGGCTCATTCAGAACCAGCCAAGCTCTGGAGGCCTCAGATGCCTTCCCTGGGGCTACGGCCACTTGTCCATGGATTTAACAGAAGGCGTGGACTGTGGGGACTCGGGCTCCGGGGCCACTTCCCAGTCACCTCGGGGATCCGGGGCAAGTTTCTTGGCCCATCCGAGGTTGGGTTCCCACATCTGTAAAATGTGCCTTGATTAGATTGTCCCTCCACCCACAGGTCTCAGGGGCGACACAGGGGTGGTCGACAGGAGGTACCTAGCAGGACACCTAGCCCTAGCCAAGCTCCGACGTGGCAGATATTGTCACTATCACCCCCTACCACCCGTGGGCCACTACTGACCTACCAAAGCCGGGCTCCGCATCCCCGGCACCTGCTCTCAATGGAGGTGCATGAGCTGGTGTCCCCCGGAACTGGCTGGGTGGACAAGTGGGCACCAACTTCTCCTGCCCTCAGGCCTTGATCCCCGTCCACCTCCAGACTGCCTGGGTCAAGGGACCCACGGAATGTTCCGTGTTTGAACCACCTGTTCGTTTTTATCTTGAACTGCATTTTTTTTTGGCATCTTTCAATTAATTGGCCCTTTCTTATTTAGCTCCTCAAGCCCAAAAACCAAAAGAAGGGAAGAGAAGAGGCATCAAAAGCAGTAAGTAGATGCCACCTGCAACATGCTCTCCAGTTGGGGGAACTGAAGACCTGGATTGAGCAGCCAGAGGGTGGTTGGCAAATAGCCAGGAAAGGGAGGGGAGGGTGGGTGACTGAGAGGAAGGAGGGAGGGAGGGAAGGAGGGAGGGGAAGAGAAGGGAGGGGAGGGGGAGGGGGAGGAGAGGGAGGAGGAGAAAGAACTGTCTGTGACCTTGAAGCTGTAGGCTTAGCGTGCACGAGCACCAGGTTGAGTATGCCACCTGGTAGGGGTGTGGATACGGGTGTGTTTACGTGTGCATGCAGTTGTGCAGTGCACATGCATGCTCCTGGCGTGCCCCTGACATGGGTTGTAGGGCGTCTGTGTGAAACGGGCACCTTGTCACCGTCCATACATTTTCTCATCATGCAAACATTTGTGGACTTGCAAATTCATACACCACGTGGGCACCTGGTATGCACCTGTGGCTTCTGTGTGCATTCACACCCATGCACTTTTGTGCCCGTGCTCGTGTGAGCACCTAATATGAATATAGCTGCTCCGAGGGCCGAGGTGTACCGATCCCTGGCACTCCGTGTGTGCACTGTGTGTGCGCCGTGGGTATGCAGGCATGTGTGGTGGTTTTCACCTGTGCACGTGCGAGCTGTGTGTTCATGGTTATGGGGTGTGAGCACGCGTGGGAACCCGTGCCCTGGCTCCTGGGTGTACAGTGTGGAGCAACGGGTGACGCTCCTTGCCTCGGTCTCAGCCCCAGCTGTGCACAGTTTCTAGCTGGTAGTAGAAATTCAAATCAGCCAGCACCGCCTGCAGAGCTCAGTTCCCAACCAAATTAAAAGTAAATTTGGTTACAGCCCACCTACTTTATGCCCTGCAAATTTTAGTGCGTGTGTTTTCCAGTCAACTAATATTTTATCTCCCACCAAGAAGCTTCTAGAAAGAAGATCAGAGATAATGGGTAGTCAGCCGCTGGGAAGGAGAAGAGGAGCAGGGGCAAAGAGGGTGGGCACCCAGCTTTGCCGCCCTAAAGGGTCTCTTGGCTCAGGGTCAGTGGGAGGGAAGGCATTTCAGCCACCACCACAAAGACCTGGGGATGTTCCAGAAGGAAGAAGCGGAGCCTCCAGCTAGCTCAGGGAGGAACTTCCCATCTTCAGGCTTGGTTACAAGTCACTCATCTTGAGTGTGTCTTCATGCCAGAGCAGAGAGAGCACGTGTTCCCCAAGGTCTCCGCATCACTTGTCCTGGTGGAGCGGGGGTGGGGGGCACAGGATGAACAGCTGCAGTCGCAGTCAGACCTCAAGCTCACTGGGAGGGACCATGGTGGCATCGAGTTGCCCACCCTTCCCAGTGCCATCCCAGAAGTTACCAGCGAGCATCAGGAGGCTTGTGCCAGCCACAGAAGGCAAGAGACAGGAGAGCAAGGAGCCCAGGACTCGCCCCCAAAGGCTCCGAGGCTCATTCTGGGCCTCCCTGTTGGCGTAGGTAGAATGAGACCAACACCAGAACCAGCTTTATAAACGCTAGAACTCGTGCCTGGAGCCGAGGGTGAGTAAGGTATGAAAAGGTGATCGCATTAGAAGAACCTCTGAGTCCTTTCTTGAGATAACCAGATGGGCTCCTGGCCTCCTGATAGAACCATCTCTAACTCCCACTGACCCCTGGCCTGGCCCAGATCACTGACATTCCCTGTACCTGCTTCATCACCCTGGCCATTGCTCCTCCCACTCCTGGCTGGTTAGGATTCCTCCGGAAGAACTGAAGTAACCTGTAGCAAGGCCGCGATCAGTGGCGGCGGAGACCCTTGTTCAGCGGGACGTGTGCTGCACTTTCTGAACGGCTTTGGACTCCATGCTAAGAATCTGGATTTAATTTTCCAGGTCTGAGGTGACAAATTGGCAGCCCAAAGGCCTAATTTACTCTGCAAATGGGTTTTGTTTGCACCAAGAGGTGTCTTTCTTTCTTTCTTTCTTTCTTTAATGAGCTTCCATTTAAAATAGGAATATTTTACATTAAAAAAAAAACAACTGTATTTCCCCATCCACTTGAAAAATTGGCAAGTCCAGCCGGTGGGCAGCCTGTGGACAGAGCCCAGGGCCACCACTGGTGTCATTTCAGTGCCGGGATGACGGCTCCCACCTAGGACACCTCTCTGGTCCTGAGGCCAGGTGACGGGGTGACTCCTGCCTTGGGTAAGGGACAGGTGACATGCGGGTGTGGCAAGCCCTGAGTCATCCATGCTCCAGCCCGAAGACCCCTTTCTGCTCACCTGTGGATCGAAATCAACCTCTCTCTCTCTCTCTCTCTCTCTCTCTCTCTCTCTCTCTCTCTCTCTCCCCAAGATCTCGAAGCCGGCCCCGAAAATCTCACCGTCACCGCCACCACCACTGGCCCTCGCGGTCCCAGAGCTCGGAGTCACGCTCCTCCAGTTGTGAGAGCAGGTAGCCCCTCACCCCACGGGGCCCCTTCACCCCCCCCCCCAGAGCCCAGGGCCCCTGCAGCATCCAGCTGTTCCCTCCAGGGGTGCACTTCCTGCTCAGCCTGGCCCCTGCCATGCTCCTAGGTGGGTTCACTCTTGCCTAAAGAGAAAGGCTATGGCAGAGGTGCCCTTAGAAAAATGATCTGGAAGTCCCAGAGCAGAAAGGGACAGTCCAGAGCAGGAACCAGTCCCTACAGGTGCAGAAAACTGCCTTGACCCTGCCACTTTAAGCTGCGGGCAGGATGCTAACCATCTCTGAGCCTCAGCTCCGACATCTATAAAAGGGGAAAGTAACGCCTGTCCCGCCCGCCTTCAAGTTGTAGAATGGACTGTGAAAGCACCTGTGGAGGAGTCCCTGGGTGTCAGACAAATCTGTACAGTGCTATTGCTATTTACTACTGTGTCTCAGGGAGCTCAAGGGACAGGCGAGTCCTAATGCGTCCATTCTCAGAGGGCAGATGTGCCTTTGGTTCCCACTGCCGAAGGAGCCACCAGATCTAGACTGGGCAAACTCGCAGACGCCATCGTGGTCACTTTCATCAGCCATTTCTTTCTGAAATGTTGGGGTGCCACTCAACAGGACAGCTCCATTTCACAGATTAGCAAAGTGATCCCCAAAGACACAGTTACGTCCAAACACACGGAAGCAGATGGACGCGTCCAGTTGCTCAGATGGACAGACGGTCACAGGAGTGGAGGATATTCAGCTGAACCGGGGAAGGGACCTTTCCTGTCATCCCACAAGCATCTGTTAAATGAATGAATGAAGGGATGGGGCTGGGGGCGGGGGAGTGGGTGGTTCCGGGCATGGGAAGATGGATGGACCCGCACAGAGTCCAGCTCGGACATGGGCACGCGCAGACACCCCCAAGGTCAAAGTCACGTACAGGCACAAGCACACTCTGTCGTCCTCAGGTGATGCGTGGGTCCCTTGAACGTCTCTCTGCCCGTGCGCACCTTCAGAATGTTCTCGCTCAGGTCCCTGTCCCCTGTCCCCAGGCACCGAGGCCGGTCCCCCGAGGAAGGGCGGAAGTCCCGCCGCAGGCACTCTCGCGGCTGCTCCAAGACCCTGTGCAAGGCCAGCCCCGAGGCCCGGTCCAGCCCCCCGCCCAGCCAGCCCCTGCAGATGCTCAGCCTCCTGTCGGCCAGGGGTGTAGTAAGTATTGCACACGCCTCCTCCTGCAGCCTGGTGGTGACACGGGGGACAGGGGTGGAGGCCCAGGGTCAGGGCAACACACGACATGCTTTAATTCAGTCCCCGGCAAAATACCCCCCGCTGGCTCCAGACCTCATAATCAATGAACCAAATGGTCACTCAGCAGCCTGTGGCAGCACTGGGCTTGGGGACTTGGAGGAGGGCGGATGGCAGAGGAAGAAAAACAAAAATACCCAGGCTCTGTTATCAGGGGCCCCTTGACGATCGATGCTGGTCTCTAGCGTGGCATTCGCAGGAACGCATGCGTGAAAGATCCCAGGAAGTCGGTTTGTTTTCCTTTTTAATTTGTTTGTTTGGTTGTTGTTTTTATGTTTTTTGTTTTTTGGTTTTTTTTGGTGAGTGAGGAAGAAGGGGCGTTGGACGTGACTGAGGTGCTCTAGATTTTACGTGAACACTGCATCTTTGTGCCCGTTGGCTGGCAGCCTTGGCTGGCATCTGGAATTTGATTCCACCTATAAATGCGACCTTGAATTTATATGAGAATTTTCCTCCGAGGGGCTCCTAGCCCTTGACCTGTGTCTTCTCTTGTATCCACACAAGGTCTCAGGGAATGGAGGGCACAAGCTGCTGTCACTCTTGCCTTCCACAGATGGGACAGAAATAACCAAAGCTCAGAGAGGTTGAGGTCTGGGGTGAAGACACAGAGCAGGACCAGAAGGAATCCAGTTTAGCAACCTGGGGCTGGAGGGAATCATGCAGTACTTCCCTGGGTCAACAAGGAGAGGCTGAAATGTGACGTCAGACAATTGGACACCTTCAGCCAGCTGAATTTAATGTAGAGATGGGTCTGAATTTAAGTCCTACTTTGTCCCTTCCTAGCTGTGGGGCTCTGGGCAAGGTACCTGACCAAGGTTTTCTCGCTGATAACCCTGAAGGAATGCCTCTTCTATATGGGATTGTTGGAGAAATCCTATAAGATAAAGCAGACTCCAAAGGGGCAGACAGACAGACAGACAAGAGGAAGAAGGTCAAGATCAACATAGCTAATATGTTGATATTGACACAGCAGTGCATCCTGGGAAACTCTTCCCCATCCACGAGGGCACCCGGTATGAAGGTCTAATTTTGCCCAAATCTTCTGCCTATCTGGAACCATCCACAACTGTCCCCAGGTCCCTGCATTGTAAAGATGCCCGTGGTTACTGAAGACTTGCAAGGGGCAAATGCCACCTACTTTGTCTCCTCCCCGAATGTCCTAAGAAGAGGAGTGCTGGTAGGGAAGGGAGCCAGAGACCTGGGTGCAAGCCTTGACTGGACTAATCATTTTATCCCTCCCAGCCTCGGTTTCCTCAACGGGGAAATAGGTATGGTCATCCCACTGATCTCCCAGGGCGGGTTGTGGCAAAGGTAAAGGTGAATTTGAAATCTGAGCAATGAGAGGTAGGAGTGTGTTGGAGTTATCCAAGGGCTCCCCAGTCTCCCCAGTCATATAATTAGTGGCAGCCCATTCAGAGTCCCCAGTGACCCCAGCTTAAGGTGCCCTTGAGAATGACTAACTTATATGGCTTTACCTGCCTGAGCTGGCTTCCAAACAAGGTCACGGCCATCAGAATGTAGCTGAAAGCCGGGTCTGTCCTCCCAAACCAATGGGTGATGGTACAAATTGGCTCTTGGCAGTTTGCTTTCCTGAAACACACAGGCTCCTGACAGATTCGGAGTTAGACACTTTGATGTCCAATATGAGCTCAGCCCCTATCAGAAAAGCTTAAAGCCCAGCCTCATTGGTACCCACAAGGAAGAGGCCTTAAGAGCTCACCAGGCCCGATACCCTAATTCCTACCTCAGTGAGACTCACAGAAGAAAAAGGTCTCACATTGGCTACGGCCAGGTGGAACTTTAAAACTGGGATCATGATGATGTGGTCTAATTCTGGCTCCCAGCTAGGGACAGTTACCTAAACCTGTCTAAACTGCAGTTTCTTTGTCTGTAAAGAAATAATAATAATAGATAACAACGTTCTCTTCTTTGAAGAACATTCATTGAGCCCAGTTCTTGGCCCAGGGGCAAAACTCAGTGCATATTGATGGTGTTCTGAGAACATTCCGGCTCCCAAACTGTACTTAACCAGCCACAGAATCTTGAGCAACTTCCGTAATCCCTTTTATATCTCTGTTTTCTCAAAATCTGAAAAGCGAGCATAATAATGAGACCTACCTCATGAGATGGTTAGGACTCTATGTCTAGATGTAAGCAGAAGTCATGGGATGTGGCAGGCAAGTGGCACATGCGGTGTGATGTTGGCCGTGAGCCAGCAGCCAGTAGCAATGCAAAGAGCGGTGGTGACGTGTCAGGTGGAAGTGACATGTAGCGTGGTTCCACGCCCAGGCTAATAATGGCAAAGCTGGGACTCGAGTCAGGGCCCTGCTTCCGGGACCAGTTCTTTCCATCCTACACAGAGGCCTTGGCCCACGTGGCTCTGCCCCCTCACTCAAGTTTGCCCAGCTCCTGGGGCATCTGAGGCTCCCAAATCTAGTGTCCGAATTCCCTTCATGCCTGGCTCTTTCCCAGCTTCTCTCTTACAAAGGTAGAGACGGAAGAAGGTTCTAGATTGGACCAGAGATTTTTCTAAGAGTCCTGGCCCCAAGATTTGTCTCCCTGTTCAGGGTGACAGCAGAGTGCCTGTCACTGAATCAGTCATTTATTTGAGTCCGTCCACATCTACTGAGCATCTGTGCAGGGTCAGGTGCTGGCTTGGCTCTGGGGATTCGATGAATAAGAAAGAAATAGTCTTTGCCTTCAGTTGAGAGGATGAGGTATAAATGGTGTAAGTTTGTAAATCACAAAGCAGGCGTGGTGTGGATGCTTAGGTGGGCAGGGCAGGGTGGGGAGAGAAGGGAACAGTCACTCAAACAACCAAGGGCAGGCAGGATTGAGCCAAGGAAAAGGAGGGACGAAGATGGGATTTGAGATCAAATTCCAGGGCAAGACACAGGGCTGTGGTGGGGACCAGAGCCTGAGTATCAAGAGTCTTTGGTGGCATAACTCCTGCCACTCTGAGTTGCTATCATTTGTTGTGTCCAGCTCTTTAAAAAGTCAAAGACCAGGTGGGCACATGGAGCACACCTGTAATCCCAACAGCTTGGGAGGCTGAGGCAGGAGGATGGCAAGTTCAAAGCCAGCCTCAGCAACTTAGTGAGGCCCTAAGCAACTCAGTGAGACCCTGTCTCTAAATAAAATACAAAATAGAGCTGGGGATGGGGCTCAGTGGTCGAGTGCCCCTGAGTTCAATCCCTGGTGCCAAAAAAAAAAAAAAAATTAAAACCAAGGACCAGTGTATTACATGGTGGCCTGCTCATTTGCATATATGACTGTGGAAATTGGGGGCCTAAATCCTTACTGAATTCCAGGTTGGTGGGCAACATTCAGCTGAGGCTCTCTTGCATGGTCCAGAACCCAAATCCAAAGTCTCTTTTCAAGGCCCTGAGGGCAGGGGAATGCAAAGCCATTCTTCCTGAACTCTTGGAGCTCAGGTGGGTGGTCCACAGAATGCTGTCACACAGAGCCCTCTATTGTCATTAGGGCTGGGACTAAGTCCATGGGCTTGATAAAATATTCAAATACTTGCTGGACAGCTGATAAATAGAACCTGTCACCACGTCACCCCACCCCAGGAAACCCATCCACCCGTCCCCTCCCCTGACACCTTCTAGATCTTCTCACAATCCAGCCATCAAAATAGGACACCTGATCCCTTTCAATGTGGGGGCCAATTTCAGGAATGGAGCAGTACCCACATCCAGCCAGTAGTCAAATGTTTTGAAAACCAACCCTGGAGGTGATGGACGCAGATGTAATGTATAGTAGGACCACAGCGGGAGGTTTGGACAGTGTTGTCTTGGCGTCTGAGAGGGCTTTGTAAGTAAGGGGACATTTGTGCTGGGCTGTGAAGCATGAGTAGGAGTTGGTTACATTGAGATGGCCGAGGGCTGGAAGGATGGGGATGCCTGTGCTAGGCATCACCCCATACTTTACCCAGATTTTTCCTCACTTGATGCACACAACAGTTCTTTGAGGTGGGTGCATTTATTATCACCCGTTTGCAGATGGGGAGCCCAAGCAAAGTGACTTAAGGAGGTAACTGGGAGGAGAGGGAGTGGCATGAGTCAGGGCTTGTGCCAGGGAAGCTTCTTCAACAGCCAGCGCCGGATGACAGGGAGGTTGGGGATTGGTCAAGACTAAAGCTGGAGAAGGGCAGGATTCTTTTTTTTTTCCTTTGTGCCTCCAAACTGGGCAGGTGGTTGCCATCTGCCTCTCGTGCAGTAAAAATTTGCACAATTGACAAAGGAAAAAAATGGAGACTGCGGAGTTCATAAAAGAGAGTCTCATGATATTGTGAATTGGAGGAGGCAGAGAGAGTGCTAACGATTAAGATGGGGACGTTGGATCTGGGTTCTCTGGAATTTCCCACCTTGTCACTCTGTATAACCCTGAGTGGCAGCAATAACTGCTGCTTACTGAGCACCTACTATGTGCCAGACGCAAAGCTGAGTTCTTCACCTGTAGTGTCATCTTGTTGATTTTTCTAATCAACAGCCCTTCAGCAGAACTTCCACTCATATCTTCATTTTACAATGTGAAACTCGAGTCTAGAAAAACCAAGTATAAAGACAACTCTTAAATAGAGAATCTAGAGTTGGAACCCAGAAAGCTTGTCCTCGGGACCCGTTTTGATTAGTTACGTGACCTCCCTTGTGTCATTTCCCTTCTCTGAGCCTCAGTATCTTCATCTGTACTTGGACAAGCAACCATACCTACTTACTGGGTTGTTATGAGGATGAGGTGACATAAGGCATCCATTCAGTTTTAAAATATGCATTAAGCAACTACTATGTGCCATGCACTTTCCAGGTGTTGGCAAACCAGCAGGGAACAAGACATACGTGGTCCCTGCCAGTGGGAAGCTTCACTTCTGTATGCAGAGGTATCCTCACGCTCAGGATATAATAATGCCCAGAATGTGACCATTGCTACTGTTACTCTTCCTCATCAATAGCAACTTTTTGAAACTTACTGCAAACAAACCCAGAAGTGATCTGGGGCCCTGAAAGCCTAATGATACCCAGACCCCAGGTGAACTCCACAGAGAGAGAATGGGCTTCCCATTCCGCAGACAGGAAAAACGAGGCTGGGAGTGGGGTGTGGAGTTTATGGATGGCCTGAACTTTGGGACCCCTCACCCTGGCTTCTTGTACATTCTGCAAAAGCTTCTGCTCCCCTGGGAGCCTCAATATCCAAGCCGCTCCTTGCAGCAGGAAAAAACCCAAGTGCAAAAAAGGAGGTGGCCCTGGGCGGGGGTCCGGGGACAGGTGATGGAGGTGGCCTTGGGCTGGGGACGTGGAGGGGGACAGTTGTTGTTTTTTAAATAAGAGCTTTGGTGCTTCACATTGGGGGACTCAGGTTCTCCTCTTGCTGGGGAAGGATGGAAGAAAGAAAAGCACCATTTTTTTTTCCACCAAAGGATATTGGAGCCCCCAGAAGTGGTAGGAAGGACGTGACCTTGGGGCGGGGGACATAAGTGAGTCTTTGAATGAACGTAGCTGCATGAAAAACTCATTACGCATAACTTTTTCTTCCTTCCCTCTGGGCTGGGGTAAAAGGGGCCGAACTGGACCCTATGTGGAAATTTTCCAAAACCACCAGTTTTTGAAACCTACTGAGATAGGAGAGCCCCATGCGGGATGCGACCTTTTCCATCAATCTCCTGCTAAAGGGAAGGAAGAGGGAGGCCAGATGGCCTCTCCTGGCCAAGGTCAGCTGCAGTGCATCAGGGAGGAGGATGGCCCTGGTCCTGAAGGACTCTGTCATCTTCCCATGATCCCCAGGGGATCCCCTCCTGCTCTCCCCCCCATCTCCTCCTCCTGGTGGATGAACTCCCCCAGGTCAATGAATCCTTTCCTTCTTGGCTTCCTAATTAGTGTGCAAAGGAAGATGAACACCAGCAAGAAAAAAATAAACTTAATGTCTCCTGAAAACAAAAGGATCTTTTTGGAAAGAACTAGAAGCCCTCTAACCAGGCAGCACCATCCTCACATGAGAACTTCCAGTCCCCCATCTGGCAGAGGGGGGGGGGAGAAATTTATAGCCGCCTCTCTCCATGGGGCCATTTGAAGCTCCGTAAATGGACTTGTTCAGTTTAATTGGAATTCTCTTCTTGATTGTATTTTTGTAACCTATTAGGCTGAGCCGCCTCTTGATCTCGGAATTCAGCTGAAATTAAATTTTGAAGTGTAAGTGAGAGGTTGCCTTTTTTTCCCCCCCATTCTTGATTAAATAATGATTTGAAACAAAAACAATAAATAACAGGACCGACTCCCCTGGAGGGCTTGAGAGAGATTCCCAGCGAAACGCTGGGGAACTGGGGTTCGTGATGGGGGGATTTAATGACTGATTAGAAAAACCCGAGTGTCGGCATGCACCGTGTTAGGGAACGAGGAGATGAAGTGAGATTTGAGTTGAAAAGAAAAGAAAGGATATTGGAGCTTCACACCAGGGGGGGGCTCTGGGAATAAAGGGGAAATATTTGCTCACTTTCCCCAGTGGCCGTGGGCTGGTGCAAAACTCAGAAGAAAAAAAAAATCTGAGATTGGCAAGGCGGATGCAGAAGGAAAGAGTCTGTAATAGCTCCCAGGTCCAGCTGTGGCTTGAATGGCTCTGTTCTGGGGTCTTGCAGGAATGAGAGCCCCCAGGGATTCCTAGGGCTGGGGTGGGGGTGGGGAGGAGCAGTCTGCTTGCAGAGGGATCAGGGTGGCAGTGGGTTTTCAGAGCACAGGGTCTCAAACGTTGATGTCTCGGGGAGACCTAGGTAGGAGGGCAGGAAGCTAATGGATGACTATATACATCCCGGTGGGGCAGGTTGGCCATGCCTCACTGCGAGGAGCCGCTGTGCCACAGAATATGTAGATTCCGATCTTCTTTTCCAACCCCAAACCTGGAAACAGGGTTGCTATGTGAACCCCACCCCCACTCAACACCTGTTGGTGGCTGATTCAAATTTATCTTCAAATGTGCTAAGTGGGCCCCACAAAAAAGCATCTCTGAAATAAAGCCCAGTCAGCTTGCTCGTGTTCCGATGTGGATTCGGGGGGCGGGGTGGGTGGAAGCACATACTCCGTGTATTTCTCCTTACTCTTCCCAATTCAGGGCACACGGCTGACTTGCAGGTTCCAGAGGGGATTGTCTGGGCACCGAAGCCTACTTTGCCTGCCTAGGGGGTAATCGGGACCTGCCAGAGAAGTGACACCCCCAGGTTCAGCCTGTGACCCGTGAGAGTTGGAGGACTGGGTATAAATAAATAAATAAGAGAGCCTGGTGGTCCCCCGGTACCAGGAGGCGTTACCCCTGGACGAAGCAATATCTAGGGTCCCTCCTGCAGGCAAGGGTCTTGGGGACCATTTTCCAGCCAGTGATGCAGAGACAGAGAGCAGCTGCATGACAAGAAATTCCCAGGAGATGAAGAAGAGCTCTTTAAGATGGATTTTGAGAGGCTCGTTATCTCAATGATGTGATGGAGACGAGGGATGGGGAGCTGCCCTCTCGTGTCAATGTCGCGTGGTGACTGTGGGCATCTTATGGGCCAGAACTACCGGGCTAGGAAGGAGAGGCCCAGAGATGGGAGAGGGGGCGGCGAGAACACGGGAGCCTCTTTGGTCCACCCCTCAAGGGTTCTTCTTCCAAAGTCTCCCTTGCATTTCAACAGCGGTTCCCTCCCCTGTCCTTTGTCCAAATGGGGTTCAGTTGGAAAAAGAAAAAAATGAATATCTTCAAATTACTACTTCCTTCCTGCCAAAGGATGCCCTAAGCAGATCCAGTAGAGTGAGATCCATGCAATGCAGACCCAGCCCAGACGCTGTGGGAGGTTAAACCACCCTTCCTCCCATGGGGGGACCCATGGGGGGCTGCCTCCACCCACTGAGAGCTGTATCACTTTTCTAACTTGTCCGGCCAGAGGAGGTACCTTTCTAGAATTCATCCCCCGTATTATAATCTGAACAAAGCTGCTGTGTGGGCTAGCAGCCCTGTTGTGTGCAAATGGACTTAACTCGATTCTTAGGTTTCTTACACACCCAGCCCTCACCTGGTCTTAGGACCCCAATGCTTTCATAGATTTGCTTTTCTGATGCTGGAAGCCAGTTACTTCCCCCCAAAAAAACTTCAGATCCCCCAAGTTGGCAGTAACCCAGATGGAACTCTACTGGGGCCTGATCACCCAGCCATCTCTACCAAAGAATTAGGTTAAGATGTGTCTTCTGGGCTGGGGTGGTGGCTCGGTGGTGGAGCACTTGCCTAGCATGTATGAGGCGCTGAGTTTGATTCTCAGCACCACGTAAAAATGAATAAGTAAAATAATGGTATTGTGTCCATCAACCAGTAAAAAAAAAAGTTGTGTCTTTGAGGCAATGAAGACGCTTCGTTCACTAGACAAGACTTACTGAGCATCTATTCTGCGCCAGACATGAGTGCAAATTGGGACGGAGCCTTGTACTTTTTGGGCCCCTGTGTTCAACAAGCTCCCTGCCCAGATGGAGAGAAGGGTAATCAAAGAAGTAGGTACCCCTGCTGAGTGACAGCAGCATAGCACACAGATGGCACTCATTTTTGAGCGAGTGAATGGATGGAAGATTGAATGAATGAATGAATCTTTAATTAATAAACTCCAGAACATTGTTCTATCCTGATCTGGGAATCAAAGACGGTGATGTGAGACCTAGAGGATGAATAAATAAAGTCATGTCAAGTGGGAGAGAGAGGAAGAGTGTTCTGGAAAGAGGAAATAGCATGTACAGATGGCCTGGGGTTGGGAGAGCAAGCCGTGGCAGAACCAAGAACACCCCCAATTGGTCAGCTTGGGTTGTGGGAGCCAGGGTGGGAGTGGTGGAAGAGTGGAGGTCTGTGAAATTTGCAGAGCTGGTTTATGAAATAGGCAGGCCTGGGTCATAAGTGACATTGTGATCTGTGTCAAGGAATTCTGATTCATCCCAAGATACGGGACCTTTAAACGAGCAGGAGAGGTTGGTATTTTTCTGTCAACCCGATGAGGACGTTTCAGCAGTAGATTTATCTCTGTTTTCGGGTGGGGACAGGAAGCATGATGGCGTGTAGCATTCTAAGTTCCAATGGGGAGTCCCAGAAAACATCCTTGTGAGTTGGGGATGTGGGGTTGGGAGTGGGAACCCGGCCAACCAAGGCCCCTTCTATATCCACCAGCTTTGGGGGACCTCACACTCCAAGTGCCTACTCATGGAGACCCAGGATGCACCAGGAACAAAGCTTTGAAACTAGTAGCCAAGATTGGGAATGAGCACCCAGGAAAGACCCAGCCTGGTGTCCCCAAGTAGCAGTCCCCTGCCCTTGAGTCATCTTCCAGCCTCATTCCCTCTGAGATGGGCTGGGCCGAGTCACCATCCCCCAGACACCCACATCCCGGAGGCAAAGTTTCCTTGAACCCACCCCAGACCAAAGCCCAGGCCCCAGGGTCTAGACACCCGGCATGGTTCTTGCTCATTGCTGACCAAGGAGATGAAATACACACGACACCGTGTCACCCAAGCTTCAAACCAGAAGCCAGGTAGAAGGAACCGAGAGGGGTCAGGGTCTCTGCATTATTTTAAAGAAGTTCTCCACCTGGGCAAACTTATTTTGAGTTTCCACCTCCAAAACAAAGCTAGCCAGGTCGCCAAGATGGTAAAGGGGCACTGGGTGGACCTGGGTCAAGCTGGACCTTTGGCTTCCTTGTGTGCTCGTCCTTCTGGGCGAATCCAAAAAGGCAAGCCTGCGTCCCCAGCCCCAGGAGCTGGCATCCTGAGCTGGGGAAGCGGTCCTCTTCATCCTTACCATCCAGTGTCTCTGGGTCACATCGTCATGACCAAATGGTTTTAAGGAAGCTCCTCTCTTTAGGCCCCAGGAGCATGGGGTCAAATGGGGGGGGAGGGGGCAATAATATAGGCTGTGGATGGCGAAGCTACGTGTGGAGCCAAGTGACCGAAGGTCTGTACTCTACCAGATGGTCACAGGTTCATAAATCAACGAACTTAGACAATACGTGTCCTCCTGTCTGGGCAAGCATACCTTCAAGAGGATCTGAAAGTCACGTGGAACTCAGAGTCTTGGGCCCCTCCCGCCAGCAGGGCAGTATGAAGAGACCCCGCCCCCAGGTCCAGGCTCCGCCCTCTGCCTCCCGCCTCTGGCGCCCTCCTCCACCGGGGGATGGGCCTCACACACAGGCCCCTCGATGCCTCAGCTTGACCACCCAGGCTCTATCCAGATAGCCACCCCTGGACAGGAGCGTGCACACTTGTACAAATAGCCTGGGGTTGGGAGGAGCCATGGGAAGACCCTGGAAGGCAGCTCAGGGAGCATTGAACAGAAAAGTCTGGGACTCCCAGGCACCCAGGGAGTGGTGTGGGGAGTGGGGTCCAGGGGGTGCCCTCTCGGCCCCACCAATGTTCCCTCCCAGCTGAGAGGTGATCACCGTGTAGGCCTGGGGCAGGGACCCCTCCTTGTGGCATCCCAGACCTGCCGTGATCTGGGCACAGAAAGAAAACTGGCTCCTCCACGGGTTGCCTTCCCCAGGGCCGGCTGCCCATCTGTCCTTTCCTCCTTCATCTCTCCTAGATCCAAACAGGGTTCGGGGGACCTCTCATCACCCAAGCCCCTCCCAAAGCCCTCCGTGGCAAGCACATGCCCCTCCCCCACCCCCATGTCCCCACAATGCCCACGCCCGGGGCCACTCCCTGTTCTCGCATGCGCAGCCAAAGTGTCCTGATCCAACTTGGGCATGGAGGGACTGACTCGGTGGAACCGGGTGAGGTCCCCTGAATGAGAAAACCTAACAGAATGGATGCCCCCCCCCCAGCCCCCCGGCCCCCACCTGCCACGAGCACCAGACAGTCCCAGACTCCAAGGTCAGGGCCAAGGTTGAGGGTGTGCAGAGAGGTGTGTGTGTTTTCTTGTCAATTGCGACTCTGATGATGATGGACTCACGTTGCCCGCTCTTCCCTTTCTCTTACACCTTACCTACTAAAGGAGGAGTTCTTGCTTGGTAAGTGGATATGATCCGCAAAGACATGAGCGAATTTATTAGAAGCCACTCAAGATCCTTAGCTACCTTCTCCAAGGGGAAAAGGACACACACAAATACCTGTAGAGACCTTTGTTTATTATTATTTTTTTTTTAATTTGTTTTCAGTCCGACTAATTGACTTACTTTTTTTTTTCTTTTGGCCCTCTTTTCCCCTTTAGTTGAAAACTGCTCAAATGTCAATTTGTGACCTTGACTTTATATTTAAAAAAAAAAAAAAAAAAAACTTCTCATCTTTAATTTATTTCTTTTTTTTTTCCCCCATGTGACATTTGTTCAGGGTTCTATGCAGGCAACTTTTTTAAAAAAATAAAAAAGAAGTTACATTAATTGAGGATTTGGTTGAAGCTTGAACTTTTGACTTTATCTCCTTTTTATGTTTATTTCCAAGATTTATTCCCCACCCCCACCCCCAGGCCCATAGCCCCTCCCCACCCCCATTTCTTTTCCCCCCTTCCTCTTCTTTAATTTTGTATTATTGCTTTAGGTTCAGGGTGTCTACACCCCCCTTTCGATTGAGTTGTCTCTTTTGTTTGAGTTTAAAATTCATTAGAAATTAAATTTTGTATAATTTCCTTTTACTTTCGTTTAATCTGGATCGCATGCTTTTTCTCTGCATGATACCTAAATCTTCCAGTTATCATAGCAGGGGGTAAAAATATATATATATATATCTCTATCTATCTCCTTTCTGTGGTATTCTTTCAGGAATTTGTGCTTTTGTTTTTTTGGCGTCTCTCTCCTCTCTTTACTTTGGTCACAGTGCATCATGATGGTAAACATTTCTTGGTAATTGAGACGCAGCCCCGGGCTCAGCCGTGTCCGATGGGTCTTTTTGCTTTCAGATCACTGGGTCGGGGTCTGCCGCTGACCCGTTTACCAAAACAGCCAGCCCGCTCGCCACCTCCCGAGGACGGTCCCAGGAGTATGACTCCGGCAACGACACGTCCTCCCCGCCCTCCAGGCAAACCAGCTCAGCCAGGTCCCGGGGCCAGGAGAAGGAGAGCCCCCGGGGAGACCTGAGCAAGAGCCAGGAGCTCCACAGCGGGAACACCTCGGATTCAGGGAACTCCTTCACCACCTCCTCTCCCCAGAACAAGGGGGCTGTTCTGGAGAATCTCTCTCCCACCAGCAGGGGCAGAGAGTCAAGGTCAGTGCATTTGATTGGGAGAGACATCCTCCCCCATAAGCTTCACCTTCTCACCCTCTCATCATAGCACCCCAGCCTCTTCCCAGAAGCGTTGGGAAACTCAAACTGGCTTCCTGACTTACTTTTTGAAAATTCCAGAAGAAATTAACTTCAGGTATAGCTAGATCCAGGGGCTCAAAAAAATATATCATTGGGAATATCTTTTGCATACAGTTCTCAGCTCTTGCTTCCATGATCTGGTGGCCTCAATTTCAAGCAGACCCCCCCCCCCAGAGCATGGGCAAATATACTGAGCAGCTAACATTATCTAGCAGATTAGCCAGCCAATGGGGGGAAATGCTTCTTTCCCCCAAAAATTTAGCAAAACATCAGGAGAGATATTTTGCGGCTTGGCCCAGTTTAGATTATTTGCCCACCCCTGGATCAGTCACTCTGGCCCAGGGGATGTCATACTCTTAGCTAGAATGGGTCACATGCCACAGCTGGGACCAGTGAAGACGTCCATCCCAGGTACCCTAGCAGGAAAAGTCAAAATATTGCTATCAGGAGGGAGGGAGGCTGGGCAGGCAGAAAACAGATGTCAGCTTTACCAATAATCTCAGCAGCAAGTCAAACATGAGCTTCCTTGTTAAGTCACCGTCATTTAAAAAACATACCACAATATTTACCCAGTGAAAACATACACAAAAACCTGCCTGTGGATGTTCATAGAGGCTTTATTCATAATTGCCCAAACTCGGAAGCAATCCAGGCGTTCTTGAGTATGGGAATGGCTAAGCGTGGCACCCAGACAATGAAGCCGTTTTCATCGATAAAAAGAAATGAGCCGCCGAGCCATGGAAAGACATGTGAGATTTAAATAGATGTTACCCAGTGAGAGAAGCCGATCTAAAAAGCTGACATATTAGATGAGTCCAACTATACAACATTCTGGATAGGGCTAAACTGTATGAAGAAAGTAAAAAGATGAGTGGTTGCCAGGGGTTGAGAAGGGAGAGATGAACAGGCAGGTGTATTTTAGGACCATAAAATGATTCTATATTATGATACAACACAAAGGGATAAGTGGGCATCCTTCATTTTTCCAAACCTATGGCTTTCCCAGCCCTCCTGCAGCTGCCCCGTTTAAAAAGGAGTGAACCCTCACGTAGACTGCGGACTTGGATTATAATGCATGTCAAGAGTCACTCCTAACAAGTGTACCAATCTGGTGGGCGATGTTGGTGGTAGGAGTGAGGCACAGGTGGAGGAGGGGGCCTCTAGGAATTCCCTGTACTTTCCAGTCAATTATGCAGTGCACCTAAAATGGCTCTAAACATAAAGTTGATCCATGAAAAACACATGCACATATAGAGAGAGATCAATCACAATACAATTTTAGGTAGAAGCTTAAAAAAAAAAAATTCAGCCCATCTCAACACACTTGGTAGATGCAATTTTTTTCCTGCAGAAAACACTTCATACAATTGTGTCTGAGCCAATTGTAATGGCCTGGCTTCATCACACCCTGGATCTCAAGAAATCACAGCAAAATGCTAATCACCGAGGATACTGTCACAATAATAGCCACTGAAATCGACTGACCGTTTAGTCTGCACTGACCATGAGGTTATTTATCCCTCGGCTTGTTCCCATGTACTCACTTCCTGAAGGCCACACACTCAGCTTGTCCATGGGGACGTAAAAATGGTGGGTCCTTTTTATTGGCGCTGCAGGAGGGCTGGGAAGGCTTTGCTGGTGCACCCAACCACCCAGCAGTGAGATCTTCCCTTCTCTGGGGGATGGGAGTCTGCCTGGTTCAAAGTGGTCAGGGTTACCAAAAGATGGCCAAAATCTTAGCACAGAAGTGATTAACAGCTTCCTCAAGGACAGAGCACCCTTGGTCCCCAACGCATCACCTGCTTCAGCCCTGGACAAACAACTTGGCATGTACATGAGGACCTGGGCTGTCACTGGCTTGCTCTAGGATATCCCTGGCCTTAGCTCACACCCAGCTCGGCCGGGAGCCAGAGCTGGGTCAGAGCAAATGTCAACTTCTCCAAGAACAGGCGGTGAAGTTCCCAGATGGGACAGGGCAGCCCCGTGTCATGTCTGCTCATACACACGCAGTGCTCTTATGCAAGAAAAAGTAAGCAAAGCAATAACAACAACAATAATAAAAATGATGGCATTTAATGTTTATGAAGCCCTAACACATGATAGGTAGTATGTTGCAAAGTGCTGTCCGTGAATAATCATCCTTAGTTCCTCATTGACCCTTTCAGGGAGAGGGAGTATCATATGTATATTTACTGATGGGGAAACGGAGGCTCAGAGTGGTTGAGAAACTTGGTTGACACTTGGCAGCACTAATATTCAAATACAGATCTGTCTCCGGAGCTGCAGTAGAGGTCTGAGAGACACCTAGCAGTTACCTGCTTAATTGGATCTACATGAACTGCCAAATTAAATAATTTAGACCCAGCCTTTCACTTTGAAATATAAATGGTGGTTAAAGCCACTGCTATTTGGGTTAGGCCAGCTGTGGGCAGAGGTCTCAGTTCAGGGAGCCATAGACACGGGGGTTAGGGAGCTGGAGAGGTGGCAGGGACGTGGGCTTTGGAGCTCTGAGTTTGGGACTACAGGTGGCCTTGAGCAGGTAATAGGCTTCTGAATCTCCTCCATAAATTGGGGATGATAATAGGGCCAGCTTCATGAGGGTGCTGGGAAGACTGAACAAGGATGTTTTGGAAGAACCCAGGAAGGAAAAGGTTCCAAACCCTCATTCTACAGATGACCTGGGATATGTGCACCAAGCCCCGTGCTAGAGTGGGACATAGTATCCAAGGAAATCTGAGTCCTGTCCCCAAGGGACTCATTGTCTGGGGCAGGAGAAGAGCCAGAGAGAAATGGGGACACTTGGGGAGCAGGAACTATGGAAACACCCTGAGATCGCCCAGCCCTCTCTGGGGCTGGGAGAGTGTCAAGAAAGGTTTTCCATTCTGGGCACAGTGGTGCATGTCTGTTATCCCAGCAACTCAGGAGGCTGAAGCAGGAGTATCAGGAGTTCAAAGCCAGCCTCAGCAACTTAGCAAGACCCTAAGCAACTCAAGGAGACCCTGTTTCTAGATAAAATATTTAAAAAGGCTGGGGATGTGGCTCAGTGGTTAAGCAACCGTGGGTTCAATCCCTAGAACCAAACTACATGGGTATCCCTTGTCCTATAGAAGGCACCTATAAAAATACACACAATTGAAACCCTGTATTTAATTCCAGTTGAAGGTGATTGGAATAATGTATTTAATCCCAGTGAGTTACAGTCGCCTGCCCCAGGCTCTGAGCCTGACTGATGCCTGCTGCTCTCTCTTGGGGAGATCACAAAGTGTTGGAGAGGTGTTAAAAACCCACTCCCACCTAGCCTGGTCTTTCTCATCCATGTAATCAGAGGGACTGACAAAGATAAGGAGGAAAATAAACCTCTCACCATGTGATTCGATGTCACTTAGCACCGGTGCCCAAGCTGGGTGACCTCCCAGGATAATAGCATATGCCCAAGTGGCCACAGTGAAATGTGCTCCACACCTTCTATCTCTGCTCCTCGAACATCTGTCACCTGGCAAGTCTTTTCAGGAGGGGAGAAGGTAAAGAAGGTTCTGAGAGAACCTCCCCCCCACCCAGGCCAGGCAAAGCTAGGGGCGGGGCCATGGATCAAGATGCCCCGGGGGGCAGGCAGCTGTGTGACCAAGGACGTTTTATCCTCCACAGAGGATTTCAGTCGCCATGTCTGGAATGTGCGGAGGTGAAGAAGTCCAGCTTGGTCCCCTCCACAGCCCGCAGCTCCCCCATGAAGGAGTGCTCCCGTAGCTCCTCCTACGCCAGCACCCGGTCCTCCAGTCTCTCTTCTCGGTCCCCAAACCCCAGAGCCTCCCCCAGATACACCCGGAGCCGATCCACCTCCTCTGAAAAAAGGTGAGTGAGGTTTTGACCTTCGCTCTGCCACACTTTCCTCCTCGGCAGTGAGTGAAGGTAACTAGAAATTTCCTTTGACCCCCTGGGAAGAGGAGAGAGACAGTTGAGTTCAGATACCAGCCTACCCATCACCAGCTGAGTCTCTGTTTTCCCTTTTGCAAAATGAAAGAATGGACTGTTCTGAGAACTATCAAGCTCTCAGAATGTACCTGAATATAATGGGATATGAGCTGTCATTGTTGCAACTGGCATGAGGATGAGCTAATGTGTATCAGTTAGCTTCTGCTGCATAAAAAAATCCCTGAACTTAGCATCCTTAAATGTATACTCAGTTCCTGGTTCTATGGATCAGCCACTGGGGCTGGGCTCAGCAAGCTGGTTCTTCCGCTCTCCCTGGGCTCTATTGCATTTCTTTGGTCACCTGGTGGGTTGGCCAAAGGCTGGCTGAATTGGATGGCCCCAGAATAACTGTCCCTACTCTATGTTGCCTCTTGACCATCAGCAGGCCTACCTGCCTCCCTGTTCACATGGTGATGGAAGGCTCTGAGAGAAAAAGCAAAGGTGTACAAGGCTTCTTGAGTCCTAGGCTGAGAAGAGACATGACACCCCTTCTGCTATTCTGTTGGCCACAGCAAGTCCTAAGACCAGTCCAGTGCATGGATGCTCCTCCTAGCAGGCAGAGCTGTAAAGTCACATCACAGTGATTAGGATACAGACATAAAAATAGCATGGCCGTTTCGCATTCTACCTCCCAATTTCAATAACCATTGGCAACTGCCTGATTACTCATGCGGGATAATGATATAACAGAATGTACCAGCATGAGATCTCAAGAACTGGGAGATTCCATCCCATCTCACCAACCCATGGCTTCATGGGGTCCAGCTTCCCTAGGGTTCTGGGAGCCCGCAGAAAGCCAATTATTCCTCTTGTTCTGGGTAACCAAAACACCAGTGACTTACTTGGTTATTTCAAGACCACTCCATTCCCCAAAAGGTGGCAAGACTGTTGGCAAAAATATTTAACATGAAAGAGGGACATCAGTGGGACAACAGATCAGCCTAAAAGGAAAATTTAGGAGAACAATACAAAATCAAGTGAAGAGAAAGTTTAAGTCCCTAAGATATTGTGCATAGTTGTTATGGAGAGGGGCCGAAAACGTGACCTCGGAGCTCCCTGGCAAACAAAGAGAAATCGCTCTATTAATTGCTACATTGTTAACCAAAATACTAATACTAATAATAATAGAACCAGTTGCTATTTCTGATTTTAAGTCTATGAAAAATGACTCATGCGACTCCACAGAAAAGGGACACTTTAAGGCACTGTGGATGGAAATGTCCTTTCCAGGTGCCCACCTTCTGTTTTACCTCCACCTCTTGACTGAAACAGAAAATTAGTATCCCTTGTCATCAACAGAAGGCACCGGAAACAATGAGTTTAATCTTAGTTACAAATGATTAGGTTAACACTTTCTGATAATATTTCTCAATGCACAAAAGTCAAGATGTCAAAAACAATTTTCAGGGGCCAGGGCTGGGCATTGGCTTGAGGCACTGAGATTGAATGAGCTATTTCTTCCTCACAATACTCTGCAAAAGTGGGAGGCATCTAGCGCCATGGCTAACACCTGTAATCCCAGCAACTGGGTAGACTGAGGAAGAAGGACCACAAGTTCAAGACCAGCCTCACTGACTTAGGAATACCCTGTCTCAAAATAAAAAAATGAAAAGGGCTGGGGATGAGACTCATCAGAAGAGTATCCCTGAGTTCAGTCCCCAGTACCAAATAAATAAAATGTGGGAGGCATCTGCAGAGAGGGGTGAAGACTGAAAGTAGCATAAGGTTTGCAATTTGAATGAACAATCATATAGAGCATTTTTCCCCTGTCCACAAGGGATATATTCCAAGACCCCCAGTGGACTCCCACCACCACAGAAAAAAATCAAACACTATAATGAAAGAACTTTTCCATTTAACTAAGCACTTCTCATACACTGTGGTAATAACTTTTGCAGTATAAGGTGCAAGAGTAAAACTAGCATGAATTTATTTTTCCCTTTTTTACAATTTTGCAGAGAAGATTTGTCCTTACCATAGGTCTTAACTTACTCAGCATCTGATTTTTTTTCTTTCCTTATTAAGTCAAGAACATTCATCTTCTCACTTAATGGAAGCTCTTTACAGCTTCTCTTTGGCATATCCAAAATGCCAACATCACTCCTCTCCCACTCACGGGCCTTTATGAAGTAGACCCGAGGATTCCTTGAACACAAGCTCTCTCCAGTACCAGGATAGTGAATCTGATGGTGAGATGGCCACCAAGTGATGGGTAGCATATACAGCTTGGATACCCTGGGCAAATGGGATTCACATCCTTGGTAGCCTGGAGCAGAATAGCAAGAGATTTCATCATGACTCTCAGAATGGCATGCAACTCAGAAATTATGAATTGTTTATTTCTGGAATTTTCCACTGAATGGTGGAAAATTCACACCATGGTTGATTGTGGGCAACTAAAACCATGGACAAGAGGGGACTACAGTAGTCTACAGAAGTCAAGAGCATTTTAGAACCAACTAAACCTAGATTCATGCCCTCTACCAGCTGTGTGACCCTGAGCCATTGTATTACATCTCTGTGTTTCTGTCTCCCCACAGCCCAATCTGTAAACAGGATTGAAAACAACACCTAGTCCTAGATTATGTTGAGGATTAAATGAGATACACACAAAGCACTAGTTCAGTGTCTGGTCCATAATGAAATACATAATAATCACAGTTAACATTTCACCTGTTGGCTAATCAACATTTCGCATCCACACCAACATGCTAAGTGATTTACCCAAATTTACTCATTTGATTTGCAACTTCATAGGGTAAGTGCTATTATTGCCCCCATCTTAGAGATGAGAAAACAGAAGTCCAGAGAAGTGAAATCACCTGCCTAAGGTCACACAGCTAATAAGTAGCCAGGATAATAAGCATTCATTCATTCAATAAAAGGAAGTTGTCCATATTATTTTTAACCACCCAAAGGTGGTGGAATTTCATTCTCTGCTAAGGACCTGGTTCCTCTGCTTGGCCTCCAGGGAGGTATGTGTTGGGGGGAGACAAAGTTATTGCCTGAGGACTAGGTGAATAAAACGGCAGACATCCATACAACCCTCGCACCCGCTTAGCAGGCTCCTTAGGAGCTGTTCCCTCTTCCCAGGTCCTACTCCCGCTCTCCCAGCTATTCCTCCAAGTCTGGCAAGAGGAGCCCGCCTAGCAGAAGCTCTCGATCCCGCCGCAGCCCCAGCTACTCCCGCTACAGCCCCAGCAGGTACAGGCCCCGCCTCCTGGGTCAGGCCCCGCCTCCTGGGTCAGGCCCCGCCTCCTCCCTGCCCCTTTGCTCGGGTCCTCGGCTCTGCCCTGCTGCCCAGGCTGCCTCCTGAGCCCTGCCCTACCTATTCCTCCACCTAGTCCTCCGTCCTCGACCCTGCAGAGGTAGAGATGGGAGTTAACTCAGTGTTCTTGCAGTTGTCTGTCCAATCAGAGTGGACAACCCAAATACACCCGTGTCCCAGCCACAGTACCCCACCCAACCCCACGGCCACCATGGACGTCCGTCCTCATCTCCTGGCCCACCCAGCACTCCCTGGGCTGGCCCTGGGATTCTAAGCCCCACTCCTTACCCATGCATCCAGGCCGCTCACCCCTGCAGCGCTGGTGCCTCTGTAATGCCCACCCCCAAGGACCCCCCAAAGCCAACGCCAGATCCTCCCACGGGGCTCGCCCACGCAGACTCTCCCCACAGCCGGGTGGTCCTCCCGGGGCCCATCTCTGTCCCAATAGGGCGGAGGGGAGGGGAAAGCCGAGGACGTGAGTGTCCCCTCTCCGATGCACTCACCCCGCCACCCTTCAGGGAGCGGGACCCCAAGTACAGCGAGAAGGACTCGCGGCAGCGGGAGCGCGAGCGAGCGCGTCGAAGACGTCGATCCTACTCGCCCATGAGGAAGCGCCGGAGAGACTCTCCGAGCCACCTGGAGGCCCGGAGGATAACAAGGTGAGGCCAGGAGGACGGGTGCCCACCCTCACCATTCCCACCTGGTGGGACCCCAGATTCTCCTGCCTGCGTGGCGCCGGGACTGCAGAACTGTGGGAGCCCAGGGACACCCTCCTGGGGGCAGAGTCATCTTCCAGGTCCACCCTGCGGGGGTCTGCAAGGGGCAGGACGTGGGTGTAGCCTAGAGCCATGTGGGCGGGGTTAGGGTGTGGCCACAGGAAAGGGGTGGGGCCATCCTGATGATAGGGGGTGTGGCCTGGGGTGTGGCTGGACCTTGGGGTGGGAGATGCGGGCTGCGGAAGGGAGAAGGGTCTGGCCCAGTGGAGGCCCGAGTCATAGGCCAGGACTTGACCTGGTGGTGGATCTCCTGGGGCAGCAGAGGAAGACCTTCAACCTCGGACCCACATACTCAGATGCCAGATTTAAATACTCCTATATGTGATTACGTGTGGAAAGGACTTAGAAGGATGGGATCGTAATGAGTAAAGGGGGGAATGGTGGATTTGGAGTTGAATCCTGGCTGGACCTCTATCTCCTCACCTCTCCTGACCCTTCATATTGGAGGATGTAACTCCCAAGGAATGTCAGGAGGATGAAGTGAAACAAAAAGATGTGAATGAACTTTGTAAACTGAAATGCAGACACTGTGCCCTTGTTGTTATTGACTGAATGGTCAGAATAGGTGGACAGGGTCACCTGTCACAGGGACGATCTCAGAGAGGCGCGATGTCTGAGTGGAAGTAAATTTCTCGGACCTTGAAACCTTGGAGAATGGCTGAAGCCTGCCCTAAAGTTGGGTTGACTTTCCAATCATCAGCTCAATCCAGAGACTCTCGGGGCAGCAGTGTATCCTCCCTGGAGAGGATGTGGAGGAGAAAAAGAAGAGGTGCCCCAGGCAGTAAGGCCAGGATGCCTGAATCCCCTTCTCAAAGATTCCACAGAGCACCTGCTTCGACTTGTAAGGGATTCCCTTGCTAAAGATGTCCTTTGGGTCAACTGGAAGGCAACTGAGATCAAACCAGTGGCATTCGAAAAGGCCATCTGTTTTCCTTAGTCAACTCCAAATAACCCATTTTGATTGACCCCTTCAGTGTGTCCCAAATGTGAGCCACCTGTCTCATCTTTACCACTCTTGCCCCACCCCCTTATTAACTGTAACACTGTTTGCTTAACTTCCTTTAAATAATATTGTGCCTCTTTTCAGAGGCCCCCAACTTCATTTCAAAAAGAAACTTGACAACCACTACAGTAAATGGAAAATCAGCCTCTCTTGTCTAGAAATAGAAACTACTAGAAATAGAAGGTTCTAGTAAAAGTAAAAATAGCGAAACAAAACTGCAGTCGAAGTTTAGATGTAGAAATTGTGTTACCAGCTGGAGGCTCTGAGCCCACGCTTGCTTTGTGAAAATCATTTTTTTTTTTAAGAGTGACATGATCACTTTTCAAGACCTAGTGCTGCTAAGATGAGACTTAGTCCCTGGAGTTCTCAAGACTGCAAGTGGAAAGGAGTTGGGGGTGGTTTGGTGGGTGGGTGGGTTGTTTTTTCTCCCGAGGGGGTGATGCACGCAAGAGTCTTCTCTTCCCTGGGGATAAGACTGGGGCTGCCTGGTTGAGGCTGGGAGTCTAACCCTTGCCTGCTCTCTGGGGTCTCCGCAGTGCCCGGAAACGCCCCATCCCCTACTACCGGCCCAGCCCTTCTTCACCCAGCAGCCTCAGCAGCACCGCCTCCTGGTACAGCAGTAGCAGCCGCTCCGCCAGCCGCAGCTACTCCCGGAGCCGAAGTCAGAGCCGGAGCCGGAGTCGAAGTCGGAGCCGCAGCAGGACCGGCACCAGTAGCAGCTCGAGTGCCCGCAGCCCCAGCCTGGGCTCTCGGAGCAGGAGCCGCAGCTACAGCTCAGCAGGCAGCTACTCCAGCACGAGGCGCTAAGCAAGGGCCCTCCCTGGAGCCAGCTGCCCACAGGAACCCCTTTGGCTCTGCCAGCCTCCCCTACTGCCTGCCCTCCCTGCCTTCTCCCCGGTGACAGACATTGAGGTCTCCCGGATCCTGTCCTTCCTGCTTTTCTAGAGAGGAAGAAAAGAGGGTTACCGGGCTTCCCCGTCTATGTCAGGCTGCTAGGAGCCTCTACCAGCACCATCCTGGGGCTCACTCAGGCCTGGGCACATGGAAGGAACCATGGCATTTTTGGCACATACCAAAAAAAAAAAAACACTCTTAAGGTTTTGGGAGAATTCATGGGTCCAGGGCTGGAAATGTGGATCCTGGCCAGGAAAACATGGTGACAGTCCTGCTCACAGGATGTATACAGAAAGTCAAGGGTAATGGGTCCCACCTGCCCTCATTCTACTTTCATTCAGTTTCACGGCTGTACTTTTATGGACCCCCAGGTAGGAGAGAGGTGAGAGAGGACACGAGAGCCCTTGAGGTCCCAGACAAGAGAGCATCCTTTAATCTCCCCCAGCAGACAAAGGCTGGAAGGCTCCTGGGTTCTAGAGGGAGAAACATGCCCAAGTGGGGGACACAGATACTGGAGCTGATGGGAGGTGTCAGGAGATGGGAGAAGTGTTCTCTGGTTACAAACATAGAAGCCAAAATATGAGGCTCACCTGCTGTCCCCAGCATCTCTGCACGGTCAGGGGAAGGAGCCGTGCAGGTTCCGGCTACCAGGTGGCCCCGCCCCATGCCTTTGGGTAAGGTACTCTTTGCCTTACACAAAATGCCTTCTGACTGTGCACAAGAGCCCTGAGGCTCCCCAGGAGAGAAGACAGTGGCACAGCCCCACTGCCCAAATCTAGCTGGCACAAACCGAATTCCACGGGACCATCTGCTGAGCATTCCCCAGGGCTGTGGCTAGCTGCCAGCCCCCAGCGCCAGCCAGTCTGGCCTTGCCCTCTGGCTGGCGCCTGCCTGCCCCCTCCCCACTGCCCAGGCTGCCACACCCTGGATCCTACCCAGGTCAGCCTGGCACCCACCCTGTAGCCTAAGCCTCTCAGGAAGTTTACCAGGATGAGCGCCTCAGTTGAGCCTCGGGGAGAAAGACCCAAATCCAGAGAGTCTGCAGGCAAGGAAGGGGCTCCAGGGCTGCTTCTGAGGTTCCTTGTGAACTTAGGAAAGCTCCACCTTATCTTCTGCCCTCACCCCATCTTCCCCCCAGCCCAGGGCCGGGCAGCCAGGGTCAGCTGCCCTCTGCTTCACAAATACCACCAGCTGTTTCAACCACAGAAGGTACCAGGAGCAGGCAGGCCAGGGCGAAGCGCCTTAAAATAACCTCCCGGGCATCCCCCTCACCAGCTGCCTGGCTCCGGAGGCTTGTGGGTGAATTTCAAGTTTGTGGTGGCAACAGCAGCCCGACGGGACATGTGTGGGGAAGCGAGATCGGCCTTTCTGGATCCTCCCCACCCGAAGGCAGGGTGACCTCCCCCTCCCCAGTCTTCCCCACCGTAGCAACACAGGGGCCAGCGACTACCCGGCAACCACCCTCAAAGTCCCCCGTCCATCAGGAGAGAAGAGCAAGGCAGCGCGGACCACCCGGCCTGCCCGCCCACCACCGTGGCCTCTGGCCCAGAGCAGAGCCCCGCCCACCAGGCCTCATCCACACCAACGCCACCGCCACAGAAGGCCGGATGGCAGGTGCCCAGGACAGGGGCAGGTGCCCTGGGAGGGCATGTACAGAAGCTGTAAATAACCCTCTTCCCCGCCCAGGACCTAGACCTCACTGCAGTCTCCCTGCCTGGGATAAAAGCTTCCAAACCTGCCTAGCGGGACAGCTACAAGGGCCCCCGAGAGCTGCCTGACCACTGTCTTCATTGGGACAACTCTAGGGGACCATTCCACCTGGGGCTCCTAAGCAAACCTCTTATTTATTTTATTTATGTTTTATTTATTTATTGATATGACCGTCCTTTTGTTTCTTACCATTAGCAGTATTTAATTATTTAACTATTTATTTATTTATATGAAGAGGGAGTGTGTGTGTGTGTGTGTGTGTGTGTGAGTGTGTGTGAGTGTGTTTGGGGAGGGGGCTGTCTCCATTTCTTTTGTGTCTCAATGGATGTGACTTTGCGGGGGGATGGGATGTTGGCCTTTTCTCCAAAAGGCTCTAAGCCAGGACCATCTGGAGTTGACCCAGATTGGACTCACGGGTCCCAAGATCATTACTGAGCCTGAGAGCAGTGAGGTCCAGGCCCCGTGTCCCAGCCCCTGCCCACCAGCTGCCCCACAGAGACATCAGTGAAAATAGCCAAGGGGCTCAGGGTTCACTCATTGGGTCCCAGCTTGGATTGGGGGCTGGACTCCAAATTAGCATGTAAGTCAAAGATGCACAAAGTTGAGATCCCCAGGGAGGCTCCCCAGCTGGAGAGACAGATGCGCCATCTCTAGGTGGGTCAGGTTCCAGCTGAGCACCTACTGTCACCTGGCCTGTGGGGGCCGGCGCGAAGGAGGAGATGGTTCAGTACTGGCACAGCGCCTGGATTGTTGAGGTGTGAAGTGGTGCTCACACCACAAGAATCAGGCAGGACTGAGCTGCCCCGGGGGCAGAGGAGATGCTCATCTTGGCCTCACTCGGGGACACGGATCACCCACTGCCTTCCCTAAGTGGTTTCACCCACGTTCCACATGGTTCTGTGCTAAGTACCTCATTCCCCCTCTGCTGAGATTCGAAAGCTGCCCTGTTTGGTCCGCAGTGGACACAGGCAGCCTGGTCAAGAGGTACCAGCCATCCAGAGAGAGAGAGAGACCCACAGCACTAGCCTTTTTCTGTGACCTCTTGCTATTGCTATTGGGGGAGGACGCAAACCGATTTCTGGAATCTGAGAATACAGCGAGATGAAGGGCAAAGCCAGATGTTCCTAAGAAGGTCATTTCTGAGCCCATCCTGGGAACTAGATCCAGAGACCTTCATCAGGCCTGCCTCTGTGACCAGCTGGCAGTACCTTCTGGCTGCTGGCTGGAGAGGCGCCTGCCCTTTCGGAAGTCCCTCCCCCTGCCCGTGACTGCCAGCCTGCCTGGGCCAGCTGTGGCTTCTTGCAACTTTTGCAGCATTCTTGGTTGTTTCCCTGGCAATGTGACTGCCCCACTCTACCCCAACAAGGGAGCCCCCTACCCTGGGGAGAGTTGGCAACAAGATCTCATAGATGCCCCTGTGGGTCGGGAGGAGGGACTCCATCTCTCTCTCTCTCTCCTCTCTCTCTCTCTGTACTGGGATGCTGGTCACCTTGATTAACTAGAACCATGGGTTCCTGGTGTTACTGGACCTCTGTTGGCTCTTCATTGTCAATATCTTCTGCTTCCAGGAAACAGGACTTAGTGTTTGAAAGCCACTCATAGTGACGATGTAGCTCAAAGCCGATACCCAAAATGAGAGGGGGGTGCAGTGCAGGTCAAGCTTCCTGCCCCCCCCCCAATTCCTTTGACCCTCCCGTGAGGATGTGCACTAGGTAAGTGGAACTGGGCAGATGGCTTGCTTTCCCTGTGCCCAAGTTCCCACCTCTGTGGAGTTTGGGAGATGTTGCCCCGAGGCCTGGGAGGGTCTCCAAAGCCAGAGACAAGTCTCACCGACACTGAGACGGAACAGGAGGTTCTCAGTCACGAGAGGTAAAGACTAAAAAGCCAAATTTGAATCCCCTTCAGTTAGTTAGGAAGAGCCCCCAGCAGGGACCCTGCTCACTCATCCCGTCTCGGTTTGCTCCCTACGTGGAAGGAAACTCCAAGAAGTTTCCTTCTTTCACCTTCCAGAAGCAGAATAAAATGGAGATGTTGGAAAGACATCAGGGGCTCCATCTCAGGGGCCCCCATCCCTTCCTTGGCTCAGACCCATTCTCTTTCCCAAATGGTCCAGTTTTGGAGAGGTTCCCCAAAATGACAGAAAGCCCCTCTTTTTTCCCCCCCAACCCAGCCTCCAGCTTTTCTTCTGTTGTCTTCTGGCCACAAATATCTAAAAGAGTCCCCCGTGCGCTTGAGTCTCTCTTCTTCCCCCTCCAGCTCAATAGGGCATTTGGTCTGATCAAATCAAATCCCAAGTACGACTCCTAAGCCGCGCCTCCCTCTCCAGTGGCCCAGTCAATCCTGCTGGGACACTACAACCCACAGCAAGGATTGATCAAAACCCCTCCCTTCTCACTCTCCCACCAAGGAATCGGTGTCATGGACACCCTCCCTCTACCTGTGGCTGATTTTTGTTGGTTTATACATTTGGGTTTTTTGAGTGTTTCTGTTTTCTGTTTGTTTGGTGGTCTTTGTTTTGCACTGTAAATACCATGATAGGGACCCCTCCTTGGAACATGGCTTATTTAATAATTTATTTGCTATTTATTGAGCGGTGTTGGGATTGGGACAGGAGCGAGGCCACCTCTTCCCAAGAATCCCTCCAACTCTGCGCTCCAGAGATGCCGTGGGCCGCCGCAGCGCCGTCTCACCCAGGTAATGAGTTCGAGACTCACCGAAACAAATTGGAATTGGCAGCAACAGAGGCTCCGGCCATAGCAATTAAGCTCCAAATGGAACTAAAACACTGGTTTATCTCCAGGAAAAACCTCATTCCGATGGAAATTCATTGAGGAATCAAATGCCTTCCCCGGGAACCAACTTCTCTTAAACAGTCACAGCTCCTTGAAAAATAAAAGTGGAGAGAATGAAAAAGGTCGCCCCTGGTCTGTAGCCAAGAGAAGCTACTCCGCCTCATCTTGGAAGGAGCCAAGCCAAAGAGACTGGCGTCGCATTTCTCTGTGCTTCTCTGGCTCGTGTGTCTGTGTGCATGGAAGGGAATGGGCCTCGGGCCTCAGTCTTGTCATCTGTGAAATGGGAATTGGCCTGAGCGATCCTGGCAGGGTGGGGGAGAGAGGGCTCTGGCTCTGACCCGGAGGACAGCTTCCTGTTGGAATTTTTGTCCCTGGGTCTTCTGCGGTAGGTTGAACGGCAGCGACCAAGGACGGGAACAGAAAGGTGGGGTGTGGATTTCATCTGCTGGGGGAGGTCATGATAGCTGAGTTCTCGTGCCAACTATGGGAGACCGCGAGGTGTCGTCCCCTTGATAACTCCCGTGACTTGAGTTCAAGTCCTCTGTATTTACCTTGAACTTCTCTCCAAGCCTAGTGGTCCACAGTCATCCCAGGAGAGACCAAGATGGTTTGGCTCTGCCCTGCATTTTACCCCCGTTGGTGGTCAGACCTTGTTTTGTACAATCATTCAAGGAAGCCGGTGACGTAGGTCCGAGTACCACTTTTCAGATGAGAAAACTGAGGCCTGGGAAGGGGGAGTGTTGTGCCCAAGTCCCTTGAGCTCAGATGGGGCTGGCGGTGCCCCTCGTCCCCTTGGAAGCTCTTTCTCTGGGGGCGTGTGCTCTGAGGACTTTGTCTTACTTCTGTCCCACCTCTTGGTTTTCCTCCAAGTGTCCATTGGCCAAGGACCTAGCAGAACCCACCACACTGGCCCAGGGGACTCGGTACACCTGAAGGCCATTTCTCTACTCTGGGGCTGAGACTCCCACCTGGAAAACACTGAACCAAAGGAGCCATCCCCAGTCCAGCCCAGCCTGACCAGCAAATGCCCTGAGTGTCCACCTCAGAGGGAAAGACACTGCTGTGTCCTCCAGCGTCCTGGGACCCTGTCCTCTGCCCAGGGACACAGTGGCCACGGCTTGCTTGATTTCTGATCTCTACAACTAAGCCTAACCTCCCCTGGGTTTCCGGTTTTCAGTCTGTATGGAACATGTCTGTGTTCTAATTAAAGGTCCATGGTATGGTGTTCTCATGTCCGCCCGGTGTCCTCTGTCCCTCGGGGGTGGCCAGAAGCAGAGAGGAGGGAGAGAGACAGAGAGCTAGGGGCTCTTCCATGGCTCCTACTGCCTGTCATTGCACGTGAACCTGCAGACAAACCTAAAAGCACTTGGGTTTTGCATGTACCTGAATGCATTACCCCCAGAAAGCATCGTGGACACCTTACCCTAGCCTTCCACACAACCCTGTAAGGGAGGCATTAGGATCTCCATGTTTGCTCATCTGTGAAATGGGACAACAGCAGTGACCTTCCTGCACTACTAAGGGAAATAAGTGAGATCGGAGCTTTTTTAAAACAAATGGCACTTGGGAAGCATTTAAAAGATGTCAGTGAGGGAAGTCACCATTTCCTAACCCTAACCTGAGCGGCAGGAGTGGGTTCCTGTCCACAGCACAAAGTCACCCACCTGGAGCAATAGTGAGCCTGGGCACGTCCTCGGCGTAGAATCGAAATGTTTCTTTCTGTCCAGGACAGGAGTCGGAAACACCTGGGGGTCAGGCAGGCCAGGGGAGTAGAGAATTGGATATATTATTGAGGGCAGGTAGGAATCTCAGCTCATGTGGCCGAATTTCCCAATATGCCAAGAGAACCTGAGGTCTTAGGTAAAATGAGTTTTGAAATACCCAGGGCTTGGGCTTGTCTTTTGAAACACTGAATTCCAAGGACACGTGCACGCCCACACAGGGACGATGGTGTGGCCTCACCTCCATCCCCGGGGTGGGGGGGGGTTGCTGGGGGGTTGCCCCAGCCCCTCATTTACCACATAGCCCCGCCCACACCTGAGCTGGGAGAAAGATGGGACAACACAGGTGACCAACCTCTTTGGGCCAGGCATCCTGCCCCATGGAAATCTGCCTTGCGTACTCGGGTGGGACGACTCCCTTGGAAAACGCATGGCTATGCACCCCCACCTCCCCCTCCCCCTCCCCCTCCCCTCCCTCTCCCCCTCCCCCTCCACGCTGACTTCTCTCCAAAAGCAACAACCAGTGTCTTCTCCTGACACCTCGTCAATCAATAATACTAATTAAGAATAAAAAGAACCTCCTAGGGATGGGTTATCAAGTGCCATTTGCAGCAGCAACATCTCATTTCCATAGCCGAGGTCGCCCCATTGGACAGAAGACAAAGTTGAGGCTCACAGAGGCAGGACCCCATGGCGGACCCAAGTCGGCGGCCACCAAGCCCGTTTCTGCTGCACCTCTTTGCCCGTGAGGTGTGCACACCCCCAACTCAGACCTCACCCTCCATAAGGGCTCGGATCACTTTTTTCCTTCCCAGAGAAGCATAGCAGCCGGAAGGCTGTCCAGGTGGCTGACGTCAGCTGCCTCTGAGTGACTCACGGAGAGGCCGTCACCTTTCCATCTCCTGCCCTGGCCCTCACTTACAGGAATCCGAGTGTTTGTTTTTCCAGTGATCGCCTTGGAGAGGTGCCCTGCCCGCTCCCTGTCCCAGCTGTCCTGGCTGCAGAGCGGGGACCTGCTTCTGGAGATGTCTCTCTCCCAGGCCAGACTGGTAGCTGCCCGATTTGGTTGGAGGGGAGCCAGGCTGCATGCAACACCCGCACTTTCAGCAGCCGCAGGGGCACCCCACAGAAACCTGCCCAGGGGTGGGAGTGACAGGGTAGGCAGGGGCCAGGCCCTCCACTGCCGATTCTCCCCAGCTGCACAGCGCTAAGCAAATCCAGCCCTCTCTGGGGCCAAGTTACTCCACCTGTTAAAAGGGAGGATCTCGATCCTGGCTGTGTGTTCAGGTCACCCGCTGGTAGTGCTAAAGGCTCTCTGGGGCATTCCAAACCGAAGCCAGGCTGGAGAACCCTGAATCAGATGGTACCTAAAATGCCAGCAGGGTCCTCTAAGCTGCCATCAGTAAAGCCATCGAGAAGACCAGCACCAACGTAGGGGCTGTGTCACGATGGGCAAAGGTGCGACTTATGCAGTCGAGGGGCAGAAAATAAAGAAGGTCCACGGGCTTCTGCCCTTTTCAATGCTTTATTCACTCAAATCGCTCAATACAATTCCACTCTATAGGTTCTGAATCAAGAAAGTGACAATCCTTAATGCTGGGCACTGCCATCGACAGAATCCAACCACAACAAACATTTCTAGATTAGTTCTAAGCACTGCAAACACACTTAATCATGACAGGCCCGTGACAGACATTCCCTCTGCATGCTGAGCTCAAGTGTCAGATCTAAAGTCTCAAGCCTTAGGCTCTGAGTCCAGCAGATGCCCACTCACTCAGACCCCGGTGGTCAGGTCAGGGCCCCAGGCAGGCTTCTCCCGGGGTGGAGCTGATGGCCGGCTGAGGAGAGGGTTGTAGGGAGAAGTCCTTTTCTCCCCAGAGTCCAGAGGCTGCTGTAGAGTTCAAGAGCAGAGAGAGCAACGCAGAGGATCAGGCAGATGAGAAGAGTGGGGGTGTCAGTCCAGGTCCCCATCAGGCTCTCCAGCCTGAGGGCATCAGTGTGGGCTGGCTGAATGTCTGTTTGCTTTCTCCATCATTTATACTAAATTCTGGGGTTTCTGACCAGCCTTTCAAAATCCCAATCAGCTGCCACCAGATTTCTCAGTGACGTCATTCACCCTGAGGTTAAAGCATCTGGTCTGGGGGTCCCCATCCTGATTTCTTGCCTCTCCCACTTATGGTGGCGAGGGCAACATGACAGAGACTTTACTCTGAGTTTGTCGGGATGGGGAGAAGTGGCTTATTTATGTCAGGGCCATGCCTGATGGCCATATTGGAGGGCTCCGTAGGGGTGGCCTGGTGAGGCTGCAGGTTTCAAAGCAGCGTTTTAAAATGGAGTTGCTTAGAATCAGGCCTAAGGCCACCCTTACATACCTGCCAGGCACACTTCCAAGGGCCTCACATATTTTTTTTTCTACCAGGGATTGAACTCAGGGGCACTCGACCACTGAGCCCCATCCCCAGCCCTATTCTGTATTTTATTTAGAGACAGGGTCTCACTGAGTTGCTTAGCGCCTTGCTAAGTTGCTGAGGCTGGCTTTGAACTCGCAATCCTCCTGCCTCAGCCTTCACCCCCAGTTGCTGGGATGACAGGCGTGAGAACCACCATACCAGGCCATAGATGCCTTTTTAATGCCCATGGTGCAGAGGCAGACAGCGAGGCAGAGACAGGGGTCCTGGGGTGCACGCTGGATGCTAGGACGCGGGTAAATCCACCCAAAAGGGCCGCGGAACGTCAAGAAAGGTGTCACAGAAAAACCTGACCTCTAGGCTGACCCTGGGCCCTGGGGAGGAGCTGGCCAAGGGGCTTAGGAAAGAAGAGAGAGGGAGCACTTCTCAGAGGCCACCCCCCCACCCCTCAGGTGCCCTCCCCGCCCACCCTGGGTGTTCCTTCTGTGATAGTTTGTTTACTTGTTTAGTGCCATCTCCAGGACAGGGCCTTCTTGGCCTCATTCGTCCCCACCGCTCAGCAGAGAGCGCTGGCATGCAGCTGGTCATCAAGTGACTGCATCTGCCCAGGACTGCCAGCTCGGCTTCCTTCTACCACTCATTCATTGTTGAGCCGGTTCATTATGTATTTATTTATTTATTGGGGGAACCAACTCCGGAATTAGAAAGTGCCGTTATTTTTAAAAAAAAAGAGTGACTGAACCCAAGGATTTGGGGGGATCAGAAAGACCCGGAGGTGAGCCTGACTCTGCTACTCCCTGGCTGTGTGTCTATGTGTCAGTGACTCAGCCTCTCTGAGCTTCAAGTTCCTTACTTTCCAACAGAGGCAATAAAAGCATCCATCTTGTAAGATTGCCGTGAAGATGATGAAGGGAGGCAGGTGGCTCTGTTGCCTGGGCGAGCTCATGGTGAATTTCTGGGAGGATTCCAGGTCACCTTGGCAAAAGGTCCAACGGTCGGTCCTGCTGTCGTTCACCACCTGGAACACCCCATCCTCAAGTGAGGGCAACTCCTGCCTCCGCCCTCCAGAGTTTCACCCGCTCAGAGGAATCCAGAGCCACCAGGAAACTTGGCCGTCTCCCCCTGACATGTCGTCAACGTCTTCCACCCTCAGATCGTCAGTGCAGAGACCAGGGGTACTGGTCATCCCTGTCCACCCAGGTGGGATCCACCCACCGGTCCACTCCCCACCTGGAACGTGGGCCCTGACCCGCTCTGTCGCTGCAGCCAACCTACAGCCAGGTGACGCAGGGCAGTTTTTCCTTCGCCATGGAAACGGGTCAGGTGCTTTCTCAGGGTGTCACGCTGGGTCCCTTTGACAAGTGACTCTCAGATCTACACCCCAAATAAACAACCCCAAGCACATCAGATAGAGGCGCAGTGCCAAATGGAAACGGGGTTTGAACTAGGTGTACACACACACACACACACACACACACGCACACACATGCATACACACCTCCCCGGCTGAGCTTCATAGGGTCAGTGAATTGTTTGAAATCCCACAGTTTTGCAGGGAATAATTACCATCAGCATTTGGGACAGAGGAGTACAGATTCCTCATCAGTTTTCCAAAGGAATTTAACTTAAACCTTTAGGAAATTTAAGTTGATCTGTCCTCGCTGTCTTAGGAGATTGCAGAGTTTTTAAGTTCCCTCTCGGTATCCTTTCCCTTGTCAGCCGTGCTAATAAATTCCCCATTTTTCAACTAGGTTCCTAGCCACCCACAATAAAGACTACATTTCCCAGCATTCTCTGCAGCCAGCTCTGGCCATGTAACTCATTTTAGCCAATGAGAATTTGGACCTGCTAACTCCCACAGAGTTCTATAAAAGAGAGTGGTCATGTGCTCTTTCATCTTCATTCCTTGCTACTCTTTTGCTGGCTGGAATGCAGATGAGATGGCTGGAACTCAAGTAACTCCCTAATTCACCAGGTGGCACTGCAAATGGAGCTCATATAATATAGGTAGAGTGTTAGGCTGGTCCTACAGGGCTTTGTGGGGCAGGGGCATCAGACCTACAGTGGATACAATATCTCTGGACTTCAACATTAGGGATAAATAAACTTCACTTTCCTTGTGGCTACTTAACCTTGTTGTTCACAGCTGAGGCTAATTCTAACTCATATTCAAGGTGACGGTGAAGACAGTTTTAAAAGGAGCTATCTTGTTCAAGTAACTCCTTTCCATCTCTACGCATCCTCCCCAGCTCCTCCTCTTGCCAAACCAGCTCCTGCTTCGACCTTAGAAGAATCCAAGAGAGGGGCCCTCAAGGTCGTAGACCTCCCAGCTCCCCCCTCCCAAAGAACTATCAACCTCCCTCCGCATAAGGGGCTCATGGTGGCAGGTGTTATGTATGTCCCCAGCTGAGAAGAGCACAGACTAGTCTCCCAGTCAAGCTTTTGGCAGCCAAGGAGACGAATGCTTTACCCTCAGAGTGACACTGGCACTGAAAGTCTTTTCCACAGAGCAATGCCAAGGAGACCCAATTAGGAAGAATCAGTTAGGTTGTGCTTCAGTAAAAAAGAAGTCCAAAAATCACAATGTTCTAAAACAACAAAGGTTTCTCTCTCATTGGCGTCCATTGTGAGCAGCAGGGTAATCAGTATGTGGGTAACTAAGATGCTAGTCATCCTGGTGCAGAGGGAAAGACAAATGCCCCCCACAGGGTTCAGGCTGGGTGGATCCAGGGGTTTCCCATGGCCTATTAATGCTTTGAACTGGGAGTGACAACTTATTGGTCCCTCACTACAAGGCTTCTCCCAACCACGGTGGCCTCAGGAAGTGTAGTGCTACCCCTACTTGTGTCCAGAGTGGAGGAAGGAGAAAGCAGAAATGTTTGGTGAACAACACTGGTGTTTAAAAAATTCTATCAAAATCCACAAACTATATGTCAGGTACTGTACTAGGTCCAGGTGGCACAGCCACCAACCATCCCCCAAGGCTCCACCCTCCACCCTCAGGCAGCGTCCCTGCCAAGTCCCTGCCAACGGAGGGGAAGACACAGACAATGAGAGGTGAGAAGGACTCAGCGGGGGGCCGGAACCACGAGGAACTTCAGCCAGCAGAAGGTGAGAAGCGGGGGACAGGCAGGGAGCCCGCGTCCTTCAGGAAACCCTCGGGACATGGAGTCACTCCGCTGTGACCTTGACTGTCACAGACTCGGGGAAGCAAGACCTGTGGCTTCCTGCTCTTCATCTCTGGCCTCTCGGTGTGCGTTGGGTGAGACCCCAGAGGACATGTAGAGGCTGAAGGCAGGAACACACCGGCCCCTCTGCTCCTCTCCCGTCCAACTGCCCCGTCCGCACACTCTGCTTCTGTAGTCCCCCAGGTCCACAGCCCCATAGGTGGCCCTTTCACCTGGACCTCTGGAAACACCTCCCGGCTGGCTTCCCCGGAGCCTGGCCCCACAGTACCCTCGCCATGAGCACCAGCCAGCTCCCTGTCTTCATGGTGCACCCATCCTTCTCCAAAGAACACGGTGGACCTCCAGTGTGCCCAGGGCAAATCTCCCTCCTGACGGACCCACCAGGCCCTATGTGGTCTGGCCACGTCCCCCTCACTATCTGTGCTAGGAGTTACTCGGGGGCATAGGTTCTGTGTTAGGAGTTTTCCGTTGCTATGACAAAACGCCTGATGGAAACAACGTATAAGGAAGAAAGGTTGATGTGGCTCATGGCCTCAGAAGTTTCAGTCCGTGGTTGTTTGCCCTCTCCTTGCCCCACAGCCCGGTTGCCTTTGGGCCTAGGATGAGTGAGACATCACGGTGGGGAGCACCTAGCTGAGGAAGTTGTCATATCATGGCAGCCAAGAGAGAGTCAGGAAGGAGCCAGTGACCTACATTCCTTCCAGTAGGCCCCGCCTCCCCAAGTCTCCACCATCTCCCAACAGCGCCACAGACAGGGACCAACCCTTAACATAGAGGCCTTCGGGGGACTTCTATCCAAACAATTAGGGGTATTATAACCATATCTGCTTTGCAAAGGACATGACAGAAGTTCAGAGAGGTGAAGTCACTCTCCCAGAGCAGCACAGTAAACAGGACTCAAACCCAGATGTGTTCAGGTTCCTACCCTCCACGGTTTAGTCTTCCCTAAGCACGAAATGCCCACACTATCACTTTCCCAACTCTCGTCCCTGGAAGCAGAGGTGAAAGGGGTCTCAGGAGGGATGCTCAGAGCCCGCGAAAGCCCTGGGCGGTGGCAGCCATCCTTGGTGACAGGAGGGTAGGGTGATCTTCTCCCCTACAGCTGAGCCCCGGCCTCTTGTCCTCGGGTGCCCACAGGAGAGAGGAGCTCCCCAGAGCCTGCCGAGTGCCCACCCCAGCTAGGACAGGGACAAGGCTCATCCCAGGCAGCCCCAGAGGTCAATGTGCTCCTGGTGTTGTTAGTTCTACTGAGAAAGTCTGGCAGAAGTTTCCAGAAAAGGAGTCCCAGTGAGAGGGTGGGGGAGGAGGTGGGCTGATTAGGTCCCCAACACTGGAGGGTCACTGTGCTATTCAAGGAATCTAGAGTGGTTAAGAATTGGTAGCTGTGTGACGCAGGGTAAGTTGTTTAACCTCTCTGATCCTTGCTATTGTCATCTCTAAATGGGGATAATGACATCTACCTTGGAGCAATCTGGGTGAGGATTAAATGACTTTGATACCTGTAGGGAACTGAGGGGCTCAAGCGGCAGGAACGTGAAGTTAAGGAACATAATTCTATAAACTGGGCCCACTGTACTGAGCCCGACCTGCTTTCTTTTCTACAAAGCGACTTACCTGTAGCCCTGCCTGGCTTAGGCCCACAGGACATGGTCCATTCCTCAGCCACCAACCTGCCATCAGCAGGGGGCCATGTAGCCCAAAGGCCAATAAGAAGAACCCAGGCTACCTTGAAGGAGGGGACTTTTGTGACCTTCACACAGACCAGATCCCAGAACCCAGGGAGGTAAAGATCATCCCCACCCACCTTAAGATCTGTAGGGACAAGTTCTAATTCGACCGGGTCATGATGGGCCCAAGGGACCTAGAGTTATCACGGCAGAGGGGACCTGATGGATGTCATCCTGCTGTTCATCAAAAGTCAAGAGATGGACCTGGGCAGGACTTTCTAGAAACTTCTCTGGGATTCCCCCAGTGAAACTGGAGTGCAGGAGGGGCACGCTGTCCCTCTCCTCTCTGAGGGGACCCACCCTTTCCCTTGAGAGTGTCCCCTTTCTCCTTTTCTATCCCTTCAATAAACTCGTGCCTATTCCTCTGAGCCATGGGCCTGAAATCTTTCTGACTTGATCACAAGACTCAGGGTTTGGGGTGGGAGTGTCTTCACGCTGCCTCGGTGACCCGCAGGTCCCAGCCCTGTGACACAGGCTGAGCTATTGCGACATTGCTGCTCTTTGATGGTTATTTGTAGAGGTGCTCAGGAGCCGAGGTCCTGGGAAGGAATTTTGGAGACAATAATAGGAGGAAGTTAGGCCTCCACAACCCAGTCCAGCCTTCACAGGACGCCGCTGGGGCACGGGCTGGTCCCCGAGGGGACTGCAGGGTGTTTATTTTATTCTGTTTACTCAGCCCGGGCTTGAAATTCAGGCAGATCAGGGTCCAGAGGCCAAACCAGGAAGATGAATGAGGCCAGACTGCGTAGCCCCCAGGACTGTCTGCCCCGACAGTCGAGTTCATTGTCCAGAGAGGTGGCCACGGGGGCTGTGGGGTCCAGATTCTGCCACTCACAATGTTAGGTCAGTGGCGGCGACTTGGTGGCGACTTAGAACAAAGCAGCCTGCGCTTTGCATCAATCAGATGCCGGCGGAAACGCCTGTCCATCAGCCAGATCTCCTGACTAACGCCTGTCAATCAGCAGGACCCCCCTGGCCAATCCTGGAGTTCAGCCAACTCCCCTGACCGACTCCAAGGGGGCAAGTGACCCTAGAAACACCTTTTCCTGTCCCAAGCCCTTCCCTTCCTGCTGTAAGACCCATAAAAGTCCAGTCCGGTAGAGCTTCCACTTGGTTTCTCCTCAGACCCTTCTCCTGTCCCCTCTGGGGGTCTGATCGAGTTCCGCCGGGGAGTGATATCTCAATAAAGCCTGTTCAGCGGCCCTTTTAAACCTGCCTCCTTTGGCCATTGCCTGCCCTGACTGATCTGACACACAGGACACTGTCCACTCAGCCAGGGTCTGTGGCTCCTATAGTGTCCCAGGCCATGGGGATGATGCCACCCTGAACAGGACACCAAGGGTCCCACTCTGGAGAGCACCGGAGATTCCTGTAGTGTTGTAACTCAGGGTCCCCTGAACCCTGGAGGGTTCTTGTCTCAGGCACCAGGAGAATGGGGTCCGCAGGCGGCAGAGGGTGAGGACTCAGGAGGAGGGCGCACAGCATGGGAAGGGGCCCAGAGAGGGTGCTCAGGAGGCCGAGGCAGGAGGATCCCGAGTTCCAAGCCAGCCTCAGCAACAGCGAGGCCCTGAGCAACTCAGGGAGACCCTGTCTCTAAATACAATGCAAAATAGGGCTGGGGATGGGGCTCAGGGGTCAAGTGAGTGCCCCTGTGTAGAGGGCCTGGGGCTGGAATTCCCCCAGGGGACGAGAGGAAATGTCCACTCTTCCTGCAGGAGCGGATAGGCAACTGACAGGCCCCTTTCTGGGCCGGCCACTCCCTCCCTGCCTACCTGTGTGGCTTCCGCTGTTGCTTCTGCCTGCGGGGCCCTAGTTTTAGGAACGCAGAGTGATGTCACCTCCCCCAGGCTGTCTGCCTTGAGGATTGTTGTGGGTATTTCCCGTCCCCTCTCCTTTTCCCAGAGCATCTGCCTGGAGGCCCCCCTCCCCAGAGCCTGCCCCTGTTCTCACCTGACCACTCTCCACATGTGTTCGCTGACTGGTCACTAGGTGGCCGGGCGAGCAGGACTAGCAGCTGCCTCTGTCCTCAGTGTCCCCAGACAGAAAGCTGGCCTGACCAGGATACGCAAGGAGGAGAAGAAGGACAGTGTCCTGGGCCGCAGGCAGGGGCTGTGGGCGACCTCACCCCATCCTAGTTATCACTGTGAACTCCCAAGTCCCATTGGCTGTGTGGCCCCGGACAAGCGGCTTCAGTTCTCTGAATCACAAGGCTGCAACGAGGTCAGGAACAAAACCAGTTGCTCCTAAGGTATACAGGCAGTGCTCCATAAATGTGAGCCATGACTGATTGCAGGAGTTCAGCAGACAGGAGCTACCCAGGGTTGGATCCCAGCTCTGCCCCTCAGCCGGATCCATGGACATAACCAAGTCACGTATGGCTGAGCCTCACGGTTTCCTCATCTGTGAAACGGGGATAATAAAAGTGGCTTCCTCCCAGGGCTGTGGGGAGGAGGAGAGGAGCCAAGACACCCACACTGAAAGTGCCCACCAGAGAAGCCAGCGCCTGGCCGGGGCCCCACAGCTGCTAAGGAACCAGGTTTCTAATTCCCAGGGGCACAGTGGGTACACTGCGCTCCCTTCTCCCCTGGGAAGGTGGCTGAAGCCCTGGACTCTCAGTTCTCCGCTCCCTGCCCGGGCTCCCCTCCTTCCCAGTGCCCTGGTTCCAGAAGAGTCTCCTTCCAGGTTCAGGGGTCTTCTGGAAGTTTCAGGGTGGAGTTTAGGAGGGCGGCCTGGAGGGAGGGGGTGGGGGAGGGGAAGGACAGGAGGACCTTCCAGAACACGCCCACCCCTGCGCACACAAATGCAGGCTCCCGCCCACTCTGCCACCGCCCCAGCCCCCATTTCTGGCCTGCGATCTGCCCGGATTCTCCCCATAACTGGCTTCAAACCCAGCCGCCCCGCCCAGCTGTAATTACAGAGAGAGCCCAGGAGGAGTCTGTGCCCAGCCCTGACGTCAGCCAGAAGCTTCTAGCCGGATGAGCTCACCCCACATGGAGCAGCAGTGGTCCCACTCGGGAGGTGTCACGCCCCTGGGGTCTCTTCCTGATGCAGAAAAAAAAAAAAAAAGCCAGAGGGTCTCAGTGAGCCCCCTCACCGCAGATCCAGGCTGTCCGCTCCATGCCTGCCTGGCGCAGGGGGGCGGGGGGGATCCAGGCTCCGCACCTGTTCCCCACCTGCAAAAGGGGGGTGCCCACAGCAAAGACATCGTGGTGAGGTTATGTGCAGCGTCTCAGGGACCCACGGCAGTGCCACAAGAGTCAATAAACGGTGGCGACTGTTGTCACTGTGTATTATTATTTTTAGCAGAGTGCTTCATCTGAGCGCTGCTTCATATCAAAATAATGGCTCAACCTATGACTCATGGGCTCCTGGGCACCCCCACCCCACCCGCTCTGGTGGAGAAGGCAGAGCTGAGACCCTGAGGCCCTCAGAGGGGGAAATGGCATGTCCAAAGTCGCCTAACCCTCGATGGGAATTAAGTCCCAGGGGCGGTCAGGCCAAAGGAGGATTCATCAGTCCCCTCTTTGGGCAGTTTGGGAACAGCAGGGAGATCTAGAAAACAAGCCTGTGTCCCAACAGGAGGTCCTGCCTGGGGAGGGTACAGAGGATGATCACCAGGATTAAATCAGGATCTGGGGCCAGGGCTCCTGAACACTTCCGACGGCGGTTTCCTCATCTGTAGAATGGGATGACAGAACCCTTGCTTTACAGGCTTGTGGGGGCGGATTAATGAGTTCATGTTTGTCAAGGCCTGGAGCAGAGCCCGGCATGGAGCCAGTCACTGATCATTCAGAGTTGAAAACATAAAAGCACTGTCTGATCCCTCTGCTAAGCACCGCCTGAGAATGTCCCCTGTATCCCGATGACCCGCCCAGGAGGAGGCAGCCACTAAGTCCATGTCACAGGAAATAATGAGAATAATGTCACAGCTGAAGGAGATTTTTTTTTTTTTTTGGCTTAACCAAAGTGACCTGCCTGAGGCCCCGGGGTGCATTTTCTTGTAAACTCCAGGCTTAACCAGGGTCCCAGGAAGTCAGGGTAGCAACAACCCCCAGCCCTGGGGATCTGGTCCACCTCCAGACCTGCTCCCACCCCTCAGCCCACATCCCCCTCCAGGGGAGGCCTGAGGACCTGCTCTGTTTTCAGCCAGAATCCTGTTGGGTTGGTTCAGCCGGAATCCCCTCTGACCCCCTGCTTTTCTTCTTAGTCATTTCCACCCACTGACCCTCATTCATGGCTATTGATTCCCTTGGCAGGTGCCATATTGGAAGTGGAGCCCAAGCCTCCTCCCCCAGCAAAACCCCAGTGCTCCTGGTGACCACACCTGCCACAGCCACCATGCCCACCCTGCCCCCGCCCAAAGTCTCCCTGGCCCTGATTGAACGCGTGCCATTTGAATCTATTGCACTTTTCCGTTGTTCTTTTCTTTTCTATTTTTTAATCACTCTCAGGGAACACCGAGGCTCTCAGACTTTGGTCAGGCTGTGAGTGGGGATTCCAATCTAGGGCCATCTGCGTGTCCAGATCCCCTGGCCTCCTGCCTGCTCTTCCCCTTTTGCAGGTCCCCAGGGGGTAGACAGGATGCGACATGCTCACAGGGAGGTATTTGCAGAGGGTGACCTGAGCCCTCAGCCAGGCAAGGGTTATTAATAGCCAGGCCTGAGTGGCCTGCAGGGGAGGTGGCTCTGGAACCAGGGAGGGGGCGGGGCCGAGCGGGCGGAGGGGGAGGAGCAAGGGTCCGGAGAGGCTGAACGGGCAGGGCAGGCCCCTCCCCGCCCCCTGTCGCCGGTTCCCTCAGCAGATTCTCCGGGGCTGGTTCACCACCTTTGAATACCCTGGTGACAGGAGGCGCTTGCAAAACCCGCCTCCAGCCACCCCCACCCCCCCGCAGCAGCAAATAAATAGAGGGCTCGGAGCCCTGGAGAAGCCAGGAGAAGTTTCTAGGCGCCTGTCCCCGAGGTTTATTAAGCTTCTGGCTTCACTCTCGACCTCAGCAGCCCTGGCTGGGAGCCTGGACAGCTCGGCAGGACAGTGTCTGGCTCCCTGGTCTCTGAAACCGTGCAGAGAAAGGTCCTCGGAGATTCTGCCTCACGTGTTGGGGGGTCACCTTTAGTAGGGACCCCAGCCTGGTGAGCACGGCCACTCTTGGCCGTGGTTGGCTCTGCTGCTCCCTGACGGAGGATCCACTGGACTCCTGCCTCCCAAGGCTGAAGAATAAGCTCTGAAAGCCATCTCACCCGCTCCTTGGCCGTGCTGTGTGACCTAGGGTCGGTGGCTGCCTCTCTCTGAGCCTCCCTTTCCTCTCCGAGCTCAGCAGTCACCATGGCTGACGGTCAGATGCCTTTCTCCTGCCACTACCCAAGCCGCCTGCGCCGAGACCCCTTCCGGGACTCGCCCCTCTCCTCCCGCCTGCTGGACGATGGCTTTGGCATGGACCCCTTCCCAGACGACTTGACCGCTTCTTGGCCCGACTGGGCTCTGCCGCGCCTCTCCTCTGCCTGGCCGGGGACCCTGAGGTCGGGCATGGTGCCCCGAGGGCCCACGGCCGCGGCCAGGTTTGGGGTACCCGCCGAGGGCAGGGGCCCCCCACCCTTCCCCGGGGAGCCCTGGAAGGTTTGCGTCAATGTGCACAGCTTCAAGCCCGAGGAGTTGACGGTGAAGACCAAGGATGGGTACGTGGAGGTCTCAGGTGAGTGAGGGGACCAGCCCGGGAGGGGAGGGCTGGGCTGGCTAGGGGACAGTCAGTGACATCTTGACACAGGTGACTTCAGGGCTGGAGAATGCAGCCCCAGATGCTATCTGCATGGAAAAGCTCTCTCCCCGGGCCCAGGGGCAGACTGAACCTGACCTGGCCCCTGGGGCCTCTGGGTGCCACTCAATCTGAGCACAGGCAGGAGAACAGGGCAGGTCAGACACCACTTAACATAAAGAGCAGACTCAACAGAATAAAGAGGAACTGGAGTAAGATGCCCCAGCATGCCACACAGGGCCGAGAAGGACCATTTTAATGCCAAGTACAAAAATATTGATGCCCAGCCTGGGTTTCCAGGGAGTCACCTCCCCTGTCCCAGAGAAGGAAACTGGGTTCAGCAGGCCTCAGGGTGACGCTGGCTGGTGAGCCCCACGGAGCCGGGCGCAGGCTTAGCACCTGCTTCACCAGCAACATCTCCGACTGCACAAGGATCTGGGCTAGAAATATTCTTACCTTTCTTGCCCCCAAAGAACCCTCCCTCCAGCCCAGGGGCAGCAGGAGCCGGGTGTCCATCCCATTTTGCAGCTGAGGTGTCTGAGGCCCAGGCGGGCCCTGTTCAAGGTCGCGCCATGAGTCAGCAGTGGAGCCTGGGCCTGTCCCCGATGCTGGGCCCAGGGCTCTGGCTGGCACATCCCCAGCCTGGGAGTGGGGACCGGCTGGGGGCAGAGACAGGAGGAGCCGGTAAGGGCCCTGCCCCTGTTCATGCTCCATTAAAAAGAGCCAGTTCCTGGCAGAGGCCTCTCAGCCAAAAAATCAATACCGGGCAGGGACAAGCCCTGGCAGAGCTCAGGGGGAGATCCAGAGCTGCTCCAGGCAGAACTATAAGCACCGAGGCTGCGAGGCTGCGGAGGCCCAGGGTGTGGTGGGCCCCAGCCACGTGCTGCTGGTGGGGTGGGGGGATCAGCGGGGCTCCCTGGGCTGGCCTGGCCCTGGGGGAGACTGGCTGTGGCCCTGGATCCTGTGCAGGACGTGCAGATGACTTCACTTCTTTGCATCTCTCTCTCCTTATCTGGAAATCTGTGTTCAAACAGCTGAGGATTGCCGTGACGCTCCAGTGTGCCCCTACCTGGCGCCTGGAATGCAGGTAGCCCGGTGGCTGTGACGACATTGTGGTGGAACAATAGCGTGTGTGGTGCCTGGCAAGGTCCCAAGAAACAGGGAGGGATAGATGGCATTTGAGACCCGGATTCCAATCCCAGTTCATTGACGGGATGGATGGGGGCTGCAAAGTCCTCCCCACTCTGAGCCTCAGTTTCCCCAGCTGGGGACCGGGATCCTAGTTATCAGTGCCCCACGAGGCTCCAGGACGATTTCATGTCTGTGGAAAACACATGACGGTAGATGCGTGTCTACAAACTGGAGCTAATAATAGTGCTGTGCAGGGCCATTCTTCTCGCCCCTCCTGCTGGTTTTCATTACATTTCATTCTGGGAGCTTCTGTCCGTCCCCACACCTGGATGGGGCGTGGGAGAGGAGGAGCCCATGACTTAACTTTTTTGTAGGGTTTTTCCCTTAATCCTCCTTTGAAGGTGCTTTTCAGCCGGCGGGATCTGACAGTCCCAGGCCGAGACCCCAGCTAAGAACCAGACTCCTCTAGGGTCCTTAAGGGCATCTGGAGGGCTCAATTCCTCCATCTATAAAATGGGTCCACTGGAGCTTCAATAAGAAGCCAGTTCGATGTGCAATTAGTGACCTCAGCTAGATTAATCCCCTGAGAGCACAGGCCAGATCTTTCCTAAAGAGGTTTTAAAAGTAGGATTGATAATGAGGGGCTCAAAGTAAAAGCCAATTTCAGCCCTGCATGGTGAATCATGCCTGTAATCCCAGCCACTGGGGAGGCTGAGGCAGGAGGATTGCAAGTTGGAGGCCAGCCTCAACAAACTTAGACCCTGTCTAGAAATGCAATTTCAGAAAAGGGCTGAAATTTTCAGCTCAGGGGTAGAGCACTCTTGGCTTGAATCTCCAGCTGTACTGGGCCCTCTGCTAACAGCCCACCTGTGCTGGACTATAGGTTCCTCCCAGGGCTTTCCAAGAGTGTGGGTGACGGTGTTCACATCTCCCCACCTCCATTTTACAGATAAGGAGACCGAGGCCCAGAGAAACCAATTCACCTGCTTCTCTGTCAGTGTGTGAGACTCAGAGCCAGGGTTACGGCGGCCACATCTGCGGTCAGCCCTGCGGTCCTGACCCGACCCCACCTGTTTGCCTGTTTCTGAGTCTTTTTCTCATCACTTCCAGGACCCCCAGGGTCCCAGCTTTACTGTTGGTCTCATAAAGACAGGGACTAAGTATTTGCATCAGGGTGTCCATAGCCATCTGAGAAAGGGACGTGGGGGAGCTCAGAGTCTTGAGGAACCCAGGCCGCGGACAGGGCTGTGCGCTGCAGGACTTATCAGAGGCTTTATTAACAGAGTTGGAATCTCGGAGAGGCAGCGGCCTCTTGCCTGACCGTGTTTGGATGTCTTGTTCCAGGGCAGCGCTCGGTCAATGTTGGACGAGATCATTTCTATCATGTCTCGCTGCCCTCCCCCCATCCTACGGCCACCAGCCAAGAAATGTTCCCTTCATGGGCCACTGAGCCAGGCGCTGGCTGAGGAAGGAGCCGGGCAGCCCTAGGCCCTTACTGCGCGCCCTGTCTTAATCCCGGGGCTCGGCCACCCTGGACACGGCACCTCCTTTCTTGAGCAGAGCCGGTCACGGTCCCCCAAGGGCTGTGCCTGCTCCCGGCACCGACATCTCTGCACCGTCATCCTCACTTTATCTGCTTACAAAAGCACATGTAGACCTTGTAGATTGGAGTATGCTAATGATATGCAAATGAAGCTTCATACCCATCCCCCTTTGACTTGACTCTCCCCCTCCTGGGGCTCCCCTTCTGCTCTCAGGCACCCCCTCCTGGAAATTTCCAGAGCATAGACAGACACCTTCAGCCTCAGAGGAGCAGACCTTTACCCAAACATCAAAGCCACACGCTCACCTCCACACCCATTTTATAACTTACAAAATGACTCTGACTCACTGTCACTGTTCCTCATCCTAACCCAGCCAGGTAGCAGGTGTCACTCCCATTTCAGAGAATAAACGGAGGCTCAGAGAAGGGTAGAGATGTGCTAAGAAACAGGACAGGAATTCCCATCCGAACCCCAATTCACATCTCAAACCTATTTGCCTGTTTCTGAGAGTCTTCCTTCCATCCCTTTCAGGCTGTGTGACCTTGGGCAGATCAGTTACCCTCTCTGAACTTCAGATTTCCCATTCCACAAAATGGTAGTAATAAAAGCACCTGATTTCTAATCTTGTTGCAAAAGTTAAAGGAATCGACGTAGGTAAGGGGCTTACAGCAGTGACCGACACTAATACCATTCAGTTGCTTTGACTTAGATGGGATTAGGTTCCCATCAACCCATCATACATCGAACATAGCAGGTCCAGACTGCATTGAATATACCTGATCTGCTGAACACGGTCACTGAGCCAAGCCCACCTTAAACCTGCCTGGAACATTACAAGTTGGTAAAATCATCCGAACACAAAGCCCCTTTATAATAAGTCAGTGAATCACTCTTAGAATTTGCTGAGTGTCCACTTGCAAACCCTGAACCAGGTCAAGGTTGAAAAATAGCAAATGGAATGATTTTGAGTCAAGGAAGGCCCCGTTAAGCTCGCCATCATCATCAGCACCACCACCTCCGCCACCATCATCCTCTCCTCATTCTCTGGGCCCAGCAGAGACGGGGGGTCCCAGGGTGCAAAAGGGCTGAGTCAGAGGCACTGGCCGGTCCCCAGGGGAAGCAGCTCTGGAGGCCCAGGCTTTGGGGAGAGGACCAGAGAACAGACAGTATTCTTCTGGCCCCGCGCCCATGCTAGAGCCAGGCGGTTGGTTGTTACAGTGTTGGCAACAGAGAGTAAACTCTTGGAGTGATGGTACATTCCCTGCGTAGCCGGTTCTGCTGGCCAGATCCTTGGTTCAGAAACGAATCCCTGTAAAAGCACCACTTCTTCCTCACGGTGGGAGAGCAAGTGGGTGCAGGGCTTCCTGAGGGCAAAGTAGCCATAGGGAACAAGCCTTAGACATTCTAAAACATGAGCCAGGTGCGATGGTGCAACTTCAGGGGCTCGGGAGGCTGAGGCAGGAGGATCGCAGGTTCAAAGCCAGCCCCAGCAACTCAGGGAGGCCCTAAGCAACTCAGCGAGGCCCTGTTTCTAAACAAGATATTAAAAAGGGCCGGGAAGGTGGCTCAGTGGTTAAGCACCCCTGGGTTTAATCTCCAGTACCCAAAAAAGAAAGAAAGAAAGTCTAAAGCATAGAGAATCTCTCCTAAGGAAGCCACAGGACCCAGGACGAGGATCTAGCTTCAGTTTTGAGTGTAACCGGGGTTTGTTCCAATATCAGGAACCTTCTCAGTGTCCAAAAGTGGGGAACTAAGTGAGCTGTCCTGTATCTCTGCAGTGGGACGCTGTACACCACTAAAAGGCACGTCGTCCAAGAATATTGGGTACTATGGAAAAAAACAATTAGAGCATGTTAGCCAGACAGAAAAAACAGGCTGCAAGCATAACGCACAGAGCGATCCCCATTTAATAAAATATATGGCTCCTGTCTCTACCAAATAACATTTGTGCCTCTCTAAGCAACATAAAGAAACATCTGGAACCTATAAAGATGGAACTATGGGTGGTCTTGATTTTTTTTCCTTTTTTAACCTTTTATAACATGGATATGCATTATGTATGTAATCAGAAAAGGGTCCCTAAATGAATAATTAATGATAAAAAGGGAAAGTGATCACCTATAAATTGTCAGTTTAAAAAAAAATCCGGACAGCAAAAGAGGACAGCATATCCTATAAGATTATAATAGTCTGGATTCCAGAGCCCTGGGCTGGCCCCCTGGGGAAGTGAGGTTCTGGATTGTGGTCCCGCAGAAAGCGCCCCTGTGCACCTGTTCATCTAAAAAGAAACCCGATCCCTGCACTCAAAAGAAGGAGGAAGAGGAGGGGCCCGGAGGATCCGAATTTGCTACACAAAATTGCAAGAGAAAAGCCACTTTGGGTCCCAGACTCCTTCTGGTTTTATTTTTATTCCTCCCTATGGGAGGTGGGGCTGGTGAAAATGTCACCTCCGTGGCTCCATGGCCTCCCTAAGGAGAGGCTGGAAGTGTTCCGCAGATCAATGCATTGTTCTAGAATGTTCTCTCACTACTAGGTACAGATAATGTGGCTCTAAAAGGGCTAATCGGGAACTGGAAGAGGCAGAAATCAGAGGGCAGAAGGGCATCAGGCTGCAGATTCAGAGACAGCTGATTCAAAGCCCAGAGCGGCCAGGGACCTGCTGGGTGCCCGCCCCCCCCCCCCCCCCCCGGGGCCTGACCGGGGCCTCTGTGTGCACCTGGACCACAGGGGAGCAGGCAGCCCCACCTCAGAGCCTGGAAGGGGCTAAAGCAAGCTGGATAGAAAGGGTCCCTCCGCAGGTGGCTGCCCTTCCCTGTCCCCCCAGCCTGGGCTGTGAGCCCTGGGGTCCCGCTGCCTGGCCAGCGGGCAGGAGTCAGGGGAGAGAAATGGACGATCTGGTGCACCAGGGCCCGGTTTCTGCCATTTCCTAAGACTAGCAGATGTCCCCAACCAGAGTCAAGCCCCTCTCCCTGCAGGACCCTGCTGCATCCTCACGGCCGCCTGAGAGGTGGACCTGAGCGCACAGAGACCCTGGACCACCCCTCAGCCACACAGCCAGACAGGACTGGAGCCCTGTGGGGTGCCCTCCCAGGGACCCAGGTGGCAACATGTGACATTCCTCTTTCTTGCAGGCAAACACGAGGAGAAGCAGCAGGAAGGAGGCATCGTCTCCAAGAACTTCACCAAGAAGATTCAGTGAGTGACCTGGGGACGGGTCAGGGGTGGGGGGCTCCAGATGGGGAGGGCCGGGGCGCCGGGACCCAGGTCTGGGCTCTCTGTCCCTCACCTAGCTCTTGCAAGGCCTCCCCGCCTTGGAGCAAGGAATGGAACTGTCACAGCTAGAGGGAGAGGAAACTGTGGCAGAGCTGCAGGAGGGTCCCAGAGGGGGAGGGGTGACCTCTCTCTGGTCAGCAGGGCCCTGCTCTGGGCCTTTCCCCAGCCCTGGCCAGCTGCATTTAGGAGAAAACACACCACCGTCCTTGTATTGGGGGGAAACGGGAGTCCCCACAAGCGAAAGGGTCTGGCCCAGGTCTACTGTGAGAACTCAGCATGACCCTCCCTAAACAGATTGCTGACCTCTGGCCTCCGTGACCAAGGAAACCTGGCTCCTGCTCTGTCAGGGGTGATCCCAGTCTTGGGAAGTGACCAGCTGAGGCTGCTGGCCCCCAGGGGGTCCTCGTAGTGGCCGTTGGTTATGACAGTTCTTGTCAGTGTCTCTCCAGAGACTCAAGACGAGAGAGCTCCAGGGGCATCCCAAGCAGGGCCACGCTGGGGAGGGGACGGCCCAGGAGAGAAGTCGGGGAAATTATCCTCTTTAAAGATGGCCATTCCCCGGGCTCTGAAGCCTGGGGTAAAGCTTGCTGGGAATTCCCTGACCAGATTCCAATGGCTGAAGTGGCTGGAGGCCGGGCTGCTCTTCAGCGGGTGGTGGACAGAGTGTTAAGACTGTTCAAATGTAAAGCTGGGGCCCGGGAGTGCACCCCTGTCATCCCAGCAGCCCGGGAGGCTGAGGCAGGAGGATGGTGAGCTCAAAGCCAGCCTCAGCAACAGCGAGGCCCTCAGCAACTCAGGGAGACCCTGTCTCTAAATAAGATACCAAACAGGGCTGGGGATGGGGCTCAGGGGTCGAGTGCCCCTCAGTTCAATCCTGGTATCAAAAGGAAAAAGATGTTAAGCTATTGGCTAGCCTGCGGATACAACCTCTAGCCAGGGTTGGGGACCGGGCTGGGTCCGTGGGAATGAGCTCTAAGCCAAGACTCCACGGGGCTGGGATACAGGAGAGCTGCTGGGGCTCCTGGGACCTCCTGGCCCTGCTCAGATTGCCGACTTCAAGGAGTGGGGCCGGAGATGGGGACAGCCTCGGGCCAATCTCAGGAGACCTCATGGCTTCTTCCTGGGAAAGCCACAGTCGTTAGAGGTCAGGGGAGTTTCTTCTTCAGCCCGACTGGGGTCCTTGGGGGTTTCCACCCAGGCAGGAAATGCATCCCAAAGGCGGCATTTGGATGGCAGAGGGGACAGAGGGATGGGCCTATCTGGAGGGGGGCAGGGTGGGACCGCAGCTGGGCGCTTTTCTTCCCCCGACTTGGGTGACAGAGCAAACCGGCATCGGTGGGCGCAGAACCGCGTCCGCAGGATGATCAGAGTCCTAGCTTTCCCACCATCGGGGCTCAACCCCGGGTCACCTGGGGAGACACCTTGGGCACGTCTAAGCCTGTCTCCAGGCCTGGGATTCCCCGTGCATAATGACACAGCACAGTCCCCGGTGACCAAGACGATCCCGTGAGGGTTAGTGTTCCAGGGCTGGATGACACTGCAGTTGGTGTCGCGATGCTGATGCGCCTCCCCAGGACATGGATGCATACCACTGTCACCCCCTTTCCCCTCCCAGGACATAGGCTTAGAGAGGCCAGAGGACCAGCCCCAACTCTGACGGCCAGGAAGAGTCCGAGTTCCAGTGCCCCGTCCACCTGCAAAGCCCTGGCTCTGCCACCTGGTGCCAGGCGCCTGTCCATCCCCACAGCCACAGGGAGCCCCAGGTGTTTGGCCTCCTTTGCTTCAAGAGCTTGGCTCGGCAACTGCCCCTGGCTCCTCTTCCTCGCCCACCACCGTCCTGGGAAGCGCTCTTGCTGATCTCCATGGTCTCAAGTTGGCAGGGCGTCCCCGGGGTGGATGTGGCTCAGGGTCACAGCTCCCTGGCCCTTCTGTGACGGGTCCTTCCCATGATCACGAACAGGCTCGGCTCATACCTTGGTTCTTGAGGATCATCAAGACCCCTGCGGTTAAAACAGGCAGAGCCTCTGGGGACTGACTTCCCCCCACGGTCCTTTCTTCACAAGTCTGGTGCCCAGGGAGGTGGTAGAGGATCGGGGTTGGCTACTCTGAGTTTGGAGCCCAGGGTTCCAATTCGTATTCCCATCTGCCGAGTCCCAGCTGTGTGACCTTGGGGGAGTTTGTTCACCTCTCTGAATCTCAACTGTAAATTGGGGATAGTAGTAAAATCCACCTGTTTGGATTATTGTTATTGTTAACAACTCAACGAGATAATTTTAGATACCTGGCACATAAAAAGGGTGCTCAGAAGGTCATAGCTTTCGTTATTTTTATTAATAATGCCATCTCAATGAAGCCACCAACATGACCGTGCAGTTTCAACTTTGTTGAGGAAACCGTGTCCCAGAGAGCCTCGTTCATTCCCAAATAACCCCAAATTTATTTATTTATTTATTTTAAATCTTATTAGCATTGGAACCAGGTCTGGGCTCATAAATCCCATCTTTGATGCTCTCTCACTCCCCTTGAGAGAGCTGGTACATGGCTTGCCACTTGGTTTCCCGAAGCCTCCACTTAGTGATCTGTGAAATGGGCACGTTAGTTCTTACCTATTCCCCATACCCGTCTCTCATGAAGCTCCAACCAGGTGACGCCTACAGCTGAGTTTGGGGAACAAAACAATTGTGACCTGCTGAGACCTGTTGAATCCCATCCTGAGTATGTTGCCATCGGAAAGCCATCCATGTGGCCAGCCTGACCCCTTGACCTACCTACGCGACGGTCCCACCCATGATCCCACCGCTAATGCATTTTGCCATCAAGTACTCCCCACCAGGCACACGGCAAATGGAGACACGTCAGCTCCTATAACCCCTGACTTGACCTCCATGAGGAGCACTAGCCCTGGTCATTTTTCCCAGCAACTGGTCCACGGTGACCTCAAGCTAGGACTGATGCGGGGTCCGGGGCTCCCTTTTGAGTTAAGAGCTACTGCTGGGGCCGGGTGTCACCGGCAGTCCGACTCTGAGCCGCTCTGTGAGATACTCTGCCCACCTGACTGTATTAAACTCATTCCTCCTCGGCTCTTTGTAGAAGAGGATCCAAACTCACCTACCAAGGGCAATGGGGGGCCTTCCAAGGTCAGGCAGGGAGACTAGATCTGGGGTTCAGAGCCGGCATGGTGCCCCCCCCAGCCTAAGGTCACCTTCTTTCAGATGAACACCAATGTCTAAGTCACAGGAAAAATGACAGGTGGCTCGACTCTGTGCTTCTCCTAGGCTTCCTGCGGAGGTGGATCCTGTGACCGTGTTTGCCTCGCTGTCCCCAGAGGGTCTGCTGATCATCGAGGCTCCCCAGGTGCCCCCTTACTCACCATTTGGAGAGAGCAGCTTCAGCCATGAGCTCCCTCAGGACAGCCCCGAAGTCACCTGCACCTGAGACCCCAGCCTCGGCCCACCCTTTGTTCCCTCCCCAGCCCCAGGGCTTCTCCGATTCCAGGGTACAGGACTTTAGCTGAACTCAGATTTAGTGCGACTCCAAGGCTGAGGGGGGATGGGGATGGGGATGGGGATGGGGAGAAGGACCACAGAGTCCCTGGATGGTGTAGTACTAGGTTCCTCCACAGGGCGGCGCCGTGGGCAGACCCATGCTTGGTTGCCTGAGGCCAAAGAGTCCTGGGAGGTTTTTTTCTTTTGTGACTTTTTTTTTTTTTTAATCTATCTCCATGTAAACACTGTACATTCTCTAATTGCAAAATGAATAAATGGGGACTTGACATTTCACCTTGCATCTGACCTTGCAGCTAGTGCGAGGGTTGCCTTTCTCCGGGGACCTCCCCATTACCCAGATTGTGCCTGCCTTGGGGTTTGGTGGGTGGAGCCCGCGGGCTGGCGCCAGTGTGTTTCTTCACCCCCCTGGTCTGCAAAGGGGGATCCTCAGGTTTAGATCCCCGCCCACCCGGGAAAACAAACAGTGCCTTCTGCCCTCAGCCCAGACCTTTACAGCATGCTCCCAAGGTCCCCAAACGGACACTCCAAGGACTCTGGGACTCCCTCAGTGAATTTTTCTGGCTAAGGTACACCCTTCTTGTGTCTCCTATGTCCAAGTTGGGATTTTTACAGAGGGGACTGTCTCCAGACCGCTCTGCCAAGAATAGGCAAAAAGCCAGGCAGTTGTGGGGTCCTATCTGTAGGGCGATGTGTGTGTGTCCTTGTTTGACTTGTGCTGCTGTTTAGGGGGGAAATAACAGTGAAAAAGTGAATAACAACAATAAAGGAGCTGATATTCTTAGCCTTCTGTGTTTCTTTTGGTGAGAAGCAAAATGCCGGATCACTTAGACGCTATTAGTTAGGAGTGCTGTGACTTTAGGTAACCATGCCCAGCTAATAGTGGCCTAAAGGACATAAAAAGCTATTTAACTTCACAAGAAGTTTAGGGGTCAGTGGTCTCAGCATTGTTTCTTCAGCTGTTGTGCCACCAAGAACCTGGAGTGCTTCTGTTTTTTTTCCCTCTACCATCTCTGACAAGTTACAGTCTATCCTCATGGTTGCAAGGTGGCTGCAAAAGCTCCAAGCATCTCATCCTCCTATGACAGTGTCTGGGAAGAGAAAGCAGAGGTAAAAAGTTCTTCTCATCTGACTTTTTTGTTTTATCAGTGAGCAAAGTATGTCTCAGAAGCTTCCAGTAGATATCTTCTTTTATCTCATTGGCCCAAACTGGGTTACCTGTCTATCCTGACACCCATCCCTGTACAAAGGAAATGGGCAGCCATGATGGGCCAGAACATGAACCAAATGCGGTTCTGTTGGGAAGCAGCACAGCAGCTGTGAGGGCAATCAGTGGTGCAATGGCTGCCACAGACTCAGATGCTGCCAGGAGCACAGAACCCTGAACCGAGAGGGTGGTAGGGAGCCGGGCTGCTGAAGTGGAGTGTGGTGCGGGCTGCATCCTGTTCTTCCTGTTGTCCCCTCTCCCCTGCTCCCAGCCCCCCATGCCCCCTCCACCGCATGTCCTTTCATTGTGACCACAAAACGGCTGCCATCCCTGCAGCCTCGCATCCTCCCACATCCCAGTCCTGAGAGAGCAGAGCCCGGCTTTCCCCAGACCCTCTAGCATCTTCCTAAGACTCATTCTTATTGGACCAGCTCGGATCACATGACCAGTCCTGATCCAACTAGTTCAAGAAACCAGCGTTTTGATTGGCCAGGTCTGGGTCACATGCTCCATCGCTGGAGCCAGTCCCATTGCATCCCCAGGGAGATGCTCATTTTGCAATGAGGGAGTGGAGGCCGAGGAGGAGGTGGGTGGGGTGAGTCACGTGGTGACTTGGACCCACGTGTTTGCTTGGGGAAGAGTCCAGAAAGAGTGTAGGACCGCTTCTCCAGGGCCCCCAGACCTCCCTAAGGTCCCTGAGATGGTCGGATCAGGTCCCCTGCTCGATCCTGTGCAGTAGGCAGTCCCTGGCCACCAGGCACCCAGTCTAGTGAGGGAGGCAGGAGAGAAGGAACCTCAGGGGACCCTGAGCATGCGCTGGACGCCCTCTAGAGGGCCCTGTGACCGTCAGTGCCTCTAATCACCCTGCCGGCCTAGGTGGAAGGTCCGGCTCTATGACCCCTTTGCAGAGAAGGAAATTGGGGCATGAAAGTGGCCAGTGCCCCGCTTCCAGTCACACACCCGGTGGACAGCAGGCCCAGGCAGCCCCGCTGCAGGCCTTTGGCTGCCCCTCTGCCTGCCTTTCTCCCAACAAGGCAACATGGAAAGTGCCTTGACTGAGTCCGCCATATAGCAAGTCGGGCCTTGGCAGAGGGTGGGACTCAGGGATGGCTTGCTCCAGGAGGAGGTACAGCAGGCTTGAGGGTCGGACACGGAAGGCGGGAGAGAATACATGAGCCGAGGAGAACGGCATGCTCCTTTGAAAATGCTCCTTGTTGTTCACAAGACAGAGTCCAGACTGCTTGGCGAGACCCGCGAGGCTGCTGGATCTGTCCCTGGACTATCTCAGTAACTGCAGCCCGGAATCCCCCCCGGCCCTCGCACCCGCCTGGCTTCTCTCTTCCTCTGACCTCCCAGGCCCTTTCTCGCCAGCAGAACGTTGCCCACCCTGCTTCTGTCCCTTCCAAGGGTCACTGGTCCTCCCTCTTTATTGGCTCCTTCTCCAAGGTCTCATGTGGGCCTCCCTCTTGCTCACCCAACACAGAGAGATTATTGTAACCATCTGGGTGTTTAGTAGCAAAGCAAATACTAATAACAAAACCCCAAATGGATCCAGTCTATTCTGCTTTCAAGGAAGGGGGAGGAGGAATTATTCCAGTTTAGGGGGACCCCCCCTCCATTCCCGATTTGCTCAACACATACTTCCTAGACCACCTGCTCTGGGCAAGACACAGAACTAGGCACCGGGTCCCACTTCTTCCCCCTTGGGGAGGCAGGAAAGAGGATGGGGAAAGCAAGGTTGTTATTTCCAAGTTCACCCCTCCTGGCCCCCGAGGGGTTCGACCCCAAGTGGGCAGAGTGGAGACCCATCCACGGAGGATCTGGGCACCTGCCCAAGGACACAAGCAAGTTGGCTAAGGCCTGGGGCCATCGACAAGGACGGCAGCAGCTAGACTGTAGCCAGGGGGGTGGGTGAGGAACAGCAGGAGGGTGGACCTGGAAGCTAAAGTCACCCTGCCGCACTATTCCATTTTAAATTCTTTGCATTATGAGACTCACGTAGCAGTCCAACCTTTAGGGTGCCATCTGCACCTGGGGGTGCTTTGTGGGCGTGGTCTTGGGGCAGGGGGTGGACCGCGTTTGAGGTCACCCACAGCAAAGTACAGAGAGGCTCCTTCATGGCAGGATGGGGAAGGGAGAAGGGACCCTGAGAATGGAGCTTCGGAGACCGCGCCGATGTTTGGAGGAGGACACTCCATAGAAGGTTTGCTACATTTTTATTTCAATATCTCAGGAGGGCCTGGCTTTCCCAGAGAGCCAGCTACTCCCCAGATTTGACTACACGTCTCAGGAAAGCAGAGGCCACATGTGGGCACTTCTCCACTGAGTTCTTAACTCCTGACACTTTGTCGCATGGAAGCATTTCACACTCGCCAGATGCACAAATGAATGAATCAAACAAACAAAATCCAAACTCCTTTCTACCACCTTGGAAGTCCTGCATGATCTGTCACTTCCTGTCACCTCTCCAACTTCATCCCCCACAGCTCCCTATCTTATTCCCTACACACAGGTCTCCTTCCTGTCCCTCAAACTCTGTTCTCCTTCTCACCCCAGGACCTTTGCATATTCCTTCTCTTCGGCTGCAAATACTGCCCTGCCCTATAGTATAGTACTGTGAGAGGCTTCACGGTAGCCTGCAGTGCACACTGCTAAAAAACAGGAATTTTCTTTTCCCATCTCGTCCAGTGCTGTGTTTTATGCCAAGTGCAGAGTCGGCACACTGGAGACCATATATATTTATGGAATGAAGGGCTGAAGGGTGAGTTTAGGTCACCTCGGAAAATCAGGCTCCCAGCAAAAATCTCAAACTCCTAAAATTGCTTCATTTCGGTTCTGGGAACTTGTAGGCCAAGGACAAAAGATCTGACATCAAGATAGATGATAAGCCCCTTCTCCAGAGACCCTCCCGACCAAGTGGCGGAGGAATATTGTTCCAAAACCCTCATTTCCACGAAGCTGGGTCTGGAGTGCCCAGAACTGACTTCCACCGGAGCGTCGGGGGGAGTTTTAGCCCCACAGCACCCCCACCCCCGCCCCAGCTCCCTGCAGCCAGCCAGCTGCCAAGGGTGATGTATGGAGATGACTTGATTTGACCTTGAAGGGAAGAAACAAATTAATGTGTCTAGAAATAAATTCCAGGAATCAGTGACTGGCTCCTCTCCACCCTCCCTCCCGTACCTCATGAGTTGTGCATTATAATGTGAAAATCAATAGCGTCTCCTAAATGAGCCCACACCTGGAGCCGGCCAAGGGGTGGGGCTGCCCGGAGTCCCCTCCCCCCCCCCCACATCCGGGGCCCTGCAGTTGGCTGGAGGTGTGGGACCCTGCAGGTCGGCCAAGGCCTGCAGTAAGGTCAACCCCACCGGTCCCCAGCTCCACAGCTGCACGGGTGTGAGCAGATGTGGGTTCCTGGTGGCTCTAGAGGGAGAGGGGAAGGGCCACCATGTGGAACCGCAGTGCCTTATGCTTCTCCCAAAATGACTTCAGTGTGCAGGGGCTGGAGAGACTCCAAACCCGGCCCTTAATTTAGGAATTCAATATAGGTCCCCTGGGTACTTGTGCTTAACGCCAGATCCAACGCCGGGCGCTCAGCGACACAGATGCCAGGTGTCCAAACATATCAGTGTCTGGTGTCTTAATGCACCACTTGGTAAATTCCACTGCCCGGTCTCTGAGGGTCCCCTGCGGTGTCCTAACTTGTAGGAAGCATATCTCCTATTCTGGGGCCTTCTCCATCTGCGGCCTCCAGAGAGACTGCCCCGCCCAGAGCCAGCCAGTTCCTGCGGGTGTAGGGGACTCGGGGAGAGTGGGTTTCACAGGCGGAGCCAACCCTGCGCACCCACGGTCACCTCCTTCACTGTGCCCTTGCACTCTGGGCCACTCTCCACCTGTCCTGGTGTCCCCAGGGCCAGAGACCCGACAGCTAGGGACAGCCCTGGGCCCCCAGCCTGCTGCGGTTATTCAGCCAGTCACTCCAGACACAGGCTCTGGCCCATGTCCCCACACCTCCCTCTGCCTCCTGAGGACCCCCGGGCTTCCCTGTGTGACCCCCTCTTCTTGGGATCTGTGAGTTCAACCAACCGTCTTAACAATGGCATCTGTCTCCTGTTGGCCTCCCCGTATCTAAATAATAATAAAATACACTTCACACACTTTCCAACCCAGCCGCGGCTTCACCACCAAACCCCTCTTAAGAATCAGCACGAGAACTTAGAAGCTGTGGCCAGTATTTTTTTTTTTTTTTTGCTTTTTTATTTTTTTGTTGTTGTTGTTGTCCACATTTTTTTTTATTGGTGCTTTATAGTCACCTGTAGTGACGGGATGCTGTTATAGCTCTTGGTCCATGCACACAACATGGCAATATAATCTGGCCCATGTCACTCCCTAGCACTGTCCCCACACCGCTGGTCCTTGTCCTTTGCGGATCTCTCTTTGATTTCTAGGAGGTCCACCCCCTACATACCTTCCTTTTCCTTTGTCCCCTCTAGTTTTGAGTGGCATTTTGAATGATCAGCGTCCTACCAGTTGTTCAAGATCTTGAATCTCTATCCCTCTCTCTTTCTTTCTCTCTCTCTCTCTCTCTCACACACACACACACACACACCCCTACTATGGATCAGCCAGGGCACTGGGCCTGGGGAAGAGAGATTTCTCTGTCCTTGTAGGTTTCGATCCTCCTGAGTATATTTGGGGGTTCCCAGGCAATAAAGAACATAAGTAGGGTCCAGGGGGGACCAGGCGTGGCCAGAGGTCCTGGGGGCAGCGGGCTGTTTGGAATCTGAGCTCTGATCCCAGCTCTGCTGCTGGCCGTGTGTGACCCTCTTGTCCCTGGGCCTCAGCTCCTCACCCCTATAAGCCCGTGGTGGGCTGCAGGGTGAGATGCGGAGCAGAGGAGGCCTGCGGGGGAGGTAGGAGCAAGGGCTGTGGGTGGCCCTGGGCCTCCCCCAGAGGGCTGACCAGGACCTTCCAGAGACCCACAGTAGGTCACTGAACAGGGGCCCTGGAGCCTGTACCTGGAGCCGGTACTCCTAGCACCTGCCCCCGTCCTCTTCATCTCTGTGAGGAGAAGACGCTCAGGAACTGGGGACCCGGAGACAATGTCCCCGTCTTCACTGTCAGAGGTTTGACACCCCATCCCCCCCCCTTCGTTGGTGGTCCCCAGCCCCCGCTCAGGGACGGGCCCCTTAAGGTAAAGGCAGAGAAAACCGCAAATTCGACTTTGAGGTCTGAATGATGCTTCAGGAAAGAGAAGGGTGACCTTGGCCCCTCGCCGTCAGCGCAGATTCCAGAAGGTTCCAGGTCTCCCCAGGCCAGCTGGCTCTGCTGCAGAACCACAGGAGCCTTGTCTAGGTCCATCGGGGTCCATCCAGCAGCAGAGCTGGGAAGGCCAGGAGGGGCCCAGGCCCGTCCCCACAGGGCAGTGTCCATGGTCCCCAGGGCAGGTGTCCAGGAGCCATTCCGGGTGGGGCCCAGACGCTCAGCCTCCGGCACCCCTGAGGGGTCCCCGAGGTGGGGGGAGGGCGGCAGGTCCCTCTGAAAAAGTCAGACAGCATCTCAGCCTGGGAAGCCCTGGCCTGGACACACTCCCTGTGGCTCTCGTGTCACGGGGAGAGGCCTGGTCCCAGAGAGCCTCAGGGGACCCCCTCCCCCCCGGCTCCGGGATTGAAAGAACCCCTGGGGAGGTGGGCGCTGGGGTGGGGATGCCTGGGAGGAGCTCAGAGGCCGCCTGGGACCAGCCTGAAGAACTGGAAGAAATGTCACGTTGGAGCCCGACCTGGGGCGATCGTCAGTATTGGGAAGTGTTTTATTGGCTGCGAGGACTCCCTGTGCCTCCCTGTCATTCTCCCGCTCAGTGGACAGCCACCTCTGCGGGGTGGCACCGAGGTCCCACAGCTGGGAGAGGCTCCAGGGCTGGGCCAGTCTCAGATCTGGGCATCCAGGCTCCAGCCTGGCTCCTGACCACTAGGCCAGGGGGAGGGAGGCGGGAGGAGGGTGACAGTCTCCAGCCGGGGGACCCCGGGAGGGGTGGGGAAAATAGACCAAAGAACCAAGCCCAGCCCTTAAACCCCACCCAAAGCCTCGGTTTCCTCATCTGTAAAATGGGCACAGTTAACCACCCACAGCGTGCCCCAGAGAATTGCTGGGAAGAGCCGCAGAAGAGTTTGTGGTGAACGGAACTGGGGCGCCCGTGGTTTAGGTCACTGTCCCCGCACCTCAGGGAGGCAGGGAGGGCAGAGGGACGGAAGGACCCGCTGGCTTGGAGAGGCCGCCTGGCGACCTGCTGTCCTGTGGTGACTCCGTTTCTCCTGCAGCTGTCCGAGGTCCATCAGAGCCGCAGGACACACGGACTCACTGTGATCTGAGGGTGACAGCTCACAAATCCCACAGCAGGCACCGTGACAGAGCTTCTGTCCACAGGCACGTGCACGCACGCACACACTCGCACACACTCACACACACACACACAGAGACATACCTCAGATCTAAGTCAGCACAGACCCGGCTGGTAAAGGACAAAAAGTTCAAAACAACAACCACAAAATATCTCTGCAGAAGTGACAGAAGCCAGTTCTCTCCGGTTGCATCCAAGATTTTATGCTGGCTCAGCAGTTCCCAAAGTGGGTTCCAAAAAAAGAACAGGAAGTGAGGCGCCTCCTTCAGTCAGGGAGGTTTAGAACGTGCTGGATGAGACCCATGCGCACTGGGACCCTCCAAGAGGGTCCAGCAGATCACCCCCAAGTTGTGGAGACTGTAAACCATGAACAGTCACCGCGGCGTTGGCGGAGGTTCTGCAGCTCAGCTGAGGCCTCCGGAGTGGTTCTGGTCAGGGTCTGCAGTCAGGATGTCATCACGGACAGCTGAAGGCTGGCTGGCCCCAGGGGTCTGCTGCCAAGCTCACTCTGGTGGCTGTGGGCAGGAGGCCTCAGCGTCTCACCGTGGGGCCTGTCCAGGGGGCTGCTTGAGCATCCTCATGACTCCCCACAGCACAGGATCCAGGAGACAGCAGGAGGTGGGAGACTAATACCTTTTGTGATCTGTCCTTGGAAGGGTCACAGTATCGCTTCTGCTGGGTGCGATGGGACAGCGCAGGTGCGAAGGAGCCCTGGAAGGGATCTGAATTTGTTCTCACTGAGGCCGGGGAGCTGGACCTCAACACCCCCATGTTCAGCACTCAGTGGCTCATGTCCACTCTAGGGATGGAAGTGGGGTATGTCACCTCCCTCAGGAGGACAGAAACATCAAGCCCTTTGACCCTGTGAATAAAGTGGTTCTCATTGCCCCAGAGCCGTACTCCAAAGATCACAGGAGAGACAGAAGCACCCAGAAACCAGAAGAGACCCACACAGCAACAGCAACAGGGACCAGGGGGACCTGGGGGGGCCTGGGGGGGCCTGGGGGGACCTGGGGGGCCTAGAGGAACCTGGGGGGGACCTGGGGGAACCCCTGGGGGTCTGGGGAACCTGGCAAACCACCATCATTGTTGGTTGCTTTTATACTCAGGAATAATTGGAAATGGCAGAATGTCATAGGTGATATGTCACATCTCTGCAGACGACTCATTGTCACAGAAACCCCGAGAAAGCCAACCTCAAACCATCGGTCCCCCATTTTAAAGCACATAAAACATACATTCACATTTATATTTTGCTTTAAAACACAACTTTTTTTTTTTTTTTAAAGAAGGGGATTCATGGGTCTGATACCTGGGACCTGGCCCCAGTGTGACAGTGTGACAAGGAGGGGCAGGCGAGGGGGCAGGTCACGAGGGTGGAGCCCTCATGGATGGATTAGCACCTCACACAGGGGACCCCCAGCACGCTCTTCTTTGCACCTGTCCACAGTCTGCGCCTCTGAGGGGACCCTCCCCAGAGCCTGACCCTCTGGCACCCAGATCCCCGGTCTCCGGAGATATGCATTTCGGCTGGGTCTGAACTGCCCTGTCAGGGGCCCCATTTCTAAGGCCCTGCGTCCCTGTTGATTTTCAAACAGTCCCTGCAGAGTGTGCACTTCAAACAGAAAGAGGAAACCAGCCGTTAAGCCCAAGAGACCCTCCTAAGGAAACCTGTGATGTAGTAATATTCCACTGGGTGCAATCCCACCTCCCCCACCCCAGCACCCGGGGTGGCTACGCAGGGTGGGTCTTGCGTCACCAGCACGCAGGACAGCCCGGGTTTGAGTTCTGCTCTGTCACTGATTAGCTGGATGACGTGGAGGGAATTTCCTGACTTCTCTGAACCTCAGGCTCTTCTTCGGCAGGAGCGTGGGGGGCTGGCAGGATGCCAGGTGGAGAGGGGTGAGGGATAAATAGGTTCAGGCAAGTAAAAGACTGAGAGCCCTTCCTGGAAAATGGTGAGGACACTGCGGGAGCACCTCCTCCGCGCCCAGGGCCAAGGTCTTTCTTCTGTCCCTTCCTTTCTCCCTCCTCAGAGCCTCCCATGTCTCCTTCCCTCGCAGGCCTGGGTCAGTGGGTGCCAGGGGTCAGTGGGTGCTGACGGATCATCAGGCTGAACAATCACCTCCCCCAGGAAGGTCCTCCAGCCCCGAAGCCCCCAGAGAGCCTGCGCAGGCCTGGGGGAGGACCCCTGTGCCATCTGTGCCCCCCCCCCCCCACGTCTCTCTGGGAAGCACCTTCTCGTCATTTTGAGTTTCCATGGAAGACCCTGTCCTTCCTTCACCTGGCCTGGGCACACGGGCCAAGCTGCACCCCTCGGGGCCTCTCCCGTGGGAATCCAAACCCAGGAGAGAGACCGAAGCTGACTCATGTCAGAGAAAGTTCTAGAGATGCCCGTTACTCCCATCCCATCCCTGCCCTGGAGAGGCGCCCTCCCTTGGACTCCCAGCCTGACCAGCCGTCTCGGGTCCTGGCCCTCCCTGGGCAGGCAGGACAGATTTGTTTCCCCTGAAAACAAAGAATGTCAAAGAAGCAAACAAAACAAAGTCCACTGGCATCTAGAGAAGAGAGAGAGAGAGAGAGAGAGAGAGAGAGAGAGAGAGAGAGAGAGAGAGAGAGAGAGATGGATGCTGGGCTGGGCCGTGTCCCCTATGCTCCCTACAAGTGACACCTGGGTCTTAGTCGAGCTCAAACTCTAACTTCCTGGGGACTCTGGTCAGCTCTCCCCGCTTCTGTCTCTGTCCCCCCTCTATCTCCCTGACAGGGGCCTCTGCCTGGAACCAGCCCAAATATGCAGGGTGCTTGGGGGCCTGTCCTCAGCCTGTTCTTGTCCCCAGGAGCCTCACCCTCATGCCCTGGTGGCCATACCCGTCTCTAAATGCCCAAGTCCCTGGGGACACTTCAGATAAGCTCTGAGGACTGCAGGAGGCTCTTGGCCATCTGCACACACGGCTTCTCAAATTCCACCCGTGGAGACAGAATCAGACCTCTCCCCCCAACCCCAGGAATGGACACCTCCCCGCCCAGATCCCAGAACTCTGCTCGATTCTGGCTCCTGGTGGCCCGTCATTAGGTCACCTCCTGACATCCTCATCCTAGAAGACCTCCTTATTTGCCCAATAATTGTCACTAAAAATAATAATAACAATAAAAATCATTCATCTTTACTTCTCTTAACCTTACGCCAGTCCCAGAGGTGGACGGTACTGTCTGTCCCTCTTGGAAGACACTGGGGACCCTAGAAGGGAAGTCATTGGCCCAAGGTCACCCAGGAAGAAGGAAGCAGGGTGGGTTGGCATTTGAACCAGGGCTGTCTGAGCCCCAAGCCCCCGGTGGCTGCTCCGTGATCTCTGTCCATGGTGCCCAAACGCGGGAGGAGGACCAGCCAACCCACCTGTCGGGTCGGTTGCTAAGGCCCCCCTTAAACAAGAACAGTGTGTCCCTGACCTCATGTGCTCCACCCTGTTCTGAATCAGGGCTCCCATGACCTGGGAGCTCATCTCCCCGGCGACCAGGATGATGTAACAAACAGAGGGGGAGCAGCCAACCGAGGGAGCCGCCGCTGGGCAGGGCGTGTGGGGCAGGGCGCATGGGGCAGGGCTGATGGCCTCCTGGGCTCCGCCCAGAACGTTCCCTCTGTGGAATCTGTTCCGCCTGCTCCCGATAAGTAGAGGAGTCCAATGTCCAGTCCTGGCAGAGCCCCCAGAAACTGGAGGCCTTGGGAGGCTTGTGACCGGCCCCAACCCAAGAACCCTCTCCACACCCGGCTCTGACCCTGAATTCCCAACTGTGTCCAGTCTCTGACCTGCCTCTCCCGCCTCCCCTGCCTTCACCTTGACCCACGTAGGCTGCTTCCACCCCCCTCCCCCACAGTCCATTTGGTTTAACATTTTGTTATATTGCAGGGCAGGGGCACCGTAGCGCATTTCTGTAATTGCAGCTACTCAGGAGGCAGAGGCAGGAGGATCACAAGTTGGAGGCCAGCCTCAGCAACTTAGCAAGACCCTGTCTTGAAAATATTAAATAAGTAGGGTTGGGGCTGGAGCTCACTGGTAGAGCACCCCTGGGCTCCATCCCTACTACCAGAAAGTATTTTTTTATTGTAATAAAAGATAGACAATTTGCCCTTTTAACTGTTTTTTACAAGCACACAACTCGCAGCTGAGTAGGCACTCAGCAAATACGTGGAGAGTGACTTGAGTTAGGATGAGTAGCGATACTTTTCTATGCCTCCTAACTCAGTCACTCTGTCCCCAAGCAGGGGGGTGTGACAATGAGAATGTGTCCAAGGGTGACTGTCCCCGGCTCTGTAAGTCACAATGCAGCCAGAAGGGGCGGGGCTGAGCGCCCTTGAGGTCAGGCACGCGCCATGACGTCACCCCATCTCCTGGCAGAGCCTCAGCCCCGCCCTCAGCCTTTCTTCCCGCGCTGCTGCTGGTGAGGATCGTAACCATCTTTTATTAAGAGCTTCCTGCACGGGTCAGGCTGGTTTTAGACTCGCAGGTGTTTCCAACAGCTGCCCTCACAAGAAAGCACAGAGTAAAGTAAGTCCTCTTATTCCCTTATCTTGATGAGGGATCAGAGAGGTCCGGCTGTTGGCTCCAGGCCACACAGCTAAGAAACAGCAGAAACTGGCATTTGCAGCCCTAGCAATCTGACTCCTGAGGCTTCCTGCAAAGACCACGTGGACCACCTCCCCGCCTCCCCAGCCAGAAGGAGCAGGTGGGAAGGCAAACGCTGCTCCAGCCCTCACACCTACTCTCCCAGGGCGAGCTGCAGGACACAGCGCGGGAGAGGGATGGAGCAAGGCTGGGATCTGGGGTAGGGATCCCAGGGGCCCGCTCTGCCAACCAAGATGAATGAACAAACCGCTCGCAAACCAGGGCACTTCCACCCTGGAGCAGAGCTGTCGCTGGTAAATAAATCATCGCAGCTTCCCGCGGGACGTGCCACTTTCATCAGGGGAAGATGAGCGCATTTGTCTGCCTGGTGTCACGCTGGGTGTCTCAGGGCTGTGAGGGCTGCGGAAATCTTCCTCAGCGTGCGCCTTCCCTGGGGCCTACCCCAGGCCAGGGAGAGGCCCCGGCCAGGCTCGTGATGGCCTGTGGCTGCTCCGAGGCCGAGTCCTGATATTCACCGTGACTTTTAAAATACTCACAATGAAGGGTACCACTGTGGTCCCACCAGGCGCTGGGGGAGGTTTTACAAGACGCATTATCTCACTAAGTGGCTCAATGTCAAGTTCATGCTGAAAGGTCTCCCTGCAAAGGAAAATGACTGCTTGAGGGGTTGTGGTTGTCCTTGTTGTTTGTTCCAGGGATTGAACCCAGGGGTGCTTAACCACTGAGCCACACCCCCAGTCCTTTTCTATATTTTATTTAGAGTCAGGGTCTCACTGAGTTGCTGAAGGCCTCACTAAGTTGAGGCTGGCCTTGAACTTGTGATCCTCCTGCCTCAGCCTCCCCAGCCGCTGGGATGGCAGGCGAGGGCCACTGCAACCTGGTGAGGTCATCTGCGCTTCCCCATTATCCCCAAGGGGGGAAATAGTGAACATCTAAGAGAAGTGGACAAGCCCGGAGCAGAAGTCACCTTCCACGGAGGGCCACATTGGTCACCGACCACAGTATCAGCCTCCCCTCCAAGCCTCCTCGTCCATGGTTGGACTCCAAACTGGACGATGGAAAGTGAGTGTAAGGAGACCAAAGGAGAAGGAAGGAGAGAAGGAACTGGAAAGGCTGGTCAGGTTCTGCTCTGCCCTGGGGGTGGGGGGGGTCTTAGTGGAACTCAAGCTACCAAGTGCCTGAGCTCTGGGAGGTCCTCAGAGCCCTCCTGGGGTCCTCGGCCATGCCAGTGGTGGGACTGGGTGGCAGACAGGAGAAGGCAGGTGAGGGCATGACGTGGGGACCCAACTCAACCTTCAAACCAACTCCATTTGACAGAGGCACCTAAGGTGAGGGCCCTGGGCCACAGTGTCACGCCAGAGGCCGAACTTTATCCTTAAGGCCTCCCCAGATGTCCCCACAAGAAGCCTCCACGTTCTCCCAAGCCCTCGGCCCTGACTTTAGAACAGAGGCCCTGCCTCTCTCTCACCTCTTCGGGGACAGGAAATAAAAAATCAACCCTCAATCAGTGATCTGTTCTAAAAACCACGGTCGTGAAATCGCCTTTACTGATATGACCGCAATACGTTCAAAGAGTCAGGTGACAAAGGAGTCGTCCGATCCCCATTTAAACACTGAATACAAATAAAAGCCCGTCCAGTAGTCACGACGATATGTCAGCGAGGGGACAGACAGATTTATTGGTGCTTTGTATTGGAGGATATGAGCGCCTGTGTATTTTCTAATTCCCTCGCCGTGGGCCTGTGACGCATGTCTTCAGTGAATAACCAAGAACTGAATGAGAGGGTTTGTTCCCAACCACAAGAACAGACGGGCCCCTTGAAACAGCCAGCGTCTCCATGGGCGCCCAGCATTGGTCCCCCATCAGGCTTCCTGGTTATTATTATTATGATTATTATTATTATTATTATTAATGTTTTAGGGAACGTGATACAGCCAGTCTGAGCCCTAAGTAACCATGTCACCATGGGACACACAGTCAGCAGGGAGATCCGCGGAACTCCTGTTCTTTTTCTGTCTAGGTCGCACAGAGACGGGAAAAGGAGCCTGTGGTCTAGACTGGCACCTGCCTGGACTTGCTTTGCTTGGTTCTTCTGATGTTCAAGTGGAGATCCCACCAAGTCTCCAACAGCCAAGGCACTGACCGCCTGAGTTCAGATCCCCGCTGCCTTAGGTCAAATCCGTCCCTGGCTGAGTTCAGATCCCAGCCACAGGGGTGAATCCTGCTCCTAGTTCTCCTCCCCGCTCGGCCTCGGACTGACGCCCACTCTCTCCTGGATGACTCGGGGACGTCTCTCACCTGTCGGAGCCTCACATCCTCATCAGTGAGAGGACGATCTTCATAACCGACTCCTGGGATGGCCGGAGGAGAGGGGCACTCCAGTGGGCTCCCACCCACCGCCAAGGACGGATGAGCCCAGTGGGTTTCCGTCTTCTGAGACGCCAGGGCACCGGTTTGCCAAAACAGTTCTTGGAGCCCAGCCCTCTAGGGCAGAGCTGATAGATAGAGTCTTCTTAATAAATCAGTCCTGAATGCATTCACCACTGTGATCCTCCCAGAGCCTCTGAACCCAACTCGTCGGAAACTGAGTATCAGGGGGGCTGTTGAGCTTCCTTATGAAGACTTCCCAGTGAATACGTTCTCGAATATCTTAAGCAGGACCTTGAATATGATTAAAATACCTTGAATCGATTAGGGGGTAAGAGTATTCAAGAGGTCTGGATTCACTGGGTATTATCATTGAACATATTAAAATAGCGTATTATAAGAATAGAGTCGTTGATGATGTTCAAAGGGAGTGTATTCATATTCCTTAGCTAGAGTTGATTTTTTTTAAAAAATTCCTTAAAAAGAAAGCTTTGGGAAATTGGCAAATTTGGCCAATTTCATCACTCGATCATGGACATCTTTAGATTTCAGGGAACTGTCTGTCATGGAAATGACTTTGGTGTATTGGTCAAACTTGCTGCGAGACAGCTGGGGTACACATGGGGGTGTTCGTTGTGAGGTCTGAGAGGAAGTTCACCCAGAATCCCCTCCAGGTCCTCCGTCTCCTACTAAGGCCAGAGCACAGATACCTCAGCTTTTACCCCTGCTCTTGCTGAACCGTTAAGACGACCCACATTTTAACAGGAGTCTGTCCTCGTTACCTTTCGAACACTCAAGTGGTTTGTTTATGATTCAGGATTATGGATAATGGACCCAAAGGCCACCCTCAAAACACTGAGTTTGAATCCCAGTTCGGCCGCTGACCAGCTGTGTGATATCAGGCAACTGGCATAACCTCTCTGATCTTTATTGTTATTTTGTTTTCTACTGTAAACAAAAAGTCAAAACAGTTCCAACTCCAGAGAGTCGTGTCAAGGATTTCAGGAGATGGCCACGTCAAGTGCTCAGCCAGGCCTGGTGCTTGGTAAGAAGCCATTGCCTGGTAGTCTTTATTATCATTGTTGATAGTTGAAAAATTGTCTCCTAGCCTTAGCCAAGTTCCTGAGTGTCTCTAATCCTTTGTTTCCACATCTGTAAAGTATAAAATGGTCCCGGTGGACTCCACTCCTGATTCTCAGACAGAATCTCCGAGATCACAGAGGGTCCCTGCCACACGTTCTGGAAATCCGTGAGATCCAATCGATGTTGTGTAACACACTGAGGTGCTATTTGCCCCTCCACTCTTGTGCTCTCTTGAGCCCACAGAGGAATTTTCCAGAGTCGTCGTGACCCGTGAGATCCCAACGGAAAGAAAAAGAACAACCGCAAAAATCCAGGCATCTTCTGCTGTTGGACACGCAGGAGATTTGCAGAAACCTCAAGCAAGGCTCTTCTAAACAGGTTTTGGGAGTTTGGGTAATTATCATCACTTTTGTAAAAATGTGTTGTTTTTGTTACCCTTTCATGGCCTTCCTATTGTTCTCAAATGAATTTATATGAACCTTTCACCGTTACCCGTGTGATAACAGCGATCACCCCACAAACACTCCTCAGGACCGTCGAAGGGTGGGAAGTGTCCAGAGAGCCACACGTTGGAGAAGTGCCGGATTAGATGGCCGTGTCTCAACAGCACAAGGGTCTGGCGCCGCTGTGTGTCAGACACTCGGTGCCCACAGTGCTGGGTCATCTGCATTCATTCTACAGCTGGGGTCTAAGGAGGACGTCCTGCATACCAGGCCTTCCGCATGGTGCTGGGTATAAAATGAGGAACAAGACACTCTCCCGGATGGGAGTAAACCAATGCCATGTCCCCTGAGTGACAGAGACTCATGGACCCTGTGATAGAGCTGGTAAGGAAGAGGAGGGGAGATTCCTGTGGGCTGGGGTGGGGGAGGCAGAAAAGGGAGGCCAGGAAGGGAGGCCAATGTTAGGCGAGCAGGAGGCCAAACCTCCCGGCGTGGTTGAGAACACATCTGGCTCTGAGAGGGGGACGGGGGCAAAGAGGGCCAAGAATCAAGTGGGGGTGTGGGGTGTCCAGGAGTGAGGGCTCAGCGATGTCAGACATGAGTCCAGGAACGGCGACCTCTCTCCCTCCTGGCAGGTGACATCAGTGCTCAGAGAGACACTGGGTCCTGGGAGGTACCGGGTGCTCCCTCCCTGCTCTTCTTCCCACCTGCTGTGCTGTGGCGGCTCCAGAATCTCTTCCTTTGACTGACTTTCCTCACCCTCAGCCCTCTGCATCCTTCCGGCCATCGCCTTTGCTGCCCTGGGCCCCCAAGCAGACTACAGCCAGCAGGCACCTGTTACAGGTCACCTACACCCGCTTCCCACCTCAGCCTGTCAGCTTCTTGAAGGGACAGATGGTGCTTTGTTCCCCATCAGGCCTCCAAGGCACAGCTCAGGGACTTGTATGCCACAAACATCACCATGGCCCCACCATCACCATCATCACCAACCTCACCACCACCATCACCAACACCATCACCACCACCATCACCACCATCACCACCACCATCACCATCACCATCACCACCATCACCACCACCATCACCATCACCATCACCACCACCATCACCATCACCATCACCATCACCACCATCACCATCACCACCACCATCACCATCACCATCACCACCATCACCACCACCACCACCATCACCATCATCACCACCATCACCATCACCACCATCACCATCACCACCACCATCACCACCAACACCATCACCACCATCACCACCATCACCATCACCATCATCACCACCATCACCATCACCATCACCACCACCATCACCATCACCATCATCACCAACCTCACCACCACCATCACCACCACCATCACCATCACCACCATCACCATCACCACCACCATCACCATCACCACCACCATCACCATCACCATCATCACCAACCTCACCACCACCATCACCAACACCATCACCACCACCATCACCATCACCATCATCACCATCACCACCATCATCACCACCATCACCACCATCACCACCATCACCACCATCATCACCATCAACCATCACCACCATCACCATCACCACCATCACCATCACCAACACCATCATCACCATCACCATCATCACCAACACCATCACCACCATCATCACCATCACCATCACCATCACCACCATCACCATCATCACCATCACCAACACCATCATCACCAACCTCACCACCACCATCACCAACACCATCACCACCACCATCATCACCATCACCACCATCACCAACACCATCACCACCATCATCACCATCACCAACACCATCACCACCACCATCACCATCACCACCATCACCATCACCATCGCCATCACCACCACCATCACCATAATCACCAACCTCACCACCACCATCACCAACACCATCACCACCACCATCACCATCACCACCATCACCACCACCATCACCACCACCACCACCATCACCATCATCACCACCATCACCATCACCACCATCACCATCACCACCATCACCATCACCATCACCATCACCATCATCACCACCATCACCACCACCATCACCATCACCATCACCATCATCACCAACCTCACCACCACCATCACCAACACCACCATCATCACCATCACCACCATCACCACCATCACCAACACCATCACCACCATCATCACCACCACCAACACCATCACCACCATCATCACCATCACCATCACCACCATCACCACCACCATCACCACCACCATCATCACCAACCTCACCACCACCATCACCAACACCATCACCACCACCATCACCATCACCATCATCACCATCACTACCGTCACCACCACCATCACCACCACCACCACCATCACCATCATCACCACCATCACCACCATCATCACCACCATCATCACCATCACCACCATCACCATCACCAACACCATCATCACCATCACCAACACCATCACCACCATCATCACCATCACCATCACCATCATCACCATCACCATCATCACCATCACCACCATCACCACCATCACCACCATCATCACCATCAACCATCACCACCATCACCATCACCATCATCACCATCACCATCACCATCATCACCAACACCATCACCACCATCATCACCATCACCATCACCATCATCACCATCACCATCATCACCATCACCACCATCACCACCATCACCATCATCACCACCATCATCACCATCAACCATCACCATCACCACCATCACCATCATCACCACCATCATCACCATCAACCATCACCAACACCATCACCACCATCATCACCATCACCAACACCATCATCACCATCACCATCATCATCACCATAACAACACCATGATCACCATCATCATTGTCCTTACACCCATTTGGATTAGTATGTTTGGGCACTGTTTCATTTTATAAATCTTAACCTTTTTTTTTTGTACCAAGGACTGAACCCAGGGACACTTCACCACTGAGCCACATCCCAGTCCTTTTTATGTTGTATGTAGAGACAGGGTCTCACTGAGTTGCTTAGGGCCTCGCTACGTTGCTGAGGCTGGCCTTATACTTGCCATCCTCCTGCCTCAGCCTCCCCAGCCACTGGGGTTCTAGGTGTGCCTCACTGTACCCCGCTTTACTCTTACTCTCATCACAGTCCCAGGAGGTATTAGGGTGCTCTAGATGAAATCGCCACTTTTTTTGTACTTCAAAACACTCACATACTAGCAGTTTCACGTGGCTCAACCGAATGTCAACTGTCCTCATTGGACAGATGAGAAGAGCGAGGCACCAAAAGACGATCACCTGTTAAGTAAATAAACACATGGGTGGAAAACCCTTGAGAACAGGGCAACAGATCTGTTGAGCGTCTGCTGCGTGACAGTCACTTTGCAGCAATATTTCATCTCTGTAACATGCATTCACCAAAAGAGATTTTTTAACCCAAACAATGATGAGGTCAGGTTGGCTGCAGACACCATAAATACTTCATTTACTTCTCACCACATCCCCAGGAGGCAAATAGGCAGCTATTACTACTCTTGGACCCATAAGATCATTGAAGCTCAGAGATGTGAAGGGGCTGGCCCAAGGGTCACACAGCTAAGCAGCACAAGAAATAGGATTTGAACCCAGGTCCATCGAGTCCCTTCAGGCTGTCAGACAATGCACAAGAGGGGCTTCTCCTTGTTTGTGTAGCAGTTACACAGAGAGAGGACAGAGAGATGCTCTTGGGTGTGTCTTCTTGTGAGGCCACTAACCCCGTGGAATCAGGGCCCCACCCTTATAATCTCATTTAACCTTAATCACTTCCTTAGAGTCTCCACCTCCACACGGAGCCACACTGAGGATCAGGGCTTCCTCGCCTGCATCTGGGGAGGACAAAAACCTGCAGTCCCTACAAAGCCTTTTCCAGTTATTCCCATTTCTCTGCTCTGAATTCCAGGGTCCACACCCCACTGCGAAAGAAACCCTCCCGGCAAAAGCAGAAGCTTCTTCCTCCTGCAGGACAGAGAGACCAAGGACGAAAGGAAAACATTCTCACACAAACAAGCAGAAAATATTGACAAACGCGGCCAAGCCCAGCCTGGTCCCCACACAGAGGCAGACTCCGGAAGCTCCCGTCGCAGCCATCTCGGTTTATTGAACTCAACATATTTTTCCGCTGAAAAGCTTTTATTAGCAGCACGACTAGATTTTTTTTTTCTCTTTACTGGAGAAGGAGCCTGTGGACATCTAAAGAAATAAGACAGAGCCGGCGGCTGCTCTTTGTTTCTCTGTACAGGGACCACATTCCTCCTTTCTTCCCTGTTCGTCTTATTATTTTAACTACACAGAACCTTTTACGGCAGGAAAATCAGAAAACTCAGAAGAAACCCCCAGATCACCCCCATGTCCCACCCCTTCCATTCAGAGGAGAAAACTGCCATTGCTTTCTGTTGGTTTCTCCATCGACGTTGGAGTGTGGTTATTGGGATGAGGATCATTTTGCAAAACAAGCAATAGAGCAAGTTTGGTCTTGTAGCCTTCTCTTTATTATTACATAATAGATGGTGAGTCCTTTTCCATGCCCATAAATACAGATTGATCTCCTTCTTAATGTCTGCCTGCTCTTCCACGACATTATCCGGATGTCTTATAATTTATTTACGCACATTCCTATAGATACCCATTGCGATCGATCGTTCCTTAGTTTTTCATTCTTACAAGCAAAGCGGACTTGGGCACCCTGGTAGCTGAATATCTGCACTCGTTCCGACTTTTGTTCCTAGAAGTAGCATTTCTGAATTAATGGGTATACATAGTTTTGCTGGTTTTATGATATCTGCTCTTAAGATCCACACGTAGGATAGGGGCTGGGGATGTGGCTCAAGCGGTAGCACGCTCGCCTGGCATGCATGCGGCCCGGGTTCAATCTTCAGTACCACATACAAACAAAGATGTTGTGTCGGCCAAAAACTAAAAAAAATAAATAAATATTAAAAGATCCACACGTAGGTATTGTGCTCTCAAACTGGAGGGATTTTTAAAATTTTCTCTCTTCTTTGCCTTTTCTAATTTTGCGGGGAACCACTTTTGCAAAGACAAAGGTAAAAGGCAGAAATGTTATGAAATATAATTAATGAAGAGAGTTCATATCATGAATGAAGAAATGTTATTGAAATATAATATAGGAAGAGAGTTCATTGTTCATTATGTTGGAATTGCATCCCATATATGGAACTCCAACTCCACAGTCTTGCATTAGGTGTAACACAGGGTTGATGTGGAGATTCTCCATGATTTTAGGTAAAATTAAGAAAGGAAAAAAAAACACTAAAACTCTTGCAATGTAACTGGGTCCCCATGCTTTCATAGACCGTAGAGCATCTGGATGGCACCCCAACATCCCTCCCCTGAAATTCTTCTCACCTACACTGGCAAATGTCTCCCACCTCTTGCTGCCTGGTATATAATAAGAAATTCTTTTGCACATGTCTCAGTGACAAAAATGTAACATGGCTTCACCTAGTTAGCATTTCTTCCCTTTGAGGGGGTTCAGCAAAGATTGGTTGTTGCTTTGCAAAAATAAATAAATAAATAAATAAATAAAATAAAATAAAAAAACTCTTTCCAAGACAAGAATTTGCTTCCCTAGAATCAAAATTTCCACACCGCTGCTCTGTTTGGGGGGCCTTTGTGTTACACAGAGACTTTCCATTTCCGTGCCAGATCATGTCACAGCATCATCTTTGCGAAGACATTTTAAGTGGCAATTAAAATCAACACGTGAAGCACAGGCAAAGTGCAGAATTCAGCTCTCGGGATGACAAGATGAGCAGCCACGGCCCCGTCTGCTCGGGCCCAGGGAGTGAAACGCCACCATGCCCACCGGCAAGCTCCATGGGGGACCCGAAGACACAGGGAAGTTAAAATTAGAACGACTGTGCATCTTTAAATCAGTGACGTTGATTTGCAGGAGCCTCAGGAGATTCCGATAAAAATGAGAGGGCTGTTAATACAAGCATACTGAGAATTAGGCTCCCTTATTTCTATCAGTAAGGGGACAGTCCAGAGCAGGTGAGGGACAGGACACATGGGTCTGCTGGCTCCTAGGTTGATGACATTTCCCACCTGCCTCCCAGAGACAGGGCCACTTGGTCACAGGAGGGAGGTTCTAGAGTTAAAGATACATAGAGATCAATATCAGATAGAAGATAGATAGATAGATAGATAGATGGGAAGGATACGGATATAGCTATAACCTCAACATGATCCCTAAACACAAATTTCAAAAAGGCATGAGGTCCAATGTTGGAGACACTATGTCTTCCTTCAACACAATGGAGATTTCTCAGGGGAAATTTGAACTTCAAGGTTGTGGTCTCCTGTGCTGGTCCAGGGTAGAGCTGGGATATAGGAGGACGGAATGGATAAGAGAAAGAGAATGTAAGAAAAAAAGAAATTGGATTGTCATTGTGGGGCTGGAGGCGGGGCCAGCAGGAGGTCATGAGGTCATCTAGAGGGATTAGTGCCTGTGGTGGTTTGGATATGGTTCGTCCCCACCAAAACTCAGGAGGAGGCTCAATCCCTCCATGTGGCAGGGTTGGGCAGTGTTTGGGATGTGGGTGAAGTTCTCATGGCTGGATCGATGCCATCACTCAGGAATGGGCTCTCATTCTTACAGAACTGGATTCGTGACAGTGAAAGCAGATTGCTGTGAAGTAAGGTTCCTTCTTGTGCTTTGTCTCCTTCACGTGTGACTGCTTGTCCTGTGCCCTCTGCCATGAGTTGGCGCAGCAGCAGAACCTTGCTGGTTCTGGTCCAGCCCAGCCTTTCCTTGCCCTATCTGAACTTCCTACCCTCCAGAACCATGAGCCAAAATAAACTTCTTTTTTTTTTAAGTTACCCAGTCTCAGATATTTTGTTATAGCAACAAAATATAAACAAAGAAAACACATGAAGACAATGCCTTTCTCATAGAACTGGATTCGTTAGCACAAGAACAGGTTGTTATAGAGCAAGCCTGTCCCTCATCTTTTGCCTGATCCACACACACCCACTTGCCCTTCCACATTTCCACAGTGTTATGATGGTATAAAGCCCTTGCCAGGTGTGGCCACCTGATTTGGGGATTCCAGTTTTTAGAACCACAAGTTAAATAAACCACTTTTCTTTATAAATTATCCAATCTCAGGTATTCTGCTACAGTAACAACAACAAAAAGGACTAAGACAGATTCCACACCATACCAAGATCTAGACTCTATGCGAAGAGCATCCTCTGATTTTTCTCATTCATTCCCCATAGCCAGCTTTGGAATTGGGAGTCATGGTCATTTCCATTTCATAGATAAATGAAGCTAAGACTTTATAAGAAACCTGCCCAAAGACACACAGTGGAGAAAGACAGGCAGTGTAGTGAGGTGGCAGGTGACTAGGATCTGGAGCCAGCAGTCTGGTCCATGCTGAAATCCATGAATTTTCATGTATTGCCACATAACATATCACCGCAGCGTGGAGGCTTAAAACAACACAGTGAATCAGGAGTCTGAACGTGGCTTCCCTAGCCCCTCTGCTGTACAATCTCTAATAAGCCTGCAAAAAAGATAAGGCTCCACCGGGGAAGGAGCCCTTGTCAAGTACACGTGATTATCGGCAGAATTCAGTCCCCCAGGGTCTCCAGGCTGGTGGGCTCCATTCCTTGCTGGTTCTGGTCCAGCCCAGCCTTTCCAACATGGCAACTGGTTTCTTCATAGCCAACAGGGAAGACAGCACGTTAGCAAGATGCAACTTATGATTCATCCTAAGGCCATCACCCTGGCCACGTTCGACTGGTTAATCATCAAGCACAGGTCCCACCCACTCAAGGGGCGGGGCTCCCAGGAGGGTGAGGGACCACGGAGCCAAGGAGACCATCCTAAAGTCTGTATGCCATGCATGCTGACTACACCACTCCCTGGTGACTCACCCTCTCTGTGCCTCCTAAACCAACCTCCAAAGGGTGCCAGGCTTCTATCTGGAAAAGGAATGGAGTCCCAAATGTACCAAGAAGTCTTGAAAAGCTCGACGATGAGTAAACCATCCAAATTTAAAACTGGGCAAAAGATGTGAACAGACACCTCCCCAGTGAAGATATGCAGGATTAGGTGTATTAATATTTATAAAATGCTTCAACCAATGCCTGGCACATAATAAACATCCCAATGTCTGTTAAACTAGTGAATACCAGAGCCAGGAACCAAACCCAGATGTGTTTGGTTCTAAAGTTCACGTTCTGGATCATCCTACTTCTGAGAAAATATTAGAAATATTAGAAGATACAACAAAAGAAAATGAAAATTATTCTCAATCAAAATACCAGCATCCCAACCAAAATCCCCATGAGTTGTTTAGTGGATAGTAAGAAGCTGATTCTGGAGTTTATATAGACAGACAAAAGACTCAAAATAGCCCATAATATTAAAAGAGAAGAAAATGGAGGACAGACAAGACCTGACTTCAGGACTTATTTGAAAGCTATAATAATCTAGACAACTTGGTAGGGCGAAAGAGTAGACCAAAAGATCAGTGAACCCAGAGACCAGCTGCTACCAATATAACCCACTGATCTTTCACAAAGGAGTTAAGGAGATCAATGGGGGAAAGGCAGTCTTCCCTCCAAGCAGAGGTGGAACAACGGGACGACTCAGAGTGGATCTCAGGTATAAATGAAAAACACATCATTTTAACTCTCCTATAGAGAGGAGGGAAATCTAGGTGACCTTGGATTTGGCGAGGACATTTCCGAATCAACACCCAAAGCGTGATCCATGAAAGAAATTGACATGTTGGAATTCTTTAAAATCAACAACTTCTGCTCTTCAGAAGACGATGGTAAGAGAATGAGGAGGCAGGTCACAGATGGGAGAAAATCTTTGCCAGGCTCCTATCTGGAAAAGGAATGGTGTCCAAAATTTACCAAGAAGTCTTGAAAAGCTTGACAATGAGTAAACCATCCAAACTTAAAACTGGGCAAAAGATGTGAACAGACACCTCCCCAGGGAAGATATGCAGACGGCCAATAAGCATGCAAAATTATGCTACATGATCAGACCACTGCAAATTAAAATGCTGATGAGCTAAAATGTACTATTACAATGGCTAAAACCTAGCACACCAAGAGCACCACATGCTGGTGAGGATGTGGGGCAAAAGAAACTGTCAATCATTGCTGGTGGGTATGCAGACATAGTCATGTTGGAAGAAAGTTTGCTGGCTTCATAGAAAACTAGGAGGTACTCTTACCTTAGAATCCAGCAATTGTGTTCCTTGGCTTTACCTTAATGAGTTGAAACCTCGTGTCCGCAACAAAACCTGCACAGGAATTATTAAAGCACTTTTATTCATAGTCACCAAACTTGGAAGCAATCACCTATGTCCATTAATAGGAAAATTAATTAGTTAAATAAAGTATTGTACAAATAAGCTGAGGTACCTTCACACAGTGGAATATCGTGTAGTGATGAACAGAAACGAGCTATCAAAGCCCTGAAGAGGCATGAAAGAAACTTAAATGCATTTCGCAAAGTGAAAGGTGCCCATCTGCAAAGGTCACATACCATATGCACCCCACTGGATGGCCTTCTAGAAAAGACAAAACTATGGAGACAGTAAAAGATCAGAGATTGCCAGGGGCCTGGGAACAGTGAAACTGAGGGAATAAGAAATACAAAGGAAACATAAAAAAGGACAAGGAAATAAGAGTTTGATTCAGAGGTTTCACGGACTCTTCCAGGTCCGTCACTCCCCCCAGCCCGTCTCTCTTGCAGGCCTGATACTCCGAATTGCTGGCAAGTCTCTAAATCTACAAACTCACCCACCAAATAAATAGATTAAGTGAAGAGAGAGATGATATTGAGAAACATATGAAAGATATGATTTTGCAAACCCATGATTTAGAGGACTTTCCAGTGCTATTTACTCATCAGATAATGAAGACCGGATCATCCTAAAGAACCAATGATTGGCCAGCCCACCAGAAACCATCTTGAGACCACCAGGTGGATGTCACTCCTACATACCTTTCCATACCCACTCCTCACCAAGTTTCCTTTAAAAGAAGGGCAGGGACCCATGGGGCGTGGTGGTGCACATCTGCAATCCCAGCCTCTTGGGAGGCTGAGGCAGGAGGTTCGAGAGTTCAAAGCCAGCCTCAGCAACTTAGTGAGGCCCTAAGCAATTCAACGAGTCCCTATCTCTAAATAAGTAACATAAAAAAGGATGGAGATGTGGCTCAGTGGTTGAGCATCTCTGGGTTCATTCCCTAGTACTCCCCCCATTAAAAAGGAGCAGGGAATCCCCAAAATGTGTCTTTCACACTTGAGATGATCCACCTTCTCCCTTGAATGTGCATCTACTTTTTTAAAAAAAATCTTTATATTATATTATTTATTTATTTATGTGGTGCTGAGAATCAAACCTGGTGCCTCATGCATGCTAGGCAAGCACTCTACTACTGAGCCACAACCCCAGCCCCAGGCCTGGATCTACATTTTAAAATAAACTATTTATGCTTCTGACTGATATGGACTGAAATTCTTTCCTATCCCTTATGCCAAGCTCTCTGCTGGTCTTGAGTTTAGCCTCCCCTCCTCTCTGGGAACTCCTCAGATGCTTATCCAGAGACATCTCTTCTTCTGTGACTAAGCTATTCGGCATGAAACTATAATGGTGGGTGTGGGTCATTACGCATTTGTCACAGCCCACAGAATGTATAATACAAGGAACAAACCTGGATGTAGAGGGTTTAGTTGCTAATCCTGTACCAATATTGACTCATAGACTGTGATGATTGCCCGAGGCTAATGCAAGATGTTAATAATTGGGGGAACTATGAGGGAGGTGACTCTGTGCTTTCTGTTCAATATTTCTATAAACCTCAAACTGCTCCAAGTTGTCTACTAAATATAATATAAATTAGTATATTAATTTAAAAATTTAAAATAATAGAATAATTAAATACATAGATAAATAGATTGTTGTTTTTTTTTTTTTTTCCTGTGGTGCTGGGGATTGAACCCAGGGCCTTGTGCATGCAACGCAAGCACTCTACCAACTGAGCTATATCCCCAGCCCAACATAGATATTATTGTTGTTGTGTTTTAAAGACTAGTATTCAGTGGTTAAACTCCTAGTCTTGCTTCCAAGCAGATATATGTGTCTTTAATTTAATGAATGTATCCTCAAAAAGGCAGGCACGTATCTGAGGATTTCAATACAAATGGTCAAACTTTCCTCCAGAAAGACTTCGATTTCCACCACCTGTAGAAAACACAAGTAATCTTTTCAATGCACCCTGATTAACACTGGAACCCCAGCCAGGCTCACACTCACAAGCCACCATGTGGCTTCTGAAGTTTGTATTATCCCATGCCGACTGCCCACTGCCCCCAGCTGTGCAGGCACAGAGAGCTGAGTTTATACCTTCCCCCACAGCATGTGGGGGCCCCAGGGGACTGGCTCTCTCTCTGCAGACTTCAGCTGCTCCGAATCTAAGGAGCAGGAAAAACTTCCGGCAGAATGGAATCTGGTTTGCTGCCAGAATGAGATTTGTCCATAGGGTGTTGCTATCTAGCCAGCATCAGTTCCTGTGTCCCCAGGCCTGCCCCAAATTCTGGCTGTCTTGGGATAATACCAAAGGCAATTCTTCAGGGCCCCACATGCAGTGCCAGCCCAAGATCAAGAAAGCCAGAGGTTGGGAGGGCAAGCTGGGCCTGAAACTGAAATGTTAGGACTGTTGGTGATCCTGGATGAATAACCTCCCCTTAAGCTGTCAGGTGTCAAAGGCAAGCACTTAAATCAGTGGCTGAGACTGTAGACTCCTTGTTGGCGTTCAAATGCACTCAGTACTTAGTACCTTTGTCACCTGAAACAAGTTAGAGACCCTCCCTGAGCCTTGATATTCTAATGTATAAAATAGGCATATCAATGCTCACTTCGGGGGATTCTAGTGGGAATTAAAAGAGATAATCCAAGTAAAATGCCAGCAATTCACTAGCCCTCCATAAAGAAAAGCCACCCTGAATATCCAAGGGTCATTAGAGTTCTGCCGTGCCTTTAGGGTGACTTCAGCCCAGAGAAAGAACTACTTTACCCAGAGTTACACATTGAGTTGCTGATCATGCCTGGACTTGGAGTTTTTGAAAGCTCAATCTAATGCCCTTTTGGCTGAAACCCAAGGGCCCCTCTTGCAAGACACAGAGCGCTCTGACCATGACCTCTTACCACTTCCCTAGCTCTCTTCTGCCTCTGGGGGACCCTGGTGAGAGACAGGGCCTATGCCGTCAGTATCTCAGGCTTTAGCTTTCTAACAGGAACATTATTTAGGCCCTGAGTCATTTCAGCAGAAAATTTAATCATTCGATCAATATTGTGACACAGCCTGTCAGAAACCTAGGGACTGGCTGGGAGGCGCGCGGTTGCCAAGAGTGCTTTCGTTTGCTGAGTTTCTCCTCTGGATCTTAAAGAGCGAGTCTCCAAGTGTGGAAGTTTCCATTCCCTGGGTGGGCCTCTGGTCTGTAACCAGCCGCAAGTCTCCCAGTCTACATTTGCATTTGCCTGAGAAAAATGAAGTCCAGCTCTTCTTATTCTCCAATGATCTCTTATGTAGTCCCCGCCCCGTCTCCACCTTTGCCTAGGAGGGTCCCCATGCCTGGACAGTCATCCCTTATTAGATCTTTCCAACTTGTCCCTCTGTCTCAACTCTGATTCCTCCTCCCTAGTCCACAGGATGACCCTAGGAGTGGACGGGATGTATGGACCCGACCTTCCTTCAGGAATAAAGGGTTTATCTCCCAAGCTGCTGCAGAATTGCCTTGTCCAAATCACTTTCCTTCCCAACATGGCTTGTTCAGAGACACATCACTGTAGGGGAGTAAAGACCCAGCCTCCTCTTCTCAAGATGGGATAAATCTGAAGGCTCATTTCTGGGTCAGAGCTCCCCATCATCTGAGGATTTCAGTTGTGCAAAGACCCTGAGGTAGAAGGATGCCCAACGTATTTGAAGAAGACAAAATAACTGGAGTGAATGAGCAAGAAGGTGATGAGTTTAGAATAGATTGGGGGCTAGGAATTGAGTGGGACTTGGATGCAATTTACTCAGAGAGCACATGGAAGTCCATTGGAGAATAACATGTTTCAGCAACACTGTTGTTTTAGACTAACTGGAGCAAAGGTGCAGTTAGAGAGACTATAACGATAATCCAGGGAAGAAAGCATCATGGCTCAGATCAGGTCCAAGACAGCAGTATGCACTGCCAGTCTTCTAAAAGATTCCCTTCTCCCTTTCTTCCACAGTGGTGGGGGAATACATGGCTGTTCAGCTAGGACTACAATTCCCAGCCTCCCTTGGGGCAAGGTGGAGACCCATGTGACTAGGTTCTAACCAATGGAATGTGAGCACAACTGATGCAGTCAACCTCTCATTTACTTAAAAGGAAACGGAGTGTTCTTTCTCTCTTCGCCTCTTTACATAAAGGACAGGGAAGTGCCTAGATGCAGCCAGACAATGCTGTGGAAGGAGACTGAGTCCCTGGATGAAAGTGTGGAGCAAAGCCATGTATTCCTGGACCGCTCACCCCAGGAACCATTTCATGAATAAGAAATCAACTCCTGTCCTCTTTAATCCACCAAGCTCAGGGGTTCTTTGTTACAGAAGCTTAACCTTTACCTCAACTAATACACAGGCTTTTGTGGGAGGTTTAGCAATATCAGAAGTGAAGTATAGCACAGTGTGGAATAAGAAACAACCTCAAATGTAATACTCACTAGCTCCCTCCGTAAAGCTCCTTTCTCCAACCCTGCAAGGAACTTTCCAGAATGTCTTCCCCCTTAGGTCCCTGCCTGATGCCTTTTCTGTTGATACATTCTGTCTCCTTTCATATATATATATATATTACTCCAACTCCCGAGTGCTTGAGGACATCTGCAAAATTTTATCTCCTTTTATCAATCCAATGACTATTTTTCAAATCTCCATCACAGACCAGCCCCAGGAACTTCCTTCGCATGCCTCAAAAGACTTGATAGTGCAGCCTCACAAAAGAAAGATGCAGCTGGGTGCTGTGGCGCACACCTGTCATCCCAGCTGCTCTGGAGGCTGACGCAGGAGGATCACGCGTTCAAAACCAGCCTCAGCAAAAGTGAGTCACTAGGCAACTCAGTGAGACCTTGTCTCTAAATAAAGTACAAAATTGAGCTGGGGATGCGGCTCAGTGGTTGAGTGCCCCTGAGCTCAATCCCCAGTATTCCTCTCCCCACCAAAAAAAAAAAAAAGAAAGAAAGAAAAGCAAGACACATCTAATCCAGCTACTATCCTAACACAAAGAATTAGCAGCCCTTCTGAAATCATAGAAGACTCCCACTTGCCTCAGAGTAAGTTCTTGGCACCTGTCCCTTCTCTGAAATTTACTCAGTAGGTAGAAATGGGGCAGGGGTTGGTTTTCAGGAGGAAATATGTTTTCCTCTAGCCTGAGCCAATCTTAGTGTGTGCTCCTGGGGTTTTAGCATCCTTCTCTCGTGGCTTCAGACACCAATATTTATACAGCGGGCACCCCAAAGACACATCCACGTGGTTCTCTCCCACACCTGCACACAGGGACGCACAGACCCAGGGAGCCCAGTCCTGCTGGAAGTCCCTGGGTGGTCCTGTCTCAACCTCTCTGCTCCCTCCGCCCAGCCTTCTTGACACTTCCCTGGTCCCTGGCTCTGTGTCCCTGGTCCCTGGCTCTGTGTCCTTTACACTCTGATTCTTTGGGTTTCTCACCAAAATTCACAGTGGGAATGTGGTGTCGCCTCATTTCCTCCTGCTCTTACGGTCTGTCATACCCATTAATAATGCTGTGAGCCCGGTTGTAAAACGCTTCAGCAACAAGTTCCCCCGGAAGCTGGGCCCGAGCAAGGCTCTGCCAGGCTTTGCCACGTGTCAAGATATCATGTCATTTTTTTCCCCCTGAATAAGACAGGCTGTCTAATAGGGCCACCTGTCCCTGGGGTGACCATGATCTGTCAAGTGTTCACATTCCCCACCACCAGCCGTGTGAATGGAGAAAAGGCCGTGCATAGCTTGGAGAATGTCTTGCGTGGGAGGCAGCAGCATTAACCCTTCTGCCACCTCGGGGTGTGTGGGGGGGGAGGGACCAGGGAGGGGAGGAGCGGGCAGTTCAGCGCAGGTTGCTTTCTGTGTGCATCTCTGCAAGGGCAGGCGTGTGCGCCTACTGTGCGTCAACTGGGTGAGCTCTTCCACGCATGCCAGCGTGGACGGTGGGTATGTGTTGATGTCCGTGTGTGGAGCTCTTTCTTGGTGTGTGTTTGTATTTTATTGATCCCTGCTTCTCTCTCCACCCCTTTCCACGCCATTCTTCTCCCATGTTCTAAACGCACAGCCATCCGCCCTCTCTCCCCCCATCCACAGTTTTGCTTTCTGTGGTTGCTGTTACAGTGGGTCCACAGTGGCCTGAAAATATGACATGGAAAATTCTAGAAAGAAACAATTTATTAGTTTTAAATGACTTTTATTACAGGACACTGTTATAAGGGTCCCCTTTTACTGTTAGTTATTGTTGACCATCTCTTAGTGTGCCTAATTTGCAATTGGGCTTTATCAGAAGTATGTCTGAGCAGGAAAAAAATAATAATAATAATAACGCATACAAGATTCAGTACCGAGCATGCTACAGGGACACTGCTACATCGATGTTCATAGCAGCACAATTCACAATAGCAAGACTGTGGAACCAACCTAGATGCCCTTCAATAGATGAATGGATAAAAAAAATGTGGCATTTATACACAATGGAGTATTACTCTGCATTAAAAAATGACAAAATCATAGAATTTACAGGGAAATGGATGGCATTAGAGCAGATTATGCTAAGTGAAGCTAGCCAATCCCTAAAAAACAAATGCCAAATGTCTTCTTTGATATAAGGAGAGTAACTAAGAACAGAGTAGGGTCGAAGAGCATGAGAAGAAGATTAACATTAAACAGGGATGAGAGGTGGGAGGGAAAGGGAGAGAGAAGGGAAAGTGCATGGAAATGGAAGGAGACCCTCAGAGTTATACAAAAGTACATACAAGAGGAAGTGAGGGGAAAGGGAAAAATAATACAAGGGGGACAAATGAATGTCAGTAGAGGGGGCAGAGAGAGAAGAGGGGAGGGGAGGGGAGGGGGGATAGTAGAGGATAGGAAAGGCAGCAGAACACAACAGACACTAGTATGGCAATATGTAAATCAATGGATGTGTAACTGATGTGATTCTGCAATCTGTATATGGGGTAAAAATGGGAGTTCATAACCCACTTGAATCAAAGTGTGAAATATGATATATCAAGAACTATGTAATGTTTTGAACAGCCAACAATAAAAAATTTAAAAAAAAAGATTCAGTACCGCCCAGGGTTTCAGGCGTCTACTGGGGATCCTGAAACCACGCTCCTTAGGTAAGTGGTGCTTACTGTATGCTCTTTATAAATTCCCCCATTCTCTCCAATCTCTCTGTCCTACCCAATAATTGATAAGTCCTTGGCCAGCCTGGACCGGTGACCTCTTCCCTTCACTCTTAAGCATTAACTTGACCCTGGGCCTGGGCTCCTGATGGCATCCGCTCCTGTCGGGGGAGCACCCACAGATCCCCCCACTTCCTCTCGCAGACTCACCACACCCGGCCCCTCCCACAAGCCCACAGTGGCCTTGCCTTGTGGGATCTTTGTTCCTTCGAAAGCATTTCCCCAAATTGACCTTCCCTGCAGGCTTCTGCCCCAGAGTTGACCACACCAGAAATCTGAACTGTTTATTTGGGGTGGGGGCAAGGCAAATTTCTCTCTCTCTCAACTCACACACGTCACAGAGCTGAGAGCTCACCTGTTGGGGGGGGACTGGGGATAGAAGGCAGACCCAAGGATCTTTCACCTCCGGTCATATCTCCTCTTTTACCTTCTTCAGTTCCTGGACCAGATCTGAGGGCAGCGCCAGGGCCCGTCTGAAGATCACAGGGTCGCTGAACTAGGGAGCCTACCTGTGGCGAGAACTGGTGCGCATCCCAGGGGGAGTACGGATTCAGGCTTCGGGTTGTTCATCAGGGCAGGGTAGCAGCGCCTTTATGAGTTACATAAGAGCTTTTTCTTATAGGGTTAAACTTTAGATGACCTTTCTGGTCACCTGAGGTTCAAGTTCAAGTTCAAGGTCATCCTGGTGTGTGCCAGCTCCTCTCAGGGGGTCCACAGGGAACCCCTGTGGAAGCTCTCTCTTTCCATGTCCATCATCACTTTCAACGGACAGCCCTATTGACCTTGGGCTCAGCATCCCAGGCCGGGGCACCAGACTTAGATAAGAACTCCACAACCATGTCACATGGTCACTTAAGATAACTCATGAAACCTCCATTTCTCCGCCCTGATAAATAGCCTGAAGGCTCCACGGGGGACCAGACTCCAAACTGACTCTCGAGTGAAACCTGATCGCTGAATTTCCGAGGTCTAGAATCCACTCACCACTTGGAAATAGCTCCATCAGAGCGCCCCACACTCAGCCACCGTCCTGACGCCCTCCCATGGGACAGACCGCGTGTGTGTGCGTATACACACATGAGAATTCCTAGGCGCCTTATTAACAGCCCTGGATTCCACATGTCCCAGGTCTTTCCCTGGGTCCACCGAGCTTTCAAAATTCTGATATCATTGTCAACAATTAGAATTCAGATTTCATAGACAAAATCCAGGTTTTAAGCTTTCCTTAAAAAAAAAAAAAAAACAATCGCTCAAGTAACAGGAGCCAGCCAGGTTCCCCTGGTGACAACTGGATGAAGGTGGAGGACAGTTGCTCCCTTTGGAGGGGCTCCTGTCCCCTACTTCCCCACGGCACCCATCTGTCCACTCCCCTCAATCTACATTACTCTCTGGCCCCAGGAGAATTCCTAATTTGGACTCTTCTGCCTCCGGGCATCTTTTTCATGAGCGAGAATAAGCTGCTGTCTCATGCTAGCCAATATTTTGAGGCTTGGTACAATTAATGTTCGCTGTTACTTGAACCTGATTCTGAGCGCTTCGACCGCATTCCGTGATTAAAAGCTAAAGGAGGGGCCTAGGCAGTGTCCGAGGGTCTCCCCATGAGTGGGGGGAACACAGATCCTGAATCCAATGAACATCCACTGATCTCTGTTCTTTAAGTCATGCATTTCCCCTGCCTCCCAAGGGTTGGGAGATGGGAAGAGCTAGTCTCCTCTTTTGTTTTATTTTGTTTTGTGTTTTTCCCCCGTTTCTCAAGGGAGCAAGAGATCTTCATCCCAGACTGGTGGAGCTCCCCATAGCCCTGGGAGCCCCTTCTCTGTCTTCTTCCAATAGCAGATGATGTCGGTCCCCTTCCCATCCCTCCCAGCGCCTCCAGCTCCTGTCTCTGCCATCCATTACAAGTCCTCGCGACTCGCCACAGATGTCTTCTCTGTAGCTCAGCTTGTGGATGGAGCGGGTACAAGGCCATTCGGCCTCTCCTGCCGCCATGTTAATCTCTGCAGCCTGCCAATCCAGGGAGTCCCTGTCTCTTTCTCTGAGTCACATTATCCTGACGGCACCTCGGTTAGCACAGGTTTATTACGGTGCCTGATATTACTGATGGATGCATTATGTCGAGAGAGTTTATATTTGCAATTCAACCCAAAGAAATATTTCTTTCCAAGAAATATTTGAGAAAACATCTAGAAATTTCTAAAAAGTCAATCTTGAAGATTCTGGGCGCCTAGTACTACACTGAACCCACATAAACGAAGCAAAGTGCACGGGCCCGGCTGTAGCCGCTGCAGGCTCACCCATCCTGCTTCTCTGTGGCATTTATTTGAGCATTAACTGTACCAAACCTCATTCTCATAGGATGCAGTTAGGCCTAGGATGGTTGCATCAGTATTGGAAGTGGAAAGATTTTTTTTTTTTCCTGGTCATTATTTCCTAAACAGTACATTATAACAACTATCTATGTAGAATTGACAGAATACTAGATATAAGTAACCTAAAGATGTGTTTAAAATAACCAGAAGGGTGGGCACAGTGGCACACACCTGTAATCCCAGAAGCTCAGGAGGCTGAGGCAGGAGGATTGGGAGAGACTTCAAAGCCAGCCTCAGCCAAAGCGAGGCCCTAAGCCACTCAGTGAGATCCTGTTTCTAAATGAAATACAAAATAGGGCTGGGGATGGGGCCCAGTGGTCCAGTGCCCCTGAGTTCAATCCCCAGTAATAAATAAAATAAAATACTCAGGAAAATGTGTATAGATTGTATGCAAACACCACACCCTGTAATTCCAGGGCATGGAGCATCCATCCATGGATTTTGGTATCTGTGGGGCACGCTGGAATCAGTTCCCCACAGACAACGAGGACTTCTTTTGGATGCATATTCATTTCTGCATGCACACTTAATTTTCTACCCATGTAAGTTGATATTTCCCATAGGACGTGTATTATGTCATTTTAAAATATACTGAGTGCCAATGTGTGACGGTGTCTGCAAATGTACAGAGAATATCTCTATGGAGTGTTTTCTGGCCCCAAGCAGGGGTCCTTACGACCTCATTTAATCTATACAAGTGTCATTCTATAGGTTGTACTTTTTGCATTTTATAATGGGAAAATGCAAGCTTAGAGAGGGGCATTCTTTGGCCCCAGGGATGCTATGAGTTGTGTTTCTGTTGGTGCTTTGGGTGCCCCCTCTTCCCACCCACACTCACTTTGCCCCTCACTGGACCACCGCAAACGCTGGCCGCTCACAGTTCATACCTGCACACCTAGTTCGAGGGTACAAGGAAGGTAGCATCCCCTCCCAAGGGAGATTCTGGGCTAGTGATTGACTAACGTGGGGAGCTAAGGGCTCACCAGGTATCACCATCCAGGAGAAGATCGGGGCAGGGTTGGGAAGGAGCCAGGTCAGTGTGATTCCAGGAGAAATCTAGTCTGAATCCCCATGGGTGGCTCTGCTTTTCGGGTTCCTGATCTGGACCTGGTTGAATCAGAGCTGGGGCATCGGCTCTGTCTGACGACAAAGCCTGGGGATTTTGCTCCACGCCACACCGACCCTCCCCGGGTGTCTGTGTTGCAATCCATGCTCATCCGGGATGCTTTTCTCCATCTTTCTCCAGAGGTAGCAATGAATAGGAATTGTTTGTTTGTCTAAGAGCAGAGTGGAAGCTAACAGTTTTAGTCTAGGAAGTGCATAATGGACAGGGAGCCTGTTACATTACATTTTATGGTTTTATAGCAATTACATTGCATTTTATGGTGTCATAACATATTACATTTTATGGCTTAATATCAGCTTTAATACAAGATACCATGGCCCAGAATTTTAACAAGGGGAAGCGGCTCCTGGTGGGATGGTAATGGGCTTTCTGCATGACCACAGGCCTTCCAGAGGGAGGTCAGGGAGGGCGGCTCGGGGACCAGATCCCTCTTGAGGCCCCACAGCCACCCCTCCCTGTGCCCCTGGGCCAAGCCTGGCCTTCTCACCAGGGGTCCTTGTGCAGACTAGTTGAACAGTCGCTTCTCGGAGCTCCCAGACCCCAGGTCTTCTCTACCCACATTTCCCTCTCCATATAGCAGACAATCCGGATAATCTTTATAATTTTTATTTTATTATTATTTAGTGCTGCGGATCAAACCCAGAGTCTTGCTCATGCTAGCCAAGGACTCTACCACTGAGCCACACTTCCAGCCCCCGGATGATCTTTTTTAAAACACCAAGCTGCTCCGGCCGCAGCTCTGCTCAAAATCTGTCTGACTTCTCACTGATAGTCACACTAAGCCTACACTCAAGGAAGGACTTCCCTGCTCTGATCTCAGCTTTGATTCACTTACCAGTCCCCATGTGCCCCGTGCTAAAGCCACAGTGAACTTCCTACCATTCCAAATGTCCCCTGCCCCCTTGGCACCTCCTTGCCTCTGCATATATTGTTTCTTTTGCCTAGAAACCCTTCCTGGATCTTTATTTATTTTTATGCATTCATTCAATAAATATTAATTGAGCACCTACAATGCATGATCTTGTTCTCACTGCTGGGGATGCAACCGGGAATGGACAGCCAACGCCTCCACTCTCACGGAGCTCACTGTCTCCTGGGAAGAGATGATGTTGTAGCCAGTCCTTTAAAACTCACCTCACCTCCTCCAGGAAGCCTGCCCTGATGGGCCCAGGTGGAGAAACAATGCGTTCCATTCCGTACTGTCATCTTCTCACTCCTCTGCCTTTCCCAATACAAATGGCGCCGGGAGTAAGCTATTTGTATGAAGAATTCCATAAGGGACCTGCTTACCTGCATTAGGAGATCAAAAGAGGAACAAAAAATAAAATAAAGGAAGTTTTACCCAAGTATCCAATCCATCTGAGCTCAGAAAATTAGTTAGAACTATGAGACACTGAGGCAGAATGACGAGAGCTTTGACAGTGACTGGCTGTTCAACTTCTGACAAGACCTTTGGCCTCTCTGGGCCTCCGTCTCATGAACTTCATAGTTCAAAAAGGCTGAAGTAGATATGGCAGGGACCTCTCAGGTCCCCACAGGTATGACAGCACTGCTATCATTGCTGTGGTCTTCGGCAAGCTACTTAACCCCCATAAAATGGGGAGAGGTATAAAACCATACACTCTTCAGAGGGTCAGAGTAAGGCCTTCATAAGTTAATACAAATAAAGCAACTAGCATAGAACCTGGGATATCGTAAGCACCAGTAAATGTTGGTTATCATTAAATGAAGCAGAGGGTGGTATGCAGACCAAGGAAGGTCAGAGCTGAGAGAGACCATGATAAAAGCAAGAGTAGCCCTGTGTCAGGGGCTCACCATGCACCAGCCCTGTGTGGGGGGCTTTATAAACCAAATATTCTTGGTAACCTTCCTCCAAGGTAGGTACTGTCTTCCTTGATCCACCAATAAAGCTCAGAGCAAGTGAATAATGGGCCCAAGTTCTGGCAGATGGTAAAGATCCTAGGGCTGGAACCAGGCTCCACCTGATGGCCAAAGCTTTTCACCCAAAATGAGTCACTCTTTCTCCACGTGCTTTTTGATCCCACGTCTCTCTCTCTTCTCCTTTAGAGACTCTAATTACATGTGCATCAAGCTATTTGATGCTGTTCCCTGATCACTGATGCTGTTCCTTTTTTCCTCTTCGAGTTACACTGTGTATACTGTCTTGATCACTCTTCACTAACCTTTCCTCATGTTCTATCTAATCGGCTGTCAACATCGTTCAGTATGTTTTTCATTTCTCACCCTGTAGTTTTCCACTCTAGAAATTCACTTTGAATCTTTTAAAAAAATGTGCTCGATACCTCAACTTAACTTTTTTTTTTTTAGCTTAAGTCATATGGTTAGAATAACTGTTTTAATAACCTTGACAGCTAATTCCAATGTGTGTATCTATTCTGGGAGGGTTCTGATTGATTTTCCTCCTCTTGGACCTTGCATCTTCTTCTTGGCTTGTTTGGTAATCTTTGCTTGGCTGCCAATTAGGAAAGGTCATTTTCACCTCATTCTGGGAAATGAGCCACTAGTCTAGGCCAATCCCTGGCCTGTGATTGGTCTAGGAGTGAACACGTGGCGGAATTCTAGCCAATGAGCCACAAGGTCGAATTGACTGGGAGACTGGGGGTAAATTTCCTCAGTCTTAGGAAAAGGATCATAGAAATATGACTGTGTCCAAATGGGGCACCGCGACTTCCCATTTATTACTGTGTTTATTGAGCACTTACTGTGTGCCAGCCCCTGTGCTAAATGCACTAAGTCCTGTCGTCCTAATGGCTAGGTTCTGAAGCTGATATTAGTTAGCATGATGTCTGATTTACAGATGAGGAGACTGAGGTTCAGAGTGGTGTGTGTGCCCTTTTCTAAGTTGCATGAACATCAAAGGGTGGAGGTGGAATGGGAAGCCAGATTTTTCTGACTCAGAACTTCTGACCTTAAGACATAATTCTACAAGGCCTCTGCATTAAGAAAACCTAATCCCGATAAGCCCCCTCTCCTCCCACTGATCCATATTCATAGCGCTCAAAAGCAAGTAATTGGGGCTGCCAAAGGGTCCCAAGAAGCCGTCCTAATGAGTTCGCTCAGCTCCTCTTCGGTAACAGCAGTTCCCTGCTGGGTCCACGGGCCTCTTCTGTCAATATTGACGTCTGTCTGAGACACTCGGAACCCGCCACGGATGGAGGAGCAGCTACTGCTGAGATTTAAAGAGAGAAAGGAAAAGAAGAAACGCAAATCCCCTCAACAAAGTTACCACTTAATAGTGCAGACCCAGCAAACCCTTGTGCATCTGGGAAATTTTCAGGGAAAGAAAAAAAAAAGAAGAAGAAAAAGAAGGCTAGATTAGATGCTTGCAAAACGTCAAGGTGCCTGGATCCCATACCTGGGGCCTGCTCACTACCTGTTCTATGGCACCCTGGAAAACTGGCCCAGCTGGGCAAGTCTGCCCTGGAGAGGGGAGGGTGCCTCCTTACCAGGTGCACCTCTGAGCAGTTAAGAATCTAGATTCCCCGACCTGCTCACAGGTCCTGAAGCCAGCAGCCCCCTGGTCATGCTCCGGGAGGGCATGTTCTCCAGAGGTGAGGTTGGGACAACACAACTATCCTTCTCAAGAAGGGTGGTGCACTCTAAGGAGTGTTGGCTCTTGAGAGGCACAGCCTGGGCTGGAATCCGTAATAAGTGAATTATCCTCTCTGGCAATTGGGGATTTATCCACTTAGCAAGGATTCATGCATCTGGTGCTAATAATAATATCAGGTCATAGGAACGTGAGTAAAATGCCAGGCATTAGAATGTCCTCTGGAAATGCAGAAAAGTCCTGATGGGTAATGATGGTGTCGCTACCCCACTACTGTCCCACTATGTAGGGACAGCTGGGTAAAACGAGCCTTGGAGACAGGGCTTGTCCTCCAGCCCCATCAGCACCCTCAGGCAACCTTGCAGCCAGTCTGCATAATGGACAATTTTGTGTGTCAATTTGACTGGGCTACAGGGTACCCAGACATGTGACCAAACATTCTGGGTGTGTCGGGAGGATGTTTCTGGATGAGATCAGCATGTGCATCGGTGGACTGAGTGCACTCTCCAGGAGGGGTGGGTTTCACCCAATCCGTTGAAGGCCTAACCAAAACATAAAGGCTAAGCAAGAGGGAGCACAACCCTCACAGGGTCTTGCTTGGCTTTGGACTTGGACCAAAATATCAGCTCTTCTTGAGTCTTGGGCATGCTGACTTTCATTCAAGGTGGAGCTTACAGACCCCAGGTATCAGCCTTCTGGGTTCTTGGACCTCTGGACTCAGGCTGGAACTAGACTAAAGCTCTCCTGGGTCTCCCTCTCTTCAACTGCAGATCTGGAGTCCCCCATGCTCTGGCACCATGGGAGCGAGTTCCTGAGAGTAAATTAATAAATGTCTCCATCTACTACCCATCACCTACCTCACTGGTTTGGTTTCTCCGGAGTCCCTAGCACACTCCATTTTCCTAATTACGTGACCTCATGGGTTAACTGAGGACAATCAGTCCGGCCCAGTGTGCTATTGTAAGGACAGTGATTCCTTGATGGTTTGCAGTGTGCTGTAGAATGCATAAGAACAAGGAACTGTGGGCCCAAAGGGGCACACGTCACAATCTTTAAGAATCGCTTCTTAGCCAGGCATGGTGGCACATGCCTCTAACCCAGTGACTCAGGAAGGCTGAGATAAGAGGATTGAGAGTTCAAAGCCAGCCTGCACAAAAGCGAGGTGCTAAGCAACTCAGTGAGACCCTGTCTCTAAAGAAAATACAAAATAGGGCCAGGGATATGGCTTAGTAGTCAAGTGCCTCTGAGTTCAATCCCTGGTACGCCACCCCCCCCCCAAAAAAAAATAGCTTCTTATAAAAAGAGAGAGTTGAAAGACTGAGTGGCTGGTGTACAAGAGAGATTATGGAAAGAGTGTTTTAAGAAGAAGATATAGCATGTACAAAGGCCCAGAGGTCAAATGGTGCAAGGCCTTATCCGTACATTCAACAAAGCACATTAAACAGAGCTTGGTATCTCCACAGCCCTGGAATATTTATTAGCATGAATACTTTGGTCCTTATTTTTTTAATACCTTTAATTTATTTATTTGATTTTTTTAATGTGGTGCTCAGAATCAAACCCAGTGCCTCGCATTTGCAAGGCAAGCACTCAACCGCTGAGCCACAACCCCAGCCCAAGTTGGAGCCTTATTTTGAAGACAAATGTGGAGCAATAGAAAAGTTTAGGCACAATGGTGGCATCAAACTATGAGATTTTAAAGAATTCATTTTAACCTCTCTAAATTTTAGACTCTTTGTGACTAACATCAAGTGGTTCCAGCTGCCACACTGAGTTTTTGTGAAAACTGGATGAGGTTATGTACTTTAAGTGCTTTGAACATCACTGAGCACTTGGCAAATGGAAGGCAACCCAGGGTTGTTCTCTACCCATAAGTCAACATTACTGTATTAACTCCAAGGCTTTTGTGTCCCTCGAAGTTTCTCTAATCAGAGACACAAGTCAGATAATATATGGAGAAAAAGCTTCTTTGGCAAACTCTAGAACTTTGGATGAAATTTAGAGATTTATCAGCTGCCTCTCCAGCATCTGTGTTCACTGGGGTCCTCTGAGAAGCAGATGGAGTTCAGCATGCAATCCATCAATCTATTGCAAGGAAATGCCCGGGAGAGGAAATGGGGAGGGCACCAGGGTGCTGCGGGTCACCACCTTGGTGCAGGTCCGATCCCAAGGGAAGAGTAGAGAGAGGGCTCTGAGCCTGTGTACAAGTCTTTATAGGGAGATAATGGTTTTCTTTCTCTTAGGCAGAGATTTAGGAGGGGAAGGGTTGAATCATAGGCTAGGTCCACCCTGCTGTCTTAGTGACTGTAACTTCACAGTCCGTTCTCAAAGGTTTTTTATTGTTGTTGTTTTAGATCTTTTGCATCTCCATATTAATTTCTACTATTTTTTTTATTTGAAGAAATACCAAACTGGTTTTAAAAATAGCTGTAGAATGCACTTCCTCACCAGAAGCATGCAGCGGTCACAGATCCTCAGCATCCTGGACAATCATTTTAGACATTTTTAAATAGGTGTGTGCAGCTCTCACAGTATTAGCTGCCTTTTCCTAGTAACTAGGGATACTGACACATTTGGGTGGGTTTGAGTGTCATGTCCTAGAGCTGCTTTGGTGGATTATCTGTTCAAATATTTCTGCCCGTTTTTAATTGGACTCTTTGTTTCCTTATTGAATTCTGCGTATTCTCCACGTCGTCTAGACAGGAGTCCCATGTCGGATGCACAACTCGCAGATATCACCTTCCCGTCCAGGGCTTCTCCCTTCCTTCTTTAACATTGCCTTTGAAGAGCAAAAAAGTCTTGAATTTTTAATGAAGTCCAATTTGTCAACTTGTCCTTTTTATAGATTGTACTTTTGGTGTCGCATTTCAGAAATTCTTGTCTAAACTGAGATCACAAAAGTTTTTTGTTTTTTTTTTTTCTCGTATTCAATTTTTGGTACTAGTGACGGGTTGGGCCAGATGATTCTGTGCGACATCGGATGCTCAGTGGTCTATCTGGCGACTGCTTTCTAGGTGCCCTCAATGTGACCACAGAAACCTGATGATTCCTGGCAGGTGGGGCAAAGTCGTTCACATCAATGATGAGTACTCTAGGAATTTTAAGGTTGTAAGTTTTGGGTTCAAGCCTGTGACCCATTCTGAGTTCGTGTTTGTATCTGATACAAGGTGCGGATGGACGTTTTATTTTCTTTGCATGTGGCTCTCTAACTCCTCCAGCATCGTTGGTTGAAAACACTTCCTTTCTCTACTGAAGTACCTGACTGCCTTTGCCAAAACTCATTGTCCTGTGCACCTCCTTGCAATTCTGGACTCTTGTTTTGTCCCATGAACATGTCACTCATTTTGCCAATGATGTGAACATCTTTTATTTCCATGTCTCACCTTATTTCACAGAAGAGGTCATAGTGACACCTTTGTCTGATTTCTGATATCAAGGGAAAGCCTCCAGTCTTTGGCCCTGAAGTATGTTGTTAACTGTGGTGAACCTTCTGAAGATCCGTCGTGGACAGCCGTGTTCAGTCCAGGTACTCATTCCCCACCGATGAGCATGGCCCACCTTTGCTGTCTGCAGCGCCCTGAGATTCAGGTTTCCCAGTCTGGCTTGTGGGAACAGACACATTCTTGATCCTATTTGAATGCCCAGAGCTGTCACCCTTAATCCTTTTGGATGATCCTTTCCCCATACATGGGTCATTTTCTCACAGGCATAGATTGATCAAGCCTCTCCTGAAACCCAAGGATGTTCCTCTGCAGATTTCCAGATTTCTCTGACATACAGCTCTCTTCTCTGCACCCCTCTGGCCTGGAAATGCCTGATATCTCGGCTTCCCCAGAGTCTCCTTCATCCTGGGGGCCCCAGGCTCCCCTTTCTAGGCTGCAACCTGGATGCTTTCTTAAGGCGGTGTGCTGTGGAAACCCAGGGCCGCCACACTGGTTTCCCATCTCACTCTCTGGACTTCCCAGAATCACTGTCTTCTATATTCTGAGGCCCAGCAGCCTGAACATCACGGTATCATATGTTGTCTCTGCTCCTTGGTTGTTTCCGGCAGGAGGATGAAGCCCATCCCTGCTACCCCTTCCTCATGAGAGAGAGAAATGGGTTCACTTGCAGAAATAATCAATTCCCGGTTTGTGTTGGAACTTTGTCAGCTCAAGCCTTCAAAGTAGCCACGATGGCATGGTTTATTCTGGCCCGGGACAGACTGAGCTGGAGGCTCACCCTGCTCTGGTTGCCGTGCCAAGGCATGGTGAGAGACAGCGGTGATTCTTGCTGCTTCTTCCAAAATAAGGGATTTGGAGCAGACACAAAAATTTGGGTGGCGCTGAGAAGTGGTGAAACCCACGGGATTTGGAATCCCAGTCTTGTGCTCCAACTCTGATCGGATGACCCTCTAATCATGGGAGACCCTGGGAAAAGTTACTTAAACTCCCTGACCCTCGGTTTCCTCATCTGTGAGGTGGGGATAATTACAGTAACCAGCTCGAGATGAGGCTGTTTTGAGGAGTCACTAGGATGAGAGCTACAAAGCTCAATGTCTGGAATGGAGCTAATTATATGCAAAATGATAGATGTTCTTATTACTCACACGCAATACTAACCTAATCTAGTTTTTAAACAATCTAATTTCAATTTTTCCATGTCTGTGTCTGTAGCCTGAATAAAGCCTACATTAGTTCGATATGTGGGCTGCATAGAGCAAATACCCTGCTCCCAATTCTGTGAGTGCAGACATCAGCCCAAAGATCAGTAAGAATCAGCAGAGTTCTAATTTATTTGTTCAAAGTAGAGAACAAAGACATAGGATTCGGCTCCCATGTGGATATTTGGGCCCAGAACTATTCAAATTATTTGATGGATACCAAAGATGGACATTATTGAGTCTGTCTAGCCGCAGTCTCATTAAGGGAAATGCCCTGCCCACCCCATTCCCTGGTTAAGAGAGAGGCCTGGGCAACCTTGACCCTGACCTGCTACTGATCAGACCACAACTGAATAGTACTGAGCCACTCAGTCAGATATGACCCAAGGGGAGCCGCTCAGGGACCCCTGGTGACATGTTCCTTGGCCTGGGGAGGAAGAGATGAGCAGACCATTCAGACCCCCAGGGAAAGCCGGACGAGGTATACCCAGAGAACAGAGGTGAACCCAGCAAGGGTCACAGTCACGGTGGCACTGAAGCTGGCCAGGGAGGCTCTGATGGATCAGGAGCACCAGGACAGAAACAGATGTGTGGGGACAGCAAACAGAGAGAAGAGCAGACCGACCGACGGGGGACAGGGACCCTCCAGTCCCCAAACCTGTTTTAGTTCCAAAAGTTCCCATCCCATTTCTGGGCTCCCATTCACAGGTGTCATTTGATAAAATAACTATTCTTGTTTCTGAACAGAAAAAGTACGCATTAGCACAGGCTAAAAAGAACAGAAAAGCCCCGGAGAAGAATGTAAAAATCACCCTAGGGACTGGGGGTGCAGCGCGGTGGTGTGTGCTTAGTATGTGTTCAATTCCCAGCACCTCCCCAAAACTTAAAAATAAAAATGACCCAGATTCTCCTCTTCCCAGAGTAGGGCAATTTTTCCTCATCTTTTATTTTATGTCACACACACACACCCCCACCACACACACACACCTCTTTATTTTTCAGGAAACTGAGCTCATACTATTCAACAACTTTTTTTTTTAATGTCACCTAACAATGTGTCACTGACTTTCCCCCACATCTCCTATGATATGCCTTTAAATGATTTCCAAGTATTCCATTCGAAGGCTGTGTTGTCATTCACTTATGTCATTCCTCATCATTGGACAATTAGGTGTCTCAAAAATGTTTTTCTCAGCTTCTGTACCTCATGTACAGAACCCAGCCGTAGTTACATCTTTGCACGCATAAGTGATTATCCCTTTGTCATAAATTATTAGGAGGCTGGTTGCTGGGTCAATGGGCATGTACGTCTCTTAAATCTTTTGACACATATTGTTAAATGATGCTCCGGGGACATTGTAAAAATTTATATTCCTATCGGTGGTATATTAGTGTGTCTGGTCCAAGGAGTTTGGGGATTGATTCTTCCAGGCCTTGGAGATGACATCTCTCCTGTCAGCCATGGTGTCCATGATGCACAGACAGCAGGCACTCGATACCTGTGCGTTGACCCCAAATGAGAGGCGTCTTTCTCTTGAGCTAAGCGGAGGATCTGTGATCTATGCAGCCACCAGAACACCTAACCCATCTCCTGCACGCTCTTCTTGGGGGAAATCAGGTCTAATTAAATCTGGGGACTCAGAAATTTGGGGCAATAGATCCAAACCAGACACCCTTCCCTCTCTGAGCCTATGACCTCCCAAGAGTGGAATCCGTCCTTTCCTCTCCCCCAGTCCAACTACGAAGCAGAGAAAGATGAAAATGAGACAGGTGGAAAGCTCATTAAAACAATTATTTCAAAGCACTTGGACATGACAAAGGTGCACCAGGGTGTGTGGGTTTTTTAATAAGACCTGGGTTGAGAGGGCAGCCGTGGGACCGTCGGGCAGAGAGCGAGACACTGCTTTCTAGAACCCACCTACTGTGAAAATGTTACCTGCCATTTAGACTGCAGCAGAAAATAGACACGGAATCAGAGAACGTTAAATCTGAGATAATGGGTTTTTTAATTGTTTTCAAATTTTGGATGAGCATTTTAATTGAAGTGGTTGGGAGGTTAATATAACTTTTGTATTTGATTATCTAGCAAGGAGAGGGGGGGAAATAAAGAAAAGTCGGGGAAATGGAGGTAGTCTTTTTTTTTTTAAGCCTCTCGTGGTACATTGCATGATGAATTCCATTTCTGTACAGTCGCTCTCATTATAAGTGGCAGAGGCAAAATGATTTCTGTACATAATTAGTGCCAAGATCAGAGAAGTGCTGACAGCCTAAGGTTCTACGTTAACCCTCTGAAGACCGAGAGAGGGAGGAGATTTGCATTCTCTCAGTATTTCTGTTTAAGAGTTAGGAAGGATCTAGGATTTGGGGATGGCCGATTTTGGTCAACGTTCTGTCAGGCTCCTTCCATATACATATATATATTTCCATAGTCACACACACACACACACACACACACACACACACACACACACACATATATATATATATATATATATATATATATATATATGTATATATATATATATATTAATCTCACAACAACACTATGAGAAATCTATTCCCATTTCACAGATGACAGGACTAAGACTCAGAAAAGTTAGGTGACTTTTCCAAGGTCACCCAGCAGGTGGCAGAAGGTTGGAACAACTCCAATCCAAACCTAAAGGACACAGAGGTCAGCGCAAAAGAATGGATCAGGATACGTCCTCTTATTATTGAAAAGTCTTGTAACTTGGGGGTCCACTCTTCCACCTCTCTGAACCCCAGTTTTATCTTATGTAAAAAAGTGATAGTAATATAATAAATAAATATTAATAGCACCTGTCATCTTTTTTCTAAACCTTTTGGAGGTGTGGCCTATCGGGAGAAAGTTAGGTCATTGGCGGGGGCGGGGCACACCCTTGAAGGAGATGGTGGGACCCTGGCCCCTTCCTGTCTCTTTTTCTTTGTGACCCTGCTGTGATGTACTGCTTCACCACAACAGGTCCAGCTGACCCCGGTCTCATAGATGATTTACGTCATGTTTTGTCACCATGATGAAAAGCTAACCAGCACAATTACGGAGCTGTAATTAGCAAGGCTCCCGGTTCGGGGCAGGCACTCCATCAACTTCAGCGGCTGCTGTTAGCAGGAAGGCCTCTCTGTGTACAGCCAGCTGCTTACTCCTTCCAAGGTCCTCTAGGGACATTTCCAAGGCAGGGTGCCCACCCTCGGGGAGCCCATAGCCTATTGAGATGGGAGTCAGGATCCCCAAATTTTCACAAAGATCCAGTCTCCTAAGCGGACAGAAAAGGCTGGTGACTGGTATCACCCCCACCACGTGTTCCCAGAATTCCCACTGTTCCTCCAGCCTCCCTGCCCCCGCCGTGAACCCCACTTCTTTATTTTGGAAAACATGGCCCTTTCATCACCTAGAAAATCATCTGTGACATTCGACTTCATTGCCCACAGGCACGGACGTGAAATCGCAGGTCTAAGGGACACCAGAGGTTTTCTGTTTCTGCAGCCTCAGGGACATCCACCCATAAGGGAGCAGGCAGTTTGAGGGGCTCATTAACTCTTTGGGGAACAGAGGCCTTTCCACATCCAGATACTCCCAGAGGAGCCTTCTCCCAGGGACGGATGCTACAGGCAAAGGGCACGAGGCAGAATGTTCCAGAATGCCAGAGTGTTCACCCTGGGTCAAGGGCTGGACCCATCTGTTTGGCGTTAGAGGGGCCTCAGGGACTGCGGGTCCCCCAGCTGTCTCTAAGATCATGAGATTGGAACCCTGGGTATCTTGACATGGCAACAGAAACTCCCTGCGATGATTCTACTATTCACATCCTAGGGGCAAGGATTAAGCTTGTCCCCAGCTCTGTCCCTTTATCCTCAGGACCAGTCCACTGCCCAGAGTGAAGCAGGACACATCTCCTGACTTGTCTGTTTCCACAACAGACAGGGATGGAGCTCCTTGGCCTGATTGGGCTCTCCACAAATGTTTGTTGAGCGACTGTGTGAACGGCTGCCACGGGTCAGCTGCCGCACATCCAGGACGTTCCAGGACGTTCAATACGAATGTTCTGATTTGGAAATTTCTGTTCTGTCATCAAATCATTTGGGATTTGAGCCAAAAGGGAGAGGGCACGGTGGGCCTGGGTCTTCACACTGTGGTGGGAATGGGAACGGTGCTACCGCCACCCCTGGTCTGTGCAGCATCCTTACTCCTCAGGACCCTGGCAGCTGCCTGCTAACTGGTCCCCCACCCCTCGCCCACAGAATGTTCTCAACGCAGTGGCAGCTGGGATCCGAAACCTAAGTGGGATGGTTTCTATTCCCTGCAATGGATTCCCCATTCCTTTCAGAAAAAGTCAGACCCTTGGGATGGCCCCAAGGCCCGTGTGATCCAGTGTCGGGGACCTTCTCTGCCACCACCTCTGATTATGCTTATCTTCATTCACTCTGCACCTGGACACCGGCCTCCAGCTGCTTCCAACATGCCAGACACCTGCCTGCCTCAGGGCCTTGGCACCTGCTGTTCCCTCTTCCCAGATGGTCTACTTCCTGCCCCCACAGCCCGCTGGAATGTCACTTGGTGGGAAAGCAGGGCGTAAGATCTTACGATCTGCCTGCTTTTCGGCTCTGTCACCTGAGCCTGGGTCAGTGCCTGGCACATGCTTGGCGCTCCGTAAAACTTGGCTGAGTAAGTGAAGGCAGAAAGCGTGAGCTCCTCCGTTCCCCAGGAGGGGCTGGTGGGGCTGTCACCCGTGAGCTGTGCTCCCCATGGGGTCACCCTGAGCCTTAGTCAAGGGCCCCGCAGACAGTAGGCTCTTGTCCCTTCAGGTCTTTCTAACAAATTACCACAGACTGCGCAGCAGAAATGTATCTCTCACAGCTCTGGAGACTGGGAAGTCCAAGGTCAAGGCCTGGGCGGATTCCAGATTCCCCACAGGGTGAGGGCGGCTTCCTGGCTCATAGCTGGCCACACCCTTCAGTGTCCTCACGTGGCCAAGGGGGCCGGGAACTGCTCTGGATCCTCCTCCATAAGGGTGTGAATCCTGTCCCTGAAGTCTGTGTCTTTATGATCTAATCACTGCCCAAAGGTCCCACCACCACCCCCAAGCCACCCCCCGCAGTCCCCAGGAACCCCTTCCTCTCTGGACCACACCAACCTCCTTGACAAGGTGCCCCGGTTCTAGCCACCCCCAGACCTCTCCACATGGAGCGAGCTGCCAATCAATTCTCGTTTCTTCCAGGTGACAGACAAAGGCTGTTTGGTGACCCAGGAGGCCCCCGGAGTCTCCCGCAAGAAATCACTCCAGCTCCCACTTTTCTGCTTAGATGAGCTGCCAACTTCTTCCCATCCTTCTCCAAATAATTCCCGGAAACAAACGCCGCCTCAAGACAGAGACGGCGTTCCTCTGCCATCCGAGGTTGCTGGCAGCCTGTGGGAGAGAGGCACTCATTAATTAAACCAGAAACAATAACAATAGGAGTAGCTGGCCCTTAAAAGCACCTACCAGGTGCCAGGCTCTAGATACATAGGAGCTTACTTAACTCTCACCCTATTCCCCTGCAGGAAATAAAGAGAATAAGGCACAGAGAGTTTAAGTTACTTGCCCAAGGTCACACAGCCAGTGAGTAGAGACACCCAAAGCTCTCTTCAGGCAGTTTGGTCCCCATTATTGAATAGACGCTGTCTGGCCAGGCCCTGGGTGTGGCTGGAGATAAAGGAAGGAACAAAGGAAACGCAGTCCCTGCCTTTGAGGAGTTCAGGGTCTACTGGATAGAGACAGAAACATCTGTTATTTGCACAAATAAAGCCTGGGCTCAGAGGAGCAAAGTGGCTATGGTTCCCTGGGTACCCACTGTGAGCCAGACACCAAACGGTGCGATCCACACGGGGACTTCCTTCATCATTACAGTTGTGGGACCCATGTATGTATGTATGTATGTGTGCATTTATTTATTTTTGTCCCCTTGGACAAGTGGAAAGCTGAGACATCAAGAGGTCAAGGAGCTTCCTTGATATCTATCAGGGACAAGGACAGCGAGGACAGAACAGAGCTAAGTCCACGTCTTCCTACTAGGTCGTCCATCCGATTTCTCATCCTCAGAACCACTGATGCTTTAGGCAGATACCTCTTAGTAGGGTGCGGGAGGGGGCTGTCCTATGTTGAGTGACATCTCCGACCTCCACTCACTAGATTCCAGCAGCACCCCCCCTCCCCAGTCATAACAACCCCCAAATACCTTGAGGCAATCCCCAATGTCCCTTTTGTAGGGAGGGGAATTTGCTCCTGCCTGAAAGCCACCGCTGCAGAAACCAACCCACCCCTGAGTGTGTCTTATTGATCTCCAACTCCCTGGCACCCCACACAGTGCCTGGCCCATAGTAGGTGCTCAACTAAAGTTCTGTTAACTGCTGGATGGAAGAAAAGAGGAAAGGGAGGAAATGATACAGGGAGGAAGGAAGAAAAGGAGACAGACAGGGAGGTGAGAAGATCCAAGCTCACCCAGGATGTATATCACTCAGAGTCTGCAGATAACTCACCCCCAAATGATTTTATAATCCAAATTTTCTTTGAGGTACCTTGGGTGAAAGTCAAGGTAATCTGGTGCCATCTTTCTGTGATATGAGTCACTATAGCCAACTAGACACACATCCCCATGTCTGCATATACTCATGCAGGTGACTGTCTTGTGGGTTGGGCTTCTCCACTTTAAAGTGACATAGTGATCATCCCCGGTCCCCAAAGCCGTGGGAACCAAGCCATTCTTGCTCTGTCTCAGTGGGAATTCAATTATCCACTTGAAAGAACACTCCAGGGGCCCCTGTGAGCACCCTCACAGAACAATGCTGATCGTGATTGATTGTTCTTATTATCATGGGGAAGGGATCTGCTTCTCTCCACCCCAAAGTCTTCCAGCTCTGCAGGGCGTGGCTCCTGTGACCAGGGTCTCTTCTGCTCAGAGCTCCTGGGACTCAAGGGACAGCCCTTCCGTTTGTACACGGCAATCCACAGAAGCACCGGATTTTCCAGACAGATGTTTCCTCTCCGTACTGGCTGTGTCCGGAGCAGGTGGCCCTGTTAAAGTTGCATGTTGGACAAGACTTTCAGCTAAGGGTTTCGTTCCTAGATAGAGAGGTCAGCTTCAGAGAAAGAGGGTCTGCTGTCAATTCCAAGGAAGGGAAAACCCACCATCTTCCAAGTAGTTCCAAATGAGACCAAGGTGTGTCCTTCTCGTACCAAGTACCCAATAGCATGCGTATCAGGTATGTGGACTATGATACCAGGGTCCTTTAAATCACCTATGAAAGTACCTGCAGTCACAGTCTGCCTGACTTGTGACATGTAGGGGTACAGACAGGGGCTCTCAGATCCCACTTCTGACATATAGTAGTTGAGTGACTTTAAGGGGCTCCAATAGCTTGCTGGCTTCCAATGTCAACATAGGTCATATTCACACAACCCACCTCTCAGGACAGTTGGGAGGGGAAAAAAATTCACTCAACACCCATAAAAACCTTTTAGCACAGAACTGAACGCCCCGCAAGCTCTCAATAAGCGATTGCTCTTGCTTGGATGACGGTCATTTGTCGAGAGCACAATCGGGTGGCCCCGGGGAGTCCAGCCTTGAACAGAGTCTTCAGGAAGCTTCTGTGGAGCTGGGGACACGCTGTGGGGCCCTGCGCCTCCCCAGCCTTGCAACCTTGGAAGTGATTTCTCACACAGCAGATCCTCAAGTTCCTCCACTGGGAACCAGTATTGGAGATTCCCACCCTTGATTGTTGTGGGAAAGACTTAAAACACCCAGTCCTTGGCAGACACAGCCTGGGGACACAGGAGCGAGAGGCACAGTTGTCCTTCCATACTCACGGGGAACTAATTCCAGGATTTCCCATGGATTTGGAGATTCTTGGGTGCCCAAACCCCTTACACACTGTGTATTTTATGCTTTGTATAAAATGGCACGTCTTTGCACATAACCTGTGCCCATCTTCCTGTGCCCTTTAAAAGGTCTCTCGATTATTTATGCCATCTAATACCATGCAAATCCTCAGTGGGGAGTTGCAATATGGTATTGTTTAGGAAAGTCTGTGCAGGCTCAGTACAGATGTGATTCCTTCTTCAAGTGTTTGCGATCTGCAGGACCAACCAACTCTGAGGGTCCTGCAGAGAGGGCTTCCCGGTGTGAGGGACTGATGGGCCCATCCGAAACTCTAGCTTGACTTGAAAGGTGTGGGGCTGGGAAAAAGCCATGGGAAATGTCCCATGGACGTGGGTCCATCAGGATGAAGGGTGACAGGAAGATGCTTCGGCTTTCTAAAGCAGCTTAGTGATTCTGTAGAGGACTGGAGACCAACAACCTGATTTTATACCCTGGTCCTCCAAGTCACTGTGGGACATTGGATGTGCCACCTGGTGGGCACTCTGGGGGGTCCCTCTCTGTCACTGACCCCTTTCCCAGAAGGCGGGATGTGGACAAAGAAGACACATAGGGAGACATATAGAGAAGACTTCTGGAAATCTCCGGAAGTCTGCCTACCACTTGACATTGGAAGCCAGCAAGCTACAGGAGCTCTTTAAAGTCACTCAACAACTATGTGTCACTGGTTAGGGTCAGTGTAAGGGGCAGGAAGCCAAATTACAGTAACTTAAACAAGCAAAGAGAACCCCCCCACACACACACACACCCCAGAGGGAGGATTCTAGAAGAAGACAGCCCTTCCATATTTGGAGGACTTGGCGCTGTCCCATCTGCTCCATACCATTTCCTAGGGGTAACCCCACCCCACCCCCTTTCCCTCTGTCCTTTTCAATGGAATTGGTCCCACCCTCAGCTCTACATGGTCCCTGATTGGCTTAAACCAGCGAGCGCACTTTATTCCTCATCCACTGTGATTGGTTGAGGGATGGGCACCTGACCCAGTTCACACCAATGAGACACGAGCAGACAAGGGAGGGGCGTGTCTGTCTCCCCTGTGGGCCCTGTGATATGAGAATATGAGATTAGGAGGCCAGAAATATTGGATGATGGAAGAGTCAACCTAAGGATGAAGCCAACGAGAATCATCTAGAGAATCATCCAGAAACAAAGCGAGAACGTTAATGGTAGTATAAACCCCTGGATCAAACCATTCCTAAACCCAGCTCTCCCAGGGCACTTCAGTTATGAGATCCAACAACCTTCTCATCCTCTCCCTAATTCTTTCTCCCAAACTGATTTAGGTTAGATTTTTTCTGTTGCATGCAACCAAATTATTCCTAAGTAGCATGCTTTGTTTTTCTCTTTCCTACCCTCTCTCCAAACTTCTGGAATAATGACACAGGATAATAAGGTATGTGAAAATGAAGTGTAAACTGGAAAGCCCTGTACCAATTAGATGGGATGATTATCAGAACCATCACGGCTGCTTCAATCACTTCCTGGCCTAGAATAATCCAATTTGTAGCCGATGAATATTTCCTCCATTCCTCTGAAATGTACTCGTTTCATTACACGGAGATTATTAGATCATACACTGATAACGGTGCTTAATGGGGCTAACAGTATTGTTCTTCTATAAACAGAAATGTATATAATTAATAATTCTGCTAAGGCTCCTGGTATCCACTGGTTATGATCCAGCCCTCAGCCGTGTGAGTCCAGCCTGAATCACCTCCTCACCAAGAGCAAAACCAGGTTTCCACATCTCCATGGAGAGTGCTGGTCTGCCCCAGGTGTGCGGCTGAGTCTCTGTGTGGCCTTAGACATGTCACCTGACGTCTGTGGACCTCAGTTTCCTCATCTACAGACTGAGGAAGTTAGACCCAGCAGAGGTTCTTAACTTTGGGGAGATGTTGATGAGCATGCACTGGACATTCTGGGTCTTCTCTGGAGATGTGCCTGCTTTACCTGCTGAGAGCCACCACCGAGTCTGTATGGCCCCTGGCATTTTGCCAACAGTATTGATTGACAGGCGAGGCATTACTATCCGCCTCTGCCGCAACTTTTGAGTTTTCGTACTATTTTGGAGTTCTGGGGGGGGGGGGATTTCCGGGGATTCCCCGAGAGTTCCCATTGGTTGGGGAAGTGCAGGAGGAGGGATTTCCGGGAGAGATATTTCCAGCTGGGGGTTCCTGGACAAGCCTCCTGGCGCGTTCGGGAGGATTCCCCGGGAGCTGTGTGAAGTGTTTTCCTGCAGTTTAAAAATAAAGTTTGTTCCTGCTTCAGTGGCTCGTGATTTGTGCCCAGCCAGACTGCGGCATTTACCCACGTCATCAGGCCGATCCAAGAAGCACAAAATCCAGAATCCAGTGACCTCCGAGGGCCCTTGTAAGTTATGTTTTCGGTGCCCAGATTTCCATGATTCCCCAGAAGTAAGACAGCCATTTGTGGGTTTTAGAAAGTTTAGTTAACTAAAAGGTGCCGATCCCTTGGGCACCAGCAGCTGGGGAGCAGCAGAAGACAAAGAATCAGGCAAGAGGTTTTGTATCCATCCCAGAAAAAGGTGAAAGTGGAGCTAGATTGGGGAGAAGGATGCAGAGCTTGGTGTAAAATGAGAGGAAGAGAAGGATTCCCAGGAGACGATCATGTAAGATTAAGTTCAACTGTGAGGAACAGTAAACCCCATTATAGTGACTTAAACAGACAAAAAGAATTCTCTTTTTCCCCTCATTTGAAGGACTCTGGATGTAGACAGTCCAAGGCCATTTAGAGTTAGCTGTTAATGTTTAGAGAACCTGATGCGTTCTATCTGTTCCACGATATCAACCACTTAGTTTTATCCTCAGGGTCTGCTGTGGCTGTAAGAGTTCCAGCCATCACACCTGTACTTCAGGACATAAGGAAAAGAAGAGGTAGAAATGCAAAATGAAGTTCTCTTAAGGAATTTATCTGGGAGCAAGACTTCCACTTCATCTCATCAGCTAGAATTCGGTGACACCGAGCTGTGGAAGAGACTGGGAAATGTTGTGATAAAATGTTTGGCTAGGCACATTTTTCAGCCTTCTACTCGGGAAGAGACACCTCGCACCTAGGTCCCTTACAAAGAAATGTGGAGTGTAAGGGACAGCGGAGGAGCATCTGCTTTGGGAGTCTGGCTTGGGACATGCTGGACTTGAGTGCCTTGGGAACAACTTTAGAGAGTTGCCCAGCAGATAATTGAATACAAACGTGCAAAGCTCAGGAAAAAGTCTGAAGCCAGAGGTCAAGAAGTGAGAGCCACCAGGATGAAAGGGACACGTGGCACCCTGGAAATTCTCCTCCCGTGAATTATCTCAGAACACGAACGTGATCTCACACCTCCTTGTCGTCAATATTTCCATCTTCTCCCAGCTCTCACGATAAAGCTGAGGGTCCCTAGAGTGAACTAAGCTGAGTTTCCTAGTCTGGCCACTGACCCCCGGCTTCCTCTGCCATCCCCTTCCCCCCCCCACCCTGGGCCCTCTTCCTTGCCGGGTGCTGGCCAATCTCCCCTCATCCTCTTTACCCCCAGCTCTGCATGCTGCAGTAGTACCTCCTGGGCCCTCCCAAGCCTTAAAATGTTGGCATATTGATTGCAGTTTTACAGACGAATCGGACCGGAGCTCAAAGTCAAGAAAGATACCCAAGGTCACAGGATGAGAAAGAGGCACCATCAGAGATCAAAGCCAAGGTGTAGGAGCGGCTGGTACCTTCTCTCTGCGCCCAGCCTGCTACTATAGGGGGGCTCTCATGCCCTCCCCAGAAAGAAGGGGGCAGGAGGAAGCCCCAGAACTCAAAAGAGCTGACCCCAGGGGAGGGCTCATTCCGTCAGCCTGGACGGGAGTCTGCCCACTCCTCCTGCCTTCCTCCCCTCCCACCTTTCTCCCCACTTCCCACAGGAACTTGATTAATCCATCAGGTTTAACCTCTCCTTAACTTCCTGATTAGTTACATTTATAAACTCCATTTGTTTTGGGTTTTTTTTTTTTTTTTTTTTTTTTGCTTTCTCATCAAGCCCAACCAACACCCCCAGGAAAAAAAAAAAATAGGCCAATTTTCAGTGCCACTGATTTACAGCAATTTCTGAAAATCAGACAAGAACGGAGGCGAGACATGACTGGAATTCTAACTCCTCCTCCTCCTCACAGGGCAGGTACCTCTGCTGGAGAGAAGAACAGCACAGCAGAGAGGGAAGGAGACAGCATGGTGCCTGGACCCCACTTGGGGACAAGGTGGCCGAACAGCATGCCTGTTCCTGGAGAAGACTAAGGCATGTCTCCTGTTCGGGTAGCAAAGCTAACAAGAGCACCAAGGTCAAGGCTAAGAGAGGAGGTGTTTTCATTGGCAAAGTGAAATCCTCAAAATCATGGCACTAATTTCCTCTGCTTCCGTGTTCTCCCAATATTCTGTGGTCCGGGATATTTAAAAACATTTCTTAATATTTATTTTAATGAAAGCAATATCTGTGCCTTGGTAAAAGATTATAATGAAATTTCAGCTGACCCTGGATTTCCCCTTACAACTTCACCTCCTCTCCCACTTCCTTGGAAGCAACCACATTTAGTATTTTAGGCTGCCTTGCCTAGTATTCATCTCCATATTTTAAGTAATATACTAAAATTAATATTTGTCGAGTTACCAATGGTAAGCGTTATCTACTTTATTACTATTAAAGAAAGTAAGTGTTTAAATCTCTTACATTATGACCTCCCAAACACACACACACTAACTCTCTTTCCTACCTCCAGTTTTTCCAAATAATATCTCAATTTCTGTTTAAACCAGTATTTGGTGTTAACATTATTAGAACCACATAAATAATGTTAATTCCTTGATAAAGTAGCATATGAAAGGTTTAATACCTACCAGATATTAACGCCTTTTGTTTTTCCTGTAGATTACAGTTGCCTCTGGTTTTTGTTTACCACGCACATACCATTAGTTCCTCTTAAAAGTTACTACACAAAAATCTTAATACTGTCTTTCTACATGGACTGGTTTCTTTATTCTATTCTATACTTTCTCAAAATGGACTGGTTTCATTTAGTCGTCATGCCTGGCTGCTGACCTGGGACTTGCCTTCTTAATTTCATGGGTCTTTCCCTTTTTTCCTGGCTCCCCAGTCACTTTTTTTGAATTACTCATTTATTTTGTTGGAACACTCCCTTTAGTAATGCTTTGGAAATGGTACTTAGGGAATAAAGATACTTTGTAAATCTAAAAATGTTTTTCTTCCATTCTTGTACTTGATTGGTAATTTTTTCTAGGTATATAATTCAAGATTGAAAATATTTACTATGAAATTTGAAGACATTCATGCATTTGCTTGAGTAATCCAATTTTGTTAGCTCCTGCCAGTCAAGTTTCTGGTCCTTACTATGTGACCTAGGCTTCCAAATTTTTCCCCCCTTCTTTTTCTGGATGTTTTTGTGATCTTTGTTTTAGCCCTTTTATTTTGAAATAGCATGCTGGTAAGCCTTGTATGAGTGTTTTTCCCACCTCATGAAGCAGATCACTCAATAGACCCTTCCAATCTGAAATTTCATATCCCATCATTCTTAGACAATTTCTTGTACTTTGTGTCTGATTATCTCATTCACGTCACTTTTTTTTTCTTTCTAGGACTCTAATTTTCACTTCTTCCCTGCTCTTTCCTAGATTCTCATTTTTTGTTCTTTCTTTTTATGTGCCCAGAAAAGATTTCTTCCATTTCATGACCTTCCTATTTTTATTGTAGTAGAATAATTCATTTTATATTTTATCTTTGGAAGTTGTAAGATTTTCATACATATTTAAAGTGCAAACCAAGATGTTGCGTCCGCCGAGAACTAAAATAAATAAATATTAAAAGATTCTCTCTCTCTCTCTCTCTTTAAAAAAAAATAAATAAAGTGCATAAAGTACATATCCTGAATAATGCATCATAAGACAAACACATTTTCTTTTAAATCATCTTAATAATTTATTCTTAACTCCTATTGTCCCTTTTAGTAGTATCCTTTTCTTGTCTCATGGATGTATTTTCTCTTAACTCTAATGAGGCTTAAGCATTTATTTGTTTACTTTTTATTCTATTCTCATGCTATATCTGTCTTCTCCAAGTTGATTTCTGTTTTTTAACTTTGTTATTACATTTTCATGTCTGAGAGTTTTCCTACGTATTGGCCAATCATGATATGTCAAGACACAATTATAAGTTTAAAAACCAGAAAGCAAATTAGAACTTTTTGAGAAGAATTTGTCAACCAATATTGGACTTTATTAAAGATGATCAGATAGAAATCTGTTCCATCTTCTTAGGAGAAGAGTGACCCAAAGTTCAGCCTGGGGTATATTGATTCTTAAAAATTTCTTCTTGAATGATGTTCATTCATTGCTTTATCATTTATCATAGTGAAAACATTGGAACTTTAAAGCCTCTTTTCTAAATTTTGTGGTGAAAATATCAAACACAGAAGAGAATAATGATTCCCATGGACTCACTGACTTGGCCACGGACAATTTCATCTGCATGGCATCCGCTGGAGTATTTGAAAGTGAATCCCTCACATCAGATCACTTCGTCTGGAAATAGTCCTTTTGGACACCTTGCCTTTGCACACCTGTGGTTGGGACTCAAGGTTGTGATGGACATCAATCTCCAGTCACCCCCAGTTCCAGGAGAGCTCTTGGTCTCCCTCCATAATGCACCCTTCAGTGGTTTGGGGCTCAACCCATGGACCCATCTTTTGGAATATGAGCCCTAAGGGAATGATAATTAGTTTTAGCAGAACCAGAACTTGTCCTCACTTGGTCTTTTCCCTTCAGGAACAAGGACACAGGACATTCCTGCTAGCCGGACCTTAGGAAGCTTCATCATGTTCAGGAAAAAAAAAAAAAAAAAACTCTCACATCACATCAACAGGCAAGGAGACATTTAAATCAAAACTCCCCAGAGGAAACTGAAACCACTTTTTATGAAGCTTAATCTGCAGTGCCACCCGGCACCATCCCCTTTACTTCTCCTGTCACTGTAGCAACCACATCCCATAATAAGCAGTAAAGACATTATCAGAACCAACAAGAAAGCAGAAAATGCCGACTTCACTCCCAATCAATCCCAATTTCAGGCTTCATTTCAATCATCCTCCATTCTTTGATGTTTTCTTCCTGTTGTAGGTTCTGGCCATTTGTGGTCCATCGGACCTACCTTGCTGGTCTCTGGAAGCATCTCCAGATGAATCAGAATGCTCAGAACATTTTGGATCACGCCAATTCGCTCCCAAATTTCCTAATGGCTTGCGCCCAGTGGTATCACATAAATCTTTTTATTTATATCCCAGTCGTGAAAGTCAAAAATAAAAGTGAATGGAGAACAGATTCTTCAGGTGAGATTGATCCCTTGATACCTCCATTTCTTCATCATAAAATAGGAGTGGTACCATCTCTCCCACCTCTACCTGCAGCTCACAGGTGTTCTTATGAATAAGCCAATATTAATCAGGCACTTGGTCTTCACAGAAACCTCGGTGTTAGTTCCATTTTACATACGAGAAAACTGAGGCTCCAATATTCCTAGTACTTTACTCAGGAAAGCACAGCTAGAAAAAGAAATGAGAGTTCAACCTGAATCTGTCTTATTCCAAAATCTTGTCTTTGAATCATTCCTTTGTACAGAGAGAGTGGATAGGTGGGCTATGATCTTTTTAATTTGTAGGGCAATGTAGCTGTTATTACTACTCTGTTACCCCTTTAACCAGACACACCCCATGTCTACACCAGCCAAATGTGGAGACCAACCTGCGAACAGTGAGAAACCCAAAACTCACTGCTTCTAAGCCTGCCTTTCTGAAATTATCACAAAAGATGAATTATTTTCCCAATTCTTCATCCTTGTGATCTACAGCCTGTTCAACAAGACAAATCCACTCATCGCCCACTTGGATGTTGTATAAATGTTAAATTTCTCCAAAGGTTTCCAAATGCTCACCCTCAATTTCTGTGGTTATCTCTTCATGGCAAATAACAGAGTTCATGAAACAGCACAGCCTCTATCGATGTTGTTCACTCATGGGTGGAGGTGGTATCTGTCTCCCACCCCACCACACCCCTTCCCCAAAGCCCTCAGCTCCTATCCGAGGACCCGTGTTGCTCTGGGAAATACAGCAGCATCACTGGCTGCAGGCATGATTCATGTGCCCTAGGAGAAGCCAATCAGTGGATCCCAACCCTCTGACCTCAGCGATTGGTTCCACAATGCACATGTGGCCTAAAATAGTCCAATTGGAGTGAATCTCAAGACATTTCCATAGCAAACAGGGAAAAGGATGCTCTGACCCTGAACTTGTGGCACAGGAGGGTGAGATCTGGTTCAGCTAATTCTGCGGCCATGAGGAAAGGTCCCCCAGAGGACAAGGACACAGAGTATGGTAGATTGGAACAAAGTGTTGAGAAATGAAATCATAGCCCAGACAATGTCCTGAACTTCTGAACCCAACATGTCATAGCCTGCTTTATCTCTGAACTCCATAGTCTCTCTCTCTCTCTCTCTCTCTCTCTCTCTCTCTCTCTTTCTCTCTCTCTCTCTCTCTCTCTCTCTCTCTCTCCTTAAGCCAGTTTTGAGTTGGATTTTCTGTCAATAGCAACCCAGAGGGCCCCTTTTCTTCTTTGTATGTATTTCTTAATACATATGTATTCACTTAATGTATTCACTTAATGTATGTATTCACTTAATAGGTACAACAAGTACCTATTAAGTGCCTACCTGATGTCAAGTGCTGTGTTAGGTCTTGGGGGAGTGTTTCTTGCAGAAGAAATTGTGAAATGAGTTCGATGAGGCATGAGAGCCTAATAGAGCCGGGCGCCCTCATCCATGTCATCCGGCTCACTTTCAAGCAGTCCCATGTCATTTTAAGATAATATTTAAAATACAGATGTTTTGCAATTTATTTCAAAATTTTAACTCTGCCAGCAAAAAAATTGTAACAAAAATACAGTGACCTTAAGGTTAGCTCTAGGGGGAGGGCCATGCTCCGTGTTTCACACCATCTGCAGACTTCATAATCTTTGCCAATTTTTCATACTCTCTCTTCATTTTTATTTAATATGATTAAATTGATTTACTTACTGAGTTTAAATTGTTTCGAGAGGAAACTTCTACAATGTCGCTAAAAATGGAAAACCAGTACTACTTTACATCATAAAATAAACACAATGAAATTATAGGATGTACTAAAATCTGGATATTGGGACTTGACCAAGACCATCATCAACCCTGGGGACTCTTCTCTGTCTTTCATGAAAGGGGGGATTAGCCAAGCGCTGAAAAAGGTGTTGAAGACATGTTAGCATCAAAACTCAGACTTTCTCCTTGTATTTAGAAAGATTAAAAGAAAATTGAAAAAAGGAGCCAATTTCATTGTTATTTAATGCTGTCTTTGTGTCATTCTCTCCTCACTCTTGGAGAAATATTATTTGGGCCAAATCTCCTTTCAAAGTGAAGCGAATCCAAGCTTCGGAAGCAGAGGAGCGTCCTCGGGCTTCCTGATTTCCAGCCTGCTCAGCTTCCCAATAGCCAATAACATTTGATTATTTTCACTGGATTTATTTTATGATTACTTTTTAATGAAGGAAAGTGACTCTGGTTTTTTATTTTTGAAATAATACCAAGTTTCCTGTTTAAAAAAGCTCTGGTAGCTATTTGACCTCCTCACTGTTGAGAGTAGCTTGAAACAAAGACTTTAAGACGACGTGTGGTCATGTTGACAGCACCTCCCCCACCTCTGCCTCTTCCTCCACCACCTTCACCTCCACCTCCACCTCCACTAACTCCACCTCCAACACCTCCAACATCTCTGCCACCTCCACCTATACCTACACCACCTACACCTCTTCCACCACCACCCGAGGCAGACCTGGGGGATTTATTCCTACCATCCCCTGCTGCCTCCTGATGGAATTCTCTTATATGCCCTATGATTTGAGTCCTCCTCTCCCCATGCCTAGAAGGATAAAAAGAAGACAGGATGCAAGAACTCCTCTGGAGCAGGATCTCTCAACCTTGACACCACGCGGAACTGGACCGTCCTTCATATTGTGTGGGGATGCCCTTCGCATTACAGAATATTGAGCAGCATGCCTAGCCTTCACCCTCTAGACACCATTAACACCGCTCTAGTTGTACCAACCAGATGAGACTCCAGAATCTGTCAAATGTCCCCTGGGCACATATGCTACCCCAGGTCAAGAGTCACAGTGTTGTTCATGATTGAAATGTCCCCATTCCGGCCCTATTTAAATATAGAGCATTCCTTTACCACGAAAGCTGGAGTAATTGGAGGTCATATTTTTAAACCACAGGATATTTTCTAAGAAAAATAGAAGTCATATCAGCTTCCCAACAGCCATAGAGTTCGCTCCCTCTACACAGTTCCTCTGTGCTCTCTCAGGCAGAGGAAGCTCAAATGCTGGCACCTTCGATAGGCCCTACCCCTTGCCCACCCCAGGTCCTTTCTCAGCACCACTGAGCACAGCTGATAGACAAAGCCTGCCCACGTGCGTATTCCATTTTCCCAGAATCCCTTGCATCTTAACTTCAGAATTTTAAAAGTAGAGGCATTCCCATGTTTTAATTTGACTTTTGGGGTCTGCACATGGCAATGGTGTTAACGACTAAGGGCTGTACTTGAAAGTTGAAATGGCTATCCATCCTTCTTAAAGAAATCATTGATTTCAAAACTTCAGGTAACAAGAGAGAGCATGAACAAATGCAGGGGGCTTTGAGCTCTTGGGCTCTACCTGGAGACTCCTGAATCCCATCCACTCCTTCATTCATGCCAGACCTTCTGGCTGGAAGAAGTAGGTCTGTGGACCCCACTCGGGGAATGGGGAATTACAATGAAATGCTGTTGTCCTGGTTTGGGTTCCTTGAAAAACAAACTCTGAGACAAGGACTTGGAGGCCAAGAGTTTATCTGAGATGATACCAAGAAGCGTGGGGGAGGCGTGGGGGACTGGGAAGGGGAAGAAGCACTAGCAATGCCAGGTACTGGCTGGGACCTGCTGTAGGGGATGGGGAACTGTCCTGTGGCGACTTCCAGGGGACAGGGCAGCATGTGCTCCCCAACTGTCCCTCTGAGGAGCAAGGAAACTGGGGGATTTTTTCCACCTATTTCTATTCTTCATTGGTTGAGGGACACTCCTGAGCTGTCACTTCCTGCATAATCAGAGGGGTTACAACCACACTGCCATAGCCAGAAGAGAGATACCCTAAGGTTGAGAAGCACAGGAAGTTGTCACAGTGTATAGGAAGTTGTCATAGTGTACAGGAAGTTGTCAGAGTGTACAGGAAGCTGTCAGAGTGCCCAGGAAGTTGTCATAGTGTACAAGAAATTGTCATAGTTGTACAGGAAGTTGTCATAGTATACAGGAAGTTGTCAGGGTGTACAGGAAGCTGTCAGAGTGCACAGGAAGCTGTCACAGTGCACAGGAAGTTGTCATAGTACACAGGAAGTTGTCATACTATACAAGAAGTCATCAGGGATACAGGAAGTCCACAGAGCATATGAGAACTCTCTGCACATAATTTAAGGGACAAGCCCAGGGGATTCAGGTCATGCACCAAGAGCACCTCCCAACGACACCTGCCTGGAGTAGGCACAGGAGCCTCCAAAGCCTGGAGATCAAGGAAGGCACCCACCACCCTAGCCCAGCCCACACATCTCTGGAATTATCTTAACAGCTTCTTAATGGTTTCCCTGTCCCAGTCTGTCCCCTCTCCAGCTGGAAACCAGTGATCCTCCTAGAACACATACCTGATTATTTTATCCTTCCCCCTAAAAGCTCCTCTGACAAACCCCAATCTCTCCATGACCCAGTCCGTCTTGTCTCTGTGGACTCATTTCTCACACCTCCACGTTTTCTCTACTGAACTCCGACAAGTCCCCCAGACTCATTCCCAGAACGGTGCCAAGGACAGGTATGGAGAACGCGGTTCAGCACCCTCCCTGCCCTCCGTGATCACACTGAGCTCGTGATGTGGCCTGTCAGGAGAGGGGTCCAGGGAGACCAAGATGGAAGCCAGAGAGTCCCACACTGTGGGCGCCCAGGGCCCTGGGGAAGGAGCACAGGGCCTGGTCCACGGAGGGACATTCTGCCTTTCAGGACTCCCCTTCCTCGCCTGGAGTTACCAGGTCAGGTATGGACACCAGGCTCTGAAGTTCAGGAAGGGAGTCTCTCCTGAGGGTGTGACAGGCAGCCAGGGACCCTGGGGAGGAGGGACTGCAGGGGACACAACCAAGATGGGGAAATCGGAGATGCAAGGTTTCACCTGCTTCTCAGCCACCTGCCCAGCCCAGGTGACAGCCTCTCCTCCTGGGGTCTGGGGCTCGGTCCAGGGGCTCTTCGGAGCTCAACAAATGCGAAGACCTTCTGCTGACCAGCCCAGAAAGCCCCTGGGAAGCTCCAGGAGGCGGGGAGCAGAGGGGAGCACAGGCATGAGGTGGCTGCCGCTGACTATGCAGGATGCATTTTGTGTTTACGTAAAAAGATCTCGAGTAATCAGCGGTGATGAGCCAGAGGAGGGGAGAGGGGCCTGAGTCTGAGGATGTTATGATCGATTAAATGCCATCCCCCCCCAACGTCTGCACAGGGGAATTTTAAGGTGGAACTGACTTTAATTTGGCAAAGAGAATCTCAAGTGTTTTTTTCTTGATGCTCCAAACCGCATGCGTACCTGCCCGCCTGGCTTGTGTCACTAAGGGTAGATATTCCCGCTCGTTGTCACCCCCATACTTTTACAGTGAGTTCTTTTAAAACTCTGTAAGTGATGAGCACTGGGTGCTTTATTTGGGGGATTGAACTCAGGGGCACTCAGCCACTGAGCCACATCCCCAGCCTTATTTTGTACTTATTTAGAGACAGGGTCTCACTGAGTTGCTTAGGGCCTTGCTAAGTTGCTGAGGCTGGCCTTGAACTGGCAATCCTCCTGCCTCGGCCTCCCTGAGCTGCTGGATTTACAGGTGTGCACCACCGCACCTGGGGAAGAGGGCCGTTATTGACTCCACTTTCCAGGGAACTGAGCCTTCAAGAGGTGAAGCCAGTTGTCTAAGGTTATCCAGCAAGAAGTAGGACTGGAGTCTGTCCCAGGGCTGTGCGCGGTGGGTCCTATGTCCTCTCCCCTCCACGGCCCATGTTCAACAATATTAAGAGGTTTGGAACCTTTAAGAGGTGACTAGGCTGCTAAGAGGAATGAGTGCAGTTCTTGTGGGACTGGATTGGTTACTGCAAGAGCTATTTGCCACAAGGGGAGGACACCCCCCTTGTGGTGCCTCACGCACATCACCTGCGCACATTTCCACTTCTCCACCATGTTAGGACACAGCATGAGGCTCTCACCAGAGGCAGCTGCCTGATCTTGAACTTCCAGGATCCAGAACTGTCAATTAAATAGATTTTTTCCTTTATAAAGTACCTGCTCTCAAGCATTTTGTTATAGTATCAGGAGCTAGACTAAGATAGCTGGTATGATTTTTATATATGCGTTTCCAAGGTCAGAAACAAGGCTGGGGAACTCAAACTTGCCACAGTCCCAGGAAATGGAAGCCGAGCTCGGAGCAAAGACTCAAAGGTCCCAAGCTGGATGCTCCTTCCAAGTTCACTGTGAGGTGAGACTGGGCCAGAGGATAAACATAGCCTTCCAATCTCCTACCACCTCTGCCTGTCAGTGGGATTGGCTATGTCCTTGTTGCCAGTGGGAGAAGCTGGTATTCTGGGCAATAGCACAAAGTGGAGAGTTTGTGCATTTTGGAGCCCAATAAGCTTTACTTGCAAGCTGTGTGACCTGGAGCATGTTATTCAACCTCTCTGAGCTCCAATTTTTTACATGTGTGAATGGAAGGTACTGTTTACTCTGAATAATTAGTACAAGCTTCAATGTAGCACAAAGTGGGTGTTCATCAAAGATAAGCACCACAATGTTCCTTCTCCTCCCTAGGCTGAGGGCTAAAGTTCTTTTCTTCCTCGTGGGGCACTATGTTCAGAATGGGTCCAGGGTTTAGAGCTTAGCATAGTCACACACATGATCCATTGTAAAAGCACAATGAATGGTAACACCTATAATAAGAGTTCTTCTAATTATTGCTGTTTAAAAATCTATCCCTGCTGGGCACGGTGGTGCACGCCTGTAATCCAGTAGCTGGGAGGCTAAGGCAGGAGGATTGCAAGTTTGAGACCAGCCTCAGCAATTTAGCAAGGCCTTAGGCAACTTAGGGAGACCCTGTCTCAAAAATAAAAAGGGCTGGGGATGTAGCTCAGTGGTAAAGCCCCCCTGGGTTCAATCCCCAGTAGCACCCCACCCTGCAAAAAAAAATCTAACCCTGTCACCCAAATATAACCCCTGTTAACATTTTCCAATATATCCTTGCAGATATGGAGAGTAGGAGAGCGATCATATTGCCCATGTTATTTTCCTTGCTTCTTTCACTTAACTTATATTGTGCACATTTTCCACGTCCATAAAAATCCATCTAAATCATTACTTTAAAAACCATAGAGTATTCTAGTGCATCCACACACCCAGACCCTTGCTGTTGGATAGTTAGGTTCAAATCGTTCCTGCCCTTTTCGAGAAGCCTGCGATAAACAGCAGAGCAGCTCAGCTTGTACACAGCTTTCCTCATATTTCATCGAAGACACTGCTTTAATGCACAGAAAACAGGCATGTCATCACTTATGGATCTGCTCATTTATTTAACCAATGTCCTCCTGCTGGATATTTTGATTACCTATAATTTCTAGCTCCTCTGAATAACAATATGAATGTCTGGATACCGCCTCTTCACCTCTTCGCATCTTATCTGATTATTTCCCTGAGATAAATTCTTAGAAGGGGGAATGAATAGGATCAGAGGGAATTTATACTTGGGAGCCTTATAATGCACTTATCAAAATTGCCCCCAGGAAGAACCTTACTCAATCACTGACATTCATTCAACAAACATTTCCTCGGTTTGGAGTGTCTCCTAATCTTCTCTCTTTCTGAGCACCAGCAACGCAGTGAAGTAACTGGGACCCAGCTAGCTGTGTGTTGGAAGCCTGGCTCTGTCCCTCTCTTCCCTGTATCACCTTGGGTAGTGTCCCCACGTCCCTGAGACTCTGCGGCTACCATCTCACCAACCTCCAGATTAATTGTGATAGCCCAAGATTTGAAAGACGTTTGAGGGCTGAAAACGTAGAAGGGACTTACGGCTAACACAAAGGGGGCTTCTCCTCTGCATTGTTGGTGTGTGATTTGTGCGTGGAACTCCACGTTTGCTACAAGACTCCTTGTTGTAACCCGCCCTTGCTGTGGTTACCAAGGCACAAATCCAGTGTCATTTCTTAAGGAGCCAACAGGCCCAGAGAGAATCGTTGGCTCTCTTTAGACCCCACGAGCCTTGGGACTGCTCCAAACTTGTCATCTGCCTGCTGTCTGGACCATATTTCTTTTTTCTAGACCATCAGCACACAAATGACCACTGGCCCCGAAAGACGTCCTTGCATTCACGATGAACCCAAAGGTGCCAGCGATTTAAGATCCTAGAGGCAATTCACCCTTTAATGCTTTGTCACCAAATACCACACAGGGACTTCTCCTTTCTCTTAGAATATTTGGAATCGTCTCTGAGGTTCTGCAGGGAGGACAGAGAAGGAATAAGTCTCAGGATTCCTTGAGTATTGAGATTGCTACTGTGCCATAGTGTCCGTCTCAAAGCCTGAAGACTATTGTCGCTCCTGAGCTGATCATTCATCGCGTCCCTTATCAGGCGTCTCCTCCACGTCAGACACTGTGCTGGGTCCTGGGTGGCTTTGAGAAAGTGAGTTCACCTCTCTGAGCCTTTGTTCTGGAGATCGGGAATCATAAATCCTGATCAATGAAACTAAAAGGAAAAGATCTTAAGAGAGAGACCTGGGTGCGTGGTGGAGAGGTGCTGGCAGACCTGAACCTGAGTAAGGCTCACAGCCACTCAAATGATCCAGCAGCACTGCTTTGTTCAAATATGTAGTTGTGTGTGGTAGATGGGGATACCCATGAGGGGCACCCCAGATCTTTCAAAAGGAAGCACAACAGCCCTCCCAGAGTAAAACTTCAAAGCATACAAATAAGGTGGGGTCAGTGATTCATATCACACAGGCCTGTGCCTTCCTTCCTCTGCCCATGGCAGACATTACTAATCAAACACACTGAACTTTGGAGAACTCCTCAGTAAGGAATTCCAGCCAATTACACCCAACAGAAGGGGGTTCACTAAGGCCATGAAAACTAGCCAATCCCAGATGTAATGGATCAGAGCACAATTACCTTTAACCACTTTCTTTGGGCGTATTTTCTTCCTGCAGCCCTGAGCACACAATGCCCTCTTCAAGACAATATTGTAGAAAGGCCATTTCCAGGCCCTCCCTCTCCTCCCCCAGAGAGTGTGTCCAGTTTAAAGAGACACTGGCCTTCCTACCAGATGTTGGGCCTTAAGAGAGGTTGCTTAGCCTCTGTGTCTCAGTTTTCTCAACTTTAAAATGGGGCAATCAGCCGGGCGCAGTGGCACATGCCTGTCATCCCAGCAGCTCGGGAGGCTGAGGCAGGAGGATTGTGAGTTCAAAGCCAGCCTCAGCAAAAAGTGAGGCACTGAGCAACCCAGTGAGACCCTGTCTCTAAATAAAATACAAAATAGGGCTGGGGATGGGGCTCAGTGGTCGAGTGCCCCTAATCCCAGGTACCCCCAAAAAATGTTTTTAGTGAATAAATAAAATGGGGCAAACATCAGCACCTCTTCATTTGGCGCATGAGAGTATTCGATGAGATAGAGGACGAGGTGACGTCCCAGCCTTTGGGATCAGCTCCCTAAACTTTACTTATTAGCTGTGATCATGAAGCCCGTACCATAACTAGGCCTCCTCGAGCATTATCTTAATTGTGTCTTTTAAACAATCCTGTGAGGCAGGTTCTGTGCTGTTAACTTTTTAAAAAACTAATTGTTGTTGATCGATTTGCACGAGCATCTGGCGTTTGTTGATTGAAAAAGCATGTCATGAGGAGTCGGTTGAGTTCCTGCGCCCACACCTTCTCCCCAGGCAGAACTCGCCGGGCGCCAGGAGAAACGCTGTGCGTCAAATGTGACAACTGGATCTGACGGGACTTCAAGCAAGTGATGCAGAAATCACACGGCGGAGGCAAGATTCGAACCCGTGCTTTTTGGCTTCCAAGTGCCACCAGACTTCCTCTGGCCTTTCTGTTCACCCCGATGCCCCTGCCACACATGGTCTATTAGAAAACAAAGATGTAAACCCAAATAAACAAACAAACAAAAATGACATTTTGCTGCCAGTCTGTGCCAGGTCATGCCTTCAGCTTTCCTCCCCTGCTTTATTCCGCTGTCGGTGCCCTTGGGATTTTCTTTTCCTGGTACTGGGGATTGAACTCGGGGTACGTGCAGGCTAGGTATACACTCTGCCACAGAGTTATGGCCCTGGCTGCAGCTGACTGTTGGTATCCCCATTTTTCAGGAATCTCAGAGACCCTCTGAGAATTAAACAAAATAAAGGCATTTGAAAGAGCAGCTCTGACTTAAAGTTCCCCCTACCTCCCACCAGCCGTGGGAACCTAAGTCAGTTAGGGCAACTTCATTGAAGATGAAAATAATGGTCTCCACCTCACCCCGCCATCCCTCCTTCCTTCATTAAACATGTATTGGACATCTAATGCCAAGAACAGTGGTATGCACTTGGTATATACTAAATACCGAAACGGGCATCATCTCTGATCTCTAGGGAGCTTCTAGGCTGTTATACCAGCAGCTCGGGAGGCTGAGGCAGGAGGATCCCGAGTTCAAAGCCAGCCTCAGCAAAAGTGAGGCCCTAAGCAACTCAGTGAGACGCTGTCTCTAAACAAAATGCAAAATAGGGCTGGGGGTGTGGCTCGGGGGTCAAGTGTCCCTGAGTTCAGTCCCTGGTACCCCCACTCTTAGCACAGAGTCTGGCAAATAAAACATGCTCACTAAAAATTAGCATTGCCATTACTATTAATATGGCCCAGCCAGGGTTTGAACCAAAGTTCTTTTCCATCCAAAATTCCTCTCCACAGAGATCAGGTTTTGTAAAAGGCTTGCATGAGATGGGATAAGGAGAGGACTGGAGCTCTCTAGAAGACTCCAAATGCTTGATTTTTAATAAATACAGTAGCAGCCCACCTCGTTCCTTATACTTCCATAGCATTTTTAGATCTTCTCCTTCTCCTTCTCATCCCAGAACCAGCCCGATGTGCACGTCTTTGGATTTCCATAAACACAACCCTCTCTGTGGGAATAAATTTAATCCTCCCTCGAATGTGGACCCCTCTGTGTTTGATTTGCCTGGAAAGGTGTGGAAACTACCCAGACACGGTGCTAATGGGATGTGACAGGGACTCTCCGCTCCTCCAGGCCTGGAAGGAAGAATGTTGATGATGAGGAGCTTTAATGAGCTTCCACCCACATTTCAATTATCCTAACAAGCTGCCGGAGGAAGTCCTGCTTGCCACACTGCATTCTGGAAAGTTTTGACAAGCCCGGGGGGGAAACTAGCCAGCCTGAAATTGAGTGTGCCTGAGGAAGGAAACAGTTGGCTTTGTCAGCCGCTGTTGGAGAGGGTCCCTCATTCCCTGTCCCAGAACATTTGTATTGGTCATCTATGACCACAATGATGCTGCGTAACAAAACCTCATCGGCACACAACAGCAATTATCTTCAACCCCGTCTCATCCCACCCACAGGTTTGTTCACAGGGCAGCTGACGGCTCCCTAGAGAGAGGCCAAAATCATGCAGGCTCTCTTGTTCCCAGGCTCAGAAGTAGCAGGGATCCTGGCATCTGACTCCAGCCTGTGACCTGTATGTTGCATACTTTAGTCCGCCTGGAGCCCAACACAATCTTGGGATAAGGAGAGACAAGAGCAAGGAAACAGATGTTCGGTCCACGGTGGGGAGACCCAGGAGGCAGGAGTTTGTGGTGACGCCAGGAGACACCCAGACACCAGGATGGGGTCCAGGATCCTGGAGAGAATGCTCCCAACCGGAGCAGGAAGAGGCTCTGATGTCCGCCACCTGGCATGAGATCGGGGGCTGAGGCTTCACAAGGGCAACTGCAGGATCCCTGCTATTTCAGTGGCTGCACAGTGGGGAAGTCACTCAAGGGGGCCCCAAGGAACTCACCATACACCTCGAAAAATGGACTTGGCTTTGGCCACTGGCCAAACCCAGCAGAACTGGGAGTACGTGCCATGCAGAGAAGGTCAGCACCCAATCCTGGGCGTGCCCATCAAGGGAGCCCAGCCCCCACCTCCCTGCTTCCTCAGATCTTCAGCCAGGAAGCAGAGAGAAGGTGGGGACCCAGGACAGCCAACCTCCACCCCTCTCCCCAGTGTTGGAGCTGAGAGAAGCGTGATGCGTGTCCCAGAACATTTGTATTGGTCATCTATTACCACGATAATGCTGCGTAACAAAACCTCCACATGTACACTACACCTTTGAACTCAAAGTAGTTCCCCCCCACAAGAGCTTGCCTTTCTTCTCTCTGAAGTTTGTCATATTACACTGCATTCGTTATCTATTACTGAATAATTAATTTCCCTCCCCAAATGTAGTAATTTAAAAACAATGGCATTTATAACCTCATGGTCTCTGTGGGTCAGGAATGAGGTGTGACTAACTAGGTCCTCTGGTGCAGGGTCCCTCACCAGATTGCAGTCAAGGCATTGGTGGGGTTGTGATCTCAGCTGAAGGTGGGACTGGGGCAGGATCCTCTTCCAAGCCCACTCAAGTGGTTGTTGGAAAGTTCATTCCCTTGAGGGCTGCTGGCCCGAGGTCCTTGCCGGGTGGGCCTCTCCGTTGAGTAGCTCACAGCATGAACTCCAATTTCTTTGGAATGGGGAAGAGAGAAGAGCCAGAGATAAAGCCAGATAGAAGCTAGACTTTTAGAATATATTCCTGGAAGAGACAAACCATCCCATTTACTGTATCTTATTCATTAGAATCAAATCACGGTCCCGGGGAGGATTTCATAGGTGGTGGATTCCAGGAGGAAGAGATCCTTAGACAGTCATCATAGAATTTTGCCTCCCAGCATAAGAAAATATACTGATTTTATTAGGGCAACCAGTGCCGTTAGCCAAAAAAACAACTTATAATAACTAGGTAGATCTACAACGTCTCTGGTATAACAATCCCTACTCGTCTTACACGGTGTACACCCTGTCGATCATATGCGGTTGCTTAGGGAAGACACTTAACATCTTTTTCAAGCATTTTCTTATGGAAGCTTTTGAAGACTTGCAGAAGTAGGGAAATAATTACCTAGAATAATACAGGAAACACAGCCATTCCTGGTTCGTGTACACCCCAGCCCTTTCTCCTAGCCATGAAGTTTTGTAAGGCATACGCAAGCCCGTCCCATCAGTTCATCTTTGGTGATTTAGCGTGAATCGCTACATAGCATTTTTACCCTTATACAATTCACAAAATCACTCCTTTAGCATTTGGACTTCTCCAATTATTTCAAAAATGTCTGTCTCTCTCTCTCTCTGTCTCTTTTTGTTTTGTTTTGTCTTGTTTGTTTGTTTCACACTTGGCTGGTTGAAAAGAAGCTCTAAGTCCCAGACTTTTAACCATGACTTAAGAGCAAGATCGTAAGGACGGAGACGGAGCCATTCTGCGAGCACAAATGACGGCAGATGATTCTATTACCTGGGCGTGACTCGCGAGATGAGGGACAGTGCTCAAGATTTTACCCAGGGGCGGGGAGGCGACGTGGAGAGGAGAAGGAGGCTGCTTCCTGCTTATTCACAACGTGGCCCCCATGACACAGGGGTCGTCTCTAATCCTCCCCACGGCCCTTCAGGGTTGCATTCCAATCCTCATTTTCACGGATGAGAAAATTTAGATACAGGAGAAGGAACTCGCCTAAGGTCACACAGCTATTTTTTGGATAGAGCTCATGACCCAGTTGGGTCTGTGCGACCTCCCCAGGGGCTCCGGAAGCCGCTGTAAGGGACACTGCCCTGGTTTCCAGGACATTAAGATCGTGTGGCTGCCTGTTGGCTTGGCGTTGGCAAGGAATGAACCAAGTGTGCGGCTGCTCTCTTTGTTTCCTTGCAGTTGGTACAGAAATGGGTATACAGCAGGTGCCTCATAAATGTAGCCCACAGAAAGCCTGTGTGGCCTGCTTCATCCCTGAGGCCACTACAGCACAGAACCCTGTCCCAGGAAACGCCAATTCTGACAGCCAGTCTGAATCCTCACTGGATCTTAAGTGGCTCCCAAAGGCTGCTACGGTGAAGGCTTGGTCCCCAGCTGGTGGCGCTGTTGGGTGGTGGGGAAAGTCACAGAATGGAGTCTGCTGGGAGGAATTTATGCCTTGCCCTTGAGGGTGAGATCGGGGCCCTTCCTCTCTCTCTCTCTGTTTCCAGGCAGCCATGAGATGAGCGGATTTTCTCCTCTGTGGGCTCCCACCATGGTGCTCTGCCTCGCTACAGGCCCAAAGGCCACAGGGCCAAGCAATTGTGGACTGAAACCTCAGTCTACAATTGACTTGAGCCCAAGCCAACCTTTCTTCCTTTTAAGTTGTTCATCTCCAGGTATTTTGTCATAGCAACTAAAAGCAGAAAAACACGCCCAGCCACCACCACCACTTTCGTCTCCTTGACAATAGCAGCAACGGCAGAGGCGGCAGCAGACGTCGAGGTGGGACAGATTCATGCCCACGTTGTAGGAACTCGCCTGACAATGTTCGATTTTACTGGGAACTAGGTGCAGAGAAGAATCCGGTAAGGGAGTTCCTGGCACTATTTTCTTGGATGGGGCCCTGATGGCCAGGTCAACTGCATTCTTTCACGTCATTAAGCCTCTTCAAGACCCATGACTTCTCTCTGAAACTATCCTTGCATTCCGCCCCCTCCCTCTGCCTGACAAGCTCCTGATCCGTCAGGCCCCACATAAATCTCATCAGCTCGCTGAGGCTTTCTCTGTCTTTCTGCATGAAGTTCTATCTCCCTCCCACGTGTACCTGTCACCTGTCCAATGAATCTTTCCCTTAGAACAATATGATGAATTAGGCAAAGACTGCATCTGCCTAATACCGGGAACATAATAGGTGCTCAATAAATGATTGTTCATTGGATTTTTTTTTTAAAAAAAGCAATGTTAAAATTATACCTATTGATGTCTCAAAATAAATCACGGAGAACAGAAGTATTTGTTTCATGAAATACAGCAAAACTTGACATTTACTCCCTTCTTCCTGTTGTGTACCCCCACCACCCGCTCTGCTAAAATGCCCCGTCTTTATTTTGTAAGCTTCCTAAAATCTCCAAATGCAGCCAGGGTCTCGGCCCTGAATTCTCTGTTCTGACAAAGGTCTCTCTTCTATTCATCACTTGGGCCCCTCTGTCTCTTGAATTTGCACTTCCCTAGTATCCAGATTCCAGAAAACAATGAAAGTCTGGAGACCGAGCTAAGCATCTTACCCGTCAGAAGATGGAGCAGGACTCTAAACTCCTAAAGGCATGCACTTGGGCCTGTTGGGTTCAGTGATTATTCTCATTGCCCCGGAGAGTACTTAGCGCACAGTCAGTACTCAGCCAAGATTCATTGTTGGAGTCTTGTCATTTTCTTTTAAATTTTTATTTGCATGGATGCAGAAGAAAAATAAATAGCCAAAGGTGTTTCTGGAGATGAAGAGACCTCTGTATTTGGAGGTCTCTGATGGGACATTTGCCTGCAGAGACAAGTGGCCACACCGAGTAGAACAGAGCCCCCGGTCATTCTGGAAGAGCCACATGCTGCTGAATCAGCGAGAAACAGCACTGGGGACGGCGGCTAGGTGCAGTTTGGCAGCGGGGCCGCAACTGGGCTGACAATTTCCTTCTGTGTTTCTGCATAATTGAATCAGCATCCACCGAGACCGCCTCCCAGACATCGGCCACCACAGTGCCACCGAGCAGGCCCGGCAATTCATCTGCCATCACCAGGGAGTGAATTGCCATCCAATCCCGCACCTCTCCTGGTTGCTTTGTGGGCCCTCGTTAGAGGAAATTAGGTGATGCGAGGAGCCTGGGAACAATGAAATTCTTCTCGGTCAAATCCCAGCAGCGTGTCCAGGCTCTCCTGATGGGGACTCGGGCTCACTCGGCCGGGTGCACACAAGCTCCCGGATGTGCTTCTAAATTTTGACCCGTGGTTACAAATTCGTGTCCCTCTAGCTGAGGACGTGGATGGTTAGGGAATCGAGGAAAGAAAATTTACAAAGGAGAACCATGATATTGACCAATCCTTAACTGGATGGTATCCAGACCAGGAATCCTAGAGTTCAGACAAGTCCAGGCCAATGGAACTGGCCAAAGCCAATGGCCAGGAAGATATGCTATATCCAGCACGGAATCCAGGGAGATAACTGGGGCTAGGAGCTGGGAGTGAAGAAGAGCCCTCAGCAGATGCTTCAGAACCCAGGTCATGAGCATCAAGAGCGGGTGCAGTAAGTGTCCTTTGGGGTGAGAAGTGGCCACTTGGAGGATCATGCCTTATTGGCTGGAGAAAATGACTGACAGCAGCTGGGGCGAAGAGTGGTATGCAAGAGAGAGCAGTGTCGGGGAGTGACAGGATCCCAGGCTGAATCCCAGTCCCATCGTGATTGACGGTCAAAGCCCTTCATCCGTAGGATCTTTCCTCTGCTTCCTCATAGAGAGCACAGGACACCTGTCCACGTTGAGATGGGGGTTGTACCCAGGACTCGAGGTGACTGAGTCAGTCTGGCTTTGTCTTCATCTGGGTTCCACCAATAAGGGACCTGCAGACACGGATCTGAGGGGCAAGCAGTCAGTTTGGGGTGTCATGGAAGAGAAGTGGGCAAATAAAGCAAGAAAGAGAAAGAAACCAAAACCAAACTGCTCACCAAGCCAGTTACTGCAGTTATTTCCACTAGAAATATCCCCATGGAAATCCCGGGAAACCACGCAGAACCCACGCCTCTGCCTTACCCCAATTCAGGAGTGAGGATCCGGGCATTTTAAGTGCCTGTTCCCATAAGTCCTTGGCTGAGGGCTGTTCGGGCAGGTGCTGACCACTTGGTATTTCTGGTCAGCCTGCGGAAGACTGGCCTTCCTCACCTTCAAAGAAACCCCAGGCACACGGACATCCATCCTGGCAACGGAGATTAGCCTTTTGGCACTGATGGGTGAGCCCCGAGGGAAGCTGACCACTTTTACTGTCAGAGTTAACAATGAGACATGATGTCCCAGTTTGGGCCAAGAACAAAACACTGAGTGCCAGGATCTTCCAACGTTTTAAAGTGAAATGCAAGACTCTTGACAGGACTCGTTTCCTCTTGGCCTTAACCTCAGCCTGCGCCTTTCATCTAATTCCAGGGCAGTAGAGGGTTCAAGGTGAAGTGTGGACCAAGCAGAGAAATGGAAGGAGGACTTCTTTTGATAGTCATTGGAGCGTTGCAACACCCTCATTTCCTCTCCCCGGCCCCTTGGGGGAGAAAGTGGGTGTGTTCTCCTCCCTGAAGTCCAGGGAGGTACTCAAAAATCTCGGTTTGTGTCCCCCAAAGAGAGGAGAACCCTATGGGCTGGAGTCTGACTTGTGAGCCAGCAGAGACCACGTTCCAAAGTCCACACACACTCTTCCAGAGAGAGTGGCCGTCTGCAGAGTCCCGCCCACAGCAGTTCCAGGGAAATGAGGACTTTGCCCCATCACTTCCCACAAGGCCCAGGGGTAGGGCGCCTGGCTGGTTGGGCAGCAGCATCACCCCTTACTTTGGGGGAAATGATGCAAGAAGCTGACCGTGCCCATTTCCCACTGCGGCTTCTGCCCACGACAACTCTGAGCAGCAGAAGTCTGACCACTGTCTTGGACATATTGATCACTGAGCTAAAGTGGATTGCAAGGTCACAGGTGCCCAAGACATTTTTTTCTACCTACAAACAAGAAGATGATCGAAAGATTCTGTCCGACAATCATTCGGCATCCCATGACTGCACAATCGGGAGCGGGGACAAAAGTAGCTTCATGGACAGTATCGCCCAAGTCCTGCCCTTTCCAGATACAGGTTATTTAGAGACCGTGTCCAAAGCTGGCATTGAAAAAGGCATTCCATAAATGGTAGCTCTCATCATTAGCTGCTCTGCAGGTGAGAGATGAAGCCAGAATCTCAGAGCCAAATGCCACTTGATGAATGTCCCTGGGCTGGACAGCACCTGGCCAGGGGGAGGAAATAAATGAACTGAGAAGAGAGCCTGGCCCCAAGAAAAGCAAGAGGGTCCCCTCTGCTCCCCACTGCCATGGGCCATGAACCCCAGGAAGGGTCCATTCACTGCGCACGCAGGGCGGGCTCTTGCTCGTTCCCTCCCGGCAGCCACAGGAGAGGGAGCCTTGCTCAGTATTCTTCCTGAAGCCAAATCTCAGGGTGGATTGGGGAGGACCGTGGGGTCAGGAGCCAGGGCTGTGGGCTCCTTGCATCAAAATGCAAAGAGAACTCGTTCACCCAGAGCTCAGAGCCCAGCCATGGTGCGGACCCAGAGGGATTTCCACACCTTTAGGGTTTATAGAGACCCTACCAGGGGCCTCAGGCAGGTGCTAAACATAACAGCAGAAGTACGGTAAGGGAATCTCTCGGAATCTCTCCGTAACCTGTGCCTGCTCTACCTTCTTTTCTTACTGAAGAGCAATAGGCATGGGCTATTTTACTTATGCATGGTCCACGGTTCTATGGAGAATGCTTTAACGGAGCTCGCTCCTTTTTCTGCAAGACACAGAGCTCCCCGAGGGAAGGAAACTGTGCCTCAACTTCTCTTTGAGTCCCTGGGACCTAACCCAGGGCCTGGGATGCTATGGTAGAAGAATCGGGGTTTGAATCTTTGCTGTGTGACCTCTGGCCGGTCATTTGACCTTTCTGAGGTTTGGTTTCTTCATCTGAAACATGGTGCTCATATCTACATCCACATTGGGAGAAGAACTATGTTTAATGTGCTTATTACAGTACCTGGCCACAGGAAAGAAAGTAATAATTGTCACCAGCATCATCAACATCATCGTCATCATCTGCGTTGGCATTTCCCATTGGTCTCCCCTCCTCACGGTTATGTTGAGACAGTTCTGGTTCTACAACCGAATTGACTACAAAAATGGCTTAATCATTTATCCACCAAAGACACCCACCCCCCTGTTTTGGGTGCAAATCCTGAGTCCCACCGTCTATAGACGTTGTTAGAGCTGAACATACTTTTTCATTATCAGAGAAGAAGATCCCCTTCTTGTTCCTCTGCCACCTCCTCCTGCTCTGGGTCTGTCCCAGTGGGTCCTGATGGAATGTAATCTTGCATGGCAGGTGAAATTGACACCTGAAATCAAATTTAGTTCCCGATTCCCAACGGGGCAAGCCTGGCCAGAGACAAAAGGCCGGTTTCTTCCAAATCAGTTCTGTCCTCAGCAGGTCCTCCAAGCCTCAGAGGCTCCATCTGCACAATGGGTCTCTAGAAGATGAATGAGTGACGGGAGGGCTCGGACCACCCATGTTCTCACTTGCACCAACCTCTGCAGGGAGGGGCCCTCGGCCACGGGGCTGCTGGCCAACAGTGTGCAGAGGCTGAACTTGACCCGATGGGCTTCAGTAGAGAAAAACCGACTGACTGGAGACCCCTTCTGCAAATTCTGATCAAATACACCATCTGGTGCGGCTGCGTCCAGTTGGGTTTTACAGTCTACCTGTTCCAGAGCTCAGTCAACTGCGGCTGGCGGGTAGGGGGAAGAGGAGGCTTTAGGGGGATGCAGGGACCTGCCACGGGATTCCTGGGGAGAGAGCGGTTAGGGACAAGGCTGGCAGGAAGCAGGAAAGACCGCAAAGGGGAAGAGGCAGCCGCAGGAAGAGGTGGCTGAGGATTGTCACCAGGCCTCAGGGAGCAGGGGAAGGATTCAGAACCAGAAAGGAATCGGACTCAGCCAAGCGACCCGACTTGGAAAACTGGCATGGTCCCCACAGAAGGAAAAAGGAGAGGTGAGGAGGAATAACGGTGGCAGCCACTGTCACTCAGTGCTGTGCCAGGGGGCGTCATAGGGCATCCTCGCCATAGCCCAGAGGGTCGGTGTTGGATCATCCTCCTTAGACAGAGCCCGGGATGGAGACCCAGGGGGGTGACTTCACAGCATCCCCCCCCCCCACCGGCTCTCTCTCTCTCTCTCTGCGGGGCTTTGAAGTCTCCATGCCTGTGCAGGAAACTTACTGGGTGTTCCTAAGTGGGCTAGAATCAGGTCAGGAGGCAGAGGAGAGGGACAGAATTTGAGGTGAAGGGGAAGAGGCAAATGGAGCCCCCCAAGCCAGAACCAGGAGGGTTCGGGGACCAGAAAAATGCTGAGCAGGCCAGAGAACCCAGAGACACCTGGAACTGGCCCCAAGGAAAACTACCCACCCCCAGTCCACCTCCTTGCCAGTCCCTGTTGTCATAGCAACCGGAGGTGAAGGAGCAAGCTGGGGTTTTTCCAGAGTCCTTGGAAGAATGGTGCCAGCCAACCGCGCCCCAAGGCCATCAGAAACAATCATAGAGGGTGTCCCTGAGGACAGGAAGGCATAGCTCTCCCTGAACCGGAGGTTTTCCTAAAACAATCACAGGATCAACAACCAGCAGCATTTATCCGGTGGTTTATTTAATAGGACGCTCACACGGAGTCACCCATTTCATTTTCACCCTATGAATTAAGTAAGAAGACCATCCCCACTTAACCAATACGATATCTGAGGCTCTGAGGGGCGATGGCACTTGCCTAAGGACACAGAGCTTCCAAATGGCAGAGCCAAGATGGGAATCCAGGTTTGCTTGACTCCAAGGGCTGCACGCGATGCACGTCCCTCCCCAGCCCTGCTGCAAGAGCTCACCTCCCTCCTCTAGGGACAGGGTCGGCTGAGCACCAGGGAGAGGAGCATGGTGTCCCTACAGCTCACAAGCTGTGCGACCTTGGGTGGGTGACGTCACCTACCAGAGCCTCAGTCTCCTCACCTGTAGAATGGTAACAGGTCATAGAGTTCTTGGGAGGATCCTGGATGCAGGAAGTGTGCCCATGGGGCCTACTGCTCCCCCTTGGGGGGGGGGGCGTCTTGTGGTCCTTTATTCCCCAGCTTCATTTTTCCTACAGGGCTGGTCACAGGACAGCCATTCAGTAACGGCTCCCTCTGAAAACACACCAGCGAGCATGCGTGCCTGCGTGGGAATACAGGGACACACAGGAAGCTCCTGCTTATCTCTGAGCTGTGGCCCTTTATCTCTCTCTTTGCTTATCTGCATTTTGGGACTTTCCCTTAAGCAGCATGCATTATGGGTGGCCCTAGGGAAAACACACCCTAATGACACTGCAGGTCACTTCTGGGGAACAGAGGGGGCAGGAAGGATAGTTAATTCTGGCAGGGGTGTGGGGGGAGTGTCTTAAAAATCTTCATATACATCCTGACTTCTGTGTTTATTTTGCGATTTTTTATTTAGAGAAAAACAAGCCATGCGACTTGTTATGGCGGAAATACCTCCAGCAAGCCAAGAGCTTGCCTTCTCATGCTGGCGGAGCCGCTGAGTTACTTCTCTGACCCTTGGTTTCTTCATCTGTAAAATGCAGATGCAAATGCTACCTTGGAGCACTTATTGTAAGGATTAGAAATACATGTTAAAAACTCAGTATATAATAAGTGATCAGTAGTTTAAAGCAGTTATCAATAGCTTATTGGGGATATTTTTTTCTGTGGGTTAATTTTGCATTAGCAAAGAACAAGGATGAAAAATAAACCTTTGCCAAACACCTAATCAAAACTCTACATCTCGCCACAGTGAAAAAGACATCTGAAAATGTCAGATGTATTTAGTCTGGGCATCGTGGTGGCTCACACCTGTCATCCCAGCAGCTCAGGAGGCTGAGGCAGGAGGATCCCGAGTTCAAAGCCAGCCTCAGCAACGGTGAGTCACTAAGCAACTCAGTGAGACCCTGTCTCTAAATTCAAAATACAAAATAGGGCTGGGGATGGGGCTCAGTGGTCAAGTGTCCCTGAGTTCAAGCCCCAGTACTAAGGGGAAAAAAAGTAAGATATATTTAAAATAAAATACCTACTGATATCCTCTCACGCCAAACTTGATGCCTTTGAGTCCCTTAGACTCTACCTCTCACGACAGACCGACTAATTAGCCAATTTTTCATTGCTTGACAAAAAGGTTGGAAAAGAACCACTTAGAGGTAGAAATGTTTATTTTGCTTCACAGTTTCAGAGTCAGCATGGCTGGCTGACTCCATAGCCCTGGGCCTGCGATGAGGAAGAGCATCATGGAGGAAGGGCCTGGGGGAAGGAAGCTGCTCAGGACAAGGCAACCGGGGAGCAGAGAGAGCTCTGCTCACCAGGAACAAAGTATAAACAGCCCCCAGTGACCTATTTCCTCCAGCCACACTCTACCTACTTAGAGTTACCACCCAATCCACTAAAGTGGATTAATCCACTAAGGTGGATTAACCCACTGATTGTTTACAGCTCTCATAATCGAATCATTTTACCTTTGGATATTCATTGTGTTGTCTCACACCTGAGCTTTTGGAGGAGAAAACACATCTAAACCATGACACTGAACTTGGAATTCTCCAAGAAGTCAAGAAAAATCTGGACATTTATTTTCTTCTTGTACTAGTCGACCACAAAGCCCTCCTCCGAAAGCAAAATACACCAAGACCCCTCCCCATCCCCCCCGAATCATGAGAAAGTGAGCTTTGTTCCAGCTGCATATGTCGGCAGTGCCTGAGCTAATCTTCCCTCGGGTCTTCGGGAATTCGCTGGACTGTTGACCCAGCTGCCCTACACATGCTCACAAAATCCGTCTGCCAAAGCTCATTACCATTTAGGTTTCTGTGGTGCTAATCTGGGTCCTTTATTTTCTGGTGTCAATTTAAAGCATTTTCTCACCTCTGTAGGAATGCTTCCACAAGCTAGAGCTTTAAAAAATAATAATTAAAAAAAAAAACAGTGAATTGCAATGGATTTTGTGACAAATTGCCTCAAATTAAAATGTTTGGTCTCATCTCTCATTTCATTTCCAAATGATTACTAGCAACTGCCAGTAGGATCTGTTAGAAAGGAGGCTGAGACTATTTTCAGGCAAAACAACAAAGTATCGAAAAATACCCTAACGGGCTGGGGATGTGGCTCAAGCGGTAGCGCGCTCGCCTGGCATGCGTGCGGCCCGGGTTCGATCCTCAGCACCACATACAAACAAAGATGTTGTGTCCGCCAAATACTAAAAAATAAATATTAAAAAAAAAAAAAAATTCTCTCTCTCTCTACCTATATCTCTCTCACTCTCTCTTTAAAAAAAAAAAAAAAGAAAAGAAAAATACCCTAACCAGCAGCTTGGGAGGCTGAGGCAGGAGGATGGCGAGTTCAAAGCCAGCCTCAGCAAAAGTGAGGCCCTAAGCAATTCAGGGAGACCCTGTCTCTAAATAAAATTTCAAAATAGGGCTGGGGATGGGGCTCAGTGGTCGAGTGCCCCTGGGTTAAATTGCTGGTAACCCTCCCAATCAAACAAACAAAAAAACACCATAGCCTTGAAGAATTAATGTTTTCTGCTAATGGATTGCTAATATTTGCAGTGGCATGAAATCAAAGGCTGTTGGCGTATCTGACATCCCAAAATCTAAGTAAGTACTTTTTTTCTTGCACGCCAAAGGAGCAAATTGGTATAAATGCCGTGTGGTAACATGTGACAGTGATAACGGCAATTATGTATGGAGTATCACCACAAGCTGAGGTTTACAGACATCATATGCCTTATAGCAAGTCCCCAGTTATCAGGACAGTTTTGGCTGTAAGTATCAGAGAGCCAATTTACACTAGCTTAAGCAAAAGGGGACTGTCTGGGCTTGTGTGATTGACAGGAGGACTGAGTTCACAGGAAGAGGAACCAGCACCGGTGACTGGCTCATGCGACGTCCTCTCTGTACTTGTCTGGGTCTGTGTTTGCCTGTTGACTACATTCCCTCCCACGACCCAGAGGCCTTTCCCATTCCACGATGTTACTTTCCCCCCAGCCTGTGTGCATCAGTTGCAGGGAAAACTCTGATTGGATGGTTTAGGTCACATGCCCATTCCTTGGACCAATCACAGTTTGTTGCAGATGGTTTGGCCAGAATCAGGTTATATTGTCATCCTTTGGGCCAAGGAATCTGTGTCTGCTGGTAGAAGAAGGGTATTAAAAAAAAAAAAAAAGCTTAATAGGCAGAAGAAAACAGGGCCTAGCCCATGCTGCCCAAGGGCTTCAAGCTGAGAGGTTGTGCTCTGCTCAGGAAGCCAGAGCCCCGGGCTTTTTCTAATTCATCAACAGCTTTATATGGACCCTGAGCAAAAGCAAAGGCTACCTCAGGCCACAACAAACCCTGGGAGATAGATAATGATCACTTCATCTTTAAGATGAGAAAACCGAGCCCATAGATGTAGTCACTTACCCAAAGTTGGAATCAGCAAAGCCAGGATTCAAACCCAGGACTGACTAGCTCCCAAATCCTTGCTTTCCTCCTAATAACCCACTCAACCTTCTGGGAGAAGAGAGGGGCTTACCAGGGTCCTAACAGCACGAAGAAGCCAGACAACAGGATTGTTTGAGCTTCTTCCCTCTGAAAACCCGGCGAATCCCACAGGAACAGACAATCCACTCCGGAAAGCTAAACCAAGCCCGAGACAAGACACTCCACTAAAACCCATGTTTGCAAACAGCTTGAAAGTCATGGTGTTTCACTTAAAAAGGTAATTTCTTGCTTGGAACAGTGAGAAATTAGATGCAATCTGTTTTGATTTCTTCCCAATTTAGGACACGCTTTGGTGACCAATTTGAAGATGTGCCAGCATCCCTCTGTCTTGGGGACATGTTCGCTTGGTTTATGTCTCTGTTCGTAAAGGACATCTAAATCAGCCCACAGGCGAAGCAGCCCAGAATACATACAACCAATGTGGGGCCAGGCTGGAGCTGCCACTTCCTGGCTATTATTATTCATAAGGATATAATAATAATAATAATTACCATTCACTGTCCTGGTGCTAAAGACATCGCTGCCCCACAGCCTGTTGGAAAGTCGGGGTGGATGGGCATCTCCCCTTATAAACATCTAGACATTTTTCCTGTTCAGGGACAATTCCCCCATTAAGAGGTTCTTGGTGGCAGCTGTCCTGACCTAGGAACAGCTCTGGAGGGGAGGTTGACCCGGATGTGAATGTCAGTTTCCCCATGTACCCAACAGTGACCCATTGCAAGTTACTTAACCTCTCTCTGGGTCTCCACTCCCTCACCTGGACACTGCAGGAGGCCATTGTGACTGCAACGTGGAATTCTGGTGCACATTAAAGAAATCATGCGTGGATCGCACACGGAAACCACTGGATGCGTGCTAGCAGTTACATTTGCTGCTGTTATGACTTGAGTTGGTTAACGCCTTTCTAGAGCATCACGTTTTATAGGGGGCTATATGACCATCCAGTGGGATTCTGATTGCTTTGTCACCTCCCCATCCCCCAGAGCCGTGGTTGAGAGGAAATGGAAGAAGAGGGATCCTTCTGCCAGTTGCCACGGGGTGACTTCAAAAGCCAGGCATTTACTGGGTCTTTCTCTGTGTCTCAAACAGCCCCCAAGTCCCCAGCACCACGCAGCGAGGGCTCAACCTGTGCTCATTGATCATGCTAATGACGATGGATTTCCTTTCTTTGCCACTTGATCACCAGCTGCCCAGGGTTTTATCACCATTTGCCAGGGCAGAGCCGGCCACCCCCACCCCTGCCCCACAGCCTTTTCTTCTCACTCTGTGTCACCCAGAACACAGCCAATTAAAGAACTCATTCATTGCTCTCCCCTCCACCCCTTTAATTACAAAAAAGCTCCGAGAGTTGAATAACAGAGAACAAAAGGCAGATTTATTTACCCCAGGACATAAACAAGATTATCAGAAATAAGCATTCAGAAGTCCTTAGCTCCTGGGAGAATTTTAATGCGCTGACCCCGGCTTTTGAGAAATCTTAGGTCTTTTCACATAATTATAAAATCCCCAGGGGCTTTGCCTGCCTGAGTTGTTGGCTGGCACACATTAGCCAGCTTGGCCTTTGCTCTCATTGGCCCATGATAAGCATCTCCATCCACCGGGGCTTTCAACCAGGCTCTTTTGAGATGAAACAGGAAATCTCAACGAGAAATTCTCTTTTCCTGATGAAGTTTTCCTACCCTGTGCTTCCTGGAACTCGGAGGTGTGAAAACAGGAAGCATGATTATGCCGAGCAGAACATTTGGTCACAAAGTACTTGACCCCACACCAAGCTGACATCATGCCAAAAAGGGAATCTATGGTAACCCAAAAGTCCACCGTTAATTCCAACTTCAAACAGCACCCGATTCAGGGCTCCAGTTAACCATGTCCCTGGGCTTAGCCTCCCTGGCCCTCTCTGGCTCAGTTTTCTCAGGGTTGGCTTCTCTCTCCTGGGAAAGATGGTCCCCAGGCTGCCTCAGCTTCCAGAGAGCTGTGAGGAATCTCATTGGATCAGCTTTGGTCATGTGCCCGTACCTAGACCAATCACTGTGCAGAAGGAGATACACCCACTGGCTGCTGACCCAGGTCTAGCTACCAACATCTTGAGCTTGAACTTCCATCTCTCAGAACTAGGAGAAAATAGGTATCTCTTACGTAAGGTATTGAGTCTCGGCACTTGGTTACAGCAGCCCAAGTGAACGAGTTCTGCATCCTGTGAGGACGATGTGTGGCCAAGAGTTCAGACCCCCTGAGAACCTTAAAGGGGCTCCCTCAAGTCTAACCCCCTGCCTTAAGAAAGCCACAGCTCTACCTGATTCTGAGGCCACCAGGGTCACTACTGGTTTTAGGCTCCTGCTTCCACATGGCCACCCTCTGTCCTTCCCAGCATGAAATCAGGTATGAAACTCAGCCCTTTCCACAACTGTCCCTTGTAAAAAGAATCTGCTTACCCAAGAAGTGCCTGTGTGGCTGGCTGAAGTCTGGGAGTGGGGAGAGGGGAGGATCCAACTGCACGTGTTCATACAAAGCTTCAAAACCAAACAATAAGAATCTGTGCTTATTTCACTTAAAAATATTTATTGAACTCTATCTTGTTCCAGGCCTGAGAAGGCAAGTTTGGTCTCCTCTTACCTTCTCTGTTGCCTTTCCACCTTCTACCATGTGGGAATGCAGAAGATGCCACCCACCATCATATGGACTTCCCAGCTTTCAGAACTGTGAGCCAATAACCTTCTGTTCATTATAAAGTATCCAGGGTCAAGTATTTTGTTATAGCAACACAAAAAAGAATGAGACAGATTGAGACAAGAACTATATCATCAGTTTTTCTGGGGTCTGGACTTCTCAGCCCCATAATGATGTAAGCCCATTTCTTATCATATATTGCATTATAACCCTGACTGATACAGCAGGCCATAGGGCACCATAACCTCCCTGATAATGGGGCTGAATTTTTCCTTGAATAAACTGGAAATTTCCTCTGGTCATGTCAGCACAAAAGTCTCAGCCTGTTCTTTGCTGCCACCTTGGGTGGCAAGGAGAGGCTCTGTCCTGAGCTGAGGGGAGGGGCTCTGGGCAGGGCAGCAGCAGCTGCAGGCAGAAGGCGAGGAGCTGAAGCAGAGAGCACAGCACCCCCTGGGGAACACGGGAGTGTGCGGTCCAGAGAACCGCAGCTGGCTGAAGTGACAAGGAAGATGGATGTGTGGAACATGCCACGTCCCCTTCCGAGGGAAACCCAGCTCTACAAAGGAAAATGAAAATGGGGGGGGGGGGAGGAAGATGGGAAATGGGGGAAGGAGAGAAGCTTCTGGAAACTGAGTGAGGTTGACCCCGCTAATTTGGTCAAAGATTAGTCTAGACATCGCTGTGAGGTGTGTTTTTAGATGAAATTAGTAATAAAATCTATAGACTTTAAGGAAAGCAGATTACCCTCCAAAATGTGGGTGGGCCTTAACCCATCAGTGGAAGGCCTGAAGAGAGATAAGTCCGGCCTCCCCCAAAGAAGACAGAGTTCCGCCTGCTGTCGGCCTCCAGACTTAGACAGCAATGTCAACGCTTCTCTAGGCCTGGGATCTGCAGCCCGCCGGCGCTCCCTGCAGAGTCGGGCTTGCCAGGCTCCATTATTACATGAGCCAATTCCTTAAAATAAATCTCCGTGTATACAGGCAGCGCTCGGTATCCACGGAGGATCGTTCCAAGACCCCTGCAGATACCAAAAGCCACACATGCTCAAGTCCCTTATATAAGATGGCATCGTATTTGCATATAATTTCTTCCCATTCTCCCGTCCACTTGACATCAACTCTCGATGACTTCAAATGCTTGTTCAGTGGAGACGCTAGATAAATAGTTGTCACACTGTATTGTTCAGGGAATAAAGATGGGGGAGGGGGGAAGTCTGTACATGTTCAGTACAGATGCAATTTTTTAAAAATGTCTTCTATCCGTGGTGGGTAGAAATCACGGATGTCGAACTTACAGATATGGGGAGAGAGAAGAGAGGTTGTCCAGGGAAACAGAGCCTTCACAGACAGACGATAGATGATGGACAGGTAGATGGATGACAGACAGCCGACATAACAGAAAGGTAGCTGCAAATGTCATGTAAGGAAAAGAATAACAATGATTACATTATTATCATTATCATTATTATTATTATTTATGTGGTTTCTCTGGGGATCACTGACTGATATACCACCTAAACTTAGTGACTTAAAACAACGTCTTTTTATCAGATTTATGAATCCCGTGCTCAGGGCTCAGACAAGGCATGGCAGGGGCCACTCACTCTGTGGTACCTGGAAGTTCAACTGGGAAGCCTAAACTAGCCCAGGCTAAAAGGCTAGGGCTGGAGGCAGAAAATCCAGGTGGCTTTCCACTCACCTGTGAACCCGGGTGGGATAACTGGAGGACTGGAATGGGTAGGACTTCCAGCAGGAGAGTACACGCAGGCCCCTGTGCTTTGCCAACTCGAAACTCCAGCATGAGGCCGACTGGCCTGGCCTTTTACGGTCCAGCCTTAGAAGCCAGATACTGTCATGTGCACCACATTCTGGTGGGCCTAGATTCAAGGAGGGGACCCAGCCCGCTCCGTGGGAGGAGTGTGAAATTCGCAGGTGCCTTGTAAACCAGCTCAGGGACGGTGACACAGAGGGAGACCTGTTTCATTTTAACCCAGATTTTCTCATGACGCCACTTAAGTATCGTTATAGGTTGAAGTGTGCCCCCCCCCCACTTCGAGTTCATGGAGTTTGAACCCCCACCACCTCTCTAGGTGGCTTTGCTTGGAAATAGGGAGGAGGCAGGTGGAAATGGCTGTATTAAGGTGAGGTCACATGGGACCAGGTTGGGCCTTTCACCCAACAAGACTGCGTCCTCATAAAATGGGGGGATCCAGACACAGGGGAGACCACCATATGAAGGCAAAGGAGGAAGCAGGGTGATACTATCCAATCAAGGAACTCCAGAGATGACCAGGAAACCACCAGGAGCCAGGAGAGAGGCCCAGAGTGGACTCTCCCCACCGCCACCCCATGGACACCTTGACTCTGGCCTCCAGGTCCACGTCCTGAGTTACAGCAGCTCTGGCAAATGAATCAACTCCATTCATTCCCTCCTTCAACCAAATTCAAGGTTCTGTCTTCTGACTCTCTGCAGAGCCCCCAGGCAGCCCAAGGAAGGGGCAAGGGCTCAAACTCACTCCAAAACAGAACTTTGATACATTTTCAGGTTCTAGAGAGAGCAAGGGAGAGGGGAACCACTTGAGTGATACAGAAGAAACATTGCTAAAGTAAGCAAAGAGATGGTGTTCGATCCTGGCTCTAGTAAAAATTAGCTGTGTGACTTCGGGTAGGCCTCTGAACCTCTCTGGACCAGTTTCTCCTTTTGTGCAATCCAGATATCCTCAGGGACCTTCTTTCCTTTCAAGATCTAGACAAATTAATAGACACCCTTTGTACAAATTGTAGACAATCCGGTGTTGTAAGATTTCTGCAAAGTTCAGCAGGGAGGTGTTATTTTGTTATTAGTTCTGTTTAGGGATCATCTTGATAATTCTGCCCTGGATTCTAGTTTGCAAAGGGGCAGGTATAGGAGGAATTCAGCCTCTGTCTTAGTCTCCACCACTCATATAAGGTATTTGTATGAATGGGCATGTCGTGGTCACAGACTGTGTTTGCTGACTCCCATCGATACTTCTTAAGTGAACTCAGTTTGGGGGGAACCATCCCTCCCTTTCCCACTTCAATCCAAGTGGAGGTGGATGTGACTTGGTCTCTGCTGAACACGTGACCCAGTCCCAGCCAATCACAGCATTCCGCCCCCCTGGCCGCAGTGATTGGATTGAGGATGGTCCATCCAATGAGACTGAGCGCGCATGCGTACTGGGTCTTTACGTGTTGGAGGTGCCATGGGGGTTGGGGGACTCTCTGGAATCCACGCCTAAGAGCAAAGCTAATTTAGAAAAAAGAGATGTGAGACACCAAGCATCAAGGACTTACATTATTGAAGGCCCTGGATCCAGCCACGCCTGGTGTATGCAGATTCATAAGCTTATGAACACCCCCAGCTCCTTTTTCCTTAATCCAGTTTAAGGGGCGCTGCTTGCACTTGCTCTTGAAAGGGACCCCACTTATTTTAATCCTCGCTGAGCAGGTAGAAGAATGTGTAACACAACCATGCAAATGACACGCATTCCACAGCAGGGGTTCTTGTTTGGAAAAGCCCTGGGTTCATCTCCTTCTGGCAAGTTCTGCCTGCCCCTCCTGCCTTTTGTCTCTAGGGTCTGAATTCCAGGTTCCTGTTGATTCCTGCAGGGACAGGTTCAGCAACCCTCCCAAAAGGCCTTTAGGAAGGTATTTCCCTAAACAAAGACAATTCCCTCCCTCAGGGGAATTCTGTTAGCAGCTATTGAGAGAATACATTTTCACTCCTCTGCATATGTAATGAAGAGGCAGGCAGGACCCCCTCCTCCACTGCACCCAACTTAAAAACTGTGCAGTTGGCAATACAACAAAGCCATTGAAACAGGGGCTTAGGAGCGTGTTTTTCAAAATGCAAGTCAAAACCCATTAGTGAGCCTTAAAATCAATTTACTGGGTCATAACTGGCATCTTTTTTTTTAAATGAAAGAAAATAAAATACAAAATAATAGACTATATCATACATAATGGAGGTGAGTATTGGTTCATGAAACTTTTATTTAACTTATAAATATATATGTGCTGTATATCCACTGTGCTGGATCACAGTTGAAAATGTGTTTCTCAGTGTGTGTTATGCTATAAAAACTTTGAAATCCAGTGGTGCAAATCAGCACTCACTAAAGGGAAAAAATATCAGAAAGTTAAAAATTAATATATTTAACTTGTGTTTAAAAGAACAGAAAGGATCCGATCAGTATAAGTATAGATATAGGTGTAGATATATCTGAAAAATGTGGAATTATATATATCCCAAAAGAAACTGAATTATTATGCCTGGGCAGGGAAAATTATGGTATTTTTCATTTTCATGTGTATACTTTTTGTATTATCTAATTTTCAAAAAAGACATGTTTTACTTCTACAGGCAAAATCTTTTTAAAACATTTTTTTTATTTTGAAAGGTAAGTATACTTCTGGAAACCTTCTAAGAAAAATACCTAAGAAGTATGCCCAAATATTAATAGTACCAATTGTATTAGTCTATTTCCATTGCTGTGACAAAATACCAGAGGCTGAACACTTTATTTTAAAAAGAGGTTTATGTAGCTGGCCACATTGGAGGCGGAAAGTTCTAACAGCAGGGTACCATCTCTGGTGAGGGCCTGACCCACTTTGCCAACCTCACATCCTGGGTGGGGACACAGTCATATTAAGTCAAGGGCCCAACTTGTTCCCATGGGACCTCCCTGACCTTAATACAACCATTTCCATTTGCCTCCACAGTTTTCCAACAGCAATGACTGGAACTTGTGCAACACAGAGGGACAAGAGATTCTGGGTTCAGGCTTATTCTTTGACAGCAATGCACCCTCAGGGAAACTAACCAGGATCCCCCAAGAGCTGTCTTAATCTTCTCTGAGGGCAGGGACCTAACCACCTCAACCTTGCACATGAGAGACCAGAGCTCCAACTCGGGAACACTGGGGTTACCAACCACCTCCAAACCACAGCGTGGGTTTATAAATAGTCTTTGATGCTCTCTCTGTTGTTGTTTGCTGACTCTCTGTTATTTTACAAGTTTCCCCATAACCAATGTAAAGGCAAGAGGCAAAACTGGGATTTAATTCCATGATTCTTCAGTGGGAGCAAGAAATTTGCAAACAAAACTTGAAAAATCCGAAAATAGAGTCCTGGGGAGGAAAGGCTGGGCGGAGCAGGGTGGGCAGGGGATGGAGGTCAGGCAGATCTTTTGCATCGGTCTTTCCGCCTGGGCGAGCTCCTTGCAGCCATTATATATTCCAAGTGTCACAGTCTTCAACATCTGTTTGAAAGAGCATAATTTATTGAGGAAGACGTGTCAACCGAAGCTCAGAGAAAGAGACAGTTTCTACCCAAGTGCCAGAAGGCAGGTGATGGCTAGACAGGAAACGGGTGTGCCTCGGAGGGTGTCCTTGAACAGGTGTCAGAGGACAAAGCCAGAGGCAGGAGGGGGGAGAGTCCCTCCAAGGACGGTATAAAGGAAATTTAAAAATCAGGCCGCCCCATCCAGTCCAGACTACAATGAGAAAGCAGAAATGTTGCCCTGCAGACCCCCGGATGAGTTCCAAGTTCAAAACTGGAAGTTATAAAAAGAAATTAGATGGGGGGAAATAGGGGTGGAGTGGATAGAGAGAGAGGTGAAGGGCAACGAGTAGGCAACTGAATTCTTACCTGTCGCTTTTTCAGAAAAGCAGGGAGAAAATGTAGCTCGAGTTCATTGGGGGCAGAGCCACAAATATGAAGTCCCAGCCTCCCCACCTGGCCTCCACACCTAGAATGAGCAGCCCTCTGCGGAAGAACAGGTTGTGGCCAAACTCTACGCCTGGAGCAGAAGGCCACTTGATCTTCCTTATTCTTTTCAGATAAAAAAAAAGATCGTCATTTCTTTGCTCCCAGGTGCAAAACAAGGGAGGAAATTGGTGCTTATTTTACTTCTGTTTTGGGGGAGATATAGGGGATTGAGTTCAGGGGCACCCGACCACTGAGCCCCATCCCCAGCCCTATTTTGTATTTTATTGTGAGACAGGGTCTCACGGAGTTGCTTAGGGCCTCACCGTTGCTGAGGCTGGCTTTGAACTTGTGATCCTCCTGTCTCAGCCTCCCGAGCTGCTGGGGTTTACAGGCGTGCACCACGGCACCCCGCCTCTGACTTATTTTGATTTGTGTGTTTTTAAAATAATGTATACACGTGATGAGGAAAACATTCCAACAGTCCAAAGGCAACCAGTGTGAGGTAGGTTCCGTTCTCTGCTGGCTGGATTCCCATCACCCAGGAAGCAGCCTCCATCCCCATAGCACCCACCAGCCTCCAGTGTCCTCAGGCTTCTAAGTGGGTGGAGCCAGGGGAGGCACAGGCAGGTCATTGGAGGAGAAGAACAGGGCGTTTTTCCCCACCCCCATCTTCCTAAGGGGCTGCCTGGGACTTCCTGGACCGAGCCCTGCTGCTCCCCAGGAGGCCCCTCCACAGCCTCTTTCTCCTTCACAGGACCAGCCTCTGCTCTGTCCTCCAGTCCCATAGGATTAGGACTGGTCACGGCCTTGCTGAATCCACCCCTGGCTTACTCCACCTTCTCCCATCCCACTGCTCCATACCATTTATAAGGAAACCCTCCCTCCTCTCACTGTGTGGCTTTGAACCCGCCACCTCCCATCCCTAATCCCTCCCTGGTGTGTTTCCTAACTGCAGGGAGACCACTGGCAGTTTCCTGTGTATCTTTCTAATCGCGAGTCCGAAGCCAGCCTCAGCAATTTAGCAAGGCCCTCAAGCAACTCAGTGAGACCCTGTCTCTAAATAAAAAATTAAAAGGGGCTGGGGATGTGGCTCAGTGGTTAAGCACCCCTGGGTTCCATCCCCAGCACCAAAACCAGAAAGTGACATCTCTATCCTGTCATATCAGGACCTATCGCCTGACCTCAATCTTACTTTGACAAGGGAGTAGTATTCTGTATCAGAATATAACAACTTATTTAACCAATTTCCTATTCATAGATATTAAGTTGCAAAAATAACCTGCATATAACCTACCATGTGCCTGTCACCTTTCCACATGCAGTGTGTCATCCTCACATCCACCCTGTGGGATAGGTATTCGCCTTGCATCTATTTCTGAGAAGAGGAAAAGAGGTTTGGAGAAATGATGAGAGAGCTCAGGGTTCTATATGGAGCAAATGTGGACACTGGATTTGAACCCAGCTCTGACTCCAAATCCCTTGGAATACTGGATCTTGGTATGAATCTGAAGATCTGGCCTCAATAACAAATGTTGAAATTTGTTTTATTTTAATACCTTCAATATGTTTTTAAAATGAACTTATTTATTGAAATGGAGCGCAAAAGGATACAAATCCTAAAGAACCACACATCAAATGCTCAGGACGGTGAACGCACCCCAAGAGTCCCCAGTGTGATCTGGAGATTGACATTATCAGTGCCACAAACCCTCCGGGGCTCCTCCCGGCTACCATTCCCCTTGCTTTCCCAAAGATAATCTCTTTTCTTGTTCTTCTTGAGCAAATGTAATGTTTTGGTGTCTATTGTGTGTATGTGTGTGCCACAAAGGCCCGTGAGCCCCCGCACCTCAGCCAAGGAAGAACACTAATCCCTGAGAGACAGGAAAGAACCCGGCAAGATGAGCCCCAGTTCATGGGATGGAGAGGGTTTCCCAAATGGAGCACAGGAAAAGGGGGGGGGGCCACCTCCAGGCTGAGCAGAGGAAGACGGGAGAGGCAAGATGTTTAGAATATCAGAAAGCAGCCTAAAAAGTTGGAGCCAGACAGCAGAAGAGCTCAGGGGATCTTCTGAAGGTTCCTCCCAAGAGTCCATCTGGGTTCTGACCAGTGCATGGGTGTGAGGCAAGCAGCCGGGGCTGGGATGGAACCCTCTGAAAGAATTAGAGGGAGCACGTGCCTGTCATCCCAGCCACTCCGGAGGCTGAGGCAGGAGGATCACAAGTTTGAGGTCAATTTGGTCGACTGAGTGAGGCCCTGTCTCAAAAAAAATAAAAAGAGCTGGGGGTGTAAGCTCAGTGGTAGACCACTTGCCTAGCATCTGTGAGGCCCTAGGTTCAATCCCAAGAACTGAAAAATAATCATAATAAAGAAATAGAGGGAGCTATAGTCACATCTTTCACCAGGGCAGTTTATTGCAACTTGACAGACTAGAAAAGCTCAAAATTTACATGACATCAAGTCTGAGTACTCAGAAACGTTTATCTCAGCAGTGGGGCAAGATTAGCGCCAAATTAAGTCTGCCTAACCAGGCTTAAAAGCAAGACTTGCAGGGATAAAACTTAACTCTGTCTCAGAACAAAATTCATGAGCATTTCCATAGAAAACAAAAATAGCCCGCACTAAGAAGGTAAAGGTCACAGTGTCTGATATTCAATCAAAAAAAATTAGGAGAATATAACCCCTCAGAAAATCAATCCACTGAAACTGATGCAGAGAGGAGAATTCGTAATAGACAGGGACCTTAAGATGGTTACAGAGTAGCTATATGAAAGATTGATCATGTTACATAGAGATGCAGAAGTTTTTCAGAGATTCAAATTGCACCTCTTAAGATGAAAAACACACTGGATAGATTAATAAACATCAAAAAAAGAAAGATGAGTGAACTTAATAACATAGAAATATATATTTTCTTGAATATATTTGTCACCACTATTTTTTTAGTCTGTATCTTGGGTTTGCTTCTATTATCTCTTGTTTCTCTTGGTTTTTTTGTTATCTGGACCTATTTCCTTGGGTCCTGGAATTTTTGATGGATTGTCAAATGCTGTGTGTGAAAATATGTGTGATATATGGGACACAGATCCTGTATATATGTATATATATTTTTTTTTTCAAAGTCCTGATTAGTAGTATCACCTTTCAAATAAAATACTTTGGATTTCTGACAGTCAACTACAGAAATGAAGACTGCCTTAATCCAGTCAGAGATTGAGCTGAATTAAAAGTGGATTTCAGTCTTTGCCAAAGTTGATCTGTTCTCCGTTTGGATAATTCTTAGAGTATAGCCCTGTTAGTGGATTCTAATTGGAAGGAAAAAAAAAATCCAGGAAGGAAGTGAGGGAGAGAGGAAAGAGAGACTAGGACCTTTCCGGGGACAAAGGATTTGGGAACTAATAATGATAGTTGGGGTTTATCTTGTGCCTACTTTATATTAGGTTCTGTAGCTATCATATGTACTAACATGTTTATATCATAGATGGAGACAGATGTATGGGCAGACAGAGAGATGGATAATTATGTCATTTAGCCTCACAGTGACCCTATAAGTCGGATAGGTATTTGATATTCATTCTTCATAATGAAGAAATTGAAGCTTATTTAAGTTAAGAGAATTGCTCAAGGTCACATTGTTAATATATGTGATTAAAAATCAGGATTTGAACTCAGCTCTGTTTGGCTGAAATCTTTCCTCCTACTCAACTACCTGTCAGCTGGAAGCACTCCCCACCCGCTGAATACAGCTCTTGGGATTCTGCAGTCCAGGTGGCTGGCTCTTATGTGAGAGTATATTTTTAAGAGCCAAACAGGATGTGGGGAGACTGGAAAAGGAAACAACTCTTAGGGTAGAAAAGAGTTAAACTGTCAACTCTCTCCAATGCAGATTACAAAGTCTCAACACAAATTGTTTTAAGGAAGACAGTAAAACAACCACAGTCTCAACAATTCCAAAAATGGCACTCATGGACTCATGGAAATGGAAGTGTTTTGATCATGCTCGCCTGGAGCCCACCTGGAGACAGGCACAACAGCAGATTTCATCAGCACTCAATCTCTGTCCTCACACTCCTTCTCTCTGAGTTGGTCTGACTTTCTTCTCCCACAGAAAGACTTCTCCCTGTGGCACAAAAGAATGCCCTCGAACAGAGCACAGATCATATCCTTCTAGTTCCAAGGCCTACATGGACCCTTTCCTTGAATGTTCAACAAAAACAGAACAAAACAAAAACAAAGCGAACAAACAAAATTCCAAGTAACAATTCTGATTGACCCAGTTTGGATGGCATCTATATTAGTCAGTTTTTCATTACTATAATGAAATGCCTGAGGCAGGGTGTCCTTTGAATGAAAAGAGGTTTATGTAGCTCCCAGTTCTGGAGGTCCAAGGACATGGCAAGGACATTAGCTCAGCTTGGGTGGGGACCTCAAGGTTGATGGTACATAAATATGGGAACAAGAGATCAGAGCACAAGGCAGGAAGCCAGAGAGTGATCAAGGTCAAGCTCACTTTTATAGAAATTTGTTGTGAGAATTAACTCAGATTCCATTCAAAACTACCATAATCTCTTCTGAGGGCAGTGCCCAGTGGCTGAAGGACCTCCCACTAGGCTGAACCTCTTTAAGGTCCCTCCTCCTCAAGGCCTCACACCAAGGACCATGAATGCTTCCAACACAGGAACTGGGCAGGGGAACCACACCCTAACCTAACCATGTCCTTCCCCCTGACCTAATCACTGTTATCAGAAGGAAATGGGGTTTTCAACTATCCAGGCTTGGGTGATAAGCTCACTCCTGTGACCCTCACAAGAATTCCATGATTGAAGTAAGGTGGGAACAGTTCCCCAGTGGAAGTGTGGCTGCTCCATAGGAAACGCAACTGATGTCCCCAGGCAAGGTCTTAGCTGTATGTCCTGGCACGAGGCCTCCACGATGAGCCATGGTCACTAGCAGAAGTTGATCTCCAGACTCTACAACATGCACGGTAGCATCGTCCCCTAAAGATGCACCCAACCATACAGTCAGGATGAGAATAGACTATCTTTTATCTAACAACAAGGAACTGGTTAAACAGCTGTATAGAACCGTAAACTGGAACTCCCTTCTAGCAAACACTCATTTTGAAACCACATTTTAAAATGCATTTATGCTGGGCATATTGACGCAGAACCTGTAATCCCAGCAGCTCGGGAGGCTGAGACAGGAGGATCATGAGTTCAAGGCCAGCCTCTGCAATTTAGGGAGGCTCTAAGCAACTCAGTGAGACCCTGTCTCTAAAAAAAATGTAAAAAAAAAAAAAAATGACTGGGGATGTGGCTCAGTGTTTAAGCACCCCTGGGTTCAATCCCAGGTACCTAAATAAACAAATAAATACAGGCATCTATTAAAAAAAAAAAAAACGGAAGATGTTTATACTTATTATGGGGGAAAAAATAACTTACAAACAGGACAGGTGCCAGGGATCCCTACCCTACCTGTGTGTTACAGGAGAACTTCACTTTTATTTAACTGAAAATTTGACGATGGCTAATTTTTAATTTTAGGCCACTGGCTCTGAAGAAATGTAGTCTTCCTAGGTTGTCCCAAACCTCCAGTAAAATCCTCCTCTGCATGGCCTCCGAGAAGTAGCATTTCGAGTGCGTTAATGAAATGAAGAGAGAAATGAAGCTACCGACAAGATTGGAGGAATATTGGTTCCTGGGGCGGCTGTCACCAATTACTACGAACTGCATGGATTTGAACAATAGGTTCTTACTGTCTCCGTTCTGGAACTGGAAGTCCGAAACCAAGGCTGAGCCCAAGTTCTCGGTGAAGGCTCCTGGGGAGGGGGCTCCTGCCTCCCCTCTTCGCAACTCCCCGGGTTCTCTGACTTGTAGGCCTGTGGGTCTAACCTCTCCCTCCATGCATGGGTGGCTTTCTCCCTGTGTGTCTTCTAGGTCTAGGTCTCCATCTCCCTCTCCTTGAAAGGACACAAGTCACTTCATCAGTGTCCACCGCATTCCTGCAAAAGCTCACCTGGCCATCTGCAAGGATCCTATTTCCAAACTAGAGGACATGCACAACTACTGTCGTTGAGAACTTGAGCATGACTTTTTCAAGACGATAACTCTACTGACCGCCGTAGGAAGCAGGCCAGAGCAAATAAGGACTAGGAAATGGAAGGGGGTCCTTCCCAGCTGAGATGGGGGCCTGAGATGTCTTATTTGGAGGCTCAAGGACAGGCTTCCTCCAGAAGGCTGGGGAGGTCCGTCTTCTTGCAGGAGGGTTGGAAATCTTCAGTTGTCTTATTGTCTGGACAGCATGCGGAGGTAACTCCACGCTATTCTGCTGAACTCAACACCACACATACATGCACACACACCCTGTGCAGTGAGAGAGCATTATAATAGTGTGACAGAGTGTTGAAATACATCCCTGGATTTGGGATTTAAAAAGAAATGCTTCCCAGACAATCTCCAACGCGAACCAATTGCTAACATCTAGAGCTTGCCTCCATTTCTTCCCTCGAAATATGGGATTCAGAGTTCCCCAGCTCCAGTCTGGCCTGCCTCCTAGGGCACAGCAACATGGCAGGGAAACATGGAGACACTGCCCTTGGAGGGGGCTTGGACCCCCAATCTAGTAGGTGAAATTCCCCAAGAATATTCCCAAGGGCTTGATTTTCTCCCCTGCTCCTGGACCAGTTGCAACAAAGTAGAAAAGAAAGAGGAGGAGACAAGATAACATTCTATGCTCTTCTTTTCTTTTGCAAAGATCCAAATTCTCTCCCCCGCCCCTTGGATTGCATTTTGGAGAAGAGAGCAGAAATGGGATATAGGGGGCCAGAGAACCCCCCAGGGTCAAGGTAGCATGCAGTGAGCCTTCTTCATCCTAATGAAGTCCTAGAATCCACGGAGGTGGTACAAATACATATTATCCAGTGGCATTTAGTCCTGGAAGCAATTCATCAATAGATTGCCAGCTACCAGGTGTCAAGGGACCCCCCCCCACCCACACACACCCAGTTTTAGTCTTGCCCTGGGCCCCCTCATTTGTAACTCAACTGCTGACATTTCCATAAAAATATACAGAAGGGGTTCTCCGGCAGGCTAGATGCAATGCAGAAAAGCATATTAAAGATATGCAAAAACTGATGACTTTTTCCAATAGATTTTTAATGCCAAACATATGTATTACTGACGGAAACTCAAGTGTTTACCAGGTTTTGAGATTTCACTTCAGCTACCCCAGCTGGTGTCTGACACATTCCAAAATCTTTCTTCCACTTGATCCGTCTATTTTTAATCCTTTCGGGTGCTTCTGTTTCTGGAAAATTGGGAGGAGAGGGTGCCTGTTGCTCCACACCCCTCAGTTCACATTTTGCATAAATCAACCAGGAATTAAGAATTAAAGGATCACTTCCTATCTCAGTTGTCAAATATTTCACTGTTGGGGAATGTATTTGCATATCTGAAAACACGTTGGCCTCTCAGTGTTTGAGGGATGTGGAGAGTAAGAAGGGGAAAATTTAAAACATCCAGGAAAGCAAAACAGGGAGTCGGTAGCCAAAGAGCCCTCAGGAATCTCACAGAAGAGTCTGGGAGAAACCCAGGTTCCAGGGAGACCTAGGGACACCTGTTAAATCCACAGGAACCATAACTCAAGGTAGCTCCGTGCTGGTGGGCTGAGCTAGGACCCCCACCCTCCAATTCGTATCTACCTCAGAAGGTGACCCTACTTGAATCTGGGGTCTTTCTGGAGGTAATTAAGTTAAAACAAGGTCACTAAAGTGGACCCTAATCTCTATGACTGGTGTCTTTTTAAGAAACTTGGACGAAAACACACAGAGGGTAAGCCTCACAAGGACACAGGGAGAAGGTGGCCATCTGCAACCTAAAGAGAGACACGTCAGGACGAACCAACGGCGGGGGGTGGAGGGGACGCCTTGATCTCAGACTTCTAGTCCCCAAATGATGAGAAATGAAATCTCTGTTGTTTAATTTGCCTGGTCAGGATCGTCCTCCCTGACTAATACACTCAATTTCAGCAGCAGATGACATAACATTCCTTCCATAATATTCTATCATTATAGAGCCAAATATTGGGGTGTTACTGTGATAAAAAGTGACATTTGTGCAAAAGCCAATGTGCTATGATGGGGCTCTGTGACAGAGCACTTGCCTAGCACTTGTGAGGCACGGGTTCGATCCTCAGCACCGCATCAAAATAAACAAAGTTTTAAAAAAAATTTTAAAGTCAATATGCCATCGAGTGTGAAGGTGAAAGTGTCCAAAAATTTGATTCCAAAGTTTGAGAAGTTGTGCAGTGCCCACCAGGAACACCTGTCTGGTTGGAAAGCAACTGTGGCTATTTAAGAATCAAATGCAAAGTTTTCTTTCCAGGTACGTGTTGCATTTTATCAAATGGCGACAACATCTTTAAGATCTAAATATGTACTCAGTTGCATGGGCCAAACTACTTAACAAGTGGGCTTCTCAAGATATTTCTTTTGGCTTAGAGATGCCGTTAAAAATTTATTGAGAAGCAAAAGGCACCATGAGCTAAGAAAGTTTAGGAACATCTGTTGTATCCAGTGAGAGATTTCAAGGCAAAATGGTAGCAAAGAGTGCTTCTTGGGAACTGGGAACTGAGTGTTGACCGGGTCCCAACCCCACCTGCTACCATTATGTCGTCAATGCCCACGGAAACTCAGCTGTAGGACCTACTTCACTTTGGCATGGGATCCAGTCATCACACAGACCACAGCACCCGAGGCAGCTGGTGCCATAGATTCTGGACCAGTCCAGGGAAGGCAGAGCGGAACCCCAGCAAGGATGCTTTGCAATTGCTATGAACCCCATCAGTAGCATTGCGTCCTCCACACACAGAAGCCAAGACAGAGAAACAGAGGGGTCTCTCCACCCTTCATGTCCAATAACCCCTGAGGGACTCTGACCTTCCAATTTCTGCAGCTCTGAGCTCTGCAAGGTGAGAGTCCAGGTTCCCCCAAATGGTCACATTTTTGCCAGGGGACAAAGCATGGCTCTTTCTGACTACAGCTATCGTTGCTACAGGGCACTTGGATGCTGTGTGTCTGGGGACTAGCAGGAGAGAAAAGGGGTGACCACTTTGTCAGGAAGATTTGACCCTGATTGACAGTTATGCAGTTGGGGGAGGGCAGGAAGGAATCCATGATGAACGTGTGTGATCCAGCTGTGTCCCCAGAACTCTCCTGACCAACGTTAAGCAGAGAATGACGCATGGGGCAACCTGAGACCAAAAGGAGAGCGTATTTGTGGAAGGGCGCAGAATCCTCGGGAATGAAGACTTGGATCACACCACTAGCCAAGCCTCCAGGGCCTGTGGAGGCTTTGACGTCCCTCCCAGAGGGTCTGCAGGGAGCACGGCTGATTGGCAGGCGCTGTGTCTTTTAATACATACTCCAGGCTTTGATTCCATGGGTCACGCATCCCACACCCAGACGCTCCCAGCCAACGAGTGGGCACCGTGGGGGCCTAGAGCCAGGCCGTTCCTGCCCCATGGGGGATTCGTCTAGCAGGCTACTTTGAATCAGGGCCTCCCCATCAGCCTGGCTGAGACTTTCTCAGAGCTGTATCATCATGTGTGATTCCTCCCTTCCAATCCCCCCCCTTCCGTCCTCCCATCACCAGACTCTCCATGCCTATCCCTGCCCCTCCTCTTTGTATTATGCCCCCCAATAAGTCTCTTGCCCATTGTATTAGCCCACTGCTATAACAGAATACCTGAGGCTGAGGGACTTAGAAAGAAATGAAGTTTACTCGGCTCACAGACTCAGAATCTGGATGTCCAAACAGCATGATGCGGGTTCTGCCGAGGGAACCCCTGGCTGCATCACATTATGGCGAAGGCGTCATGCAGGACAGCATGGGTGAGGGAGAAATCGGATGTGAGATCAGAAGCCAGAGTGACCAGGGAGCGGCCAGGCTCGTTCTTTGGTAACCACCCTCTCACAAGAACCAACCAACCTCCCACAAGAACTACATGAAATCCTGCTGAGGGCAGCACCTCAGTGACCTAATGACCTTCCACTAGGCCCCGCCTCTTAAAGGGACAGCCACCTCTTTACATTGCCACACTGAGGATCAAACTCCCAACACATGTGACTCTGGGGATGCACTCAAATCATATCCAAATGATAGCACACATCTGGGGTCTTCTACTGAAGGAGCTCAATCAATCAATATGTCCCTTTGTACACTTTTTTGTTAAGGTTATGTGTATGTGTGTGTGTGTTCATCCAGCAACTAGACTGGGAGATGCCATGAATCTCCAGGGTTGGGGGGCTATTCCTCATTAACAAGTTTTTTCCCCAAAGTACTAGATTGATCTAGAAAATATTTCGTTCTTATGATCATAGCCTAGCAATAGCTATCATTTACCACGTCTTTATGATGTGTCAGGTACTGTGCGAAATGTTGTGTGTATGTCACACCATTTTTACATAGGTCCTATTTTTTTAATCTCCTTTCTGTAATGAGAAAACACAAGCTTCGAGAGGAGCCATCATTTGGGTAAAGTCACGCAGCTGGTCATGGGCCACGTTGGGATTTAAACGCCAGCTGAACTATATATTGTCTCCCAAGTTCTGTTTGGAAAGGACCTTAAATGTCAAGTAGTCACTCACCACCGAGTGATCACTGGGGCCTCTTCCACCCATCGAGAAGCCAGAGAGCCCTTGGTTGAATGCCACCGGTGCTGGGGAGCTCATTTCCTCCCTAGGGAGCACACCCCTTTGTAGACAGAAAAGGGAAATAGCACCCACTGAGCCCTTTCTGCCAAACAAGCTCTATACACTTGTCATTCTACTTGTTACTCCCAGGGGCAGGCATAAGATGGACGGGCCTGGCCATCCCTGTACATGGACTTCCCATCCATAATAAAACGGAGCCTTGGAGAAGTGACTTGACCCAGTTCTTCTAACCAGTAAATGACAGGGTCAGAATTTGAGAAGCCTTACTTCTTCCAGTTCTCACCTGGCTTTGGCAGGTGAGTACTAACAAAGGACATAGGAGCTGACCTTCCCTGAGCGCCTCCTCTGTGCCAGCCATGGTACTTTGCATAGATGGTCCCATCTAGCTTTCAGCCTGGTCCTTTAAGGCTAGTGACCATGGAGGCTGCTCGGTGGCTAAGTCAGCTGACTCCAGAGCTCACGTCTTTTAAAATGATGCTCTGCTGCATAGGTCTTTCTTCACATTGAGCCAAAGCCCTCTTCCCATGCCTTGGGCTCAGACGGAACTCGTTGAGTCCCTCTTTGCCAAGGCAGCCTGGGCTCAGAGCTGAACATTTCCCACTCTGTTTTCTCACCCTCAGCCCCATCCTCTAAACACAGTTCTGTTTATCTGCATTGTTCTGAAAGCGCTTGCTGGTTGCTTAATGCTGCCCATAGAGGAAACAGAACCGGAACTTCCCATGAAAGGGGAGGTCAGATGCAGTCTCCCGACAATGGGGAGGAAATAATGACTTCCAGCCATCCACACCTGGAGCCGCATAGTCAGGCATTTTGCTTTCCGTGTGGAGTGTCATCTTTTGGGGAAGATAAGCCCATGATGATATCATAATCCTCAGCAGCTCAAGGTTTAGGCAGAAACCAGGAACTCGACTGATTCAGGGTAAAGTAATGCCAAGGATAAGGCATGCAAATAACAAATGTGCAATATTTTTTTTTTTTTTACAGCCTGAGAACCTACCTCACAGGGTTATTGGGGGATTAATTGAATTAATGTATGTAAAGTGCTTAGTCCAGTACCTAGCACAGAGTAAGCAATTCATAAATATTGTTAGTATTAATATCTGCTATGAAATGAGCCCAGCACAGTCAGAATGCCTAATTCTTCCTAGAGGAAGGATGTCAGGAAATAATAGCAGCACCCTCAACCAAGACTTCTCATATGCTCAGCTTTTATATATATTATCTACTTCAATCCTTAACAACCTGTAGTAAATCTGTTATCCCCATTTCAAAGATATGGAAGCTGAAGCTCTCTCTATAGAGGGCCCTTCCCCCAGGTCAGGCAGCTAAGTTGTTAAGAAATTGGGTTTTAGAATCAAACAGTTCTGACCTTGAATCCCAGCTCAGGTCCATGCTGTGTGACCTTCAGCGGGTCACTTAATGTCTCTGTGCCTCAGTTGCTTAGTCTGTAAAACAGGGTAATATAACAGCTTCCTAGGTGGAATGCTGTGAGAATTCTGTTGCCATTGTAATATAAAACACTTAGAACAGGGTCTAGCACGTTCTTAATAAACATCAGAGACAATTATATTCGTAATACACACGTGTGTTTATATGTACGTGTGTGTGCGTGAATGTATACCTGTAGAAGGGCTTTGAAGGATGAGCAGAAGTTTCTCAGGCAGGAAAAGGGGAGAATTAGGCCTCCTGGGTTAAGAATTGCCAAAGCCACCCGTTGTGCAACACACACACACACACACACACACACCCCATCAAGGCACAAGGAACCACTCAGGGGTTAGCAGCAGGATGAAGCAAAGGTCAAAGGGAGGAGACGTGTAGAATGGTGGAGGAAAAGAATCCGGATCCTTAGATCTAAGAGGGGAAAAGTAGACCTTAGAGACCGTGGCTCTCCCGCCAGCCACCTGCTCAGAGCCTGAGTGCAGCTGCCAGGAGTCGGCGACCCCACCCCCTCCAGCCCCAGCCAATGAGGCGGCCCCGCCTGGCGTCCCGTTGCCCGGCAACCGAGGGGCCCCCCCCCCGCACCTGACTATTGGCGGCTGCGCCTCTTACCCTGCCTGACCACGGCTGGGCTGGGCTGAGCCCCGCACTGGGGCCGCCTGGATTCTTGGACTCTGGCGGCAGGATGGGGATTTTGTTGATGGAGTTTTATTTTCTTCACTTTATATTCTATTTTGCTTATCGGAGGGAAAAAGATACGCTTCTGAAGATGGGGGAAGTTTATAAAAGTTTGTAACTTTCTGAAAAGTAAAGATTTCCACCTTAGCCTGATTTCGTCGCCTCGGGACTTCCTTATCCTGTTTGTGGGACACTCGGATGATTTGTTTTCCCATTCCTCCTCGCACAGAAACCCTTCTGGGGGGTTCTGTGTGGCTGGAACTTGGGAGTCAGGGAGGAATTTCTGGAACTCCTCGAAAAGTAGAAGATTCTGGAAAAGCCTGAGAGATTTCCAAGATGACCAAGGTGCCGGCCACCAAAAAGATGCAGAGTTCCCCCAGCTCGGGGGCCGTGTGGACCTGTTATGATTCAGACCCTCTGACACAGGTAGGTCTCCCCATTCTGTCCAAACAAAGAGAAGTAGGTATTCGCCACCAGACCCAGGAGGGAGGGGAGAAGGGAGAAGAGTCTTGGTGTGATTCAATTGTCCAGACACATCCCTGTCACTATTCAATGGTTGGTTTCTCCCAGACAATGAAAACACAAATCAGAACAGTTCACTGGGACATCCTATTAGCCAGTAATTCCAAAATGATGGAGTAAATTGGCAGTGACACCGTAGAACATCAGAAAAAAATTAAGATGAATGGTAGGTTTGCCGTCGCAGAACTGATTCCCAGAGATCCACTGGGCTCGGGAGATGTGCGTATTCTCTCTCAGTGTTGAGGCTGCAGGGCGTCAAACTTGGGGGTTTGGAGGCTGGGCTTACTACTCGTCCTCTGGGTGACATTGGACAAGTTGCTGAACGTCCCTGAGCCTTTCTTTGCTCCTGTCTACAAAAGGAGAACAGGAATGAGGCAGAAATAGCTGAAGAACTAAACACAATCAGATATGGAAATCGACTAGCATGATGCTTTTGCTTGCTCCTGTGTACATGGGGTTGTCGATTTGAGTGATAAAGAAAATTTGGCATGTCGTGAACGATCCAAGTCACGGGTTTCTGTTTTGAAGTGATTGTAACTGGGTAGGCCAGATTTATAAGTGTGCCTTGGTTTGGAACCCTCAAGTCCCTCCGTAGTCATGAATCAGCCACATTAGGGAGAGGGGCGATGCTGGTCCACTCTGGTCTATCCACAGGGGCATGCACACTGTGGCTCAGAATCATGGCCCAGGAAAGTCGGCCCATGGGGAGTCAATGCACACAGGGGAGCTCACCAGTGCTTTGCACATGGCCCCAAGTGTCCTCTAACTGATCTTCTTGGAAGATGGACACACCATTGTGCACTCCTCTTGCTCAGCCCTCTTGGTGAGATCCGTCTGCAGGAGGCAGCTTTGCGAATCTCCTTTCATCTCTAAATGCTGCACAGAAGTGTGTTTGATCCAAATGGCCCCCTTGGGGACTGAACTTCCCAGGATAGCAACCAGGGTAAGAGAGTGAGGAGCCAGTTGGCGGTTTCAGTAGCAGCCGGGAGATCAGAGCAGGGTCAGCTGACAGGAACAGGCTGGGTCTGCCCTGGATCTGCAACTTAGCATCCCCGTGGCCTTGGACAAGAGACAGAACTTCTCTGCAAAATGGGGATATTACAGTCCCTCTGCATGAGATTGCTGTAAGCATTCAGTGACTCAATGTAGGCCACCAGCCCTTAGGACAATTCCTGACCCAGTAAGTGCTGCTAAGATTTTAATTGTATGGATACCCCGTTCATTCAGCAAAGATTCACTGATTCCCTGTTATGTGCTCCGAACTCTCTTCCAAGAACCTCACTGCCGAGAGGGCCTATGTTTGGGGTGGGGAGTGAAGGAGGGAAGAGGCAGGTGATTATAATGCAAGGTGAATAGTGATGTGGTAGGGAAATAGCCTAGGGTCTCATGGGAGCAAAGAAAAGGATAGCTAGCTCAAGACTTGTGTGTGTGTGCGCGCATGTGCGCGTGCTATTTGGGGAGGAGAGAAGACAGGTGCCTATGCAACTCTTCCATTCAAGGATAGAGAAATGAGGAATATGGAGGAAGATACTGAGGTCAGAATGCCACACAGACCCTGTCTCTTAGATCAGAAGGCACTGATTAACCTAAGATGGGTTAACTAGAAAGGGAAAAATCACAGGAAACCCTGTAGACAGCGGGTGGGTTGGTCATCTGGGGCAAGTAAAGCCAATGATAATGACAGTTGTGCCCCAGAGGATGATGGTTGGTAGGGAGCTGCCTTGGCCGACCTTGGCTCAGGTGCATGAGGTACATTCTCGAAGGCTTCCAGGAGCAGATCTTTCTTGCTCCAGAGTTCCGCCCCCTCTCTATTTCATCATCCATTGGGCACCACAGGGGATACCGGGAGAAGCTGCAGGGCATGATCCAGGAGTTTCCAGGTTTGTTTGGAGCAGAGGAAAAAATACCTAAAGAGTATAAGAAAATGCCAGGCAGCCAGTAGGTGTCCACGGGGAGCACTGTAGGAGAGATCCGGCATCCCAGAGGAGGAAGGTGTGGCTGCCCCCCACCCCTGCTGCATGGCCCTAGGGTCCACGGCATTAGCTCCTATTGGGGGGGGGGGCAAGTCTTGGGGAAACCTTGAAGCCCTCTGAGTCTAGACCTTTCTCCTCCTCCCAGGGACAAGCTTTTCAGATCCTAACTAATGGGGGGCAGCACTTAGAGCGTCTTCTTGTGGTCTTGTTTTTGTGTTGTTGGTTTTTTCTTCTCCTAGGCAGAAGAAACATAAATATGCAAATCCTCCACTTGAAGGTCTTCTGTGGAAGAAACCTTCCAGCCTGCCCCCCCCCCCCTGTTGTGCTCCCTAATCTGTTTAAGGGAATCCCTTTGGGCTTTGTTTCCCACAGAAGCAAAAGAGAAGTCTAATGGGATTAGCCACAGACCGGATGGAGGGAGGAGCAGGCTGCTGTGTGTGTGTGTGGGGGGGGGGGGGAGATGACTGTGAACCCACAATTTTCATCTTGGAAAAAGCTAGGAAGGGGTGGGGGGAATGAAGAACACCTCTCCCATGTTCTAGAATGGGAATGCTATTGGCCAAAATCTAAAAAGGTGTGGGATCCCTGAGGCAAGCTCGGTCTCTCAGGAACCGTGTCATTAAAAATCCAGAGAGAAGAAAGCACTCCCTAATTTGGGCAGATCCTAAGACTTCCCGGTTCCGGGGGTTCTGCTCATATTCTAGCTGGGTAACTAAAAGTAGAGATTCTTCAGCAAACTATGTGGATGTGAACCCCAACTCTGCCGCTTACTGGGTTGCATAACCTCTGGCCGGTCAGCCTCGATCTCCTCTGCAGGGCGGGTGTGCCATTTTAAGATGCATCTTGATTATGTTTTAATGAGAGGATAAGATGTGTCCTGGTTTCAGAGATGTTAAAACATGGGTGGGGAGGGATGTGCATCTTAGAAGAGGTGAATTATAGCTTAGCCACCATGATACGGTCGGTCGGTCCTTTAATCCTGTTAACAACCTCCATGATGAAGCTGGTATGGTCTTGCACCCGGGGAGACGGACACTTGCAGAGCGCCAGGGTCTAGTTCTCTGCTGAGAAGTGAGTGGGCAGGGCTGGGGAGCAGGGGACAAAGCAGACAGAACCCTAGGTATGCAGAGGACACAGACCTGCGCGTCTTTTCTCCACTCCCCCCAAATGATGAAGGAGCGTCTGCACCAGGAGAATCTTGCTCTGCACCCAGCTGAGCCAACCCGAATCCCAAAAGGAGAATCAACACCTTTTAGAAAGACTTTCCCCAGCAAGGAACACCTGGACGCCCAGCGCAACCACACGCGTCCACCGAAAACGTGAAATGATTTTCTTCCCTGTCCGGGTGGAAGGAATCGCAGCCTAAAGAGGCTAACGCTGGTCCCTGGGGAGTGAGTCACGGGTCTTTGTCAGAAGTGAGCCCCGAGCTGCCTGACCTCTTTGCACTCTAACCATGGAGACCACCGCCCGCCGCCCTGCACTGAATCACTCACTGACTACCCTGAAAAAATAAAATATCCAACAGCCACTTGAGATTTAATTCTGAAGAATCCCAAACTGGCTGGACCTGTTTTGAGGACACACCTTAGACCAGAAAAATAGCTGTGACTCCTTTTCTTTCTCCAGGGGCTCCTCTGACTGCATTGTTTTGCCAACGGCAAAACTCAAAGGTCTATTTATTTCCTTTCCCTCTGTGGCCTAACGCTTGCCTTAGCGAATCTTGCTGTGTCTAATTGCAGGCCCATGTGACAGGCGGCTTCCGTCTGTGATAAATCAGGGTGCAGGCAAGAAGCCCGTTCATTACCTCCCAGCACAGGAAGAGCGACAGACACTCTGTGTGCTGGCCCAGGCCCTTCTGCAAACAGGCAGTTGCTCAGGGAGAGGAGGAGAGGGGCAGAAACAGATCATGGGCCCTTGCGGATGCGACTTAGAAACGCTGCCTTTGAAGTCACACAGTATGTGAGATAGTGCATGTGTAATACTGAGCCCAATCCCCAATATATGGTTAGTCCCCAGTAAGTAGTGATTGTGGTTATTAGTACCACTTGTGCTGTGTCCTCCCTTGGAGCACGGCCACCAACATTCTGAAGACCCAGTCAACCAGGACAGGCTGAGTACTCACATTACTAGCGAGGCCGTGTCCCAACTTGAGGGCAGAAAGGAAAAAGCAGGGGGCAGGAACCTAAATTTGGTTCCTTGCAGCAGAACGAGGTACCTTGCAGGAGAGAATGCCTGACCCATTTAGAAACCCCTGTTATGGAAAAGGGGACAGCCGGGTTCACTAGTGCACTCAGGAGGTTAAGGTTATTTGGGAGGCAGAGGACGGAGAATTGCACGTTCAAGGGCAGGCTGGGCAACTCAGCAAAACTTTGTCTTAAAAAAAATAAAAAATAAAAATAGAGCACCAAAACCTCAAAAACTTAAATAAATAAAAATAAATACGTACATACCTAATCATATAAATAAATCAATAGAAAACCGGGTGCCCCTGAGCATGGTTTGGGTCCCTTAGATTTATTTAACTGCCCACACATCCCCATTATTCAAATTTGGATTCCATAGAAAACCAAAAGATAGGAAGCGTAAAGAGAAACACTATGCAGCCATTAGAAAAATTTCTAGTTGCAAATAAGAGAAAAACTGGAGAAGACTGACATTAACGTGAGATCCGGAGGTAGAGGGTGCTGGTGTTGTTTCAAGAGCTCACTAGTGTCAGGGCTGGAGGGTCTCTTCCTTCATGGTTACAAAGTGGCTTCCCCAGCTCCTGGCATCACATCCACCTTCTATAGAAAAGGAGAAAAGTGGAGAGTAAGAGCTGCGTCTGTGTCTTTTGTGAAGCAAGCAAAGCCTTTCCTCTTATGTCTCATTTGCCAAAACAGTGTCACAAGCCTTTTCTAGCTGCAAGAATGACTGAGAAAGTGTGTATCTCACATAGGGTAGAAACCCTGGGCGAGGGAGAGGTGGTAGCATTGGAGATGAATATTTGATGAACAAATGATTTCACAAAAATTCAAACACTGGGGGTCCCAAACCACACACACTGATGAAGATGAACCCCAAGAAGAAAGAGATCCCTATTTCCTACCCTGTGCAACAACCGATTGGGAATGTCAGGGACATTTGTCCACAGTGGTCCCATATAAAACCCATTAGAAGGTTGGGGGGATTCATTCAGCTAATGTTTACAGAGGTCCAAGCATTCTTGTAGGTGTGGGGGAGTACAGAAGGGCATGAAGGTACACACATGGGTCACCATTCTGGACCCTGGAAAACACAGAGGGCTTGAGGAATTCAGGCTTGACCAGCCTTTGCACAACCAGAGAGGGAGACCTGGTCTTGACTACCTTTCAACACCCGAACCTCCTCTCAAGATGCTGCCTTCAGCTGCAAAATTCAAAGGCTGCAAGAATCCATAGGGGGTGCAGTGGCGAGGCGCACTCCCATGAAATCTGACAGAAGCCAATTAAACCTTTCTTGGGCTGAATACACCAGCGTATTTTTCTCGGAGATCTTTCTGACAGCTAAATCCAAAAATCATAATCTCTAGTAATGGGATCCCTTCTATCACGAGTTGGTGGCATCTTCCCTTCTACATTCCTGTTCTCAAACTCTGCGGAGGAAATTTCTTGCGGGGCTCAATCTTGATAGAAGGTTATTTCTGCCTACCTTGGAATTTTATGCCATCGGTAGCTTTAACTCAAACACCGGCGTGTCTGGTGATCTCTCTGCAAGACTGGAGGTGCCTCCGGGTTTCTGGATTTTGCTAAGAGGGAAGGCCACATTGGCAGGGATGGTTTCTGGGACAGGTGCAGGGTGGTCAGAGTTCCATAGTGAACCGCAGCTCAGCGGCAGGGAGACAGAGAATCCTCCCCATTGTAGACTGGTACGTGGTCAGGAGCATCTCCTGAAGTGTATATTGTCCCCCTCCACGTGACAGATGTTACGAAGGCACCAACAGAACCAACTCTGGCGTCTTCTCCCAAGGAACCCACAGTTCTGTTGGAGAGAATATTAATAAGGAGCTATGAAATTAGGAGGGCAAATGAAATGCACCAAAAAGAAAGAGCAGCCGGGCACGGTGGCACACACCTGTAGTCCCAGCGGGAGGCTGAGGCTGGAGGATCGCGAGTTCAAAGGCAGCCTCAGCAATTTAGTGAGGCCGTAAGCAACTCAGTGAGACCCTGTCTCTAAATAAAACACAAAATAGGGCTGGGGATGGGGCTCGGGGGTTGAGTGCCCCTGAGTTCAATCCCTGGTACGCCCCCCTCAGATAAAGCAAAGAATGGGCAGTCATCCCTCAATGTCCCTAAGGGATTGGTTCCAGGACCCCCTATGGATACCAAGCTCTGATGATGTTCAGGTCCCACCTCAGAGTGGCACAGGATTTACACAGAACCTACGCACTTGAGATACTCTCTAGATGGTTTATAATAATTAACGCGACCTCAGAACTCTGCAAACCGTTGTCAACTGTCTTATTCAGGGGCTGATGACAAGAAAGAATTCTGTACATGTTCAGAACACGCTCAATTTTTTTTCAAAGATGCTTTATCCATGGCTGGCTGAACCCGTGGATGCAGAACCCACAGATACAGAGAGCCAACTACTTTCAGGAGCTTAGGGGTAGGAACAAGTTCAGTCTCAGCAAGAGGCGTCAGGGAAGCCGACGGATCTGAATCTTGAACGCTGGCTGGATACAGACAGGGTGGGACGAGATGCTGAGCCAAAGCTGGAACCTACCCTGGAGGTAGAGAGGAAGGAGATATTACCTTTCTCCTCCAAGGAACAAGTTCTTCCAGGGTACCTGGGATGTGACAGGTGCATCCCCCACCCACAGAGCCCAGCAGATCAATCTTGTCATTCATTCTCTCTCTATATATAAATAGATCTATGCGCACATTCAAAGTGGCCCAAGTTTCCCTCCCAGAGAGTTGCCAGATTAGGGCGGACTTTGCTCCATTGATTCCCGTCAAAGGGTTAAATAATTGCAAAAGTCAAATGGGATTCTTCTTTACAGAGGTTGGGTTTCAGCAAGGCACTAGGGACCCCATGGGCAGTTCTATGCATTGATGGAAGGTAGGCAGCATCCCGGGATGCGGTCCCTCCTGTGTGACAACCAAAGATGTCTCAAAATTGCCCTCAGCAGGTCAAATGCTCTGGCTGAGAGCCACTAGCGGAGGAGCCCTGAGGTCCCGAGTACCTTTCCCCATCTAAACAAGTGATGCTCTCCTGCACCCAGTGTGGGTCTCTGCTCTCCCCCTCTCTGTTGCCCCTGGGGTCCAATCAGGTACTCGAAGGGAGGTGTCCTGCCTCCCTCGTCAGGTGACCACCACCTGGTCCCCAACACCAGCGTTTCTTCTCTGGATGGTTCCGTCAGCCCTCCCAGCGCCCCCCTACCATCCCTCTGACTGTCTTCCTACCTTGTCCTTCCCTGAGTAGAAGCACTCCAGTGCTCCCCCCACTAGTGCCCCCAAAATGAGAATGAGTGGGACTCACAAGGCTCTGCACAGTCTGCCCCCAGCCAGGTCCTCCAGCCCCAACCCTCCTCAGGGGCCAAACTGGGTTTTCCATAAGACATTGAGCTTCATCTTCCTCGTCCTCCTGGGACTTGTACTTTTTTCCCAGTGTTAACTGTGGCTTCCTTAGCGAAGCCTTCCCTGAACACAGCCTCCTGAGCCACCTCATGTGCTTCCTGGAGCCTTGAAATTCGCCCTCATAATCCTCTTCCTTTGCAAACCGGAGGCTCCTTAAAAGACAAGAAATATGTCAGCTTTGATCGTTGCGGTAACCCTAGTGTCGCACAGTAGGTGTACAGTTAAGACTAGGATGACTGGTTCCATGTCTCTAGGGTTGACTTGTCTCATAGGCAGTTCATTAGCATCAAAGCTTGGGACCTGAAGAGGAGCCTATGGTCCAGGTGGGACCTAGGAAGGGAATAGGTTAGAGCTCCCCCTCAATATCTCCTCTGAAATAGCCCGATCTTGATTGGTCTTCCATGGCAAGAGGTTCCTAGAGCTCCCAATGGTGATGGGGCAGGTATCGCCCTGGGTTAGGAGGCCTGGTTCCCAGATCTCCTACTACTTGACTGTTTACCTTTGGACAACCCACTTAACCTCTCTGATCTCTTCGTCTTCATCTGCAGAAGCAGGAAAGGCTCTCTGCAAATTCCTGGGCTCTCTGGTCACCCAGTGACTCTAGAGAGCAGAGTCACAGCTGCCACTTTTCTGAGCATCTGTGCTCAGCATGTAGAACAGGTGCGATCTTAACCCCTGTCTGAAGAGATGACCACGGTGAGCTTTGGAGAGGTGGCCAAACCTCCCGGGGAAGCAATCAGTGGTGTCGGGATTTGAATCCAGGACCCAACCGCTACGGGGAGCCTGAGTTAAGAAGGCAAGCCTTGCAGGCCATCGTGACAAGGGACAGTAGACAAGGATCTGTCCAAGTGGGGCTTCTGGGGAGCAGTTTTTGAAGAGCCTGTCAAAAAAAATTCTGGCAGAAAAAGGGAAGTGCCAATTTTCGCTGTAGGCAATGCAAACAAGAACGTGACAGTGCCTGTGACCACAGACAAGGACATTTGCATTCACTTGAGCTCTTGCTAAAATATGCCATCGAGTTTCTGGCAGAGAAATACGGCGAGGGATGGGAGAGAGAGAACAGAGGGGGGACAAAAGTCCTGTGTGCGGCTCAGAGTCATCGTTCTAAGTGATGCTCATTTCCGCGAAGATTTATAAACCGCTTCTAATTAGAGCCACCTTTCTAAGAAAAAGCATATTTGGATCCCGGGTCAATATGCTGCCAAGACCAAGCAAGATAACAGAGAGGATGTGAGGCCCGGCTCATGAGGGAGGAGGTTCTGGGGCGAGCGAGGCCGAGATGTTGATCATCAAAACAGCTTAATTGGGTTGAACAATTTGGGTAAATATCAAGTTAATAGGTTCACCCTGAATCTAAGCTCTGACCCACTGATTTTTTTTCTACCCCCCACCCCCCAAAAAAGGTAGCCTCCCCCGGCGCTTAGAAGCTGTGAATTAAATAACTCTCTCTCTCTCCCTGTCACCACCGCCTATTATGACACCTGACGATATCTGCTAGTTGCTCCTCTGCTTCTTTTAGCTTAATTATTGCAACAATTTCATCTGTTTAAAAGGAGGAAAAAAGAAGCCAAGCGAGCCCCCCACAAGGTCCCCAAGAGAAAGCAGCCTCCCAGCTCCCGTCCAGCCCCACGGCCTCCTGGTTTCACGAGTGTCCGTTTCTCTGTCTGCCCTGCGTGGTGACGGGCATCTGTCTGCTGACTGTGTACTTTGGGTCAAAAGGTCACTAAACAAGATTGGGGACTCAAGGGTCCAGGTGATGTCTGCAACCCAACGCAGGGGGTGGCGAGGACGTCCCCAGCTGTGGATGACAGGGCACGTGGACTTGGTTAGGGGTCTGGGGGTTTTCAGCACAAGGCCATTTCCTGAAGGTTCTGCTTTCCCAAGGAGGAGGAGGGCTTGGTCCCCAGAGCACGGGGCATCCGGCCGATGGAGGGGGGTTTTGATAAAGAACTTGATCTCAAGTGGCAGCTCATTAAGGAGCCCAGGCAGCGTGATTTCTTCACTTTCCAGAAGCCTGGCTCTCCACAAACCATGTTATTGCCTCCTAATGGGGGGGGGGGGTAGAAGCCAGGAAGGCCTGCAGGTCACCGGAAAAGGCTCAGCTGCGGGGAAGGCCTGGGTGAGGGTGCCCTGGGCTGCGCCTCCCGCCAAGGTCACCCCGCCAAGGTCACCCCGCGAAGGCACTGGCTTCCTGTTCCAGCAGAGGCAGGACTCAGGCCAACCCAGCGAGCCCAGGATCCGTCTCTTGGGTGGAGGCAGCAAAACAACGTAAACCAACAGATGGCCCCCCGCCCCAGGTCCGAGAAACTCCGAAAGTGGGGACCGCTCACCTAGAACCAGAGGGTCCCAGAGAACCCTCCAAGGGCCCCTTTTATTGATCTCGCCGAGAGTTTGGAAGCTGTGCATTAAATAACTCCCTGTCCCAGCTCCAATCTCCTGGGTCTCTCACTCTGCCCCCCCCGCCCCCCCCCCCCCCCCCCCCGTCTGCAGCCCCTGTCCTGCCACCTCCCCACAGTGAGGTCACCAGAACCCTGGCTGCCCCTGGAGTCTGAGCAGCAGCGTCCGAGCTCCGGCTCCGCCACTTCCCAGCTGTACGAGCTCGGGAGACTCACCTCTCTCCTTCCAGGACTCAGTTTCTTCATCTGCAAAATGGGGGTAACCATGGCCCCTACTTTTAGTGGCAACTTGGGTAAGCAGGGTACCCGGGTCGAGACGGCTGGCCGGGCGTGGGCTCCGTACTTCAATGTGGTCTGAGCATCTAGATTTTTTTTTTTTTTCCTGTTGGTTGATTTAAAAAGCAAAACAGATGCTGACTTGGGTCCCGGAGCACATTCGTGGCTCATTTAAAACAAGGCAGATTAGGAAGTTCCTGCTGTGGAGAAGCTGTCCTGAGTCTCTCTCGCTGTCTCCTCCCTTCCCAGCTCCGTGGGGCTCCACAGTAACAGCCCCCGTCCTGCACCTGCTGGTACAACTGTGTCACCACCAGCAGCCATGAGCCCACTGGATTAATGATCATGGATTCCTTCATGCCCAGCCACCTGCAGCGGCTGGAGGATCACGGGCCAGTCAAGGCTGCTGGAAGAAACGCAGCAAATATCTGTTGACTAAACCCGTCCTGCGTCCTTGTCAAGTCCCGGGCCTGTGACCCCCTGGGATCCACCAGCTCTGAACCACACGTATCCTATGGGAAAAGCGTCACTCTGGGTGGTTTTCATAAAAGTTCCCCTGGTTCTCTTCTTCTAGGTTTTCTGGATGATTCCAGAATATTCTAGAAGTCAGTTCACCGAGACATCTCCTCCCAGACACCCAAAGGTGAAATCCCTTTGAATATCTGTGCTCACGAGCATCCCGCCGAGTTTCCCGGAGAGACTGTGCCCCTTAATTTATTATTGGAACAAGGGGTCACCATTTGCTTCTTTCTCATTTCATTCATATTTATATCCATTTACCCATAGTTAGTTCATGCGAAATTTTATGTCTAGAATCTGTTACCTTCTCAAGCCATCTTTCTTTCTAGAAACTCTGGCTAAGAACTCCTGTCAGTCTTTCACCCGACTTCAGATCTTCCCCTCTAAAGTCTAGGACAGAACGTCCCCAGGAATCTTCTCAGTACAATTCCAGTCCCCAGACACAGATCCCGTCAGTCCCTGAGCTCACAGTTCCCCTCCTTCCTGGCTCCTGGTCTGTTTTTCACTTTATTCCTGTGCCTACTCAGAGACTAAACCCCCTAGAAATTCCAATGAGATCCACCCCAGAGGCTTCACATCACCAAGGCCTGCGGAACTGCCCTTTCGTCCCCGCAACGTCTTGCCTTGGGACCCTTTTGGCACTCTCTTTCATTTTCCTGGGTATCCTGAAGTCTTTTTCCGTCAGTAGATTTTTTTTTTCTCCCAAATGACTTTATGCTCCCCCAAATGCTTTTAAAAAGAAGTTTTATTATAATATGCACAGAGAACAGTGCACGGGTAGAATTGTACAGGTTTATCAATTTTTGCACAGCCAGAAAAGACCCAAGAAGCCTTTTCCACAAAACCAAGAGACAGAGCATCTCCTGAACCCCCAAACTCTCTCAGACTCCCTGAGAGGTGACCCTGTTACGTCACTGTGAATCATTTGGAATTCCCTCTTGTGAGTGCCTGTTTGAGTCTTCCGTTTTTAAAAAGTGCTTTGTCCTGTGTTATTGATTTGTGGGAGTTCTTTACATAGGGCAAGCACTGGTGCTTTGTCACGTGTGGGCACATATCTTCCCCTGGGCCTTTCTGTTCTTTTTAAGGGTGCCTTTTGGGAGCAGAAAGTCTTAAATTTAAGAAAATCAAATGTATCGATTGTTTCTATCGTCGTTGGTGCTTTTTTTTTTGGCATTTACTCCAGGATCGACAGACATAGTAATACCAATATTGCTGTAAACAGCCGGTTTTCTATCAATGTGTCCCCGCATTTCCTCCCCTGATCCCTTCATCCTTTCCTGCGGGTCCCCGATTCCATCTGGAACCAGCTTCTGGAGTCCCCAGATTTGCTGCAGCTTGTCTCTTGGTGCTGTGCTGTTGCTGATGAGAAATGCCACCAGCGTGTGTGTCTGACCCTGTCCTTATTTGCTGCAAGCTTTGAAGGACATTCTTGTTGGACACAGAGCCATGGAAGGGCGGGTAGGAGGATTGTTTGCTGTTTGTTGGGCCCTCGGGCTGTCCTTCCGTCGTGCCTGGCTTCTGTAGTTTCTAAGCCCTCTGCATTTCCAATTCGGAGCATCTTCTTTTGCTCCCACGGCTCTCTAGTGTCTTTGAAAATATGATGTTTGTGTTTTTACCCTTTTTCTTTCTTTTTCCTTGTTGCGATGATAACAATAGGCTTCTCTCTCTGCCAGATCCTACTCAGAAACTGGACCCACACCCTCCTTGTCAGGGACTCCAGGCTGGGACACGACACTTGGCTTCCCTTCTTCCTTCTCTGATTGATTTTACCGTTTTGTTTTACTCATTGATTCTTTTGTGTGTCAGGGGGTACCAGGCATTGAACTCAGGGCCACTCGACCCCCGAGCCCCATCCCCAGCCCTATTTTGTATTTTATTCAGAGACAGGGTCTCACTGAGTTGCTTAGGGCCTCACTGTTGCTGAGGCTGGCTTTGAACTTACGATCCTCCTGCCTCAGCCTCTCGAGCCGAATCTTTTTCATTCTCAACCAATTTTTGAGGTCTGGACATGCATAAACGTGAATGCGCACACTAAGTCTACAGCTTAGAGGTTTGACCAGCATCTGTACCCACGAGCCACCAGCCCAGATGAAAGGCACAGGCGGGAACAGGAGGCTCCCGTGGTACCTGTTGTTTGAAGCACGAGGGGCACGGGCTGTCACAGGCTGTCACGGGCTCCAACAGCAGGAGGACTTAGGTTAGTCAGGGATTCTGAAAAAGCTCCCCAGAGAAGCTCTCAAGAGGAGGTGGAGGACGAAGTCCGGCTCGGGGTGTGGAGCAAACTCAGTGGACACGGGAGGCAGATGGAAATGAACCCATCGCTGAGCTTCCATCCTGGGGGGGGGGGCAGGTCCTGGGATCGACATTTCATTTAATCCCAGAACAACCGTGAGAAGTGCTTGAAGCAGAGGGCGAGTCTCTTGGACATGAATGACCGTCCCTGGTGACACCATCCGTGGTCACAGCAGGAGTCAAACCTGGCTCTGTCTGGCTCCCAAGGTCATGTTCAGCCCGGACCTGAGGCCCACCCTGACTAGCCCCACTGGAGGGAGATGGAAGGAACCGGGCAGACTGCAGAAAGGTCAACTGGTCCCTGACACGTAGCAGACACCAGAAAAAGAAAGAAAGAAAGAGAGCATTTCTTGAAAAACTAAACAGGCAAGAAAAGGAAGCACTGGACCGCAGCAGCGCACTTCCTGGAGATGCATCACCCTCCTGCCTCACAGGGTCCCCGTGCCATTCGAGTTGGGGTCTTCTTGTGCATTTGTTTTCTTGTTCTGCTGTGGTCAGAGGCAAGAGCTGAGAGCAAGTGGGATCAGAGAAATGCCAAGGGGGTTGACAGAGCAAAGCGCAGAGGGATCCACCGTTAACCAGAGAGAGAGACACACAGAGAGAGACAGACAGACAGACAGAGAGCCGCCAGGGGTCTCGTGCGCAGCCCATCTGTGGGTCATTTGTCCTCTTGTTGACTGGGAGAAGGGAGCGGAACCCCAGCGGAGGCTGGCCTCCATGGGAGGCACCTAACAGCCAGTGGAGGCGGATCAGAGGCCGTGTCTCCCCAGGAAACTCAAAGTGCAGGCCACAGTCTCCTCGACGGTGGAGATGCTATGTTGAAAAGACCCCGGGTCCCCGCCTGGAGTCCTGGGGTCTCCCTGAAGAGGTGCAGAAAGGGCTTCTTACAAAGCCGCTTTACAGAAACTCACGCACTTCATCCCCAACCCGCAGAGGGGACGCCGTCTCGTCCTCACCTTAAAGAGGAGGAACCTGAGGACCGAGAAGCCCAGTGACTTGAGGGAGGGTGAGGGACCCGGAGGCCCCATTTCCTTCTACCAGAGCCAGGACTGCGCTGCCTCTTGGACCCACACTTCCCAGGGGACGGGGACAGGGGAGCCTCAATATCAGGCATGGGGTGACTGACTCCCAGACTGAGGTGGGGTGTTGGAGAAGCCCCCCCCCCATCCCACTTAGAGAAAACTGCCCTGGGGCGACTCCAAGAGGAGGTCCCCGTCATCAGCAGAGAGGACCTAAGAGTCTCAGATCACCCCAGCTAATGGACGAGAAAACTGAGGTCCAGGTCAAGGGCAGGGGGGCAGCGAGGGTCTCTCGGAACAAACACAGCCCTGACCTGTGGGATCAGGCCAGCCACCCCAGGTGGCATTTCGAGGCAACAATGCAAGTAACAGAAAAGGCTTCGTGGCCCTCGCTGGGGTCCAGCCTTGTTCCTGGCACTTTCACAGGGACTGACGCATTTGGCCTCTGAACGGCCCTAAGGAGACGCCCTGACGTTCCTCCCTATTTCCCAGATGAGGAATTGGAAGGCAGAGGTCCTTCTTGTCCCTTCAGTCCCTCAGAGTTCCCTCTCTGCACGGTGATCCCGTATCCTGTAGCCCTGAGCCCCCCAAACTCCGCGTCGGAGGGACCCTCACGTGTTCCTTGGACAAGGTGAAATGAGGTGTCAATCAATCTTGGTGCTCAGGCTCCTGAGCTAAGCCCGCAGAGCTGGGTCTCAGTCTGGGCTCTGAAACTGACCACGGCGACGGCCGCCCATCTCTGAGAACATCAGAGGCTCCAGATGTGCGTGATTTATATCTCAATAAAACTGTCCCCAAATTATTATCTTTTTAAAAAAATTGAGCTCTGGAGCAAGAATCCCTGGGTTCGAGCCCCAGACCTGTCACTTTGTAGCCGCACGCCCTATAAAGTCTAGAGACCCGGGACTGGCTGGGGAGGACAGTAAATGATAATGACATGCTTAGCCATCAGTATGGCCAAGACATGGGGACAGCCACTGACCCTTTGCAAGATTCCGTGGAGGTCCAGGGTGCCGCTGGAGAGGGACAGGGATGCCCAGCAGGGACACTGGACTTGGACTTACCTCTCAGCCAAACAGTCAAGAATGACACCTTCTGACTTCTGAGTTCAGCGTGTGGCCACCGGATGCCCCCCTGCAGTGGCAGCAGGGACAGCAGACCCTCCCACCCTTCCCTGACCCATTTTTCAGAAGACATAATTAACACGAGTTCACCAACGTGCCCCAGGAGGGTTTCCATGGAGACTCCCTGCTGTTGATTAGCACTTGGCAGGTGGAGCGGCTCTGCGTGGGTCCAGGCCCACGGCCACTTACTGGCCCTTTTATTTCTCATACCCCCAATTTAATGGGTGCTCCTGATGGCTCCTCCGCTGCGGTGATCTGATCATTCTGCAGGTTCCCCCCCCCTCCCCTTTCCTCCTCCTCTTCTTTGAGTTTTCCCAGTTAATATCCCAAGAGAAGGGGAGAGATGGGGGAGACCTCCTATTCTCTTGGGTGGCGGAGGAAGAACCGTGGAAGGACACTGACCATGCTGACCGCGTGGCGAGGACAGAGCTGGGGATTCCAGAGATTTAAAAAATAAAATAAAATTTAAAAAAAGGCAAGTTTGTTCTTGAAGCTGAAAAACACAGAAGCACACACCCTTCTATGGGGCCTTGCTCGCCACCACTGGAGGGGTGGGTGCTCAACCCAGGCCTGAGAAGTCTCCATATTTGGAGAGAGAGAAACTTGCAGTGGAGATTTGAAAATGCAAAGCACAGAGGCTCATCTCCAAACAGGTTTTGCTTTCAACCCAGAAAAGGGTAAAAATTGCAAGCGGAGGGCTGATATATGGCCGTCCCAGGGGGATGGAGAAGCTCTCTAGTGTTGTGGGGTTGAAAGACATTTGGACCTCATTGTATTCCTTAAATCCGTGTGGCAGGAGGGATTCGGAGGGCTGCCGGAGTTTAAAGTCAGATGAGTCCTCGAAAGCTGACATAAGCTCCCTAGGAATCAGCCTTGCCAGAGAAAGAGTGATGTGCCGTGGTTCAGAGTATGGACTTACTCACTGGCTGTGCAACCAAGGGCAAGTTTCTCCACCTCTCTGAGCCTCAGGATCTCCATGTGTAAATCAAGAACAATAATGGTACCTACCTGGTGGAGTTGCCATGAGGATAAATGGGTTGACGGGTTGAGGCAGCATCTGGCATGTGGTAACTATCCCCGGGTGATAATTGCGATTGTCCCCTGCCTTTGTCTCTCAGCACAAGGCCTGGGATGGACTAAGTGCCCAGTTATTGGTTGTCAAAAGGATGGACGTGGTGACGTGGGGTTCAGAGGTCTTTCAAGGGCATCAGGACATGTGTCAGTCACCCAGATTTTTTGTGGGTCTGAACCCAGTTCCTGAAAGCAGGAATTTCAAATTTAAATGTCTTCAAGGCCCAGGGAGGAAGCAGATGAGGAAAGTCAGCCAGGGAATAGGGACACCAGGCCCCACCTCCACGTCAGCTCAGAAACAGGGGTCCCTCAACCTGCCCCAGCCCACCTGACACCCGCGCCACCTGGGATTCAGTCCTCCACACCCCCTACCCCCACCCCCCAGCACGCAGATCATTCCAAACAACACAATCAATTCTTAAAGTTCAGTGTCTCTCCAACCCACGGAATCCATAATGAATTAAGGAAAGCGTATCAGACATCATCACGCACTGTTGTTAAGTTCTGGGCAAAAAAAAAAAAAAAAAATGCCAAATGTCAGGCAGCCGGCCGGCGCCCCGGTGCGCAGCAGCGTCTGGGAGCGCGGCTTAACTTGTCATGATAATGAATGGCCCTGCGCGCACAGGCTTGGGACTGGATTCCGAACGATCAGGTCAGGCTGGGAAAAGAAGCACCTCGCAAAGGTGACACCATGTACCCCGTTTACAAGGCAGCGATCCCAGGCACGCAGTGGACAGGGGCGAGAGGGTCCCTTCCCACACAGCTCCTGCAAACTGCATGGGGGGAGGGGGCGGGAAATCTGTTGGTAGAGGTCACAAGGGTGGAGCGAGTCAGCTGTCCCCGCCCATCTCGGGAACCTCTCTGGCATCCTGCCATCAGCCTAGGCCTTGCAGGAGATGCATCTGCTCCATAAAAACCACCTCTCCCTCTCGGGCAGTTTGGTGTAAAATGTGGGACCCTTTTTGTTCATCAACAAGGGCCCTGGAACCTTTATGCCTCCGCTGTGGGACACCTGGTCTCTCCTTAGCTGATTCCATGCTTCAAGCATCTCATGTTTTCTTCATTGAGCAGCCATTGCTGGGGGACCCATTCCTCCTATAGGAGAAGGAGATCACAAAGCTGTGGTGACATCAGCGAATTAGATCCTTGAGACTGTTGTGGGGCAGATGGCTCAGAAAACACACCAAGTCCCAGGTTTGTCCGAATTGCAGAGTCTTTATTGAGCCTGCCTGCCGGGGACTGCTCCCTGCAGGACCCATAACTGTCTCTGCAAGGAACAGCCCCCAGCGTGAGTGTTTTAGGATGTTTAAAGGCAAAAACCACATCCAGGTTGGTGTAGCTGCAAGCAAGCAGGCACAGGAGCTGGACTGGGCAGCCACGTTGGTATTTCCCACAGGACTTCCCAGGTTGGCCCAGCAGCAAGCAAGCAGAAGGGAAGTGGGGTCAAAATGACCCTTAGTTCCGTACAAGTTAGAGAATGGCTACTAACGTCTGGACCATCCACCTCTGACAAGGTCCATTGCCCAAGAAAAATGGAAACCAAAGAGAACAACTGTATAAGCATTGCTATTTTGTGGCGCCAAGTATGTTATGAGAAGTAACTATTAATGGGTCCAGAGGCGGGGCTTTCCCACGGGAGAAGCATTTCTTACATGATATGGAGTCTCAGGGTAAAATGGAGTCTGTTTGGTCATTGCCCATAGAGCCTGGCCCATAACAGGGATGATTAGAAAGCACAGGACCCCAGAGTAATGCCCGTGTCCCCTCTGGGGGAAAGGGAAGGCAGAGCAGAAATCTAGAGAATTCCAGGGATTTGTCTAAGGAGCCTAAATCTCAAACTTAGTTCCCAGCCTATTTCCAGAGTTTAGATGGAGACGTGGCTCAATGAATAGTGGTGGAATGAATGGATAGAGGATGGATGGATGGATGGATGGATAGATGGCTCCTTGCCTTTCATTTGTCAGGAAAAACAACCACCTTTATAGTCGGAGCAGGATTCGAATCCCAGATCTACCACTGACAGGCTGTAAAATCTTGGACAAGACGCTTTGCTCTTCCAAGCCTGAGGATTTCCCACCATCCTTTGGGGCCTGGCCTCGGAGACGCTCCTAAACCATTGTTTAGAGTTTCTAAAATAAACCCAGCATCCATGCAGTTCTCTGCGCAGCTTCGCTTTCTAGCCCCAGAGCTGTTATTTCTTCAGGATTTGGTGTCTCTCCAAACCTCCAGAAAGACACTGCCTTGGAATTCTTCTGCACAAGGCGGCCAGGAATCCCCCACCCTGTCTCTGGAAAAATAACAAGAGTTGCAGCCTCTGTCCTTTATTAAAAGGGCTTCTGCTGAGTCCCTGTGATGACCCCAGCCAGGACCCTCCCAATCTGGTGAGCCTCAGGTGGAAGGTGGCATCAGGACACAGGGGTCAGTCAGCCAGGGGGCAGCTGAGCATTGGTCTCTTAAGAGTTTGGGGGTTGAATTAGGCTGACCTGGGTTCCCCCCAGCTAGTGGGAGGAATGGGCTCCTCCACCTGAGAGCTTTGCCTCTTCACCTCTCTTGTTCTCCTAGGTAAAGTGGGGCCACTGAGATTTGGGGCTGATATTTAGGACTGAGACAGCTAGGAGCCACCCTCTCATAGCCATGGGTCCAGGGTCCTGGAGAAACAAAGATCAAGACAGGGACCCTCATAGGACAAAACCTTAGTGATTTGATCGACATCTGGAGAGTCAGGCAGAACCTTGGTCTGAACCTTCTAGAAAGCACTTCTGTCTTCAAACATCCACCAAGGAATTTTCACTCTGAGATACAAACGGGTGGCTGGGCCCCGATTTGATCAGCTTGGCCTTGTTGTGACCAAAAGACCTGATAAGAGCAACTTAGAGGAGGAAACGTTTATTTTGGCTCATGGTTTCAGAGGTTCAGTCCGTGGTCGGCCGACGGACGCGAGAGTTCCACCCACTTGGGACAAGATAGAAACCCCAAATGGTGAAGGCGTTCTTGCACCCACTGTCTGACAGGGTCACAGCGTGGGGGACCCTGTAGTAGGGCCACACCATCTGGAAACCGGAGCCATGTGGAATGTTAAGAGTTTTGCTTATGATACTCATGATACGGATAACAGGGCACATGTCAATCAATAATAGAAGTACGCAAGGCCTGAGATGGCAGGAAAATTCCCAGAATGAGACTAAGGATACAATTAAGACGTGCCCTGAGCTGTGTTTCAACATATCTCAGGATACAAACAATAGTGTTTTTCCTCAAGCCTGAGCAACAAGAAATGTTTATCCAAGGTTAACAACTTGCACTAAGCCTCCCCTCGACCCCGCCGTTCTAAGGCCACAACCTGTGCAACATACATTCCCCCCACCAACAGACCCTCCTTTGCCTTACACAGGAATTCATGATGAAATTGGGAAACAACACAGTTAATATTAATGGCAAATGGGCTGAAGTGCAGAGCCTGCCCTTTAGTTAAAGAATACAAAGATGTAAGACTTGGTGTACTTTGACCAAGGATCAGGGAAACTCTTTAAGAAAGCAGTTAAATAGGTCATATGAAAAAAAAGGAAATGACCTTGGAAATTAAAAGTAGAATAAAGTTAACATAAATATATTTTAGAGGCACTTCAGAGTAGTAGGCTTTTTAAGGAATAGACTTTCACTATTTTAAGTGTGTTTTACTGGGATTTTAGTTTAGAAAAAAAGAAAGCTTACCAATAATCATAGGTATGCTTTAAAGTTAAAGGTTAATGAAATAATTACAGGTATGCCTTAAAGTTAAAAGTGAATAATAGGTCTGGAGACAGGTAGTCAAGTTGCGTCGCCTAGCACCTGGTGATTGAGGTAAAAATGTAAAAGCTTAATCACGATTGGCCAAGATTATAGGAAAATATTTGGAACAATGTACTCAATATCTTAGGTAATCCATACGTGTCAGAAAAGATTGTAACTCTTGAAAATCATGTTAATCAAAGAAGTTTCAGGCTTTGAGGCTATGCATTAACTACCTGAAAAAACACCTGTAGAAAAGGTGTATATATAAATAAAGGCCCCTCCAGGGGCAGCAGATCTTCTCTGGAGGCTGCATATAACTTGCAACCTGTATGTCCTGTCTCTTCTTTCGCTGACGCCACTCCTCCTTCAGGACCCCTGGGGTTGGACCCTGGCGCCCAAAGACACAGGTGTTGCTCCAGCCACCTACCTGCCAACAGTCCCACATCAGTGGATTGATCCACCAATGGGGTTACAGCTCTCATAACCCAGTCTTTTCACTTCTTGCTTCGGCTCACACCCAAGCTCTCAGGGGATACCACACGGCTAAGCCCTAAACAGGATCCTCCTTAGCGGTGGCCCCCCAGGATGACTTCAAAGGGACGGCCACTCTTAATTGCTCACTGTGTGTTGATTTCCCTGGTGCATTAGGAGACCTCTGATGAGCACTTTCATGTTGTGGACTTTGTTGCTCAAGAAGAAACTAAAATAGACACTCGAGGGTTTTATTGTTGTTGTTTAATGTTAATGTAAAGAAAAATATTAATAGTAAAAGATGTGCCCGAGGGTCACAAGAGATGGTGACTAGGGAGGGATTGCATTGTGGGAAAATTGGAATCGGGAAGGAAATGTCATAGATTTAAGTGGCAGAGTGGGTTGTGTCCTCTTTACACAGTATTGAAAGGCAGGCAAGGTGGCTGACCTTGACCTACCCCTGAAGCCACTTTAACTCCCTGGTACTATATGCGGAACTTGGGGTACTCCTCCAATTAAATGCCTAGGACCTAGTATTTGCTCAATAAACAATTGCTATACCTATTATGGAGTTCAAGAGGAGGCAATTGTAGTTGATTGAGCTGCAGGAAAGCTGGGTTCCAATCCGGCAGAATCCCACCTGCAGCTGTGTTACTCTGAGCAAATTCCTTAACCTCTCTGAGCCTCCATTTCCTCATCTGCAGCTGGGGATTTTCTTATCACAGTTAAAGGACTGTCACGAGAAGCCCAATCACTTACTCACTCATGCCTATTTGTGTGGAATCCTGAGCCTGGCGTGATAGTGAGCAGTTTCAGGCAAAGAAGAACAGACGGTGCGCTCGAATCCATGCTGATGGGGGTTCCCACTCCAGCTCTCCCACCAACAAATCTGCAAATGTTGACGAGGGGTTTCCCACTGCGTTTCCATAGTCCTCTCAAAACCCCAGCGTGGCATGGCCCCCTTTCTCACCTCCGTGGTGGAGACAGGACACGTGGGTGATTGACCACCTTTGCACCTTTCATCCGTCATCCTGACAGCCTGGGAGGCCTGGAAAATGAACTCAGGATTCCAAATGAACTTCCGCCATTCCCTTTCTCCCTCTCTTCTTTGAGGCAATCAAGATTTCTCCAAAGGAAACATGAAAAGAACCCCATCCTTCTTCCTGCCAAAGATGGGTGGTTTTGCTCAGGAAGGGCCGGGAGGGGTGTGCACAGCAAGGGTCCATCAATGCGGAGGTCAGACACACTAACTTCACTAACTTCGGGCTTCCAAGAGCTCTGGATTCTAATCCTGGCTCTGCCGCTTTCTGGCCGTGACACTTTCATCCGGCCATTTAAAAAATCCCAACGTCTCCCCTTCCTCATCTGGACGACAACACAGGTGCTACTGTGAGTTATCCTGAGGATTAAATTTGCTGAATGTTAAATATACTGTGCTCACCGACTCCTTGGGGCGGCCACAGAGAAACAAGGTGCGATGCTATTATCATCCCCATTTTGCAGATGAGAAAACTGAGGCCCAGGGCAGTTAACCAGCTTGGCCAATTCGGAGGTGGTAAGGGGTACTGCGAGGAGGGGAAACGTTATGAAAATACTGAGTGTGAATACAGAGATCTTTGCAGTCTAGGCAGGAAGGGCGCTGGAGGGAATGGTGGGGTTTAGGGACAACGTCTCTTAAGAACGTGCCCGGTGAGGTGCTGATAAATGTTTAAGAACCAGTTTTCTGGGGGCTGGGGAACCTCGTTTGTGGGGTTTGTCAATTGCTGTAGTAGGGATAGAAATTCCTGCCACTGATTTCAGGCTACCAGTGGCCGAACAAGGAGTTAAGAAGGAAATACATGCATGGCTCGCGTCCCTGGGTGATGGCTTTTTTACAGCCCCCTGTGTTTGATTTGGTCACCCAACATAATGGAGCGTGGGTCCGTGAGTGTGTGTGGGGGGGCAGTGTCCTTCCTTGACGCCAAGGGCTGCCTTCCCAGGACAGACAGATGTCCGCAGGACGGCCAGGAATGGAGGTGCCGATGGCTCCGATGGCATAAAAATTTCATGGGCTTCTGGTGCAGGCAGGATGCAAATTGGGGGCTCCACCCACAGGGCCCTGGAGCCAGCATTCAAAATGAACGAGGCCCCCAGCTCCTTCCCGCCATCTCCCCTTCTCATCCGAGCTCTAGGTGCAAAGTCTGACAAATGTAAAGCCACCTAATTAACTAGCCTATCGCCTCTTTAAAATACTTCCTCTCCTTCGGGGAAAAGAGCAGAGCGGTAATCAGACGGAAAGGTCACATTAAACCAAGAAATGTGACTGTGGGAAGTGGGGCCCCCTCTCTGTGTTTCATTAACAACAAAGAAAACATGGCCACCTTCAGGGTCCCCCCACTTCTGACATCGCAGTGAAGCCGGGCCAGCAAGAGATTTGTCAGGGATCACCCTGTGCTAGCTAGAGAGGCCGAGCAGGGGGCGCCTCCAGCCCTCCATGAGGACCTTTCTAGGAGAAGGAGGACTGGCGAGGACCCTCCAGCAACAGTACGGCGTTGAGAAGATCCTGGCCAGCTCAGCTCCGGGGAGCGCCAGTGTCAAGACCGCTCACTTAGGCATCCCAGGTGGGGCAGAAACGTCCCTGGGACATGCACAGTGCTTAGCCATTGGCTGGGCTGTCCAGGGAGCCAGTGTCCCACACCCCAGTGAAGCAGGGGGCTGTCACCTGACCACATGTCTTGCAGAAATGCGGGCAGCTCCCCCAGCATCCATCCGACTGCAGAGCCTGTGCTCTCGTGATGGGTGACAGAGTAGAAGCTGTTGGCCCCTCAGTCACTCGTAGCTTGGTGTAAGCACACAGAAGTGACTTCTGCTTGGTGGTTCATTGGGTCTGTTCTGGATCCTCCCCTAGATCCCTGTCCCTCACCAGTTTGCCCTGGGTATCTCCCTCAGTGGGGCCACCTCCCAGGAATCATCTCCATTTGGGGGAGTGGGGTCACTTCCCCACTGCAGAATATCGAGGACACTTTCCCATTGCCTCGTCCCACTGGCCCCTCAAAAATCTGGGAAACTCAAACAACCAGTTCTGTTTCCTTTTGCACAAATAGTAACATAAACACATTTGTCTTGTAAACAGTTACAATGTGACAGCATTAAGAACTGAAAGCATCTTTGACCATCATCCCAAACCCATGCTCACCCTAGAAGAAGGTCCCGTTTACTATTTAGCAAGATTCCTTCATTTCCCTGCCTTTTCTGTGCAACTAGTAAATGGGAAAACTTGGAACCCAACACAGGATCATTTGGTTCCAAAGTCTTTCCATTTTATCTCTACACATTTTCTCCTACGCTACATGTAACTACTCCATGAATACAGCCTCCTACAGACTTTGCCAAAGAGCATAAAGAAGTGCTTGGGACCTGCCAGCACTGTGCAAGGTCCCTCGATGAATCTTACAACAGCCCTTTCAACCGCTATTAGACCATTTCACAGACGCACAGACGGAGGCTCGGGAAGACTGGATAACTGGTGGTAGAGGGAATGAGCCACCGAGATGGAGTTGGAACCCAGACCTGTTCATGCTGTTAATGGACATGGCGCCCGCCTCCCAGGACGTAGCTGGCATTGGCTCTCCCTCCAACAAGAGGCAAGTGCGCTGCTGAGATTGATTTCCTTTGCCAAACTCCCCAAGGCACGAGCCTAGATAACGTTCCAGGCAAAGCCCTCTGCGCAGGCCAGGCTTGGCACAGGTTGGTCAGGACAGTCAGCAGTGGCCGGCTGGACACACTCAGGACACCAGACCCACTATGGAGTCCTCCCTTGGTGCACAGCGGGCAGACCACAAATTGAAGATGGAGGTGACAGTCGATGCTCGGCCCAGAGCCAGCGCATTCTGGTAGGTGTGAGACCAGGAGCAAGGTCATTCTAGGACCAGCTTTACCCAGCCATCTCCACCTGTTCTAGAAACCCCCAGCTCAGCCTGGCTCCGTAGGACCAGACAGGGACCGATTCCAGCATTGAAAACAGGAGGGAAAAAATATATGCATGCGCACATGCGCACACACACGCACACACAGGCACCAAGAGCTCATGCCAAACTTTTACTAAGAAGCTAAAAATATCTGTTGTTGCCAATGGCCACAGATCATGAAACGCGTATGCCGACATGATGGCCCTGTGTAAAATCGCCCCAGGTGAGTGTCCTCTAAGCCACTCACAATTAAACCTAAGTGATGATACATAGAGCACCATTTTTCAGGTGGATGGAGGACACTTAATGCTTTGTGGCCTGGGCACCCAGGAGGTGGCGGGAGAGCCGGGATGGATGGCAGAACAGCCAGGGTTGGCATCTGGAGTCATTGGCAGCCCCACTGCCATTGGCCAGTGTTGTCTGGGGACCCACAGGGCCCCTAATGCTGCTCTGATCTTTGCTGGGTTCCATGAGCAAAGGGGGAGCGCATACCGGTATGCAGAAATAAGTGAGCGCCTTGTTACCTCCTCATCAGGAGTCTGTGAATCTAACCGTGTCATGCTTGCACACAGTGGGGACCTCCGTGAAAGCTTATTCAGCCACGGTGCTTCCTTGAAAGTCCTGAGAGTGAAATGTACCAAGAGATCTGATGAAGATGTCATTGTCACGGAATGCCCAGTAACTCGCCAGCCTGGAGATGCCAACCGTAACCGACTTGTGGGTGATGCTCAACCTAGAAAGGTGGTGACGAGTTTGAACTGACCCAGAAAAGTGACTAGAGCAGGTAGTCCTTGCTCCTTGATCTGAAAGGGAAGCAGTCAGGTGCCCAGACACCCTGCAAGTATACAAAGCCAAGCTCCAGCTGAGAATGTACTACTGCAGGCGACGTGCAGCTGAGAATCCAAAGCCCAGCTCCAGGGGTCCCTACGGTGTTTGTAAGAAGGTGCATCCCTGTCTCTACCTCTGAAATGGGCATAGATAGAATGATCTGGAGTGGGACTGCAAACCTTCACACACACAGTCTCTAGGAGATGGCCAAGAGTTAAGGAGGCTCTTTGCTGATTTTCGAGTATTACCTCTTAATCCTTGCATGCCAGTTTGATTTGATATCCTTAAAAGGACAACCACAGTTGAATGGGACCAGGCCCATGCAGGGGATAACTCCTACTGCCTCCCAAGAGCCTACCTGATTCATCTCTTCCCGACTCTGCGTTCTGTGACATCCAGTTGGCACAGTGAAATCAACCGTGGCGGGAATATTTACACCAGCTGAATTGGCAATCACTATAAATCAGGGTCTGTCTCCTCCTCTGGAAAGCAGGTTGTTAAATATTTATCACTGTTTACTGGCTGAAAAACTCATATCAAGGAAGTATAATAAATCGGGCATTGTGGCGCACGCCTGTCACCCCAGCAGCTCAGGAGGCTAAGGCAAGAGGATCTCAAGTTCAAAGCCAGCCTCAGCAACTTAGCAAGGCCCTGAGCAACTCTGTGAAACCCTACCTTTACGCAAAAATATTTAAAAAGGGCTGGAGATGTGGCTCAGTGGTTAAGCGACCCTGGGTTCAATCCCTGGTATGAAAAAAAAATAAAATAAAATAAAGTAATAATAAAAATGTGTGGTTGTAAACTCTCCAACATGGAGGGGATTTTGGACTTTCTCTTACCCAGTCTAACTTGGTGCTGGAATTCTCCCAGGGGACACGAGGTCTGGCACCAAGGAGCAGGTGGTGAGATGATTTTTCAGTGGTGTGGTCTTCCTGCAGTTGCCACCCCTTCTAGAGGGGAGGTGGAGCTCGGAGAGGGGATGTCACTCATTCCAGGTCAGCTGGCTGGTGAGCCGCAGAGCCTGAATACCAAATCGGACCAGTGAGCATCCACGGAGTCAGGGCTCTCAACCCATGATGGGGGTTTCTCATCTCAAACCTTCAGAACTTCAACGGGAAGTTGAAGCGGGTGACAGGGGAAGGGACCCCACTAACCAGAGACGCTTTGAGGAAGGGCCTTGCTTTCTGAAGTCAGATTATGCAGAGTAGGTTAGCTCTGTGTGGCCAGGACCCTTTTTGGTGATCTTTTCATCTTTATCATTAGTAAGACAGAGAAATAGAGGGGGACAGACAGACAGACAGACAGAGAGAATGACCCTCATCCAGGCAAATTCACCCCTCTCTCCTCCCTCAGCAAACACGGAGCTCATTTCTAGGCCCTCTAGCTTCAGTACTCCTCTTGTCAATATTCAGTGATTAGGATGCTGTTTAAGCCTGTGAACGAGTTTGATGGCCGTCTGTAGCGTTTCGTCACGGGGCAGAGATCTCTCTTCCAGCCCCTTTCCAACATTTTACCCCTGTGGCAGACATTGCCATTGACCCACCAGTTCCAGGGAGTGGGTGGGGACCCTTTCTGCCCTCTGTGGACATCCCAGCAAGTCTTGCCAGTGTGAAGAGGGAGATCGTGGAGAAGAGAGTGCAGAGAACTCAGGAGCACTTAACAGGTGCAGGAGTGGAGGGAAAAGTGTTCCTAGCATGGGGAACAGCATGTGTGAAGGTCCCGAGAAATGAGGCGGCAAGGGAAGCTCAAGCTGGTCCCGACCAGGCTGGCCCCTAGCAGGGAGTGAGCAGAGAGTGTGACGCAGAGCAAAGAGAAATGAGGACTGAGGTGTAAACTCTGGCTGAATCACCAAGACTTTGAAACCCATTTTGAATTCTGACCTTGGTCTTCACTGCAAGGAGAAGACAGCAGTGATGGGGTCACATTCGTGCTTCTCCAGAAATATCAGGCCACTGAGCTGTGACTGTCCCCCACCACAGCAGCTGAAGTTGCAGTGGGGCTGAGAGCTGTCATAGATAACCGCTAAATAACACTTCCTAGATATTTACCATGTACCAGACACATGAAGGCGCTGAGGCTTAAAGAAATTAAATATCTTATCAAAGGCCACAGATCTGGAATTGGTTGGATGAGTAGAGATTTAAATCCAGATCTGCTTTTGCCACTTGAGCATCTCTTTCTGGAAGTTTCTGGAAGTTTCCAGAAGGTCTAATTACCACATAATCCCACCCTCCAGGTCATAGATGACTGGAAAAGATTTCCTCATCTGGGAATATGGATCTGGGTCCCTGAGCAATAGACCCAGAGAGCTGTAATGTATGGAGGGAAAGGTCCAATCATCTCTGGGGGGACCGCCATTTTGGCATGGCCATGATGGTTGTATTAAGGGAATAGAAGGATCCAGGAGAGAGACAGGAAGGAAGAATTAAGAAGCAGGTATGCAGAAAACAGCAGATCTGGGCAGCCAAGCCCTTTGGGAGAGCCCAAGAGACAAAGCCAGGAGCTGAGCCTTCCTGTCATTGGATTCCAGGAGATTCCATGCATCTCTTCGGTGCATTGGAGAAATGCGTTTCCCTTCCTGCCAAACACAGATCACTGAGCGGAATTTTTTGTCCCTCTGTCAGCTACCATGTAAGACAGCTTGAGGAGAAATTAATCCTCCGAGTCAGTGTCAGCCCTGCTGACAGCAGATCAAGGCTGAAAGACAAATTGCTCATTACAGTTCAGGGAGCCGGAGCAGGGAGAAGAGAGCTGTGTCTTCCCTGTGAGCTCCAAGTGGCTCCCACTAGGGACTAACTTTGCAAGGGACCCGTCCTGGCTCCTGCCTTCCTGCAAGGTTTCAGAGGGGACTGCCCGGCTGACTCTAGGAGAGCAGTCCGTCTGAACCTCCCTCAGGGCCCCTTACGGACCATATTTGTCACCTTGTCACCGTCACCAGCATGCCCAAGCCTAATGCTCTGGAAAAGCTGTCTGTGTACATCACCTGTCACCTGCCTGTTCTGGGTCACTGTAGTAACCCTCAGTGACCACAGGACTGACAGCACAGGGACCTTGAACAATGAGAAATCACAGATGCGGACACAATCCCCACTTTGCCCCCCTACCTTGCATCTCTGTCACTTGCCTCTGATTTTTTTTTATTTACTTGGACTACTCGATGGTCAGGGATGATCTGTTTCGTGGGGTGAGTTGCACCCCAGCTCCTCACCTGAACCCAGAAGAGGGGCTGATAGCCGGCCCACCAAGCCACATGCCCCCCCACCCTGGCTGCATCCTCTTAAAGGGTGGCTTTCACTAATTTGCATACACGTGCTGATTGGCTTATGAGGTCCTTATCCGTCTGAGCTACTGGATCTTACGCGCTTGTTGTCCATCCCCCCAAGTAGAATGTGAGGTCTGCAAGGGCAGAGAAAATGCTGGAAATATTCCACTTGCCTCCCCAGGTCCCTCACTGCTCTTATCCTCTCTGTCTCATGCCCCAGGAGATGACAAATGGGTGGCTGTCCTGTTTATGGTTGGAAGGGCCACCAGGAGATCAAAGGACATTGGCTTGGTGGGTGTCACTCTCTGCCAGGGGCTGTCACATAGCTTCTGTCTACAGCTCCCCTCTTGGTCACTGCTCCCTTGCTTTGTCCCCTTTAAGCTCCAGGGCGCAATGTCTGCCTGCTCTGCCCTCCCTGGGGTGGCATAGGATCCCTTGCGGTCTGCCTTATACCCCGCCCACACCTTTGTAAATAGTTCTTGGGTCCACCTCTCCTCAGATCCCCAATCTGAGTGCCCCTGGCTCATCGCTATATCCCCTGCGCGCAGAAGGATGTCCAGCACAGAGTGACCACCTGCTCAGTGAACGAAGAAAGGAATGAATGAGTGAATGAATGAATGAATGAATGAATAAGTGCCGCCGTAGGGGAACAGGCCTTGATCGTCCAGCACCTTGTCAAAGACACCCCCGCTTCCTCCTCGCCCAGCCCTGAGCTCGGCTGGAGGAGCCTGAGCAGGAGACCTGTCCCTCCCACCTGGTCTCTCCGTGCTCAGCAGACCTCAAACCTCCCTGTTCTCAACCACTTATTTCAGACGACAATTAGACCCTGTCTGAAAAGTTTTGCTTCTGTCCCTCGCGGGAGGAGAGAAAATAAAGCAGTGCCCTCAGAAGAGCATCCCTTTTTATTTCCTGGGAGTAGGGATTTTTTTTTTTTTTCTTCTGGCGGTTCTTCTATTCTTTACACCCAGCCTCCAGACCCAGCCTCCCGAACGCCTGCGGTGTCCACCCGCCCGCCAGGACCACTTCCACTTAGACACAGCAGGAGGCGCTCACGGGCACCCCGGAGCTGTTCCCTCTGGGGAGCCACCGTGCAGCCCCACCCAAGGGCGTCTTCAGGGGCAGCAGCTTGAGGGCCATTGGACATAATGACCAGGTGGCTGCGTTCCAGTCCTGGAGATGGTTCAGCATTTTCCCTCCAGGGCTTTGCAAGAAATGACACTGTCAGAGCAAACAATGATTTAATGGCCACACGACAGGAGCCCTGAGTCTAATGGTACCCAGAGCAGGAAAACGTAGGAGACCACCGGAAGGCAATTATGACCCAGTCCGAGCCTACCGAGCTGTCATTACCAGCCGAGCATCCGTTCCAAGAAGCCGCTCTCCTTTGGAAAGTCAGGTTCATACGGTGCCAAGCCTTTGGGAGAGAACGGCTGAGGCTGGGAGACTCAGGGTGGGTGGATGTTTCTATGGAGAATTCTCCAGAATCAGGGGCAGTGTGCCCCACCCAGCTGCCTCCCTTCCCTTTCTCTCTTCCCCTTCCCTCCTTCCTTCTCTCTCCCTCTCATCAATTCAATTCTCTCTCTCTCTCTCTCTCTCTCTCTCTGTAATGACACAGTTCTCCCACTTTCCAAACCCAGTTCCAACAAAAGCTTTTGTTTATGCAGACCAGGGAAAGTGGCCCAGCCTACTTGACAAGTGGCTTTTGATTAGAAACACTGAACTCTGCTCAAGTAATTGTGCTACACACAAGAAAAACATTTGAGGGCCCGAGGAGAAGCTCCTCTTTGTTCCCAGGAGACGTGAAATCGTGATTTAAGGGAAGGAGAGAGAGAGAGAGAGAGAGAGAGAGAGAGAAAAAATAGACTTCTGTCTTGCAAGGTTTGAACAAAATTTACATCTGTGCCTTCCAGTTTTGCTAGATTTTTCTATAATGAGCAGGTGGGATATTTTCTGAGCATTTGTATGACAAAAATCATAAATTCACCCATCTTTATTGTTAAAAGTACAAGCTCTATGCATTTAAAAAACAAAAAGAAAGAAATGCCTGTCTTAACTGGCTCTGCCTGTCCATCTCCCGTGGCCAGAGGTCAATACTTTTCATGTGTATGATGTAGCCCCTCCCAAACCAGTTTTCATACAGATGATGCTTGTATATGAATCTTTACACACTTTATTTTTATAACAATTTTCTTTTTCATAAAAAGGTTCCTACTGCATGCATTTATCTCACAGGTTTTTAAAACTTAAGACCTTTGTCTTAGAAATTTTTTTGCATCGGAATCAGTACATAAAGATTTACCCAATTGTCATGAGTGGCCTGGAGTTCAGTGGTTTTACTGAGTTTTTACCACAATTTCTTCACTAAATCCCCCAGTGCCCATGCAAGTTCCTCTTAAGGCCTCACAACTACATGCAAGAGTTAAATAGCTGTGTGTCGCCTATTTGGACACATGACCTCATACTTCTATAAGGAAGAGATAATTCATTATATCCATTAAGATACTTCAGGTTGCAAATAGAGGAAGACCCGAGGGGCTAGACAATAAGGGCTTTGTTCTCCCATGTTCGTGAGAGGTCCGGAGGTTGGTGTTTTCCAAAGATGATTCATTCAATGGCTTGATACCCTCAAGGATGGACCTGGGCACTTTCTTTCCATCTCTCTGGTCTGCCCTTCTCAGTGAGGTGGGAATGCGTCCCCAGTGGACCCACCAGAGCTGGAGATATTCTAGGTGATGTGTGCAGACACAGCCCTTCAGCTTTCCCTGGGTCCCATTGGCCAGGACTGGGCTGCAAGATAAGCCATACCCTGCCACTGGCAAAGGTGACAGAATGGGCATGATTGGCATGGACAAATCCCAATTCCCCCTTTGGGTCTTGGAAGAAGGAAGGAAGGGGAAATGGATTTTATTAATCAAAGTACCCACCAGAAAATCTGCACCAATTTCAGCCTACAAATGGTACCCAAGTACCAACTACGATACATCTTCCTCCACCCTTAATAAGATATTTAAAATTTTAAGCACATGATAGGCAAAGAAGGCATTTCTTTTTCTTTCTTTTTTTTTTTTTTGCACTGACCTTATTACAATTGAGACTGAGGATCATCTATGTATTTATTGCCGATTTGCATTTTCTCTCCTGAGAATTAGATATTTGTTGTCCTTTGTTTTATTTTCCACTGAATAGTTTGCTGAGTTCTTATTGATTTGTAAAAGTTCTATATCTGTATCCTGGAAACACATATAATCAAGACATTTTAAAAAGGTTCTTAAAAATAGAGAACACTCAAATTACCCATCTTTGTTTTTACTGAGATTCTCAAGTGCTTCTAGAGCAGTCCAGGGCACAGGAGAACTTCCATTTCTTGGAGAAGGTTATGGCGACCTGCTGTTTAAACTATGTGCTTCAGAGCACAAATTCCTTCCCAGGTGTTAAAATGCAGTTGAGGGACACCACAGAAAACCTCCTCTTTCAGAATGTCCACAGTGCACAGAGAGCATAGGGACCAGCCCTGTTTTCATTAGGACCACTTCCCTGCTGTGTGCCCTCAGGCCTACATGACCCCTCTCTGAGCCTTGCCTCACTCACTATTAAACAGTCCTTTCTGGGCTTTTAAGGGGGCATAGCAGCTGCAGCCCTTGGGCTCTTCCCATGCCCATGCACACCAGTGGCTTCCCACAGTAACCCCTGTGGCTCTCTGCCTGTAATCTGGGGCATTCCAGAAGGATCTAGAAGGTAGTATTCTTAGGGGCAGCCTTTCATGGTAGCATATGGGTTGCCTTGCTTTTGCAACAACTCTCGAGACATATTCTATACCAGGAGTTGACAAAACACAACCTCCAGCCAAATCTGGCCCCCCTTTTGTTTTTATAAATAAAGTTTTATTGGAACACAGCCACATTCGTTTGTTTATGTATTGCCAATGGGTGCTTCCAGGGGCAGATTAGGCTGACTCAGATTGTCTGGCCTGCAAAGCCTGAAGGAGCTACCCGGTGGCCCCGTTGTATCAAGCCTGCTGAGCCCCTGCTCAACATTGTCCTCCAGTGGCCCCAGCAAGGCTGAGCCCAAGTTGCCTACAGCGGGAACCCACTTGCTCATTCACATTCTCTTTTCCTGTCTGGATCCTCTCCCCTGGCCCCCTGGAGTCACCCCACCACCACCACCACATGCTACCTGTGCCCATAAAGCTCTAATGTCCTAGGCAGGTTTGGAGGAGAAGACATGGCAGGAGCAGGACTGACTGAGAGCCAAGGCATCTCCAAGGCTAGCCCCCCACCTCCCACCCTTCCACAAGTCACAGCCACCAACGCACATGTGCCAGCACGTGCAGACACAGTGAGCTCGGCCTTCCTCCTGGGCAGTGGCTTTTCCCACGTTGTCATTACTGGTTGGGGACTTGCAAACTTCGTTTGAAAATGCAGGTGGACGATGAAGATGCCTTTCTCTCCTCTGCACCTAGAACACCCCGACTCCCGACTGCTGCATCCAGAGGGATCTTGTCATCTACCTGTGACTTTGCATATTTTACTATATAAAGTCAACAGGTCACTGAACATCTCTCCTGGGGGTGGGGGGGGGGAACTCTCCTCACACCTCACTCTCCTAGGCAATGCCACAATGAAGCCACTCTCAAAATTCAGAGGACAAAGCCTTAAACACACCCTGCATCTTCCCACCTCCGGGCATTTGCACAGATTGCCCAGAACACTCCCTTTGCAGATGTACTTCTATCACTATTTGGGTCTCCATTTAGATATCACTTCCTCAAAGAAGCCTTCTCTCATCTTCCCTCCAAGCGTCCCCTGTCACCAAGCCGTCTGGGTCCCTCCGTAGAGCTGTTTGCCACACTTGCTGCGTCTACCATAATAACTAAATCCGTGCCTGTGCAAGGTCTTCCTCTTTCACCAGACAAGAAGCATAATGAGTTCAGGGATCGCATCTCCCTTGTTTCTAGTCACAGGCCCCAGCGTCTGGCACTCAATGGATGCTCAGCGCATGTTTAAAATATGCTGAGTTTGCAGTCATGCCATCTGGCTAAATCTCTGGATTAAGATCCTGTGTGACGCCATGTCTTGGTTGGTATTGGGTCTCAACCATTGACCTCACCATGACATCTAGTCCCATGTGAATTTGACTTTTTTTTTTTTAAAGAGAGAGAGAGAGAGAATTTTTTTTTAATATTTATTTTTTAGTTCTCGGCGGACACAACATCTTTGTTTGTATGTGGTGCTGAGGATCAAACCCGGGCCGCACGCATACGTGTGTGTGTGCGCGCGCGTGTGTGTGTGTGTGTGTGTGAGTGTGCACGTGCCTTACCTTCTCTTAAATGCCTTCTGCATCTGGGCGCTTTCAGGATTTCCAGAAGATACTCGGAGCTGTGAATCCTGAGGACTTTGGCCGTAACCACCAGGCAACAGCCCAATGCCTTAGGCCTAGATTCAGTGTTAGAGTTTGGGCTCCAGCTTCCGACTGGTCTGAACTGGAATACCGCCTCCCACACTTCACAGCTGTGTGACTTGGCAAGTCCCAGGCCACAGTTTCCACCACAGTGTGACGAGCGGCACACTGAACAGTGTGCTTAAAGTGCATGCTGCAGGGTGGGGCACACAGCAAGCGTCACTAGACAAAAGCCACTCTCACTGGTGCTGTTATTATTGTCGTTGTTGATCTCCCCCATAGGGAAAGCTGAGAGAATGTTGAGGTGGAAGTCGAAAGGGCTTTTCTTTGTTAGAATAAGCGAAGGTCTGGTGCCTTTTACTTCCTTCTGAGCCATCAGGAAATGCGAGGCCTGGGTTTTGGCTTCTGGAAGCCTTCTGCACTGGGGCCCTGTGACCTACCCGTGGGCTGCCTGGTACAACAGAGACTCAAGACTCCTGTCACCGCACCACACAACTGTGTGCAAAGTATTGCAAAGGACAGAAGCCACATCTCAGGACAGGGTCCTGTGAAATCTGTGATGGCTAGACCAGCCAGCCCAGGTCCTCTCAGTTGTAGGAAACACGATCCCTTTCAGAGACCCAAAGAGAGACCTGATCCTAGAGACAAGGATGTGCCATGGAGCTCAGCGGTAGATGCAATGTGGCTTCCCAAAGGAGTGGTCCCAGGACCTAGGACATCATTGGTCTCCGCCCATCTCTTCATCTCTCCAAACATCCACCCCCCACAGACAAGCAGATGTGGAAGAAGGGGCCACTCACAGAGACCCCGCTTCTCTTAGGACCACCTTCTGCCGAACTGTCTCCAACTTGAGCCGGGACACATTCTACCCTCTTCACCTTGGTTTCGAACTGAGGTGGACATTTAACCCCAGCTGAGCCAATCTGATTCTTCCCTGAGAATTTGGAATCGAGGCTGATTTTTCTCACCTGTAGAATGACACCAGGTGTGTAGCTCAGCAATAGAGCACACCTTAGCACGCATGAGGCCCGGGCCTCCATCCCTGGTGCTACCAAAAAAAAAAAATGGTGATGATAATAATAGTAACATTTACCCTGCAAGACATGGTAGGGATTGAATGAAAGATTCTATGCCAAGTTCTTCCCCAATGCAAGGTATATAATGAGCACTCGGTAAAATATAACTGTCATTGTCATCGTTATTCCTAATACCAAGCCCCTTAGCACCTACCTCAGAGGGGTGCTCAGTAAATACTTATGGGATGGATGGATGAATGGATGTTGGGAGGTGGGGGGGAATGGCAGTGCTGTTGGATGCTCAGTTTCAATAGCCCATGGACCCAATGTGTGTGCATAATCTCTCTCTGGAAGGCACTCCACCTTCCCCCTAAACAAAAGCAATAGCACACCCCCAACCCAGGATCTCATGCTTTTGAGGTTCCATATAAAGAGTTTTTGAGAGTTGCCAGGTGCTCGAGCAACATTTTACAGGTCATTAAATCTCTAGTTAGACAAACTCAATCATGTGTACTCGTTAAAATGAGATTTGGGCCATTTCGAAGATGAGGCTCGTAGTGTCAAAAATACAGTTCAAGTTCAAGTTTGCCTTTGGAAGGGGGTGGGGGAGGGAAATGATCTCACAACAGCACTGAAGAGTCTCGCCACTCGTTTCTCATTTTATATTTCCTGCAGTCATTCTCTCTGTCTCCGTGGCTTCTGAATTGTCTCAATTTGGGGAGTGTTCACCTACACCACACGCAGGCTCAAAAATGCACATCCTGGAGATTTGTACCTGCACCTAATGGGGAGCATGTTTCTATATTTTTAAAACTGTAGCTGCAATCAATGGCTCCTGAAACGTACGTCGCACAAATTCAGACATGATTAATCATCTCACCTTGGGAGAGAAGGTCACGGGGAAAGTTCTGCAAATGGGATTTTCTCCCAGGGCTGTTAGGAAAGAGACTTCAAAGTGGACAGGTTTCAAGAGGAGAGAAATATCACCAGTCTGAAGCTTCCTGATTTTGTGTGATATTTTCAACCAAGGGACCCAGCAAGAAAATATGGATTCATTTAATGGGACTCCCCTCAGAGGTGAAGACAGGATGACAGAAGGTCAGATGGCCTTTTCTGGCCCCAAAGCTACACCGAAGCCACCAGGCGTTAATGAGCACCTTCAGGAAGTGAGCGCTCACACACCCCTTCCCTGGTCTTGTGAAAGGGTATTTAACGGCTTCCAGCATCTTCAACATTATCAAGCCCCAAGATCCTGGAACAATGGTCCCCTATTTATAGGTCCCCCAGAAAATATGCATTGAACTAATAATATTCCTGCTAGATAAAAAGTGACAGATTACATTCTCAGCTTGCTGCCCGGCCAGGAAATGCAGGAACACTGCATCTCATCATTACCATCACGCTGCAAGGCAGAGGTTGCCATGAGCACCTTCACCCGCGAAGAGATGAAAATACTGAGGCTCAGAGAGGATCAAGGACATGTCCAAGGTCACTCCACCAGGAAGTAAAAGATTGCAGATTTGAAACCTCTATCTGTCTGGCCCTAAAAATCCATATTCTTACCTCTTGTCTCCCCTCCCAGTTCCCTCCAACATTTCCTCCAGATCTTTCTGCTGGCCATGAAGCAGAGGTAATTTCATGGCCCAAGGGATCTAGTTGCTTAGCACCTATGTGCCAAAGGGTAAGCCATGCAGGGACTGGCAGTACTTTGTAGTTCCTGCAAAGTACTGAAAAGACCTCTAACTACTCCCAGGTGTCCCCAAGTACACAGCGGCTCTCTCTAATTGCATCCTGAATGGGCAGGCTTCTGGACACTGAAGGAACAGCCATTCTCACAAGTGACCAAGGCATTACATGCATGACCTCATGGAGAGCTGCTCTCTCCAAAACCGCGGAAATTGAGAACCTTGGTCATTCAATGTCCTCATCATTCAATGTCCTGCTATTGCCCCTCATCAGTGGTACGTTCCACCGAGTCATTTAGTCCACCAACACTTACTGAGCCCTTGCAGAAATAAGACCACCCCTGATCTCAAGATCTCACACCTAAATCGGAACAGATGCTTAAAACAAATAACTTCAGGCATGGGTTCAGGGTTCCAAGAAGAGAGGCTTGACCAATATGTTGTGGGAAATAAGAGAGGAATGACTAAGCTCTCAGGAGGGGAATTGGAAAGTTTTTATAATAGTGATGATATTTACATTGGGTTTTGAAGACTGAGTAGGAGTTTTCCATGATAAAGAAAGGAAGGAAGGATGAATATCACCTGCAGGAGACAGAATGTGCTTCCAGGAGCCCCATGTGTTTCAGAATTATTCAGAGTGAATGCAGAACAGGGTGTGTAGAGTTCTCTGCTCAACACCAGCAGATGGAAAGTCAGGAAAGACTCTGTAGAACCACCTGAGGAATTGAGAATTTGTTTTGAGGTCAATAGGGAGCCATTGAAGGGCTTTGAGTGAGAGCATGGTCATAAGGTTCACTCCACAGAAAGATGGTGTATTTGGTTTCATGCCTCCATAACCAATTATCACGAGCTGGATGGTTTGACACAACAGAATTTTATTCTCTCACCATTCAGGAGGTGAGAAGTCCTGAGCCAGGGTGTTATCAGGGTCTTTTCTTTCTGGGGGCTCTGAGGGAGAGTCTCCCAGCTCCTGGAGACATGTCACTGTTCTCCATCGTCACCCAGGACTCTCCTTACTATGTACCGTTTTTTCCTTAATCACTGGATTTAGGTCCTACCCTGATCCACTATGAACTGAACTGATTACATCCACGAAGACCCTCTTTCCACATAAGGTCCCATTCTGAGATCCCAAGTGGATATGAACTGGGGTGAAGTGGGCTTGGTGTGGCCCACTGCACTAAGAAGAGGCCCAAATGTCACTGGGAACCCAGGAGACCAGCCCCGTGGAGAGGGAATGGGTGGAGGATGTGGCAGTGGGGAAGGATTGCAGCCTCATACCAAGGACCTCCTGGTGGCCTTTTTTCCCAGAAGAATGAGATAATGACACAAGGAATCCATCATTTGAAGGGACCTTAAAGACCCAATTGCATAGCCAGACTCAGTAGTGCATGCCTGTAATCCCAGTGACTCAGGAGGCTGAGGCAGGAGGATCTCAAATTTGAGGCCAGCCTCAGTGACTTAGCAAGACCCTGTCTCTAAAGAAAAAGGGCCGAGGATGTTGCTCAGTGGGGAGAAAAACCAATCACTCCCTTTCCCCCTATTTACTGATGAAAGTGATCGCAGACATTGTTAAATAGTGGAAGTCGTTTTTCGTAACTAGACTGTCTGTCTTGATGATCCCGCCAGAGTTTGAAGATTGTTGTAATGCATGTGGACCCCCTTAGAGTCAGGTTTAGCGTAGGCAGAGACTTTAAGAGCTGAGGATTTTATTGGCAGAGCTCATAATCGTCTTAATAGCCAACATTTATTAAGCACACTCTAAATGGCGGGTACAATGTGAGCTGCCTTGAATTCATTATCTCTGATTCTCACAGCTCTAAAAAGAAAGGCACCGCTACCAACGTCTCCATTTTACGGGTGAGGACATTGATACTTCATGAGGTTAAAACTTGCCCAGGGTCCCACAGTGATGGAGGTAAACTGGAATCCAGGGCCATGGGATGAAACCAAGGAGGTTTCTCAAACAAACCAACCAAAAAAATTCTACAAGCCAGTCACGGTGGCACACTCCTGTCATCCCAGAAGCTCGGGAGGCTGAGGCAGGAGGATTGCAAGTTCCAAGCCAGCCTCTGCAACCTAGCTTCAGTAACTCGGCAAGACCCTGTCTCAAAATAAAAAGCAAAAAAGGGCTGGGGATGTGGTTCAGTAGTTAAGCATCCCTGGGATCAATCCCAAGTACTAGAAAGAAAAGGAAAAAAAATACATAGGTATGAATGTTTGACCAATTCAAGTGGCCCCCGTGAATCTTATTCCCGAAGAAGGAGTCTCTTGCGGCCCTGGCTTGGGTTAAAGAACCAGCTCTCGAAGGCAGATGACAAATTGGGGTCATCCCCGCTGAGGGTGGGGTGCCGAGAAGGAGAAGGACACAGGACCCAGATGGGCACCCTCCTGTCCAACAAGGGACCTGGGACACAACCTCATTAAGCCCCTCTCCCTGCCAACGTCTCCCTGGCCCTCCCATCTGCTCAAAAGAAACCTTGTTCTCTCCGGGGATTAAGGGACCTTTTCAATTCCAGCTCATTCAGAATGAAGTTCCTTGGAACAAGTGGCCAACTTCTTCTTTTTTTTTCTTTCTTTCTTTGCGCCCGACACGCCGAGCCAGCTGTTCAATCAGAAAGCTCTGCCAACAAGCCTGTCCTTGCAGACCTCATCTGGTGTCTGCTCGAGGGCACCCCACTCTTCTTAAATACTTACATCCCCCCTTTTAATGATAATTACACTTCAAAGGGAATCTGGTGCTTGTAGGAACCAAGATCAAAGTCTGGAAAGGGGGGGCCATGCTCCCTAACATCCCTCCCCCCACGGGGCTCTGAAGTCGAGGGGAAGGGCAGGGTGGGGTGATGTCATCGGTTCTCCCTCCCCCCATCTTGTGATCCTCTGCTTTTTTTTTTTTTTTTGGTACAGGGGATTGAACCCAGGGATGCTTAACCACTGAGCCACATCTCCAGCTTTTTTTTTTTTTTTTCTATTTTGAGACCTGTCTCTCCAAGTTGCTTGGTGCCTCTCAGTTGCTGAGGCTGGCTTTGAACTCGCGATCCTCCTGCCTCAGCCTCCCGAGTTGCTGGGGTGACAGGCAAATGCCACTGTACCCAGCTACGCCTCTGCATTTGATGGCTGCCGTAGGGCACCCAGCTCGGCCAGCTGGTCTTTGTAGTATGTTCCTGTGGTAGGCAGTCTGAGGATGGAGCAGCCTGGACCCACCCTAAAATACACCTCGACACACTAAAACCTAGGGAGTCCCCGGAATCAGGTCACGTTCCCGGCATCCTCTTGCCATCAGTATCCCCCACTCCATGTGCTCCGTTTTTCATGAAAAAACACTACTAGGCGGAGGGTCCCTCAAGTCACTGCAGCCTGTGCATAAATTAACCTACAAGTTGCTTTTCATGGGTCAAAGCCACAGGACGGCATCCAGCTGGGAGTGTGTATGTGGGGTGGGTGTGTAACCAATGGAGAAGAGTAAATATTTAGACATAACTAGAAAAGGAAAGAAAACTAGAGGCCTAAGGTCACATAGATAGTAGCCCAGGTTGTATAATGTCAAATGTCTTTTCAGTTGACCATACTGCCTGAATGGCTTTTTCCCCCAATACCCTCTGTGACTCTCCATCTACTTTGGGCTACATATTTAGGGAAGACCCAGCTCATCTCCTACCTCCAAGAGATTAAGGATGCCATCCATTTATCTGCTGTTTACCCACCTGTGTGTCTATCTATCCATCCATCTACCATCTACCCATCCATCCATCCACCCACCCATCTACCCATCCATCCATCCACCAACCTATCTATCCATCCATTTACCCATCCACCCATCTATCCATCTATCTATCCATCTACCATCCATTCATCCACCCACCCATCCACCTACCCATCCACGCACCCATCTACCCATCCATCCATCCACCCACCCATCCATCCATCCTTCTCTTTATCAAGGATGTATCCAGTGCTTGCTGCCTGTCAAACCCTCAGCTCCAGGCTGGGGATCCACTGGAGGAAAAGATGCAGTATTACACCCGCAGGAGCTCAGATCTAGAGGAAGGGAGGACCCCACAATCTCGGCATCTCCACCCACATTCCCAGTGTGTAGGCATCGAGGTCATTCTACTGACACCCTGAAGTCCAGTTCTGGTGGGTTTCTAAGGTGTTGATGGATGACACCAAAAGCCCAGCCTCCTTTTATTTGATTCAGATGGATTTATATACCTTTGGAAGGTTGAGTTTCCGTTTTTAACATCAGCAAAGCAATTCAAGATCCTCAGTAATGGGGATTATATAAATATTCAGCTATCACGTTTCTCTGTTTATGGAGCATCAAAGTGCACAGCACATTATAAAACTTCTAATTAATCCTCGTAATGCTCTGGTGTCATGAGCAAAGGGCGGCTAATAACCCTGTTTTACCGATGGGACCAATGGACCAACGGCCACTGTAATTCAGCTACTGGCCTGCGGTCATATGGCAGATCACCTGCATTTTATACCTTCATTAACAGCGCGGCTTATTAATTACAACAATTACGTTAACAAGTAGCATTTATCGGGAGCCCCCATAAACCCAGCTCTGTCCTGAGAAGCTTACACACACATTAGCCAATTGAACCTCCGTCACAACCCCATGAAGAAGGTCCTGTGATCATCTCTCCATCGCACACTGGAAACCAAAACTCAGAGCAGCATCGTATCTGCCAGAGACCTGGCCGGTGACCTCGAATCTGTGTGACTCCAAATCTTGTCCCCTCCTTTTGCCTTCTTGTGCCTGTCCAGGGGTACATTGGGAAGCACAGCTCCACGTGTTCTTGTCCCATCTTCTCTGCTTAGCTGTGGGTCCTTAGCAATGCTCACCAGCTTCTCTGAGTCTTGGGTTACCCATCTGTTGGCAAATCAGGGAGAGGGTAGACTTTGGAGCCAAAATACAGTTTGGATTTAAACCTCCTGTGAATTGAATGTGTCCCCCAAATTTCACACATTGGAAACAATCTCCCGCAAAGTCCTACATTAATGGAGGTAGGAGGTAATTAGGATTAGAAGAGATCATGGGGCGGTGGGGTGTAGCTCAGTGGTTGAGCTCTTGCCTAGCCGGCGAGTGGCCCTGGGTACATTAACCTCTCTGTGTCTCTGTTCTTTAATCTGTAAGATGGAGATCATAACAGTTCTATTCCACAAAACAAGTTGCAAAGAGAATTAATACATGACAAATAATGATGGGGGTGTTAGGAAACCTCTCAACTCTGATGGTCTCAGAGTTTTTTGTTTGTTTTATATTTTGGTGGTACTCAGAATTGAAACCAGAGGGTGTTTACCACCGATCTACATCCCCAGCCGGTTTTACTTTTATTATAAGATGGAGTCTCGCTAACTAGCTCAGGCTGGTCTTGAACTCAGGATCCTCCTGCCTCAGCCTCCTGAGTTGCTGGGATCACAGGTGTGCCCCACCACACCCAGCTCAGATAATTCCCAAATGAAAGGTCCATGGTGTGTTTTGGTTTCACCCCAGGGAAATAATATGACTCTCCTGGGGTGTCGTTTTGGGGCCATCCAGACAAAATATCTGTGATGCGCTAACGAAATCATGGTCAAGATCCCTTAAGCTGCAAAATGATAGAAAAACCCAATTCAAAGTGCTTTAAGGACAAGAGAAAAATTAACTATCTAAGGTTAACAAAGAGTCCACAGGTAAACCCAGGCTGGGGAATAATTATGTCCAAGTGTTCAAACATCTCTTTTTGGGGCGGGGGCACTTCTCTTCTTTATATCCTTCTTTCATCTGCATTCTTTATTCTAAAAACAAAAATTCACCAAAATGACGGCCAAGAGGTCCAGGTGGACGTGTTTCCATGGAGCAACCCCAGCAGAAGGCGTGCCGCTCTCTCTGTGCAGCTCCAGCAGATGTCCTGGGACTGAATGCCATGGTCCTTCTTTCTATTTTTTCTTTTAATGTTTGTATTACTGCCTTATAATTATCCATCATAGTGGGATTCATTATGACATATTCATATATACATACATAACCTAATTTACTCCAATTCATTCCCAGGGCTCCCCTTTCCCTCCTCCCCTCCCTTCCCCCGATTCCCCTTCCTCTCGTCTTCTGGTCTTCCTTTTAGTTATTTACATGAATATCTTCTTCACTGCTGCATTATAATTATACATAAAAGCGGGCTTCATTGCAGTGCCTTCACACATGTATATAGCATCATGTGGTCAACTTGATTCCCGAGTGCGTCCCCTTCCCCTGCCCATTTCTCCATCCCCAGCCCCACCACCCTCCTCCCGGGAGCCTCAGATGCAAGTCCTCACTGTGGCCGGAGAGGTGGCACATTCCCACTGGCCATACCTGAGTCGTGTGTCCACCCCCTCCTGGACTGGAGTAGTGAGAGGAGACCCTGCCCACCACCCTGTCCCAGGCACTTGGCTGCCAGGCCCATGGTAGAGGGAGACCACTGCAGCCCAGCTGCCAATCTGCAGATCCCATGGGCTTGGGGTCCAACAGCATAATTGTTTTGGTTTGTGTCACTTAGCTACAAATTGGTGTCCCATCCCCAATCAGGCCATCAACACCACCTTTGCACGACATCCTGACTCTGTTCTCATCTTCAGAATTTGGCCCTCCTGCTTCTCCATCATCACCATCCCCGCCGCCCCCCAGCCGCCACCGCATTGCATGCTGCATTCCGACAGCCTCTTGGAGCGCCAAGTTCTCGCTCAGCTCCAGGTCCTCGTGCATTCCCCCTGCCTGGCACACCACGGCCTCCCTCTTCTTGTATGTATTTATCTAGTTTCTCAGTTGACAGAGGGAAAACTGCCTATAGGGGTGGCGTCTAGGGTGACTTTGGACGTAGGCACCCAAGGGGTGGTGATTGGAGAGAGCTGATTGGCGTCTCCATCGCCTCACCTGCTCCTGGTGGCTGGTCCCTCAGCTTAGGCTGGGAAGTCCCTTCCTTTATCTCTGCAGCCCCTCCTCCCCTGCTGGGTCAGAAGTCCCCGGAGGAGCCCGCTCCCTCCTCAGCCCCCATGACTCTGCCTCATCTTCTGCCTTCCCCCCAGGAGATGCCAAGAGGGAAAGCTTTGAGGAGGGACCCGAAGAGAGGGCTCAGGAAGTCTTTTTGAGAGAAAGACTGTCTTTGGCAGCAAGGACGATTTGTTGAAGTTCAAGGTTCGGAAAGCAAGGAACCCGGCACAAGTGTGAGAGGGAAGCCAGAAGACCCCAGCCCACTAGCAGTACCCCCAAGAGTGATGGGGTTGGGTAAGTCTGCAAGAGGCGAGGCAGAATGGGCCACCATGCTTAAATCTCAGCTCCAGATAAGACTCCCAACCCAGCCCCCAAACCATAGAAAGATCCAGAAGGTGCACCCAGCAGGGCCCCTTTGTGTCAAAGACCCTCACCGCCTCCTCTCCCAAGCAGGCACATCCAAGATGGTTGTAAAGAAATCTCTGCAGTTCCTCCTAAAAGCTTGTGCTCCACAAACAAGAATGCCCCCGCGCCTCCATGGCTCTGGATTCACCTTGGTCTAATTTGCATGGTGAACCTGCTTCATCCGATTTGCCCCAGGAAGGCATGAAAATGAGCATTTGATACCATCAAAGGCGTCCGCTTTGAAGGGCTAGCCTTGGCTCGGGCTTTCACATCTGAAAATAATAAGCAAGTTGCTGCTGCAAACTGCAGTCCTCTTCCAGCCTGCGCTCCCCCGCCCAGGAACTGTGTTTGCTAACTCGAGAGAAGGCAGGCGCTTTGCTTTTCAAACAAGCCTGCACCCCAATTAGTTTCTCAGCAACTTGATACTCATTGGTGGCGACTGTGGTTTCTCGTCTAGCCTTGTTATTGATTTGGTCAGAAGTAATTAAGGAGATAATTCTTACTCAATTACATTTCCCTGAATTTCCTGAGGTTGCTAACTCTGCTCCCCGGCTGTATTTTCTTTTCCAAATTAATTTTGTCTTGACTCTGAAATGAGGATGGATATTACGGGGCTTGTTGTGCTTGTTGATTTTTTTTTTTATTTCCACGGGAGCAAAGTGGGGCTCTGTATTTGCATTCCGACGAGGGCTCTCAAATGCTTCTAATTTTTAGAAAATCAATGTAAAATACACTGAGGTTTCATTTAAAACAACAACAAAATAGCATCGAAAATCTCCTAAGGAACAAGGGGCCCTTGTCCTCACCCCTGGTGCTGTCACCCAGAATGGCCAATTCTAACAGCTATTTCTTCCAATGATCCATGATTGGACTTTTACCTGTATTTCCTCTTATGCATTTAAGACATTGATGACTTTCAGCTACAAAAGATGAGGCTCTATCTCCTTTAATTCCTACCCCACCTCCCACTTCTAATTCCTCTGCCTTCCATACTCTATAACTTATTTTTTCTTGATACAGAAAATTGTTACTGTAGCACTATTTGTTACTAGTGGCTTAGAAAAGCTTGCTACACTTGCGTTTCTGGCCCTATTACTCTGTGGAAGTACATCCACAGCCCTCTTGGCATTTTTTACTTACTTTTTGGGGGGGCAGGGGTACTGGGGATTGAACTCAGGGGCACTCGACCCCTGAGCCCCATCTCCAGCCCTATTTTGTATTTTATTTAGAGACAGAGTCTCACTGAGTTGCTTAGCACCTCACTGTTGCTGAGGCTGGCTTTGAACTCGAGATCCTCCTGCCTCAGCCTCCTGAGCCGCTGGGATAACAGGCGTGTGCCACCATATCCAGCTTTTACTATTACTTTTACATTGTCCCGATTGACAGCAGTTACACTCTGCTCCACGTTCCTAATTTGATTTTCCAGGCTTCCTTTGTCTTTGATTTGGGTCTAAAAGTTGAAAATCAACCAACAGTATGGTTTTGTTTGCCTCCATTCATCCGCTCGAAGGGTACATGACTGCCAAGAAACCACTCTTTGCTTGGCACTGTGCCCCGGACCAAAGACGCAATGTGACAGGGTCACCCTCTGCTGCACACTGCAAGGCTAGAATCCAGAGAAGGGAGAGGAAACACACTTTACAACGTTAAAAGAATAGCCACTTAAATGAGTGGTTTTGAATATGATGTTTATAATATGATTATAAAACAGAATAAAGAGGTAAGCCAAACGTACCCCCCCCCAAAAAAAAGGTTTAAATGGAAGCTGCTTAGTTTTCTTTTTGCTTCATGAATACAAGCAGAATCTTGACACCCAAACCTAGGCCCCGTTTGACATCCTCTGGAACCTCAGGCCATGGCCAGAGCACCCAGAGGGTGCAGCATACCAGGGCTGGGGGACGGCGACAGGTATCACAGTCCCAATCTGAGTTTGTGCTTCTAAAGCTCCTTCATCAAGAGCAAGTCTTTGTGACATTCAGTGTCCTGAGCACACTGGCTAGAAATTTCCCTTGGAGAACAGCTGGGAATGAACATCTGCTCACCACGAGAGGTGCCAGATCCGTCACTACAATGCCAGTCAGGCCAGCTCAGAGCACCAGAGACACCTCAGGAGCCACAGAGGGGGATATTCAGACTGCCCCGGGGCATGAATATCCCACCCAAGAAGTGGAACTCGACAACCTAGAAGCCTCATGGCCAAGTTCACTAAGAAGATCAAAATGATCAGATGCAATATCTATTCAAACACGCACACTCGCCGACAGACCAATTTAAAAAGCCCTGGATTATTCTTCTACTTACCTTGCAAACCATCCAGTACTTTCACCACCAGCGCATCCGTTTGCCCGGCTGGAGCCTTTCCCATTCACTCAGCCCCTCTGTGCCCTGGTGGTTTCTCCTTAGACCTGTCAAATGGCCAGTTAAGGACATGTTATTTCTTGTAGCTCTTCTCCAACATAATACTTTGCAGAAGTCAGAGCTGGGATTTGAACCCAGGTCTGCTTCCCCAAGTGCGTACTTCTCAATACTGCCATCTGCTGTCCCCTCGCGGTAGCTCTGGTATGGAATGACCTTGTCGGCAACCAAGTTCACATCCAGGCCAATCGACACCCTCAAAAGCACCAACAATTTTTCCTCCGCAATGGTTGAGATGGTTATGGTCAAAGAAGTTCTATTAAACCTGTGATGAGACCCTAAAGAGAAATTAAATGGGTTTCTGTAACCCGGATCACCAGCTGTTTCCTGTAGAGAGTTCATTCCCCTAGGACTGCATTTGAGTTCTGTTTTGGTGTGTTAACAGATTACTCCAGAGTGTCGCAGCTTAAGACAACAAACATTTATCATCTCCCAGTTTCCCTGTTTGGCTGGGGGGGGGCGGGGCTCTGGCTCAGAGTATCACAATCAAGGCACAACCAAGATATGGTCACTGGGACTCTTGCTATCTCAAGGCTCAGCTGGGGGAAGGGGTCACTTCCAAGGTCACTCACACGGCTATCAATGGAGTAAGTAGCAGGTGCTCCTGAGCTATAGTAAAAACATTAGTTCCTTGCCGCATGAGCCTGTCTCAAAGGGCAATTCATAACCTGGAAGCCAGCTTTCCCCAGAGTAAGAGCAGGTGCCCAAGCCAGAGGCGTGGTCATCCCATCACCTAATCTCAGAAGTGACACTGTATCGTGTTAGCATATTCTATTCATTAGAAGTAAGTTACTGGGTCCCACCCACCTTCCAGGGGAAGGGATCACACAACGGCATGAGGATGAGGATCACTGGGGACCTACCTGGCTTTCAGTCATCCACAAGCTGAGTACCTGCCGCCCCAGGGTCTCCAGGAGACATAAAAATCCAACACACCTTCTACAACTGTGTGGCTTGGTCTTGGCACAATTCGGACCAGATACAGCTTTGTGGAGGGAAAAGAAAGACATTGTAAGGACTTTAGGAGACTTGTTGGCATCTACCCACTAGGCACAGCCGCCACCAAGTTGTGACAACAAACAGGATCACCTTGGGAAGTTGCCTTGGATTGTCTACTAAGGTCCTCTCCGTCACGTGATAGAGGAAGGGTGGCATTTTGTTTGTCCTTGAAAATAATCTACAGCTAAAAATCCACCCACAAAGAAGCCTATTTCATGCTTCCAAACCTGGGCTCAGAAGACTTCTCGCAAGAGCCAGACAGTGAACATGTTAGTCTTCGCAGGACCTTGTAGTCTCTGTTCCAGTTAAGCCATCTCTGTCCCTGTGGTACAAAAGCAGCCAAAGACGGTGTTCACCGGGATGGGCAGTGTTGGTGTTCCAATAAAACTTTATTTACAAAAACAAGCAGGCTTTTCTGTATCTTCTTCTGGATACTCTGTTGCTCCATGGACCTTGGTTCCCTGAATTGGTCCTTGGCCTAATCTCAGTATTTTCTTCTCATTCCCTCCCTCCCTCTCTCTTCTTCAGAGTTAATTCAGCATTTTATACATTAATCTCCAATGGCACCCTCTTCTCGAAGTCCTGATCCATGAGTGACAGCAACCCACTCTTGTTCCCAGCTCCAAGGACCCAGAGCTTGATGCCGTCTTGCCCCTTGTCCCTCGTCCCCCTTGACATTCTGACAGTCCCCAAGATATATTAGTTACAGGGAGGGGAATTAGCATAGGAGTGATACTGTCATTTGTGTATTCATGTGAAAACAGAAGGTCTGTGGTTGGAAAGGGGCATGCATGCATGTGTGCGTGTACGTGTGTGTGTGCATGTGTGTGCACATGCGCATGTGTGTGTGCACATGCACGTGGGCTTATTTAAGACCTCTCTGGAAGAATACACAAGAACCCGATAATGCTCGTCCTCTCCAGGCAGGAAAAATGAATGACTTGAAGACGAGGTAGATGTAACACTTTTTAGCTACATGCCCTTGGGTCTGTTTTAAAACTATTTGAAAATATTGCTTATTCAAGGGGGGGAAAAAAACCAAATTAATAGGAAAAAAAATAAAATGAAACTCAGTGCTCCATCTTCAAGTCTCAGCTGGGCCACTCACCCTAGACTGATTTTGCTAAAGTGGCCTCTTACGGCTTCTCAGCAGCACTAGAGTTTCAGGGACATCAGAAGAACCCACACCACCCCTCCCCCACCCCATCCTACTCCTCGTCCCAGCCATTCAGAGCTCCTGTGGGTCCCTCTGTCTGGAACACCTGTAGGGAGGAAAAAGCAATGCCCCTCAGGAGGAACTCGGCTCACAAGCCCGTAACAAAAGACACGTAAACACGAGGAAAGGGTAACAGGTTTATGTCAGCCAAGTTTTATGTAGCTCCGGAGTTTTCAGGAGGACCCAAGGACCCAGGGGACATTGGTATTTGCATCCTAAGTCTGATGAGAGAAGCGAATGGTTTGAAGAAACAGGATTAGACCAAAAGAGGTTCAAAGGGTAGTAAGCTGGGGGTGGGGAAGATGTCTGTCCAGCGTCTTCTCAAGGTCTCTGAAATCCATTCCTTCTCCGCCCCCCCCCCCAGGTATGAGGCAGGACACCTGTCACATGAGGAGGTCAGAGAGTGTCTAGTTTGTGTGGCCCAGCTCAGGGGAAGAATTCTAGTTTCTATGACCTGTTGGGGGAAAGAGAGGAGAATCAGAAGGGAGAGTGGGAGAAGGTTCCAGAAACCTGGCTTCTGAGACCCTCCCAATCCCCATCAGCTCAAGGTGCTGAGGCCTGACACACCCTTCCCGCTTTTTGAGCTCAGCTGGGTCCGAACCCCTGCCCTCAGTCCTTCCAGCCCACCCCAGAGCTCAGTTCGATGCCTAGACCCCACCCCAGATGATATCCCCCACCCTGGACCATGAGCTCCTCAGGAAAAGGACTGTGTTCTGTCCAAAGTCATACCTGCAGCCAGCTTTAACTCATATGAGGTATTTCAAACCTCTGAGCTGCTCTTGGCACCCACAGAGCTCCCCAGTGTGGTCCATGGAAGGTGGCCTTGAATGGCATGCTGGGGACATCAGGGAACTGTTTGTTGTCAGAGTATCAGAGAACTCACACCAAGCAGCCCTGGAATCACACTAAGGCTCATGCCAAAGGTCCAAGCCCCAGCCAGCTCTTCTGCATCTGGGCTCTTTTCTCTTTCACCAGTTTTAAGCCCAGCTCTGCTCCGCCTTCTCCTGTGTAAATGAAGTTAAATGTCATTGTCGAGCTTGGGAGGCTGAGGCAGGAGGATCGCGAGTTCAAAGCCAGCCACAGCAATTTAGTGAGGCGCTAAGCAACTCAATGAGACCCTGTCTGTAAATAATAGAATAACAACAACAACAACAACAACAAAAAGAGCAGGGGAGGTGGCTCTGTATTTGAGCAGCCCTGAATTCAATCCCCTGTACCAAAAAAAGGGGGAGTCTCCAACAGGAGGCTGAGCTCACTCCACTGTTGCAGAGATGCCCACGTCACCCACTTCCAGGGAGAGAGAGAAGACGGACAGAAGCCCAGGGGGACTTAGCCCCAACACACACACACTTCTCCAAAGGACATTGATGGCTTGAAAGAAGATGCTCTTGGGTCACTCCTTGTTTCCCTTGTCTAGAATGAATTGCCAAAAAATGTTTCATTTCCAAGAAGCCAAGTCAACCGTGGTGTGTAAGAAGCCATGGAGATCCCTAGGCAACCAGACCGGCTGAACTTCTGATTCTGCCTCTCACTAGCTCTGTGACCCCAGGCAAGCTGTTAACTTCTCCGGGTCTCGGGGCTCTGTATCCTAAAACAGCAAAAATGATTATTATGCCTCTCACCTATTCTCATCTCAGTGGGAAAAGCAGGAAAAGGGCCCCACAGAGGAACCACGGATGGTGTGTGGTCATTGATGCTGCTGTTCCCTCCTTGGTCCGGAGCAGGCATTGCCAGTCAATCACAGAAATTTCTTGTGATGGGATTGGACCACAGGGAGCTCCAGATGCTTTTAATTGCTGAACAGAACTCTGGTTGGCAGGACTCACAATACAGAACAGGGCGTTTGTCACATCCGGGGGTCCTCCAAGCTCCTCCAGGACTTTTTGAAAGTCAGCCCCTAGCCCATCATACATTCCCATTGGCGACTGGTACCTGGCAGCTGGACCCCTGGCCCCACATATCTAGTCTTTCAAAGAGCTTATGAGATTAATGTATTTGATTAATTTTTTTGAACTAAGTGGATAACACATTCGCTGCTGGCAATGCCAGCTCCGTCCCAGGGTTGATGGGGGCTCATTGATGCTGGCAGCCAATTTCCATTTCAATCAAGTGGGAGAGGAGGAAGGCAGAGAAAAGATGGAAAGAGACATTGATTGAAAGCCGTGGCATCTAGCGCCACCTACTGTTATATCACCATATTGCTCCCATGGCTGACCATCTGGGAGTCCTTGATAGCCTTAATCTGCCCTTAATGAGTTTATTTGGAAACATTTTCATCATCTCATTCTAGTTATAGTTTTCATTTGTGGTTTATGGTTCAATATGTAAAATCGACAGATATTCATGATGTGTCAGTGGAAACAGAATCAGATCCTTGGCATGCTCGGTTCACCAATCAAACTGTACCAAGCATTGGCTCCAAGCTCCTGGGTGAAGACCAGGCAGATGCTTAGTGAGGCTGAAAGGCAGTGACTTTCCTGGGTCCTCACGGGCGGTGGGGCATGGAGCTGGGACTCTGACTCCACATCCTGTTCTCCCCCTGCCTCTGTCACTTGTCTATCTCTGCTTGCCCTGGGCCACCTGAGGACCTGGCTCACACATATCGAAGCCTTCAGAGCACAGTTCCTGCTCCCATTTAGGTGATGTGAACTAAATGCATGGTGTGGGTTCTACTGAAGGGTGCATGGAAGAGATGGAGCCGACAGTCATGTTGCACCCCACGCAGGGAAAACCAATAAATCACCCTTTAAGCCGAATGAGGTGGTGCATGCCCATCATCCCTGTGGCTCGGGGAGGCTGAGGCAGGAGGATCGTGAGTCCAAAGCCAGCCTCAGCAAAAGCGTGAGGCCCTGTCTCTAAATAAAATACAAAATAGGGCTGGGGATGTGGCTCAGGGGTCGAGTGCCCCGAGTTCAATCCTTGGTACCCGCCCCCCTCCCAAGTCATCCTATAAAAGCCTGTGATTTTTTTTTTTCTGTATGTCAGTCCCTCCTCTTCACCCCTGCTCCAAGACCCGCTTCTGTCCCCCAGAATATATCCCTGGAGTCTTCCATCTCTCAGCTTTTCAAGGTTCTTTCTCACATTCATCTTCCTTCTCTGCCAAACAACCGCCCTTCTTACAAAACGGGGAATTTAAGAAACAAATCATGAAAAACTGTCTCCCTCCAGCATGAAGGACTACAAGGCTTTGAATTTTCAAAGCTGCTTAATGGCTGAGGACCCACTGGAAACGCAGGGAGACCGGGTTCCCCCTGGCTCTAACAGCTCGCCAGCTGGGTGACTGACAGACAGCCGGCTGCGTCACTTTGAACAACTTCCTCTGCTTCCACTTCCCCTTCTGTAAAGGGGTTTTTATAACTGTCTTATTAGGTCACTGGGAAAAGGCAGTTTTCCTGATGGCAGAAAATGCTAAGCATTGTGCTGACACGTGGCAGTTCCTCCATCATTTGTTAATTTAGGTGATGTGAACGCTTCCCCTTCCCAAGAACCACCCCACCCCCAAAAGGAGATTCCATGCTCTTAGGCTAAAGTGTGTGAATGCTGTATCTCTCCAGCATTGTGCTTTTTCCAACCCGTACATCCTTATATGATGGCCAGCTAGGCTCCGAGGGTCAAGGACACCAGCAAAGAGTTAAAGGATGAGTCGAAGCTAACAAGTTGAAGGGAGAGGAGTTACACAAGAGCATCTGGGAAAGAGAGGACAGCAGGCGCAAAGGCCCTGTGGTTGGAAGGAGCATGGCACATACAAGACTGTAGCAGTCAGGACATGGGAGCAGAGCACTGAAGGCAGGAGGCATGTCACAGAGCTGTGTAGTTCCCAGGATTTGGGACTTTTAAAACAATAAGGACCATTTTTAAAGGGTGCTGGGCAAGGGAATGGGACCAGGTGTGCATTTGGGAAGGATCACCTGTGTGGACAATGGCCCAAGGGAACAAGAGCTGGGGGGGGGACAGCCATTGGCAGATTGTGTCTGCTCTCCAGGTGGGGTCCATGGCAGCAATGTGGCAATGTCACTGGAGGGATGGAGGGAAGATAGGCGGGGGGGGGGGCTCTTTAGGGGATAAAGTCGACAGGACAGGGGTCAAAAAAGCTTTTAAGTTTTATTTTACTTTTGATTGACACATAACCACCTGGCAGACTTCTTCCGCGAAGGGCCAGGGATGAGCGCTCTGCACACCGTGCGGCCTCTAGCGTAGTCATAGCAGGAGGCTGGGCGGGGACACAGCCCAGGCAGGGCCATGGCTGCTCTCCAGGGAAACATCAGGTGACAGAATCCATCGAGGCCACCGAGGGCCGACCTCTGGATGAGATAAGCACGGGGCAGGGGCACAGGGGGATCAGGACGCTGAGCTTCACTTACCATCCCTGTGACCGCGACAGGTGACTCAACCTCTCGGCTCCTGGGTTTCCCTCCTGGCAAAAGAGGCATAAGGTGCCTCCGAGGATCAGCTCCGGGATTAAGTGCAGGGATGTGACCAGGACACCTGCCGGGGGACACACAGAGCTTCGTCCACACACACACACACACCAGGGAGAAATAACCACCCACCCGGGCATGGCTTCAGGGCCACGTGGTACCTGTGTGGCCCGTGATGGAGGGTGCAGAGCACAGCCAGGGGATTCAAACCCCGCCATCATAGAGGCACCTGGTCCCCTGTGTCATTGCTAACTGACCTACAGGGTTAAGCCTTGAGATGGCGATCCACCCCCCTCCCCCACTCACTCAGCAACAACAGAGCATGCTCAGAGCCAGGCCCCGCACCAGGAGCTGGACGTCAGAAGCTTTCTGTCCAGGGACCCCGGCTCCTTGTTGTCCACCCCCTTTGGCCCGCCACAGGGCCCCTGCTGCTTGGTCTCCCCTAAATTCTCAGCCAAGGACTTGCTCATCTCCCAGGCAACAGCCCCCTGCCCACCCCTCCCTGTCTTTCCCAATCCTCCCCCCCAACTTCCTTTTTCCTGGGTCCATAAGATGGGTGGTGGGGAGGGAGGGTGAATCAAGATATGGATACATCCCACCTGGGGTAAATAGATCCTTTAAAAGAACTCGACAGAACAGTTTATGTTTCAGTTTGAAGGTTTGATGTGGATGAAGTCACTAATCCCAGGCATCCCTGTGGAGCTAGGTACCCACCTTAAATCCTTAGGACCAAAGAATAAAATAAAGTACCAACTCATCCTCCCCCAAAGGAAAGGGTCCATCACCACCTTAAAACCATAAGAGCTTAAATACCGGTGTGCACACCAAGGAGGTGCGTGTAGTTCTGGCCAAGAGGCCCCTGGTCCACTCTCCACAGGCTCCACAGTGAGTCTGGAGGTGGCTACTGGTGTCCCTGTCCCTCCTCTCTGTCTCCAGGCTCCCCTGCACCGTCCTTGCTCACACAGCATCTCAGCCGTTCCCCTGCTATCCGCATCAGCCTGGGCACATTTAACAGGAATTCGTTTCCATCTTAATCTGATGCTCAGAATTTGATTGTATTTCAGGGAATCACAAAGATGGGTCCTGAACACACATTCATAAAACACAAAGAACAGATATTTAGAAGACGGGGCTTTCCGGCTGTGACCTTCAATAAAGCAGTCTGATTTCCTGCCGTATAAAATTCCTAATGATGAAATCTCACAAAATTCCGTAGGTGAACTTGGTAACATCTGTCAATCAACAGCCAGCAACTGCTGTTCCTTAGTTAGTAAGAGCCCATGATGCAAAACGGGGCAGAAGACCAGGAGAAATGGCGCACGCCTGTCTTCCCAGCGACTCGGGAGGCTGAGGCAGGAGGATCACAAATTCAAGGCCAGCCTCAGCAACTTAGGAAGGAACTAAGCAAATAGTGAGACTCTGTCTCAAAATAAAAAATAAATAAATAAAAAGGGCTGAGGGTGTGGCTCAGTGGTTAAGTGCCCCCAGGGGTTCAATCCCCAGTACAAACAAAAACAAAAACAAAAAAACAGGGCAGAAGTGGGGGAGCAGAACAGGGCAGCTGTTAAGAGCACACGCTGTGATGCACTTGAACTTGATCCAGCATAGACTTGGCCCCTCCATAGCACGTCATTGTCACTTTCCTGAGCCTCCACTTGCTCCCCTGTGAAACGGGAGCCCTGGTGTGACAAGGACTGAAGGAATCCGGGACTTCATGGAGGAATGCACTTGGGACAGGACATGGCCCAGAGGTGAACAATGTCATGGCTTCAGCATTGGCTCCGTTTCATAGACGGCCTTGGTGCACCCAGGCTGGGCGTGGTGACAGAGCGTCAGAGGCTATCTGCCCAGAGGGTGACGGACAGGGTTATGCTCGAGCTTCATCTTCTCCTGATTGGTTTTTTTTTTTGCATAATTTTCCGGTTTTCCACAACATGGATCCGTGGCGTCAGAGGTGTAAGGACCAAGGGAGTGGGGAGGACCCAGGGCAGGTAGGTTTTGGTGGAAGAGGAGGTGGCCTACAAAGACCTGGGACACAGTCCTTTCTAGAGAAAGAAACAGGAGGGGTCAGAGGGTCAGGGTACCTAGAAACCTGGTGGCTACAGCTTGGATCTGGAATGTCTCCCAAAGTCTTGGTCCCCGGGTTCTTGGTGCTGTTGGGCGGTGGTGAAGCTTTCAGAGCCGGACCTAGTGGCAGGTCTCCAGGTCACCGGGGGAGCACCCACAAGGGGGATTCCGAGAACCTGCCCTCTTCCTCCAACTCTCTTCCACTTTTCTGCCACAAGATGAGCACCTGCCACCACCTCCACCACGAAGTGTCACCTCACCACAGGTCCAGACCCAATGGGCCAGTTGGTCACAGACTGAAGTGTCTGAGTCTGTAAGCTAAGACAACCCTTTTATCTTTATAATTTGATTATCTCAGGTAAAATATGTTCTGGTAATGAAAAGTCAACTCACACCATGGGTTTTGATCATGATTTGGAGAGAATGATCACAACTCTGAATGTGCACATCAACGGTGGAACCTCAGGCTCCAGATCAAAAGATAAGGAGCATCCAGTTACCATCGGTGAAGGGGGACTTCACCAAATGAAAGGAAGAACCAGTTTTATAGCCCAAAAGTGGCCTGGGGCTGAGGCCCCCCCCCATCTGTTGGCTTGTAGGTCCTCATTTTCATTTCCTGCACCCACAATGGACTGGGGTCCTTGCAAACTGCCCGTTTCCCCGGTGACCTTGTCAGGGGCTTCCAAGTAAGTTCAGGCACTAGGAGGGACCAGCGGGAAATTGGGAGTGGGAGGACGACGAAGCTGGTATATCTCTAACGCTCTCCTGTTCAGCCGCAGAGCAACGGGAAATCCAGCTGACACTCCCTGTCCCCCTGTGAGCCGGCCCAGCCTGCACCAGGGAACCGGACCCCAGGCTTCTGAGGGCCACCTCTCCCCGGAGTCCCTCCAGCCCTGAAGGTGGTCCTGGCTGCCTTCCCAGCTCATCCCCAACTGGCTGTCCAGATCTTCCAACGCCTTGGTAACTGCTCCCCGGTATTAAATCCCCTCTATTAGGCTGCCCGACCTGAGCGTCCACTTCCTGCCCAGACCCTGCCCCATCCCATATGTTAAAAATACCCACTAACTGAGGTATCAATTCTGGGTTCTTAGACTCCATTTAAATCCTCATTAAACACTTCTATTTTGCCTGCGTTGAGAGAATTAGTCAAAATTGCTGTACAAACACACACCAAAAAAACACTATTATCTTATTAGAATTAATATATGTAAATTGTAGAAAGATTAAGAAAAGAATAACCAAAAATAATTATTTAATGACTTATAACTCAGACACCCCATGATGGTGACATCCCTGTTAATGAGGCATGGTATTCCCTTCCAGCTCATTCCTGTGCCCCCACTCACCTTTGTCTGAGATGATAAGTTTCCAGACGTTCCCATAGGTCTTATGAATATAGATCTCAGGGCTCTCCATGATCTAATTCCTCGACACTTTACACCATATGTGTCTTCACTTGAGATTTTATGCCTTTACTGTCTTTCCACATCAATAAATAAACAGGGACAGCCATGCTAAGCGGTAACTGCCAAGCTCAGGCACTCCTCGTGCCGTGGTGGGGACGGACCATGATTTATCCCCCATCCCCCGCCCCCAGCGCCTGTGGCTGGGCGTTCAGGTGTCTTCTCTCCGTGATTTACACTGCTGTGGTGGGCAGCCTCTGGACAATCTTCTCATCCTGGCAACATTATTTCCTTGGATAGAAGTAGAATTATTGGGGCATGGGCCGTGTCCAGTCATGCATGGCTTAATGGTGGGGCCACGTTTGGAGAAATGCAGGGGGATGGGGTGATTGGGGTGTTGTGCAAACATCAGAGGGTGCCCTGACCCTAATGGAGATGGTAGAGCGTGCCACACACCCAGGCTGTGTGCGTGTACGTGTGTGTGTACGTTGTGTGTGTGTGAGGCAGAGAGAGATAGCCTGTTGTTCTTAGGGCTGTGGACAAAACCGTCTGAGATTCAATCAAACGCAAGAGAAAATGACACAAAGAAGAGGCTGTGGCCAGCGCAGCACAGCATACTGCTTTATAGTGAACGTTCACCTATGTGATTAGTATCTTTTAACTTTAGTCCTGCAGGGAAGAAGGATTACAAGGGAAGGCTACCTCAGTTCCAAATATTTTGGTCTCCATATGGCCAATGCCATGGGTTTCACAGTGGAATGTTCTAGAACAAGGATCATCTGATTCTGATCTCTCCTAAGGGGTGGAAGGGGGTGAAGAAGGACTCCTTAATATAGTTCCTGGTCTCCACCTGTCTTGGCACTCCCAAGGGAGGGAGGGACACATTTCAGATAGAAATCTTGCAGTTTTAGGTAACAGATGACCCAATTCACACGGACGTAAATAATAATAAAAGAAGCATTCAGGAAAATTCAAGGTTCTAGTGAAGCTTTATTATTTGAACAAGCCAATGGAACGGCTCTCTTCTGTGCCTTTCACCTCATCTTCTTAGCCTGAGGTTGGCTCTCCTCATGGGCACAAAAGAGCTGCCAGCAACTCCCAAGGCATGTCTGCTTTCCCATTCATAGTCAAGTGAGGAAAGAGAACATCTCTGCCTGTGGTTCCTGGAAGATCTAGGAATTATGGTTCCAGGGAGTCCCTGGGAAATCTCTGCTGGCATCTCCTTTGCTCAAACTGGGTCACATGACCAGTCCTGAACCAGTCACTGCTGAAGGACATTGTGTTGCTATCTGGCTTCAGTCATTCAGGGCCAACTCTGCTGCTGGTGCCATCAGTGACTCTCTAAGACGCAAGTGCTGAGTCGAGGGGGGGCAAAAAGCCTGGACAGGAAATAGGTATCAAGATGGAGCAGAAGGGATTCTGGGTGTCTGAGAACAGCAAATGTCCTTCATGTGAAAGTGTGAGAAAGTTCTGCAGATACTCTACCCACCTGTCCCTCAGGATGAACACTGTCAACTTTCAGCCCAAGGAGTTGGAACCTTCTGGAGTATTAGGATGGACATTACCTGCAATCCGTTGCTAATAACAGCTAAAGAGCTGAATTTTGTAAATTATTTCATGGTTTCATTATTTAATTGAGCTTATCTGAGGCTATCCCACATAATTTGGGGCTTCCAAATACAGGTGCTAGTCAACTTACCACAGGGTCACATCCCGATAAACTCATCATACGTTGATCTGTCATCAATCAAAAGCACATTTAAGGCACCTCACCTGCCAAACATGCCTACCTTAAACACACTCAGAACGCTTACGTTGGCCTATGGTTGGGTGAAATCATTTAGCACAAAGACTATCTTACAGTACAATGTTGACCAAGTCATGTCATTTATGGGCTGTTGTACTGAAAGTTTAAAAACAAGAATGGTTATCTGGATTATGCTATGGCACCGTGCTTAAGTTGAGAAATCTTAAGTTGAACCATCGTAAGTCGGGAAGCATATGTACTTTTCTGAAGTAGACAAGTAGTAGCTGCAGTTGCAGATACTCTGGGGGAATTCCATAGATTCTGCACCCTTTGTCTGAGCCGCCTTGGGTGGGCTGTGTCCTTTCACATCTTTGGTATATGTATATCCACATAGATCATTTTTTCAAAAAACGAAAAACAGATCCATGCTACACCTACTACTTGGTAGCAGGTCTTCTCACTCCAAGAACCCGAACATCACTCAATGGTTGCGTTACCATTACATGTATTCTGTTGTTCAGATGCACCATAATCTGATCTGTCTTCTGTTGCAAGCAGTATAAGTGGTTTCCAAGAGTTTGCTATTACAAGCAGCATTATTATGATGAATAATTTTGTTGATGAATCTCAGTGCACATTCAGGAATATCCCCTTAGGACATTTAACAGGGAATCTAAGGGCATGCTCACTTCTGAAGCATTTGGTATGCATAGGTGAATGGTCCTTCCAAAAAGTTATCCCACTTACTTTCCCCACTGGATTTTTTTGAGTGCCTATTTTCCCATAATTTCTTAGTATTTATTTTTATTTAAAAAAAATGTGTAGGAATTAATTTCAAGGCAGGATAAACCAGATAATATTCTGGTTCATGTTTCTCTAAACTGGTATCTGAGAAGAGTGATTATTTTATTAAAATATAGTTAATTTTAATTTCTTTTTGTTGACCTGGTATCAACTTAGGATTGATAAAGTTTTGTATTGTGAAGTTTCCTCAATGTTTACTTATGACAAATGAATAGAGAAAAGGGAAAGACAAGTCCATGAACAATGTGTGGATAATTCACTCGTAAAATCCTGCTATGGGGGAAAGCAGCGGGGGTGGGGGGAAGGTACATTGTCATCTTTTCAACGACCAGATTCATCTCTTTAAATTAGCTGCCAGTCGACACCAACAATTATTTTCAATGTTCAATTCTTTGCTGTTCCCTAAGTGTAAGGCTGGAAAGTCAGTTCTGTTTACTATCAAATACTTGCTATGTTGAATCCAGAATTTTGCATTTTATTGAATCCTCACTACAAGGTAGAAATTATTCCCCCCATTCTATTGAAGAAAACGAGGTCCCCAGAGGTTGAGTAATTTGTCCCAAGTTCACTTTTGTTTTTGTCTGCGAATTTTAATCTTCAAATTTGTGAGACAAGAACCCAGAAGGAAATTGGCGAGGCCAGCAGCCCGCACGAACCCCAGCTGCCAGCAGAAGCAGGGAACCTGCTGAATCAAGTACATAACTGGTCAGTGGGCAAAATCAAAATCAGAGCTTAGGTCCACTGTGTCCAAAACCTTTTCTACATCCACTGTGCCTCAAGGAGCCTTTTGGTTGTAGAGACAGACTTTGTGCTGCCCAACACCCATCCAATCTGGTCAAGCATTGCTGTGGTTTGGATCTGGAACACTCCCCAAAGGCTGATGAAGACTTGTGTGCTAAAGGCTTGGTCCTCAGGTGACAGTATTGGGGAGAGTGGAGCCTTTAGGAGGTGGAGCCTGGTGAGAGGTCTTTAGGTCATTGGGGGCGTGGCTTCAATGGGAATTGTGGGCCCTGCTCTTTCCTTTCTCTGTTTTTTGCTTCCTACAATGAGGTGAGCAGTTTGCTCTACCGCGTGCACCCTTTATGAGGAGCTTTCTCACTGCAGGCCCAAAGCAGAGGGGTCAACCCATCTGGGACCCGAACCTCCAAGACCATGAGCCAAAGTAAACCTTTTCTCTTTCTAGTTTGATCATCTCAGAGTGTTTGTTATAGTAATGGAGAGCTGACTAACACAGACAGCTCAGGGGAACAGCTGTGCCTCTGTCCCCGGCTGCATTTGGATCAGTTGTATTAACACCCCCTTTTCTCTCACTTCTTATTGTCCCTTCAGGTTCCAGGCAAATCAATGAAGAACATCAAGTACATGAACAAGGAAATAATAAACATCAAAAAAGACCTCATGCGAAGCCGGTGAGTGAGTCTGTAGGGAAAGACCCACAGACTGCCTGTCAGGATGAGCCTGCTGTGGGGGAGGGGAATCCTGAGTTTTGAGGTGACACTAGGTTCCCTGCTTCTGCTGGCAGCTGGGGTTCGTGCGGGCTGCTGGCCTCGCCAATTTCCTTCTGGGTTCTTGTCTCACAAATTTGAAGATTAAAATTCGCAGACAAAAACAAAAGGGAAGAGTGAACCCAATAGGATTCATTTAAACGAGAAGAGATAAACGTCTTGCGATATGGGAGGGGACCTGATAGTGTTATGGGGGGAGGGGGTCATCCAAGAAACTGAGGCAGGATGAAGACGCCCACATTCTACCCCCGATTCTTGTGATCAAGTCAGAAAGACTTCAGACACATCGCTCAGAGTGACAGGCATGAGTTTATTGAAGGGATAGCAAAAGGGAAAGGGGACACTCTCAAGGGAGAGAGTGGGTCCTCTCAGAGAGCAGAGGGACAACGTGCCTCTCCTACACTCTAGTTTTATTGGGGATAAGTTTCCAGAGAGTCTCTCCCAGGTCCACCCCTTGACTTTTGACTCACAGCAGGATGACATCAGACTTTCAAGTCCCCACTGCCATGACAACTCTAGGTCCCCTGGGCCCTCGGTGACCAGTTCTCATTGGATTCCTCACCATACATTCTTGCAGAGTTTATGGGTAGGAGAAATTATCCTTATCTTCCTGAGTTCCAGGATCTGGTCTTGAAAAGGGTCACCAAGATCTCCCGCTTCAGGGTAACTTGGGTTTTTCGTATCCATGTCATTTGGGGCCTGGGTGTCTCCTGCAGATAACAGGTAGCTTGATGAAGAGTGGGACGTATCCCGTTCACTGAAGCCAGGCAGGGCTGCAGGTAAATTGCTTTCTTGGAAATGCAGGGGTCAGCATGGGGGGGTCGGCACCGTGGGCCTATTTCATAGAATCATTCCCTAAACCTCGTGGTCTGTTCCCACCACTCATGTCTGCCTGACCCCCGTCAGAGGGAGGTGCCAATGAGTCCTTGCCAGATCCCAGTGTCCCCTCATTCCTCAATGGTCAGCAGAAGATTGACAGGAGGGTCAGCAGTCAGCAGCAGAGGACAGGAGCCCTGACCCACTGTGCTCTTCAGGGAGCATCTGCACTAGATGCGCCTCTACAGCCTCCCTCGGTCAGTCTCCTGCCTAGAGCCCCCTCTGCTCTCCATCCGGATGGGAATCCAGCTCAAGAGAGTCCTCACGTGCTCCAGAAATCTTCCCTTGGTACAACAGGTAATAGCAGAGAGTCAGATAGACTCGGCATCCATCACTGACCCTGCCACCTGCCAGTTGGTGACACCGGAGGAGTTATCTCACCTGCCTGTTTCTCTGTCTGCAAAATGCAAATAAAATAGGTCGTTGCGAGACTAGAGTGGGTCCCTTCCTGTGTCTCTGAGCTTCCTTCTCCAGCTCGCTCCTCATTCCTTCCCTCCTGGCCGTGTAAGCAAAAGAGATCCAGGAAAATAGGTTATTCATCTCTAAGTGGTAAGATGGGAGTGTTTTTCTTCCTTAACCCTTAACTCTTTCCTGAGAGCCGGAACATTCCAAAGTGGGTTCACAAAATGGGGCTTTTGGCAAAGCAATTCCAGGCAGAGTAGGAGCTGGAGACTTGGCACTCAACACCTGTGAGGTACGCTAGGACTGGTGACAGAGGCCATGGGGAAGGTCAGCGCCTCCTAGTTATCTCCCACTCTGAGCTGGACCAGAGCGAGGTGCACAGGGAGACCTTTCCTCCATCACCTCCATCATCTCCAGGTTCCCTCTCCCCACAGCCATCTCCATCCTTCCTCTGACGGAACTGATTCAGCCCAAGAAGGGACATGGGGTGGGGGGTAGGGAGGGGTGAAAGGGATCAGGGGATCAGGTTACAGAGAGGATCCCAGAAAGTGATGTTCCCTCTGACTGCAAGAGGGGAGGCTCTGTCAGCTCTTCAAATGTCCCTGGACAGTCACCGTCCAGTGGAAACAGAGTGTGAGCCATGTATGTCATTTTGAGTTTTTGACCCGTCACACTAAAAAGGGTTAAAAAAAAAACAAGTGGAAGCAATTCTAATACTAAATTTTATTTAACCCAAAATGTCCAAAATATTATGATTCAACATGTGATCAATATAAAATGGTATTTAATGAGACGTTTTTCATTCTGTTTCTGGTACATGATAAAAAGGAATGAAATGTTGAAAAATGATGATAGAAAACACATGGTGTTGCCGGGCACCGTGGTATGTGCCTGTCATCCCAGCGGCTCAGGAGGCTGAGGTGGGAGGATCATGAGTTCAAAGCCAGCCTCAGCAACTCAGCAAAGCCCCTAAGCCACTCAGTGAGACCCTGTCTCTAAATAAAATATTAAAAAGAGCTGGGGATGGGGCTCAGCGGTTAAGCATCCCTGGGTTCAATCTCCAGTACCAAAAAAATAAAAATAAATAAAGAGGAAAGAACAAAGAAAAGAAAACCTGTGGTATATTTCATACTTGGGAGCACATATTAATTTGGACCAGCCACAATTCAAGTGTCTAATAGTTGTTGTGGACTCAATTGTACCCGCTTGCCCTGGAAAAATTTCATATATTGAAGTCCTTGCCCCCAAAGTGACTCTAGCTGGAGCTGGGGCCATTGGAGAGGTGTTTAAGGTAAAATGAGGTCGTAGGGGTGGGACCCTAATCCAGTCTGACCAGTGTCTTGGGAGACATCAGAGATGTGTGCAGGGAGAAGGTCATGTTGGAGGACACAGCCAAGAAGAGAGCCCTCGGGAGAAACCAACCCTTGATCTTGAACTTCCAACCTCCAGAACCGTGAGAAAGTAAATGTCTGTGTTCAAGCCACCGGCTCTGTGGCATTCTGTTAGAGCAGCCCCAGAGGTCTAATAATAGAACAGTCTGCTCTGAGACCACCCTGCAGACCACACCCCCGCTGGAGGGGACCCACCGGGCTCAGCCTGACAGTCTCAGGTGGAGCTGAGCTCAGACATGACGTTTGAACTGGGCTCTCAGAATCAAGGGACCCTCTGTTCATTGTGGACATATTGGCCTCTACTCTGTAGGGATTAGTGAGGGGCGAGAAGCCAAGGGCCATCTGGGCATCACCGGGCAGCAGGAAGAAAGAGGAACCTCCCCACAGGGGTGCCCACTCTGTGCTCTGGGGTGCCTGGAAGATAATCCAGACTTTGCAGAGAAGTTGGATCGGACATGAGGTCCAAAACACAGATTCATCGCTTCATCAGGGACACCCACCCGTTAGAACAGACGCTGGCCGTGCACTGCATGACTACCACTTTGGTTCTCGCCAGCCGAATGTCATCAGCCCAGAGACCCAGTGACAAAGGCAAATAGGAATCTCCAGAGCCTAACAAGGGAGGGTCATTGGCCCACTCCAGCCACCGCTGCTAATGACATCCCTGCTGATAGCACCTGGATCTCCAGGTTCCACCTGCGGCTCAGGAAGCGGAGGATCACGAGTTCAAAGCCAGCCTCCCTGGTGGGAAAAGGCTGGGGATGTGGCTCCTGGATTCGATCCCTGGTCTCAACAAAATAAATGACATCAATTTGTAATTAAATAAATTATACAAGAAGATACAGATAACAGACACTAGAACCGTCCCCTCCTGGCTATTCTGTGGGCTTTGCTGTGGTCTAAGTTCTTGAGGCTTCTTTCTGATGGTGGCAGAATGTGTTCAGTGGACACCCTACAGGAGGAGCACCCCAGCAGGTCTCCTCCTAGCTCTGGGCTCACCGATGCCACATTGGAGCTTGAAATCAACCCCCACGGGAATATTTATGCAATGGAAATCAGCAAGCACTACAAATCCAGACTCAACAACCAGTCCCTGGGAGCTGGTTGTTGCCCATCCACCAGCACACCACTGACTTTCCCACTAACCCCGGAGACCTGAGCGGCTTGATGCAAAGGTTGTGCAGACCTCGGCATTTCCGCCACCTTTCAGTTGGCAAGCGGAGTCTTTGACTCCTGCCAAACACACTTACGTCGGCTCTGGACCACCTAGAATTTAACATCCTCATCAGACAAGCTTAGCCCGTCCAATGGCTGGACTCGAAGGATAAACCAGGAAAGGGCCAGAGAGAGAAATCTACCACCAAGAAACCAAGAAATGACAATAAAACGTACCACCTGGCCATGCTCCTGGATCCCACCTGCATTTTTTTTCTGAGACTAAATATATTTCATTATCTAAAAAAGAACTCCTAATATGAGAGTTCAACTATTATAAAAAAATAAAATCAATATTTTTGCTGGTGTAATGCATTTTAGACACAAAACTATACAAAGTATACTTTTTAAAAAGTGCATACATATCTTAAATGATATTAAAACAGAAATATCCAAATTTAATGAGGCAGTGGTTTTTTAAAATTATTTTTTATTGGTTCTTTTTAGTTATACATGACGGTAGAGTCCATTGGGATCTAATCATACACGCATGGAATATATCTTATTCTAATGAGGACCCCAGTCTTGTGGATGTGCACATAGTGAGCTTCACCGTCCACCTGCATTTAAGGGGGCAGCGATTCCCCTTCAGAAGGAAAGGTCCTGCTTTCTGGGGACAGTCACCTCATGGAGAGGTGGACTCCCTCCCCACCCTGCCTGTGGGCCCATCTCCCGGGGTTCAATGAGGCGAATTTTTAGGAAAGAAGATGCTGCCTTTTTCACTCCCTGTTCTTTAAAATCTGTACTACCTCCTAATAAAGTCCAGCCCACCTGGAGCCAAACACCCTGACCATCTTTGGATTTTTATTTAATACTCCAGCCCCCTTAGAATTCAATTGCACCATCCCGGGCTTCACGGCCAATTGAATACGATGCTAAAAAAGAACGGAACTCTAGCTGCTTCCCTCCTCGCCTGTCCCTGCACCTCCCAGATGTGGGGTGGCACTAAGCTGCACGCTCTGCATGCCCCCAAACAAGCAAACTGTGGGACCTGAGCCGTGATTTACCCATAGCAAAGTTTAGTTAGCCACAGGCGGGTGCACATCCCTGACCTCCCCAGCGCAGACCCTGGCAGAGTGCAGAATAGGCAAGTGTTTTGGAGACCTGAGACTTGGCTTCCTGACTGCATTTGGTAGACAGCCGAAGGAAGGCGATTAGGTGGGATTTTTTTGGAAAAGGAAGAAGCTATTCATTTTTTAATTCGAGTTAGGAGCTTCTTGGCTGTGGCTTGCATGCATGACCTCCTAGTTCCCCCAGATGGTGCTATTGGGCGGTGGTGGAAACTTCAGGGGGCGGAGGGGCGGGGATTGGGAGGTATTTAGGTTATTGGGGGTGTGCCCCCAAAGGGACTGTGGAACCCTAATCTCTTCCTCTTGCTGTTCTTTTTTTTTTTTTTCCTACCTGGCTCATAAGCTGAGCAGCTTTGCTCTTCCAGATACTCACACACCCCAGCCATGATGTGCTACTTCACCAGAGGCCTGAAGAAAGTTCTAGAACCTCCAACACCAAGAGCCAAACTAAGTCTTACTCTTTACAAGTCAGTGCCTCGGATCCTTCATGATCCTGAGAGAATGATGACTGAGACATCCTTGGTGTCTCCTTTGCCCTCTGTGCTCATTCACCTTTTTTAACAAATATTTATCGACTGTGAAGTACCGCCAGGTGCCCAGTACTTACATTGTTGTAAGTTCTGGAAACTCAGCAATGAATGAGACAGACGAGATTCCTGTCTTGAGCAAGTAAGAGATGATGATGATGATGATGAGGAGGAGGAGGAGGAGGAGGAGGAGGTTTATAATGGGGTGAAGACACAGAACCAGTTAGCAGGTAAAACCCTCCCAGGATCTGGGGTCTGGAAGGGCTAAAACAGGTGATCTATCAATCGTGGTGACAGGGTGGTGACAGGTGACAGCTGCTACTTCAGCCAGAGTGGGCCAGGGAAGAAAGGATTATAAAGAAGACCCTGGGCCTGAGCCCTGAATAGTGAGAGAGGGTCATTCACACAAAGGTGTAGTGGGCAGAGAGCAGCAGGAGAAAGGGGGTACCAACGTCGGAACAAGCTGGATCGTGGAAGTAACAGAAACCAGGCCCATCTGGCTGGTGCAGGGTGAGGTAGGAGAGAGGCCTGAGACGCGGTGGGAGCACTGGGCAAGGCTGGGCCAGGCACAGCCCTGCAAGCTGTCACGACACGTCTGGTTTTTAGTCCAGGAGCAACGAGAACTCGTGGGAAGGTTCTGAGCAAGAGAAGGACATGGACTGAGTATTCAAGAACACTGTATCCTCTGCCCGGAGACCAGCTGAAAGTCTGTGGTGAGAGGGGACACGGGCTCGGATCAGGGACATGGCAGCGGATTGGGGACAAGAGGACAGAGCCAGGATTTCTTTGGAGGTAGAGCTACCAGACTGGCTATTGGATTGGACATGGGATCCAAGGAAAAGGCAGAGTCCAGGTGCTACAATGACGAGTTCTCACCCATAGACTGGGTCACGTCCACTCTCATGGTCCTGAGCAAGTGTGTATTCATGGGATTAATTATTTTCTTCTGCATACCTAGGATTTAGTTAAAAATAAGGATGCAGGCTTGTCTGTTAACAGGAAAGTGAGCAAGGGGGCTGGTTGATACACACACACATGAGCAGGATAAATCAAAAGATGAGGCACTGAGGTACTTCATTGCTTCAAGTCCTGCAGGTGAGGCTGTTGACCTCTGCCTTTTCCACTGCCCTTCAAGCGGGAGTGTCCATTCTGACGTATGAGTGACTGGCCTGTGGTCAGAAGGAGGAGCTATGAATGTCGCCCAACAGCAGAACCAACCTGTCCCGTGAATCCTCAGGGTCCAGCTCGGTGCACAGCTCAGACTAAAGATGGAAGAATGGATTCCACTTTGCAGTGGGAAGAACTTCAAAGTCACATTGCAAAAGGTTGGAGACTTGGGGCCATTTTTCAATCGACCACAGTCGTGTCGCTAAGTCTGAGCTGGCTCTGAGACCTGACCTAGTATCAGATGGTAATCTGTATACATCAGAGTCTCACTCTCAGGAATTGGGTGAGTCGGCCTTGTGTTGCTGTGACCAAAATACCTGACGAGAACAACTTCGAGGAGGAAAAGTTTATTTGGGGCTCACGTTTTCAGAGGTTCAGTCCAAGGTCAGCCAACTCCATTGCTTTGGGCCTGAAGTGAAGAAGAAAATCCTGGTGGAAGGGCCTGGTGCAGGAAAGCTGCTTAACTCATGAGAGCCAGGGACAGAGAGAGAGAGGAGAGGGGGCCAGGGGCAGACAGTCTCCAAAGGCAAGCCCCCAGTGACCCACCTTCCCAGCCACACCCCCATCTGCCTACAACTACCCCCCAGTGGTAACTGTATTCAAATCATTTGTCAAATGGATTAATCCACTTATGGGGTTACAATAATCCAATCTCTTCCCTCCTGGACACTGCTACGTTGGGTAACACATGGGCTCCCAGGGGGACATTTTTAGATTCGAATCACAAACCACTGTCATGAGGTAGCAGCCAGACTAGAACCTGCAAAGCTAAGAGGTCAGAGCCATCATGGTGAGCTGAGTGGGAGCCAGCGGCATCGGAGAGCAATGACCGTGGGTACACAGACACCACACATGGAAGAGAGATGAGAAGACACCAAAACAGATCCAGCCCAAGAGAAGAAAGTCCTTGAGTAATGCCAACACCCAACCAAAAGACTGTCAAATTCCTGCCCCTGAGGATCTTCCAGAGGAAATCTCCAGTTCCTCTGTCTGTGAAGTGTCTGATCTTGGAATTCCACGAGCTCTGTCACATCCTGGGTCACCCCCACGTGTCCTCTTTTACAAATCCCTCTTGGGTAGGCTAGCTTGCCAACCAAGGAGCCTGGTTAAAATGACTTCTGGGCTCATAAAGTACAGAGAAATCTAGGAGAATTATAGCACTTGTACACCTCACCCCAAATCTTGAGCTATTTTATGGGCTAATGGTGTTTTCTAATGTTAAGGGTGTTTCCTTTGAAATATGGTTTGTGTCTGGGCTGGTAGATGGAGTGAGCTTCTCCCGACTATTTTTGAAACAAGGAGGGATGAAACTCATCACTGTATTGAAACAATTGGATTTAGGATATCAGATACGTGGCTCATGAACCTTCCCTCCTCTCTCCTGTGCTCATGGCAGACATGACTAATGGATCACAGCATTCTTTCCCTTCACACCCAGATTTGGTCTCCACATCTTCTCAGGCCAGCACTCCAAGCCGGCTACCACCAGGAATCAGAATTGTGACATAGGATTTAATTTGTTTGTCATCTCTAGATGAGAAGACTCCAGAGGAGACTTTGATATCTATAACGGCATCCTATTAACTCAAATTGAGGGTTAAAGGATGTGAGACCAGCAGAAGGAAGGGATAACCCCCAAATCTCTTCATGGATGAGGCTGAATATAGTCCACGAATTTAAATAGTTGGGGAAAAAAATCATGGTTGACCTCAGACATTCACGAATTGCTCTCTATGTAGAATATCTTCTGCATCTCATCGTTCAACACACCCAGACTCCCATATCCACGGCCTGTAGCCTGGACCTTCATCTAGAAAGTCACTCCTGATTCTTCCCATTGCTGCTTCTGCCAGACTTGAGCCCTTGTCTTCAAGCCCCAGAATTTTTGAAGATCAGGGATTTGTGTGCTGGTGGATACTTTGGATGCAGGCACAGCCAAGGCTTCTGAATTGCACTTTCTGAATCATTCAAAGAAGGACCCAAGTCACATCTCCCCACGCCCTGCAGCCAGCAAATGGCCACTAATGAGTCCCCTGTATGTTCCACCAGGACCACCATTCGGCCCCATGTCCCCAGCCCAGAACTAATAAACAGAACCACACACCTAGGGGGTAGGACACGGCTGCCCCTGCCTGAGGAAACTTGGCTCAAGTTAATTACATTTCTTATCATCCTGGATGTGACCCACAGCTCTTTCCATTTCTTCCCCATTTCTGGTTTCTTTGTGTATCTTTGATTCCTCTAGTTAACCACAGTTTGAGGAAAGTTTTCTTCTCTCCTTTTCTAATGCCACTCTCCACTGAGACTAAATATCTATTTGATTCCTTTCCTTGCGGCTAGGGCTGACTCAGAGGGCCCCACATTAAAAAAAAATCATAACAATAACTTGACCAGAAAACCATCTTTTCAATTGGAAGGTCCAAATATCTTGAGCCCTTGAACTTTTGGTGGCGTAGTGTTCGTACAGAACTTTGTTTTCTGAAATGCCTTCCCAGATGACAAGTGGTGTGCTCAGATTTATGCCCAGGCTTGGAGGGTTCACGCAGGATAGCGGGAAACCTGTTGGCTTTGGAGTCAGCTGTGAGTTCGAATCCAGCTCTACCAGTACGGGCAAATCCATCCACTTGTCTAGACCTGAGTTTTTTTTATCAAGGGTGCAGGGCGGAGGGATGGCGATATCTCTCTCACGTTGTCATTGGGATGTGGGAGAACAGATACGAGTGGAGATTTAGAGTAGATCAATAAAAAGTGGCCGCTTTTGTTTGTATACCTGTTACCGTGAGAATATCTGAAAATACTCAACGATGTCAACCAATAGCATGAGCTTTGGAGACAAGGGGACTCACCCCTATCTCGGCTGCGTGACCTCGGGCTGGTCAGTTTGCCTTTCTGAACCTTTCAGTTTCTCCTCTTGGGAGAAGATCCGTGCCTTCCCCACCCCCTTGGGATCTATTATCCAAAACTGGGGAAAGAAAAAGACACTTTGATTCATTCGCATCCCTTCTTTACCAGTGAGAGATTCCTAACCCTCTTCAGCCAGCAAGCAAATGCCAGAAGGTAAAATACTGACGATAAATGGCCATTGTTACTCTTTGATCATTTTTTAAAATAGCATTTGAACAATGGCGACCTGTTTCCCCACCACGAGCAGAGAGAGCTCACAATTTAAGCAGACACGTCGGGTTTGGGTTCTATATAAAGACAGGTCATCTTACCCAAAGTTTCCCCGCGTGTGTTGAGCAGGGTGCCCATCCTGCAACACGCACTGTGAAGAATCGTGTTCTGCAGTCACATGTTCGAGATGTGCTGCGACCTGGATCCCTGACTCAGAGAGTCCCGGGGCACGATGGTGGGTTTTTGCTTTGACAGTGCTGGGGATCCAATCCGTGGCCTGTGCATACCAGGGAAGTAGCTCTGCACAGCAAGAATGTAAAGCTTTCTAAAATCCTGTAGTAAAGAGACCTGCTTCAATGCACGTAGCCCAGCATCCCCTAATTGTAAACCGTGGGCTTCCTTTTCCAGCCATATGGTGCACTAGGCATCTTAAATGGCTCTTCCACAGAGGAGAAAAATTAAAAATGAAAAAATAAAAATCTGGATATTTATTAACCCATCAATGTGGATGTAGGACGGGTTGTGAGATGGGTTCCCAGGGAAACAAAGTCTCAGGTGGAGGTTGTGTGCTGGGGGCTCGTTGTATTCAGGGTCTACCCCCCCACACACACCCCCGAGAGGGAGTGGGAATGCGAGGCAGAAGGAGAAGCTAAACCCTGATGCAGCCACAGCGAGGTCCTGGTCAATTCCAAGGGGGCTCTGAAGCTAGGCTTGCCCTTCAGAGATGTCCTCCACTGGCCCCAGAGGGTCACTGCTCTGTACCCAAGCAGGTCCTTGGAAGGGACTCCTCCAGGAGCAGGCAGCAGTCTCTCTGGACAGAGCCTGAGTGGCTGGGGTCGGGGAGGGGCACTCAGAGGAGGCAACAGCACTTCCGTCGACCACCCGCTTTGCCTCTGGCATCCGCTTGCTTTGTGCAATAAGTTCACCCCTTTGGGGAGCTGATCTTCCAGGATTCCCACTGATTTCTTTTCCTGGAGAAGCTTGCTGGCGATGATTAGTGGCTCAATATGGACTGTCCTCCCCACTGCAGCGCGGTTTATGCAAAGGATGAACTTGAGATGTTGTCACCGCCAAGGCACCCACTCCCCGCCGGGGATCCCATCTCCCTTTACCACTGTTGGGCGTCTTAGCAATGGCTCTGCTAGCGTGTCTGGGGCCATCAGCACGCCACCTCCCACCAGAAGCTGGACCTGTGGGACGCTTCCCAGTGTTACCTGGCTCTTGGACGGGGGAAACCAGTCTTTATATGCAGCGTATGCTAATTTCTGTGGTGTAAATATCCCCACTGGGGCCAATTCCAAGCAGCCAACGCGGTGGCACTGAGGAGGGAGTGGGGAAGAGACAGGCTCAATTGGCTCTCGCTGGCCATTACAAATTGGCTCAGCACGTCACTGGCTGGGGTCCTCGCTGCCAGTTGGATGGTGGCTCTTCAGCTCCCAAATCCCCTTTAGAGTCTACATGTGAGGATTGTTCCTGCACCGACGGCTGTAGGTCAGTTTCCCCAGAAAACAAACTACCAAGATGGGCAGGTACATGCACGTTGCTCATTGGCTAAAGCTCTTGGGAGCAACACCTGGACGCAGGTACGGGAGCAGGAAGGGGCGGAGGGAGGAGCAGTCACAGAGGTAGTTCAGGTGCTCCCGTGGCTTGCTGCAGAGCCTTTGGAGATATCCCAATGGGAGCAAGAAGACGAGTCTTTTGTTCCCTTATAGGAACCATTATGGGATGCAGGCTTCCCCGACAAAAGAGGCTCCCCCCCTTTATTGAGGCTGCTCCCTGAATTTGAGGGAAATTTCTGAGCTGGAGAAGAACTCAACCATGAGCCCTGAGCAGGCAGCAGCACCTCGGAAAGTGCAGGCGTCCATCTGGAAGGGGCAATCTGGGCTGCACACGCCAGCATTCGCTGGCATGCGTGTCGAGTAACCAGAGCTCAAAGAACAAGAGGCTATGGGGGGAAAGTGGATGTTATTTGACCACTGGAATTTTTATTCTCATTTCACCGTGATTGCCTTGTCCGAGACTGGCGCGTGTGTGGTGTGAGTCTCCGAGTTGGAAGGTGCGTGCACTCCGAGTTCTATGCTTTCTTGTTCCTCTATTTCCTTATGGTGTAGGGTTTTGCAGTTGGGGTTAGTTACCCGAATGATGTCCAGTCCTGCACTAAACTGGAGGATCATTAAGAACAGGGCCAAATCTGCTTTTGCTTCCTGATGCATTGCAAGTGTCTTGCACCATGTCTAGACACACTTGGCTCTTAATAAGTACCCATTGAAGGAATGAATGGGTGCTGCAGAATTCTTTTCACATTTTTTTAGGAATCTGGATGAAGGGAGAGAAGGGAAAGGAGATGACTAGCTGTGAACTGGAAAAAGCCAGGTGGCCAGGCTGACTCACAAAGAACCTGGCTCAGCTCAGCAAGCACAAGCAGGGCTAATTATTCATAAGCTCATGCCGGCTTTGAGCCACGGTGACTGGGTTCAAAATCCAGCTCCTCCGCTGACAACCTATGTGGTGACAAACAGGATGCCTAATTTCTCGGATTGCCCAGGTAGAGATTGTAAAAATATTTTGTCCATTGCTTAGGGCCACTGTGAGGATTGAGTTTGTACATGCAAAGCACTTAGGGCAAGGTCTGACACTTAGTAAGTGCTCATTAAACAACACTTGTGTGAATCATATCATCCACATTCCCAGAGTGACTATAACTGTTTTGCGATATGATCAAGATCTCTTGAATTTCTCCCTGTCATCAGTCAAGGGGCCATAGGCAGAGCTCCACATCACATCCAGTATGTCACTTGTAAATCTCTTCCTGTTGGGGTTGTTAAACAAGCCATTGCTCTAACGGATGTAGCCAGAGGCCACACAACAAAGCCCTAGTCCTGTACTTTGAGTGGACTCTGAAACTGATGGACTCTGCCAAAGTTTGAATCTTGAGTGTCCCCAAAAGGCCCAAGTCTTGAAGGCTTGGTCCCAGTCTTTCAGGAAGTAGGGCCTATTGGGGGGATTCGGTCATTGAGGTCACATCCTTGAAGAGGATATTGGAACCTTGGCCCCTTCTTTTGCTCTCTGCTCCCCAGTCCCTATGAGGTGAGCATTTCTCCTCTGCCATGTACTCCTTCCACATTTCCCTGCCTTCCCACAGGCCCAAAGCCATAGAACCCAGTGACTATGGACAGAAACCTCTGAAACCATGAGCCAAAATAAACCTTTCCTCCTTTTAAATTGACTGCCTCAAGTATTTTGTAACAGTAAAGGAAAGCTGACTAGCATAAGCTCTGGAATGTTCTTGAACTTTTCACAGAGATAAAACATCATACAGGAAATCAAATGTAGGGACATCTTTAGAGTTAGCTCAGCATATGCTTTAGTTCCTTGGGATAGATTCCAAAGATATGTAGCTTAAGGGTCTTGATCCTTAACCCGGGTCCTCTAGATATTCACAGTGCTTCAATTGCTGAAAAGTAGCTAATTCATAGATATTTGAAACAAAATGAGTTTTTCTCATAAAAGATGGTGGGGGAAAGCACGAAACATGGTCTAAGACTCTATTCCAAAAGGGCATGGTTTCACTTAAAAGTAAAATAACATTATATCAAAAAGCAGAAAACCTACAAGTACACCAGGTCAGCCTGAGAATACCTGTGTGGTGCTCAGTCACCCTGGATGACAGACAGGAAATCATCCTGCAGCCTGCTGTGAGAGAAGTGACACCGCTGTCACTCATCCACCCCACCACCCACCTGAGTGCAGAGTGATAATAACAATAAAAGAGCCGGCAGCTTCAACCCTGTTATTCCAAAATTAATGCTTATAAATATATTTCAACAGGTATTCATTTCCTCCCAACTCTATTCCAAAAGGGCATAAGAGGAAGAATTATTTTTAAAACCAACTTCCCAATTACCTACCCCTCACTTGATCCAGTGTATTGAATCAATGGTCTAAGAGGTCAAAATTACTTCAGATAAGACTTTATGCCCTTTTCACTTCAACATAGTCATTACCAACAGGGAGACAGTTTATAGCAGTCAAAATGAAAACAAACTATGCATGAACGAAACCCTCCCCCCACCCCTCGGAATTTCCTGGCAATGTTCACTTGAGCCACAGACAAAGTCACCCTCCAACCAGGATATCCCTTTTGTTCCCAGGATTCTTTATGTAAAGTCATTGTCTTACTTAGTAACCTCCTAGGCTCAGCATTCCCTTGAATGCCAGTGTATCTGACATCTTCCCATCACTCTAACAAAACACCTGAGATCATCAACTTAAAGAGACAAAAGGTTTATGTTGGCTCAAATATTGGCCTCATTGCTGTGATGTGGGAGCATCGGCAGAGGAAGCTGCTCATCCCAAGAAGCCAAGAGGACAGCATCCCCAACCCCCCCCCCCATGACCTAAGACCTCCCTCCAGGCTCCAACTTCTTACTGTTTCTACCAGTTCCCAGCAGCACCCAGCTAGGGCCTAAGCTTTTCACACATGAGCCTTTGGTGAGCATTCCATATCCAAACTCTAGCATCCTGCATGTCCATAGCTGATTGTTTGGATGAGCCTATCACCTGTGTCTGTGACCATTCACCTTTTTCAACCCTGAGAGGCTTTGACCACTTCTTTGCCTGGGTCATCTCTGCAATATTACCTGACATTCTGCCATCAGGGTTTCACTTCAAAGTAAAATAACATTATATTAAAAAGCAAAAAAAAAAAAAACCTACAAGTACACCAGGTCAGCCTGAGAATACCTGTGTGGTGCTCAGTCACCCTGGATGACAGACAGGAAATCATCCTGCAGCCTGCTGTGAGAGAAGCGACACCGCTGTCACTCATCCACCCCACCACCCACCTGAGTGCAGAGTGATAATAACAACAAAAGAGCCGGCAGCTTCAACCCTGTTATTCCAAAATTAATGCTTATAAATATATTTCAACAGGTATTCATTTCCTCCCAACTCTATTCCAAAAGGGCATAAGAGGAAGAATTATTTTTAAAGCCAACTTCCCAATCACCTGCCCCTCGCTTGATCCAGTGTATTGACAGCCAGTCTAATTTGGCAGGGCTTTTGGAACCTGCCTGAATCCTGGCTCTACCGCTTGCTAGCTGTCTGAATATGGGCAAGTTACCTAATCTCTCTGGGCCTCACTGTCCCCATCTATAAAGTGGAAATAAGAACAGAACCTACCTCACCAGATTGTTGTAAATTAAATGAATTGAGATGTGTGTGCCCGGCGTAGAGAGGCGTCAATGTTAACCACACATGCACTACCAGAGCGGCCAGTACCTCTGATGACCGCTGCTCATACTGCACTCCAGGTGCCTGGCCAAGTCGCCGAGACTTTTATCACTTGTTCAGTGACCCAGCTCAACGGTCTCCTTCCTGTCTGATTGGAAAACCAGCGGCCAGGGAGCATACAGCCGAGGTGCTTAGGTATTTTGGTTTGTTCTTTTCCTAGAGATGATGAACTGGATACTTTTCAGACGCTGTTTTCCGGATAACCCCACTGGAAGGCATTTAGAATACAGGCGCCACAGGAAGTGTTGGCTCCTGACATTACTAATGTTCTTATTGCTGATACTTTTCAACAGCATAAATCAGTGGGAGGAGAAGAGGCTACCTATTTTCCTTCCTGCATACCCACGGTCCTATCATGGGGGGTTGGAGCAATTACATCATAAGAGGTGTCTTTTTTCCAGATAGCCATAGGAGCTGTCCCTGTGAATTATGCACAAGAAGTCTAGTGTCTCTCCCTAGGAGCTTCATTCAGCTTCCCCCTAGGAACCAGAGGGGAGGAGAAATTTGGTACTTAAGGGTCCTTTGCTGTCATTGCTTCTAACAACCAATAGGTGTCGCTATTTAAGGCCCCTGGAGTCTTAAAGAACATGAGGGCCCTTCTTCACTGACATCTCGCTGATCCTGATCTAAACTCATAGGGTTTGGGTAGACACCTCTTACCCCTAAGAGTACCTGCATAAGGGAGGTGATCTTTAGGGGCTCCAGAAGCTCCAGCCCCACTCAATCATCTAAGAGAAGCTGCCCTAACATGGAACCAAAGAGGTTTTCTGGCTCTTTCCTTGCTGAAATGAAGAGCACATTTTTTTTCCTTCTGTTGAGGTTCCAGATATGTTTCATAAAACATTTTAATAGATGGACTAATGGATGTGCAAGGAGATGTTTCCCCAAAGTCAAAAATACCCTCAACCTCCCTGCAGCGGCATCTACCTTACCAAATGGATTTAGAGGACCCCTTAGAAATTGGCCTGAACTTTATCTGCCCCAAATTTCCTATGAAAAAAAAAGAAAGAAAGAAAATGCAGAACAAAATCAGCAAGAATACCCAGAGGAGCACTTTCCTGCCCTGAGCTTAAAAAAAAAATGCAAGACAGCCAAATCAAGCAGCTTGGACAGCGTCGAGAATGATGCTTCAGCAAGTTCCCGAGGTTGCATCTGAGGCAGCCAGAGTCTGGGGGGTCAGGAAATTCTGACTGTCTTAGTGCCTTCTGTGTCAGGCCCAGGGGGTCCCATTTAAAGAAAGTGCATGGCTCCCGACTCTTCAGCACAGCGGATGATGTGTTTTGCTCCAGGACTCATTCAGGGTCGAAAACAAAACAAAAAACCAAGAGAATCCTCGTAGAATGTGGGAGCCAACTTAAAGAGTACCACTAAAACAGGTTTTGCAAGAGAGTCTTTAAATCAGAAAAGCCTATGTAGGAGTCCTTTAAATAAAGGCCTATGGAAATGACGGGTGAAAGAGGAATTGATCTCTATCGCTGCCCTGAGACAGCTCAAAATGCACCTCCACTGAAAAGCAGCCCCTGGATCCGAAGAATTCCTGTGTGTGTGTGTGTGTGTGTGTGTGTGTGTGTGTGTGTGTGGTCTGCTTCTACCTGCAATGCCACGCCTCTGCTTGCTCATGGCAGGTAACTGCCTGGATGCCGACAGGTGACCCAGAGGTAGTGGTGACAAAAGTGGCTTTTGGATCTAAAGTAATTGAGCTCCTAGAAGCAGAGATACAGTGGTGGTTACCTGAGCAGGAGACACTGGGCAGGGGGCTCAGGGCTTTCATATTGCAAGAAGAATACGACCTAGAGATCTGATTTACAGCATGGGGGACTGCAGGTCACCACATGGTGCTGTGAACTTGAAATCTGCTTGGTGGGTGCATCCTAAGTGTTCTCACCACCAAGTTCAAAAAGGGAAGCATGTGCAGTGACGGTCACATTAGGACATGCTAATCATCTTGATCGTGGTGATTATTTCACAACGTATACTTATATTAAATCACCAAGCTGTACGTCTTCAATATATACAATTAGAACACACAAAAAAGGAGAGAGACCCCAGGATCCAGACAGACCAGAGTCCAAATCCTGGCATTGCCACGTCCCCATTCCGTGCTGTTAGGGAAGTGGCTTCAATACTGTGAGCCTCCATCTCTTGTCCTTGAAATGACAGGACCTGCCTGGCAGGGCCATCATAGGGATTAAATGAGACAACACAGGTGGCATCAGGGACCTGGCAGACACACAGAGTGTCCACTCTAAGAAATGGCTGTCGTTAGGATGATTTACCAAGCCCAAGCCCTCTCCAGGGTTCTTACCCTTGTGGATACTGAGCTTCTTCTCTACCCGCCCCCCACCAAACCCTCGTTTGCTTCTAAATATGATGGGGTAAAAAGACCAGATCAGGAGAGCGGAGGGGTGGGGAGCAGGAAGAGGCATATTAGGCTCCTGAACAAAGCAGGCTTGGCCATGTTCCATTTCCAGTGAAGTTCAGAGCTTCCCATCTCGGTTGCCTGGAAACCAGAGCTGTGGTGCGCTTATGCCACCTCCCAGAGATGCCCCTAATTGGGATGCACATAGAACTGTTTGTTGACACGCCACAGGTTTTTAGTCTTCTTCCAGAAGAGATTCAGCCCTCTTGTACAAATGCTGACTCGCATTAATTAAAGAATAAGCCCCGAGCCAAGACACCCGTTCCCCATAGAGAACCAGCTGGGCCGGGGGGTTGGGGGTCCGGGGGTGGGGTGTGTGATGTCTTGGCCTTGGTGGGCATCCTCTGACAGAATAACCGCTTTAGGTTGCTGTCACTGTGTTTGCATTTCAGGATGCTCCCAAGGTCTTGGGTGACTTTGGAGAGCAGGATGCTGCATGTAAGAAGCTGTGTGTGTATGTGTGTGCATGTGTGTGTGTGTGAGAGAGAGAGAGAACAGTGAGGTCACAAAAGCTTGCAAAACCATGCGATCCTACGATCAATCAAAGCACAACATGTGCTTGTGTGTAACCCAATACTAAATGCTGGATACTGCATTCCCCTTGGGAATTTAAATACCACTTGTAGTCTTGCGACATAAGGTAGGTCAGAAACTGTATCAGGAGCGAAAGAAATAACTTTACTGAGAGGCACAGAGGGGAGCTGTTTCATTTGATCAGATCTTGCAGAACACAGCTAAATTCTAGTTCCCAGTTGGGAAGAAAAAAAAAAAAGAACGCCAGTATTTCAAAGGCATTCATTTATCTCTATCCTGTTTGCATCACATACGTTTCTATAACCGGCTCCATCCAAAGAGAATATGAACTGGCCACATACCAGAAATAAAAAAAAAAAAAGAAAATAGGCGTGTATTTAATTAGAGTTTTAAATTCGAGAATTCCACATTGCTTCACTATTTATGCGATATCATTTTTGGTTTTTGAGCGATCCCTAAGAGGTAGTCACCCTACCAGGTTCTGGGACAGGGGAAGAGATTTCCAAATTGCGCCCTCTTTTCTTGGAGCACCGTCTGGGGGCGGGGTTGCAAGGCGCGAGGGCGTGGCCAGGCTGCAGTTCCATCCGCGGTCCATAGGGGCGCAGTCCGGGGTGCCCAGCCCAGCCCCGGGAGGGAGGTGGTAACTTCTGGTGAGCGACAGGGTGGGGTTCATACCCGAGCAAGTGCTGAAGGGTGAGTAGGAATCAGAAAAAGAAGGGAGTCTGTTTCAGCAGGGGCATCAATTGAAAGAAGAGTAGTGATCCAGAGAGGGGCGAGAACAGCTGGATTTTAGGGCACAGCAGCCTGGGAAGGAGCCCTGAGATAGAGCAAGGGCCAGCCAGCCTGGAAGGAGGGAGGTCATCCAAGGTCCTGAAATGACCAAGCCATGCTATCTTCACACGACATGTCTCCTCCTGTTTCGGAAGATAACCCTGGTGCAAGGCGGAAAACCCAAATATCAGGGGTGCAGGGCTAAGAGGCAAAAGCAACGTGGTCATTCCATTGCCAAGATTTTGGAACTCCAGACCCCCAGCTGAAAGTGCCCTGTGGTTCAGTTTCCCCAAGTGACACTTGAGGTGGCAGAGGGTCTAGGAGTAAACACACTGAACTGGGAATCCGGAGACACTCCACCACCACCATAGTGGTCCTGGGTCTGCCTCTAAGTTGCCATGTGACACCTCTTCTCTCTGGACCTGTTTCCTCATCTGTAAAATGGGGCTTTGCCCAAAGGTCTTTTCTTTTCCAAAATGCTCCATCGAGCCTCTGCCCGGGTCAGAATAACAAGTTCCAAGGCCAAACCATGGACATCAGGAGTGAAGGGCTCCTTCCCCAAATGCCAGTGACAACATAAAGTCTTGGAAGGTGAAGGCCAGTTCTTCCCGGTTTCGACATCTTTCCCCAACTTCAAACAGCACCTTGTGCATAGTGAGTGCTCTATAAAGATGATCCGGAAAGAAGAAATTAATCACATTCAAAATGAGGCAGAATCCATGGGAATGGGATTGGCAAGTAGTGAAGAGATTTGGAATAGTTACCTATCGACAGTAGATTTGTGAATCATGAGAGCTATTGCTGGGAGATATTGGTGTCTAACTTTAGAGATAGATGAGAATGTACACCAAATCATCAACATAGCCATTTGTTCTTCAGTGAATCAACTGGTTATTTTTTTAATTGATGATCAAAAGGTCCCAACTACATGCTCAATAAATGGGGAAAGAGATGGGAATGATAAATATGGGATGATATCTGCCTCCAAGGACTTTAACAATGTCTAGAGATCCATTTGGCCAAAATCGGGATGCCACTTTGCATAGAGATACAAATTTGGGTCATCTTAATGTCCCTCATCACCTACTCACCCGGGTATGTGCCCCCCATTGATGGGAGGGTATGCTTTTCCAACCTGTGATTAGGTGATTAGGACAAACCCCACCTCTTCATAAAGCAGATTGGAATATTTGGTTGAGAATTTCATTTCATGTTCACATGGCATTTTTTAAAAACTTTTCCAAACTGCTATTTCCTCATTTTTTTGTGTGTGTTTCATGACAAGTCAGACATGGTTTTGCAAAACAGCTGAGGGAGATGGGCTCAGGCCTGGAGACCAATCCAGGAGCCACCTGCAACCAGCCAGGTGACCCTGCATAAGTCACTGAAACTCAGGGTGAAATGAAGCCAACAATACTACCAATATCTGCCTTGGAGGGTTGTTAAAGAGATTAGTAACTGGAAACACTTTTCCACAGTTACTGGTACATGGTTATTCATGTTTGGGTTGTGATGTTATGTTGGTGATGGTGGTCATGGTGGTCATGGTGAAGGTGATGATGATGGTGATTGTGGTGGTGATGATGGTGATGATAATGATGGTAATGATGGTGATGATAATGATGGTAATGATGGTGATGATGGTCATGGTGGTCATGGTGGTCATGGTGATGGTGGTGGTGATGATGGTGATGATGCAGATGGTAATGATGGTGATGATGATGGTGGTCATGGTGGTGGTGATGATGGTGATGGTGGTGGTGATTATGATGGTAGAGGTAGTGGTGGTAATGGTTATTTACTCCTACTCAGTAGAACAGAGCAGTTAATTATTCTTCCCATATCACAGAGCAAGCCAAAGTTGGAATCCCAACTTGGCTCATAACGAACATTAATGAGTGTCACGCTTGAGCCTAAACCCATAGGTTTAATTGTCATTCACGGCGATCAGCAGGGTCTCCCTCTGAAACATCTTCCAGTTTTGTGATGTGAGTTTTTTCCATCTTTCCATCTTTTCCTCCTTTTCCTTTTTATTATTTTTCCTCTTCCTTCTTCATCTTCTTTAGTGAAAATCTGAGATGGAGAGTAAACAAAAGAAGAACCCAGGAACAACAACAACAAAAAAAAAAACCTTAAAGTAATTAGGAAAGCTCTGCTGTGACTTCTTCAGCAGAACAGAGGTCACCTAGTGGCCCGTTAGCTTGATAAATTTCCTTACTTCCATGGTAACTAGCGTTTCTCCCACCACCTCCGCAGTGTAGATTCGCAGGCCTCATGAATCACTTCCTAATGCCGTTTACTAAGTCCTCAAATACCTGTGGCCTAATTAGACGGCTCCTGCCGTCACCCTCAGCAGAGAACCTCCGAAGGCCCTGCCATTTGAACCAAGTGGCACTTCCCAGAAGCCCACGGGGCCCACAGCCACACCACCCAGAAGCCCACGGGGCCCACAGCCACACCACCGCCCTGGCTGTGCACAGGAGAGCGCTGTGACAGCGGCCACTCACCGCAGTGACCCTGAGGAAGAAGAACGTGAGAGTCGTCACCGGAGGGGGAACATCCGCAGGCACCGACCCATCGACTCTTCTATATGATGAAGGCGTCAGCCTCCCCGGACGGTTCTCCATTCATCCCAATTCGACAGGTGAGGAAAATGCCTCTCAGAGGGTGAGGTGACTCACCAAAGGTCACCGACATGGAGTGACGAGGAAATAATGACCTATGTAAACTTCAACAGGCCGTTTCCAAAACCAGCGCACTTTCCTCACGCAGTGCTTTGGCACCAGGCTGCCTGGTGTACAGTCAGATCCACCAGTTACTACCCTTCCATGGGTCTACTGGACCTCCTGGACCCTCAGGCTCCTCATCAGCAAAATGGGGATAACAGAATACAGCCAGTTTGGGGGAGGGTTCAATGAGACCAGACTGGAGCAGACAGCTCAGGGTCTCATCCAAGCCATCACCTCCTGCAGGCAGTGCCTGTCCCTCTCTTAACTGCGACCACGTCCCTCCCTCTCAGCCCTCATTCCCTGAAGGTTCAGATCCTCCTGCTCTCTTTACTGGCTGCCCCAGGAAGACCCCCTAGACCTCTGTGCCTAGTTCTCTGGGCAGAGTCTCTATGATTCTAAGTTTCCTTCCCTCTTCCAATTATCCAAACCAACCGCCCCCACCCCCCAATACCTTCTCCTGGTTCACGGCCAGTGATTTAGCCAAGGATGATGACATTTGAAATCATGGCAGTTCAGCCAAGAAGAGAGAAAGAGACTGTCACTCAGGACTGTATTCTGCTGCAGAGTAGCTGAGCCATGAATCTCCATGGTTTCCACAAGGTAAAGAATATGATCCCTCAGGTAAAAGAAGTTTATGTTCTGGAAGGAGGTGATCCAGTACGGGTATGGTGGCTTCGTGGTGTGCAGTACAAGGCTTCCTTCTATGTTTTAATCCTAATACCCTTGGTATTTGCTTCTATCCTCAAGGATTCCTCCTCACAAAATGGCTGCTGGGGCAGCAACCATCACATCCAAGCTTCAAGTAACAGGAAGGAAGAAGGGGATCAGAGGCCAGAGGGCATATGCCATACAGCTGTGTCAACTTCCTTCAAAGAATCTTCCCAGATGCCCTTCCCAAAGACTTCCCCTTGTATCTTGTTGGCCTGTCCTATCCATAAAGGCAGCTGGGAAATAGAGTTTAATTTGGTCATTTTTTAAAAAATCTAAGCCTATTGATGTTCAAGGTAATGTGGTCACTAAGGAAGCTAGAGAAATGGATAGTTGGTGGCATTTCTGTCATGGGGAGCAACAGAGAGAGGTGGGAAAGGAAAACCGACAGGCGCTGGTCATCTCTTTGCCAGGCACCGACTTTAAGGCATGAGCTCCCAAGTAGGAATCGGCAGGTAAATAAGCCGTCAGCCTACAGCGTGGTGAGCGCAGGGAGGGAGGGAATCCCAGGATGGGGCGATGTGGGTGCACTTGACCTATCCTGGGGCGTTGGGGCAGGGCATTGCATGTGGCTTGGGAAGGAGAGACACCAGCCAGGGAACTACTTATGATGTCGGACACTGGGATCTTCTGACCCGACGTTGATAGAAATAGAACCGAGTCAGGCGAGTGATCAGGCAGGCAAATCTGAACTGGGGCTTCCGCGTGGGAAGAGTCACCGCTCCTACAAGAAGCCCTCAGGCTAGCTCCATGAATGGAAGAAGGGGGCTTGTTCTGTTGGTCACTTGCAGGGGTGGGGATGTTGATTGACACTTCAGCGTTTTGCCCGATGCAAAGAGAAGTCCCTGCAGATGCTCGAGGGAAAGCACACCAGGCACACTGGTCGAGGGTGGCACACCTTGGGGTCCTCCTTCAGGCCCTGAGCTGAGACCCAGAGAGCATTTGTCCTCTTGGGCTCCTTGGCAGAACTCACGGGGCTTCTGTTGGGTCTGAGCAGGACGCGCTCAGGTGCTTTGCAGACCACTGTCGACTTGGAAGAAGGCACAGCCCAGGGCATTTCTTGGGCCAGTGCAAGGACACTGTGTTGGTCCCTGTGGTGGTCCCTGTGTCGCGTAGAGGAAGGGAGACAGCAATGGTGGTTCTTGGCTAGGGCCGTGACCAAAGGAAGCAAGCCAAGTGATATTTAGGAAAGAGAGTTGACATCACGTCGTGATCAATGAATTAATTGGCTATAGAGAGGGTACAGGGACCTAAATCAACTATTCATTTTGCAGGTGAACAAATTGGGTCTGGCCACTCGAGAATGATTTCTGAACAGTGCCCTTGCGCTGGCCCAGGAAATGCCCTGGGCTGTGCCTTCTTCCAAGTCAACAGTGGTCTGCAAAGCACCTGAGCGCGTCCTGCTTAGACCCAACAGAAGCCCCGTGAGTTCTGCCAAGGAGCCCAAGAGGACCGCTTCTCCGCTGAGAGTCAAGTTTTTGGTGGCTCTGTGGCAGTCCCAGTGACGTCTCTCTTCCCTCTGACCTAGGATCCAGAGGAACCCTTGGCTGTGGGCTGAGTCTCTGGGGAGGGAGAGCAAGCCATCGGGAACTCTAGTGAGAGGTGGAATCCTGACTCAGCCCATCTCCCATAGCTGGACATTACAATTAGCAGACGACCCGAGGATGGGAAAGAGACGTTCCGATGTGATTTAATAAGAAATGTGGTTGCAATGAGCGCTCGGAATATGTTTGCGATCAATTTGCTGTATACACAATATGCTAGCAGGGCCGTCTTTTGTGTATGCAGTTGACCTTTATCTCTGGCAATCTTGTCCCATAAAGAAGAGTGAAATCCTCCATTGCAAATCATTAGCACTCGGGAAATGGCTTTAATTTGCATGCTGACAAAGATATTAACTCGGGTGGGTGGGTTGGGTGGTGGGGGGATAATACGACACGTCCCTTTGTCTGAAAGGCAGTTCAAAATCCGTGTTGTGACTACCGTTGACTGAAGTTCAATTACTGTAATAAATGTATTCCAAATTTCATCTCAATTGCATTTGCATTTTAATGAATGATTCTCACCTTCTTGTCAATTTGGCAGCCAAGCTAGATTTATTAAGTTATTGTATAAACGAGGGCCTTCTAATGCGGGGATTTAAATGCAAACTATTTGCCGGGGTGCATTATTAATTTGCCTCTATGGCTTCCCTGGAAAATTCAAGAATTTAAAGATGAGACTTTAGACCCCCACCCCCCTTCCATCATGTTCCCCCTCCCCTCTCGATATGTCTGGGTGGGCTGAGGAAGGGAGATGCCAGCCGGCCAGATGAAGTGGGCTCTCCAGGGCTCCAGCCTCGACACACTGGGACTGCGCTGATTTATCTGCTATTATTGGAAAAAAGAGCAGAATTTGTTAAGTGGAAATTTCCCACGGAGGCAATTCCCTTCTGCGGGCGCAGGACATCCCTGACATCAGATCGGCAGGAGAGTTAGTTCATCTTCGTGTCATCTGCCCTGCCCGTCCAGGCACTCCTGGCTTATGGCCCTGTATTTCTTGTAGGCCGAGACGGAGGCTGGGAGTGGACAGCAGCTGGATATCAAGCCATAGCACCAGTAGAAGTTTTCTTTTCTTTTTTTTTTTTAAGTACATTGGGGCTGTCAGTTGTTAACAAAGTGATTTTCGGTGGTTAATCCCATTCCCCTACCATATAAAAAAGGTCCTGTTATGCCAGGTTCATGGGACCCCAATAGACCTCCAGGAGCCGAATCCGATGCAAAATCATACAAGAGTCTTTATTGCAAGCTCGAGCCTGGACTCACAACCGTTCCCGACGCAGCAGTCCCAGGGAGTGAGTCCCGGTCCTTTGTTCAGTGAGGATTTATAAGTTTTGGGGGGGATACTCTATGCATCACAACATCACACAGCAAATCATTCCATACCACAGGAAAGTCAAACAACAGCTCTTAACATTGATTAGCACATTCACTGGCGGGAACAAGTTGGGTAGGGGTGATTGGTTAGTACAAGAGGGGGGTTTGTTTGAACTGATTGGTTTAGGCCACGAGGGGTGTACGTGCTGAACTACATGGTTTCCCAACATGTTATCAACCCCCATAAACTACTGGGGGGTCATCTGGCATCCCAGGTATTCTCCCTGTCTCATGCTGATTGGAGGTTGCTGGGGGGTTGCTATGGGTCCCCACCTAGCCTGACTGAGTCAGGGACATCTGGCACCTCAGACCTCTCCTGTTATTTACAGACAAACAGCTCAGCAGGGTGGGGATGTGCCTAGGAGTGCTCTGTGGGTCTTTCCCAGGACAAAGGTCACGCCCCCTTCCTTAGGACAGGCCTTGAGATAGAAACTGGTTTCTCAAAAATGGAGTCACATCAGTTTCTCAGTCCCATGTGGGTTCCTGTCACCCACCGCATCCCGACTGTCCGGGACACTGCAGCTTCTTAGAAGGACCATCTGTTTGAGGTGATGTTCCTTTAGGTCCCTTGGGAGAGAGGCTGATGCAGGCAATAGGAGACCTATTGTAAGCTGAGGGCCTGCACAGGAATGAGAACGGCCTAAAGAACTTTCTAGATGGATTGGTAGCAGGCATGTGACAAAATTTTATTTCCAACTTGTATGTAGCCCCTAGGGTCAGGTCTCTCATGAAATGAGACAAGTGGGAGGTTTTCTGATTAGAGTTCTTAGGAGCCGGGGAGAAGATGGCTAGACTGGTGTATGCAAGTCCAACTTCCATGGGGACCTGCGCCACAGGGGGACCCTGTGAAAATGCAGCCTCCACCTCCGGAGATCTGGGTTGGGCCCAGAATCCAGTGATTCTAACCAGCTTCTGGGTGATGCTGTTGGAGCTGGGCCTCACTTTGAGGAACCAGGAATAGAGAGCATCACTTAAGGTGGCGGTGGCTGGTTAAAAGTCAATGCCCTTGTTACAAGTCGGGTGAACCAGCCACGGGGGTAAATCCAACACCCCCAAAAGGACTCTTCCTCTCAATATCAAAACATGGCTCATAGCTTTTATCCAACATGCCACGTGCATCTCAAAAGACGCTATTTATTGCTTTAGGCTCTGAGTTCTACTGTAAGCCACCTTTTCTCTGGTCTGAGGCAATTTCTTTCTTTTTAATTTCTTTTTTTAATACTTTTATCAAGCCTTAAGAAGCATATTTTTTTTCATGTTTCAACACCTCTAAACTTGGAATGCCATGTATAATCATGTGGGGAGGGGTGGGGGATGGGGGGGCAAGCACTTTACCACTGAGTTCTATCCCCGGCCCTTTGTAAATTTTATTTTGAGACAGGGTCTCACCAAGTTGCTGAGGCTGGCCTCAAACCTGCGATCCTTCTCCCTCGGTCTCCCGAGTGCTGGGATTACAGGCATGAGCTACTGTGCCTGGCCCATTGTAAGCAAGCAGACAATAATAAAAGCAGTCCCCAGTGAAGCAGGCCCTCTGTGGCAGGCAGTGTACTAAGCTGTCCCATTTAATGAGCCCAGCGTCCCATTTGAAGATGAAGAGGTGGGGCTCCGAGTGGTTTAAATCTACAGGGAAACCAAGATGAGCCCGTGGACCACCATGTTGAGTGAACTAAGCCAGGCACAGGAAGACAAATGCCACCTGTCCTCAGACACACAGGAGCTGGAAAACGTGGATCTCACAGCAGTGGAGCACTCAGCAGAGGTTGGGAAGGAGAGAGGGGACCTGGAGAGAAGATGGCTGTCGGGGACAGGGGCGCATTGAGCAGGAGGAATAACTTCTCATGCCCGGTGGTGCACTGGGGTAACGGGTTGACAATCATCACTGAAATAATTCAGAACAGCTAGGAGAAGGGTTTGCTCCCTGCACCAAGAAATGAGAACCGTTCCAGGGAATGCATGTGTTCATCCCATTTCACGTTGTAGGCATGTACTGAGATGTCACCTTGTTCCCCATAAAGGTATCCCACTGTTATGGGTCAATGGAAAAATAAAATTCTGTTTAAAAAGCCCCCCTGCCCCAGAGAGGGACAAAGCAAAGATCCAGAGGCTGTCCAAAGCCATACCACCGGGGACACAGCCCTGGAGTCCCGAGGTGCTCGGGAGTGGAGCGCAGACTCGGCTGAGCCTCCGCAGTCTCTTTATTGTCACAGTGAGTGTCCTTCACTGGCGGGCTCACGCAGACTCCCAAACAGAGAACATATGTCCCTTAAAAATGAAAACACACTCCCCCTGCCCCGACCAGGCGTCGGTTAAGAAAAAGTTGCACCAGGAGAGAAAACTTTCCATGTGTGATCTGCGTCTCCTCCGCCTGCCTGGTGCAGTTAATCACCCTTGTCCCCACCGCCCCTCCCCGCGCAGTCAGTCAGGGGAGTTTTACTTCGGTGCAAAACAGTGAGCCGAGGCCCCGGGTGAGTGGATTTAAAGGCAAAAACTTCTCTTCCCTGCAAATAACTCCCTTTGCACAAATAGCCTGGTAATCAGCAATAATGAGGAAGAAAACGCAGGAAACACACAGGGAATTAAATGGGAATTTGCTCAAATATTAAGCATTTTTAAACAGGCCTCCGCAGTACCAGGGGAGCACTCCCGAGCTTGCTGATTGAACAGCTCACAGTTTGAAGTTCTCAGAATAGACTGGTGTGTCTGACACGAGGGCCCAGGCCCTATCCTCACGACTGTTCATCTGTCACTGAGGCTTTTCCAAAAAGATCTAGCATCTGGGAGTCTGGCGGCCCAGGGCTGAAGAGCGGTTCAAAACCTGCTGGTTAGATTCCTGGAATCATCCATCACCCACTCACCCCGTCCCTATCTCTGGAGTTCATTGACAAGATGAGCATTCTGCACTCTATTTTCATCTAGGCTTTATTGGATTTACTTTTCACAGTGTTCTCCCCGCACAGATCCTGGAGAGGAATCTCCTTCCAGTTTCAGCACCAGGAATACCTCCGATTTTTAAAACATCCTAGGGCTATTAGGAATCACATCAGGATTAGTATTTCCCTCTTTGCATTGGCCACTAGGATTCTCAGGGCCAAGTCTGTGCATCAGATCATGCAGCATGAGTTTTGATGCCTGTTGTTGTACCTGATTTTCTTGTTTTTCTTGTCTTCTGTCCTTCTAACTTTTTAAAATTTTCTGCCCCTAATTCTTTTTGGAATAAGAACACAAATAATGAGCTGGGGCTGTGGCTCAAGTGGTAGCGCGCTCGCCTGTCATGCGTGCAGCCCGGGTTCGATCCTCAGCACCACATACAAACAAAGATGTTGTGTCCGCCGAGAACTAAAAAAATAAATAAATATTAAAAAAAAAGAACACAAATAAGTAAGTCCAAGACAATGTCTTACCAACATCTTAATCACTATGAAAAAAAAAAAACCTAACTGTAGTGGAGAGGTGAAGGCTGAATGCTTTGAGGAGGTGTTCATCTTCTTAGTGTTGGTGCCTAGAACAGGTCTTGACGTTCAGCAAGGGCCCCACCTGGAATCTGACTCATTATAAATGCCTAGTCCAGGGTCTGACACACAGCGAGTGTCCAAATGATATTCAAGTCCCTTTTCTTCACTGTGTTGTGAAACATCCACCTGGCATTGATTCAGAGACCGCTGCAATAAGGATGCTGTGAACCCTCAGGTTCAAAGACAGTGAAAAAGAAATCAGCCTGATCCATAAATGTAGGACTGGATAATTAATCCTGCATATTAGTTTGCTGAGAGTATCACAGCACAGTAGCCAGACCAACAGGAATTCCCTGTCCCCCAGTTTGGAAAACTGAAAGTCCAAGATCAAGGTATCGGGTGAGTCGGCTCCTTTTGAGGGCTTTTAGAATCAGTCCCAGGTCCCTCCTCTTGATTCGGCACCCTTGCAAGGGACTCTTGGCCTGCAGAAGTCTCACCCACCCCCACCCCATGTCTCTGTCCCCCTCTTAGGGTGCCCTCCCTGTCTGTCTCCACATTTCTCTTTTCATAAGGACACCAGTGTGACCTCATCTTGACCAATCACACCTGCAGCCCCCTATTTCCAAATAAGCCCCCATTCTGAGACAATGCGGTTCAGACTTCAGCCTATGAAACAGGGGCCACCTGTCCGTCCAAAGCACGCCCATTTCAGAATCCAGCAGGTCCCAGCTTCTGCAGGGGGACACAGAGGCTCTTGTCTAATCACTCAGGGAAACCAGAGCCCAAAGCCTGCTGTGCTGGCTGGGTCTGTGGCCCGGACCCAGAACACCCCCTGTGGTCACATGCCACCATCACACATGACAGGTCTTTTCCACTCCCGTCCTGCACTCTGCCCCTGTGATCGTGCCTCGTCTCAGAACCTGACAGGCCTCCGTGACAGCTTCCCACTCCAGGAGAGAATGAGGACAACGGCAAGGAAGATTTGGTAGCCCCTGACACCTGCCAGTCACTGACACGCCACCCGAGTGGCTGAGGACCCACGGAGCCTTCAAGGTCATCGAAAGGGAAGGACCCACCAGACGGGCCACATAGAGCAGCCTCCTGGCACCCCACCCCCCGGCAGGGTGTCCAGCAGCCTCCACAGGGAGCCGCTGCCTGGGTCAGAGCCCAGCTCGGCTGCTCTCCAGCCTGGGTTTCCTCGTCTGCAAATGGAAATTACAATAGCAGCACCTAATTTGCAGAGCCACCAGGAGGATAAATAAGATCATGCAGGCGTCCAGAAGTGGGGAGTTTCCCCGGTGGGGTTCGCAGAGATGAGAGAACAGCACTAGGGTCTGCCACACCCCGCCGTAGCCTAGTTCACAGAGGGGCTGAATTTGCTGCACCTCAGAAGGACATTGGAAGCCCATGAGAGGGCTCGCGGAAGTCCAGCGGCAGAGAGGGGCCTCCCTGTCTCTGCTCCAAGAATCCTCACCATGAGGAAGGTGGAGTGAGTCACTAGAGATGAGCTTCTTCGTTAAAATGGTAAAATCTATTGCTTCCTGGAGGAGGAGTCCAGGTGTTGGGAAGCAAAAAAAAAAACAATGTTTTGTAGCACAAACTGTATTCTGTGTCATCACATAACATTCTATTCAATGAAAAGTAAATTATTTTCTTCGTAAAAATCGTACTTGCTCAGGGCCTTTGCACTTGCTACTTGGAACATTCCTCCTCCAGGTGTCTGCCTGGCTTGGTCTCCCACCTCCTTCACGTCTCTCCTGAAACATTTCTTCTCACCAAGGCTTTCACTGGCCACCTCTTTAAAATTGCACTGACACCCCCCAGTGGCTGGTGTCCTTGGCAGTCACCCTGCTCACTTTCTGCTTTCTGTCCGAGCCCCCCAACAGCTGTTACCCTATTGTGTATAGTTTACTTTTTTGTTTTGAATCTGCCTCCACCCCAGGGAATATAACCTTCACTAGGGCAAGAATTTTGCAGCTGCGTTGTTTATCACCATATCCTCAGTGCCAAGGGTAGTACCTGGTTCATACTAGATGCTCAATAAACAGACGAGTTCACTAGACAGCTAGTAATGATGCAGCTTTTTAGCCAAACCCACAAATTCAAAGTTGGATGTTCATCAGCGTGAGAAGACTCTGCCTCCATTTCCTGATGTGTGACTGTGGACAGCTTTCAACCCCACCCTCCCCACTCCTCTTTTGTCCTGTATCTTGGCCAGATGATAATAAAAAGGCAGGTGCTGCATCCTTTGGAGCTGGGGGGAAGTTGGAATCACAACTCTGCCCACCGCCCACTACAGCGCCCCAGACAGCTGCCCTCCCCACTCACTTGAGCCATTTAAAACCTGCCTGAGAGTCTTCCGTGTGTCCCCAGAAAACCTTGTCATGTGAGTTGGGGCCCCTCATACCCTGTGGGTGCATGCACAGTGTCTGTCTTGACCTCTGGACCAATCACAGACTGAATATCTATCCCCCCTCCCCTGATACCAGGGATTGAACCCAAGGGTGGTTGACCACTGAGCCACATCCCCAGCCCTTTTTAAATATTTCATTTAAAGACAGGGTCTCCCTGAGTTGCTTAGGGCCTCACTAAATTGCTGAGGCTGGCTTTGAACTCTCGAACCTCCTGCCCCAGCCTCCTGAGCTGCGGGGATGACAGCCAGGCGCCACCTGCTTGGCTTACTTCCGGTCTCTGAGAAGCAGCTCACAAGGAGAACCCCATCCACCCCGCCTCCCAGCTTCTCTCTGCATTTGCTACTGTTTGCCTTGGGTGGAGAAGGTCTTCCTTTGTGAAATGGAGCGGTTACACATGGTAACAGTTCTGTCTTTACCAAGTTCCTTTGCATCCTCCAGACACTCACTGATTCATGGATTCTAGAGCCTGAAAGCAACACAGAAGCAAGCTCCTGTTTCCACACTGAATTCCACAACACAGCAACCGCTGGCCTCCCTGAACCTAAAAGTCAAACAAAGCACCGACAACCGGCAATTAGGGGCTAAATCTGTCTCTAAATACAGGATCACGCTGCTGTCAGAGGCTGCCCGTTCATTTAACTTACGCACAATTTTATACAAGAGAAAACCGAGAGATCATTTTGCTGTGACAAGAACCCGAGCCAATCCTTGCCTGAAACTGACTGGCGGAGATGGACAGGTGACACGTAGCACAGACGTCCACAAAATTCTACGTGAGCTGAGAAGCAGGGTCTGAACTCAGCAAAAGATCAGCAGCGACCTCCCGGTGACACTGTGAAGAAGCTCAAATGCTGCGTTTTATGGAATTTAAGCCACCATCGACTCAAAGTCACGCCATTAAACACACAATGGTACCAGTGAAATTCAGTTGGTGCTCTTCGAGCTTAGAGGCTGTATTTTGGAAGCATATCTTGTCTCGTGCTTTAAAAAAAAGGAGGGGGGGGGTGCTCTTTCATTTGCCTTGACAATTTTCTTATATATGACTCTTGTGATCACAGAAAAACAAACCTATAGGTGGAACGCATTGGATAAGGAATTCCTCAAACTTCTTCCCATGCAAAACCCAGCCCCACTGCACACTCTTGAGCTCAGAGTCAACAAGGGACCTTGCAACAATATATTCAGAGAATGCTGGGCCTGGGGGCAGAGCTCCCCAGCAGAGATCTGGCTGAGCTTATGCAAGGTGCTGGGTTGGATTCCCAGCACTGTGAGAAGAAAAAGGCGGGGGATGTCACTCCACGACTGTCCCTAGGTTTTTTATGTCAGCCTCTGACCCCCCCACTCTGAAAGTTTTTCCATTTTGCAAGCCAATGTCAAGGTCTTCCAGACCCTCCGACTTATACTCCTATGCTTTGTTGGCTACCATCTCAAGGACTGAGTTGTGCAGACAGGGTACCAGGAGGGACAAGTGAGTTGGGACACACAGAGGTGACCGCAGCAAAGATGGCGGCAACAATTGTAAAAAGGTGATTGGAAGACAGGGGCTCATCTGAGAGAGGTGCGTGGCCGAAGCAGAGAGTAAGGTAACTGCAGTCATAATGACAGAGATGCCAGTTCAGGAAGAATTGATTATGGAACTTCACAGGATGTTGGGGTGTCGTTACTAGCTTAGAAAGCTGTCAGCAAAAGCTCCATCAGATGTTGGCAGCTTCCTGGCAGCCCCCAAATCCAGGCTCACTTAAGAAATGAAGGCTGTAACCTCGCCATTCCCCTGCTCTCCCGGGCTCCAGCTTCTTAAAGACATTTGTGATTGGCTTAACTCACTTAGCATGATATTCTCAACTCCACCCATGTACTGGCAAATACCGTAATTTCATTCTTCTTTAAGGCTGAGTAGTATTCCATTGTGTATATATATATACCACAGTTTCTTTATCCATTCACCCATTGTTTAGCTATTGTGAATTGAGCTGCTATAAACTGATGTGTCTGCGTCCCTGTAGCGTGCTGATGTTAAGTCCTTTGGGTATAGACTGAGGAGAGGGATAGCTGGGTCAAAGGAGTTGGAGACTAGCATGCTAAGTGAAATAAGCCAATCCTAAAAAACCAAAGGTCGGATGTTTTCTCTGAGATGCAGATGCTAATTCACAGTAAGGGGGGCACTAGGGAAGAGTAGGGTTACCTTAGATTAGGTAGTGGGGAGTGAAGGGAGTGGACATGGGGATAGGAAGGATAGTAGAATGAAACAGGCATTATGACCCTATGTATATATATGACAGCAGGACTGATGTGACTCTACAGCATGTACAATCAGAAAACGGAGAAGTGATACCCCATCTTTGTATGATATATCAAATTGCATAAATGCATTCTACTATCAAGAATAAGTAATTAAAACAAATTTTAAAAAATTATAAAAGAAGAAAAGAAAGGTATTGGTGGTTCCCTGACCAGGCTATCTAAAGATCTACCTCTTGGCCTTTAGCCTTCCTGATCTGTTCACTGGTGTGACATTTTCTTGGTGGCACTCCTACTTAGCCCAAATGTCACCTTCTCCAGGAAGCCTCCCGTGATTTCCCTGGGTTCCTCTAGCCCTGAGGTAATTCAGGTGTAGAGTGTACCTCTGGGGTGTTCTTTCTCCATTATACGGGGAACTCTCTGGGGACCAATGCCTTATTCCTTTGGGCAGTCCCAGCCCCCTGCACTGGTACCTGGAATTGATGTTCAGCCAAGACCAGCCAGAGAAATGAATGAGTGAGAAGTCAGCGCTCAGCTACCACCTGTACACTATGATTGGAAAATGCCAGCAGAGCATCCATGCTGGCTCCCAGCCTCTCCCCCGTGGTCATTTACAGGAGCCCCCTGCTAAGGAAATGCCCCTAGGAACACCCCAACTCCTCCTAGCAATAAGCAGGGGTCAGTTAATCAGAGTCCGGCCGTGACAGCTGACTGAGAACTTCCCCATCAAAACTGAGCGCAGAGAGAGACTCGGAGGGAGGACGAGGCTGCTCTGAAAGAAGGAAAGAAAATATCCCTGTCTCCGAGAGGAAGTTTCCACCCACCCAGTTTCCAATTTGCCTGAATTAGCTGTCCCCCACCTCAGGACTGTCATCATTGACGGCCCAGGTCTCTCTCCCCCACTGGCCATGAACTCCAGACACCCCGTGTATCTTAAACAGTCAGCTCAGCGTCTAGCACACATCGGTTGTTTATTAGGAATTTGGAAGACAACAAATGAAACTGAATTTTAGAACAAACATTTATATCTAGGAAATATGATGGTGACTTTTGGCTTTTGGTTCCCCTCCCCTCCCCCTACCCCAGTGCTAGGAATCAACCCAGGCCCTCAGGCACACTAGGCAAGCGCTCCGTCACGCAGATCAGATACATCCCCTTAGCTACAGGTTCTCACTGAGTTGCCGAGGCTGGCCTCCAACTTGTCATCCTCCTGCCTCAGCCTCCTGAGTTGCTGGGATGGCAGGTGTGCCCTCTGCCGGTGGCCATCACAGAAAAGCCCCTCTTCACCCTCTCCCATGCACCATGGTGTCTAATCCTGTGGCCTGCAGATGGTCACACTGATTTCATGGCACCTAGCAGGGTGCCTGGCACACAGTAGCCACTCCATATCTGAATTGCAGATATTCAGCTTCTCTCCTCCTCTCCATCTCTCTCTGTCTCCCCCTCTCTCCATCTGTCTGTCTGCGTCTGTTTCTCTCTTTCTGCCTCCATCTCTCCCACCCCGGTCTCTGCAGCTCCCTGATCCAGGCGGTGAAGATGGGCCGCGGCTACTTCACCATTCTGAGGGAGGAGAGCAACTTGAAGAAGGAGGAGCTGCAACCCCAGAAGCTGGAGGAAGAAGAGAGAAATAAATTCCAGCCGGCCAAGAAGGTCTCCGAGATCCAGTTAGGGGACTCGTTGTTGGTGTAAGTGGACAGGGAGCTGAGGGGCTGATAGGGGCCCTCCCCTGGGTGGCGCCGTCCAGCCTTCTGGTCTACCGGGGAATATCTCCTCCCACAAACGCCTGCCCCATGAAACAGGAATCCCTGGCCCTACTCTAGCCATGCAGATGAGACTTAGAGGTGTCAATCATTTCCCCAAGGCCATCAGTTAGAAAGCAGCCTGATGCCCACACTCCGTGGCACCCAAATCCGCGGGCTGCACCAACCGTCCTGGACAAAATTCTGAGACACTGAGCTTGTGTGGGCCCAAGGAAATCTACAGCAGGGACAGGGCAGAGGTGCCAGAGTGGGCAGAGAGGAAACACGCCCTAGAGATGGCCTGTGGCTGCGTCCAGTACCCCATGGCCACAGCCGTCCCAACCCTGGCTACCTACTAGACTACCCGGAGGGGTCTGCAAGATACCAGTGCCCAGGGTACCTTCCGGGCCGGTTACACGATATGTTTCTCTTGTTTTTAAAATAAAGTTTAAAAGGTCTATTTTAAAGTTCTCCTGCTTTTTAAAGTTCCCTTGGGAAATGCCAATGGGGAGCCATGGTTGAGCTCCATTGTGCCAGGGGCCACCTTCAGGAATCCAAAAGGCCAGGGCATTAGCTCAAGAGGACATGGGAGCAGACACCCCCTTTGCAAAAATTCTGTTTTCCAGACAGTTAAAGAAATAGGAATGTGCACTTCCTAAAAACTTTTCAGCAGAATCCTATGTGAGCTCTGTCTGGCTTCTTCTGCTTAAGACAGTGGGTTTGAGGTTCGTCCTAGACAGAAATCAGGGTGGTTGGTGGCAGCAGACAGAGAGGCTCAGAGACTGCTTACTAGATACGGGGTCTCCTTTGGTGGCCATGAAAAAGGTTGGGGACTAGATAGAGACAGTGGTTCCTCGACGCCGTGAATGCGTGTGATAAATGCGACAGAAACCAAGCATGGCTCCAAGTTCTCCAGCTTTGCTCCAAACATCTCTACTTCACGGTCAGCTGTCTGCCACTTTTAAGTTTTTTTTTTTTCTATTTTGTCCAGCAATTTTGTTTTGTTTTTGTCTAAATAGGCTAGCCTGACATTTGTGCCTTCATTTATTGACTCATGTATTTTTTCTAAGACAGAAAAACTATGTCTGGCTGACAATCCCTCATCTGTGCCTCTTAAGGAGTGGCCACCCCAGGGAGGAAGCTCTGTCACTTGGGCAGGGGGCATCTGGATGAATCTGATACGTTCAATACACAGGAAGAGCAAATCAATTCAACCGGGAGGGAGACATCCAGAAGACGGGCCAGGGGTGTAGCCCACCAAGACAAGAAAGAAGAGGGAGGAAACAGGCATATCTAAGATGTGCAGGAGGGTTTGCCTCAAGGTGTGAAATTCGAACCCATTTCCATGTCCCTCGGGGATCTTTAGTAATACGGTTCCCTTGGTGCATCCAATTGTGGAGCAGGTTCAAAGTCAGTTTGGAGCAGGCAAGAGAGGCTGTCTGGACGCAGATCTACCCTCATTGCACAATCAACCACTGCGTGTTGAAAGACCATTGTGTGCACAAGCCCTCTGGGGGCACATGGAGGTACCCAGAGCATTAAGAGCGCCCCTACTCCACCCTCAACCACAGCGAAGTGCGACGGGGGGACGTGCCAAAGTGCCTCAAGTACACCCAGCCCCTCAAGTAGAGGATGTAAAAAGGAAATCTAGGGGGAAAAAAATCCCAGGAGGCCCTTCCATACTGGACAGAAGCTTGCTGAGTGACACAAAGCACAATCAGAAGCTCCATCAATGTCCCCACAAGCCCACCAGACGGCCCTGGAGCCAGCACATCTGCATGGGATGGTCCAGGTTGGAGAAGGGGGGGTGCAACTGTGTTACCTTTTCAAAAAATATCTGTTTAATTTTTCGATTGACATCTAATAATCTACATGCGTGTGGGGCACAGGGTAACATCTCCATGCACAACGAGCGCCACTTGCAAGTGTCAGGGCGACCGGCATACGCATCCCTTCAAACATGGATCATTTCTTTGTGTCGGGAAACATTCAAAACTCGCTTTAGCTCGGCTCAGATGGACAAGTAACTGCTGTCAACCACAGTTACCCCACCGTGCAAAAGAATTAGAGATGATTCCTGTCTAACTGCACCCCGTACACCCAACGGTGTCTTGTGCCAGGCGTTAGAAAGGTGACATGCAAAGCCAGAACCATTCCAGTGTCCTCGTCAGACCCTGAAGGGGTGTGTGGTGCAGAGAAGGCCACTCCATGAGCCCAGAGCTTCCCATTTTCTCCAGAGGGGTCCCTAGAGCTCAGCAGACATGCTGCCCTCCAGCCTGAGCCCAGGGGCTCTCGTACAGTCTGCGACTCCTGGTGATGGAGCCAGCTTTCCCTGGAAGGATCTAGAAGGAATCAACTCGTGGCTCTTTATTCCAGGAGTCCTGCTCAGAGGAACAGGCCAGGCAGCTCCAGGCAGGGGCAGGAGCCCATCTGCTAAAGAGGCTCCCCCGCCTGTTTAAGTGGTTGCCTGTTTGGACAGAGTGTTTAATCCGCGGTCACAGAACACAGTTCTCCCTTCTCCCATCCGTGTTTCAGCGAGCGAGACATGGTGTATTTAAAGTTTAATAAGTTTAAATATGCATGAGATGGCTTGTCTCGCAGACATTGGTCTGGTTGTATCTTATCGGGTAGATTCTACGCGCTGTACAAGGCTGGTTATTAAAATGAAATTGTAAGCCATTAAGGCAAGGTAGCCATCAAATGCCAGAGTGGGGACCTGTTATAAAATGGGATTAGGAGATGGCACGCACCAAGACAGGGAACTGTGAGGAGCACAAACCTTGGAGCCAGTCGGGACTTGAATTCGAATCCTTACTTCTGCAATACAACTGTTCAACTTCGGACAAACACCTGTACCTCTCTGAGCCTCCTTTTTCCCTTTGCGCATATGAAGGGTACCAAACCTCCAAGCTTGTTAGGAGGATTAAATGAAGTGGTACTTAGCACAGGGCCCAACTTCTAAGACACCCTTGGTGTAATTATCACCTATTAATTATGCAATAAAGTGAATTTGCTCTCCCTGGGCCTCAATTACCTCAAATCCTCCCACCTGTGCCTCAAAACCTTAAATTCCAGGAAGGCTATGGGAAGTACCCCACATTTAAAAAGCTGTGTTTCTATAAATAGGATTCCAAGCACAACAGTATCCAAAAAAATACAAGCATTCATTTGGGAAGACTTTTTTTTTTTTTTTAAACCAAGCATTTGATCTCGCGCCTCATGAAAGCAAAAGGGATTATTTTCGGTGCCCCCTCAGGATGTAAGACCAGAGAATAAGTTCTTTTTTAGACAAAAGTTTTTAAGTCTGACAAAGTACGCAGGGAAAAAAGAAAATCAAGCCTGTTCCGGAAGGTTCTTGTCTTCCAGCATTATTTCCCAACGCGTTCAATGACCTCATTTTTTTCAGCCTCAGATTCTGCTGAAATGGTGGGGGGGAAGATGAGTGGAATCTGTTCTTTCATTGTCGTTTACAAAGGCCAGAACCAGAGATTAAGGAGTACAAACACGGGGCTAATTTCTACATATTCTAATCCACCGGGAGACCAGGATGAGCCGGTAAGGTGGGGCAAATTAACGTGTTTGCTTGTAGGTTTTCTTTCTTCAGCTCCAGCATTGAATAGTCAATGAAAGAGGAAATAGGGGGAAACCTACATTTAGGTCCTTTTCATTAACTCTGTGACCCAGGATTAATCTCGAATACCAGGAGGACAGTCAGCTCCTCACTCGTGTGCCAGTCTCGCCTCCCCTAGCCCCTTCTGTCACCGTAACACCCTCAATGGCTAATGTTTCTCAACTGAAAAAGATGAAAGTTGCCCTCTCCACGGCCTCCTGCTTTCCTACTCACCATATGCCCTCTACCACAGGATCTTTGCACATGCTGTTTCCTCCACATAGAAGGCCTTTCCCTCCTCCATCTGCCTAGTTGATTCCCATTCAACCTTCAGATTGAAGCTCAGTCTTTACTCTTATTCCCATAATGGTTGCCATGAACAGTCGCTCCAAAACGTATTAACTCAAGACAACAAACTCTTCTTTCACTAGTCTGCAGTTGGAGGGGCAGGACTGTCTCTGTTTCAAACCGCAAGGCAGGAGCTAGGGAAGCTCAAAGGATCCATTTCCAAGACTGCTCACTCTCATGGGTGGCTGGGAGCCGGGAGCTGAGAGCCGAGTCCCTCTCCCTCTGGGCCTCTTCGCAGGCTGCCAGCTTCCTCACAGTATGGTGGCTGGACACTAGGCAGGACCATCCCAGGACATGCAGAGGAGAGCCGGCCAGCGCCTGGGGCCTGGCATGACGTCACTTCTGACACGTGCTATTGGGTCAACCAGTCTAAGGGTCCCGATCTAAGGGGGAAGTAGATGTCGACCCATCTGTCACTTGCAAGACTATCGAGGAATTTGGGAACGTGTCCTGAAATCACCACGACTTTCTCAGCTTCAAGGAAGAATTCCCAGCTTCCTCCTCAGTCAAATTCCCTATTTTCAGCTGTCAAAGCACAAGGGTGGGTTTGGCAGTGCCTGTTTACCCCCACTGGAGTCAGTCTCATTCATTGCTACATCCGCTGTCCCCAGCACAAAGAAAGTGGTCACTAACAATTGGGTACAAGTGAGCGGATCCAGGAACCCTCAATTGTTTCATAGAAAAGGTCCTTAGACGGTGGCTCAGAAACCACAGGGCCTTCCAGGAACAGGGTGGGGAGTTTTCGGCACTGTGTCCCCAAACTTCTCCTATGACCTTGACCCTATTCCTGGGGCTGGTATTGTTGCCTGCTACGTAATAGTTCCTGGTAATATAAGAGAAGGAGGCGTCGAAAGCTGCTACTCATGGTTCTCTTTCTGCTTTTTCTCCAGCATCTACGAGGACGAGAAGAAGTCGGGGACCAACATCATCTTCCGCCCGTTCACCCCCATGCGCAGCTGCCTCTTCCTGCCCTCGATGCCCGAGGCTCACGTGTAAGTAGCCTCACCCGGCTCCCCAGCCTCGCCATCGGAAATGACCCGGGGCACGGGGGTGTGCAGGGAACCCTTGAGCTACGCATTCCCTTGTCCTCTTGAAAGGGACACCGAGCTTGCCGCTGGCAAACCTATCTGGCATGAAAAATACCAGAAAGCAAGCCGGGCGAGGTGGCCCACGCCTGTCATCCCAGCCGCCCTCGGGAGGCTGAGGCAGGAGGATCGCAAGTTCAGACCAGCCTCAGCAATTTAGTGAGGCCCTAAGCAACTCAGGGAGACCCTGTCTCTAAATAAAATCCGAAATAGGGCTGGGGATGTGACTCAGGGGTTGAGTGCCCCTGAGGCTGGCTAGCCCTGCAAAAGGGTACTCTTGCTTTCTAACACCAGGACATCCCTGTCCCCTGTGTGTCCCCCAGAGAGTCGCAAGTCCAAACTCTCCTTTTGCACTGGCTGCTCATTTCAACAGGCAGCGCTTTGGCACGGAGGTAGCAGCCTCTGGCTTGAGGGAAGGGTCCCTCCACCTTAGCACTGTCCACGCCTGGGGACCCAGAATTCTTGCTGGTCGTGAAAGTCTGGCAGGTCACTGTAGGATGGCTAGTCACCTCCGTGGCCTCTACCCACTAGATGCCGGGAATTCTACTTCCCCAGCCTGTGACGACCAGAAACGTCTCTGGACAGCCAAAAGTCCCCGTAGGTGGGAAATGACCCGCTCCCCTCCATCCCATGTTGAGAACAACTACCGGAAGCTACGGAGTCGGTTTAAGAACTTTAGTGAGACAGATTTATGTATTAGACCTCCATGACCCTTCCGGCATTATTGGCCACTACTGACCACTCTCTAGGTGCTCATTACCTCATTCAAAACTCTTAGCATCCCATTGGATAGGTGTCTTATTATCCCCACCTGGAAGAGGAGAAAGCAGAAGCTCAGAGAGGTCTATTCACCTACCCAGGCTCACACAGCTCAGGGTCTCCCTGTACTGAGGCTTGGAGCCAGCTGGTCTGGCCTGAGAGCCCGGGTTCTTGTCACCACGTGCTACACAGAAAGAGTGTCCCTAGATCTGGCCTTGGAGGTGCTCATGGTATATTTGGAGAGCCAAGTCCTCTGCCCTTGTAGAGTCAAATAATGCGAGAGTGAGATCATAGGACAGATGGCAGATGGGTAAATCGTTAGCAAGAGCACTTACTTACCTCGTGGGTGGACGTGCAAAGGTCACCCACACCATGGTCACCCTGGTCTCCACCATCAGTGTCTATTGGCCACCTCCTCATCCCTCCCTAACAGTCGGGCCTGTGATGAGCCCCACCCCCATCCCACTTTCCTCCTACGTCCCTCGGATTGATTTTATCTTTGATTTCATTTTCTGTTCTTCTTTGGTGCTAGGGATTGGACCCCGGGTGATTTACCAATGAGCCACATCCCCAGCCCTTTTCAGCTTTGATTTTGAGACAGGGTCTTGCTGAGTCCCTTAGGGTCTCCATAAGTTGCTGAGGCTAGTCTCAAACTTGCAATCCTCCTGCCTCAGCCTCCCGAGTCACTGGGATTACCAGCATGCGCCACCATACCCCGCTTGACTGGCTTCTCTTTAGACCCAGTCATTCAGGGTCATCCAACTGGCAGTCGAAGCCTGATGCTCTTAAAACATCTCCTTCCAGCAAGAGGCCTTGTAATCTCTCCTAATGTCCCTTGGAAACACTTGGGCTGTCCCTGCGTCTCTTATGGACAAGCCCTCTGAAGCCAGTGAGATGTCCCTTGCATCTGGGGATATTGAGGGATATCTGGGAAAGTACCCAATCCCGCCCAAACACCACCATATACTCTATTCATTTGGTCTGACCACACCGAAGCTTAAATCAGCCACGAAATGACTAGTGGTAGCTTCTTGCCCTTCTTCCTTCAATGCCCGTTGGGGAAAGTGAATCAGAGAGGGCCCAGAACTTGCCAAAGGTTGCACAGCAGGAATCTTGATCCTGTAGCTCCTGAGTCAGCTCTTTACACCAGGTGTATCAGATATGTTATCATCAACGGCATCCCAGTGGAAGTTGTCACTGTTATGCTCTTCAAGGGCCAGATGATAAATAATCTTATGCTTTGTAGACCAGAGGGGGCTGTGGGTTCTAGGATCCTTCCTTTTCTTCTCTAAAATAACGAGGCTGCCCCTTCCCCACGGCCTTCTGTGGTCAATGGTGCAGCAAAAGCCAAGACCAGAACTCACACCCCAATGTGCCCTCGACCACCAGCACGGGATGCTCCGGGGGGCTTTGGACTCACAAGCCACCAATCAGCACTGTGGTGAAGAGCACCAAATTGGGAGCCAGAGGCCCGGACTCCAGTTCCAGCTCTGCCATGTGCCGGCTTTTGTGACCTTGGACAAGTTGCCTGAGTCTCTGGGCCTCTGTTTCCCCATCTGCAAAATGGGGATGACCGTGAGGCCTCCCCCACGGGGATTCATGAGGATGAAATTGGTTACTGTGTGTCGAGCACAGAAAACAGGGTCGGACACAAAGGAATGCTCTCTGCCAAGTATTCACCGCTGTTCTGATTGGGCTCTTGTGACGATGTCCTATCTCAACGGTTCTTGGCGACCCCAAGTTATCAGCTTCAGGAAAATGTCAGATCTGAACCAATCCATCCCCACCATCCTCCGTTCAGTAACCAGAAATACACTGAGCCCACTCTGCCCAGGACCGGGAACCCCGGACTGGGCAGGACTCTGTGGTTTTCAGGTCCGTGGAGGGTCAAAAACACAAGTAGTTATAATAGAGCGAGGACCCAAAGGGTAGGGACAGAGGGACACATTGAAGACATGGGGATGGTTTAGAAAGTCCTTGGAGAGAGCCTAACCCAGGCCCGGAGCAATCAAGGAGGGCTTCCTGGTGGAGGTGATTATGAGCTGAAGCCCCGTCACTGAAAGGCAGAGAAGATAAACATGCACCAGGAGCAGAGAACAGGGTCCAGGAGGGATGCAATCTCAGGAAAGAGCAGTTACAGGGCTTGGTACTGGAGGCCTCTGCTCTATTAGTGGGAGGGAAAGTCAGTCGTGGAAGGTGAGGACAGCTGAGTCCAAGAAAAACACAGGCAGCCTGTTAACCCTTCCCGACCGCCTCCTCGGCTTCACCGGAGGAGAGCGAGGCCTCCGTGAGAGACAGAGCTCAGGCCCGGGGGAGCACAATATCCAGGAGGAATCAGACCACTCCTCTCTACTCCCAGGTGTGTGACCTCAGGTTACTCACTTCACCTCTCTGAGCCTCAGTTTCCCCTTCTCCAAAACAATAATGGATCATAACTCATACCTCCGCAGATTTGGGGCAGAAATAAATGACATGGGAAAAAATAGCTGGCTCATTGTAGATGTTTTATATGACGTGTCCCCCCCATCAGAAAAGGTAGATGGGACCTATTTTTAAATAGTGTTTTAGTTACGTTTTCAAATATCACGCTCAGTGTGCTTTTCTTCAATATCAAGCTGCATCTTCAGACAAAGGACGTCCACATTTAAGGACTTCCCTGGGTCCCCCTGTTGATTAAGAAGAAAAAAGTAGTGACCACACTAGTTCCTTGTTTTCCAGGCTACCTGTCACCCAACTCACTTATTGTCCTTTGATTGGAAAAACAGCCAGGTGCCTGGTCATTAATTCCCTCAGTTTGCCAGAGTTGAGACTCCATCTGGGGAACCCCCCTTGTCTTCCTGCACCACACACTAACCCCCACTGCTGGCCCAGGATCACCTTGCTTCAAATCATGGCTCTGCCCCCTGCTGGCCCGGTAATGGGCACACCTTCCTAACCTCTCGGAGTCACAGACTCCCCGTCTCCAGAATGGGGCCGATGACAGGATGTGTGCCCAATCCACATGCCCCATGCCTGTAATCCCAGAGGTTCAGGAGGCTGAGGCAGGAGGCTGGCAAGTTGGAGACCGGCCTCGGCATCTGAGCAAGGCCCTAAGCAACTTAGAGAGACCCTGTCTCCAAATGGAAAATAAAATGGTCTGGGGAGGTGGCTCAGTGGTAAAGCGCCCCTCTGGGTTCAATCACCAGTACCAATCTTTCCCGTGAAGATTGTCGTAACGGGATCTCACTGTGTCCCCTCCCTGTGTCTTTGCAGCGAGCCCCTGTTCCGCCAGCTCTGCGCCCTGCACTGGCTTTTGGAGTCCCTGACCATCGACCACACCCACCACACCATGAAGTCGGTGACCACCTGCTGGAATTTCAAGTAGGCATCTGCGCCTCCACCCTGCCCCGCGCTAGCTCCAGCCTGGGCAGCGGGAAGGGCTGCCCTCCGCTCCTCCCCCCAGTTCGTCCTTCCGGGTGACCAGGTGACCAGGTTGCTTTAGGGGCTCCATATATTCTGAGGGATCCAAACAGGGCAGGGCAGAAGCAGCTCACACAGACCCGATCGGGTGCAGACCCTTGCAGCCTAGCGACATCACATGGGTGGCTTGAAATCAGCCGGTCACAGTGGGAGAATTTACACCACAGAAATTGGCAGATCCTCAGCCAGACTGCTCTCCAGCCCTCCGGGGGGACGGTGTCTCCTCCTTACCATTTTTAGTTTTTCTCTCTTTCTTCTTCTCCCTCCTTCTCCGGGTCCCTTTTCTTCTTCCCTTATCTCCCTGTTCTTGACTTGCTCCTTCATCTCAAGGAGTTGCTTGGTTTGGCTGTGCTGTCTTTTCAATGTGTTCTGGGCGCTGTTTCACCACTTGGACCCAAGGACGTCTGTACCTGAAATGCAGCTCCCTGGGGCAGCTGGGGTTTGCCCAAGCAGAAGCTTCCAGAACACTTTGTCCAGGCCAAGAAAAGGGTCAGGAGCATCACCTCCAGGGGACAGGGCTCAGGCCCAAGCTTTGAGGCCAAGGTAGCAAGAACCGCACGGGACATGCAAGGTGGAACAAGAAATAGGAACAAACGAGTCTTATTCTTTAAGAAATCAAATTGTCTGTAAAAAAAAAAAATGGGACACAAAATAATAATAAGGAACCCAGTCTTGAGGAACAGGATTTGCACTGTGAAAACCACAGGCTGAGTTTAATAAACCCCATCCCCAGTGCTAAGGGTCCTCTCCTCCACCTTCATGGGCCTGGGTGCCTCTAGAAGCCCTACCTCCTGGGAAAGTTCAGTTTTCTTCTCTTCCAAATATTGGTCCTCATTAACTCCTTCCTCCGAGGACATGGACCACCCGTCCCTCCTAGTCCCCCAGTTCACCTCTTGCACCAGGACCCAGATAAACTAGCCTCAGACGCAATCACAGATATAAATTCTGCATCTACCAACATGTTAGTAACTAATTTATTCAGTGTTTTTGGCTGGGACAAAGTTACAATTGTAGTATTTTTTTTTTTGATACAGTGGCTTACAAACTATTTTTTAAGCAGTAATAGTTTACTTTTTTCTTTTTCACGTCAAAATCCCTGTAATGTAAACCAGATTGTTCTGAATGGACCCTCTTCAGGAAGGAAGAGACTTAAGGGCTGAGAGACCCGGGGCCCCACTCCCACCCTGGCCCCTCAGTTATTTACAAAATATCTTTTATGATTCCCAGAATTTGTTTGAAACCCACAGCCTTCAAACATTCATCATGCATTATTCATTTTTCTTTAAAACCAAACTGTCCAAGTTATGAGTGAATGCAATTTACTCATAGAAATTTTTCAAAAAAAATTTATAAGCATATAAAGTATAAAAGCTTTTATTCCCTCCTTAGAGAAAAACTCCTTTTAAAGGTTTAAGGTGTGCCATTCCAAATCTCTTTAATACCTTCTTCATTTTTTTGTTTTTGGTACAGGGGACTGAACCCAGAGACACTCTACCACTGAGCTACATCCCCAGCCCTTTTTACTTTGTATTTTGAGACAGGGTCTCGCCATGTGGCTGAGGCTGGCCTTAACTTGCAAACCTCCTCCTGCCTCAGCCTCCCTAGTCACTGGGATTATTACAGGCTTGCACCACGGTGCCTGGCTCACAGATATTTTTGATGGAAAATGGTTTAAAATATTGTTCTCTACCTCATTCCCCGCCCTCGCCTTTTACAGGGACTCATGATGGCACCTACCCATCTTCCGCATTCTGTTCATATTGAAAGGCACACACACTGGGGCATTCTGTCGTGTGGATGGAACATAATTCAGATAAGCATATCTTTATTGACAGACATGGAGGCTATTCTCAAATTTTTGACATTCCAAGTGGCTCTTCACGGAACATTCTTACACATGTCTTTCGTGCCCAGTTGTGAATATTTCTTTTGATTGGATTCTGAGAAATGGGAATCGCTAGGTCAAAGCAACATGTACATTTTTTTTTCCACCGTTGATTGCTTAGATTCTAAGAAAAAAGCCCCTGAGCCTGGGGACTACTAATTGCATTTCATCGGCCACCAACAGCAACCTTGCCTCTGACGTGTACACACCCACCCTCCCTCACAGAGGGAAGAGCATCATGTAGGATGTGGACGGAGGAGAGAGAGAAAGGGCCATCTTTATTTTCTTTAGTTGCTTTTTTTAAAAAAATGTGCTCAGAACGTAACCAAGAAAAAAAAATTGTTGTTGGCAGTAAAAAGACATATTGGTCTCATTGAGTATGGATGATTGATAAGGGCAGGGATCTAAGGTTGCCCGGCTCTCTAAAAGCAGAATCAGAATAATTCAGACAGACCCAAGAGAATAGTGCAGTTCAAGAAGATTGCCTTTGGCAGGGAGAGTATCTTGGTGGGGTCTGGCTTTTCTCTAGTAGACCATTTCCTCCTAGTAGGGACTTTTAATGCAGGGCCCCGGGATACGATGGTAAATGTTTAACAGGCAGTTTTTCAGGGCCTGGAGAGACATGGTTTGTAGTAAGGCCAATGTCCCTGGTGTGAATACCCGGCCGAGGCTGATTTCAAGATGGCCAGCGTGATGTCACTGGGCTTGGAGCTGGGAAGAGTTGCCCCTGGATTCTCACCCGTCCATGTGAGCCAACTCCAGGACCCCAGGGTCTGTTTAAATGACAGCTCTGGGGGACAAGAATTTCTGGTTATGGATGCCTTTGGGACTTCAGGCTAGAAAAGAAACTTCTGAGCAGAATTTTAGCAGCACATGAGATCCGTGGTCACTGGGTCACTGGGCAAACACACAAGGTCCACCAAAAATATCTAACTCCAAAGAGAAACACCTCAGGGAACGACCCCAAGAAGAAGCCCCAGGTCCCCAGTTCTGGTGAATGCTCATCCGAATTTCCATCAGCCGAGAGCCAGCCTCTCCTGGTGTTAATTCTGAGACCCAGACCCTGACCCTGCCAGCCCCCGAGGATTTTCTGAAAGGAAATATCCATCCCCGGTGACCCATGGCTCCCAGAGGCATCATGACATCTGCATACCAAGTCCCTCTCTTTATGGATTTATAGCAGGAATGTGGGGGCGGTTCAATTCCTCCGCGTGGGTTGGGCACACACAGCGAGATTTGACCAAGGGGCAGCTAGAATGCTTCGAGAGGGACCATCAGCATTCACAGGATGAGGATCTCATGTCTGGATGGATTGATGGCTGGTCAAGTGAACGGGCAGACAACAAATTTTAGGATTAGCTGCATCTGAGTCTCTGTTTTACTTGGGGGTGGGGAACTTCTCAATTCTCAGTTTCCTCCTATAGCAATTCAGACATAGCACCACATCCCAGCACCCTTATTAATCCTACTGCTCTTAAGAGAGTTTATTTCTATTGGTCAGACGATAGGGTTCAGACCAAGAAGAGAAACTAGCCTTCAATACTATGACAATTATCTTTCTGCAAGAGTACAAACCTCTTTTTAGACAAAGTCACACCTGATTTTTTTGTGTGAAGGTCCATAAGTCTTTCCACCCTTGGAGCCAACTGTGTTTCAGAATTCTGACTTATTTTTTCTAATTTAAAAAGGAAGTATGAGGTATCTACCATATAGAACGTCACACTCCCAAGGAGGCCCGGGGCGGCACAGATGTGAGTCTGCAGGAAACAAAAAGTGAATATTTATCCTAAGTTCCTAAATAAAGGGCAACTCCTTTCAGGTCACATTTTGCTGCCAAATAAGTTATTAAAATCTTGTTATTCAATCCTTTGGGGGGTGGTTTGAAATAGAGGTTTTAGACCTGAATTGACGGTATTCTTATTAAAGAATATCTTGGCTGGGCTCAGTGGTACACACCTGTCATCCCAGCAGCTCGGAGGCTGAGGCAGGAGGATCGTGAGCTCAAAGCCAGCCTCAGCAACTCAGCAAGGCTCTAAGCAACTCAGGGAGACCCTGTCTCCAAGTAAAACACCAAAAGGGCTGGGGATGTGGCTCTGTGGTTAAGTACCCCTGGGTTCAATCCCTGGTACCAAAAAAAAAAAAAAAAAAAGACTATCTTTCCAAGGACTAAGCCTGAGTAGAACTTTCTGGAGGAGCAGGTGAGCAAACATGGCAGTCCCTCTCCAGCCACATCCCTTCTGCCATCTTTTCTAGTCACCTTGGGGAAAAGCAGGGGAGACCTTGCAAAAGAAGGGAGAGAATCAAGAGTCACCAGTTTACCCTCCAGGTGGGGGACATCACACAGAGCTGTCCCCACAGACCTGTGCTGTCCCCTGGAGCCAAGTAAGCAGCTCAGATGTCTAGGTCCCATTGCCTCCGACTGCCCCAGACAGACCCCTCTGCCCTCTGTACCCACTCTTCACTGGGGGCTTGGGGGACAGGTGAGTGGAATCCTGGTTACTGTAGCTTCCTCTGGATTTTTAAATATGATAATGTATGTGTTTAATTGCTCTGCAGTCTCCAAAACATTTCCATGCACTCTTAGTTCAAAGCTCTTCACACTGTGCGGCTGGGGACCCCAGTTAGCATAAAGATTCTGATCCAGCAGGTTGGGGCCTGAGAACCTGCATTCTAGCAAACTCTCAGCAATCCTAACTTTTATGGAAGGAGTCTAGGCACAAAGAACACCCCCTTTCCTTATAAAAATACAGATGGCTCAAAAGGAACCCACACTTTGGTGGCTCAACACGAACCCCTAAATCCAACCACTATTTCATAACGGAAATAGCCAGAGCTCGGAATCGGGCACTGCTCTGACTCTGTGACCTCATCTGAGCCCCATTCCACCTGGCCAGTGCAGACACGGAGGCCCAGAGGATCGGAGTCATCTTCTGCAAGCGGCAGAGCTAGCCAAAGAGAAGTCGGGATCTGAACCCAGCTAGAGAACTTGGGTGCTCAACCGCTCGACGATCATTTCCAGTGTCTGTGGCCGAAGCCCAAAGTCTCCAATTAATTTAGAGAATCATCTGGTGCCCTCCCTCAAGAAAAAAAAAGAAAACAGGTTATCTCACTACAAAGTGGCACATTAAAAAGGGACCCACTTATCAAGGTGATATAGGTATCATTTTCTTTCATAAAAGAGTCGAAAGTATTATTCTGCACATACGGCTTTGCCACTCCAGGCTTCCTGTTTAACTTGACACAGGAGGAGCATCCCTTCGCGGCTGCACCTCTGGAGCTTATGGGTTTAAGAATATACAGAAATATGTTCACCAATTCTCCAAGGGGAAAAAAAAGTTTTTCCAAAATTTTCCCTTTCATGCAACAGGGCAGTCTCCTTGACCAGCACACCCAATGGCACTTCTTAATGAAATGGCTTATATTTAAAGGGGCCTGCCCTTTGTCCTGTAGCCCCACCCCCACCCCCACCCAAGAGTATGTCACTGACCTGCAGCTAGGCCTTTTGCTGGTGGCACACTGCTGGGAAGGCTGCATCGCAGATAACAGCCCACATCCTGCTCTCAGGAGCTTCCCTCTGGAGAAGAGAGGGGACAACAGATAATCAACATGTCACAGTCAAGATAATTTGAGATAGCTCTAAGTGTCCTGAGGAAATAAATGGGTGATGGGATATAGTGGCAGGGCCTGGGGCTGTGCTTTGAAGTTGGAAAGGCTGGCTCAGGAAGTGACAGGTTAGGGAGTTCTTGATTTCCCCTGCTCCGAGCTTTGTGTGGCTGCAATCCCGTCCGCTCTGGTTCCCCAGCCGACCTCGGGGAGCGGGAGCAGGCGGCAGGATGATCAGATGGTCTCATCCCTCCTGAGGCAGGGCGGGGCCGCCTGGCCTTGGGGATCCCCAGAGATCCGCCTCTGCCCACCCCCAGGTACAGAATCAGCCGTTCCTGCCCTCAGCCCCGGACAGGTGGACACGGCCTGGTCAACCGACTTTCCACCCTGAGGCACAGGTTTTCAGCCCAGTGTGAGTCAGAAAGTGAGAGTAGAGTGGTGGAGACAATTGCTGGTTGCCACTGTAAACGGACATCTTCAAACGACAGCCAGGGACAAGACGTGCTCTCTCGGTGGACACCATTAAAAGAGAGGAGACCGTTCTCAACGCCCTCTTCCCTTGATTTCTGGCCAACGGGATCCCCCAGAAAGCTTCCAAAGGGGGAAATAATGGCCTGAAAATCACAGCTACTTCTCCCCTATAGAGCTGCCCTGGGGCCTCGTCCCCACCATCAGCTCCTCCTGAAAGTCACAGTAAAATCTCTGATGTAGCCAGATACAATGGCGCACGCGTATCATCCCAGTGGCTCTCGGGAGGCTAAGGCAGGAGGACGGCGAGTTCAAAGCCAGCCTCCTCAAAAAAGCCAGGCCCTAAGCAACTCCATGAGACCCTGTCGCTAAATAAAACACAAAATAGGGCTGAAGATGTGGCCCAGTGGTCAAGTGCCCCCAAGTTCAATCCCTGGTAACCCCCCCCCATAAAAAAACATCTCTTCTGTGAAAAGCACACCATCACTGTGGGTAGGCGAACTGTACCAGGTTCTCTGTACAAGGCACCCACAGGCTCTTCACGAGCCCCACTTCTTTTCCTCTGCCCAGCAATCATTTGCATAGCTCATATTATCTCCCCATTTTACAGACGGGGCTCAGAGAGGCTATAGAACTTCACACAAAGTCGTGCATTCAGGAAGCAGTGGGCAGCGGGACTCTGGAACTCTCCCCACTGAGATCACCCTCTTCTGGTTCTGATGCTCAGGGGGACTGGCCCGGGTCTCACAGACGGGGCATTGGGAGCATCAATGAGGGGATCTTGATTAAACTGCAATAAATGCTACCCCCAAATCTCAGCGGCTTCACGCCACAGAAGCTCCTTTCTTGCTGCCCTGACGCATCCAGCTCTCTGCTCATTACAGCCAGGCGGGGGAGGGGGCTGACAGAAGTGCCATCTCAGCACAAGCTCCGCCAGATGACTCCAGGACGGCCTGTAAAGCCCCCGCCCAAGGCTCCCCTCGCTTGCTCGCTGGCTCACGCTCATGTATTTTTGAACAAAGCAAGTCACCCCTGACTTGAGGGAGCAGGGAAGTGGGTGGACTGCACTAATGATCTCGCCATCAGAGCACTGGGGAGGACCTGCTGCTGGCCCTGCCCTTCCCCACGAGGTGTGCGGTGGACATCGCTGCCCCCCGTGGCTTTGTCCTGTCCTCCCACCTATCGATCTCCCCGTTTGGTTTATTTGCTACTGAAAATGAAACATCAGAGAGACCGATTTTGTCCAACCAGGGCTTTTCGGTGTCGGTGGCTTTGCCGTGCCAGGGCTGGGGGGGGGGGGGGCGTTTGAAGGTCTGCGGGAGACTCGCTGCATTTTTTTAGCTCATTTAGCGTGGCCCCTTGAAGTGGCAATAGATTTCTGGTCGTCTTGGAAGTCAGCATTGGCGGAAAACTTCCCTCTTCCCGATTGGGCCTGAATATTTCAGATTTTTTGAAAGCCTGGCTGGGGCCAGATTTAATTTTGAAAGGGGAAGGGGGTTGCTTTTGAACTTGAAGAAAAAAAGCTGGCAACTCAACAGGGGCCGCTGTAGCAGAGAGAAAAGCAGAAGGCCCTGTGGTCTTGAAAGAAGATCTCCGGCGCAGAAGCCAGGGGCTCCCCTTTGGTGCACCTCAAATCAGACTTCAAAAGCGCCCCGAGCTCCAATATTGTTTCTAGGGCTGAAGGACCGCCTGTTCTTCCTCTGGCTGGATTTTAAATATTCCCTAATTTGATTACTCTGGGCAGTGGGGAGAGGCTGGCAGAACCAACTTAAATGAGCTTCTCTGTTAATTATTCAGGGGGCTTTGTATTGTGTCATCAAACCCAACGTCTTACAAAAAGCTTCGAGACCCAAACTCACCCCCTCCTCCCCAGCCTGACTTCTTCTGCCGGGGCCTGTGTGCATTTCGTGTCCCGTGGTTGTGAGTCGGTATCTGTCCAACAGGTCCGTGCTGGTGAGGACAGGATGGTCCCCTTAAGAGTCCTCAATGGTGCTACTCAGGTCCCCCATGCCTGGGGAAGCCAGTCTTAAGTTGGGTTTATCTTGATCATCTTTTGCCTCTGGAGATCTGAGCACTGGGACCCGCCACCAGCACTGGGAAGCCCCCCACCACCCCGCCCTATAAGCCCAGACCCTCGTGAGCATGCGCATCTGCTCATCTCCTCACGTCCCCCAGGCCCTGCTCCGTGTTAGAAGAAACCGGACTAAAGGGCAAAAGGATCCCAGGCCTCTAAAATCCTTTCTGCAAAGAAAAAGGGTTGAGAGAGAGAGAGAGAGAGAGACAAAGGTGGGGGTGGGAGGATGGCTGATGGATGGGCCAATCAACCAATCTACAGACACACAAGAGATCAGACCCTACGACCCCCGCTCCTTGCCTATCAATAGAGACCCCCTGCCCCATAACCACAAGCCCAAAGTCTAACGAGACTCCGAACCAGCGTTTCCCTAACTCATTTGGCAGCAAAATCTGACCTGATCATGGTCACACACAACAGAGGCAGCATATTTTCTTCCCAAAATGCCCGAATTATAAGAATTTAGCAGCAAAACAGCTCTTCAGGTCTCAGGTAAGGGTTTACGGGCACGTTACCAACGGAGCCTGCTGGGGCTTCAGTCTCCTCTCCAGGGAGTGATTAGCCAGGCTCTGTGCCCCTTAATCCAGGCCACTTGGGAAGCCGAGATGGGAGGATCACAAGTTCAAGGCCAGCCTCCTTGGTAAAGTGACACTGGGTTAAATCCCTAGTACCATCACCATCACCAACAACAACTACAACACAACACCAATAATAATACAAAATTGCAATGTAATCTTAGGTACAGGGTCTTTAGAGAAGGCACCCCTAGAGGGAGGGTCCCTGAAGCTTTGTAAATCTGCATCTGGGTGAGTGCAGAAGCCCCCCCACCCCGAGGTTTGTTTTCTCATCTGCAAAATGGGACCATCATGACAGCATCACAGGATCTCAGCGACTGAGGAGATTCTGCAAGGACACAGAAACATCTTGAAAATAGCCTCCAACAGAACTTGGGCTTCAATAAGTCTTAACCAGTGATTGTCACTGTGCAAACCCCTCCCCCGGCTACCCCAACCTCATCGGCTGATATTCTCTGTGTTGCTCCAAAGTGCCCCTGATGCAGGGACCCTGAAGTCCTAGAACATGCAAAACATTCACAAAGGAACTTCCCAATTCATCTGAGCAATCTGAGACTTGTCCTGGAGTCCCAGAGCACACAGCTGTGAGACCCGCACAAAGACAGCCCGCCTCCTTCAGCCCGGGCCAGCGGGCAGTGGTCCCACCTGGCCTCGAGGTTGCAAAGACTCAGCTGCAGAGCATCAGGGCAGGTGTGGGGGTGGGGATCTTATCCGAGACCAGCCGCCATCCATCCCCTGGTTCTTAAAAAAAAAGAAAAGAAAACTTGTAATAAACAAAGTCTGTGCAAACGGAGAACTCATTAAGCTGTTTCTCACTCAGGGACCCCGGGGGAAGCAAGAGCTCGATAAAAAAAATCAACAAGGACAGGTCCATGGCCCAGAGGTGGGAGCACTTCGTGGCCACACCAAAGGTAACCAGCCAGCCCCCGCCTGGGCAGGGACGGATTTTGCCCGTCTTCCCTCTAATGCAAACTTTTTTTTTTTTCTTGTTGGCTTTTGAAGTGAAGGGAAGTCAGAGACCACAGGCTGTTGGATGGTTCTTATAAATTTTAATTAAAATGGTTATCTGGGGATTATAGGAAAAATGACATTGGGCTGGACGCTGCTTGAGAGGGGGTGCTGAGCGGCTGTTCAATAAGATGTCACCAGAAGGAAATGGACTCATCTCACTCCACCTCCTAAATCAATAACCCTCCTCCCTCTCTCTCTCCCTCTCTCTCTCTCTCTCTCTCTCTCTCTCTCTCTCTCTGCTGAGTGCTCCGACAGACAAGATTCCCTACAAATTAGAATGTGTGCTCACTGTTAAGAAAATATCTCAACCCCAAGCTACTCCTCACCCCAAAACTCCCGGTTGGTTCCTCTACTAAATAAACAAGCCTCCCAACACACCCCGAAGCAGGAGGTGATATTTCAGGAAGTGAAGACTCTAGTGTTGGCCGAGCCTGTCTGTCCCTCACCCACAAAATGGACATAGAGCTGGTCCCTGCCTACCTCACAGTCGTAGTGAGGAACATAAAGACGCCATCTGCAAACTCACTTTGAAACTGCGGAAAGGCTGAGCCTGCTTAGCAATTTTTAGAAACCGATTTTCCATCAATGTACTCATAAGGAGGCCAGTTCTATGCGAAGGAAGTCCTTTACTTGAATTATCCAACTCTGCCTTCTTAATAACCCCACGGGACACTATTCTTATCCTCTGGTGGGAGAGGAGGAAGTTGGAGTTCAGAGAGGTTAAGTAACTTGCATGAGGTCACACAGCTGGGTGGTGGCAGAGGCAGGAGTTCATCTTGGGTCTGTCTATTTATTAAACCTTGAGCTCTTCCACTGCACGTTCCCCTCCACAGACCATTTGCACCATTTTCCTGCTCTTTCTGTCAGACCGCTCCTAGATCTGAGAAGCAAGAGCCTTTGTCTCTATCTCAGAAAGTTGCTATGGAGATATTGTGCACATCCGTCTCCAGAGATGCACAGACAGAGCAGCAGGAGCTGCAAACCCTGACAAATGTCCTTCAGGAATATTCACGACTAGAACTGGAGGAGTGGGGAGTGAATTGCAGGAGCCGAACTCTTTCAAAATTAAATTTCCCAGCAAGCCTGTGTGGGGTCCCACCCTGGACAGTAGTGTGGTCCACTCTGGGGGCGTGAGAGCACTGAACGGCATGAAGGATGCCTAGTTCAGTCACGGTGACTCCATTCACTATGTGACCTCGTCCCCTCTCCTGATCTCAGTTTCTCTGCCAATAAAGGATGGAGCATTTGGAAATCCCACGGCCCTTGATATCTTTCTGGAACCGTGAAGACCTTGACAGGGCCCTAGCTGTGTTCCAAAGGGCCCAGAAAATTCTGCAGATGGAAGAATCAGCCCGGGTGGGATACAGTAGGGAGGGGTGAGGTCTGTGGATTCTCTTTAGCCAAGAAAGCTAAAGAAAAGCCCCTCTGCTCAGCGCCAGCTCATTTTGTCACATGAGAATAAAAACTCAGGCCTTGTCTTTTCCAAGAGAGAAAAAAAAATGGGTTTTTTATGTAAAAATCTCCTAATATATAAAATCCAGGCTGATTAAATATGTCTCCCTGGGAGCCACAGTTTGCAACCCCTGCTTCTTAGAAAGTCTAAGGAACCATTCAGGGATTCTGCTACCAAAAAGTCAGTCCCTACTGATGTGGTTACTATTGCCCCTGAGTGAAATAGAAAAAAAAATAGAGAAGCATTTGGGGATTGAAGTCAACTCAGGGGAAGTCCGTTCAATAAAGGGCAAGCAAGATGCTGAAGCTGCCTGTCACATCTCCCCCCCACCCCACCCCACATTTTTATTTTTCCACCACTCTCAATGAATCAGAAGTGTCAGCCCTTCACTTTGGACTTTCCTGGCTGGGGTGGTTAATTGAATTTTAATTACTGGCAACTTTGAGGAGCACAAGATGAAATCCTAGCTGGGAGAAGATGCACACAAAACTGTGGCTAGGGAAGGCCCTCCTGAGGTCCTCCCAGTTCCACCTCTGAGTGTTTTGTAAGTGCCTTTGGCTCTGAGTTCAGGGCTCACTGCAAGATTCCAAGATGCCCTCCATGGCCGTCTGTCTGTCCAGGCTCCAAATCTGACATTGGAGTCCCTCCAGAAAGTCCTCGGTTTCCAGCCCCAGGAATCTGTACTGTGGCAGAGAGAACAGAGGCGACCTGTGTGTGGACCACCGCTGAGCTCTGACATCATCTCCCCTGGGGGCAGGCAGGAGAGGGGCTGTCAGTCAGGAGAGAGGGAGCCTTGTTCCCAGCCCCTGATTAATCAAAGGAGAGAACACGCCAGCTCTTGGTATCTGCTTTGACTTTTATCACAGGCGCTTTGCAACACCTTGGAGGTCTGGCTAAGCCCAGTTCAAACTCCAATCCCCACCCCACCCCAGTCTGTCACATTCTCTAACATGCTGCCATTTGGGTAGAATGTCACTGAAGAGCCACGCCCAGGAAGAGCTCACACGATAGCCTTCCCCCCACCTTCTTCTCCCTTTCCCCCACCTTCCCCTTCCTCTGTACAACCAAGAAATCCCTCCCCTCTCCTACTGCAGGGAAGTTCCACCCACATTCAGGGCCCCGTGAGACAGCCAATCAAAATACGGCTCCTCCTGGGAGTGAGGGGGCACACTCCCTGACCCCAGAGATTCAGGAGGCCGAGGCAGGAGAATCACAAGTTCGAGGCCAGTCTCAGCAACTAAGCGAGACCCCACGTCCAAATAAAAAATGAAAAGGACTGGGGATGGGGCTCAGTGGCCAAGCGCCCCTGGGTTCGATCCCCAGCACAACTCTGTGTGTGTGTGTGCCTTCTGATCACATGTCATGGACTCCTGAAATGAACCTGCTGGATACAGTTCTCTCCACCCTATTCTGTGTATTTTAACTACATATTAAATTGAGGTGTGCTCTTCTGCCCCCTCTCTCCTTCCTATCTTCTTTCCTGGGCAACTTTGTGTTTCCTCTAAAGAAGTCATATGTCTGACACCTCCCCCCCCACACACACACACACAGCTTTCATTTAAAATATTCTCAAATAAAATCATCTTTATCAATTGGGTGTAAATTGTCACCCCACACCTGTTGTGAGATTTTCCTCTGGAGTTGTAGAGGGCCTACTCTTCCCCACCCAAAACCAAGGAGACTACTTTTTTGTTGGTTTGGTGAACTAGGGGTTGAACCCAGGGGCGTTTTACCCCTGAGCCACATCTCCAGCCATTTATTTTGAGACAGAGTCTCTATCAATTGCTGAGGCTGACCTTGAACATGTGAGCCTCCTACTTCAGCCTCCCAAGTCCCTGGGACTGTAGGCGTACACCACCTGGCATTTTAAATGCCATAAAGAATCCTCACTGTGGGATCAAGGGCACTTTCAATGCCACCGAAAAGGCCTTTCAATGTATTTTTAAGTAACCAGCTTTGGTGATACCCTCACCTGTGTTTGAACCCTGGCTCTGCTGCTTGCCTAGCTGTGTGACCTTGGGAAAGTTAAGAAGACTCTCTGAAACTTGGATCATGCGTGTCAAGAGGACATGACCTCAGAGAGTACTTTTTGGAGGGACTCCAATAATGTAGGAGGGTACTCATGCACACACACACATGTGCACACACACCTGTAACCCGTTCTCTCTGACTCCTTCCCTTCCCCTCACAAGCTTCTCTGTCTGCCTCTTGATCCCTTCAAGGCCTTCCCACCCCCCACGGCTTTTCTCCCCCAAGAACACCACCCACCAGACATACCTGCCTCCCCCGCTCCACCTCCTAAACACCAGGCCCAGAAAGTTCTTAGCTTCTTTGGAAAACACCCCTGAACACAAATCTTCACCCTCGGGTTCCCTTCCGGGCATCGACCTGGTGATCAAGTTGGAGGCCGTTGGAGGCCAAAACCAAGATGCAGCTAAAGACGTTGGACCTACCTTCCTTTACGGTTTGAAAGTCAACTCCAACAGTTATGACAAAAGAAAAGTTGAAAACTCTCCTGGGCCGGTAGCGGGTGGTACACGCCTGTCATCCCAGCGGCTTGGGAGGCTGAGGCGGGAGGATCACGAGTTCAGAGCCAGCCTCAGCCTCGGCAGCTATGTGTGGCCCTGTGTCAAAATTATAAAATAAAAAGGGCTGGGGATGGGGCTCGGTGGTTAAGCACCCTTGGGTTCAATCCCTGGTACCAAAACCAAAAATCAAACCAAACAAAAAACCACCCTGTTCTGGGCCTTGGCAACAGCCTGGGAATCCACAGCAGCCTTCCTGGGGTGAAGACGGGGACCGTGGGGACCTCGTTCAATAGCACAGATTATGTCACATTTGCTTCAGTTGCTTTTTTTAAAAATTATCCTGATTTGTGACCCGAGGTCCCTCCAGATCCAGCGAATGTCTCCCGGGGTTCAGAAGAGGCCCAGGGTGCAGGCGGGTGTCCTTCCTCCTGTCCCTCCTTTCTTCTTCCCTCTCCCTCTCTGAACTCACCTCCTTCTCTCCTCCCTTCAGACCAAGAAATTCAAAATCCCCGTCATCAGGGCCGTGAGCCGCAGGCTGAGCCGCCGGGGCTCCACCATCAGCCTGTCCCGCACCAGCAGCGCGTCCTCCCCGCAGAGCAGCATGATCTCCATGAACCCCGGCTCCGACGAGCACCCGAGCGTGGCCACCCAGGTGACCGGCAGCAAAGACGTCGAGGACAACGAGTCCTCTTCTACCAAGCCCGATGAGGAGCCCCTGCACATCAGTAAGTCCCACCCAAGATCCCACCACCCGCCACAATGTGACCATGTCCTTAGGAGTGCACCGGCTCCACCTCCCCTCAGTCAGCACAGGCACAGGGGTTCCCCAGCCCCATGTGGCTCCTTTGGGCCCCTTTCCTTTCCCCCAGTGGGTGAAGTGACTCCCAGCATCCTGCTAAGGAGACATCCCAGCTCCTCATTGTACCTTTTGAATTTAAAAAGTTTAGTTCAGCCAAGCACACACCTGTCACCCCAGAGGCTCAGGAGGCTGAGGCAGGAGGATCGCGAGTTCAAAGCCAGCCTCAGCAAAAGAGAGGCCCTAAGCAACTCAGTGAGACTCTGTCTCTAAAGAAAATGCAAAATAGGGCTGGGGGTGTGGCCCAGGGGTCAAGTGCCCCTGAGTTCAATCCCTGGTACCAAAAAAAAAGTGTATTTTGTGTAGCCCGTTGTCTACAGAACACTGTCATCTCAACATGTCATCAACATAAAAAATTTTAATGAGATATTTTGTATTATTTTCCTGGCTAAGTGTTCCAAACTTGGCACCTGCTTTTTAAAATGCCTTCCTCGAGGAATCTTTTCAATATCATAAAATCCACTCCTTTTAAATGGGCCTTCTCATGACTTTAGGAAGTTTGCTGAGTTGTATAGCCATCCCCAGAATCTGATTTTACAACATTTCCATCAACCCAGAAGCAAACCTTAACCGTGTGGCCATTAGCGCCCCCCGCCCCCAGCCACCAGGGAGCCACACATTTACTGTCTGGCCCAACAGATTTGCCTTCTGAGAGATTTCCCTCCCGTTGGAACAAGACTTTTCAGCGTTGGTCACAAACGAGGGGACACAGGCACGTTGGAAAACCCGCTGAAAGCTTTGGGCTCAAGAAGAAAATTCAAACACACACACACACACACACACACACACACACCATTTTTCACACCATTTGTGGGTGGGGAGCCTCAGACCTCAGCCAGACAGAATTGTGACTGGAAGGCAGGATAGGAAGGAGGACCGGCTTCTGCAAAATTATTGACTCGGCTGCACAGGACAGCCCCCTGCCTGTCCCCTTAGTGGGGTCCACGCTGAGCCCTGCTAGGCCTGTCCCCCTTCACCTCTGCAACGCCTGGCCTCGCGGAGGTTGGTAAGGAGGTCCAGGGAGGCCAAGAGTCTGTACAGAGCCCTGAGGGGTCAGAGCAGGAAGTGGGCAGTGGGCAGGCTCAGAGTCATAACTGCCCGTCAGAACCATCCCGCCACCTACCCCTTGTCACCAGGGGGCTACCAAAAGGCTCTGAGACCTGGAAAGCTGTTCTCTGCACACAAGTTATTAGCTGAGCTGGGGAGAAGCCCAGCCAAGCCTTCCCCGGATGGGTGATCCTTGGTGGGTCTCGAACCTTCTTTCCTGAGCACCTACTAGGTGCAGGGAACTGAGGTGTGGTGCGTTTTTGAAGTTACAGCACGTTTTACAGATAATAAACAAGAAATCACAAACAGCCAGGCAGTGTCAGATAACGAGGGCTCAGAAGGTGATAAAACAAGTAGGTGTTGAAACGGAGCCGGTTGGAGTGAGGTTCATTTTGCCAGGAGGTCAAGAAAGGCTTGGCTCAGCTCTGGCCAGAGTGTACAGGGCGTCAGTAGCACCAAGACTTCAGAATTATTTCCAATACAATAGGAAGTCTCTAGGCGACTAGGAGGAAGGAGGAAGGGGACCTGGATTGCCCGTCAAGGTGTCTGTGTGGCCGTCGGTGTCCCGTCGGGGCCCTTGTGTCTCTAACACTAGAAGTTCTGCTCTTAACTAGGAAGGGCAGAGAAGCGCCCCAGCTTCAGGCCACGGTTCAGAACTTGCACATGTTCCTCGTGGGCGCAGCTTGAGCGCTGAAGGCAGGACACTGGAGGAGGCAGGAGGCTTTGCAGGTGGAGCCTCCTCTCCAGGCACCAGGGAGGCCACCAAGGATCCCTCCTGAGTTTGAACTCAGGAAATCTGGCCCCACGTCCCACATAATCTCTGTGCTTTCCCCAAGTTTCTAAGAAAAAAAAAGGTAAGAAATAGAACAAAGTCCAAAGCAGCCCGGCTTTTCTTACATAACATGCATCTTTCATTTTTTTTTTTTATTGCTGATCCCTGAAGCCACCTGAGGTTGGGACCCCTGGTCCAGACTTATCTCCTGGCACCTCCAGGGTGGTGACACCTTCCTAACTAGTCTCCCTGCTTCTTGTCCTTCCTAATGCTTCTCCGTGTGGAGCCAGAGCCACACTGACACAGCAGAGCCAGCATTGTCACATGACCCAAGAAGCCCCAGACCTAGGATGAGCTCAGCTCTTCACACCTTAAACGGGTCGGTCCAACCTCACCAAGACACTTTCCTCTTCTAAAACGGCCCGCGTGCTTGGGCGACTTCCTCTACTTAGGATTCCCTTTCACCCTGACTCTGCGAAGCCTTCCTTGCCCCCCTGTGCTCCCTCTTTTCAAGTCGCTCAGTATTTTCGTCTTGGCTTCTTATTGGGAACTTAATTTATAACTGCATCTCACTGAATCAGACAGGGACTTCTTTTGGCTGATAAAAAGACCTGAGGATGGCTATTTTTCTTACCAATTAGAGAAGACCAGTCCAGGGCTGGGAAGGTGACTTCCAAAGGCTCATCAGGGAATCCTACTTTCTTGCGTCTTTCTACTCTGCCACCTTCAATATCACTTCGTGATCCAAAATGGCTGCTAGAACTCCAGCCATCACACCCTCCTTTCTAGGCTTGAAGCAAAAGGAAGTAGACAAAATATTGTTCGAGCAGCCTTTTCAGAAGCTCTATGCTACCCTTCTACTAAAGTCTCACTGTGCAAAACTTAGTCATAGGGCCACACCCAATTGCAGATGATTAGGAAAAAAAAAATATGCTAGTAAATGTGTCTTGTCACCATAGTACTATTACTAAGGAATAAAGAGGGAAGGAGGGTGAGATCCCTGAAGGCACAGATATCTTATTGACCTCCAGCCTGGGACACAGTGGGTGCAGAAGGGCTGAGAAACGCCTTTCCGTCAGGGACCTACTTCTAGGAGGGAAAGTTCTTCTTACTTCACCCTCCTCTCCTCTCTCCACTTACATCTTAACCCCCCCCCCCTGTTTGTCACAGCCTTTGATAGAAGTAGATTAATTTCCCAGCCTCTCGTTGCCTTCCCAAACCTCCTCCAGTTGATTCTGCATTCATGAATTCTCTTCTGAGAGACGCACCATTTGGCCAAGGTCTCATTTCCGGGGCCAGCTGCATAATGAAGTCTTGGTGGATGCAAATCACTGAGACAGAGGGTGGTGGCCTCTCCACGGACTGATCCCTTCCCCAAATCAATGGCAGGGCAATTTCCAGGAAACCAAAGCCCAGGCCATTGCTCCTGCCGGCCTGGAAAGCAGGGGAGAAACTCCTCACTTAAAATAGCAACTCGAAATGTGGGTCCTCTGTTATCTAAGGTTCTGCTTTGAGTCAGGCCACGTAGTAAAAAGACCTCCCTTATTTTCCCTTTGCCTGTCATCCCATGACTCAGGAGGCTGAGGCAGGAGGATCACGAGTTCAAAGCCAGCCTCAGCAACTCAGTGAGACCCTGTCTCTCAATAAAATATAAAAAGGGCTGGGGATGTGGCTCAGTGGGTGAGTGCCCCTGGGTTCAATTCCCAGTACCAAAAAAGAAAATAGAAAGGGACTTAGTAACTCCAGGGTGTGATTCTTAGGCTGGAAAAGGGAGGACGAATTCCTCTTCTCTGAGCGGATGACTGGAGCATGCTGAATGGCATTGCCTGGGAGCCACGGGTCACGGCATCCCCACAGCCTGGGAACGGAGCAGCCAGTAGGTTTCTCTGTGTGCAAACATCCACCCCAGGACCCCCTTCCCCCCTCGGGGAAGCGCCACTTTGAAGCATCTGCACCCTTGCAAACCAGCCCTCTCCTGGGCAGCCTTGAGGAGTCCCGGGATCTGCTCTGTCTCTCCGTTTCCATCCAGGGCTACAAACACAGGGGGCTTCATTTGATCGGCACCAGAGATGTTCAGGGGGCAGGAAAACCCCCGAGTGCATTGAGCTTGGAGCTTAGCATGTGATCCTCTAAGAGCGTGTCCTGTGTGCCAGGTCACCGGGTCATTTACTGTATCCACCCACCCGAGGCTTTGTTGCTTATGGCTAGGGCGGAGGGAAGGGGAGCAGGCAGTTTTTGCTGCTGGGTCCCCAAGAGAAGGGAAGAAAGGAGGTGATGCCCCTCACTAATGGACACACCCTGAGGATTCCAGGGTGTGGTGGGAACAGACAAGACAAAAACCAAGGTCAGATCCAGGGGAAATGGAATCACCTCCCGGTGCCATGGCTCACGCCCACAATCCCAGCAGCTGAGGGAGGCTGAGGCAGGAGGATGGTGAGTTCAAAGCCAGCCTCAGCAACTTAGGTCCTAAGCAACTCAGTGAGTCCCTGTCTCTAAATAAAATATAAAAAAGGACCCCCTCATTCCAAGCCCCTCTTCCCTCTCCTTGTCCATAAATCTGGAGAGACATTCAGGAAGAGGCTACCACCAAAGAGCAGCCTCACACGCTGGGGTGTTTCAGCACCGAGGACAGCTGCCACCCAGAGGACAAGGAAGCCCCCAAGCCCAAGGCTTCTGCATCCTGCAGGTCCCACTCCGGGGAGGGGTCATGAGTTTGCAAAATGTGCATCCATGTAATACACGATTCACTCCCCCATTTCCATTTTTTGCAAAAGACATCGCTGACTTGATCCACATTTCCCTTTTTAACTTTTGCAAACATCAGGGGATCTGTCTCTGGGTTGTCACCACAAACACCACAGCCTGGTGCCTGAGATGACAGAATGTATTGCCTCAAAGCCATGGTGGATGGACGTCCAGCAGAAGGGCCATGCGTCCTCTGAAACATACAGGGGGGTCCCCTCGCCTCGTCTGCCTTCTGGTGGTTGCCGGGAGTCCTTGGCTTGTAGCTGCATCACTCGGATCTCTGCCCATCATTGAGTGCCCATCTGGCCATCTTCCCTCCGAGCTTGTCCCCCTCCTTTTATTATGAAGACATTCGTTTTATTGGATAAAGTGTCCACCATACTCCTCATTAGAACTATAGTAGCTCTATTTCAAAATAAAGTCACTCTCAGACGTACCAGGGATTGGGACTAACCATGTCTTTTGTGAGTCACAACTCAAGCCACAAATGTCGGGTGTGAAGAAATACCTCTGCACCCGTAAAGGTCAACAATATTAAGCATGGAAATGAAAGTCGGGTTCCACGGTGAGGAGTCGGGGGAGCCCCGGGGAGCTGAAGGACACACGCCTGTCTAAGGCCACAGTAACATGGGCAGGAAGGAGGGCAACACGGCCCCACTCGGGGGTGTCTCCCAGGGAAGCTGCAGGTCTGGATTTTCCCGGGAAGCCTGCTGGTTTTAAAAGGTTTGCCTGCCTCTCCAATCAGATTAAATGCATTTGTGAGCAGGGTTGAGCCTGTGAATCACCAGTTTGGAAAATGGAGGCCTAAGGAGATGGGAGAGGGTTTGTTCTCAGGATTAGAAACAGTTCTCTGGGTTGCAGTAGAGTTCAAGGTGAGCGGAGGAGATAAAGAGCAAGCCGGATCCCCCAAGGCCTCCGGGGCTCTCTGGAGTCATGGTGCTGGAAGGAAAATGGAGGGGCACTGATGGGTTTAAGCCAGGGGGAGGCCACGTGGTCAGGCCCCTGCCACCTCTCCTGGACCCCAGTGGGATCTCTCCAGCTCTCTGGGGACTGGGCCCCACCATGCACACTTGTGTCTCCAGGGTCCCCCCCCATCCAAAGGTCACCTCTCATGTTCCCATCAGATTTGCAAAAGCTCCTGGAGATGGTTCGAGAAGACGCCCGGAGGACCGTCATGATGCAGAACGAGATGCAGAGGAAAGCTCCCAGGTACGTGCTCCTGCCTCCTGGGGCAGGGTCAGCCCAGCAGTAATGACATGGACGGCAGCTGCCGGTTCTCGGGCATCGGCTCAGCTCTGAACTTGGTCCCCGGGGCTCGCCTCCCTGAATCCTCACAACCACCCTCCCAGGGAGGTGCCCCTGTCTTTATTTTGCAAATAAGGAAACAGGCTCAGACAGGCTAAGTGACATGTTCCAGGTCCCACAGCCAGTGCACGGTCAGGTCACGACTCAAACACCACCCTGGTCCCTGCTCTGCCTGTTGGGAATCCTGTGGCCTTATGTCCACTCTTCTTATGAATATTCATGAGTATGCAAAGTCCATGCACTCGTCATTAGCATGAGAAGTGTCCAGGGTATGAGCCACCTGTAACCCCAGCTGCTCTGAGGCAGGAAGGATTGCAAGTTCAAGGCCACTCTGGGAAACATAAAGAGGCCCCGTCTCAAAAGAAAAGATAGAAAGGGCCAGGGGTGTGGCTCGGTGGTGGAGCACGCGTCTGGCACAGGTGAGGCCCTGGGTTCCATCTTGGGTGCCCTCATCCCAAGGACTCTGATCTTATCCCAAGAGCAACGGGGATCCTTTGAAGGGTGAAGTGGCTCATACACCAGGCTCGAGCCTGAGGTGGTGTCCCTCGGGTGGAAAGCGGCTCCCTGGGACCTCTGACCTCTAAACTCCTCCAGGAGGAGGCAGGCGGGAGTCAGAGTCCCTGCTCAAGAGCAGATCCCTCTGCGAGAGCAAATTACTTCCTGAGAACAGATGAGGCAGGAGAAGAGGCTCATCATCGCCTTCAGCCTGCTGGGATGCCGGCGATGGCTTATTGGTTATTGTTATTACCATAATTACAGCTCACCCAGCGCTCGCACCAGCCCGCCCCGCCTCTGCTGCCAATGATGAATCTGTCTGCCGCAGCCTGAACCCGCACTGGGGACTCCGGAAGGTGGCCTTAGAGGCACTCAGAGCCCAAGTCGGCCCATAAGGCCCCGCTGCTGCTGTCCCTGTTTGGCCAGCAACAGAGACAGACAGTAACAGTGAACAGCAGCTCAGGGGCTCCGAGCTAGGCTGATAAGAATCCGAACACTGGTGGCCTTTAGACATGTCACTTAGGCTTTTCCTAAACCTTCCAACTCCTCATCTATAAAATGAGATCATAGAGCATGGAAGCATTGACTTTAGAACCAAATATTCTAGGGACACTCTCCCCGCCACCATTTCCTTGCTGTGTGATGTTGGGCAAGCTGCTTTACCTCTCAGATCGGATTGCAATTCTGTCAAAGGAAGCTCTTTAGCAACTGATCCCAAAGGGCTGGGGTGAGAATGACATTATTCTTGTAAAGTATTATGAATGCTATGTAAATAGTGTCTGCTCCTGTGAGTCACTCAAAGCAAAGAGTGAGCTCGTGCATTTTATTTAACGTATAAGCTTAGACCTGGCAGATAGGAAGCGCTCAGTAAACGACAACTGGTAGGGGAGGAGGGATGGATGTTACTTGTATTTCCTACCTCGTGCTCTGTGGAGTCTTTGCTGCACCTTGTTGAGTCAGGTCCCTTAGCTGTCACCAACGCCCCATCTCACTGATGGAGAGGAACAGCCACAAGTGACTTCCTAAAGATCCACAAGGACAAAATCGCACTCGAGCCTGGTTCTCAGGGGACCCATCACGTGGCCTCTACATTCAGTTTAATGATAAAATAACCATGGTTACGGAGCAAGCACCTGTTGAAATTCCCCTTCCTCGTTAATTCCTCCGAGGGGAAAACCCCTCCCGCCCGACAGCGGAGATTGAGTCTCCAGCACAGAGCCGAGGGGGGCCGGCAAGGAAGCCACCGTTCTCCGTCCCATCCCTTTGGAATCTCGATTTCTTTCTTTCTTGCTTCATGCACCAAATCTGCTCCCATCAAGGTTGACAGAGAATCCTGGGGTTTTGAGGGACCCCAAAAGCCAGCCTTGAGCAGCCTGTGGCTTCAAGGCTGGACTGTCCCCCAGACATGGAAGAAGACAGTGTTTCTTTCAAATTTTCTAACGGTGTTTCCCAAATATGTCTGGAGAGCAGAGTCATTTTGGGGGAGTTTGTGGGAAAACACAAATGTCTAGACCTTGGTGTCCCAGACTCTCCAAAGGCAGCCTCAGGCATGTCAAGGGGACGCTGTCACAGGATGCTGGGAATGCTACAGGGCCGTGTGTGTGTGTGTGTGTGTGTGTGTGTGTGTGAGAGGGAGAGAGAGATTTTAGGGGGGGGGTGTGTATCGTTTTAAATGCAGCTTCTGGGGCCCACCCCCAGGCCAGTAGATCCAAATCTCTGGAAACGTGGCCCAGGGTGTCGGCAGGCTCTGCAGTGATTCCTCTGCAGGTGGCCCTGAAGGTCCCCCCTCTGCAAGGACCCTCATCCCCCCATGGGTGCCCAAGAAGCCTCCGTGTTCAGGGCCTCACTAAAGACCGCTCTTGCTTTGCAGCCTCTTGTCGGTGCTCAGACAGACCAAGAGCGACTCTGCCTTCAGGGAGGGGCAGGCCACCCACAAATCCAGGTAGGAAGGCTGCAGCCCCAACAGGGTTACAGGAGCCACGGCAGAGCTGCCCCTCTGCCAGGCCAAGGGGCACGGGGTGGTGAGGGGCCTGGGTTCCTTCTGGTGACCTTACTGGGAGTGAGCCTCTCCATTGGGGGCTCAGGGTGTGTATCTTGGTGGTTCTCCCCAGCAATTGCATCCCATCAAGTTAAAGCTTCAGCTGAAATCAGGAAGGTGTGGGGCAGGATGACCCCACCGATCTTTTTTTTTTTTAACATTTTTAAAAAATATACGACAGCAGAATGCATTACAGTCCTTATTACCCATGTAGAGCACAATTTTTCACATCTCTGGTTGTACACAAAGTATATTCACATCCATTCGTGTCTTCATACACGTACTTTGGATAATGATGTCCATCACATTCCACCATCATTTCTAACCCCATGCCCCCTCCCTTCCCTCCCACCCCTCTGCCCTATCTAGAGTTCGTCTATTCCTCCCATGCTCCCCCTCCCCACCCCACTATGCATCACCCTCCTTATATCAGAGAAAACATTCAGCATTTGGTTTCTTGGGATTGGCTAATTTAGTATCATCTTCTCTAACTCCACCCATTTACCTGCAAATGTCATGATTTTATTCTCTTTTATTGCTGAGTAATATTCCATTGTGTATATGTGCCACATTTTTTAATCCATTCATCTATTGAAGGGCATCTAGGTTGGCTCCACAGTTTAGCTATTGTGAATTGTGCTGCTATAAACATTGATGTGGCTGTGACCCTGTAGTATGCTGTTCTTTGGTATAGACCAGGAGAGGGATAGCTGGGTCAAATGGTGGTTCCATTCCTAGTTTTCCAAAGAATCTCCACACTGCTTTCCAGATTGGCTGCAACAGTTGCAGTCCCACCAGCAATGTATGAGTGTACCTTTTTCCCACATCCATGCCAACACTTATTGTAGCTTGTCTTCATAAAAGCTGCCATTCGGACTGGAGTGAGATGAAATCTTAGTTTTGATTTTCATTTCTCCAATTGCTAGCGATGATGAACATTTTTTTCATATATTTGTTGATTTGATTGTATATCGTCTTCTGAGAAGTGTCTATTCAGGTTCTTGGCCCATTTATTGGTTGCCAACCCCTCTTTTTCAAAGATAAATTTTGTAGCCGGGTACAGCACCACACACCTGCCATCCCAGCAGCTAGGGAGGCTGAGGCAGGAGGATCACGAGTTCAAAGCCAGCCTCAGCAACTTAGGGAAGCGATAAACAATTCAGAGAGACCCTGTCTCTAAATAAAACACAAAATAGGGCTGGGGATGTGGCTCAGTGGTCAAGTCCCTGGTACCCCTCACCAAAGGTAAATTTTGTTCTGCATGTTTGAGGTTTCCAACCTGATGTGATAAGACAGCTAAAGATGGACCTGGAGGACTTCAAACTAAGTGAGACACCCTCCCCTCTTTACTGGGGTGACTCATGATGGGGTGTGGAGGTCTTCCCAGCTCTTTTATTCCTTTAGGAACTATTCTAAGATCCTCTCCAGGTGCCAGGAACCGAGTAGGTATTGAAGCTTCAGTAGCAAACGAAACAAATGTTCTCTGTCCTCCTAGATCTTACTGTGTGGACATTTTGGGGGCCATGGATCCTTGATAGTCTGAGGAAGCCTGCGCATTCCTTTCCAGACAATGTCTAGGATGCAGATTTATAAACATATACTATAACTTACAAAGAATCACTGAGATTTCTGTAGTAACATAGATCACTGTATTGCAACCCAAGTTGGCACATAGTAATCTCTGAGCTTCTTTAGCAACGCATTATATAATAAGATGGAACAGCAGGTCTAATAACCACTGTGATTTTGGATTCTTGTTGAGTGTAAATGATTCTTCAAAATATTTCCCACAATTATAATGCGATATACAAATGCCTGTGGTTTCCATTTCAGTTCAAGGCTAGTTAAAATACACATGAAGTTTTTTTTTCCCAAACCTGCATTCATGGGCCCCTTAAATTCTGTTCAGGCTTAACAATTGTAGTTTAATAGGGGCGTTGAGCATGTCTCGAATAACCCCATAGTTAACCATAAATCATGACTCAAAAGTGTTGCCAAGGAAAAGCAGACAGGATGGAGAGGGGCCCAACCAAGACTGAGCTTAATGTTTAAGCAGAGACCTGAAGAACAGAGATTTGGCTCCTCTGCGAGGTGGGAGTTGGGGATGGTGTTCTAGCAAGGGCATAGCATGTGCAAAGGGCCAGAGGCAGAGGACCTCGAAGGCACTGTGCAAAGACCAGAGTGGCTGAAACTCAAGGAGGAGACAGAGACGGGCACACAAGTCTTGTTTCCCTCTGTTTATCACCAACTAGCTACACCACTGATCTCACCTGCCTCCTTCTCTCTGAGTCACTGTCAAAGCTTTGGAAAGAGAGCCATCTACAGGAAGAAGGTTAGGGCCAACATAGTTCTCCAAAGGACCTATCTGCAGGGCGGGGGCAGTGGAATCCAGCACACAGGCCTTCTGGATATTGTTAGTGAAGCCCTGCTTCCCGTCCAGGTGGGGTAAGGGTTTGTCCGCTGTCGGCCAGACCCAAGACCTCTAGATCCCGTCCCATGGGCTCCTGGAAAAATCAGTAAAGACCAGGACCTTTGCTATGCGGAGGGATCTGAGAGCCAGCCAGGTCTGCTGGCCTGAAGAAGTTCCAACGCAAGGTCAGAAAAAAAATAAGACAGTCTTAACGCCTAGAAGCACACAGAGTGGTCGAGGCAGCTGGCCAAGTTTATGGAAAAAATGAAGGGGAGTAAAGAAGGTGCTAGACCTCGGCGCTCAGGCCTGAGCAGGGCCCGGCATCCCCCCTAGGGAACCTGCCCAAGTGGGTCAGGGTGGTCAGCCGCAGGGGGCGTGCCGTCGGGGCTCACATAGGCAGGCCAGGCGGTGAGGACAGTCCTCACGGGTGAGGACACAGAGGGGCTGGGCTCTGAACTCAGCCCTGTCTGCCTGCAAAGCAGAGTCACCCTGGCACCATGCAGAAGCAGAGGGCAAGGTTGGACCAAGAGTCCAGGCCTTCAGGCCTTGCTCTGGAACCTAAACCAGGGAGGACTGAGGCAGGTGGACAAGGAGCCCCGAGGGCGTCCAGGGCAGCGGGTGGGCAGGAGCAAAGGCCTGGAGTTCTGGAGCCTCAACCATCCCCTGGCCTGGATCCTGGGGGCTGGCAGGAGCCAGGCGAACCCCCTTCTTGTGAAAAGCAGACTTGGGGCAACTTGAAACCATGCCTTGGTGTTTCAGTGAGAGATCGAGCTCCACCAGCGGGGAAAGCCACACCCAGATAGTCCAGAAGAAGGCGAAAGGGTGAGTCCGATGAGCGGGGGGGCAGACTGACTGCGATGGCCACACCCTCCTGCCCCCCCTCCCCGGGGTGATCCAAAGCAGACAGACTCCCTGAAGTCACCGGTAGCACCCAAGGACCAGGGGATCCCCCAGGACAAAGGGCTTCTAGGGAGGCTGAGCCTGAATCCCACAGCTTTTCAAGTCCCTTAACATTGTCTGGGAGCTAGTGACCAGTTGCCTCAGTTTCAGGCTCATTTAATAAGTCCCCAAACACCAGCTCGATGCTGTTGAGGAGCCCAATCCTTCCTACGCCCAGCGGGAGGCCGAGGGAGGCCCGGGGTGAAGGCGGAAAGCCAGGTGGGCGCAGGGAATCCCCACTCCAGACACCTGGGGAGGCAGGGAGGGGACAGCAGGAGCCCTGGGCCCCATCCGCCAAGCCCTTCTTCTGTGTGCCCACAGCCGGGTCCCCCGTGACATCGTCCTCTGCAAAAGCGGGCTCTGCAGCAGCATGAGGGCCAGGTTCTACAGCGTGGCCCAGGAGGCCGGCTTCTGCCTGCAGGACAAGATGGAAATCTTCATGAAGTAAGGGCATCGCTCCACCTGCCAACTCGAGGGGCATTTGTCTGGTACCTGTGTGCCCACCAGGGGACAGGTACAAGGGCCACAGCCCAGTCCCGGAAACATGCATCCCCTCCTCTCAGGGAGTCGATGGTCTCCTGGAAAAAAATTGGGTGAAAATTAAATAACTGCGCCTATAAATAGAGCTGAACACGTTCCAATCACTCCATATGGGAAGAAAGCTGGGCGCCATGTCAGGGGAGGGGGGGAGAGAGAGAGGAGGGAGGAGGGAGATAAAGCGGGTGAGAGAGTGAGAAGAAGGAGGAGGAGAGAGAGAAACCTAACTTAGGTTGGGTAATCCAGCAAGTCCTCTCTGAGGACCCACTGCAGGATGAGGCCCGGGTGGCATCCGGCCAGGGGGCAGGAAAAGTGCTCACAAGGTTCCGAGAAGGGGCTGGGGAGCTTGAATACGGTGAGTCGGGCAGCAAGGGCCGTGCATCCCGCAGAGCCAGGAAGGCCGTCGTTGGAACTTGATTTCAGAATGCCAGGGGCCGCTGCAGTCTCCTCTCTCTGGCAGCCCAGTAGCTGCCCTCCTTCCTAGCCTGCCCCCCGCCCCCCACCTGCAATGACCCTCTGTCACACGGACTGAGGGCTGCCAGGTGACCCTGTGCTCTCTCGTCCGTTCAGAACTGATCAAACGATGCTCTGGGCCGGGGGTTTAGAGAAGGCTGACCCCGGATGTGACCTTCTGGAAGCTCCTGGTCTTGGGGGGAGACAGATGAATAGATAAGAAGCCGCTGCACAGGGCGCTGAGCCAGGAGCTCAGCCAGGCAGAGGGCTAAGGGGACGCAGGACAGGGAGGCCCTTCCTGATCTGGGACAGCCATCAGAACCGTCTTTCTGGAGGGAACAACATTTTCTGTTTAATAAAAACAGATCATTCCAGGGCACTGCCCCGGTCAGAATATTCCAGAGAACCATGGGCCAGTCGTGGGCCTAAGAGGTCTGTATTTGTGTACTGTTTGCCCCTCATGAAAAACCTACAGGGCAAGGGTTGCCTGTAATAGCAACCTATTAGACCACTTTATAGCTGATAGAAATGACATCAGAAATATCTCTTGTCAAAGGTGATCCCCCAAGTGCCTAAACAGTAAAGGTAAAATTCAAACACCGAACTGGAAAGTGAACAGGGAATAGAGTTCCCATTAAAAGCCACAGCAAAGTCCCAGAAGCCAGGAAGGGCACAGTAAGGCAGGAAACAGCCAGCAATCAGGTGTGGCTGGGGCTTGGGATGCTTGCAAGGCGATCAGAGAGCATGACAGAGGCCAGATCATAAGAGGCTTTACCAGCCCACCCATGGAGGTTGAACTCCAGCTCAGAGACTTTGATCATGAGCCAAAGCATAAAGTTCTAGGAGAGAAGGAATGAGAAGGAGGGTGAAGACGCTGGAAAATGTTGTAGGGGCCGAGGAATAACTGGAGCTTGGAAAGCCAAGTCATTCTAAGCGACTTATTCTGAGTAAAATGGAAGCCACCGAGCATTGTATACAAAGAATTGAGGCGATTATATTTATAATACAAATTGACCTTGGAGAAATAGAACAGGCACAAAATGCTAAGGGGAGCGGCAAAGAGATGAACCAACATCAGTTGGTTGAATGAGTCAGACATGAAGCTCAATTCCCTACAGATGTGATTTAATCTTCACGTCTGAGTCCTAGGGACCACCCTCAGCCCCATTTTACAGATGAGAAATCAGAAGCAGGTAGGGGACGGGAGCCAAGGAAGAGGCCAGTTCAGCAAGAAAGGCATTTCAGGACCTTGGAGAGAGCCATGCTGTTTTGCAGCAAAAGCCTCATCACAGACTAAGGCGGAGCTGCGATTCTGCCCCCGGTGCTGAATTGGAGCAAATTGTATCCCATGTTTAGAATTAAGTCAAAATGAACCCCAACCTTATGTATAACTAGAATGCATAAATAATTTTTTTTTAAAGAGAGGAGTAGTGAGGGTTATGAAAGGCCTCAGCCAGGCGCAGTGGCGCCCACCTGTCATCCCAGTGGCTCGGGAGGCTGAGGCAGGAGGATCCCGAAGTTCAAAGCCAGCCTCCGCAAAAGCGAGGCCCTAAGCAGCTCAGTGAGACCCTGTCTCTAAATAAAATACAAAGTAGGGCTGGGGATGGGGCTCAGTGGTTGAGTGCCCCTGAGTTCAATCCCGAGGACCCAAAGAAAGAAAGGCCTCGGGGAGGAAAAGGTGTGTAAGTCGATCTCGAAAGCGGGTAGGACCGTCAAAGGAGGAAGGCTCTGACGCTTCTCCCTCTTTCTCACACCCCTAGGCACCAGGAAGAGAGAGGACTCCAGAAGTTCAATTCTTTCGGCCGTGCCTCCACTTTTCAAAAGGACATGTCCAAGATGCGACATCAGATCTCCTTGGTCAAAGGAGACGCACAAGAAATTGCAGACCACTGGTAAAACTCCCGAGGACAAGACGAGAGGGTCGGAGGGGCTGGGCTGTGAGTGCAAGGTCAAGGCCCATTCGGTCTCTTCCAAGGTGCAGAGAAAAGCATCGCCACCCTAAATTGTCACTGGCCACCAATAAGGTGGCACCCAAAGAGGTTAATTTCAGAGAGCACGAGTCAGAACCCATCAGTTTCTGGACCACGGGGAAGACCACCTGCTGTGTTCTCTGCTCTTACCTTCTGACAGCCCCAGGGGAGGGGCAGGTGAAACAGCCCAACCTAAAACCAGTCTACAGACTTTGAGGTCTATGAGGTGGTCCCCAAATAATTTAAAACCTTAAGGACACAAACCCAGGTAGGAGTGTCCTAGGAACCCTGTGCCCCTGTGCTGGGTGAGGATAAGTGACCAGAAGCAAACCAGTATGGTGGTGCACACCTATTATCCCAGCAGCTCAGGAGGCTGAGGCAGGCGGATCTCGAGTTCAAAGCCAGCCGCAGCAAAAGCGAGGCCCTAAGCAACTCAGTGAGACCCTGTCTCTGAATAAAATACAAAGTAGGGCTGGGGATGTGGCTCAGGAGTCGAGTGCTCCTGATTCAATCCCGGTGACAAAAAAAAAAGCAACCAGAATCAACATGGTGAGTTTTGGAGTCTTATTGAACCTCAGTGGGCACCATGGTCAACATGGTCTGTGTACTTCAAAATAACTAGGAGAGAGAAGGCTGAGTGCTCTCAGTGTGAGGTGATGGATATGTTAAATATGCTTTTGGGGTCATCACACATTGTATACACCACGTACTGGAATGTCCCACTGTATCCCATAGATAGGTCCAATTATTATGTGATGATTAAAAAGCAAAATGAAAGGTTTAAGAAAGGAAATACACACCAGACTGGGAATGCAGCTCAGTGGTAGAGAACATACGTAGCATGTGCAAGGCCCTGGGGTAGATCCCCAGCACAAGGAAAGAAGGAAGGAAGGAAGATCAACAGCCCTCCCCTAAAAAAAAAAAAAAAAAAAAAAAAAAAAAAAAAAAGCAGTATGAATTAACTGATTACTAGACTGAAAGCTCCACCCTACTCAGGTTTAATGAATTATTTTATTCCTACCCTCAAATCCTTAAGGGTACCTACTAACCCCATTTCACAGACAGAGAAACTGAGACTCAGAGAGGGCAATTAATTTACTCAAATTAATAGTAAATTTGATAGTAAGAGGTAAATTTAAGATGTAAGTCCCTTATCTGGCCCCAGTCTGTATGCTCATTTGCAATTCAGAATTAGGGTCCAGTGAACTGGGATATCGTGAACCCCACCAAGATCCAAGAGTAGGATGAGAAAGTCCGAAGATGTACCCCAAATTCCTCCCCTGATTTAATACTGCAGATCAGGAGCTTACAAAGCAGGTCCCTGAGGTCTCAGCAGAGTTCTGGGGCCTTCCACAGTGCCTCATGCTCCCGGGGGATGATGCATATCTACACATAATGGCATTTATTCACGTCTCCTGGTGTAGAATGAAATCTCCATGAGCACAGGGACTTTGAGTATGGGAAGCATGCGTTTCTCACAGTAGGGGTGCTCGGTAATTTTAACCCGAAAGACTTAGTCAATGACTTATCTCAGCACCGTGCTCACCAGGTTGCCGTTGATCTGACTTTACTCTTACTGTGGTGGGCACTTCCCTCCCCGGTTAGGATGCCCAAAGTTTCCAACATTAGCAAAGGTGGCTGGATCCCACCGGGCAGGATCGGCATTGATTTCTCACCGCGATGCCTAGACGTGAGTCTGTCTGTGACTCTCTGTTTCCGTTCCCCACATCTCCCCCGAGGAGTAGAGAGGTAGGTTAGACCAGGGTAGGCGGAAGCTACCATTCCCTTCCTCTCATGCTCATCATCATCTCCAAGGTGAGCACCTCCCGATCCTGAGACTCATCCCTTGGATGTGTCCACACACCCTGGGCTGATTAACCCTCAGGAGAGCAGCTTCAGAATCCTTCAGATTTCCAATCTCCCCCTCCTGTCTTCTAGTTTTCCTGCTTGATTTTTAAAAAAAAGAAAAAGAAAAGAAAAGAAAGAAACTGAACTCAAATGCATCCCTTGAAACCATGTCCTTAGCCATTTTCTAATGGAACACGAGTTGCGTTCCAGCTTTTCCCAATCCTGAGGACAAGCACTCCTCCTGATTCGTGGGCCCTTAACATTTAGGATGGATCAAAGGTCCTCAGACCGAGTCTCACGTTGCCCTGGAGACACTCCATGAGTGACAGAAGTGGTGGAGGAGAATCCACGGGGCCCAGATCCCCCGGCCCCCCGGTGCCCCCTAACGGGCCCTGTCCTCTGGAATTGAAGGTACTTTGACCTGTTGTCCAAACTCCCTGAGGATCTGAAGAGCTTCCGCCCCGCCAAGAAGATCCTAGCCAAACTGCAGAAGTTTGGGGAGAACCTGGACCTCAGGATCCGGCCCCACGTCCTCCTGAAGGTGTTACAGGAGCTGAGAATCTGGGAACTGTGCTCCCCAGACGTGGCTGTGGCTATTGAGGTAACCCCCTGTCCCCTCCCCCCGCCCCCATGCCGTGGTTGCCTTCATTCCGCCATCTGTCAACCCGAAGGCGTTTATTATAAGTGCCGGGGACACAGGGAGCAAGAAACACGAAGACCCCTGCCTCCCAGGAGCCTACGTCCCCTAGAATTACCACATGACCTTGGTTGTTGGTCTCCGACTCCAAGGGACATTAGATTCTACATCAGCGGGGTCCCCTGGAACCTTAGAGGCTTGGAGGACAATCGTCGTAAGAAGCAACTCCAAATCCTGCCACTGCAAGTGTGGTCCCTGGGCTTCCCCTGGGTGGTGGGGAGAAGGGGAAAATCTCAGGCTACCATCCCAGAAGTCACATTTCAGGGGGCAGGGGGTGTCGCATACCAAAAAAAGTCTGAGGAGCTGAGGTCTAAAGTAAACTAGTGGCACCTACCTTAACCAGGACGACAGCAGAAGGTGACTTTTAAGCTGAGACCTGAACCATGAGAAGACAGCACCATGTAGACAGGGGAAAGAGCAGATCAGGAAGAAGGGACACCCTGTGTAAAGGCCACCAAACAGGACCCAGCTTGACTTGGAGGAATTCCTGACCATGCATGGCGATAGCTGAGGTGTCCAGGAGGGGCATGGTTCCACGGGTCCTGGAGAGGTCAGTCCACACCCACCTCTGAAGGTCAGGGTGAGGACTCAGGTCTCTGTCTCAAGGTGCTGAGGAACCACTGAGTGGCTTTCAAAAGTCCTCGACCATCAGAAGTTTCCAGAGCTCTGTTCGCCATCAGAGGCACGAGCCGTGAGGACTCCAGAGTGAGGGGCAAACAGAGGTTTAAGGCCCACCCTTCATTTTATGGGATGGCCTGTGTGCATTTCCATAAGGCGCTCAGTGACTCCAGATAAAGAAGTGACTCAGACGGGGACTTTCTCCAGCTGGACAGGCTTTGGGAATCTTGGCGTCTCCACCCCGGGTCAGCCCTGCCTTCGGATGACCTGGGTGTGTGTCTGTGTAGAAGGGCAAGGTCAGGTGTCCAGGGTCCCCTCCCCATACCCTGCGAGGCTCTGAAAGACTCCGGCAGGCAAGGCTGGAACTACCTTGAGGGTGACGGTCCACCACCTACCTGCCAGTCCTGAGCCACCTTCTGCCTGCCAGCTTGGGGGGTGCATGGGAGAGAGATCCAAGTGAGTCCAGAGCCCTGGCTAACAAAACTCGGCATGCTCCTCCCCAGAGCGAGCATCATGCAGCCTCTGAGAACCCGGATCTGGGGGCTCTGCATCTAGAGTCGACATCAAACACTACATTTTGTGTGCCTTCAACCCTTTCCTGAAAAGCAAGCCCCAAACTGTCACCAATTCTCAAAGAGATCTATGAACCGAAAAAATATAGATATAATAGCATGAGAGCAAGTGACTTTTTAAAATGATACGAAGAAGTAGAAAAGAAAGGGAGAGGCATGTTATCCGGGTTTTCCTGCTCTCCTCAAATCTCCTTGGGTCAAAAGTAACAAAGGGGGCTTAAAATTATCCTGTTGAGCGAGGAGACTGCAGAGAAGGGCCCTCTTCCCAAAAAGATCGGCCCAGCCCGATGCTCCAGGCATTATGAATGAATGAATAGTTAAGTGCATCCTGGGGCCATGCGTCTTGGTGACAAATCTTCTGGGATCCTAGCGGGGAGGCAGGGGAGGGTGGTGGGTTCTAGTTTCCAAACCAAATTCTGAGGTTGCCACTGTATTTGACCCACAGTTTGTGAGAGAACACATCGTCCACATGCCTCAAGAAGACTACATCAGCTGGCTGCAGAGCCGGGTCAACCTACCCCTCAGGCCCCAGAACGCCCTAACGCAGTCTCGGCCTGCAGTGACCAACAGTCCCAGTGTCTGAGGCCAAGCCATGTCCCTACATCCCTAGACCTTTGCGCTTGCTTCCTGCCTGCCCTCACAGGTGCTTGTTAAGATGCAGTAAGATCATCAGACGACTGGCCTCCAACACCCTTCTAGAGTGAGATTCCCACCCCAGCCCCCGGCCCCAACCTCCAGTCTGATTCTATCTACTTCTTCTACAGATTCCTTCCCCCCTATTCCTTGTCCACAAATTTGGGATAATAAAATTGACCTGGGTCTTTGATGTCTGAATGGGAAAGCGTTGGAGCTGTGGGATTTGGGTACAGTATTCAGGTCCTAATGATAATCATAGTGACCGTTTATTGAGCTGCTGTTATGTAACAGGCCCCGTGATAGTGCTTGGCTTAGAGGATATCATTGGAATCTCACAATAATTTGGTTAAGTAGGAACCCAATTCACACCACTGGGATTAGAATGTATTTCTCAACATTATATATACCATCTTGAATGAATGGATGGATAAATGGATGGAAGGAAGGAGGGATGGATGGATGGATGGATGGATGGATAAGTGGATGGATGAAGTGGATGAATGGTGGATGGACAGATGGATGGACGGACTGAGCATTCCCCAACAAGGCAAAGGTATGCAAGAAAATCTTAGCCATAAGCATAGTCATCTATTTTCTGGTGGTCTTGGTTGCAGGACAAAGCTTATTTTCAAGCTCATCTCACAACGTAGCAGGGCTCATTGCCTTTTAACCTCTTTCTCATCTTGGTCTGTGCTCGCCCACCTTCTCAATAAGTTACAGGAACCATAGGCCTTTTAACTCTCTCAGTGATGTCAGAGCCAAATAATCAACCAAACAACTGGCCTTGGTTTGCAGTTGTCACGGTTATCAGAGCATTTGTCGAGTCTGGCCTTCGACCTCTCCCCTGGACAATGGTCAAGTGGGGAGAACTGGAGAGACACCTCAGTGCCAGCAACATCTCGCTCCCCCACTCACCTGCTCGGTCACATACTCGTTCATTATGGACATTTATCAAGAGCCCAGTAGGCACCAACCGAGTTCGAGGCACAGCAATGAACAAGGCAGACACAATCCCACTCTCGTGGCGTTTCCATGGAGAAAGACAAGTCAACTAAATGTGCAGATGGGTCACATACATTACACACTCCCCACGGAGCTGCCCCGTGTCTAAAAGAACACTGTGAGGAGCTATTTTCTGTGTAAAGAGTTGGGATAGTCCATAAGGAGATGGCGAGATTCAGAGACTGTAGACATCTGTGTAATAAATAGGCATTTGAGTGAGAGGAAGTAAGGAAGAAAGGAGATCCCCACCCCCCAAAAAAATGCAGAAGAAGTGGAGGAGAACAAGCAACGTTAAGAGTGAGCTGAGACCTGGAGAGACACCAGCCAGGTCCCCTGAGAGTGGCTGACAAAGGATCTCTAAGAACTACGGGGTGGACCAACCCCTCCACCCCATCACTTGGACCTTCAGTGATCTCTGCCACACACCTAGGTGTCTCCTGGGGGTGAAGCTTTGAAGAAATAAAGGAAAGGGTGGGGGCGTGTTCTAACCCTGGGGAAGGGCATGAGGGACCCAGAGCAGGAACTGAAGGAGCCAAGGTCGGAGAGAGTCCTGTTCAGGAGCACACTAGATTTATAGAAATCTTGAATGTACATTTGACTTCCCACTCAATATGAGATGGAGACTCAGCCAAATGGACAGTTATCTCCAAGGTCAGGTGACCATCGCAGAACCAGTTCCACAGTGTCAAAGTACAAGGAGACCCCCCAGAGACTAGGAAAGGGGGTGCTGACTGCTACCTGAGGTGTGAGGCTTTTGAGAGGAAGCGAGGATACCTGGAGATGAGTGGGGGTCGTTCTGAGGAAGAAGGCTGGGCAGGTCGAGGAGGGAAGGATGTTCCAGGTGAGGGAAGAGAATGTCAAAGTCCTAGCATGAGAGACTCGGGAGCTGTTAGCGGAGGAACTCAATCAAGTCCTGCTGGACGACGTTGCAGATTAGAAACACAGGACAGAGGGAGATGAGGAGGAGAGGAAGGAAAGAAAGGTATAAAGAGAATAAGAGGAGGTAGGTTTTAAGCCTATTAAGTTGGAGATGCCCGGGGGACCACTGGGTGGAGGGCTGCACAGGTGAGGAAACTTGACCTCAGCACCCCCTCAAGATGGCTAAGGTAAGAAGTGAGAGGAGCGGCCAAGGGAGAGAGGGAGAGAGGCCCTTGAGGACACAGTCACATTTACTGAAAGGCCACCCTGTTCCGGACACAACGTTTGACACGGGTTATCACATGCCACTCCCACAACCCTTCAAGGCCAGGCTCTTGTATTTTAATTTTTAACAGATACATAAAAACGTAAAAATCAGAGCCGGTCACAGTGGCGCACACCTGTAGTCCCAGCAACTCGGGAGGCTGAGGCAGGAGGATCTCAAGTTCCGGGCCAGCCTCAGCAACTTAGCAAGAACCGGTCCTAAAATAAAAAATGAAAAAAAAAAAAAAAAAAACCGCTGAGGATGTAGCTCTGTGGTAAAATACCTCTGAGTCCAATCCCCAGGACCGCAAAAAAGAACCAAAGAAAGAAAGGGAGGAAGAAAGGGGTATCATGATGTTTTTATACATGTACACATTGTAAAATGTTCTGATCAGGGAAAACATACCTATCTCCTCTAATGTTATTACTTTCTGGCAAAAAAAAAATGCAAAACCCTTCTTTCTAGATTTCTGGAATACACAGTGTGGAACGGTATCTAGAGTCACCCTACCATGCGACAGCACAGCAGAGCTTCTTCCTCCTATCTTAGTACCTACGCATCCATCAACCCTACCCCAGCCCTCCCACCCCCCACGTCCAGCTTGGCTGTGAATCCCCTACAGTTCCCGGCTACCCCTGAGCCCCAGCTCTTGCTACTATAATACAAGGAGGTCATGAAAGTTATCGTGCCTTTGGAATCGTGCCCAAGGAGTGGCTCTAGCAGGGTGGCTTTTGGGCATTGCATTAACTCACGTTTGAACTGCTTCCAGTTCTCACGGTGTCTTCCCATCTGATGTTTACAGTGTCTCTCCGAGGTGGGCTCTAAGATAATCCCCATTTTGTAATTAAGCCTATCGAGCCTTAAGGTTGTTTGCTGGCAGCCACATACAGGTAAGTGGCAGAGACCAGTCTAGAATGAGGTCTGTCTGTCCAGGACACAAGATTTACTCCACCCGCCTGCATGGCGCTTTCTGAGCCTCTTGCTCAGAGCTGTAGCTCCATCTAGTGGCCGCTATTAGTATTTCTTCCCCTCAGCGCCCTTCAGTAAAATGTAACCACCCTGACAGAAAGAGAAGGCAATTGTTAGCAACAGCAAGACCTGCTCTGCTTGGACAAGAAGAATTTATTCAAGCAAAGGAGACTTTAATTACAAATATTTGGGGGACTAGATGGTGACCACACATCATCATCTACCATTTCTCAGGCTCAAAGAGTCACAGGGAGAAATATTTTTGCTATGAGTCTCTTCTTTAGATTTCTAATTGAACACCTACTATATGGCAGGCCGGGTCTGTGTTAGACTCCCCAGGAGTCTGTTCTCCTGCTCTGTGCCTTGTGTATCTTTCCAGGGATGTTCTGTTCACAGGCAAGCAAAAGCATCTTAAATTAATTAGCTAATAAATTTAAAGCATCTATTATGTACTGACTGTATGCCAGGTACTGCTCTGAATAATTTGCATGTCAATCTTGGTTTAACTTCAGCACAACCCTATAAAATAGGTAATATTCTGATCCCTGTGGTGTAGCAGAGGAAACTGGGGGTACAGAAAAGTCGAGAAACCTAAGCTGTTACATGTAGGGTAATGTCGGGTAAAAATTTAATGCATGAAAATGTTCTGAGCGCCTCATTAGTTCATTCACTAGTCGAGTCCTTGTAACCAGCATTACTCTGTGAAATCAGCGTTACTCTACAAAGCCAAAGCTCAAATCCCGGTCATCTTGAGGTTTTGCAAAACGACTTCCTACTTAGCTGCCTCTCTGCTTATTTAGATGCTTTGCCCTGGAGGTTCAAATGGACCGTGTTGGTGGGGCTCAGAGTCATAACTTTAGTGGTAATACATCTCAAAAGCCTTTTACATCTTTTGAAGGATAAGTATATCCATTAGCACCACGAGAGCATCAGAGCAATCCTCTGAGACGGGACGAAGCCGATCTCACACTTCAAAGATCTGACACACCCAGGAACTCGAGACCTGACCTTGGTCCTCCGACTCTGGAGCTTTCTCTGTCACACTAGGTTGGGAGGCCAAAGAACCCAACCCAGGGACTCTACCAAAGCACCCTGGGAGGACAAAGCTCCCTTAGTTTTCATCTCAGAATAGCTTCCCCCTCCCATGACACACAGAGAGTTGTTTTAATCTGTCTCTCTAATTAGATGGAGGCTCCAGGAGAGAGGTAGCTACCTTATTTACCAATGCACTACCAGAACCTATCACAAGGCTCCTGGAATCAACTGAATGGATGGATGAAAAGATGGATGGATGGACAGATGGATGGATGGATGGATGGGTGGACGGACAGATGGACAGATGGTTGATTAAATTGATGAGTATATGAATGAATGGATGTGTGTGTACATGGAAGGATGGAGGGATGGTTGGACAAATGAGTAAATGAAGGGATGGATGGTTGGTTGAATGGATGAGTATATGAATAAGTGGGTGTATAAGTAGATGGGGGATGGAGGGATGGAAGGATGGGTAAATAGATAAATGAATGGATGGGTGGGTGGATGGATGGGTGGACAGATGGTTGGTTGAACTGATGAGTATATGAATGATTGTATGTGTGTGTAGATGGAGGATGGAGGGATGGAAGGATGGATGGAGGGAGGGAGGGATAGATGGATGGGTGGATCAACGGATGGATGGATAGATAAATGGATGATTGAATGGAAGGATAGATGGATGGGTGACTATAAGAGAAACCAAGAGGAGTCATTGTCAAGGTCATTGGCCTCATGGAGATTCCCCAGATTCCCACTGCCTTCTGGGAAATAGAGATATCCATGAAGCTGGTATATATATCAGATTGTCCCTTCTGGTGGGGATCAATGGTATAAGAAATAAGACCACAGCCCCATGTCCTTAAGCAAAGCCAGCACAGATAGTTCTCCCAATGACCCACCAGGTCAGTGAGCACAGAACCAAAGGGTTCCTTTTCCCCTTAGACTTCTCAAAGTAGAAGGTCTGCTTTCAGAACATCCCACTTAGGCCTCCCATCCCTTGCCTTAAGCCAACAAATGCGCCCCGCCCTTATCTCAAGCCACTCTCCAGGTTCGGATGCCCTTTGAGATGACACCCATTACTGCTGGTGCCACCCGTCAGCCGTCTCTCATTCTTCCTTGGCTATCAGTCCTCACGTTGTCCAAGTGTCCGCTCCTTCCCGTGGGAACCAAGGTAAATCTTGATGGGTCTAATTCCATATGGAAATTGCATTTCCCAAGCTAGGATTGGCATGTGACCCGGGTTTGCCAAAGAGATGAGAGACACCTGAGAAAAGTTTCTCTCTTTTGAAAGATGGATGCAGGAGGAAACAGCCATGGGATTTACCCTGCGTTGTGCAGGCACCTTGCTGACAACAGGGGGCAGGTTTAAGAGAATGTCCTCGGTGGGGACCTATCCTAATGGGCAGCAGTTCAGCCTCTCATCGCCTCAGACAGCTGAGTCTGGATTTTCTACCACTTGCCATTGAAGGCACCCAGTTGTGGAAACTCAGAAGAGCAGCATTCTCTCTCGTCTCCCCCAAGAAGCATCTGCTCTCTTAGCAGCCCTTTGAATGCTGACTCCCTTTTCCACAAATCTCAGAGGAAGCCTTGTACCCTTTTGAGCAAGATGTCATCACGTCAGAGAGAATCCAGATTGGCCGTGCGTTGTGACCTTGGGAACAGCCCTGAGTTTATGCTGATGAGGTGACCCACAGAGAGGCCCAAGATTTAGTTTGATGTCAGGGTCGGTCACACCCAGAAGATCAACCACGTGATTAAGGTCAATTCAGGTAGGAGATATCCATTCATCCTGTCCTTGGGGGAGAGGAGAAAGACGGGAGGTCAAGTTTAGTCCCGTGGCCAATGAACCCATCAAGTGCATAATGAAGACTTTGTAATAATTAAGGGGGAAAATAAAAGCCCCGAACATCCGGAGCACCAGGGAGCTTCCCAGTTTGGTAATCACACACCAATCTGCTTGCTGGGACACTGACACATTCTGAAAATCTGGACACTTCATGTTTGGGATGCTCCCAGACCAGATCCCATAAAACTCTTAATTTGGATGCTTTTGATTTGTGCCCTTAATAATAAAACTAATCATCGGCATGGTGTTTTGCTGAGTTACGTGAGTTGTTCTAGTGAGTTGGGAATCTGAGGAGCTGGTGGGAATGTGCTAGAATCCTAGGCTAAAGACCGGACTCAGGGGATGTGACAAATCCAGCCACTTGCCCCCCAAAACCAAACAGAAGAGGTAATGGTGAAAATCAGGACAGGAACTTGAATCGGTGCCACTGCAGCCAGGAAGACAAGGGATCCCGTCCTCAGCCTGTCTTCCAGGGACTGACAATGACTTTGAGGTTTCTTGGTAGAAAGGGTTATGAGGGCCAGGGCTGGGGGAGCTTCTCACAGCTGCCAATGCAGGTGATCTTGATCAGGTGTGGTCTGTCCATCAATTGCCTCAGGATCGGTCAGGTATGTCCTTGTCCAGGTTCAGACAGGTGCTGTCACCTAAGGAGATACCTTGGACTTGTCACAAGATGTTTATCAGGTCAGATCTTGTTCCTGGGTTCCAAGGTGACCCTGAGCAAAAGAGACACCTGCAAAATGGAGGCAGAGATGTCAAGTCTTTAATCCGGCTTTCAGCCACCATTGGACATGGCAGGCAGGAGCAAAGTCCTTGTCGCAGGAGTCCCTGAACTGTAACCAGCTGGTCAGAAGTCTAGGTGGCCGGGGGACATCTGACCCTGTGGAGAGTGCCTTGAAGACATCCTTCCGGGGCACTGCGCTCTTAACCTTGAGAGTTGATCTAAGGCTGGGCAGTTTGCATCACAATGGCTTTGCAAGAAGAAAACTGTGATCCAGATAAAGTAACACAGACTCCCAACCCTATGACTGAGCCTCTGGCCCAAAGAAGCCCTAATTCAAAGGTGCAAAACAGCCCGTTTGTACCTGCCTGCTCCCTCTTCTTTAGGAAGCAACCTCACTCCCACCCCAACACTCATTCCCTGTGGATTCCAACCCCAGGCACCGTTATGTGACCAAGACCTGGTCAGTCCAAATGGCTCACTTAACATAATCCAATCAAACTCACGACTGGAAGAGAGAACAGGGAGTATTCTCTCTTGCTGACTGTAAGATAAAACAAACTGAGGGATTGGGGGAGTCACCACACAGAGACACAACCAGCAAAGAGAGAAAACCAAAGCTGATCCACGCAGCCAGAAAGAGGTCAAGTCTTGGTTACATCACCTGAGCAGCAGGAGCCAGCCAGAACTTTGAACCGTTCAGTTATGGGAGCTAACCAATTCTCTTTTCTGCTTAGGCCAGATTCCATGTGATTTCCTTCCTTTGCAATAAGATGCCTGATTAATGCAAAGGAGAAAACCAAAGGATCTGTGTGTGAGCACAGCTAAGTTCCAGATGCCCCTGAGGAAAGCCCCCTTCCTCTAATAGGTCTGGTGAGACAGCAGGGGAGAGAGTCCTCAATAATAGACGGTGCAGGTAAAGCGAAGAGGAAATCCTGAATTAAACTTACAACATCCATCAGGAGAAAAGGGAAAGGCTAAGAATGCAGATGTTTTATCACTCAGTTATGCAGCAGGTGTGAAAGTGCCAATTTGGATTTAAAAGAGCATGAAACCAATGCGGGGGGGGGGGGATTGTTATCAGAGCCAACCCTTATGTATCTGCCTCTGTGGAACGAGGGGCTGGATAAGTGAATTTCCTAGCTCAGTGGTCTCCAAAGTCGGGGGTGGTGTGCAAATCAGCCCATTAGGGAGCAGAAGAAAATATTGGAACATATATTTACTGCTATCCTCGTGGAAGGGTGCTTTAAACTTTATTGGTAGTTTAGCTGCAGATTGACTCTGACACCCTATTTGGTCTATACTGAGAATGGCACCATCTGTCGGGTATTCTTCAAAGAAGGAAACCCAAGGGGAAAGGAGAGTTTCTCCTTCAATATGAAGGTAGGATGGTTTAGATACGTGGTGTCCCTCAAAAGCTTGTGTGTAAGACAATGCCAGAGTTTTCAGAGGTGAAATGATTCCATTTTGAGAGGTATAAATTCATCAGTGGATTAATCCACTGGTACATCTTAACTGGACAATAACAGTAGGCAGGTAGGGTGTGTGGACAAAGTAGGTCACTGGAGATATGCGTTTGGGGTATATATGTTGTCCCTGGTGAGCTGAGCTCCTCTGCTTCCTGGCTGTTGTATCCTGAGCTGCTTTCCTCCACAACACCCTAACGCCATGATGTTCTGCCTCACCTTGGACCCAGAGCTATGGCGTCAGCCAACCATGGACTGAACCTCATGAAGTCATGAGTCAAAACTAACCTTTTCCTCCTTCATTGCTCTGGTGGGTCTTTTGGTCACAGTGACAAAAAAAGCTAACTAAAAGTGAAGGGGGTAACGAGGTCATTCTTGTCTTCTCCTCTTGAGTCTGGCTTCCCATAAAAATAGGTCTTACTTCCTCAGTCTACAACGCCTCGCCTTAAATCTCCTGCCATATTCATTACAGAGTGTCATGTATGTCTGTGAAATCGGCATTGCCCTCTGCACCCCAGCAATGCAGTCAGATACCGTGGTGCTCAATGGTCATTGCTCTCTGCACCCAGGATGCATAACTTACCTTGGTACTCAATGGCCCCAGAGGCTGCTTTTCTAATCCTCTCTCCTTCCTCTCCTTGGGTCTCTAGGATGTCTCCTAGAAAAAAATTGATGCTGCAAAGAGAAGCAATATGCTAAACTTGTTCAAGAGAAAGCTGCAAAACTTTACACAAAATTTCATACATACACACACACACACACACATGCATGCATGCATGCACGCACACACATATCTCCAATGGAAATTGGGACACAAAACAGCAACTTCCCTGTTCCGAAAAACTATTATGCAAGTCACTTTTCAGGACACAGGCACAGTGTCCTAGGACCTGACTAAAAGGACCTTGAGAGCCTGGAGGAACCAAAGTCTCCAACAAGCCTAGCAGAACCTTGAAGAATGAGAAAAGCGCCTTCAGGGCCTAGAATAAAAGTAAAGAGCTGTGGTCAACAGTGCAGGATGGACCCGAATAGTCAGAACAGCCAATCAGAGGCCGTGTCCCCTTACCCCGGGCCACTGAAATTCCTTTGCCACTGGGACATGGGGAAGACGGATCTGAGCATGTCTCCTTGTCCTTGTCTGTCCACCTACGACCAGGCTTTTCCCAAGCCCTTGCTTGGGATCACAACTCCCCATTTAGGGTCTGGATTTTTGCAGTGCTGGGGTGTAGCCCAGGGCTGTGGCATGCCAAGCAGGGGTTCTACCACTGAGCTGCATGCCCACCTCACTGCTCCCAGTTCGCTGGCCACATGCCCCAGGGCTGAGGCCACAGAAGGCCCAACAGTCAAATTCCTTCGTTCTTCCCATAGAGTGGCTCTTCTGATCACATTCTGATTGTCTCCCCCACAGTAGGGTCGAGGTGTCAGGGGACTCAGAGAAGCAGAGAATCCACCCCAAACCATTTTTACTTGGGGTAACACCGAGACACCACCACCCAGCCTTGATTAAGCAGCAGCTGCGTCTCACTGCAAGCAGCCCCAGCTGGGGAGAGAATGGAAAACGACGTACAAAAACAATAAATGTGGTGCTTGTTTTTTTCCTCTTTATATGAGCTCGTAAGAGGATTCCATTACACATGCAGCAACTCGAGGGCATTGGAAATGTGGTCTCATTGACAAACATTTTATTTATACTTTATTATTTCATGAACCACTGGTTGCATTAAAGCAGGATCCATTATCCTCCTTCTCTCTTCTTCAAGTTAATATTGTTTTGTGTTTCCAGAAAACTCACCAGTGAAGAGTAGTAGCAGGAAAGCCGGATGAGCTCTTCAGACGGTAACAGATTCAGTCCTCTTCTCTTCCACAGCCTCAGTTTCCCCATCTGTAAAACGAGAGAGCTAGATTATAAGGCCTCCAAACCTACATTTCTACCAAGACCCAGAAAGTGATACAAATCAATGAAGAGATTTGGTAGAGTATAATGTGTCTCCTGTTTGACAGGCATTGGGCAAACAAGGTACTAGAGACAAAGGGATAGATAAGCCATGGTCCCTGCCCTGGTGAAGCACTTGGCCTTGTGAGGTAAGCAAGCACATACAAATGCATTAATCAGCTTTCCATTGCTATAACAAAATACTTGAACTAATCGGGTTATAGAGATGAAAGGTTTACTTTACCTCCTAGTTTGGGAGGTTCAGTCCATGATTGATTGTTGCTTTGGGGCCCGTGGTGAGGCAGCACATCATGGTGGGGAGCACACAGTGGGGCAGAGCTGCTCACCCATAGCACCATCCAATATGGCAGCCTCATTAGATGCATGTGGCTAGCAAGCACCTGCAATATGGCCAGGGTACATTGAAATGTGCTCTAAGTACAAAGCACACAAGGGACACTGAGCACCAAGTATGAAGAAGGGAAAATGTAGACTATCTTGTTTCATACAAGATGATGACACATTAATATGTTAAAATTAATTTCTCCTGCTTCCTTTTACTTTTTAAATGCGACCAGGAGAGAATTTTGAATCCCATATGGGGGCTCACATCATAATACCATCAGAGCTGAGTTAGAGGGCCTGAGATTGAAGGAAGATCAATGAGGAGACATCGAAATGTCAGGAAAGGCCATGAGGTTCTGAACCACGCAGTGAGATGAAAACAGAGAATCAGAGGGAGACAGATGCAGGATTTTGTTGTAGGGCATAATGATTCAAATTCTAGCTCTGACATTTACCAGCTGTGTGACCTTAGGCAAGTCACTTCACCCGTCTGTTGTGCCTGGTTTCCTCATCTGTGCCAGGTGGATAGTAGCAGTACCTGCTTAATAGACATATTGTGAGTTAACTAAATGAGTTCGGTCATTGATTCCCATACTTGACTGCCAACTTGATTCACCTGGGGAGATTGGAAACTTCCAGTGCACAGAGATTCTGATTTCATTAGTGCAGGGTGTGACCTGAGCATCAGGGCTTTTAATTACCCAGAAGACCGATGAGCAGCAAAGTTTGTGATCCAAGGAGTTAGGATCAATGCAGCACCTGGCATGGGTAACCGGAATGTGTTTGCTATGATTCTACTTTATTTAAAATGCACAATGGACAGCCTACTATGCGCTACTAAGTGCCACTGCAGAGACAGGACATCTTCCAAATGACTCACGGAGCTCACAGTGACCGGTTCACCATGCCCTCCCCAGTGAGTACGGGTGGGCCGACTGGAGATGGAGCTCTGAGCTGGCAGCTCCTTCAGCAATTCCAACTTTTTGAAACCTCGGCTGGTGAAATGACACAGCCCGTTTCCCAAAACACTTAATTCCAACAGCAAGGCTTTAGTATTTGGCCATGTGCAAAAAGAATGTCATTGAGCCCTGGAGCCCTGCACGGGTGTCTCCCAGCTGGAGCTGATGGGAATGCCCAGATCTCGCCCAGGCTGCAGGGAGAGCCCCTCACCCTTTGTCAAAAGACAAAGGTAAATGAATGAAATCACAAGCACAGGCCCAGGTGTGGAGGACACGTTGGTGGGAACGTGAATTATCACATCTGTTAGGGAAAACAGTATGGAAGCTCCTCAAAAATTCAACATTGAACTACCCCACAGTCTGGAAATCTCGCTACATGGTGTACATCCAAGGGGAACACACCAAGGACAGATCTGTGCTGGGGTGTTGACTGCAGCACTGTTCAAACCAGCCAAGGTGTGGCTCCTGTTTGACAGGCATTGGGCAAACAAGGTACTAGAGGCACTGTGTCTACCAACAGAGGAGTAAATGAAGAAGAGGTGGGAAATATGCACCACGGAATGCTCTCCAGGACTTCAGAAAGGTGAGAGCCTGACATTTGATTTGAGGTAACATGGATGAACTTGAGACGTATTAAATGAGGTAAGCCAGGCACAGAAACACACATACCAAGTATCCTACTCATTCGTGGAATCTAAATATATATATATATATATATATATATATATATATATAAAATCTCACAAGGCACAGTAGTGCACACCTATAATCCCAGCTATTTGGGAGTCTGAGGCAGGAGGATGACAAGTTTGAAGCCAGCCTGGTCAACTTAGCAAGACCCTAAAGGGCTGGGGCTGTAGCTCAGTGGTAGCATTCACTGAGCATGTGTAAGACCCCGGGGTTCCATCCCCAGCACCACATACATATAAATCAAGAGGCTGATCTCACAGCAGCATAGTGGTTGCCAGAATCTGGGGAAGGGAGAGAAAGAGAAAACGGAGAAAAATCCATCAACAGACAAATCTACACTTCGAGAGGAGGAGTGAGTTCCGGTGTCCTACTGAGTGATAGGGTGACTACGGTCAACCCTATTATACTGTATAGATAGTTCAAAACAACTAGGAAAAAGAAGATTTTTCGATGTCCTCACCACAAAGAAATGATTCATTTTCGAGGTGATGGGTAGGCAATTCGAGGTAATTGATCATTACCTGATGAATAAATATACTGAAACATCACACGGTACTTCAAAAGTATGTCTAATGATTACGTGTGGACAAAAAACAAAATAAAACTTAAATATAAAAATATCGTTTAAAACTGATAACCATTGTTAGCATGTGTTGAGCATTTATTATGTGCCAGGCACTATGGGAAGTGCTTTATATGCATCAAGGTTTTAAGATCCGTGACACCTCTATGAGGAAAGGGACATTATCAACTGTTCACCATGAGGAAACTGTGGAGGCTCAGAGCAGGGCAGGAATTTGATTGCAAGGGACAGAGCCTCAGTCCAAACTAACTAGAGGGTAACTTGTCTCAAGGAATACAGAGAAGGGTTGAAACATCAAACTACACACGTCCATCAATGGATGTTTGATGCGTCTGATACCGGGAGCCCTTTCTCTCTGTCCCCACCCTTCTCTCTGAAGCCACATGAAGCCACATGCTATTCTCCTGAACCTCAGCTTCTAACACAGATGTCAATGTGACTTCTGGACTCCCGAGCTCTCCTCCTATGTGCTGGTTTCAAAAAAAGAAAATCCCAGGGGAAAGTTCTGATTGGCCCAGCTTGGGTCAGATGTCCACCTTGGACCCATGAACACTAACCAAGCAAGAAAGACCACGTAGGAATAGGGCAGCTCACTCAGGTCACATGGGTGGTAGGCAGAGAATGGGGGGAGGGAGGATCTTCCAAAAGCAGAATGACACATTTTTATGGTTTAGATCTGAAGTGTTCCCTCCAAAAGCTCTGGGTTCAGATATGAGAAGATTGGATAACGAGGGGTCTGAGCTCATCGGTGGATTAATCCATTTGATGGATTCATAATTTGATTAGACTACTAGATGGCAACTGCAGGCAGATGGGGCATGGCTGGGAAGTAGGTCACTGGGGACTTTATCTGTCCCTGGCCCCTTCCTGTCTGTTTCTCGTTCCCATGAGATAAGGAGCTCTCCTCCACCATGTCCTTCCACCTACCTGGCCTCCAAATTGCTTTTCCTCCTCTAAATTGCTCTTGTCAGATGTTCTGGCCACGGCCCCAAAAAGCAGACTCACATCCATGTGTTCCCAAAAGAAAAGAAAAATACCTTCTCATAGTCCACTCCTTCCAAAGAGGGCAGTAACAGGGCTACTAATTCAACAGGAATATTACTGCTGCTGATGGTTAGGCCGCTCAGAAGCTCCTTAGAGAATCTGAGGTTCAGACCACGTGTGCCGTTGCTGGTTACGTGAACATGACTGGCATTTTTATGGTAGAGTGATGTGATATTCTAGGCTGGCACACAGTATGGGCTCAATAAATATCTGTTGAATGAACTAATGCAAGGTCCCTATACCCAAAAAGTCCCTGCCTTGTAGGTAACTGAGGAAGAGAAACAATCCAAAAGGAACACAGACTTTGAACGCTCAAATGAGAGATCACATTGGTTCATGCATACACGGGGGGAATGATAGGACAGGAAAGCCATGGCGGGGGTGGGGAGCTGCCCTTTGAGATGAGCCTTGAAAACAGAATGAGACTTCAGCAAGCAGAAATGTAAAAATAATGTGTACATCAGGAGCAGGTCTGGAGGGCAGGATAGACAAGCCATACCACATCTGGGAGTTTCAAAAGTGGGTCAAATATACGTAGCACAATATTTGCCAACTTAACCATTTGTAAGTGCACAATTCAGTAGCATTAACTATATCATTATTTTAATTATATTATATTATAATCATCATCACTATCTAGTCCCAAACCTCTTCTATCACCCCAAAAAGAAACCCTGTGCCTCCTAAGCTACAATTCCCCATTCCCCAGGAACATGGTAATCTCTAAGCTTCTCTCTGCCTTCATTAATCTGCCTCATCAATATATTGCATATCAGTGGAAATATGCAGTATCTACTCTTTTGTGTCCACCTGGTATCATTTAACATAATGTTTTCAAGGTTCATTCATGTTGGAGCATATACCAGAACTTCGTTTGTTTGGCTGTATGATATTGTACACTATTCCATTATATGTATCCCGTATTTTGTTTACCCATTCACATGTAGAATAACTTCGGCAATTGTAAATAGTGCCGCAATGAACGAGCAAGTTGTGAACAAGTTCCTGGATGATGACTTGGATCTGGAATGGCTCCCCAGAGCTCATGTGTTAAAAACATGGTCCCCAGTGCCGTAAGCTTCAGAAATGGGATTTTCAAGACAATGATTGGATCATAAGGATGCTGAGCTCACGAGTGGATTAATCCATTTTGATAGCTGAATGAACTATGGAAGGTCAGACTTAGTTGGAGGAAGTAAGTCACTTGGGACATGCCCTGGAAGGGCTTATCTTGTCCCCAGAAGCGTCCCCCAAGCCCTTCCTGGGCCTCCATAGTTTTTGCCCTGCCACACCCTTCCGCCATGATGTTCTGTCTCACCTCAGGGTCAGAGCAATGGAGACAACCAACCATGCACTGCACCTTTGAAACCATGAGCCCAATTTTTATTCTTTCTATGTCCACCTGATGTCCTTTAACATAATGTTTTCAAGGTTAAACTTTTCCTCCTCTAAGTTGTTTTTATCAGTTATTTTAATCACAGCAGTGAAAGGTTGGCTAACACACCTTGTTTTCGATTCCTTTGGTCACACACCTAAGGAATGGAATTTCTAGATCCTATAACAATTCTATGGTTAGCTTTTTGAGGAACTACCATACGGTTTCCCAAAGCAGCTGCACCGTTGTTTTCAATTCCACCAGTAATGTGCAAATGTCCCAGTTTCTCTGCATCCTCACCAACACATTATGCTCTGTTACTTCTACTGCAACAGAATACAACACGGGATGGTCTTTAATAGCCATTCTAGTAAGTGTGAAAGCGGTATCTCGTTGTGTTTTTTATTTCCATTTCCCTAATAACTAAAGATGTTGAGCATCTTTATAGATTCTTATTCAAGCCATCCAGCTTCCCTGGTGCACAAACCCTCAGTGATAAAGCTAAGTTGTTTTCTCGCATAGGCAATAGGGAGCCACTGATAGTTTGGAAGCAGAAGAGGGACATGATCAAAAAAATATATACCCTTGACAGAACAGTACAGGATGGAGCCTAGGAAGAAATTAAGAAGATATTTCCATGGTCCAGGTGAAAGGCTGTGCAAACTTGAGCAGGGAGGCGGGAAGGACAAGAGATGCTTCAACACACTGGAAGCCACCTGTGCACAGTCTTCAGAGACTGTTTCCATAAGGACACGACAGCCCCCCCCCCGTGACAAATTGCTCCGCATCCCTAAAAGTAATGATGCCCGAGAATAAATCATGAAGCAGAAAGATGTTCACGATATGTTAAGTGAAAAGCCATAAGGTTATGGCCCAGAACCTACATCGCGATGCCGTTTTTCAACAGATGATATGTAATTAGATCAGACTGGAGACAGAAGGACAGATACGGAGTGGGGGGAGAGACCCTAAAAACCACAGACCTAAAAAAATGTGAATAATGACCACCTCTTGCTAAACTAAACTCCCCCTGAGTTACTGGTGAGTTCTGTTTTATTTTCTTCTCTGCCCTTACCATGATCTGAAATCAGATTCTTGGCTACTTGGTCAAGTCTCTGATTCATTGGTTCATCAGTTTATAAGTTCCAGGAAGGAGGGTCCCTGCTCTGGTCTCCTTCTATTCCCAGGATCTAGCAGCTCACCATGGGAGATGTCCTATAGATATCTTTTTTTTTTTTTTTGATGATGATGATTTCTCTCAATGGTGGGATACAGCTTTTTGCTTACCTATATTTCTGAAATGGATACAATGAATTCATGACTTGTATCATAAGAAAAAATAATAAACAGTTCCCACCACCACCACCCATGTCCCCACCACTTCCCACAATGCCATGGTTCTTTGGGACATAACCATTGGCCCCAGAAGGACCTCTAAGCCAGAGGCCAACACCGGACACCACCTGGACATCATCAAAGTGCTCTTCGCATCCTGTGAACCGACCCAATGCCTCTCCTGCCCTCCTCCTCCAGCTTCCTGGGTATCCACTTGCCCTGATTGTGCCTGCTCAGCACAGGATGGTGTCATTAACACCGTCACATCCCCAGAGCCCCAGGTTCCCAGAATAACCTTCCCTGGGTAGGGTTCCAGGAAGAGGAGGTGTGCCATGGGTCTCCTCACGACTCATGTCCCTCGTCCCCAGTCCCGGGCACTGTGGAGACCATTTTTGGCTGACCCTGGAGAAGGATACCAGGCTGTGGGCATGGAAAGGCAGGAGCAAAGCCAAGCAGCCAACTCGAGATGTGCCCGCAGTTTTGGACTTTGGCACCTGGCTCTTCAGTCTAGCATTTCTGAACCAAAGACCAACCGCCCCTGGGTCTGAATCCCTATGAGATAAAGTCCCAGACTTGGGCCGCTAACCATAAAGTGCTGATGTTTTAAAATGACTTAATATTCTAGAGTAATCTAGGATGAATTTATTATAGGTGGTAAAGATGTTTCACTCCTGGGGCTGGGGTTGTGGCTCAGCCGTAGAATGCTTGCCTCGCACGTGTGAGGAACTGGGTTCGATCCTCAGCACCACATAAAAATAAATAAACAAAATAAAGGTCTTGTGACCATCTACAACTTGAAAAATATTTTAAAATATATATTTTTAAAATATAGAAATATACATATATATTTACTTCACTCCTGGATGTGCTACATAGAGAAAAAGCACCTACATTCACAGACTACATATATGCTACATGGATTTATACAGATTGATGTTTTACCTTTATTTGCATGCTGATGTGTCTATGAGAGAGAGGACATTCGATCATTCATTTTCTTATCTGCTGTGAAACTGGACCCTGACATTTTATACCATCTTGTAGGCTCAAAGTAGGGGACAAGCACAGGATTTAAAGTCACCCACTTTTTTTGGCTGCTTTTTGGATAGAGATTGAGTTCATCATAGGAGCTTGTGGGAAAGAGGCGGGGGGCAAGCTCTATTTGGTTTGGAGAGAACCAAGACCTTTGATTTCAACAAGAAGGAAGCAAAGTCCTCTTATGGAAAAGTCCTCAATGAAGGCAGAAATGTATCTCTAAAGAAGGAAACGTTCTCCTTCTCTCTGGAACAAAGTGGGGGTGGAGGGCCTCAGCCCTGACTGGGGAAGAGATGGTCAAGGGTAGCACTGACGCGGGAAGCCCGCTGACCCCACAGTGCGGTGGCAGGAGAGGAAGGCTCACCAGTTTGGGTGCCCACAGCATGTCACATGAGCTCTGGGAACCATGAAATCCAGGTGTCTCTTTCCGTGACGCGGTTTCTTGATTGCACCTTGGGGCATCCACATACAGACTTGGGGCTAAAGCAATGAAAGATGTCCAGCAGAGAACTTGAGAGCAGGAGCCCAGAGGAATACCCTTGGAACAGAGGAAGGGAACCTGGAAGCGCTCCTTAGGGAGCCCCAAAAATACCCAGGCTGTGGGGATGAGGGGAGGCTGGTGCAAACAAGACAGCAATTCCATTCAATCAACTTACAAGAGGTCTCGAACCATCAGAATGCAATCATTAATGAAGGCGATCCACGGAAGCTGGAGAATTCCAGGACAGCGGGGTTCCGAGTAACTCAGCAGAACTATCAGGTCTTCATCCAGAACCAGAAAGACAATGGGGAGAACGATGAACAGATCTTAAACCTCTCAAATGCAACAGTCAACAAGAGGTCCAAGTGAGTTACAATAGAGGTGACAGTCTAGTAAGAGTATCGGTTTTAATCTAAAAAAAAAAAAAATATATATATATATATATGCTAACTTTTTCTGTAAAGGGCCAGATACATATTTGAGGCTTTGAGGCCTCTGTTGTAACCACTCAATGTTGCCATTGTAGCTCAAAATCAGTCACAGGTAACAGAAACAAATAGGTATTCTGCATTCCAACAAAGATTTTTGGATACTAACATTTGAATTCCAAAGAGTTTCCACGTGGCAGAGAATATTACTCTTTCTTTTTTCAACTACTTAAAAATGGAAAAACCATTCTTAGTTCGTGGATCACACAAAAACAGGTGACTAGCTAGACCAGAGTATGGTTTGGCTAGTCCTGGCTGATGACAATGACAATAAAAACCTGTGGTTTTGAGCACTTGCAAGGGACCCAATGCTACACTAAGTATACGTTGCTATAATGATTTTCTGCGTATGATTCAGCTTTCCAGTGGGTTTTCTTGAATGGGAAAGATAGAAGGAGCCGCAGCTAATTTTCCGAGAATTCAGCCTAACTGTGGACGGGCTCCCGTTGTGAACAGCACCTGCTACGTCTGTCTCTTTGGAAGGCAAACATTGAAGCAGCTTCTCTAGCCACCCCTCTGCAAACCCACCAAATGCCCAGCAAGAAGGGATCATTGAGTCTATTGTCACCCTTGATAAAAGATTGTCTTTTATCAAGACATAAAAAAAATGCATCCAAAACAGCAGACCCCCTGCCACCTCTCCTGGCCCCATTTATCTCGACTTCCCCCAGCCTCCAGTGACTGTCCAACTTCAGGTCACACATGGGCAAAAGAGGTGGTAGAAAACCAGGTGACTTTAGCTCACCAGAGCATCTTGCCCCCCAAGGCATCTTTTGGCCAGGAGAAGAGGAAAATTTAACAGGCATTTGGGAAGGAGGCTCTAGCCCGGTTTATTGATGGAAAACCATTTGCCAGAGTAAGAGCTCTTTGGGGACCTTTGAAGATTTTGGCAAGCCCCGGTCCCAAAGGCTACCGTGTGCTAAGTAAGAACTCCTGGGCCTCTGAAAATGGAATGTCTAGAAGGTTACAGCCCCAGAAACCTATTAAGCGAACAGCGTGTGATGTTCTCCATCCAAGGAAGGGAACCATCAGGTCTACCTCTGGGAAAAGTCACCACCCAGCTCTGTCACGTCTGCTTTGGGGAAATGTGCCTAACTGTAATTTAGTTACTGGTGGGTATTTTATACCCCAAAAGTTTCCGAGCTCTGTCAGCGTGTCCGCTGGCTATTCCAGCTCAGGGTCAGTGACATGGCCAAAACGTGTTCACCACAATGAGATATCATCAAAGTTATGATGTTGAGGACAAACAGAAGGGAACACAGTTAATATTTGATTTAATGATTGCAATTTTCTAAAATTGATTTTTTTAAAAAAAAAGGCATGGATCTATAGGTTAAGGAGCCCCATGAAGCGAGGGATGATGGTGCACAACTATAATCTCAGCTACTTGGGAGGCTGAGGCAGGAGGATTGCAATATCAAAGCCAGCCTCTGCAATTTAGCAAGATCCTGTATCAGAGAAATTTTAAAAAGAAAAAGGTCTGGGGATGTGGCTCAGTGGTAGAGTCTTCCTGGGTTCAATCCCCAATGCTGGGGAAAAGAAAAAAGAGGAGGAAGAGAAAGAGATAACCAACAAATCCTAACTAGAATAAATAAAAAAAATCTTATTATACACATCATAATGAAGTTACGAATAATAAAACAAAGATCTGAAAGGCAGCCAGAAAGAAGAGACGTGTCATTTATAAAGAAATAACCAGTAAACAAACTGCACAAGTATTACCAGTAACCTTGAAAACCAGCCAAGAATGAAATCATATTTATAAAATATGAAGCAAAAATAACCGTCATACTAGTATTATATACTCAGTAAAACCATCTTTCAAGAATATGGGCCACATAAAGACATTTTCCAAAAAGCAAAAACAGAATCACTTATTACTCACAGACCTTTCTGATACAACCTCTAAAAGATGTATTTCAAAAGGAAGAAAAATGATCCCATAAAGAAAATCTGAAATATAAGAACAATATCAAAGACATTGGTAAGCAGGTAAATGTAAACATACCTGATTTAAAAACATAATAATAATAACTTATTTGTTGGTATAAAAATAGACTTAAACATTGGAAGTTATATTTCAAGAGTTCTATTGCACTTCTGAGCTCAGTGATGCACGCCTGTAATCCCAGTGACTGATGCTAAGGCAGGAGGATCACAAATTTCAGGCCAGCCTCAGCAACTTAGTGGAACTCTGTCTTCAAATATAAAAAGGGCTGGAGGTCTGTCTCAGTGGTAAAGTGCCTCTGGGTTCAACTCTCAGTACTCACCCTGCAAAAAAATATAAATGGATTAATCTCATTAATTAAAAGATAGTGATAGCCAGGCACTGCAGCACATGCCTGTTATCCCAGCAGCTCGGGAGGCTGAGGCAGGAGGATCTCGAGTTCAAAGTCAGCCTCAGCAAAAGTGAGGCGCTAAGCAACTCAATGAGACCCTGTCTCTAAATAAAATACAAAAGAGGGCTGGGGATGGGGCTCAGTGGTCCAGTGCCCTTGAGTTCAATCCCTGGTAACCCCTCCACCAAAAAAAGATGATGATACTTGTAAAGTCACCTATAGGCTATTTGAAAGTACACATACAAGAAAATAAGAGAACATAGAAAAGTTGAAACAAAAACAAGCAACCAAAATAGAGGCCAAGATCTATTAATATCTGACAAAATTGACATTAGGGCCAAAAGCATTCTTTGAATTTGCTAGGAATAAAGAGGAGCAATATATAATGATAAAATATTCAATTCATCAGAAAGCTTTAACAATTCCAAACTTATGAACAATTAATAAAACAGTACTGAAATATGCAAAGCAAAAATTGAGAGCATACCAGAAGAAATTGACAAGTCCATCAGCAAAATGGAAGACTTCAACACCTACCTCTGAGTAATTGAGTGTGTGAACAACACAACTTAAAAGCATGATTTAATTGATTCACTATATAGAAGTCAGTGCCCAACAATTACAGAATGCACATTCTTCACATCACTTATGAAACATTTACAAAACCTTGACCACATTCCAGGCAATAAAGCATATTCCAACAATTTTCAAAGCATCAATATAGGGTTGGAAATACAGCTCCGAGACAGAGTGCCTGCCCCAAATGTACAAAGCCCTGGGTTCAATCCCCAGCACCAAAAAAACAAAACACAATATCATAGAGACTGTGACCTCATGATCTCTGATCACAAGGCAAATCAATAACGAAGAGAAAACAAAAAGTTGGCATTTAAGAACTTTCTGTATAATTCATAGGCCAAAGAAAATTGTAATGGAAATTTTTAAATACTTACAATTGAAAATAATGAAAATGCTACAAATGGAAGTTTATGAGAATAATAGAAATGCTGTAAATTCAAGTTTGTGGGCTATAAATTCAAGTTTATGGGATGCTATGAGAGAAGTGCTTCAAACTAAAGGTATATCCTTAAATATTTATATTAGAAAAGAATGACTAAAAATAAACAAAGTAATAATAATAAACAAATATAATAATAATAAACAAATAAACAAACTTAAGAAGTTACAAATGTAACAAAGTAAACTCAAAGAAAACAAGGAAAGCAATAATAAAAAGAACAGAATGCACAGAATAATAAGAAAAACAAATTTAAAAAGTCATATATTGGTTCTTTGGGAAAAACTAATAATATAGGCAATCTTTTGTTGAGATTGATCTAGTCAAAAAGAAAATAAGTACAAACGAAGAATGTGTCTAAACATGCCTAGAGGAGATATTTTTAAAAGATAAAGGAATAATGTGAAAACAACTTTATACCAACACAGTCGACATTTTAGCTACATACAGAAAATTATGGTATTTTATCAAAACTGGCTCAGGAAGAAGTAAAAATCATGAAGAGTCCTAAAACCATTAAAGGAAATTAGTCAATAATTTAAAATATTTCCTCAAAAGAAAAAAAAAAAAAAGGCCTACGTAGAATTCCAGGCAACTTGTACCAAACTTTCAAGAAACAGAGAATTCCAATGTTATGCAAACTTTTCTAAAGAATGGATGACAGGAAATGCACCCCAAATATTTTTAAAGCTTATATAATCCCGATACCAAAACTTGACAAAAACAGCAACCAAAAGGATCATTACAGTATAATCTTACAAATAAACTTAGAAGCAAAAATCCTAAATATTGAAAGCCAAAACATATATATGTATTAAAAAAAAACCAACATTACCAAGTTACTTTTAGACCAGAAATGCAAGAATTCAGGATAAATTTATAAATTGCCACATTATCAGATTAAAGGAGGAAACTATATAATCATGTCCATAGATGCAGAAAAAAAGTACCCCACAGAATATAACACCTTAGGTTAGCTAAGGATATAAGAGTTTGGCAAAAATCAAGAGGATTCTGTGTGAACCGTAAACTTGGAAGTTTCAGTAAAGGAATACCATGTGTATTTTTTGAGTGGGGCAGTACAGGAAATTGAACCTAGGGGTGCTCTGCCACTGGGCTACATCCCCGGCCCTTTTGTTTTGTTTTATTTTGAGTCTCACTAAGTTTTCGAGGCTGGCCTGGAACTTGTGATCCTTCTGCCCTGGCCTCTGGAGTAGCTGGGATCACAGGCATGAGACACCACACCCCATTGGAATATTGTATATTTTAAAATATTTGTAAACTGCAGGTTATGCATCGTGTATGTCAGAAAATGTATAACAAATGTATCTGTTATTTATAACATAGAAAAAAAGGATGATGAGTCAATACAGTGAAATGATAAAAATTGGGACTCTGGTTAGAGTCTTTATTGCGCCTCTAAGTGTCTTCTAAGTTTCAATATTTCAAAATAACTTATTCAGAAACAATGCAGGTGCAGGTGCAATGTACACATATTTAGACAAGCAAAACCTGACAGAATCCATTTCAGGAAACTCAATACACTAAAAGAGACATAAAGGGGATTCTTTGGGAAGAAGTCTATTTCTATGCAGTTAGAAATAGAAATTAAGAGCACAGTGTGTTGGGGCTGGGGTTGTGGCTCAGTGGCAGAACACTTGCATCATACGTGTGGGGCACTGGGTTCGATCCTCAGCATCACATAAAAAAATGAATAAATAAAAGCATTGTGTCCATTACAACTAAAACATATTTTTAAAAAAAGAACACAGTGTGGGGCCTGGGGATGTGACTCAGTGGTAACATGCTTGTCTGGCACATGTGAGGCTCTGGGTTCTATCTCCAGCATCCAAACAAATATAGAAAGCAGTGTGGACCTTCTTCAAGAAAAGACAAATTTTTTAAAAAATGGAACAGAGCCACTTTTATTTGGGCACTCGATTGATGACATATTAAGAATGGTAGTGGGGCTGGGGATGTGGCTCAAGTGGTAGCGTGCTCGCCTGGCATGCGTGCGGCCCGGGTTCGATCCTCAGCACCACATACAAACAAAGATGTTGTGTCCGCCGAAAACTAGAAAATAAATATTGAAAAATTAAAAAAAAAAAAAAAGAATGGTAGTGGATTAATGAGATTTCCACAAGGGGAGCAGAGAGTCTTTACTCCTTTCTCACCCCATAAACTAAAAGTCTTCTTCCCACAAAGGACTCCATGAGATGTGAATTCGCCATTGGGAGATGGCATGTATCTTCACTCCACAGGGTGGAGGGTACCCCTGTGGCACTCCATCTCTTGTGGTAGGATTGAGAAATTGCACCTTTGGGGGTGGAAATTGGGGGTTTCTAGGTAAAAACCAAAGTTGAGATATTCTCAAATGACTCCAAGAGCAGGGTGCTGGAGCTAACAGACAGAAACATGGGAAACTTGACCCACTGACCACAGCGGACAACCTGTCACATGCACGTGTGACACCCCACCAGCTCTGCCATGCAGGAATGAAGGAGCTTTTGCAGTAGTCTGGGGAATGGGTGGGAGATGAAGGAGAGGGCCATCTGGCTGGTACTGAGAAAGTGATTCCTACTGAACCCAAATAAATTCTAACTTAGGAACACCTGCATGGTCTGAGTTAAGTCTTGCCTACCTCTGCAGCCTCATAAACTGGCCTAAGGTAGATGTATTCATTTGCTATGGCTCCTGTAGCCAAGGACCACAGATTGAGTGGTTTAAACAACAGAAATTCATCTCCGTCTGGTGCTGGGACATAGACATCTGAGAGCAGGTGCCAGCATTTTCCTCCCCGGTCTCTCCCCTGGCTGCTCGGGGGTGTTTTCTCTCTGTGTCTTCACATGATGGCCCCCCTGAGCCTCTGTGTCCTGACGCCCTCTTCTCCTAAGGACACCAGGCAGGCATACTGGATTAGGATCCACTCCTCTGACCTTGAGGTAACTCAATGACCTCTTTAAAGGTCTATGGCTTATTATGGCTTAGACATGAAGTGCCCCCCAAAAGCTCAGATGTGAGACAATACAAGAATCACTCAGAGGTGAAATAATTAGATGGTGACAGATGTAACCTAATCCAGAGGTTCATCCACTGATGCAGTAACCACAGCCATGTAGGGTGTGGCTGGAGGAGGTGGTCACTGGAAGTGTGCCTTTGGGGTTTCTATCTGATCCTTGGTGAGTGGAGCTCGCTCTCTCTCTGCTTCCTGACGCCATGTCCTGAGCTGCTCTCTTCTGCCACACCCTTCCACCATGATGTCCTGCCTCACTCAGGCCCACAGCCATGGAGTCGGCCCCCCATGGACTGAGCTTCTGAGACCCTGAGCCAAAATACACGTTTCCTCCTCTAAGTTGTTCTTGTCAGGTCCTCCTGTCACCTCCTGTCACCGTGAAGAAGAGCTGATTAAGACAAGGATTCCAACATCTGAATTTCAAGGGACCCCAGGCCACCCTTCACAGAAGGCATTCGATGACGCCACACTAAGTGAGTGAGCCAGTAAAGGAACAGCGCAGGCCTCCATCACAACACGCCTTTCCTGGAGGAAGATCCCAAGCCCAGATGCCCCAGGCTGTGGGCATTTACCAACGTCCTGAGCTCCCTCCCTTCCAGCCAGCCATCCAAGTGTAGAGAGTGGGTCCATCCCAGAGACACCAGGGAGCCAGGCTAAGTGCTAATCCAATCTACTCGTCATTGCCACAGAGCTGATATCTTCCATTTCCCAGCACTAAACCCTGGGGCCCATTTCCCCAACAGGAATCCACAGTCAGATTCAGTCACCTTTTAAAATTAACCCTCACAAAGCACACGACACACACAACCCCCACCCGAAAGGTTTCCCTTGTCAGATTGTGCGGTAAGACAAGAGTGTGCCTGGCCCAAGATGTGTGGTAATGTATCCTCGATTTTCTAGGTCAATACAGTCACTAAGGCCAGAGTCCAGACTTCAGCTGGCTACCTCCGTGGTCTGTGGTTGCCCAAATTTGGGCAACTCAGGAAATGGTGGTAAAAAGCTAGGATAGCCAACACTAACAGGCCCTGATCTCTAGGTATATCATCATCTTAAAAAGGAATGCTTTGGGGTTGTTTTTTTCTTTCCATTTTTAGTCAATGTTTTTATTAGTGTATTCTGGTGATACATAATTTGGGGTTTCATTTTGACATAATCATAGAATATAATTTGCTCCACCTCAGTCCCCAGTACTTCCTCTTTCCCTCCCCTCCTCCTTCCTCCCCCTTTTTCTCTACTCCACTCATTTACTTATTTGTAGCTTTTCTTTTAAATTAGTGCTTTACAGGTGTACATAAAGGTGAGATTCACACTCACATTCACATTCATATGTGTGTGTGTGTTGAAAAATGGAAGAGCATCTGAGATTCATCTAATTATTTTTTTTAAAAAGAGGCCATAAGGAACCCCAACATTTAAGATACCTTAATTCTATGCAATACCCCGTTTTTCATGACACGCTTATATTTCTAACATATTTTTCTCAAATAAATAAATGGTGTGTCTTTTTTAAAAAGTGAATGCTTCAAAGTTAATCTTCTCAATGGTTCCTCCAAGGGCTAAGACTTCTTCTCTTAAACATTGTGGTGTCTTGATTAAAAAAAAAAAAAAAAAAAATATATATATATATATATATATATATATATATGGCTTTGAAATCCATATGTCACTTCATTCATTCATTCATTTAATCACTAGCTAACATTTACTACATGTGGGACACTGTCCTAAGCATTGGGATACAACGGTCAAGGAGAGTTTCTACTTCCATGAAACTTACATATTAGCTGGGCAAGGTGGTGCGTGCCTGTCATCCTGCAGCTCCAGAGGCCAAGGTGGGAGGATCATGAGTTCAAAGCCAGCCTCAGCAAAAGCAAGGCCTAAGCAACTCAGTGAGACTCTGTCTGTAAATGAATACAAAATAGGGCTGGGGATGTGGCTCAGTGACTAAGCTCCCCTGGGTTCATTTCCCAATACCAAAAAAAAAAAAAGAACTGTGACTTGTCCAAGGTCCCCCAAACAAGAAATACGGGAGAGGAGGAGATACCAGATATGAGCCCAGTGATTTTCAACACCATATCGACTACCATCACCTCTCGTATGAAGTGCATGATTCTTGACCTAAGCCAGCTCCTAAAATCCTGGAAGATCTCAAGGACTTCTCTGACCTTCCTAAGGGACCCTTACTGTTCCTCCAAAGCCATTTGGGGGCCAGATCCAGGTGAGCTCCATCTGAGTCTCTGGGGAAAGATTTTAATAAACAGAGATGTCAGAATTTGAACCCAAGGCTGAACATACAGCTGCCTCTTTGTTATTTTTTGGAAAGCTCTCATAGGCAATTCTGGTGAGCAGCCAGGAAGAAGACTGACCCATGCAGACAGACCTCCCAAACACACAGCCTCTGCAGGGAACCTCCCAGACACCAGGAACTGATCACATTCCAATTTTAATTCTAAGAGATGCAAACTTCTTTCTTGACTGCCTGAAGTCTGCTTTCCCCAAACTTTGGCTGGAGAAACAGAAGCCATCTCATGCTGCAGGGTCAGAAATTCTGATAACTGATCATCCCGCATCCTTCCTGGTCTTGTTTAGGGGTTTTGTAAGGAAAACAGAGCACCCCAGTGTGCAAATCAGAAAAGAAAAGAAAAACATATGTTGTTACTCATTATATCTACTTTGCAAAAAAAAAAAAAAAAGATCAATGAGACAGAAAGAAGAGGATTTGTGGAAAAGGGACGGGGGATGGGGGGAGCAGGTGATGAAAACAGGAAGAACAAGCATGGGTCAGACAAGGGTTCTGCTGACCGTGGCTTTGACCTCGAAAAACCCACTTTCAGTGATATTTGAAAGAATAATCAAGAGATTCTTCTCTCAGCAAGAACATGTTGTATTTACATTGGCCAAAAAAGATGCAAGAAATTTCATCCCTTAATGTAAAAAAAATTCCCTAGGAGCCAAGGAAGAGCTTTCTCGCTGGATTGTAATGGCGAGTCCACTCCTTCATGTATAATTTAAGACATTCAGGACGGCATTAGAACCCTTCCTGCTCATAACATGGAACTGCCTTCCACCCCTGGCTAATGCACAGTCCTCTCAGGAAGCTCTCCTAAGCTATTAAAAATGGTTAATTCTGAGTCTGAGAGCCTCCATGCAGATGGAAGAGCACATTCTAGACTTATTCACTCTTCAGCATGCTCCCTCCTTGCCAAATGTGTAGGTGAGACTCATTAACTTTTTTTTTTCCAAAATAATGCAAATCATGAAGTGATCGTTTGGAATGAACATCTCCTTTTCATTTATCCAACTGATTTCTCATTTGCCAAGAGTAGGATGGAAAACTATCTTATGTGTGGTCCCTACCCCTCAGGAACAATTTTCTTCTGAGGGTTTAATGCTGGAATCCCATCCAATCTCAAGACCTAATTTAATTCATATTGCACTGAAGCTTTATTTTGCATTACAACTGTGAGGCGTAGAGTCTCGAAAATGAGAAGGAAAATCTTATTAGGCTGTGTGGATTAGAGTAGTGGTATTCAGTCTCTGGTCCACAGATCAGCAGTACCTGAGAGCTTTTAGGAATGCAGAACGCTGGTGTGGTGGCGCACACCTGTAATCCCAGTGACTCTGGAGGCTGAGGCAGGAGGATCAAAAGTCAGAGGACGGCCTCAGCAACTTAGCAAGGCCCTAAGCAACTTAGTGAGACCCCGTCTCAAAATAAAAAGGAAAAAGGGCTGGGGATGTGACTCAGTGGTGAAACACGCCTGGTTTCAATCCCTGGTATGAAAGAAAGAAAGGAAAGAAGGGGGCAGAACCCTGCTTCAGTGCAGGGATGCCCAACAGAGGTGATGTTACCTCCCCCTGGGGGACACTTGGAAGTGTCTGGAGACATTTGATCGTCACAAATGGTGGTGGGGGTGCAATTGGCATGGGATGGGTGGAGGCCAGAGATTCTGTTTGACATCCTACCATGCACAAGACAGCCCCCTCCACAGAGAACTCTCCTGCCCCAAGAGAGCAACAGTGCCAAGACTGAGAAACCCTGATTTAGAGGAAGGAAAGTAGATTGGAAATGGTGGGATGGGAGAAAGAAGAGTAAATATGGAATTGTTTCACCCTGGCAAATAATGGAGGTCCAAGAAGGAGGAAAGAAAACATTGGCATGAGATTCATTGAACTAGGACTGTGGTTGCAGGGACGGTGTGCCCTTAGGAAAGTCATTTCTCTGTTGATTTCATTGACACATCAATCAAATGAAGGAGAAAATAAAATTGAGCTAAAAGAACGGAATTACCGTCTACAAGGTTCTTTGCAGGATAGACCCATCACATTTGGGATTTTCCCACACTTGAGTAACCCATGCCTCACCTTCACTCTGTGCTGTCTTTGCTATTTTGGACTTATAATTAACATATTTCATAATTTAAATCTACTTTAAAGGAAATTGTACATCACTACCATTAGTTTAAAGCCACACCTATTTGCCAAAACTAGAAGTCAGCATGATCCAAAGAAAACCGTGTCATTAAATTTTAGCCAGATATCATTCTAGGGTCTTCCCAATGGAGCTTGAAACCAGTCTCTTGGTTAAATGGTTGACCAGGGAGAATTTAAGGGGTTGAAGGCATACGAGCACCAACCACCAACCTGGACTCTCTGTACCATCTTAAGTGATCTTACATCCTTCACTTTGGAAGACCGTGGTATAGAGGTTGAGAGGGGGAAGCTTTGGAAACAAACACATTTGCACCCCAGATCCTTTACTGGCTATGGTTGTGCAAGCAACTTAATCTCCTTGAGCCCCAGTTTCTCCTTGGGAGTTAGTAGTAGGACCTAGGCTGATATGGTGGGCAGCCTCTGAGGTACCCCCCAGGCATTGTATAAACCTTGAGTGTGTGCTGCCCCTAGTGAACTGCTCATAGCCAAGAGAATACAGCAAAAATAAGGGGTGTCACTGCTGAGATTAAGTTACAAAATTCTCCCCACCCCCTCCTCTTCTTGCCATTATTCTAGAATAAATAGCTGCCCTTTCTGAGAGACCCTTTGCAGATGCCCTCATGGCAAGGAACTGATGTCTAATGTCCCCAGCCAATAGCCAGCAAGCGACGCAAACCCAAGAGCAAAACCAGCCAGAAATAATAGAAAGTCAGAGGGTAGCAAAGATCTGTATCCAGAGGGCTCCTGGGACTCCTTTGAATCCAAGTTTGGACGCTTTAGTTTTGAAAGGTTTCAGAAACAAGAAGAATGGGGGAGGGAAGGAGAAACGTCCCAACTTCTTCAACTCCAAAGCACTAACATTGGCTGGGAAAGTCTCCTTTTTAGGGTGACGGCAATGTGGTCATTCACAAGGCAACTCAGTTGATGATGATTCTCCTTGGGATCCTGAATTAGCGTGTGCTACAGCCAGGTGCTGAGACGCCTGTTGAATTACATCCCTCAGGAGGCGAGATGAACCCTTCACATCAATTCTCTTTCTCTGCGAGTCTGTGTGTCTCCTGCATTGCGTAGCATTTCTCAATCCAAACCCTCTGCCGACTCTATTCCTCCTGCCTAGTAGCCTCTTAGCTTTGTTCATAGTTCTTCTCCATCTCCTGCTACAGGTCTTGATTTCAATGTTAACATCTTAGTGAGGCTTTCCCTGACCTCTAAGCAAGTCCCTTATTACTGTTCTATTCCCAGGTGGTCAGACCACTAATCCTTAATGAATACTTCTCTTGTGCCAGTCCCTATTTGGTCTCTGGACATGCAAGTGTGACCCAACACAAGCCCTGCCTTTAAGGAGCATTTTGAAATGATTTGTTGGTGCATTTTCAAATCATTTTGATTTGCTTTTATTGTCCTTATTGTTTTGATTTGATTTTTGAAGAGAGAGGAGCCACCCCCAAATATAAGCTCTATAAGGACCATGGACAAGGAAATTATGTAGCTCATCATTTTATGACCCCCAACAACACATTGGTCAGTTTAAGGCATGCATTTGCACAGTATTTGCAAAGAAATCAAAGAATAAGTGACCCCTTTATTTCTGCCATGCTGACTGATTAGAACCCACAGCACACTGGTTCTGGGTGAAGTCAGGTTCTTTTTCCCAAGACTTTGGAGTTTGATCCATAGAGATTTGGTCACTGGGAGCCAGACAAGAAGAGACTAACCTCTATGGTGAGGTCCCCAGATCAGCCTGGCTCCTGCCTGTTCCGAGACCTAACTCTTCTGGGAGCTCATGAAATAAATCTTCCTTCCAATAAATTTCCCAAGGTCAGCTTTAACCCACCAGGGATAGGCTAACATACCCGGGATGGGTGGTGGGGCTGTCGCCATTCTTAAGCCTAAGGGGAAGAAATCAGCTATGTTCTGGAATTTGAAGGCTGAGATCTGTGGAGATAGCTGCCTCAGAGCACCTGTGAATACTTCAACTCAGCGATTCACCAGCTCTAGGCAACTCAGAAAGAAGGGAGTCAGGAAGGAAAATACTCTGGTATTACTCTCCTCCCTTCCTCCCTTCTGCTAGGGGTCTCTGTTGGCCAAACCCGTCTGCAACTAGAAGACAAGGAAGGAAGCCTGTTGGTATAGACTAGGAGTTAGCGACAATTTTTTTTTCTAGTAAATACTTTCAGCATATTGAGTCATACAGCTGCATGCACTATTGCAACTACTCAGCTCTGCCATTATAGCATGAGAAAGGCCATAGATGACACCTACCTGAATGAGGGTGGCTGTGTTTTAATAAAGTTTTATTTACAAAAACAGGCAGTGGGCCCTAGGTTATTGGCCCTTGAGGTAGAACTTCAGGATGGTCTGCTGGGGCAATGGACAAGGTAGAGATGGACGGTGAGTGACCTGGGGTTAAACAGAATATATCTGGCATCCTTTCCCCAGTTCCCCCCTCCACCTAAAGAAATTACCATAATTTGGACCTTGAGGGTCCCCCAAAGGCCATATGTTAATGGCTTAGTCCCCATGGTGTGGCTATGGTAGGTGGTGAAACCTTTAGAGGTGGGACCTAGAGGGAGGTCTGCAGGTCACTGGGGACATGCAATTGAAGGGGATGGTAGGACCCCTGTCCCTTCCTCTTCCTCTTTTTCACTTCCCAGAGACCCGGAGGTGATCAGTTTTGTTCCACACACATTCCACCATGATGTGCTACCACAGGCCCTGAGCAAGTGGCCAAGTGACCGTGACTGACACCTCTAGAAATGTGAGCCAAAATAAACCTTTTTCCTTTACAGTGGATTGTCTCAGGTCTTTGTGTTAATGATGGAAATCCAACACAGTACTCCCCTGTCCTAAGTCACACCAATTATCCTGTTTTATTTCCTTCATCCTAAAATGTAAGTATCTTACTTGTTCATCCCTAAGGATAGCAATCATGGCTCTCTTGCTGGCCACTGTATGACTGGTGCCCTCATAGGGCCTGACACTATGGCCCACTGCCTGGTTTTGTCAATAAAGTTTTATTGGAACACACACATTCATTTGTGTGTTGTCTGTGGCTTTTCTAGTGCTACAGTGGCAGAGTTCAGTATCTGCAACAAAGACTCTTGGACTCAGAAAGCGGAAAATATTTACTAGAAAAAAATTTGCTGTCAACTCCTACTCTACACCAACAGGCTATCTAATTGTGCATCTTTGAATGAGACAGGTTAACACAAATCCAGACTATCTGGTCTTCCTGACATAAGTGCACCAAATGGCATGCTCCAGACATCAAAACTGGGTTCTCCCCTCTTGTTCACACTTAGCTGCAATTTCTGCCTATTCCATTTCTGTCTCCCAAACACCCACTCCAGACCAAGTCTGATCACCCTTCACCCCCAGCACCACCACCATCCCTACTGCAGGCTGCAATTCCTTATATCAACTTTCAGACTTTCAGACCCTCTGTGGTTTGGAGTCCAGAGCTTTTGGAAATATTCCTGTTCCATGAGACTTCTCCCCCATCCCTTCAGGTGGTCAGCTGGAGAAAACCTGTTTTTCATGTCTCCATTTCACCCAATGAGAGCAAGGCATTTTCCTGGGTAGGGTGGTAATGGAAGGAAAAAAGAGAATAGAGTTTATGAGACTGTAAAATTCTCTGCATCCTTATTTTTAATCCAAACATAACAGATTCATAAAATTATCTGACATGAGGAAACCAGTTAAATTGTTATGAAAGTCTTCAAAAATGATCAAGCAGAGAATTACAAGGTGGAAAGGATTTAGTATGGCGCATCAGGTTTCAAAAAATCAAGACACAAAATGAACACTTCTATTCCAAGTGTAATAACCTCAAATCAAGGTCCACAGAGAAGATGGGAAATGTCAGTCTATTGGGGTGTGGGTGATTTCTCCCTGATCAAACTTCAATGTCTACCTCATTCTTTTGCCTCGATCCACTAGCAAAAACATATATTTTTAAAAAATATTTATTTTTTAGTTGTAGTTGGACACAATACCTTTATTTTATTTATGTATATGTGGTGGTTAGGCTCAAACCCAGGGACTCCCATGTGCTAAGCAAATGCTCTATCGCTGAGCCACAACCCCAGCCCTGAACACATATTTTTGACCTATTTGGCCCTCTACTTAGTAGTTATAAGACCTCATTCACACAAGCGCCTTTGCCTCTCTGATCCTGGGTTTTCTCATTTGTAAAAAAGGAATCTCTGGTCAATAAGAGTTGCTGTGGGACTTCAACGAGACAACAGAGGCAGGGAACACATTGAGTGCACACAGTAGGCACTCATGAAATGTATGCTGATGTTGGAGTGCTGGACCAGCATCGAACAGCTGGATGGTCCATTACCCACTTTTGTGTGGTGCTATTTATTATGAGGGGATCGTCCATGAGCTACAGAGTATGTTGTCTCATCCAATCTGCAAGAAGAGCGATGGAATGGACCCTTATTTATTATCTGGTACAATAAAAGATAGATGGAAAAAAAGACTGACATTTTCAGCCTTCGAGAGTTTGTTTCAATGTTCCTCTGGACTCACTGAAACGCCTAGTGTAAGAAATTAACGGTACAGAAATCTGTTTTCCCTTCCTGTTCCCTTTCCTCCAATTTTTTTTTTAATTTGTGAGAGAACCAAAGTTGTGGAAGCTGAAAAGGTAAATGGTTTTCTAATAATATTAGCCAAAAAGACACTGTTCTTCCTCAGCAAGCCCCTGAGACCACGGCAGTTACTTTATGACTGCTGAGGGCTGGGGCTTGAGGCTAATGTGTAGTTTGGCAGCGAACACATTCAACGTCTTGCCATTTCCTAAAGATCTGGACTCTTTCTCTTGCATTTCACAGATCAGCAGATTCATATTCCTCCTCTCTTTCTTGCTCTCACTCTCGCTCCAGCCCTCCTTTGATTTTGAAGTCCAGCACACAGCTAAGACCTCAAAGCATCCATTTTCAGCCCCCTCTCTGAGATTCAATATGGCTCTACTGGAAATTATAGATATGAAGATCCATTTGGCACTGGAAAGTCCTTCTCTGAATCCATCTCATTTCATCTCATTTGGAGTGCTTCATTTCTGTAGCCCATTGAATCGGTGATCCTTTCCTTGAGCTAAATTTTCATTCTCCCTTTGGCTCCCGTATCAAAATCCAACTTCTTAACCAGTCAATCTTAAGTTTTTTCTCTGCCCTTTCAAAGGTTGACATTTACCCCGTCAGATCATGAGTCACAAGGAGATGATCACGAATGAAGACATTTGGGTACAAAAGATGCTCATCGTGACATTAAATAATGTCTACAAAAACATACTAAAAATAACCTAAATCCTAGCGATAGGGGTGTGGCAACATAAATAAGAGCCCATAAAATCAATGGGGAACCATGCAGAGTATAAAAATGTCTGCAAAGAATGTTAATTGTCATCTAACGCTGAGGAAGAAATCAAGAGAACAAAATGGTATATAATTGCATTTTGCAAAAATAAAATACACACATGTAGAAAGAGAACTAAAAAGAAAGAAGTCTTTGCATTTGTGGTGCTTACCATTTTGTGAAACCTCTTTTTGTTTATGTTGGTCTTCGTTTTCCCACTCTTCTAGAATAAACCTATATTAGGTTCACATTTGGAAATAAAACTTTCACAAGGATCAAAAAGACAAGTTGCTACATTGACTATAAGCCTTTCCCTTCTACACTGTGTATTAGGGAGTTGCTTTCTCCTCTGTCTCATTTTAAAGAGGGAAGGTATTATCACATTATTAAGCAATCAGCCAGTAGGGTTCATCCAAGAGCAATAAACTGACCTCTCAAGAGAAAATTAGTGAAGCTCAGGAAATTAGACCTGGAAACCCCAACCAAGTGATCTAATGCATCCCTCAAGAATCAGTGCCATATACATTACACTCTCTAGTGTGGGCACTTTCCTTTCAATTTAATTTTAAACGTTTCAAGTGATTGCAATTTCACTGCTACATTTTAGACCAGCCAACAAGCTATTAATCCATCTTCCCTGAGCAGAATATAATGACTCCAGCAAACTTCGGAGATGTCCAGCAAACTTGGGCGATGTCCATCTAATATTCTTCCCTGGACCTGATAGCTGAACGAGCATCTTAGATCTAGTTCAAATCCTGGAACTTCCACTTGGCTGTAAGATTGTACACAAGTCCCTTGACCTATCTGATTCTAGATTTCCTTATCTGTAAAAATAAATAAATTGAAAGAAAAAGAAAAGAAAGAAACCTTGTCACCTACCTCACAAAAGTTGCTGTAGAAGTTAAGTGAGATGATGCCAAGGAATGCTTTGAGTGCATAGTAGTAGGTGCTCATTAAATGGTGATTTTGGAGGGCTGAACTGATGTTTTTCTGGCAGAGAAAATAGTCTATGCTGAGTCAAGACAGTGGAGGGTTATATTTGAGATGGAACCAATAGGGTTTAATGAATAGTTCATAGACAAGCTCAAAGAGAGAAGAATAGTGGCTTCAAGCACCAGACTTGGAGGCCTAGATGCAGCTTGTTTGGTGGATGGATAATCCTTTGGGTACCTTTGAAGGACCAGGCACTGCTCTGGGTGCAGGGAGAGAACTCAGTGAACTAAACAGAAGAAAATGCTCTACCCTGTGGAGCTTCCTCCCTAGTGAGGGAGACAGACAATGAGAAAAACATGGAGGAGAAAAGAGACATTTTAACAAGTGGTGCTGGGAGCCGGGTGGGGTGGTACACTCCCGTCATCCCAGTGGCTTGGGAGGCTGAGGCAGGAGGATGCTGAGTTCAAAGCCAGTCTCAGCAACAGTGAGGCACTAAGAAACTCAGTGAGACCCTGTCTCTAAATAAAATACAAAATAGGGCTGGGGATGTGGCTCAGTGGTGAGTGCCCCTGACTGAGTTCAATCCCTGGTACCCCTCCCCCCCAAAAAAATGGTGTTGGAAAAACTGGATATCTGTATGTAGAAGACTGAAACTAGATACCTGTCTCTCACCCTGCACAAAAGTCAACTCAAGGTGTATCAAAGACCTAGGGATCAACCAGAAACACTTGCAACATAGTGAAAACATAGGGCCAACATATTGGCCCAGGAACTGACTTCCTTAACAAGAATCCTAAAGCACAAGAAATAAAACCAAGAATCAATAAGTAGGAAGACATCCCATTAAAAGTTTCTGCACAGGGCTGGGGCTGGGGCTCAGTGGTAGAGCGCTTGCCTAGCATTTGTGAGACCCTGGGTTCGATCCTCAGCACCACATAAAAATAAATAAATAAGGGTTTTGTGTCCAACTACAGCTAAAAAAAATAAATATTAAAAAAAGTTTCTGCACAGCAAAGGAAACAAGAGCATGAAGAGAGAGCCTACAGAATGGGAGAAAATCTTTTGCCAGTACTCATCCAACAAGGGATTAGTATGTAGAATATATAAAGAACTCAAAAAACTTAGCCCCTAAAACACAACCCACTGAATAAATGGACAAAGGAACAGAACAGATGCTTCTCAAAAGAAGAAATACAAATGGCCAACAAAGATATGAAAAAATTGTTGACGTCCCTAGCAATCAAGGAAACTCAAAACTACATTGATATTTCATCTCACTCCAGTTAGAATTGCAATCAGAAAGAATACAAATAATAATGAATGCTGGTGAGGACCTGAGGGCGGGGGAGGTCCACTCTTACATTGTTGGTGGGATCGAAGATTAGTACAACCACTTTGGAAAGCCAGCATGGAGATTCCTCAAAAGACCAGGAATGAACCCACCATAAGGCCCAGTTTTCCCATTCCTTGGTATTTATCCTAAAGAAAACTAAAATCAGCATACTATAGGGATTCGGGCACATCAGTGTTTATAGCAGTGCTATAACTAATTCACAATAGCCAAGTTATGAAATAAGCCCAGGTGCCCATCAATAAGGTGAATAGATAAAGAAAATGTGGTGCATATACACACAATGGAGTTTGACTTAACCATAAGGAAGAATGAAATTATTTGCTGGTAAATGAATGAAGCTGGAGAAGATGATGCTAAGTGAAGTGAGCCTGACTCAGAAGGTCAAGGGTCAAATGTTCCTTCCTCTATGCCGACGCTAAACCAAAATAAGGGGGGAAGGTGGAGCAGGGAGTCCCATGAAATTAGAAGAGTCATCAATGGAGCAGAGGAAGGAGATGGAGGAGGAGGAAGGAGGGATGGGAAAAGAGAAAAAATATGGAAGGAAATGGACCAAATATTGCTGTGTCCACATATGAATATACCACAGTGAATTTTTCCTTTAGAGATATCTATAAAGCACTAATTTTAACATATATATGTAAATAAATAGAAAGAAGACCAGTAGGGTAGAGCAAGGAGAACAGGAGAAGGGGGGAGGAGAGGGGGAAGAGGAAGTACCAGGGACAGAAGTGATCTAATTATATCCCATGCATGTCTGATAATATCAAATTGACCCCCAATATTATGTATAATATAGTCTGCTAATAAAAACATAAAAGGAAATAATTAAAAATTAAATGAGAATTTTTTTCTGATTGCGAGAACTGACTTAGGCCATGAACAGGGTAGGGGGGGTGGAGTATAAGAAAATAGACTACTGTAGACAGAATTCCCCAGAAGGCCTCTCCTGGCAGAGAGGGGTACACATCCTGAACAATGAGAAGAGGTCAACAGACGAGAGGAGGGGAAGTCTCGAGGAGGAGGGAGCAGCAGATATGGAGACCTTGGGATGGGAAAAAAAATGGTGAGAAGTGGGGGGGGGGAATTCCATGTAAATGAAGCACAGGCAAAAAAGGAAAGAATTGGCAGAAAGGGGAGGTTGGAGAAGTGGTAGGACCAGGCAGCAAAGAGGGAGCCGTGACCAGCAGGTTCTTATGGAACAGGTGCGGTTTGAGGTGCTTAAGGGGATCTCTAAGCCAAGGATCCAGGGCTACCTGCTAATAGTGGAGACAGTACAAGTACTTAAGAACTCATCCAGTTGCATCAAAATTGCCAGACAGGGGAGGTGGGAGTTCCTAGAAATATGGATTTCTCAGGCATTAAAAATTACAGAATTTCCTTTTTTGGAAATTCTAATTCAAGCTAGGTCTTTCCCAAGTCCTGGAAATCATTTTTTTTTTCAACATTCCAAGTAGGTCTTGGCCCACTTGAGTTAGGCCTACAGGAATTGGTCAATATTCCCAGATCCCTCTGGACCACTTATTCAAGAACTATTTCCTGCACCCTTAATGTGGACCTGGATCATTCTTTTTTTTTTTTTTTTTCAACATTTTATTTTTTATTTATTTATTTATTTAGTTAGTTAGTTTTCGGTGGACACAACATCTTTGTATGTGGTGCTGAGGATCAAACCTGGGCCGCATGCATGCCAGGCGAGCGCTCTACCACTGAGCCACATCCCCAGCCCTTCAGGATAATTCTTAAATGCTCAAGATGCAACTCTGAACAGGTTAGAGAGCTTACAGTCTAGAGAAAGAAAGTGAATGAGTTAGTTAAAAAAAAAAATCACAACTGTGATACATGCCAAGACAAAAAAATACAACCTAGTAAGATATAGAATAATTATGGGATCAATTTATCTGTGTGCTAGATAAATCCAAAGACTTCTCTTTGAGGAAGTGACATCTGAACTGACCATTGAGAAATAAGAAGGGAGAAGCCATGTGACAGTTGTCAGGAGGAACAGCATTCCTGAGAGAGGGATCAGCCAATGCTAAGGCTGAAGCTAATCTTTTGGTTTATCCCAACTTGATTAACCAACCAAAATAGGGGAGAGGGCATGGCAGAGAAGGTATTCTTTCACCTTTGAGTGGTCCTCCAGAAAGCTCTGTCAAGCATATACATAGTACCAGGCACTTGGTGACACAAACACGAGTAAGATGTTCCCCTCTCTCAGGGAGCTTGCCTTCCAGTTAAGGAGACAGATTACCAAATAAGTATGACCTCATGAGACAAGAGGGAACATCTCAGAAAATCAGTTCACGTTCTGCGAAAGTCAAGCAGATGATTAATACTTTTGAGTCTGATGATGTGAGCAATTGTTTTTGAGACTGTGGATGACAAATTATGCTCATTTTTATTTTCCTGCCAACTCAGAATATCTGAATATCAGGTGGAATATTTGCAACAGTGAATATTGGGTGTGAGATACTATAATCAACAATATTTGGGAGAAATAGCACCCTAATAATAGCTAACATTTATGAAGCACAAAAATTTGTCTGGTTTAGTACGTAAACTTGAGTCCCTCACAGGGACTATTACTCCCCTTTCTCAGATGAAGAATTCAGGGCCCAGTGAGGTGAAGGGACTTTCCTGATGTCATTCCTCCCCCATGTGACAATTTCCCAGCTTTGTCAGGGTTCAGAGGCTCAGTTCTAGTCACTCATGCATGACCTAGATGCTGATACAATTGCTGTCTTCACCCCAGTTTCCAAAGTGGATCCCTCTCTCTTCTCTCCATCCCAATTATGTATCTGAGTTGTCTACACCAGCTGGATTCACCTGCATTTCTCGGGTCCTATTGGTGAAAAAAGTGGAGAAGAGAAAAATTCTTTGTTTCCACGTTTGGGAGAAAGTGGAAGGCTCTGGTACAAGCCTTGAGTGACTCCAGTCTCCTGTGCCCTCTGTGGAGTGTGGGAAGCACGGAAAGCCTGTTATCCAATGGATAGGGTGTGGCGGGTCCCCTCTAAAGTATTCAAACTCAGCTGCTTTGGGGGAAAAAAAATGAACTGGCCATCTTTAACCTTCAGACTATGCAGTTTGAAGTGTAAAGGGACTTCTTGGCTTTCACCTGCCCTGAGACTCCGGACCTAGTGTGAGTCGGTGCATCAGTCCAGTGGTTTCTGGGTGTGTTCAGGAGCGCAAGGTCTTCCTCTGCCTTTGCTCCATTTCTCAGGGTAACTGGCTCCTTCTCTTCTCCCTCCCTCCCTCCCTCCTCATGGGGAGGCTCTTGGCCCAGGTCCCTGAGCCCGGGGAAGTGCAGGGGGAGGACGCAGGAAGGGTGAGATCACATCTCCCTGGAGTCCCGCGCAACCGGCTTTTCAGAGCCTCGCCATGAGCCGGCAGACAGAGCCCCACACGGCGCAGACCGTGGGCTCCGCCGTCCTCCCTGAGCAGCCGACTTTGCCCATGTCTCAATACGGCCCCAGCTCGGACTTCAAGGAGGCTTTGGACAGTAGATCCCAGGCCAATGCAGAAGATGAAAAGACGGAGGAGGACATGCCCATGCCCAAGAACTACCTGTGGCTCACCATCGTCTCGTGTTTTTGCCCCGCGTACCCCATTAACATCGTGGCTTTGGTCTTCTCCATCATGGTGAGTGAGCGAGGGCCAGAAGCAGCCCGGGAGGAGAGACCCTCTGGGCTCTTGCGCCTCTCCAGGGCGCCTCTCCTAGGCACCCCCACAAGCTGGCTCTTTGTTGCCCACACCTCCTCCTCACTTTTCCTGGACTCTTGGGCTGTCCCCCCAACCATCAGCACCTCCTCGGCATTCCTAGTGGTTCTCAGACCCCTGACCAAGCCCCCCACTCCTAGCCTATTCCCTGAGCACGCAGTCTCCACGTCCCTTTCCTTGCCCCACCGAGGGCTCTGGCATAATCAGTGCCTGTAACGGTCTCTGACTTGCATTTACTCCTTTCTGTCTTGGCTATGACCAGCGCACCACCTCCACCCCTCTTAGAGGGTCACGAGGGGATCCCCTCCTTGGCTCTGGTGCAGGGCTGTGGCACAGCCCGCCGTCCCCTGGGCCACAGTTTCTTTTCGCTTCTTCTTCTGTCCAGCACCCTTTCTTTGCTCCTCTCCAGCACCGGCTTTCCACTGCTCCCTAGACTGACTCGCACCTGCTACCTCCCCAGGTCTGTCTTGGAAGCCCCCGCGCCAAACGCGTGCTGCTCTTTTACTATGTATACCCCAGCACGTTGTAGTTCCTCTCCCATTTGCTGCACTCCGACTCCGCACAACCTATTTCAAGATGCCATTCCACACTCTGTCCTGCGCTGGGGGCGCTGTGCGAGAAGCACCCGGGACTCCACGCAGGGCGCCGCTCTGCGCGCCCTAGGCGCACCGGACTCTTGGGCTGTGAGCGCTCCTGCCGCTGGTGCCTCCTGTCCTCCCTTAAAGAGTCAGCCCTCTTCCACTCCCGCGCGAACCCCACCAGGAGGGCGACTAAGCTTGTGAGATTCTTGCCTTATTGACTGGAGCAGCTGGCCCGCGGGTGGCGGCGGGGTAAGGTTCGGACTGGCACTGTCCCGGGACAACCCTTGCAGTGGCGCTCCCTCCCCCACAGGCCCACTTCTCCCTCCGCAGGGCCCTCGAACTGCCCGCCTCGGACCTGATTCCGCTCAGTGAAAGTTGCCAGCAACCCAACCCTTCCTCTGCCCACCAGGTCGGCCCCCACGTGCACCCAATTCACCTCTCTGGCAACCACAGAGTCTCCATTTGCACTCGCAGATTGCCCGTACCTAACACCTGGTTCCCAGGCTGTCTGCACCAACTTTCAAGTGCACAGTTTCAACTGCGTGCGTTCAAATTCCGGTTCCACCGCTTGCTAGTTGGGTGGTATCTGGGAATCGCTGCGTCTCTCTGAACCTCGGTTATCTTTGTAAAACCGGAATAATCAATCATAGCCTGGGGTGGCTGTGAGCATTCGTGATATAATTGTAAAGTGCTTGGAACAGTACCTGGCATGGAATCTTTTTAAAATGGCACTTCATGAGACCTGATTCCTGTTTGAAATCAACCCCACCCCGACACACACACACACACACACACACACACACGCACACACACACACACACCACGTTCTATTCTCCCTTCCTTGTCGCTTTTGGTCCAAAGCACTTCTGTCCATCTATTATTTTATTTATTAAGATGGTCACTGTCTGTGTCCCCTCATTAGAATATAAGCTCTATGAGGGCAAGGTGTTGGTCTTGTTTGTGGCTGCTTCTTCCCCACCCAAAAAAGCTTCTGGCACCTTCTGGTAGAGCTTACCAAATATTATGAAAGGAATGCATGCAGGAGGGAAGGGTGTTAATGGATCCTCCTGTCTACTTTGCCCTGGTTTTTTCCCCAAACTGGAGCCTGGAAACCGGAAGCCATCATATCAAGTTCCTTAGGACCAACCAGCCAACTTCCTTTCTTCCTTCCTAACTTCCTAACTTCCTTCCTTCCTTCCTTCCTTCCTTCCTTCCTTCCTCTCCCCCCAAAATCCGCCCTTGGGTTTTATGCAGAGAGGAGCTGGAAGAGATGTAGCAGGCAAATTCTCTATGTGACAGCAGACTGGCTGGCTGGGTACTGGTGCCCACACCCCATCCGGTTTATTAATGAAGCAGCCAATTTGCCCCTTTCCGGTTGCCACTTAGAAATATGCCTAGGAAGGTTTTCCCTTCATTGGTCCCAAATGAGCTAACACAGCAGGTAGTGAGAGGTTGGATACTATTGCTACCACTTTGTGCCCTGGGGGATGACACTGGTACACACTTTGAATAGAAACCTCTTTTTCTAACTCCTGCCTCTCGGTTCCTTCTTCACTCCCATGCCCCACTTTTTTCCATAGTTTTATTGCAAAAGATTATTTTACTATCAGAACCCAGACCCCAGAGACAGAGGCTGATTGTGGGACACCTTCATACCTTTTGAAAATCTTGGTTCCTTCTCCTCTAGAATGGGAATGTGGACACTGTTTCATATTGAGCAAAACTGTTGTAAGAATGAAACCAAATAAAGCTTGTCACGCCCCCAGCACTGTGCTAGGAATGTGCAATTACTGACAGACAGATGGGTAGATTTGGAATCTGGAGACATCGTATGTCACATATGAAAACAAGCAGAACATCAAACAAGCGAGAACAAACCACCCTCCCTATTTGGAAGGATTTCCCTCATTGAAACAGTACAGATCTGGGCTTGATTCCTTTCTATAAAGATTCCAGATTTATTGTTGGTGGTGGTGGTGGTGGTATTTTTTCCTTTTACGCTAAGCTACCTCTCCAGTCATTTTTTTTTAAAAAAAGGTTTATTTTTTAATTGCAGGTGGACACAATACATTTGTTGTATTTTTATGTGGTGCTAAGGATCAAACTCAGTGCCTCACTCATGCTAGGCGAACACTGTACCTCTGAGCCACGACCCCAGCCTCTCCCCAGATCTTTGTATTTATTTATTTGTGTTTTTTTTTTTTTGAGACCAGGTGTTGTTAAATTGCTAAGGTTGACCTCGAACTTTTGATCCTCCTACCTCAGCCTCCTGAGTTGCTGGGATTGCAGGCATGTGCCATCATGACAGGTTAAAGTTTCCAAAATCTGAGGGGCAAAGAAGAGGAGGAAGGGTGTGCAGGGGAAGGTGACACCCATTTTCTTGTTGCTAATAACACAATACCACAGACTAGGTCATTTATTTGTTAGAAAGAGAGAGGTTGTAAAGTTTAGATCAGGAATATCCTCCAATGCTTTAGTGTGTTGGTCCCCGGTGCAGGAAGGTTCAGAGGTGGGGTTTTGGAGAAGAGATTGTATCATGAGGGCTCTGACCTCATCACCGTATTAGTCAATTAGTGAATTAATGATTTGAATGGACTATTGGGAGGTGATGGAAATTTTAGGAGGTAGGACCCAGTTGAAGGAAGTAGGTCACTGAGGGCATGTCCTGGGAAGGTAATTCTGTGTCTTTCCTCTCTCCATCTCTCTCTCTCTATTTCTTCTTCCTGCCAGCCATGAGCTAAGCAACACTCCTCTGCCACACCCTTCTGCCATCATGTTCTGCCTCACCTGAGGCCCAGAGCAACGCAGCCAGGCAACCAGGGACTGAGACCCCGGAAGCTGTGAGCCCAAATAAATCTTTTCTCCTCTGAATAATTTTTCTCAGGTAGTTGTCACAGTGACGAAAAGCTGACTGAACACAGAGGTTTCATTTGGTCCAAGGTCAGGGGGCCACATCTAGTGATGAGCTAGCTGGCAGAGTCCTGAGGTAGCACAGGGTATCTCATGACCAGAGACAGGCAGCACTCCAGAGACCTGGACAAAGTGGCTTTACGGCAGACCCTCCCTCTACATGACTCACTTGCTCACTAACCCAGTAATCCATTTATGACGTGAATGGATTAATCCATTCATAAGGACAGAGTAAGAATCACTTCTTAGTGGTCCCAACTGGCCCAAACGCTTAATACCTCATAATGAAGATTAAGTTTCAGCATGAGTTTTGGAGGGGACACACCATTTCCAAATCACAGCAGTGGTCATCCAATCCCGCTGGGTAGACACTTTCCCTAAGGTGTCTTGTGGTGTTCTGTCCTGGCTGTTTTCAAATCTCACTTATCTGTAATCCATGACAAGTCTGGGTACAGCAACGGTGTGGCTGGGGGTCCTGACTGGAGTCGCACCATTTCTTAGGAAGGCACTTGGAAATGTGGGGGAGCGCTTGTGGGAATGTCACTGATTTGAGACATCTGGCATTTGATGAAAAGAGCCAAAGTGCTAATACCTTGCAATGCTAGGAACTGAAGAATTGATGAACCCCAAATACCAGTTGGTACCCCAATGAAGAAACACCCTAAGAGAATACAAATTGATATAAATGTGGATGGGTGAAATACAGGAGAAGGCTCAAGATAACTAGTTCCCAGAATGGTAAAAATAGCCGACAGTCCCCAAGCCATCAATACCTTAATTTATTTCTTAAACCAAGTCTGGGGAGCCTTCAGTAAAATTATGAAGTTGGAGTAGGTGGTGGACAATAAAACTTCACTGAAAAATACACACTGGAGATGAGTGTTCTTCAAGCTGTCAGCCTCTGTGTTCTTCTGTCACCCAATGTGCAGCCATTATGCCATTATGTCGCAGCAGATCACAGATGAGTCCCCAGATGGCACATCTTATTGTGTTGGAACGTTGGTGGGTCTAGTATTGCCTGCGGCAGGAACACAGAAGCCTTTGTTCATCTGTTTGTTGTTATTGCTTGTTTTTTGTTGTATTTTGGGTTCCTTGGTTTGTTTTATACCAGGGACTGAACCCAGGGGCACTTTACCACATCCCCTGCCCTTTTATTTATTTATTTATTTATTATTTTGGGACAGGGTCCCACAATGTTGCTTAGGGCCTTGCTAAGTTGCTGAGACTGGCCCCAAACTTGTGATCCTCCTGCCTTGGCCTTCCAAGTCACTGGGATTATAGGCCTGCACCACTGGGCCTGGCTCCTCTATGTATTGAAAGTGCATTTAATTTGTACTCAACAGAGGGGGACGTATATCTCAAGAGTACCACTCCCAGTCTATAGTGGACCAGTTGGGACCACTGCAGACTGAGCTACTGCTGGCCCATATGGCACCTTCCTGTGAATTTCCATGCAGACATAGCTCTGCACCAGGGCACAGTCTGGTAGGCGGGGCACAGGCTGGCTTTCGGGCTTCTTTTGTCATGTTCTCTCCCATCCTTGGTTATCTCTGTTTATTCCATCTGAAAAGAACCCCATGATTTCTCAATGAGGCCCCCATTATGGAGAAAGAATACTTGTTCTTTCGACAAATGTTTATTGAGCACCTATTTTGTGCCGGGCTAGGCTCCAGGCCCTGGTACTCCTTCTGATTCTTCTTTTTCCGTTTTTCTTGAGACCGGACCTTGTTACAATGCCCAGGCTGATCTCAAACTACTGGACTCAAACTATCCCCCTGTCTCAGTTTTCTAAATAGCTGGGAATACAGGCCTATCTATACCACCGTGCCCGGCTAGGTTTTCTCCTTCTGTCGAGGGGTAAACAAACTAGCAAGGTCTCTGCTCTTCTAGATCTGGAAGGAGTGAGGTCCCAGGAAAGTTTCAAGAATGTTGGCAAATTTAGGGTGAGTTCACTATCTACTGGTTTTGTTACTGGAATTCGCTCCCTGATTCAGAAGACGTATCCGAGTCCATGGCCAAGGCCTAATTCTCAATGACATCTGAAGCACTGACCACTCTAATCGTGGATACAAGATATCCCATGCCTTTTGATTTGGGGGTTTATGAGCCTTCTTTCAGCAGAACTTCTTCTCCTTTTATTTCTGCAGAAACATTTTTAGAGACCACCCATTGGGGTTCAAATTCATTTCTGCTGTTGGTTATGTCTGTGGTTCTAAGCATGTGTCTTGGTCTTTCTGGAGTTTGGTTTTTATGTCCTGTAAGACAGGAACCCCCTGGGTTCAATTCCTGGTATAAAACAAACAAACAAACCCAAAATACAACAAATAATAAGGGGTTGTGATAGGACTTATCCAAGTGCAATTGTGGAGATTAAATGATAAAAGACAAAAGTTTTCAGCTCCCTACCTGGAATACAACTAGGGCTCAAAAAGTGTTGATGATGTTGATGATGATGACGATGATAGTGATGATAGTGGTGGTGATGATAATGATGTGGTGATGGTGATGGTGATGGTGGTGATGGTGGTAGTGGTGGTGGTGGTAAGTGTCTATTCTAGAAATACAAGCCATTAACTTTTCCAGTAGTAGTTTTTCTGCTTTAATAGTGACTAAAAAATTTGATAAAAATAAAAAACATGACCATGCCACTGGAATAAATACCTGTTGTCACCTCAAGGTAAATATTAATGCTAAATTGAAAATACACCAAGGAGGACTTACGGTTCAGCGTGGAATATTGAAAATAACTGTTTTTATTTCTTCGCTCCCTTCTGATACCATTTTAAATTACAGTACGTGAATTTAAAAAGGATATAACACCTAAGGACAAATTAGGTCAGGAGAAGAAATAAGGGAGGTGACAAAATTTTAGAGGCTTGAAAACGGCAGGCTGAAACCTAAATCCTGCAGAAAGAACGGCCCATAATAAGAAAGTGGGTTTTCCCTGCAAAACTCTAGAAAGGTTCAGAAATTGGAGGTATGAACTGAAGGTATCGCCTTTGACGGTAGGAAGGAGAGGTAGGGCTGAAGACAGGAGGGGTCCTTGAGAGTCTGTTTAAGACATCGTTAGACAATCAGAGATTGTCTGCCACCCCCAAGAAGCAGGCAATGGCTCCTTCCCAACTCTGACAGGACATGAGGCTGACTGGTGAGATTGAGGAGGATGATCCTAGACCCAGTCACCGCTGAGGCAGAGTCGAGGTGTCCTGTTGAAGACAGGATTGATGGAAAGTGGGTGTGGAGGAAAAAATGATTTTGCCCACATTTGACTCCCTTCTTCTGGCATCCAGATAGGAGATTGGAAAATTTCCTTTCCAAGGATGGGACTGGTTCAAAAGAAAAAAAAAAAAAAAAAAAACCTTAGGAGTCTTGCAGAGAAGTGATGGAATCCACACCCTATCCTCCCACAGGATGCCCTGGCACCAACCAGCTCCATCCTTACACATAAAACTCCCAAGAAGTTTTCCAGTATCTCCCTTTCATATACGAAGAGACAGCCAGAGACTGTTTAGATGCTGAAGAAATTCTTCTGAAAGAAGAGAACTGTGGTTTACAGGTGAAATGAAGTAAAGGAAATAATTCAAGGAATAGAAGGATTCAAGAATAAATGATTAGCCCCTTCAGAGGGACATTTAACCTTGTCGTGCCCACAAGACAGAAACAGGTTGGGAAAAAAGTAAAACAATCTGAGAAGCAAAACAGAGTTCTTAGCCATTAAAAAACCGAGGGTGGGATTTAAAAAAAAAATAGTAGAAGCATTGGGAGTTACTGTCTAGGGAACTCAAGGAAGTAAATGCCCAAATTCACAAAGATGGAAAATATGGAAGCAACCCAAGTATCCATCAGTGGAGGAGTACAGAACCAAAATGTGATGCATTCATACAGAGGAATATTGTTAGGTTTTAAAAGGAAAGAAATTCTAGCACATTCTACGACCTGGATGCACCTTGGAGACATTATGTTAAGTAAAGCTAGTCGCCAAAGAGCAACTATTATATGATTATATGATTCCACTCAGATGAAGTACCTAGAGTAGTCAAATCCACAGAGACAGAAAGGAGAAAATAATTCCAAGAAATATAACATTCCCAGAAAGTTCCAGAAAAAGAAAATGGAAGAGAGGAAATTATTAAATCAATAACATGAGAAAAATTCCCCCATGCATTTTCAGATTAAAAGGATCTGGATGAAACAAGATACACAGCAAGACACACAAGGGTGAAATTTCAGATACAAGGACACAATTTCTCTCCAAATAGGGATTCATCAGGCCCTCAGAGTTTGTATCCATAATACTGAAAGCTAGACAATAGTGAGAAAATGACCTCAAAACCCCGAAGGAAAATTATTTCCAACATCTATTCTATACCCATCCAAATAGTCATTCAGGGGAGAAAGAAGAATAAAGACATTTCCAAACATTTAAGATGTCAAAAAAATAAAATGCCTCCCAGCAACTTTTCGGAGGAAGCCTTGGGAACCATGAAGATGGGTTTTCCCTCAAAAGGGGAGAAAATCAAGAAAGAGGAAGACATAGGATCTAGAAAAAGCACCCAACACAGAAAAGAGGCAAAGTTAATACTCCTCAAAACTAGGCAATCCGTCTCATGAACCCTCAGACGACGGAGCTGATGATGGATGGATGGTGGAAAGCCACTGTCCCAACCCATCATCTGGCCATGGGCTGGCCTGGGAAGCCACAGAACTGCCCTGAACCTGACCACACCTGCCCCGGAAGACAAGGTTGGTAGTCACGAAGAAAATAAATACCCACGGGCTGAAAGACAAACCAAACTGGGGGTTCTTTCTGCCTGACCCGGACTCCACCAGGGACAGCTCATCCATCAAAACTGTGTTTCAGGAGGACTTTCCAAAGGGTTTCCCTTTTTTCCAGTGATCAGGGACAAATCTGGAAATATCAAGTCTTAATCCGATCAACTTGCAGGGCTGGATGCCACCTGTTGTTGGAGGTGTGAACGCTGAATACTACGTGTTAGGTCTCTCCAAGGGACTTCTCCCAACCCTCTCTGGTTCCCTGTGATTGCCACCTGAGAAGTGGGGCATTAAGGTCACGGATCCTTGTGATTTGTTTCTTATTACTCTCTGTGCTTGAAGCCCGTAGAGCTTTCAGTGTTGTGGATACAGACAAGACCTTGTCTGAGTGTGTCACCGTGTGAAAGCTCCCTTCCGGAAACCCAGATGTCATAGATCGGCATGTCACCCAAGCAGGCTCTGCCTCTTTGGCCACTTTCCTGAGTTCCGCCACCACGTGGGAGAGGGTGGCCATGCACCCTTGGTATTTGGGGATCTAGAATGTAAACTGTAGTGGAAATCCTCAGTCCTTGGTTGTTGGTGATACAGACTAGGTCTATTTCAAGATGTTGATCTGCGTGTTCCTATCAAAGAATTTATATTTTAAATCCCATTTAGATTTACTGATGAAATGCTATAATGGCTGGACTTATTATAATACACAATGGGGGGGTATATGTAAAGTTAAAAAAAAAAAAAGATTGGCTACTAATGAGTGGTTGTTGGAGCTAGGTTATAGGAACAAAGGAATTCACTAGATTACCCTGTCAACTTTTGGATACTTTTGAAATCTTCCATAATAAAAAGAAAAGGGTTGGAGGGAAGGAAAGATGAATTTTAAAAAAAACTCTCTTCCAAAGTGATTAAATACTACCCAGATGGGTGACAAATAATAATAATAATAATAATAAATTATTATTATTATTAATAGCACAACACATGTAATCAAAATAGAGAATTGTTAAATCATCTAGCCAAACAGGACATGGTGGAGGCGGAGTTTATCACTAACTAATAAAAAAATTATTTCTGACTTAGAATGCATGGAATTCCATGATGACCCAAAGTCATCATAGATACCTTTGGATAATCACCAAGGCAAGGCCAGGTAGGATTTGCATCCTAGAACAAGCGTCTCAAGCTGTCATCACCTGCGGATCTTATTAAAATACAGACTCCACTTCTTTTTCAAGGCTAAATTGGAAAGTCATCTCCTCTGTGAAGCCTTTCTTAGTGACCCTCTCTCCCGCGCGCCCTCAACTGGAGCCTCACTGGCCCCTGAACGGCTTTCCCTTGGGCTCTCTTTACTTCTTGGCATGGGTTTGTGTGAGTCCTGTGGGGTAGCTCCGTCACCTAGCACAATTCCAGGCACATGGTCAGCAGGTAATGAATGTTTGGTGAATGAATGAATGAACAGACATAATTCTGTTCTATGATTCCCTTCCCTTCTCTAGTAATGGCCTTCATTTCTGCCAATAACTTTTCTGGAAAATATCCAGGAGACCCAGGACAATGCCGAGGGTGACGGAGAGACTGGCCAAGGCTCAGCTCCCTAGGATAATTTTCCTGGCTGGTCTGGAGCTCACAGGTATCCTCACACTCTGGACTAACAGGTCCGTATTTGGAAACTGGCCTTTAGTCTCAGCTTGCTCGTTCAAGACTTGCTATTTGTCCATTCAAACCTCCTTATCCAGAAAAGGGATGGTTCAGCTCATAAACTGAATACGCCTGCAATCTTCCGGTTCAGGAAGGTCAAGAGCCAAGCCAGACTTTCCAAAGCAGCGCTTCTCAGACGGCTGGTTCTGCCTGATGTTCATACATCTTCCCAAAGGGGCTGGGGCTGGAGGAGGCTGAACTTGACATGCCCCAGGCTAGTTAAGCGTCCCTTTCATTTGGAGCTTCATGGAGAGTTTGGCCAACGGCTGTGGCTTGTGGCTCTTCAGTGGGGCACAGGGCATTTAGTAAGCAGGTTGCTGGGAATCCTTTGACCATAAGGCTAAGATGCGGCAGATGCTGCACACTTCAGGGAATACTGCTCTTAATGACTCAGTGGATTTCACTGGAATGGGCCGAGCGGTTGTTGAGGTGGGACTGCTGCAGGGTGCTCCATCCCCAGTGCTCTGTGGACCCACCTTAAAATCACAAAAGGGTTCTTAATGGATCTCGCTAGCCAAGCTTTTGTTGATTTCTTCCTCCTTCTCTCTCTCTCTCTCTCTCTCTCTCTCCCTCCCTCCCTCCCTCCCTCAAATGAAATTCAGGACCTTGTCTTTGTATTTCCTTTACCCTTTATGTCACATCTCCCGCCCATCCATCTGAAGGACACCACCTACCTACTCTCTCTTTGCATAATTTTATTTGTTCTTTGTTCTGGATTTTTCCTACAGAAGTGTGGTATTACTGTTATGCTTGTTACGTATTTTTCCATGGTCTCTAAAGCACTTCTGTGTTGACACTGTTTTCACCTGTGCCTCACCAAATCCCAGCAAGGTTTGCAAGAAAGCGGCTCTCACCATTTCCCCATGAGAAAACGGAGGCTCAGACAGGTGACATCAGTGGACGAAATGAAACACCACAGTCCTTGTCTCCATGCAGTTTACAGTCTAGTTGCTTGAAGTATTATAAAGGGCTGGCTATGATTTGTCCTTTGGTGGGGACATGGCTTTGATGGTCTGAAAGCTTTCTCTTTTAATAGACTCACCCCATCAATAAAGGAGCATCCTATAATACTGTCCATCAAGCCTGACAGAATGCCTCCCTCCCTTTTGGCTTTTTGATAGACAGGCAAAAGATAATTCTCACTTGTCCTTGAAGATGTTTATAGGGAGGAGAAAGAGCAAAGGCCCAAGATGAGTTAATGATGATCAAGAGGAAATGCACTTGTCATCTGGAAACCCAGTCTCAGAATTCCCAGAAATACCTGTAGGTGCAAAAACTCAGGAGCAAGCAAAAACCTAAACAAAAAATTCTAAAGTCATCTGAAAACTCAGGCTTTATTACTAAAAATATGTACTAAGTGCCCACAAACATCAGGCTATTTGGATGGTAGCCTTCTATCTGGGAGTTTAGACTCTGAAACAGCACCGATCTATATAAAGAAACTTCTTCAATCTGCACAAAAGGACCTCGGGCTGCCCTGAGAGACTGATGTCATTCTACAGGTATGTGTGGAGGGCAGGAGTCGGGGAGAAGGGCAGAGAGAAAGAGACAAATGTAAGGACAGACGGAGAGACAGCAAGACAGAGGCAGAGATTAATCATTTGTTTCCCAATGGCCAGATATGTCTCAGACATGCAAAGGCAAGAAGAGGAATCGTCATGGCTTTGAAAGAGAAGAGATGGTTTGAATAAAAGGAACGTGTTCTAAAATTAGAGTTTCAGAATGGCAATTCAACAAATCAGAATATTTGGTATACTCACATAGCAAAAATAAACAAATAAATAATAAGTTAGAAAAAAATTTTAGTTGTAGATGGACACAATATCTTAATTTATTTATTTATTTTTATGTGGTGCTGAGAATCAAACCCAGTGCCTCACACGCACCAGGCAAGTGCTCTACCAGTGAGCCACAACCCCAGACCAAGATTTTATTTTTTGAAAGACCAGAAACAAACTTTAGTACATATGTAAGATTTGTACCAAAAAAAACTTCAGCAAGAGGTTAAAATTGAAAACCAGGGTCTGGGGTTGTGGCTCAGTGGTAGAGCACTTGCCTTGCATGTGTGAGACCCTGGGTTCGATCCTCAGCATCACATAAAAAAATAAGTGAAATAAAGATATTTTGTCCAACTACAACTAAAAAATATACATATATTTTAAAAAAACAATTGAAAACCATTAATGAAATGGAAAGGCAGAATATTACATACTAAATGTTCATCCCAGCATTAGTTATAAAATATAAAATGTGTTAACATGAAAATATAGTGCCTAGCACACAGCAACTGCTTAATTGATATTTTTGTTGTCGTTATTATAAATATGAAAAATTTGAGATTGATATAATTATTGATTCCAATACAGAACATTGACTAAATAAAATATAATACATTCTGTGTGTGGCATGGGACATTATGTAAGTTCTAGAATCATACTTTTGAAGAATTCTCATAAGGACATACTTAAAGGATGTCCCACACCCTTTATTGATCTCCACACAGACAAGTGTGCATACCTGTAATCCCAACAACTCTGGAGGCTAAGGGAGGAGGATTGCAAGACCCTGTCTCAAAATCAGAAATAAAAATGGCTGGGGATGTGGCTCAGTGGGTCAATTCCCTCGGGTTCAATTCCCAATAGCAAAAAAAAAAAAAAAAAAGTATCCTCATATCCTTTTATATGCAAGAAATGAACAGGGGAGGACAGACAGTGTTGGAAATATTCCAAAATGTCTATGGACCATACACAAATTAGCAAGTAAACAAGGTCCCTTTAGAGGAGAGACAAGTACCCAAGTACCGCAAAGAGAATAAAAAGTCTGAGAGAAGGACCAGTGGAGGCGGATGGCGGAGAGAAGAGGCACTACTTTGGAAAGAGTGACTTGCAAAGCTGAAGGCTGAGAAGCCCGCCCTGGGAATGTCAGGCAGCAGACAGGGCGCGGGGAAGCTCCCACTCAGGACCCTCACAACACGCTACCTGAAGCCCCCTCCTGTGAGGGGAAACAGGGCCATCTCGTGGTTAAAGTGAGGAAGATAGGCGACCGCAGGGGATTGCAAGACCTTGAAAAGAAAGCCCACGGTTTTGAGCATGCGCAGTAGCCCAAGGGAGTGACCTAAAGTTAACTTGTTGCTCATTAACATATCATTAACCTTGCAGTTTTCTCCCAATCAGTGCATTTTGAGGGGTGGGAGGGGGGGACGAGAGCAGGAAGAAACTTAGGCCTGGGTAGAAGGAAAGTAATTGTATAAAATTCAGCTGTCAATCAAGGTGCCAATCAACCCCAGATCCACTCAGACTTGAAGGGAGAGAACTAGCCCAATAAAAGTGAGCTTCATTGTGTAGACGGGTCCTTGAACTACTTCGCAGCTTGGCTGACTCTGTTCTTCCAGAGTATTATCTTGCTACTCCCAAAGAGTTACTTACAAATAAACCTTTTCCTTGCCAGCCAACGTTTTACTCTTGCTCAATTCTTTGCCCAGGGACAAGAACCTGGACCTGGACCCCTAAGACCCCAACCCTTGTGCCAGAAACAGGAAGATTGGTGAAGGAACAGGAAATGCAAAGGCCCCGGGATAGCAATAAACTTCCAAGCACATGTGCTATCATCCATGTTATCCACTTAAAACGAGTTTGTCTCCCCTAGGAAGGAACCCCAGGGTAGGCCACGTAACTGGAAACTGGGTCCTCTGTCAGCCAGTGAGCTATCCCTCAAGAACTCTTAACAGACCTTTCTTCTTGGTCTGAATCTCATCATTCTGATGTTTTGATTTTCATTTCCCAATAAGTAATGGTGCTTGGCATCTTTTCATGTGCTTATTGACCATTTTTATATCATCTTCAGAGAAATGTGCATTAGCCAATTTTTCATTGGGTCATTCTAAATTGTTGGATTATAACAGCTCTTTACATATTCTGGACATGTGGATATCCGATTGGCAAACACATTGTCCTCTTTTGTGGGTCTTCTGGGTCTTGCTTCTTTCACTGCTTTACAGACCTTGCTGGAGAGGTCTGGTTTTGTGTCAGAGTCTTTAGTGAAACATCTCCTGTTCTTGCCTCTGTCCCCTCTCTCCTTTGGCTCCCAACATGAACACTCGGCTGGGGACAGATTCCATTGCAGACACCACGTCAGTTCCGAATCTGAATGGAGTTCAAACTCCAGAGTTTGCATCCTGGTTCTGCTCCTTATCCTCACTTCTCTGAGCCTGGATTCTCCTACTCAGACATTGGGAATATGAATGCCAAACTCTCTGCATTGTTTTCACAATTAAAGGTTACAAGGCTGGGCTCCCTCACACTCATTATCTCATTGAAGCCTCACACCAGCCCACGTAGTAGGTAGCCTCCTCCCCATGTCACAAAGGAGGAAAGCAGGGTTTCACAGAGATCCCCACAGGGGCTCATTTTCGTTTGAGTCTAGCTCTTACCCATATTAAAGATCCATATGACTGCTTTCTAACATTGTCTGCAAGAACACTGGGCATAGTGCAATTCATGTGCATATCCTCATATACTGGTGGCAGGCTTGGGAGTAGGACAGTTTCCACTTAAAGGGAAATGTTTAGTGACTCTGGCTTAGGAAATGAAGAAGACCCCACCAATGTTCCCCACTGCAGGGCCGCTGCCTTATTGCCTCCGAGATGCTTCTCCCTGCCTGAAATCTCCTTTTTATTGTTTCATTTTTTTCAAGACTGAGTCTTATTATGTTGCCCACATGGTGTCAAATTTCTAGACTCCAGCCTCAGCCTCCTGAGTAGCTGGGAATTTGGGGCATCCACCCCCCATGCTGGGTTTCCATTTTTAATGTGTCTGAATGGTAACTGTAAGGCTCCTTTTTGAGGGCTGGGACCTTGTCTGCCCCATTCATACGTGGCTGGTGTCCCCAGCCCTTACAACAGGGTTTAGCATATAGTAGTGGCTTAATAAATTCTTAATGAATGAATTAATGAATCGGAAAAGTGGTTTACAATGCTTTCGTCGTCTGGGAAATGTCCCACTAGACCTACTGTCTCCCAGCTAATGGCTGAAAATAGACAATGGTTTCTATTTATTGAATGTTAGCCCCATGCCAGGCCCTGGGCCAAGAGCCCTGGGCAGAGTCATTCGCTGTGCCTGGAGATTCCATGAAGTAGGTACTTCTTTGGCCATCCCAGAAACAGCGTCTGAAGCACAGAGAAGGTAGGCAGCTTGCTTTGGATTCCACAAGTAGGTGGCAGAACCAAGACACAGGCCTGGCACACGAGCTCAGAGCCCCCACGTTCAATCTCCGTAACGCTAACGCCTTCCTGTATTAGACACAAAATCTTCATCTCCAAGGCCAGTGTTAGGTGATGGTCCCCAAACTTCAGTCTCATGGAGGATTCTCCACTCGATAAAACAATCAGAGGCTACAAAGCACTTTTGCCTTTGAGAAACCTAAGAAGTCCTTGTCTGCAAAATTCTCACAGGGAAACAAGTGCATGCCAAAATATTAGGCCAATCTTCCAGGCTTATTTTTTGGTAGAGAACAACAACAACAAAAAACAAAAAACACGATTCAGATAACTAAAAGAATAGAGCAGTTTAGGATCCCAGAAATTGAGCTTCATCTTTTTTTTTTTTTTTTTTTTGGTGAGGGCAGGGGGGTACCAGGGATTGAGCTCAGAGGCACTCAACCACTGAGCCACACCCCCAACCCTATTTTGTATTTTATTTAGAGACAGGGTCTCACTGAGTTGCTTAGGGCCTCGCTGTTGCTGAGACTGGTTTGGAACTCACGATCCTCCTTCTTCAGCCTCCCAAGCTGCTGGGATTCATCTATTTGTTCCCCCAAATATTCTTTTTTACACACCAGCAAATGTCCCCATGGCTAGATGTCTGGGCAAAAGCGTTCATAATGCTGTTTGCAAGTATGCATGATCATAAGCTGGGAAATGAAAACCTGGCTATATGAACTTTCTTCTTTTTCATTAGGAACACACAAGGGAAGGCCCACGTGTCTGACCCTCCATTAGGCACTGGAAATGGAATGATGAGTGTAACAAAGTTGACCTGTGTCTCATGGCGCTCACAGACAGGGGGCAGAGACACTCTGAAGTCAGAAGGCAACTGCATAAAATAACTGTGACTTGAACCACGAGAGTAACAGACCCAGAGAAGAGTCAGAGCTACTGACCATGGTCAGGGGAACTGCTTAAGATGCAGTGGCCTCAGAAGACTGCCCTGAAGTAGGCACTGGCCACATGAGGAAGGAGGGAGAGAACCCCAAGCAGAGAAGATGACCTAGACAAAGACAGGGGTGGGGGGGATGTGGCAGGCAAGGAGGAGGGCTCCCAAGGAGGCTGGGAAGGCCATGATGAGTCCTGGGAGTGTCCCCGCAGGTGGATTTACAGCCATCCCTGCCTACCCACCCTGTTCTCATAGGGCAATGTCAGGTATCAAGAACAGCTCCTTCACCCAGAGGCGTCACTGGCTGCTGGGGCTTCACAGTTACCTGTCCCAGGTGACAGAAACACACCTTCTGTGTCACACCAAAGGGCGAAGGGGGCTTAATGGCCGAGCTGAGTTTATATTGTACTTTTTTTTTTCTTAACATTGGGAACAGTCAGGGAAGCTCTGGGCCAGGGGATGGAGAACGTAAAACATCCACTTAATACATCATCGCTCTCATCTTCATCTGTGAGCATGGGTCAGAATGATGACATCAACAAGAGGTAATGTGCATATTGAGACGTTTTACCAAGTACCGTTCTGAGCAGTTGACTTGCAGTCACTCATTTAATCCAGAAGGACCAGGAGGCTAAAATAAATAAATAACTGATAATTATCTTCCATCAGTAATATTTTGTCTTTGGAAGCCATTTTTTTTAATTTGGTATCAGGGATTGAACCCAGGGGGTGCTTAACCACAGAGCCACATCCCCAGCCCTTTTAATTTATTTATTTATTTATTTGAGACAGGGTCTCACTAAGTAGCTGAGACTGGCCTTGAACTTGTGATCCTCCTGCCTCAGCCTCTCATATAGCTGGGGTTCTAGACGTGCACCACTACACGGGGTCACCCTATTTACCAGTAGCCAAAATTTTATTAAGGTAGAATGAAGTCAGTTCTCTGGCGCTGGGGCTTCACGTAATGCATCCATTCAGGCTCTTAGGCTCTTCCGGATCATATTAAAGTAGGATCTCGTAAAGACTTGGTCAATTCGAGATCTTTTTGCTTAAGTTCATGGCCCCTCTAGCAAGTTGCCTTTGGAAGCAGAGATGTCATTTGCTTCCCCCTCTCTGAGTCTCAGTTTTCTCATTTGTAAAATGAGGGGGTAACACTGCTCTTACCTGCAAGAGGGTTGTTATAAGGATTTGGTTAGGGGATGTATCTAAAGTGGTCAGTACAGGACCTGGCACAGAGTAGGTACTCAATAAATGCCAACTACCATATTAATGCAATTACTGATGATAATATAGCTCCCAACTTCTTTTCCAGTGTAAACCGGAGATGAAACTCTCCCTTGTCACCTCTTTCTCTCTCCCTTCCCTCTCCTCCTGCCTCTTTGGCATCTACATTTCAGTCATGTTGATTTCTTGGGAACTTTCAACAACAACAAAAAATCCTTTCCCACCTCCAGATCTTCACACCTGCAGTTCTTCCTGCCAGGCCTTCTCTCCCCAGCTCTTTGCAAACCTGGCTCCTTCTAAGGTCTTCAGGTTTAGTCTCCCTGCTCAGCCCCACAGAGCTCTCCTCTCCATTTTTCTTAGCTTAATAATATTCCGTAATCATGTTTATTTGCATGCATACTTTTTTTTTCAGTCTCCACCAGAATGTAAGCACCCTGAGGACAGGAAGCAGGGCCTGGCACAGAGTGGGGCTCAATCGTCTTTGAATGAATGAATGTGCATCTGAGACGGTGGTTCTCAACTCTGGCTGCCTCTTTAGAATGATCTGGGAAATTTTCAACAAAAATTCTTTGGGTCCTACACTCCCCTCCCCCACCACACACACACACAAAATCCTGATCCAGTCAGTGTGGAATGGAGCTTGGGCACAAAAATATCTTCAGCGCTCCCTCTTCAGGTGATTCTAAGTGGCAGGCAGGGTCAGGAACCACCAGTCCAAGGGAATATAAAAAGAGTAACTTTGGAGAGTTTCGTCTCCGGTCTACACTGGCAACAACCCCATAGGTGACGCTCTCATCCGGGGTATCACGCAGGATGTAGCAATAGTTCTGCTGTAAAGAGCAGACGGAAAGACAAGTTCTTTCATATTTTCCTGGCTTAGGACAGCGGAGTAGCTTTACCGCCTGGTGTCAGGTATCGAGACTTCCCAGAACATCAGACCCCCTGGGGTTCAGCTTCAGTTATCCAACTTGATGGGGCTACTCTGGCCTCTCCTTCTTTGAGGGGCAGATGTCAGGAGCCGCCTGTACTCCAACAGGTAGCCAGGAGTCGCCGCCGCAGGGACAGTCACCTTGCTGCTCTCTGCTGAGGCTTGGCCTAGACACAGTCACCTCACTTCTGACTCCTGACCAAGTTTCCTTCTGTGGGTATTTGGGTATCGTGTGTCCATCCAGGGAAGGGGTGTATAAATAAGCTTGAAATAGCTATATGCTGTGACCATGACATCATTAGATTTACTACAGGAGAGAGGACCTGGCCCACTTTCTGTCAGTGTGACCTTCACCAGCTCATGGCCCCTGACCAAGACCCAGATGCTCCTATTAGGTTTGTGGGTTTGTGATGATGGCCGGGAGTGGGGTTGGCCAAGAGGCCCTGCAAGGACATTCCCGAGTGCCTTACAAAACGTGTCCTGAGAACCCATTTGTTCTATACTCTGATGAATGTTCATTTGCATCTCAAAAGAAAATAAACACTGGAAAGAAATTAAAAGCCCCCCCCCTTTTTTTAAAACATATTTTGCAAGGATGAACAGACACAGCAACCGGCTGCGTGCGTGGCACCCTAAATAACAGCAGGTAGTTTGTGAAATTATGAGATTGACAGCTGAGAAACTCCTGGCAATGTCCAAGCACCACATAAGAGACAACAGGCAGCCGGACATGGTGGCGCACACCTGTCATCCCAGCAGCTCAGGAGGCTGAGGCAGGAGGGTGGCGAGTTCAAAGCCAGCCTCAGCAAAAGCGAGGTGCTAAACAACTCAGTGAGACCCTGTCTCTAAATAAAATACAAAATAGGGCTGGGGGTGTGGCTCAGGGGTCAAGTGCCCCTGAGTTCAATCCCTGCTATCCAAAGAGAGAGAGAGAGAGAGAGAGAGAGAGAGAGGGAGAGAGAGAGGGGGACTCATGATGTTTCTGTAGGTTTAAAGCTATTTAAAAATAAGAAGTTGCAAAGGAAAAAATTGCACCATGGAAAATTCAGATATTTTTCCAAGAATACAACAATGATGCAGTATTAGGAAGCCTGTCAACGTAACTCAGTACCTTAAATCAGGAATGAGAAGGAGACAGGAATGAGTCAGATGGGGACCCACTAGCCTGGAAGGTCTCCCACCCCATTCAGAGTGGGAGCAAGGGGGCTTCAGAACCAGTGTGGTAGAATGTTATTCATGTTTTGGGAACAAAAACAGAATCCCTGTGTCAGACTGTTAAGACTGAGAAATAAGATTAGGAGAAGAGCTTTACTACTTACTGTATGTTTCTGAAGCATTTAAGAGCTTTCGTGTTCACCAATTCCACTAGTAGTTTTTAAAAAGAATAAATAAGATCCATATAAAGTTTCTAAAGTCATTTTGAGTCATTCTAGGTCTTCCTTTCCAGAAAGGAAAAGGACCTTTTGCATTCTAAGCTCCTCAGAGAAAGATTTAGAAACCAGGCATTTTCTCTAAAACCCATTTCCACCCCTTCAGTCTGTTGATTCTGCCAAGAAACCCTTTGAATGCCATTCCAATTGGAAGAGGAAGAGGATGGTAGCTGAGAGTTGGAGGGTAGCTTAGTGGTAGAGCACCTGCCCAGCTTGCCTGAGGTCCTGGGTTCAATTCCCAGCACCACCACCAAAAATAAAAATACCAAAAAAAAGGAAAAATTACAGTGGACATGTTGTGAAGGAATAAAAGAACTCCTTCTGTTTAGCTCTCCATCCTAAAGCCAGAGACGTGCAGCCACAGAAAGTCCTTCAGAATGAAATCTGAGTGTCCTCAAGTCCTCTGCTCTGGTCCCTCCCCCATAGCCTTACATTCACCCACCAGATTTCCCTGTGAGCAGCTCCTTCTCCAAGACCCAGAGGAGGACTCGCAGGGAGAGGAGAGTTCACACCCACACTTGATGCTGAAAGAGGCTCTTCAGCTGTTGTTCAAGCCGACAGCAGCCCCTATTCCTGGACTCACTCAAGGTCTCTCCTAGGAGCCCTGGAAAGATGGTTGTTTGCAGAGGAGGGGGTCACATACGAGATACTGGACTGGCAACAAGCGATCAGGGCTGGTGGAGACCCATTCGTGGCTTGCACCCAAGTACCCCCCAAGTCAGGTGGTCAGCATGGCCGCCCTGACCTGTATTGAACAACTCCAATGGCCCCAGGCCCCCTCCCATCCCACTTGAGCTCATGGGCAATGAATGCCTGGTCGATGGAGGTGCCCTTCAACATGGCACAGAAGGGCTGTTCTTCCCACACTGTTGGTCATTGCTGCTGAGGGCATAAAACTGTCTTCTTATTCAAAAAGCCAAGAGTTCACCTTGTTTGAGGCAATATAATGACACGGAGTCTCATTATATTTTCTTTGGTTGTGGCAACATCAGCCATCACTATGACTAATCTCTGAACTATGTTTTTTAAGGAAGAAAGAAAGAATAATGAGTAGTTTGGGAGAGGCCACCTCTTCCTAGTTCTAGATTGAATTATGAGCTCTGGATTCAGGCTTCCTAATGTTCTGTGCAGGGACTTGGATTATGAAGCCTCCAGAACAGCTTCTCAAACTTGGGTCCTCAAAGATTTGGATCCAGCCAGGTTATTCTGTTGCACCCCAAAGATCTCGGCTTTCGGATAAGAATAGCACAGGGAGTAGCAACTCGGTAAAACGAACATTTGTTGAACATATACTCTGTGCTGGGTCAGTGCTAAAACCCTTCATGTGCATTAACTCACTGAATGCTCCAATGTGAAGTAGGTGCTGTTACTGATGTCCCCAATTTATGGATGAAGATACCGCACCTAGAAATGTCAGTAACTCACTTTAGCTCTCACAGCTGTTAAGACATGGAATTTGAACTCTGGTCTCCCTAAGCTTAGAGTTCATAGTCCATTCCATAGTTTCTTGGAATATATTTCAAGATATTGGGCATCTTAACCTCGTAGAGGACAGCTGCCTGCACCAAAGGTTTTCAATCCTGTGAAACTGTAAGTGGAAGCAACCCAACTGTCCATAGAGGGATGGGTGGATACACAAGTCGTGGCCCATGCCTGCCATAGAATATTATCCTACATTAAAAAGAAGGGGATTTCTGAAACATAGGTGAACTCTAAAGGCATCAGCCAGTCACAGAATGGCAAACACTACATGGTTCTGTGCCGCAGTCTGGCTGGGCACAAAATCACGAGCCACTCAAGCAGCAACAAAGTTTATTTTTTGAAACTGCCGCCAATGTCTGGTACCGCCCGGGGAAGATTTTTTCCACCCACGCGGCCTCCTCCCGGACCCGCAGAGAGAGCTCCTCCCCCGGAACTCCCTCCTACTGTACTTCCCCAACCAATGGGAACTCTCCAGGAGTCCCGTAGCCGGCCTAGGTGAACAGCAGGAGTCCAATATCCATATGAATGCAAATCTTAACATAATCATATCATCTCAATGGCTAGCTGGCATCACCTTTAGACCAAAAATGCCATGCATCATATACTTGGCTCTTAGCAGTTCTGCATCTAGGAGGTACCCAGGACAGTCAAATTCATAGAGTCAGAAAGTAGAATTATCATCTTCAGGGGTGGAAGGGTAGGTGGAATGAGGAGTTTAGCAGATGTGGAATTTCCATTTAGGAAAGAAAAAGTTCTGGATATGGTTGGTGGTGATGTTTGCACAACAATGTGAAGATACTTAAATGTCATTGAACTGTGCACCTAAAAATGGTGAATTTTATGCATAAATCACCATGATAAATGCAACCCTCAAAATGTGTGCCTCGTCCCCACACCAGTTTAAGTCAGAGTCTCTCTGGGACAAGGCCCAGATATCTAATGATCTTAACTTCCCATCTGTTCCTAATGGGCTCTCAGGGTGCAGAACCCCAGATCTGGGACTCCGATTTCTGGAACTCACCAGAAGTCCCCGAGTTGTCACAGGTCCTCACTCTCTTGTGCAAACAAGGTGCCTGAAGCAAGTCCTCCTCGTTACTGATCCTCCGAGGCTATTGCTGACTAAGGTGGCTCAGCTCCAGGAATTAATGAAAGGCTCCAAAAGCAAAAAGTTCTGTGGAATCCTGGGTATTTCTCTGTCTTGGAATTGTCCGCACACACCTAACCCCCCTTGATCGTCCAGGAAGAGGACAATCATTACTGCAGTGATGATTTCAAAGCAAAAATAGAAGTTTCCAGTGAAACCTATGGTTCACACCACTGATGGAGACCCTCAGTACATATCTCTTAAATAAATATGTCAGACTTCTTTAAGCTGCAGCTCAACTTTGGGGTGATTCTTAGCAGTGGGAAAACAAAGAGGGCTTATTGTAATGGAGATGAATAGTTCTGGGTCTTTAGCTGAGCTGCAAGGATTCTTGAGCACCTTCTCTGGGCCTGCCCCGGGCTAGCTCAGAGAACTCCAAGATGCCCTCGAGGCACGCACATTCTGCAGGGCAACTTCCAGGTCCGTACCTCTATTTAATCCATACAGATACCTTGAGCTCCTACCCTATGCCAGACACTGCTCAAAGAGCAAAAGAGGCAACATTTAAATATTTAACAAGTTTGGCACAAACACAGAATCAGAAAGGAAGTTCCTCTGAGCCCAGTAATAACCTATAACATGCTGGATTATGGAGATATGGAGGAGGGGCGGGATAGACAGGACATTGGGGAAAGGAGACAAAGCTTAGTGCAACCTTTTAATAGGGAAAGCTCTACCTGTAGGTATCGGTTGAATGACAGGCTTGGCCTGGGCATAGAGGTGGTCCATTCCATCAAAGTCCCTGACCTCAGGGACTGCCCTTCTCATGCAGAAACAGGTGAACTTTTATTATAAATGACCAAATAGCAAATATTTGAGGCCTAACAAGCCCTACAGTCTCTGTCCCAACTATTTAATCAAAATAGTCACAGACAATAGTAAACAGATGGATGTGGCTATGTTCCAAGCAAACTTTTATAAAAAGAGGCAGAGGACTGGGTTGGGCTCATGGGTCCTAGTTTGCATAGTTGGTGCTAGTGGACAAGACAGATGTCCCCCTTCATCCTATCATCCTACAAACGTGTGCCAAGCAAAAAGGCACTGGTATATGGTGCTAAACAAATTAGACAACGGGTTCCTGCCCACATAGTCATAATATTCCCATGGGAGAGACAAAATCAATCCTTTTAGTAGTCTCTGGGACATGCTAAGATGAAAGCAATCAGGAAATACAGAGAGGGTGGTTGACTCTACCTTGGAGTTGAGGGGAGGCTTTTCCCAGAGGACTTGCAAACCATGCTGTGTGCTCCTCAGCCCAGAGCTGAGAGGAGCAGAGTCACCGAGACCTCCTAGAGACGTTTGATAAGGACAGCCTGCGAACCCTCAGGCCTTGTGGGTGTGTGATGTCACCAGCTCTTCCCTTGTGTCCCCCAGTCTCTGAACAGCTACAACGAAGGAGACTTGGAAGGAGCCAGGCGGCTGGGGAGGAATGCCAAGTGGGTGGCCATCGCATCCATCGTCATCGGCCTTCTGATCATCGGCATCTCTTGTGCTGTGCACTTCTCGAGGAAGTAAGTAGGCCTTCTGAATCCCTCCCCGTGGGAACGCCTCCTCCTGACTGCCCACTGGCACCTGCTAGGATGGGTTAGGGTCCACTTCAGTAACAAACAACTCAAAACAAAAGGCATTTCCTATCTGCTTCACGTGACCCCGGACCATGTTGTCAGGAGGAGGTCTCTCCTCGACACAGTCATTCAGGGCCCCAGGATGACCCAGCTCCACCACCCTGCAGCTATCCTACCTAGAAAAGTGGGTGACTGGATTCAGCTTGTCATGACCACTGTCTTTTTGAATTGTAACCACCACGATTGCCCAGAATAATGCTAGTCGTTTGTCCTGCATAATTTCCCAGCAACTATAAATAGACAAAACCATCGGAGTGGTATGTGGGAGCTTTAAAACCAGATTCTGGCTCCAAGGATGCACCTGAATCTTTGATCTTAAGATAAACCAGATACATTCTAGCCAGGTTGGAGTCCGTTTTGTCCTAACCCATACACCCTCTTTCTGACCAAATTGTGAGAATTCAACTCTCTTGCTGCCACCCCGGATGATGCTTCCATCAGCAAGAACCCTAATAAATTTCACCCTTTGCAATCCCAGCCTCTCTCTTGAGTCTCACCACATCTTGGGGTGGGTCCTCGTCCACTAGAACTGGGTTTTTCTAGAACAAGGGGTCGACAAACATTATCTACAAAGGGCTAGGTATTAAATATTTTAGGCCTGGCAGGCTTTATGGTCCCAGTCACTGTCTCGGACACAACTATTTGAGTCTGCCATCCTAACACAAGAGGAGCCTTGGGCAATATGCAAATGAGCAAGTGCAGTATGCAAATGAGCGAGTGGCTGTGTTCCACTACAATTTTATTTATGAAAATAAGATATCTTGTCTGTGGTCCTCTGATCTAGAACATGGTGTATCCTCAGGCTGAGACAGGGAGAAGGAGGAGGATCAGAGAACCTCATGTGGACTTTTCATGGCAGAAGTCCGGGAGTCACAAATGTCACTCAGGCTCACCATTAGACGAAGAAAACCAGTCACACAGTCCCATCTAACAGTGACAGGGTGGGAAATGCCTGGGAGTTCATGGTGTATTTAGGAGTGTTCCTTGATCTGCATTACCACATGATCTGTAAGATGATTTCCTGTGTGATGTGGCCTTAAACTAGCCCAGTGATTCTTAGTTTAAGGGCCAAAAGAACCACGTGTGGTTTGGGTATCAGGGATGAGCCCTGATCTCATAAAGAGACGGAGGCTGTTAATTGGGACACGTGTCTTCTGATTTCTTCAATGAGCTGAGCTAAGCTCCATCTGCTAGAATCAATGACTCTTTCCACTAGAGCTCTGAAAGAGGACGAGGGGGTATGATGGACAACCCAGACCCAAAAATTACAAGTCCACATCCATCTGTGTCTAGCGGGGTAAATTCTGGTGATACAGATAAGAATGCCGAGAAATTCTTTAAGTTTCTGCCGGAGAGGTACAACTATGTCTTCCTATATCCTTGACCCCATTCACTTTGCCCCTTGAGCTGGGCAGGGTGATTCCTTGGCTCAGTTGACTAGAGAAGCTCATCTGGGTGGGTGAGGGAGGAAGTAGGCATCCTTCATCCCGCCAGATCAGCCAGCTTGACCTTGGCAACCAAGAGAGCAGCGGATATCACAGTGGACCAACTTCCTATCGGACATGCCAGAACTAGGAGCAGTCAGTGGCCAGATGGAGGGGGTGATGTCAAGACAGAAACTGTCCCAAGTGAAAAAATAGGTGGCTCTGCCCCCAAAAGGGAGAAAAGGACATGGACACAGGAAGCTCAAGGCTTCTTGCTTTGATGGCACGGATGTCAATAGGGTCTAATTGATTGAAAGTTTATGATATGGGCCCATGAAGAGGAAGACAGTTGGGAAACAGTTGTGGACCCTCCTGACTTTATCCTTTAAAGAAGGCACAACATGCTGTGTGTGTGTGTGTGTGTATGTATGCACATGCACACGCGTGCATCATGGAGTACAGGATCAGTGGTGCAGATCAGCCTGATCCCAGGCCCTCTCTTAGCATTGACTCACCTTCAGCCATTTGTTTAACTTCTCCTAACCTCGGTTTCCTCATCTGCCTAATGGGGGTTGTAATAGTACCCATTTAATTTCATAAAACTATTGTAAAAGTTAATTAGATTGACCCACAGAATTTGTGGAGTTTGCTGTCTGTTTCTTAAGTGGTACACTAAAAATGCTGACCATTCATGAAGCCCATTATTACTACTGTCACCAACATTATGGATAATGAGGACCCCAGGATATAAAATGCCATTAAATAGAGTTCAAGGCTCTGTATCTGTGACTCACACTCAAAGGACGGTGTTCCCAGGGAATGAGACCAAGTCTTGGCTAAACTCCTGAGGATTAGGGAAATACTCACTGCCCAGATCAGAGCGTGAGCTAAGAGGGTTATAATAATAGCAATCCACACTGGTATTGACCTTGTCATTTGTCAGACACCATTCCAAACACTTACATAGATTAATCCTTGTTGAAGCCTCACAGCAATCCAAAGAGGTAGGTATTATTATCCCCATTTTTCAGAGAAGGAAACTGAGGCTCAGAGATGAAGGGATTTGTGTAAATTTCCATAGCTAATTAGTGGGAAACAGGATGTGAGTGTGTTAGGGCTTGAGTGTGTGTTCTTCATGCTGTTCTTTACCACAACTGCACACGACCTCCACAACAATGTGACCCTTCTGGTATGCACAGAAACGAAGGCAGTACTTAGCACTTGCCTTAGAACTAATGCCAGCACCCCTTTACAAGGGGATGGGGTTAGGGTTTCCCACTACAAAACATGTGAGGACCCAGGCCAAGGGTCACCAAGTCCAAGTACTGCAGGACTCAGGCAGGGAGCCTATGTGAATGAAGGAGCCTGGTCACGGGGCAATAGGGAGTGGTGGGGACTGTGGTTGATTGGTTTAAAGAGAACAGCTACCACTCTGCCCCAATTTTACCACTTAGCACTTAAGGCCCCATTTTTCAAGAGGTGTTAGAGATCTGGGCTTTTGTATAAGCTCTTCTGATTTTTGGATGTTGACTGCAAATTCATAGTGTTACAGCCTGGGTACTAACTACTTTGTATTTAGTTGGCAATCGGTGGTGGACAATTTGGCTTTCAAAGATTAGTTACCATGAGACATTGTCTAAGAAGTTTTGTAAGGGGCACGGAAGTCTTCCTAGATAGGGACGGCCTTCGTTCCTCTTATGTTTCTTTCTGGATGTGTATATACTTGTGATTGAAGCTTGCTTACTTAGGAATACAAAGTATGAGAGAGGGTGATTTCTCATTCCTTCTTCCTAAGGGGCAGTGTCTCCCAATGGTTAGAGCCTAGACTTTAGCATCAGTTTTAGCAAGATTCAAATCCTAGTTCCAACGCACAGACCATATGAGCAAGTTATTAAATTCTCTATGACTCTATTTCCCTATTAAATAAAAACAGAATTATTTCCCTATCTATAAATTCAGATTCCTTTTTATGGTTCTGGGGATTAAACCCAGGGTGCTCTACTACTGAGATATATTCCCAGTTCCTTTTTTTGTTTTGTTTTCATTTTGAGACAGAATCTCACTAAGTTGCTGAGGCTGGCCTTGAACTTGCGATCTTCCAGTCTCAGCCTCCAGAGTCAGTGGGATTACAGGTGTGCACCACCTCAGATTCCTTTTAAATATTTTCCCTCCATGTTATCAAAGAGAACAACAAAAAAAGTTTCCAGAGTTAGAATCCCATGGAGAAACTCGAATTTAAAGTGTTTGTCATGTGTGTGCAAGAGAGAGACACACAGAAAAGAGAGACTGACACAGGGAGAAGAGGCAGAAAGAGTAGGAGGGAGCGGGAGTAAAAGAATGAGCCAGACAAATAAAGGAAAAAATGACAGAGAAAGACAATAAGGAACTAATTCTTAGAAAATGAAATCAATTCTATTTTCCTATAAAGATAAAAAAAAAATATAGCCAATTTCTCAATAATCCTTTGGAATAAAAATTCCCCAGCCCTAGTTTACTAGAAGAACTGAATGGCAATGCATAGCCACTAAGGAAGAGTTCCCAACCCTTACACTGCAGAAGAATGATCTGGAAGGTTTAGAAGTCCTCATCCAAACCCACCTTCAAAAGATTCCAGCTCAGCCAGGCGCAGTGGCCCACGCCTGTCATCCCAGCAGCTCAGGAGGCTGAGGCAGGAGGATCGCGAGTTCAAAGCCAGCCTCAGCAACAGCAAGGCCCTAAGCAACTCAGTGAGACCCTGTCTCTAAATAGAATACAAAATAGGGCTGGGGGTGTGGCTCAGGGGTTGAGTGCCCCTGAGTTCAATCCCTGGTACCCCGCCCCAACACCAAAAAAAGAAAATTCCAGCTCACTAAGATAAGACATGAATCCCAGGAATCCGCATCTTTTCAGCTCTTCACACCACCCTGGAGATTCAGACACTGGTAGTTAGCAGAACCCTCTTTGCCAAGTCCTAGAAAATTTCCTCTCCCACACCCAAAAGGAAGACCACACCTACGACGGTAGCTGTTAACACTGGGGTCAGTTTTCATTTACATCAGCAAACTCATCCTCCCAATTTGTTCCAAGTCATTGCCAAGGACGGGGAATAGGGTTACTGCCGAGCAGATGTCCCCAGAGGAGTTTCTGTTGGAACAACCTAAAGGTAGCAAGGACTTCCAGAGAGGGCTGGGGAAATCTGACTTCAAAGGACACCAATTCCCAGATATGGTGGCTCGTGCCTATAATCCCAGTTACTCAGAGGCTGAGGCCGGAGGCTAGCATGTTTGAGGCCAGCCTGGACAAATTATGAGGCCCTATCTCAGAAAAACAAAAGGTAAGAAAGGAAGGAAGGAAGGAAGGAAGGAAGGAAGGAAGGAAAGAAAATTTTTAAAAAATTTAAAAAGATACCAAGTCTGGAGATCAGATAAAAAGCCATAAATGTGTGTCTAAGTTTCAATCAAAAATGTAAACTGCCTTTTAGTCCTTGCCTTTCAAAATATTTGTCTTTTTCCTCAATGTCCCACCTGTTGAAGAACAGATTGAAATCCCAAGTGGTTGAAATTCCAGGGAGTAGCTTTCTTGGAATAGCCTCAGATCCTGATAGTCTTTACCCAAATTCATCAGAAGGTCTTATTCATTCTAATTTTACAGGATATCTGCGTCAGCCATGTGGTAATTGGGCAAAGAAAGATAGGATTTGATGTGATCCAATTCGTAAGATCTGAGAATCACTTGAGTCAAAATGTTCAATAAGTTTGACTTGAACACTGTGTTGACAGAAATGTACTGGTCCAAACGGAATCAGAAACTTGGAGTCTCCCCCAAATCAGAAAAAAAAAAAATTCTGCCCTTGAGTTGCTGGGGAGAGTGAAATGATGAATCACACAGGTGAAGTGTCCACCTACGATGGCCCTCTCTTTTACCAGTCTTAATGAATTCCAATGCCCATCCTAAACCAGCGCACTGCAGGAGTTAGGGTCAGATCCCACCAGCTCATGCTCATTCTCGTGAGACTTCCCCTATGTCAGATGCCAATCATAAGCCCCAGACTATGACATGTGCTTTGGACCAATCAGGTATAAATCAGGAGTTTCTCAAACCCCGTCTTCAGGTTCTGTTAACTTGCTGGGAGGATTCACAGAATTCAGGGAAACACTTACTTATGTTTACTCATTTATTATAAAGTACATCCCAAGGATGTAGATGAACATCAGAAGAAATGCATAGGGCACGGGATGCAGGAAGGGGTACAGAGGGTTCCATCCTTCTCTGAGCCCGCACCCTCCAGGCACACGTCCAGCAGTGCGGGACCTAATAGAAACCTGTCTCTGGAGAGTTTTATGGAAGCTTCACTATGTAAGCATGATTGATTGCATCATGGGCCTTGATGGTCAATTAACCCTTCATCCCTTTACCCCCTCCCTGGAAGTTGGGGTGAGGAGGTCAGGCTGAATGTTCCAAACTTCTAACCCTATGCTGTGTTCCCCTGGCAACCAGCCCCCATCCGAGTCTACCCAGCACCCACCGAGAGTCACTTTTTAGGACAAAAGATGCTCCTGTTGCCCAGAAAACTCTAAGGGCTCTAGAAACTCTGTGTCAGAAACTTGAGTCAAAGAGCAAATATTGGAACAGAAGATTCTCTTAGCACCCGGATCTACAAGAGTATTGGGAACTTTGTCTTAGGATCCAGAATTAGGGACCAAATATTTAGTCTTTATTGTCTCACACTATGACACCTAAGCTGCCTGCTAGAATCCTCTGTTCTTGTTCTTTTCCTGGGAAGTTAGTGGTTTCCTCTTCCTCCTTCCTTGTGGACATGTTCCTGGTCACTTGTCTTGATGTCCTATGAAATTCACTGGGACTTCCTTAGTGGCATAGCCAGTTAACCATGACCAAGTTTGGGTACAAGGGAGACAAGTGTTCTCAGCCATAAGTATGATACACTCAGATGACCCAGTGATCATCTGGGAGTGTACAGTGGAGCTGTGTCTTTTTGAAGGTGTCTTAAGTCCTGAAACCATGTTCCAGGCTCTTGACCATGGAGTAGAGTGGCAGCGAGAATCTCCTCCTCCATTGGAAGGTTTTTGTTTTTGTTGGCGGGTTGGGGGCCGCGGGTGTTTTTGGTTGTTGTTTTTGTTTTTGTATTGAGGATTGAACCCAAGGGCACTTTACCACTGAGCCACATCCCCAGCCCTTTTTAATGTTTTTATTTGGAAACAGCTCTCTTATTAAGTTGCTTGGAGCCTCGCTAAGTTGCTGAGGCTGACTATGAACTTGCAATCCTGATGCCTCAGCCTCCCACGTCACTGGGATTACAGGTCTATCTATGCCACACCATGCCCAGTGCTTTTTTTCTTTTTGAGTGACATAAATAGTTGATTTGCCATAAGTTAAATGCATATACAAGGTGAGCCACTGAACTCGAATCTCTGAGTGATCTCAGAGATATCTAAATAGCCAGGTACACATCCAACCATGCATTAAAAGTGCTCGCATGTTATTCTTCACCTTAGGAGCTTTTATGTTCCAAGGTTTATATTAAGGAAGAACTTGACCTTTGGGGAGGGCTAAGGGTCCCAAGATTGTGTCCCATTAATAGGGACATGGAGTGAGGAGCTATTAATCCATTCTTCACCAGGAAAGCATCTCTCTTATAAACACACTGACATGAATGCAGTTCTCTGGCCTCAAAACATCCTATCTAGATGGGAGGGAAGTATGTCAAGGTAGGCCTAAAGCAAGAACGTGGCCTTTTTGCAAAAAAAAAAAAAAACCATAAATCAAATCCGTCTTCTTTCCTGTACTATGGGCGAGGGCAAGGTTTCCCGGGAGTTGTTTCTACCCAGATGTGTCTTTGGAGAATTTTTGTGATTCCATAATGAAAAATGAGGATATCACCCATTTCCCCAGGTCAGAAGGGACTTTGTTGGCTCAGATAAGTTGAGGGAGAGATAAGTCAGAAATAAGTTGCCATCAGAGAATGGATTTTTTAAATGTGAGGGGCACATAAGCTTATGGGATGTTGGGGAAGAAATCAGAATAAACATGAAAAAAGATGGTCCCCCTCACGAGCCAGCGGGGAAGCACAAATTCAAGCAATAATGAAATACTGTGTGATTTTGTCTGCCAGATTGAAACAATTAAAACGATGGATAATATCTGTGTTGGCAGGGTGCAAAAAAATGGATACAATACCATTGGTGGAGGAGTAAATGGGATAGTCTCTGGCAAGTCAACTTGAATGTGTAGTCAGCACTCTGTATCCATAGGTTTCACACCTGTGGATTCTACCAACTACAAATTTGGGGAGGGGGAATTGCATCTATCTTAAAAATGTACAGATTTTTTTTGTCATTGATCCCTAAACAATAAAATATAACAACGATTTACACAGGATCTACATTGCATTAGGGATTATGAGTGGTCTAGAGAGGATCTAGGATGTGCAAAAGGGCTACGCAGATACTCTGCCATTTTATATACAGAACATGAGCTTCTGTGGACTTGGGTGGCCAGGGTGGGTCCTGGAACCAATCCTCCTTGGATTCCAAAGGACAATGATACTTATTAAACTTTAAAATCCACATGCCTGCCAACCCAGCAATTCCACTTCTCAAAATCCACCCTGGATACAGGTGCACACAAATGCACGTGAAACAGTAATTCTGCACCCCGGCTACACATCAGAATCACCTGGGGGGCTTTTTAAAAATTCTGAAGCCCAGAGCCCACCCTAGGGGAAATTTTATTAGAATCTCCCGTGATAGGAACGGGCACCAGCAGGTTTTAGGCTCACCAAGGAATTCTAACGTGCAGCATGTGTTATGAAACATAGATATGCAATGAGTTCACGGCAGCTTGGTTTGAAATAAGGGAAACCTTGAAACAATCTAAATGTCCATCCATTGGAAGTTTATGTAAGTAGCAGCTTATTCTCAGGATGGGATACTACACTGCATTTAAACATGAAAACATCTGTCCTACTACAACTTTACAAGGCCCTGCACGATCGGTTTGCTGCCTCTCTGACCCATCTCGTGGCACTCTCCCCATCATGCCATAGTGGATTCTTCTGTTGGAGGAGTGCAAATATGTTCCTGCCCCAGGGTCTTTGCACTTGCTCTTGCCTCAGCCTGAAACTCTGTTTATTCATATCCATGCAGCACATACCATCTCTTCCTCAGATGCTTGCTCAGCTATTACCTTAGCTTTATCCAATTTTACTTTTCTTCCTAGCATTTACCACTCCCTGGTTCCCCATACTGGGATGAAAAACACAGGAAAGTTTTCATTTCTGTCATTTCCCATAATTATAGACCACAGCCCTTAAGGATGCCTACTTTGAAGCTAGAGCGCTAGAGTTTCAATCCAGGGTCCTTGGGCACGTCTTTTAACCCATCTGTGCCTCAGTTTTCTCTTGCATAAAATGGGGATAATAACAGTACCTACCTTCTGGAGCTGGAAAGATTCAATTGCATAAATCACTGTCTGACACTCTCTACTGTGTGATTGTCAGGTATTAAAAGGGTCAGTGGGGGCTGGGGTTGTGATTCAGTGGGAGAACATGAGGCCATGGGTGTGATCTTCAGCACCACATAAAAATAAAGGTACTGTGTCCACCCACTACTAATATATATATATATTTTTTTATTTAATATATTATATTAATAATATATTATATTATTTAATATATTATATTTATATAATTTAATATTATATTAATAATATAATATATTATTTAATTTTTAAATATATATATTTAAAAAAGAATCACCAGTACTGAAAGTGATGCCCATCATGTAATTGTTTATCGAATAAATTAACAAGTAAACAAAAAAAATTGCAGAAAAACATACAGTAAGCCCTCCATTTCTGTGGGCTCTGCATCTGACTATTCAACCAACAGCAGGGGAAACAAATTACTTTTTAAATTGCATCTGTACTGAACATGCATAGACTTTTTTCTTGTTATTATTCCCTAAACAAAACAGTGTAACAACTACTTACACGGCAGTTACATTGTACTAGATAGTATAAGTAACCCGCAGATGATTGAAAGTATGTTAGGATGTTCCATTTTCTATAAAAGACTTGAGCATCTGTGGATTTTTTTATCCTTGGGAGTCTGGAACCAACCCTCCAAGGATACTGAGGGACAACTGTATACAGCATGAGCCCATTAAGTAAACACACACACACACACACACAAAATGAATATATAATTTCCAACTGCATATTTCTGGATTTAAATGCAGAGGGAAAAAAAATGGCTGTAGAGGCACGCAGAAGTTCTAGCAGCACCACTCTCCATTGGAAAGGAGAATGGGATTCAGACATGCTAGAGGCATTTGGTGGCATCTGTGTCATTCAGCTTTTTCCATGTGCCACGTGGACCATAAAATAGACTTTCCAAATGTTAAATATTTCTCAAAAGGAATCCTCTGCTCAGGGTCCAAAGCACGCAGACCTGCTTGTCCTTCTCAACATCTGTTTACCCAGAATAATCTCCCTTAAGTAAGGCAGACGGCAAGCCAAGGAAGCCGGCCACCGAGGCTCGGGCGCTGTGGGTCTGCCTGTCTGTCTGTGTGTCTCACTGTCTGTCTGTACCTCACAGCTCCTGAGAAGCCTGCTGCAGCCGCCAGCGTGGAGGATGGTCCTCATCTGCACACCCCCCTTCCCCAAAGACACTGAGGGATGGATCCCCGACTTTGGACTGTGAGATCCTTTCCTCCAGGACTCTCCAGAGGCAGGTCCCTGGCCAACCAACAACAAAAGTCCAAGATTCAGCAACCCAAACAGCACGGCCACATCAGCCAATGTCCCCGATTAGTATATAAAGAAGAGGAAGAAGAAGAAAAGAAGGCTCCCATTCTGAGTGGAGCCAAGCTTTGTGTCCATGCCTCCTCCCTCAAGATGATCTCCAGATGTCTCCTTTCACGGGGTGGGGAGGTCTGAACTGGGGGGGAGTAGGAAGTTTCCAGAAAGCGCGGTGGATGCTGGGGCCTCTGCGGCATGTTTAAAGTTGTCTAATGCAGTTGAATTGTGTGTGTTTGTTCTTTCAATTTTTTTAGAGGTGGCAGGCAAGCTCTTTGGTTTTCCCGAACGCCACCCAGCTATGCCACCCCCTCGTATTTCTTTTCTGTCCGCAAACCCCTAAGGTGGGAATGCGCTGGCTTTGTTTTGTTTGTTTATCTATTTATTTATTTTGAGACAGGGTCTCACTGAGTCGCTGAGGGCCCCATAAGTTGCTGAGGCTGGCTTTGAACTTGCGATCCTCCTGCCTCAGCCTCCCGAGTCTCTGGGATGACAGGCGTGCACCACCGCACCCAGCTTGGGACTGGCTTTGTGACACAATGATTCTACCTGTTGGAACACGCTAACGGTGTCTTGCAGAGAGAAGGCGTGTACCACGGGTGGCGCCCAGGCTGGTTTCCAAGCAGTTGATAGACATACTGTTAAGTAATATTGCATCACAGAGAATGTTTCCCCTTTTCTCTTCTTTCTCAATCTGATACAGCCGGGAGCAAGTCTCAATTTTGTGCCAGTGGGTCCTTGACACCTTCCTGACCCTATGGTTCTTTGTGCTTTTTAACAAAGAAGGAGCTGCCCTTGGGGTTCGGTCTGCTATCTAGATGGAACTCAATGGTATTGTTTTATTTTCATGTTATATATTTTATTTACTACCTTCCATTTGTGGCTCTGCAGAGATGGATGTGTTATGTCATTTCTGTTCAAATAAATTCATATTTATAGATATGTAGCAAATTTCAAAAACGAACATTAGAAACACAGTGATAATGAGTTTTCCAGTGCAGAAGAAAAAGCAGTGAATTTTCATGGAAAGAATAAGAAACTAAAAGTCAAACTATATCTGTTCCAGTGCCTTTTTTTTTTCTTCTTGCCACTAACTAGCTATGCAAGCTGATGTCAGGCAAGTTTCTGGGGGTTCTCTCTGCCTCCAGTTTCTTCCTCTGGAAAATGCAGATAAGAACACCTGCCTACTTACCTCACCGTGTTATGAAAATTAATTGTCACAATAGGTGTGTTCCCCGGGGGAGGAATGCTAAGTGTCTACCAATACGAGTCATGATTCTTAGAGACTGTGAATCTCAGGCATTGGTTAAAATACTGAGCCCTGGCAAAAATAAATAAATAAAAGTGAATGGACACCCATTTCTACCCGTCATCCCACCCACATGCTCATTATGAGCCAGCTCGGGTCCCCGGAGGACGCTGCATCAGGGACACGGGTTCTCGGCACACAGGGACGCACCATTCCAGGAGATCGGATCCTCATTTCTGTTTGTAATATCTGGTTGTTTGTTTGTATGTGTTCGGGTCCCTGGTCTTTTCCTCAAATTCAATGAAAAGTGTTGCTGAGAGGCAGAATAAAAACGGTTTTAAGTAAAGCGTGTTTATCACAGTGAGTGAATTATGTTTCCTTGGGACTTCTGGAGACTTCCAGAACCAAAATGTGGCTCCCCCACCCCAGTGTCCTTCCATAGAGAAGGCCACAGAGAGGCCAAGAGACGGGGGCTGAACGAGGCATCCATGCTCAGATAACTTAGGGCATAAAATGGCCCTGGGGTCCATCTTTTTACTGGTGCATGATAGTTGTACATCATGGGGGGATTTGTTACATATTCACACATGCACACTATATGATGTATCGTGCTTTGGCCAATATCACTCCCAGCACTTCCTTATCCCCTCCCCTCCTCCCTCCCCTATCCCTTTCCTCTATTTTACTGATCACCTTTGATCTTCATGAGACACCCCCACCCCCACCTTTCATTTCCTTCCTCCTCTCTAGCTTCCACCTAAGAGAGAAAAACCCATGACCCTTGACCTTCTGAGTTTGGCTTATTCCCCTTAACATAACAGTCTCAGGTTCCATCCAATTTTTCTGCAAATGACATCATTTCATTTTTCTTTATGGCTGGATAAAACTCCATTGTGTGTATATATACCAGATGTATTTGATCCATTCATCGGTTGATGGACACCTAGGCTGACTCCATAGTGTGGCTATTGTGAATCGTGCTGCTACGAACTGGGGTGTGCGTGGATTGCTCTAGTATGCCGACTTTAATTCTTCAGGCTAAATACCGAGGAGTGGGATAGCATATATACATGGTTGTAGATGGACACGATACCATCTTTATTTATTTATTTTTGTGTGGTGCTGAGGATCAAACCCAGTGCCTCACATGTGCTAGGCAAGTGGCTCTAACACGGAGCTACAGCCCCAGCCTGAGTTTACTATTTACATAACTGAAAATTCTGGGAGAATAGCTTCAGGTATGGCTAGATCTGGGTGCTCACTGTTAATAACAGCTCTTCCCTGTGCAATTCTCAGTCCCAGCCTAATGAGTTGGTTTGGGTTTCACGGCAACGAGATGGCTGCCCATAGATTTGAACTTCTTCCTACCCACTTAGGAGCACCTGTGGAAATAAAACATTCCTTTAGTAACTACAGGAAGAAAAATCTGGTTTCATCCAAAATATTGCACAATTCATCTGAGATAGGAACAGCCATGTGGTCCCCATGCCAATACAAATCGCTGCTGTGGCCAGGGGGTACTCAGCACCCTGTTTGTCCATTCCCATGGACAGTGGTCAAGCCCTGGAGCTGAGTGCGAGGCTAGCCCAATGCAATCTTTATGGATTGAAGGTGTGGGCAGGGTGGTTTCCCAGAAGAGAACCAAAGTGCTTTTACCAGAAGGAAGGACAGAGCCTGGCAGAAAAACAACCACTGTCCACATGAACCATTCTGCTCCCAACTACGCCTTCCACCCACAGGACTCTAGGGATCTAGTGGCTTTTCCATGTCCCTCTTGTGTAATCACTGTCCTCTGTCTCCTCCTCCGACCAACATTTGTGGGGCACCTGCTCAGTCACAGAAGCTGGGGGAGGCTTTGGAAATTTCAGTACCACGAAGAGGGACCCCTGGAGAGGCTGCCCATGGTCTAAAGAGGGGGAACAGGCACACACACACCATCTGAAGGCCACACCAAAATGACAGGACAGGATGACCAGAGTACCACACAGTCACTTTGCAAGACAGAGCACCAGCAGTAGGTGAGGGGGGGGGGAAGGTTCAGGAAACAAATGCCCATCTCACTGCCTTTGGTTGGCATCCCCAGGCTTGGAGAGCTGCAGCTCTTGAGGCTGCCCCGTCTGTGCCCACAAGTTATGGGCAGAAGCAGATGCAGACATAAAATCGCTGGCCTCAGCTCCTGGATCAGCAAATTATCTTTGGCCTACAGGAAGACAGCTGCATTCAGCAGAACGGCACCACGCATGAATCTTGATACATAACCCTAGATCCCGGCTTCTAAATATAAAAGACAGCTTAGGGCCACTGGTTACCTACCCTCCCCCCCCCCAAGGAAAAAAAAGAAAAGAAAAAGAAAGAAAGAAAAATCTTCTAAAATAGCATCCACATTTGTAAAGTTACCACCAACCCTTAAAAAATACTCACGGACATGGAATATTTGAGCCTGGGCATTATCCTTGGAATCAGATCCCAGAACCCAGACATTTTTTCATTTCGGTTTTGAAATAAATCCCTTAACAGGCAAATACGCTGCTCAGGCATTGCCTCTCATCGCTGGAGAAGCCTCAGAAAGAAGGAATTCTCTTTGCAATAGATGGATCCGTTGCAGCAGAGAGTCATTATCAGAGGTCCGAAGAGGGACGTTGGAAGTTCCCTCTCTGCGTTGCTTGCGTGGGGCATCTGCAAGTCATCTGAGGTACCCGCTCCCGTCCTCGGAGGAGCGCCCAGCAGGTCGGCAGGACCCAGGACAAAATGTTCACCTCTTCCTGCCTAAGTGCCGACCTGCCCAGGTCTCACCCACACACCGGTCCACTGGCAAGCACTGCTATTTGTTCCCAAGCTGTCATCTCCTGACACTGCCACCACGTGTTCATCTCTGCCTCCTCCCTGAAGGTGACATGGAATCCCATGAATGGGAACCGGTTGTGCTTTGGAGTGATGTATTGGGGGGGAAACTCATAAGAAGTCCAGTCCTGCCACAGCCTGGTGAACGGCATGGAAGAGAAGCCAACACAAATATGTCTTGAACCATTGCCAAAGCTTATCTAAACTATGACAGTAGCCTCCTACTCGGGCTCCTGTGTCTTCGTATCAGATTGATGGTGTTACGAATATTACATAATGACAGCTCAAATTTATTATCTTACAGTTCTGGAGGTCAGAAGTTTCAAGTGGATCCCAGTGGGCCAAAATCAAGATGGCGGCAGGGCTGGAGTCCTTTCTGGAGGCTCTCTGGGAGAATCCCCTTTCTTACCTTTTCTATCTTCTAGAGACTGCCTGTATTCCATGGCTCATGACCCCCTTCCATCTTCAAGGTCAGCAATGGCCACTTAGCTGTCACACCACACCTCTCTTGTTCTGACACCTTTCTCTCCCACTTCCTTATTTAAAGACCCCTGACATTACACTGGGCCCATCTTGGATAACCCAGCAGGATCTCCATATTTAAGGTCTGCTAATTAGCAATCTGAATTCCATCTGTTCCCTTAATTCTCTCTTGCTACGTAACCTAGTATATTCACAGTTTTCAGAAATTCGTATGGGGCTGTCTTTGGAAGACCATTGTTCTACCTAACCCATTCTGTGTTCCCATTCATGCTCCATGCAACAGTCGAGGTGACCTCAAAACCTAAGTGGAGGGAAAGGGGCTGTAGCTCAATGGTAAAGCGCTTGCCTCTCATGTGTGAGGCACTGGGTTCCATCCTCAGCACCACATAAAAATAAATAAAGATACTGTGTGTCCACCTACAACTAAAAATATATATATTTTTTTAAAAAAAAACCTAAGTGGAATCCCATCATTCCTCTGCTGAAACCTGACCCACCCAACCAAAACTCTCCCATGCAATCACCACAGCCCATGAAGCCCTACATGGTGAGTCCCATGGCCGCTTCTCAGATCTCCTCCCCTACTCCGTACTCCCCCTCACCCCTCTGCTACAGCCACACCTGGCCTTCTTGCCACCCCCCCCCAATCATGCCAAAATCATTTTTGCCTCAAGGCAAAAAAATGTGCTTCCTCTACCCAGAACACCCTCCCCAGGGTTTCACGTGGCTGCTCTTCCTTATGCCCCAGACCTCAGCCTCTCAGAGAAGCCAGCCTAAGCTTCTAACTAGAGCAGCCACCCATCCCTAGTCACCTGCCGTCACATCACCCTGCTTTATCTTCTTCATGGGACGACCTGTAATTTAATAAATTACTACCTGTAATTTTCTTATTTATTCAACCACACATTCATTCTCTTCTTTATTGTTTTACCTGCTGGTTGTCCATCTCCTCCCCCAGGCTGTCAGCATCCCGAGGGCAGAGACTTTGCCCGTCCCATTCACTGAGCACCTAGAACAGGGCATGGCATAAGGCAGATCCGGGTACCTATTTGCTGAATGAGTGAAAGTTCTTCTTCCCATGGGCCCCTTCACCTGGCTAACGCCCATTTCTGGGTGTCAGATGCAAGGCCTCCCTCTGTCTCATGTTAAGTACCTCTTCAGAGAAGCCTTCTTGGACATGCCAACCCTTCAAGGACGGGGGGGGGGTGGTCTCCCGTTTGCATGCTCACGTAGTGCTGTAGTTACCCTTTGAGATCTTATCATCACAGTAGCGGGGTACACTTGGTGTGATTACCACTTAATATCTGGCTTCCCAACTGAGTTGGGGGTCCCATGAGGGTAGGGATGGTGTCCATCTTGTTCACCTCTAAGTCCCTGAAACCTAGCTGGGTACCTGACATGAAGAAGGTTTTCCACAGTTATCTGTTGAGTGTATGGATGGATGGACGGATGGATAGATAAAGCTAACCAAGGTATTGGATGAAAATTCTGCAACCCCCAAACATTCTCACATATTCCTTTACCACCGATCATGAGGAGTTAATAAAAGAAAGAGATGATGAAGCACCTATAGCAAAAAGTTATTTCAAGATAGGGACCCAAAAGAACCCAGACCCTCTGGGTGATCTGTCCCCAAGGCCTCCTCTGAGGCTGGGCTGCCCTCTGCTGGTAGCAACGGAGAAAGGCACTTGAATGAAGGGCTCTTCTTTACCTTAGGTATCCTCTGAGTTCTTGGAATCTGGTTTAGAAACACGCTTGGGATGTAAGTCAGTGACAGAGCTCATGCTTAGTATGCCCTTTGATCCCCAGCACCACCACCCAAACAAAACAACAACAAAGTAACACTGAAACAGAAGCTGAACTAATGCGTTGTTTTTTGTTTTGTTTTATTGCAGTGAGTGTTGGGGACCTGAACCCAGTGCCTCAGGACTGCCAGGCAAGCAGCTATACCGCTGACTACACCCCCCTACACACAGCTAACGCTTTTTAGATCTTATGTCAGGCACTGTTCTAAGCACTTTGTGCTGCACATACATTTAACCTTCACAAGAACCCACCTGCGGCAGGTATTACGTACTTACCTGTAGGCACTAGAACAAAGCCCTGAAGTACAGTCAGCCGCTTTTGAACTAGATATTTGACGGATCACTGGGATAATTTTCGGGCTAGCTCACTTTAAGATAAGGCTCAGGCCTAAATTTCACAAGAGTGATGCAGAGATAACTATTCACATCTCTGCTCCTTAGAAATACCCAAAGCAGACAAGACAATCAAATGCCTGGTGACTAAGAAAGACAGAGGCCGGATCAGTAGGGCTTGTTATTTAGCTCCAGACTCGATTCTAAGTTTATCTTTATTGGCTCCAAAGAAGTCATTTAGCCATTTAAAATAAATACTGGATAACAAATAACAAATATTATGGCTTGCTGTCTGTCGGGTACTGTGCTAATTCTTGACATGTATTCTCACTCAATTATCATTAGAATATATATATATATATATATATATATATATATATATATATATATATATATATAATTTTTTCTAGCTAGCAACCATATGTGTGTGTGTGATTTTTTTTTCCTAGCTAGTCTACATTAGTTCTCTTTAAAAAATTTTGTTCTTTTTTAGATATACTTGACAGTAGCGTGTATTTTGACATACTGTACATACACGGAGTATAACTTATTCTAATTAAGATCCCATTCTTGTGGTTATATATGATATGGAGTCACACTGGTCGTGTATTTATTTATGGACATAGGAAAGTTAGGTTTGATTTATTCTACTGTCTTTCCTATTCCCATCCCCTCTCCTTCCCTTCATTCCCTTTTGTCTAATCCAGTGGACTTCCATTCTTCCCTCCACTCCTCCCTTATTGTGTATTAGTGTCTGCATTTCAGAGAGAACATTTGGACATTGGATTTTGGAGATTGGCTTATTTCACTTAGCAGGATAGTCTCCAGATCCATCCACTTACTGGCAAAAGTCATAAAGCCAATCTTTTTTATGGTTGAGTAATATTTCATTGTGTATAAATACCATACTTTCTTTATCCATTCATCTGTTGAAGGGCACCTAGGCTGGCTCCATAGATTAACTATTGTGAATTGAGCTGCTATAAACATTGATGTGGCTGTATCACTACAGTGTGCTGATTTCTAATCCTTTGGGTATTATATCAAGGAGTGGTATATCCTGGGTCAAATGGTGGTTCCATTCCAAGTTTTCTGAGGAATTGCCATACAGTTTTCCAAAGTGGTTGTACCAATTTGCAGTCCCACCAGCAATGTAGGAGTGTATCTTTTCCCCCACATCCTCATCCATATTTATTATTACTTGTATTCTAGAAAATTGCCATTCTGACTGGATGAGATGAAATCTCAGTGTATTTTTAATTTGCAATTTATCTAATTGCTAGAGATGTTGAACATTTTTTCATATATTTGTTGGCCATTCATATTTCTTCTTCTGTGAAGTGACTTTTCCTTTGCCCATCTATTGATTGAGCAACCCTAGATTCAAGGACACTCAGCTTTCAGTACCTGTGGGGAATTAGTTCCAGGGTCCCCCCTCCCCAGCCAGGATACCAAGGTTTGCAGATGCTCAAATGGTTTATACAAAATGGCATAGTATTTGCACAGAAGCAACACACATCTTCCCTTATACTTTAATCATCTCTAGATTACTTATCTTACCTAATACAGTGTAAATGCTTTATAAATACTTGTCATACTGTATTGCCTAGGGAATAGTGAAAAAGAGAAAATAAATCTCTATATGTTCAGTACCAGACACAATTTTTTTATCCCAAATATTTTTAATCCAAGGTTGGTTGAATTCCCAGATATGGAACCAACAGATACAAGGGGTCAACCGAGCTACTATTAACTCTTCTTGACCTCTGAAGAAACTAATGCACAAAGGAATTCAGTAATTTGTCCAAGGTCACACAGTTGAAAAGCTAAATAACTGGAGCCCAGGCCACGCAATTCTAAACTCCACGTTCTTAATCATTACACTTAACTAATTCCCGTAAAATTATAAACCGAGTCTCACAGTTTAGTTCGTAACTAAGCCAAACTAGGAAAATGACTTTTTTGCACATGACAGGATGAAATGACCTATTAATCACCTGTTACCCATTTTCCATAATTAGATGCAAACTTGACATAAATTTGTGTGAGCTGAACTTTTGGGATAGATTTGCATTCATTACAATACATTTTCTGTTCAGAATCTTATCAACTGTTAAGAAGCACCGAGGTCTGACCTCTATGTCTAAAACATATTTTCTATGCACGGATAATTAATATTCAACAAGGAAGGAAAAAACCCAACATCCTTATTGATTATGAATATGACCTCATCTGAGTATGAGTCAGGACGATTTTGGTTGCAAGCAACAGAAAATCCAACTGACTTAGTACGAGAAACATGAGAGAAGTTACTGGTTCTGAGACTGGAAAATTTCAGACAAAAACAACCTTCAAGGTTAGCTTGATCCAGCACATCACAGTAAGCTCTGTCTCTGTTTATTTTGGATTCTCTCAGCTCTGTTCTCGGTCATGTGTATTCCTGGTTCTCAGATTGACTTCCTTCATGAGAGGAGGCTCTCGGGCTCCTGCCTTCTCCATCCACGTCCCAGGAGAAGGAAGGCCTCTCTATACAGACCTGCAGACAAAATGTATTCTGCATTCTCCAGTCAAAGGACTCAACTTTGGACTCAAGCCCATTCCGGAATAATTCCTGTAGCAAAAGGAGTGGAAGTATCCAGTCAGGACCTGCCTGCGGAATTTCTCAGTAAATTGTAGCTTTCAATTTTTATCTTAAGAAGATGAGAAGTGCCTACCTGGGTGAAGTCTCAGCAATGAAGATGACCAACAGTGAAAACTTAGTCCCCCTCACTCACAAATCAACAAATGCATAAATGCACAGGAAAATATTGAGGTTCCGTTTTACTTAGCATCAATGAGGGTGTGAGAGCCAGAGGCCCCAAATCGCATCGTGGTGATCTTCTTTGGAAAGAAATTTAACAATTTCTACAAATTTTGGAAGGTGTGTATACTCTTGGATCTAGTGATTCTATTTTCGTTAGGAATTATCCCCACGATTTTAATCGTAGGATATGTGAATGGGGCAGGCTGCGTGGATACATGATGTCAGTATTATTTATAAAAGTGCAAAACAGAATATAGAACTGCCCATCCAGAGAGACCAATTAGTCTTCTGGCTTCTCACTGGAAATAAAAATAAGAATGCAGGAAACCACACCAAAGTAAGATGTGGCTTAGTGAATGACTACCCGGCAGATATTTTAACAACTACCACTCAGGCCGAGAAATAAAATTTTGTCAGACACCCCAGAAGTCACAAAATGAGACTGTTTACAAATTAAGATCTCTACCCCAAGGGTGGATACTTCTGAAATTCACAAGTCTCTATTTTTATAGCCAGCTGAATTCTTACAGTCAGTCCAGTGTCCAGATTCTATGATATTGTAAGATTTGTCATATCAATTATTGCATGATAAACTGTCCCATGAATTCCCAGTGACTTGTAACAAAATCCAAAATTCTCACTGTGGACATCAAGACCCCACTGGGTCAAGCCTGTCCTCCTACTTTCCAGTACACTCCAGCCATCATACAAATTGCCTTTGTTTCTCCAGCCCATGAAGTCCAGGCCCACCCCAGGGCCTTTGCATTGGTGCTTTCCCTCTACCTAAAATATTCCTCCCAAACTCTTCTCTAGTCTGACTCCTTCCTGTCATGCCCTGATTCCAGCCTGAGACCAGTGTGGGTCCATGATGCCTCTAATACAGCAATGCCCTAACATTTGAACCCTCCTGGCAAGTGTCTTCACAACCCCTGAGACGTTGTGGTCTGACACCCACATCATCCGAGAATCAGAGAAAGCAGAGGCATTTCTGACACCAGGGAGAGTCATGAACTATTGTCACGCAAAGATAAATAACACAAAAAGTGATCCAAAGGGGACCCCTCCGAACTTAACTCATGCAACAGGAGGTCTGACCTCTCTGTGATCTTCAACATGGGGCCAATAGCTGATATCGATGTTCGTTTCTCTGTTCCAGGAAATTTTAATAAGAAATGATAAGACTTTCCCATCAGTGGTTACAGGGACCTCTTATCCTCGAGTTTATCTCTTTGCAATCGCCCTGAGAGGATGTCAAAGTCAGTTTGAGGACACAATAGAGCTCTGTAAGTCAGACCGACCATCCCAATCATATCTTCTAAATTCGGTGAAAATTCATTGGTCTGCTTTCACATGAGGCAATAATAAATAGACAAAAATGATAAAACAAAAAAAAAATTCTGAGCTCGATAAAGACTAAAAGGTCCCTTTTGAAAGTAGAAACAGCTGCGATGACAGTGTGGTTTTCCAGAATGTAACTGTGTGTATCGTGTTGTGGAGCAGTGCCATATATACCAAGGACCTCTGACTCCTCTGTTCAGTTGTTTCTGTCGGAGAAGGACCAGGACCATTGCCAGTCCACATGGTGCATTTGTACCGATTAGAAAGAGGTACCCATTCCTCCAGATAGCACAGCCTGGAGACTGGACCTCAGAGGAAATCAGCACTTAACCTGTCTCCTCCATATGGCATCCCCGGGGAGAGTGCACCTGCATAACCCCAATAACCGGGTGTCCCAGCATCTTCAGGATATTGGTTATGGTGTTTGGCATCAAGGGTTCATGCTTCACTGTTATCCCTGGTCACTGTTAGCTAAGAAAGGCGAGGTCTTAAAACTATCTTTAAGCATCAAAGCATCTGCCTCGCTCAGATACGGAGTCCACCCTCCAATGTTCTTTCTTCTCTCTCAAGTTGTTTGGGAGAAAACCCCAAGCTCACGGCTTCCTCAGTGACTTTGTGAGCAAGTCAGGACTGCTATTAGAAAAACAGCCCAGAGATTGTATTCTGGGTCTTTGGCAATCGCTTGGCTTATCCAATGTAGCCAGCACATTCAACATTTCTGAATATATTGAGAAAATTTAGGCTGTCAATAATCAGCTCCAAGATTCCTGATTCCTGTCCCCTTCCTTGACCTGGCTTATATGCCTTCTGGTCGTCTTTAGAATCCCACGCCTCCCTATTGTCTTCTTGAAGATCTGTTGCCACCTTTGCTTTATGGATTCCTCTGGGTTTGGAACCACGTTTTATTTATTCTTGTTCACATCGTCACAGTAGAGAAATTTTCACACAGTACAGAAACATGTAAACTAAAACGTGAAAGTCCCCCTTCTATCAGCTCCTGTTTCCAATCCCACTCCTCTCACCTGGGGACCACTAATAAGAGTGTCTTGTATCCTTCCAGAACTTTCCATTTGCAAGTATGACGCTAATAAAAATGCTAACTATTATTGAGTGTTTACCAAGAGTCAGATGCTGCGCTAAGCACTCTTCATGCAGGTTCCCAAGTAATTCACAAAACAAGCCTATAAGATAGGTGTTGTCTTCATGCCCCATTTCACAGTAGAAACAGCTGTGATGACAGTTGCTAAGTGGTACAGCCAAAATTGGAACTTAGGTGGGATGAGTCCATGCTTTTAACTTCTGTACCTGTCACTTACTTTTGAAGACTGCAATGTCATAGACCCTTCTCCACAGTTACCCATGTAATTCTATGTGTTCCTTTTCAACTCTGCTCCATATTCTATAAAATTTATTCAGCCATTCTCCTACTTCTGAACTTATAGGGTGTTGCATTTTTTTCATTTTATTATTTTATGAAATCTAAGATTGCTTTGACGGTAAGAGGCACCCAATTTCAGAAGGATTAAAATATTTTAAAATGTGCATTTTAGAATTAAAATATTACGGTCTTGGAGGGAGTGCTGTAAATGAACATGCTTGTATATATAATTTTTCATGTGTGTATTTCCGTAGAAGTTTCCTAGAAGTAATATTGTGCATAAAAATGAAGATGCATTTTTTATTTTGATAGATACTGTTGAATTCCCTCCAGGAGACCATATGTTAGTCATCTGTGTTCCCGCTTGCTTAGCAAAATGTCTGGTACACTGTAGGTATTAAATAAATAAAATGTTCAGCAGATGAAATGCAGAGGATGGCCCAGGAAAAAAAAAAAACCAGTATTTTTGTGGAACACACAAAAGCAAAACAGAATAACAAATATATGACAATGACAGCGAGGAAGATTAGATTATTTTAGTATCCTAAGTGTAAGCTTCTTGCTGAAGCATGGGCCACAGTAAATGACAAACGCTAATGCGTTTTGTGCAGAATGTCGTGTCCAAAGTGATTATGAGAGAGCTTGAAAAATAACTTATCAGAAGGTGGTGTGCTCAGTTGAATAAAAATACACTGCTAACTCCAGTGTTTTAAAACCCTCAAGCTAAGGGTTGTAAGACATTTCTAGAGATCTTAGGGTCTCCCTATTTTTCTTTTTCAGATGCAATACTACCTGCCTGTCCCCAGGCCCCCAACCCTGATCTCCAGAGAGGATGGTTCTGTGGTTTGGAGCAAAGGGCTGCATTGTGAACGAGCACTCCAGATGATGCTAATGCACTCTAAAGCGTGAGAGCATTAAGAAGAGGGCTTGCTTAATTCGATTTGCACTTTAGAAAGATGCCTTTGGCTGTCCAGTGTGCAATCAACTGGAAGTGGACACAAACACCTACAGGAATCGCCACTCCACCTCGAGCATGGGGCGCATACCCTAGGACCGGCGCATGCTAGCGCCTCCTGCTGGCCCTCCCCAACCTCGTCTTGGGCGCGGCCCTGAGCGACAGACTGCGACTGCGCACTCTGAAGCCTGCTGAGGCTTTCCCCGAGCTCCTGCGACCGCGCCAACCCAGACCGGAAGCGGAAGTGAGGTCGAGTGAGCCCATCGCGCCCCCCATCCTCTCGCTATGGGTTGGGCCTCCTCTAAGAGTCGCCGGAAGCGGAAGTTGTTGAAGGGTGGGAGTTGTTAGGAAAGTGTGTGGTTAGCTTCCCGCTTCTTGGGTTCCAGGCGGGGCTCCCGGAGCCAGTGAAGCGAGACTAGCTGACCGCTCCGGGTCCCGAGCCGTCGCTTGAGGGGCGTGGTATCCCGGTGCTCCGACCCTTCCCCGGGACCCTGGGGAGCCCCTGTGGCGGGAGTGCCGTGTCCCCGCTGCCTTCCCCGGAGTGAGGCTCCGCCCGGCATCCCCGGGTCCCCGCAGATCCCGCCATGGGCAACACCAGCAGCGAGCGCGCCGCGCTGGAGCGGCAGGGTGGGCATAAGACACCCCGGAGGGACAGCTCCGGGGGCACCAAGGATGGGGACAGACCCAAGATCCTGATGGACAGCCCCGAGGACGCCGACCTCTTCCACTCGGAGGAAATCAAGGTGCGGAGCGCGAGGGGAGGTTCCCGCCACGGCCGCGCCGAAGCTCGCCGAGAGGTTGGGAAGGGAGGTTGGAACTTCGCGCGGTGCCCTTAGAGGCCAGAGGCCGGGTCCTAGCAGTCCGGGAACCTGTGTCTAATTACCGATCCGAGAAAGTCAGCCTGCGGGGAGAGGAACTCGCTGCGCTTAACAACATTAAGGAGAAAGCAGCTCTGGGACCGAGTTTCAGGTTCTTAATTAATTCCGAGAGTCAAGCCAGCAGTAATTGAGCACCAGTCCCTGCTTTTCTCTTAGGTATAATTAATTTCACAGCTTGGAGAAATCTTCTCTCACCACGAAGCCGACTGGCGCTTTTATAAAAGTTATTTTGGGAGTTTGTTGTCCATTTCGAAAGTAAACCCGAGCGCACGTGTGAGCTGAAAGGTAGAGTTGACTAGTAGAGCTGGCACTTGTTGCCAGAAGTGTTTAGTTCAGACACTTTTGATTGACCTTGCCTTTTTTTTTTTTTTTTAAGAGAAGGAATAGAAAAGTAATTCCACTCCCAGGGGTCAGTGGGTGAGTGAAGAGTCAATCTGAAGGAGGCAGCCGGCAGCTACTTAGGCTTCTCCCCCCACCCCCTTATTTAAATATGACTTGTACTTTAAGCAGACCAAAGCAAACATTGTCGCAAGTGGAACTTGAACTTCCTGCTGCAGTCTGCTTTAATCCCCTAAAACTTAACATGACTCTTGACACCTGTTTCAACCACTTTCTGATGGTGTCCATCTATTTCCAGCTGCTGGGCCCAGTCCAAGGACTCATTTTAATGATTCTGGCAGCTGATATTTAATCTGAAAAGAACCAATTCCTTAAAGGAATAAAGTAGGTTTAGGAAGAATGAGGGTGCCCCCTGCCCAGAATAATCTTTTACTATCCATGTGTATGTAGTCAGCATTGTCCATGAAGTTAGTTGCCTGGCAACTCATTCTGCCTTTATTCACATTTCTTTTTCTCAGATACTGGATTGGGTAATCACATTATTATCTCACAATCTTAGTAGAGCTTGCTTTTACATAGCCCTACATCCTGTGATTTGACCTTGTTTTCTGAACTTGTTGCATTCCTGAAAAGGTGTGTGCAGTGAACTTTGGAATCATGTTTCTCCAGTGACTTGACATGCCTTCCTCTTGTAGTAATTTTGGCCCCAGAAGGCTGGTTAAGACACCATAAGAACAAAACTGCTTTCTTGAAGAAGCACATGTTGTTGCCATCACAAAACTCCCACAAGAAATGCTTAGCATACAGATGATCTGTGGGGAATGAATTAGAAGCATCCATTCTCTTTTCATCAGAAATTACTGAAATGATGCCCCAGATACCAAAAAAAAAAAAAAAAAAAAAAGTTGCGGATTCTTTTAACTAGCCCAGTTCACTATTTTGGCTGCAGTCAGTTACTAGATTCCCCTAAAGAGCCAGTCTCTTACTCTTTAATCTGTAAAATCTTGTTCAAATTCAAAGATTTCAGACATCTTTTAGTTAAGCTCAAATCAGTATTTGAAATAAAAGTACTAGAAGCCTGCTGGACTCCCTTCAAGGTCTCTCCCAGCATGGAACTCCTGCTCTTTTAAAGTCTGTCTTCTCGCTAGGAAAAATGTAAAAGGTCCATAACCAGATAGATTTCGCCTGGACAGGGTGGCTGTCTGTCATTTTGGAATGCTTCTGTTATTCAGTGCATACCATATTGGATGTTATTGTGAGTTTGTTTTGTTTATCTGTTTCTCCTCAGGGATTAAATAGCAGTGAATGGTGTTTCCTTCCTTGCAATCTGGATGTGCCAGTTTTCAAGTTGACAGTTCTTGAATTTTCCCTAATAAATTTTCACATAATTCAAATCTTGCTTAATAAGAGGGGAAGGTGATATTTATTAAGCTAGCGTAGTCTCATATTCATTGCAGTCTTCTTCTAAGAAGGAAGTTTATTTAGTTTACTCAAGAATCTCTTAGTACACCTCTTTAATAAACAGTAATAATAATAGCTAATTATTTGTAAGCATTCACAATGTGTCAGACACTATGCAGAGCATTTTACATGGACTGTCTCAATCTTCACAACCTTTAGAAATGGTTATTTTATTATCTTCATTTTGGAGGTAAGGAAACAGGTACAACTAGCCAGGGACTGAACCGAGGTGGCAACAGCTGCCTCTTTAGAGTGAATTGACAATATTAGCTTAACTGTCTATTGTAGGGAGCTCACCAGTGGCTTCCTGTCCCTGAGTAACTGCTCTGCTTCTAGGCTCCAGAGAAGGAGGAGTTTCTGGCCTGGCAGCATGATCTGGAAGTGAATGATAAAGCTCCTGCCCAGGCTCGGCCAACGGTGTTTCGATGGACAGGGGGAGGAAAGGAAGTTTACTTATCTGGGTCCTTCAACAATTGGAGTAAACTTCCCCTCACAAGAAGGTAAATTGCCTGGGAAGTGTTTGCATACTTGTCTTAACCCATGGATACTATTGTTTCTAAAGATTTCTGTGGGTGAATAGAAAAAAGGATGTCTTTATACAATGGATTCTGAATGACCAGAGTTTGCTTAATAAAACCGAGGGTCAAATTTTAAACCTAGGAAATCCGGGTTTAAAGCGCACCGTCTCCTCCCCCACCCTGACAAGAAGAAAAGCTATCTTGGTGGCTCGTATTGCTCTGCCGTGGACATCTCTCAGTTCAGAATCCCAAACAGGAGTGTGCTCCCCGTGCTGGAGCGAGTGCTGGGCCAGAAGGGAATAGGCTCGGGTTGGAGCCCACTGTGGCTGCGCACATAGCCTTGCACGCCTGCACCTCAGTGTTCCAATCTGTATCAGAAATCCTGCATGGACTTCTCAAATCGTCCCTAGTGAGGACTCTTGAAACACAGGGACAGTGGTGTCCTGTGGGCCGGGCCTGGTGGTTGTTGGAGGCTGCCTGTGTTTCCCACCACAACTTCCAAGGAGGGAACCACTCAGCACCGTAGTCACAAGCCAGTTCAAGTCCGGGGAACAGAAGAACCAAAGTAAAGATGTTCCTTGGATTTTTTTTTTTATTTTATGTTTTTTGAGTTGTTGATGGACCTATATGGGGAGCTGAGAATCGAAGGCAAGCGCTCTCCCACTGAGCCATGACCCCAACCCCCCTGAATCTTTTTTTTAGTACAAGTTTCTTGAGACAACCTTTGTGCCTACTGCTAAATTGATCCCTCCTCCCAGCCAAGGCAGACTGACAAAGGGTCAACCTAGATGACTCGTGTCAGTGTCTTCCTTGGCATCTGGGGTTGCCAGGTGGTGTTTTGCACACAAACTTGAGAAGCGCAGTGCCTCCCCTTTAATGTCAGGATTGTGGGTTCCTAGTAGTCAAACAAAGTGATTTTCAGGAAAGTCTCCTGCCCTGCTCCTTATATAGCTTTTCTAAGTTGAGATCATTTCACTGAATTGTCTAAATTGGATAAAAATGGTTGCTCTCCGGCAGCTGGACTCTTGGTTTTACAGGGAAACAATTTTGTTTTTTGTTTGGTGGCTGTTTGAGCTCAGAGGGTAGCAGCAGCCCACTCAGCTGAAGTGCTCTGCTTCCTTTCTCTTTGCAGCCACAATAACTTTGTAGCCATCCTGGATCTGCCCGAAGGAGAGCATCAGTACAAGTTCTTTGTGGATGGTCAGTGGACACACGACCCTTCTGAGGTATTTTTCCTCCTGACCCTGGTCCTCTGGGTGACTGCACAATCCACAAAAGTCACCTTCCCTTGTGGCTTGTTGGCAGATCCTTTGGTTCTGCTGGTAAAAGTCTCTGTGTGTGGCTGAGTGAGATAGCACCAATTGTCAGAGCATTGATATTCTTGACCAAGATGAGCAGACTGGCTGGCCAGGAGCTGAGACCTTCCAGCCAGGAATCCCAAGTCCTTTAAATAATAACTCCAGACCTTCTACGTTATGATTTCTGCCTGTCTGTCTCTTCCCAGCCAATAGTAACCAGCCAGCTTGGCACAGTTAACAACATCATTCAAGTGAAGAAAACTGACTTTGAAGTATTTGATGCTTTAATGGTGGATTCCCAAAAGTGCTCCGATGTGTCTGGTATGAACACAGTTATTTTATACCACATGTGTGCAGGCGGGGGCTATGCAGCCTAGAAATATTCTACTTTATCTTGCCTCTCACTCTCGAGCTACAGTTGCCTAATCAGGTGGACGAGTAGCGCTCCCTGAAGGGGCTGCACATAGTGCTTACCTCTGTCAGGCCGAGTTGTTGATGTTTAGCCCCATGGGAACTCTGTCATTGTCCCTGTCTTCTCGGGCATTCACTGGGTCCACATGGCCATAGCAAACAGATGGTGGAAACGGCACCAGAGCTTGATGTCATACGAGGGGCAGAGCCAGAGAGGCCCTGGAGGGACACCGTGGTCAGTGGTGAGCTGTGGGTCAGGGTGAGCCGGGACTGAGGAGGCCTGCCAGTTCACTTCCCACTCGTAGTGCCTGGAGAATTTCAGGCTGACAGGTGATAAACAGACACCTCAGTGACCTTGGCCATGACTTGTGTGATACATTAGCACCTTGTCAGACTCCCCGATAAGGTGAGAAAACGGCTCTGTACAGGAAACAGGCTACATGGCACAACTGTCCTTTCTGGGGACCTTCTCATTACAGTTCCAGTAAAACTCTTCTGTCTTCCAATTACAGAGGTTTCAATAAATTGCTTTCCATCCAAACCCGGCAGGAAGACACTACCTGGAACGTACTACATACAATTCAGGGAAAACGATGTGTTACAATCTCGAGTGTCAGTGCCAATTGCACTTCCCTATCCTGCTGTCCGGGGCTTAAGCAATTTTTGAGCCCTGTGGGCAGCAGTGAAGAGATTCTCCAGGAGCGACTGACAGTCTAAGGAAAGGGCAGCTGTTCAGCGTGCAGAACGTTTTTCATCACTCCCTGACTGGACTTGCCATCAGGATCTCCGCGTTCTTGGTTCAGAGATCACAGTGATAAATTGATCGTGGTGGGCTTGCTGTGGTTGAGCAGAACTTAGAAATCCCAAAGTAGTGCTCTTTTATTTGTAAACCTGAACTGATCTTTTAGCAACACTGTGTGTTCCTTCTTCAGATGGGTAACGTTGGAGCATGGAGGAAGTACCCAGGTATCCAGCCCATTGATACATGCAATGTTAGGTTGTCTACCTAAGCTTTTAGTCAAGGTTGTGCAGTCTAGATGAGCTGGGGAAGAAAACTGACCCCTCTCTGTTGATAAAACAACTTCAGCACTCTAGACATCTCATCTTTAGACACTTTCTTAAAATAGGTATTTATTCCTTCTGCCTCAGTTTTCTGCACTTAATGCTCTTTTCAATTTCCTGCTGTGATATGGTTGGATCATGTGAAGGGAGCCCGTCCCTAAGAAAGGACGTTGAGGGAATTGGCAGAACCAGGCCATATCATTATTTATTCTGGACTAGCCATGGATCAGGTGACGAGAGCCCATCCCCCCCATTCGCTGGATAACAGCTCAATACCCTCAGCTGGACAAACATCGCTAAACAAGCTGCTTCTGACATGACACAGTGCACTTCCAGAAGTTTCTTAATCTGTCTGAATCATGATACTTGGGCAAGAATTTGGGAAAACCCTAGTGTGATAGAGTCTAAGGGCCTTTAGAACAGGTTTGTTGTTTTTTGGGTTTTGTTTTTTCAGTTTTCAGACGTGCTGGTGCCTTGCATAACCTGTTTCATTCTGGCTGGGCTGGTGATGTTCGTGAGCTTAGCCACTTAATCCTCACTTGAAGCCCTGAGCTGCTTTGTGGCATTTGCTAGCCCAGCCTGAGGTGAGAAGGAAGCCTTATTCTGCTGATTTGTGAGGTTCAGTGATTGAGAACGGCTCCTTGTTGCTTCTGACCCAGGCTCTGTCTTTGCCACAACCTCTCTCTTCTGCCAGGGCATCTGAGTTCACTGCTGATTTCCTTTCCAATCACCCAGATTCCAAAAGGATTTTCTCATCTCCTGTGCTCTCCACCTTTGGAGGCTGTGTGTCTTTAAGAGAATATAAATTTGTACCAAGGGAACCAAAGACAAGGAAAGCTAGATGACAACTCCATAAATAAAATGAGACCGCTGCTAGAAATTCTGATTTTCCAATGTCCTGTCACCATCTCCCAACAGAACTGTCCAGTTCCCCGCCAGGACCCTACCATCAGGAGCCCTATGTCTCCAGACCAGAAGAACGTTTCAAAGCGCCACCTATCCTCCCTCCACATCTGCTTCAGGTCATCCTGAACAAGGACACGGGGATTTCTGTGAGTACCTGGGCATCTGCCCAGACCATTCTTCATGGTCATGTTCCTCTTCTCCCCCAATCCACTCCTCAAGGACAAGCACCTGCGAGCCGGCTCAGTGTCACCCACTGATGTGAACTGCCACGTTCCTCCTTGGACATGGGGATGGGCTACTTGCAAGAGGTTCCACAGTGTGGATGTCGCATCCCTGTCTCACAAAGTCTTTCTGAACTTTTCTTGAATTTTACTTCTGCCTTAGCTTAGGCCCCATTCCATTTAAATTTTAGGAGAAAATACTTAACCACCTCTTCTTAGCAATGTATACATTGGCATTCTCCCAAATTTTAGAATCTAGTTCTAATCATTAAATTGCTTTTAGAAACATGAGTGCTCCTTGATTAAAAAAATTGAGGTAGCTGGCCAACACATTTCGTCTGGGAAATTGGTATTCTATGCAAAAGAGAGATCTGTGTCCAGGATCCAGAAGATCAGTCAGTTATTCCCTGATGGCTCATTTTCCATTCTGTGTAACCTTGACTGTTTGATCCACCTAGCCCTGGAATTATGGCTTGGTCCAAGCCACTGTTCAAGAGGCACATGTTTGTAAGGTGCTGTCTTAAGTCTTTTATCTGCTGCTACAACAGAATATCTGAGTCATTTATAAAGAACAGATTTGGTTTACGAGTCTGTAGGCTGGGCATTCCTGAGCGTGGCGCCAGCATCTTGCAAAGACCTCCATGTGCATCATTCCATCCTGGGGCTAAAGGTAGAAAAGCAAGAGGGCGCGGAACTTGCTTTTGTAACAGTCCAATCTTGAGATAAGGAATCCACTCCCATGATAATGATGTTAATCCATGCTCCATCCCGGACACCTGGTCACTGCTTCCTAGGCCCCACCTGTTCCCTTGGGGATGAAGTTGCCAGTCCTTGAACTCTGGGGGACTCATTCAGACCATAGCAGAGGCTAAGATAACGGTACCACTCAAGAGTCCACCCTGAACTAGAAGACACAGGGGCTGAGATGAGCTACATATGTAAATTGGGCAGGAGTCCCCAGCAGTAGTCACTCCTGGGCTGCCAGGGCCGACTCTTGGTGTCTGTTAGCCCATCCCAACAAGACTCACCTTTCTTAGGGCACCGGGCTCGCCTCTGTGCCAAGAGTGCCCCAAGCACATGGATGACAGCTGGATTGGCAGTTCCAAGGGGCCAGTGCCAAGAACCCGCATGTCTCAGAACCCAGTGGGCGACCATGTTTCAGGGCTAAGTTGGCAACATCAACACAATGGGTGAAGAGCCACAAGGTCATTTAGCCTTTCTCTTAAATGCATCCAAGAGAGCTGGCTTCCCTCAACTCTAGTTTTACAAAGTTTGTAGGTTAGAAGACACTCTGCTCTCCTAGGCTGGCAAGGTGTTGGTTTGTTTGTTTTCCTCCTTGAAAAGGGAAACATGACTAGCCAGCTTCCCTGGTAGAGGCTGCTTCTGGAAGTAGACTAGCCCGGGGCGTGGGAAATGGAACAGCTTCAGGACCCCTCTGTCCAAGGCAGTAGAGTGTTAACAGCAGACTTTGGTTCTAGTTATAATACCGAATGGTTAATGTTGAGTGTGCCCTGGACTAGTCTGTCTTCACTCATTCCTGTGTTCTGTCCTAAGCCTCACAGCAACCTGGGAAGGGTTGAGGAGATTGAGGCACAGAAAAGTTAAGGAACTTCCCAGGGACCGCATTCAGGCTCTTCTGTCTCAGAGATTAGAAGACACAAAACATTGTAACTAACTGCAGTGTCTTGCTGCACAGTAGCTCTTCCAGCAACTGAAATGTAGTATCCTTTGACTCCATGTCCCCACACCACCCCCAGCCTGTGGTGTTTTAGATTTTAAGGTCATGTGGTGCTGCCTTTCTGTGCTGGGCTTATTTCCCTTAACATGACTTCCTCCAGGTTTATCATGGTGTCAATGGCGGTATTGCAGCCTGTTGAAGGCTGACTGGGATTCCCTTGCATACATAGGCCACAGTTTTTAACTCCATCCATCCATTTGACATCTAGGCTGTGGTGGGTAGGTTGTGATGAACATGGGAGTGCAGGTGTCTCTGATGGACAGATTTCATCTCCTTTTCACAGATACCCAGGATTGGGATTACACGATTATATGGTAGTTTTTTTTTGAGGAACTTCCATAATAGTATAAAAAATAGTCCCAGAGGCCATACTAACTGACATACCTATCAACATTGCAAAAGAGAATAGATTTTAAGCGTTTTAACTACAAAAGTTTTCCAGGGTCACGTAGTAAGTGGCAGAGCCGACATCCAGGTGAGGCAGGTGGTAACAGCAGACTTTGGTTCTAGTTATATTCCTTTCTCTCAACACCTGCCCTGCGCAGCCCCCGCAGGGCTGAGTCCTGTTGCACAGAACTCATCAACCAGCCTCTGCAGTGCTAAGCCTGAGGTGAGATCAAGTGCAGTGCTTGATATCTCCTAATTGATGGTGACAGAATAGGAATCAGGAACTGGTTTTCCCAATAGACTGTCCTCACCTTCCTTTTTGAGAAAACCAGCCTTGTGGAATTGCAGTTTGTTCTGTTCCCAAGGAGATCTTCCCACACCTGAATCCTGAGAGAAGAAATGATTAGTGCAGACCTCCTAGACCAGAAGCCTTCGGGACAACCAGGCATGGTTTTGAAGGTGGCTTCAGCCTCTTCTTTGGGGAGGACCTCAGCAGTCCTATGCACAGGGTAGAACCAGAGTTTGGTTCCTTACATCAATCTGGGGCCATGAGCATGGCCCTTCCCCTACAACGGGGACCTAAAACCAGGGGCCTGCCAGTGCAGCACCCCCACAGACTGGTTGCCTGTGCCTTTATGTGTCATGTGAACTAGCATTTGTAAAAGTCGGGAATGAACAGTGGGGAAAATAAATGCATTTCTGGCTCCTCTTAAAAATAGAATTTGTGGCAACATTAATTGCCTGTTCTCAGTAAGCTTTTACAGGGTAATAGTGTCTCCTGCAATTACCCATTTAATTCTTCAGGCTCATTTTCTGAGTCTTAGAGACATAAGTCAGAGCTCTGCTAGAGAGGGTTAGGATGGAGCAGCACGTCTGCGCCGTCTTCCATTTCCTGCAGCGGGCAGCTCCCTTCCTCCTGCCCGCCTCTGTAAGACGCACAGCTGTGGCCCACTCTTGAGAGGCTGTGCTGAAAGCCTGACCAGAGGCACACACCAGTATTCAGCTGGCATGAGGGCTCCCTTGAGGTCAGAGGGTGCTGCCTTCTTGCCTCACCTGTCATCTTAGGCCCTTCTGCTGCCCACTTAGGAAGAGAGGTGGGTATGAGAGCGTGCCTCCCTACTTGGGAAATAAAGGGAATTTATAAATGCTCACATCCGCCTTTGTTCCCTCACAGTGTGATCCAGCTTTGCTCCCCGAGCCCAATCACGTCATGTTGAACCACCTTTACGCACTTTCTATCAAGGTAATGACCCCCGTCTTTCACTATCGGAGCAGTTTCTCAGCATGTGCTCTGAGGACCCCAGGCACTGGGAGTGCCTAGCGTGCTGGTTTAAGGGCAGCATCCAGGGCTGGGCGAGCTGTCTGGCTCAGTTTCTGAGGTGGGCCCAGGAGTACGTATCTCTCTTCAGCCCTGTGATAAGGGTTGTGCACGCTGAAGTCTGATCCCCTGACCTGGTCCTGCCTTCAGTCAGTTCCTCCCTCTTCCTCAGGACGGAGTGATGGTGCTCAGTGCAACCCACCGGTACAAAAAGAAGTACGTCACCACCTTGTTATACAAGCCCATATGAAGAGCTGCGGCCAACGGTGGACCGAGGGACAATGGTACCATCAGGTTCCCTGCATGCATGCTTTCCACTAGAGGCATGGACTGTCAGTTTCTCATTTCACACTCTTTTTAAGACATTTCACACCTGCCCTAGTCCTACTTGAAGGTTCATCCAGGCACAGCAGCTGCAAAAGAGCCTGGGCCTGTAATAGTCCTCTTAGCACCTCGGCTGCGAGCCTCAGGGGGCTCAAGGCCAAGAAAGGCAAAATGGAAGGCGAAGGAGCCACAACCCCTGCACCACAGCGCGTGAGGATGGTGCAGTTGGAACACACCTCCCTCAACTGGTGTGGACACTCCTTAAGCCAAAAGTGAGTGCTGGCCACCTTGCTAGTAAAACTCTGGGAAGCAGGGAACAAGGCCACACAAAATTCCTATCATCTGGGCATCTTTAAGGCCATCTGCCTGTCCTTCCAAATTGAAGCAATAGATTGCCCTCCTTTCTCTGCCTTAGGGAGGTGTCATTTCTAGTGAAATTAAAATCCGTCTGGTTTCCAGGTAAAGTCTTTAGTAGTTTCCTATACTGTGCGCTAAGTCCTTTTTTATTATCCAGAGGTGGCTAGCTGTACAAGCTAATAGCAATAAGTCACCATGACTAGAACATAGATCATGTGACTGCTCAGCAATAATCTGTTCCCCGAACAGACTTAAACATACTGCCAGATTTCTCCATTCACCTGGATGACCCTAAGGACTGACGACCATTAGCTGGAAGGTTGTCCAGCTTTTTATCCCAATTGTAATGACAACTTTGCAGAATACCCTGAGCCCTCCTTTCAGCCACCTCTCTTGGGACTCGTGTCCCTAGTTAGATAAGAAGGCTTCAGCTGTTGTTGTTGCTAGTAAAAGGGATTTAGAACCTGACAGCAGCCCTCTGAATTCATGCCAGGATGACACCCTTTAGACCAAAGTGGACATCTTTATACTTGGCTTAGTTTCCAGGGAGATGCCACACATGTGCCCACTGGTGCAGGTTCCTGTCACCCAATCAGCAAAAGTTAACATTGTCTCTTTTGTTCTTGCTGGGAGAGGGAGGGATGAGCTTGCTGGTGTACAGTATTTATTTGGTAAACCTGAGTACAGGTACCCTTTTTTGTTACTGTTTTCAAAACACTGAATTGCTGTCACCTTGACACACAAGTTTCAATAAAGCTTTGTAAAAATAATTGGACATAAAATTGGAGGAAGCCCTGGTTCTTATTCAGTTGTTTAGAGACTAGAACTTTCCCAGGTTTGTTCAAGACCACCCTTGTGGCACTCTGGAGTGTGGGGCAGAACTGTTCCAGCTCCCTTGGGGCTGAGGGACATGACCTTGATCCACCCACTTAGGCAGAGTTTGGAGATATGTTCAAAGGCCTCTGAGACTGACTCCCTTTGCCACTCAGACCCAAGCAGAAGCAGGTGGGCAGATCCCAGGCAGAGGTTTCGCTTTCTTGTGTTCATAAACAAGCCCTGCAGGGACGCCTGGAATCGTGATTCTGGCTTGTGAGACACCAGGACATTTTTGAGTGAGCTGTTCTATTACCTGAAAGGGGCTCAGGCTCTCCTCCCAAGAGCATGAAAGGTTGTGGGTGATTTTTAAGCCTTTTCTTCACACATCAGGAAATATTTTAAATAAATGGCAGAAAAAGGAGGCTCTGACTCATCTGGCCCATGGAGCCTGGAAAGCACCCCTAGCTGGGTACCTGTCTTGCCCTGAAAGCTGGTGACATGGGAATCCTTGATTTCAGAAACTAGGGTTTCATCAAGTAGACCTAGATGAATAGAAAACAGTTATCTCCAAATTGGATAAAACATTTTTAAACTATTGAAAATATCTAAACTTAAAAGTATGAAAGAGGTGGTCAAACACCAGAAATGAAGAAGCCCTGCCGGAGAGCCCGAGGAGAGCCGGTACCCTGGTAGAAGCTGGGAGGGCCCAGTTAGGCAGGACCTCGCTCTGAGCTCCAGGCTGGGATTGGACCCCTACACCCGGGCCCCCTGCAGGAGTCAGCCCAGCCCAGCCCAGCCCCCCTGCCTGTGACGGATGGGAGACTCCAACTGCAACCAGAGTCAGGGCTCAAGGAGCCATCAGCCCTGGGTGGCAGGTGGAAAGTGAGAAGAGAAGCCAGTATACAAATGAGCTCTCCCCAGGGCCGTGCTGGAAAACCCGAGCTGAAAATCAGTTAGGAACTAGTGCAGAGCCAGTGACCCTGTAACTCCCGGCTCTTGGTCCACAGGGGACCCCAGGGGAGATGACTGCTTAGGGCAGGCCCACCTGCAACTCATGAAGACAGGTGTCTGGGAGCTTCTCCAGCATTCTGTGTGTACATTTTAAAAGATGTCATTTTCTTGAAAAAGCATAAAACAGTTCATTATGATCCAGAACACTGCCCGCAGAGCCAAGTGAAAGACGAGACAGAAGAGGCTGGAGATCGTGGAAGAGGAAAAGCAGATCCTGCTCTGCACAGCACATAGGGCCGAAGCCACATGTCCAGCTGTGTATCCTGTAATCCAGGACATGCTCCCTCAGCACTCATCCTGTTTACACAGTTAAAGCCTAACTCACGTTGCTTTTCAATGATGATACAATTTTCCTCTGGGAATGTATATATAAATGAATTTATAGTCAAAGGTAAGGCCTGAAAAGCTTTAAAATATAGCAATATTTCAGGGTAAATTGTTATTCCCCTAGTATCCTCAGGGGGTTGGTTCCAAGGCCCACCTCAGACACCAAAATCTCTGGATGCTCAGATCTCTTCTAGTGTAGTATTTGCATACAAGCTGCACACAGCCCCCACATTGTCTCTAGATTACTTGTAATACCTAGTGCAGTGGAAATAATCCAGCTGTATTGTTCAGGGAGTGACAACAAAAAAGGACAGTACAGTTTTCTTCAGCTTGGTTTTCATTGTGGTCAGTTGAACCTATAGAAGCAGAAGCCTTGGGAGGGTCCACTGTAGAACCACATATTGAAAACTGAGCCAGAGAGGACAGGACCCAGGCAAGGCTGTGTCCTTCCCTCTGGCTCCAGTTTATGAGTGTTAGCCGTCTCCCTACCATTCTCTCCAAGTGTGGACACTGGACAGAGATCAGGGATGTTTATCTAGTCGGTTTGCTGACTAGCTGTGTCTTTGGGCCAAATTACATGCCCTCTCTGATCTGGATTTCATTCCCTGAAGAATAAGGAGTGTTGTACCAGCACCTGATGAGGCCTAGAGCTCCCTTCATTTCACCTGGGAGCCACGAAGCCTTGGCAACAAAGCTGGGATGTGGGCACAAACAGGAAGTCAAGGCACTGGGCAGGAAAACTAGCTTAATTAGGAAGTCTCCACAGCTCCAAAGCTCCAGAACATCACAGTGATACCTCCTTGGCTCAGATCAGAGACAGACTATTTTAGGGAAAAACAAAAATTTGTGTTACTTGCCATTGGCATTCCACACATTCCTTCCTGCTGGAGAGAACAGCAACACAGTGCCATCTTGGGAGCAGACAGCAGCCCTCACCAGACAACTATACCTGCCAGCACCTTGATCTTGAACTTCCTAGCCTCCGGAACTGTGGGAAAATAAATTTGTTTATACATTCCCCAGTCTCAGGTATTTTGTAACAGTAATACTGAACAGACTGACATCCACCATGTATACAAATGGTTTGAATGAGTTCATGAGGACCCTAGTCTGTGGCTCACTCAGATCATCCAGCTTCTGAAGAGTTCCTCCCTCTATTGACTAAGTGAATTGGTGGGAAACAGAAACTTGAGCCCTCTGCCTGGAACAACTATTATTGTCCTTAGAAGAAAACATGGAGGTTATAGACATGTAAACATTTCTTCTAAAACCCAAGTCATTCCAACTAATTATAAAATATCCACAGGGTCCTCCCAAGAGTTGTCACCGATGTGAGTTCGAACCTTGGAGGGGATCCTCAAAGCTGGAACTGCAGTCAAGAGCCTTATGTTTTGGGTCCAGTCATTGTTTCGGGGACAAATGCTGGGCTCTGCCCTCAGGGTTGGCTCCCTTGACTATGCTGTCTTTTTCTTGCTCCTCATACAACTGAAGGGCGTTTTTCAGATGAGGCAGCCCTGGGTGTCCCCACTGCCCCCAGAGGAATCTTCCATCTGCAAACTCAACAGCCAGCAAGAGCGCAGCAGCCAGACCCAGTTCTGTACACTTTGGCTCCACTTCATCCATCCTGTTTGGTGGCTCTCTAAAGCAGCCTGAGTCATTAAAGTAGCAAAGTCATTTTCAAAGTCCTTTCCTCAAACAACCCCTTGAAGCCAAACAGAATTCCATTAATCATTGACTGGACGGGGAAGAATGGTCACCGCTCACTCTATTTCCATTAGCCCCATCCTCCCAGGCTTCAGGAAAATCAAGTTTCAACATTTGATTAAGCAAATGACAAAACACTTTTTTCCTGTAAACACTGAGTGCCTAGAGCCATAATCCCTTGCTCTGGCCATTAGCTGCAAATATTTAAACTGCTAAAAAAGAAATGTGACTAAACCAACCAGGACAGACAAGGTTTCCCAACCTTGGCACCTCTGACACTTGGGGCCAAATCTTTCTTTGTGGTTGGAGGGTGAGGGCTGCCCGGTGCTTGGAATGATGTTTAGCAGCAGCCCTGACCTCTGCCCATTGGGCACTAGTAGTGCCCCACCCACTTATTGTAACAACCAAAACTGTCTTCAGACATTGTCAAGTGGTCGCTGGGGAAAGGAAGCACAATTGTCCCTGGCTGAGAACCACAGGAACAAGCCAGTTCAACTGTCACCTTAGGAATGAAAGCTTGGCTGGACCCACCCCTGTGGACCCACCCTTAAGTCTGCATCCATGTGTTTCTAAAGCCAATCACATTACAGAGGCCCACTTCTGAAGACAGACCAGCTCTTGGGTCCCATTAAACAAATCACCTCTCTTTGGCCTAAGTGTCCAAAAGCTTTCCGGTTATGAAATTTCCTGCGTATTTGACGTAATCTTTACACATCAAATCATCCGACTTCAGAGGAATCCATCCCTAACACTTCTCTTGACCAGCAAATTAGTGGGGAAACAGAAACTTGAGCCCTGGAACAACTATAGTGGTCTTCAGGAGGAAACAAAGAAGTTAAGGACATGTACACATGTCGTCTAAAAGCCAAGTCATTCCAACTATGGTAAAAATCTACAGCATGGATTAAAGTCATAAGCATGAAAATTAAGTTGTAAGCACAGAAAACACGACAAAGAAACAGGAATGGCAGCAGGGAGGGCTGGGCCTCATTTTCTGGTTGTTTCTTTGAGGTTGTTCCTTAGAGTCACAGAACCTATCTTGGTGCATTTCTTTTGGAACCAAAACATGTTTACTTAGCTTTTAAAAAGTCCGTGTCTGCCAAGAATTCTCAGAACAATAACTGAAATGGTTGGTTAGCATTTAACGTTAGAAGGAAATAAAGCTTCTAACATTTCATTTCTTCATCCTGTGAATTATTTTCATTCTTATAATTATGATCTTGTGGCCAATTTTTATGCCCAACAGTAAAAACAGAAAAGAGGAACAATATTGCCGATATGGCATTACAAGCCATCAGACATAACCCTGCATGTCAAATTTTGATTATGGTAAGATTGCCTGATTAGAAAATAATAAGATCAAAGACTAAAAACAACAGGAACCATGAAAATATATATACCACCATTGCCAAAACCAATGTTTTTCTATATCCAGCTAGTTATATAACAAAGTAGCAGAGGAAATTCACCTTGCAGACTAAAAATGGATTTAGTTAAAAACAGAAGTATTTACATTTTTAGTTACCTTGATCTGAACTGCTTCCTCCAAAGACATGTACATTATTAAATTCCTGGTGACCTCATAATGGATGAGAGAAATCAAGTTGACCTGCTTTCCTGTTTGGCTGTGTTATGAGTAATCCATTCTTGAGAAATCCTTTTAAAATGGCCTACTAGACTGCTTACAGAGTTTTCCGGTTCTGCAGTTCTTCAAAATGATCTTAATAACCCATTCCTGGTTCCCTGGAAGTACTGACCAAACTTCACGATGGTGTGCTTTGGAAGAGAAGCCCCTGAGCTCTTGATTCCAGGAAAGCAGGATATGCTCATCACCATGTGCCCCCTGCCACCCAGAAACCTCCCACAGAGCCAGGAAGGCCCCAGGTCATAAAGTAAGCCAATGCAGACACTGGCGATGTTTTTTGTTTGTTTGTTTTTGTTTTGTTTTTTTTATGGTTTCTGTCAAGAAAAGATGAGGTCATTGCACCAAAACAAACATTTTTAGATCATTGCTTTATTTCACTATTGTTCAACAACAAAGTTCATCTCTCTCAAGGTGGATCTTGGATTGTTCCTTATGTTCTCATCCTTATTCTGAATAAAAAAGGTAATGAAGAAAAAGCCTGTACTTTTGGAGACCTGGAATCTTATTTATACTAATAAGCTTTTGACTGCAATTTCATGTTTCGATATTTCCTGCTGGCGTCTTGGTGGACACATGGAGCGCCCAACCCTCTGATGAAGATGGCTGTCCGTAACTACCACCGTTGAAACCAAAAGTAAGTGTTGAAAAATGCACCTTTTACAATAAAAAAGTAGAAACCAATTCAATTTCCTTTTTTTTTACGAATATAAAGTTTCTTGTAAATATGTACAGTCTTTTGAGCTAGTTCTATATAGCAGGAAGCATTTCACAAATGAGACACACAATATACATTTTTCAGGGCTTGTGATGCCCTTTTTCTCATGGAGATCCTAAATGAAATGCCAAGACTGAAAGACCAATTATCAGTGACCTTTCCAAATACTTGTGGACCAAGAGACAAAAACTTCAGCAAACATTCAGTCAGATCTGCCCTAGGGGAGGGGGAAGAGAATATGATCCCAAGCAACACATAAAACACAGCAGCAGGACACTTGGCAATGGGCTACAACACGGAGGTTCATGGGTGGTTCAAACAAGAAAGCACTTAGGTTAAGAGACGAGCAGGAAGGAGCCGGTATTTGGGCCAGGTTGCAATCTGGAAAGTGACTTGAACTGTGGACACATGGGTTGAAAACACGGTCACGTTCACCTGCTGCGGTGGAAACAGGTCTACCTTCAGCCCACCTAGGATGTGCCTTGGTTTTGAGGCATGCCTAAGAATCATGGAGAATCCAAAGCAGGAGAGGCCTTGTGGGAGATTAAAGGCAGAAATAAGGCCGCTAGTTAGCTTGCCAACTGCAAAGCCTCTAGGTTGGTTCTATACCAGTTGCCAGGAACTCAGCCCTCTGAAAGAAGGCAGAGAGAAATAGGGGGCGCCGCACTGCACCTAGGGAGGACCAGCCAACCCAAGGGGGCTGGAAGAGTTGAGCTACGGCTTCTCTCTAACATCCTGGTCTTATGTCTAGCCCTAGGCAAAGGCTCATTTGAGAAGTCACAGTTTCAGGGTAGAACCGTGCTGGATTTTGTGTGAACACAGTCATCCGTGAGGAAGTCGGCAGGGGAGCATGAGGGTCAGAGGGGAAACCGAGTCGGGGGCGGTTTGCTGAAGTCCTTCTCTGGTCGTAAGGCTTGAGCGTTTTGTTTGTTTGTTCAGTGCTACAGACTGCAGCTTGTTGTGGCCAGTTGTTGGCAAGTCGGCAGAGGGTCTCGATTCGGCGGGAGCTATGGGATGGCATCAACACATTGGCAGCGCAACCCAAAGGGGTCAGCCAGGTCAGGGGGCAGCACATGCAGTGAACCGCCATGCAGAGCTCCTGGACGGGTCTCCTCCCCATCCCAGAGTGGGGAGCAACACGCCATCAAGGACAGTCCCCTCCCAACCCAAGACCCCAACCCCAAGACCCATTAATGCTGGGCTCAGAGCAAGTCTATTGCATGCTTTCCTGGCCAAAGCTACATGGTAAGCGGGGACAGCAGGCTGGGGATGACACTGGGGGTCGAGGAAGGAAAGCTCGGTGAGGTCCCTTGGCCCCAGGTCACTGCCTCCAAGCTGAGGCCCGATGACCTCCGTACATTCTTAGCTGGTGGGAGGGGAAGTCGTCAAGGCCATAAAAGGCAATGAGAACAGTAAACATTTGGCTACGATGTCACCCTACATAAAGCAGGGCCATCTATGAAAATGGACTGGAACGAGAATGAAGCGACAGGAACTTGGGAGATTAGCGGAACAACGGGGACTCTTCTACACTACGTTTCAGTGGCAGAGACCTGATGGTGTGATCTAGCTAAAAATGACTACAACAGGAAATACACTGCTATTCAAATCTATTAAGAATTCTGTTGTCTTTGAAAAAAAAAAAGAAGAAGAAGAAGAAACAAAGGAGAAAACCAAAAAGAAAAACCAACCAACCCCAGGATCTTAAAGTAGCTAATTAGGATTCTAACCACAGTTAGTGTTCCGGTTGGTTTCCTCTGATGAACTGGTACAGGCTAGAGCTAGGTACAAAAGTTTATGAATGCTTGAAAGAGTAACAAAGTGCAAAGAGGGTGACTGCAGGAAGGTGCCTGGAGGAGGCCCCAAGCAATGACAGCTCTCAAGAGCCCCGGCCACCTGCACCTCTGGAGACAGGGGTGTCCGAGCCGAGGCAGGGCTGTGCCCAGCTGTGCCGTGGGTGGCTGAGCAGATGGGTGCTGGGGTCCCCTGCAGTGGAGTTCCATAGTGTGTTTGGTGTTTTCCTGCAGACTTGAGATGAGGAGTTGTTTTTTTTTTTTTGTTTTTTTTTTTTCTGGCTGAGATTTATACTGAGGACTGGTCCCAGACCTACGAGCAAAGTAAAAATGAGAAGGGCGTTAGTCATGCGCAGCCAGGACCTGCTGGGCTCACTCTGCACCATTCTAAACAGGCATTTGGAGTGCCTGGTCTGTCCCTCTGGTGGCCAGCAGTGAGGGTAGTGCAGGGCAGCACCCACACACAGAGCCAGCCTTTCAACTAGGGTGGCGAGGGGGTGACAGTCACCTAGACATTTGCAGAGCTGTGAAATTCTCCTGAGGGGCACATGTGCACTGACACACACACACCCAAGTTTACTGACAAGTGAGAAGCAATCTGAAAAAATGGTTTTTCCTCCTTTGTCTGCAGAGGTGCCAACAGTGAACTGCAGATGGCACTAGGAGGAGAACATTATGCAGAAAGGGGGACAAAAAGGTTGCTCAGCCGTGCAGAGCAGGCTCCTGGAACAGGCTGGCCTGCAGAGAGGCAGCAAGCACAGGCCTGTCCTGCTTGTGGGAACCCCAGTCTTCCTCCTGTAGATAATACATGCACATGATTTAAAAATTTTTTAAACTTCAAAGTTCTAGAAGGCCAACCCTGCTGAGTTTCTATGTAGCCTTCCGGGGGGAGGGGGGAGAATCCTGTGCAAAGAACATTTTGTACAACACATTATCATTTGTGTTTAATGGACACACACACACACTTATTCACACAGAACACCCCTCAAAGCTCTGGAGCTGTTGACACTTGCCTCTTGGGAGGGGAACAGTCCCGCCCTGGAGCAACTCCCACTTGAGGACATCCTACACAGCCACACAGCCACCCTCACGCCTACCATACCCCCTATCTGCCCGGGCAGCACCTTCTTCAAGACAGTACACTCTCCTCACCAACCCAAGTACCTTACAAAACCTGAGTAACAGTAGTGACCTCAGCACCTAAGGTCACGCCTCTGGACCTTGTGACAGACATGCAGGCCTCAGAATGTCACCTCACCTTGTTGACCTGCGACAGTGGGGTCCTCACGGCTCCCACAGGCAGCCGGCCCCTGCTGCTGTCTTCAAACAGCCTCCCAGGGGACCGCTCCCTCCGCGTGCTAAGCATGCGGCCTGGGGACTTCTCGCGCTCCAGGGGGCGGCCGGGAGACTTGTCCCTGCGTAGCTCTGTCCGCCCCTCGCGGTAGCGGTGGGGTGTGCTTGGCTCTCGGGGGTGGCTGGGGCCTTCGGGTGGCGCCGGACTGGAGGCCACGCGCTTGGTGATGTGCTCATTGTACGTCGGTGGGCCTCGCTTGTTGGGGCTGCTGGCAAGAAGAGAAGGGGGCAGGGAGCTGGGGAGTCACGATCCCCAAAGGGTGTCCCCCTTCTACTCTGTGGCCCCACACCTCAACGTCACCACCACTGTTTAGAAAAAGGCCAGGCCTGGAGCCCGGACCTCCTGCTTCTTGTGTCTGGGCAGTGAGGACAGGGAAGGCAGCAGCCACCACAACAGGAAGCCAAACTTCCTGGCCACAGTAAAGGCCACGCCTCCTGTGCGGGCTCTGTGGCGAAGCTCTTCCTGTGTGTGACCCCCTCATCTTGTTGGATCACAGCATCCCGGGGAGCCGGAAGCAAGCAAGACCCTCACTGAACAGGCAAGAAATGGAGACACAGGGCAGCGAGGTGACTGCTTGTGCTGGATTCCAAACCAGGTCGGTGTGAAGTCATGATCCCCACTACACCCTGCTGCCCTAGTGCCCTCAAGAGCTGGGAAGGGACAGAAGAAAGCCTTCCTTTGGGGCTAAGCCTGCTACAATCCAGAAGTCAGGGACCCACAAGGGCCTCAGTGCAAAGGAACAGTTTTCAGAAATCCTGTGCTGGTCACTGTCAGCTGCCATAACCTGTCCCACACTTGAGTCTGGTGTTGGGTCACCCCTCCCTGTAGGTGGCTTTCCACGAGTCTTTGTGGCACCTGCTGCAGATGTGGATGGTTCTAAGTCATGGCAGTAAGGTCATGGGATGCAGTAGCAGGCTGACACAGTCAGGAGGCCGAGCAGGGCGACCACAGTCCAGCCAGCTCACAGAGCATCGCCCCCAGAGGCCGGTGGCCGATGACAGAACAGTTGAAAACGCTGGGGCCTTTATTAGGGGTGGGGATCAAGCCCAGAGTCTCGTGCACGCCAGGCAAGTGCTCTCCCACTGAGCCACAACCCGGCTCCACGGGGCTTTCTGAACAATCAATCCGGCTGCACCCCCCAACTCCCCACCCTGGCCCGGGCCTGGAAGTTCCACATGAGGCCTCAGCACATCCCTGGCCTAATGACCTCTGAAGAAGCCAGATCCAGATGCACAGGGAGACAGTGAGCAGAGGCCACCTCATCGTGGTCAGTTCACTGTGAATAGCTTCATGTCTCTCTTGCTTCCCAGGGGCTCTAACTGGGGACTCAGTGCTCAGAAGGCCCACACCCCTGTGATGTCTGTGAAGCAGTGACACTCAGATTCCTACATCTTGAAATCAAGGTTCATGTGCTCATCTAGCCATACAGCTCTGAGATACAAAGACAAATAACAAATACACTCCAAGAGGAGGACTACATGAAGCCTATTGTAATGGCAGAGAAATCATAACCCCTGTCTTCAGAGGCCCATCAAAGAGCAGCGTGAGGGCGCTCGGTGCCCAGGGAAAGCAGGCAGGCCCAGGGAGGACGGCAGCCGAGATGAATGGGAGGAAGGAAACACTCATCATTGGAAGCCGAGCAGGCAGTCTTCCATCTACATAGCCATTAACGACCAATGATCTTCCACATCCATTTTATGTGTTTTGCAAAGAGTTATGTTTTTTGCTCTGCCAAACAGACCAGGAAAACGAGGCCTGCAGTGAATCACACCCACCAAGCACCCTTGTGCATTCTGACCTGCCCAGAGCAGTCGGCAGCAAAAGGACTGTTCCTTAAGGTGGGAGACAACCAAGACTGACTGCCGGTTCTCCAGACACGCCCGGGGGCCCCAGGGACCCATACACATTATTTTTCATCCCTGTTCACAGATACTGCAACCATTTTCAACTACAGAGTAAGCAACTCCTTACTGGGAAACGTAGGGTCTTGAAAGCAAGGTGTCCAGCCATCTAAGAGGCAATGAGGGGGGATCTAATTGCAATATTTTGACTTGTTTCTGGCATGACTTGGAAAGCACTTAAGGAGGATCTAGATATTTCAGGGGAAGATAGTGGACCACTGAGTGATCACTCTGGAGGCATCAGGAAGCACCTGGCTATTATAACTTGTGGATTCTTGGCAAGCTCCTGGGATTAAAACTATGCTTATGAGGGCAGGTAGAGCCCGCCCAGCACACAAGAGAACCTGGGCTGGATCCCCAGTACTTGCCAACAAACAGACCCACACTGACCAGACATGTAGAAGGGCTGGGGCCGGGGCTGGGGCTCAGTGGCAGAGCTCTTGCTTAGCACTGGTGAGGCACTGGGTTCAATCCTCAGCACCACATAAAAATAAATTAATTACATAAAGGTATTGTGTCCATCTACCACTAAAAATATTTAAAAAAAGAACAAAGAGCCGAGCATGGTGGTACATGCCTGTAATTCCCAGCAACTCTGGGGCTGAGGCAGGAGGATCTTAAGTTTGAGGCCAGCCTCTTGTCCATAGTGTAATGAAGCACTACCCAGTATGGGGTGCTTCATTACAACAACAGAAAATAGACTAATACATAGTGTTATTTTTAAAAAGAGAATTGTACACACATATGCTTGGATATGTACAAAAGATTTCTAAGTAAAAACACAAAAACTTAAAACATGGGTCCCTTCCTAGATGGGGACCTAAGTGGTGGGGGCTGGGGAGAGTTGAGAGGCATGACAGAGCCAGCAGAGATTTTGTGCTGCCATGTGCCTTTCTTAGTCCTTTGCATTCTACACACTGGGATTGGATCAACAATTCAAAAATTATGAAATGAATGAAATTTAAGAAGAATATCAGTGTGATCATGTTGGGGAGGTCCTGCATTCGTAGAGGCTACCACGCAGGCTGGGAACCCAGGCCCGCACCCACTGCTTCACGCCTCTGGGCCTGCACCTCTGTTTGGCACAGCTTTCCTCCTGCCAGTATACCCCACTGCCTTCCCTGTCTGTCACCCCCAGCCTCACTTCTCCCTGGCCCCAAGTCCAGGCTGCAGGGCCCTCCTGAGCCTCCCTAGTGCTTAAACTACCCCACCAGAGCCTCAACCTATGCTGTGATCCCCTGACTGCTCCCATCTCTCTCCCACCTGGCTTTGAGCCCATCAGAGAGGGCCACACCTGGCCAACTCCGCACTGCCCGTCTCCCACGTGGCCGACCACTAGCTCAGCAGAATATCTGCGAGCAGGGAAGCACAATCCGTGCTCCCGACTAAGCACCTCTGAAACACCCACCAGAGAAAAAGATGGGAAGGCTCCCCTTTCCTTTTACAAGCGGTCCTTTCCTAATTCTCCAGACGCTTATAAAGGCTTGTGCCATTTCTGGGCCACAGACCTCCAAGAGATGAGTGGTTTGTGCTTGAGGGCAGAATGGAGACGAGAAACCTTCAACCAGTTTAGCAAGTTTCCTTTGGCTTTTCAGAGCAGCACGTCAGCCCCAGCGGGGAGGAGGGTGGGCTGTTACCTGCGGGAGGTGGACGGGACCCGGTGGTGGTCGGTGCCGGACTCCTTCACAAGGTTTCCTTTGCAGCATATGACCCTTAATTTATCCTGATACGAGGAGGCCAGGTAAATCGCTCCTGAGGAAATCGCAGGGCCCAGGTAGCGTGGGTTCGGGATTTCCAGATACGCTCGGGCAGGGGTCCTACAGAGTTCCAGACAAGAGTTGGCAGTCACTGGGGAGTGGTTAGGAAGAAACACCTGCCCCTCCCTGGCACCCTGCCCCCACCCCTGAAGATGGAGTTCTCAGAGCACAGAGGTGTGGTGCTTACCCCAGCGAGGAGCGTGCCTGGATTTCAATGACTTCCAGTGAGTTGAAGTGGGTCACAAACAGATAGGGTTCTCTGTAGGCTGCGTGGCCACCGGGCACCGTGGAGGAGGAGCAAAGGCAGAGGAGGGTTCAAAGAGGGAAAATTAAAGCCTGGCTGTGAGGTCCCCTTTGATCTAGCACTCCCCCCCGCAGGACTCTTTCCTCCAAGCGCTTTACACACACACCCCTACATATACATACACAATGAAATTTTATAAAGGTGGGGATAAGAATATATATTTTATGAGATTATTTGCAAAAAGCACTGGAAATATAAGTGATTCAAATTTTTCTTCCTTTAGTGGAGTACAGAGAAAGAATATAGCAAATGGGAAACATGGGAGACTTCTCATGGTATACTGTTAAACTAATTGTATACATTGTCAAAAATTTAAAAAGATTGCACTTAGCTAATTAGATATTTCTGGTCTTAATATTCTCTCTCTATATTAAGTCACTCATCTCTCTGTATAGTACCACTGAAACTGTAGAGGATATAATGGCACTGTTGATTCTCACCATTATTCCTTGGGGCAAACCATTATGTGGGTGTAGACTCTCAGTCATGCTTCCCAGGACTCAAATCCCCACGCAGTTCCCTTGCCGTGAATACGCACCCACCCTGTGGCCCCTTGAACCAGAATGTGGAGGCGGTGCCAAAGCTGCCAGCCTGTAAGTCCATACTCTTTGAGGAGGCCTCCAGCCACCAGCCCCAGCGGAAGTCCCTACTCTGTGTGTGTGAGACTGTCAACAACACGTGGAGCACAGGTGTCCAACCAGACCACAGACTCATGAGCAACGACAAGGTGCTGTTTTAGGTCACTAAGTTTAGGAATGGCATATCATGCAGTAATATATAAATAAAATGGCCTTAAAGGGTATTTCAGCCAAATGATATTCCAGAAAACTCACACAAGTTGTGTGTGTGCATATTTGCACGTATGCGGGTATTTACTCTTGGACTCAGAAACTCTACTTTTAGGGACCAGTCATCTGGAGATACTATTTGATAAGTGTACAAATATTTGTTCAATGATGTTCATTACAGCGTTGTTGACGCTTATAAAGGTATGGACGTGGCTTAACCACTCTGCCTAATTAGAACTGGTTATGTTGGCAGGTATTTGGCTATACTGTGGGACACTACATAGTGTTTGGAAATGATTTAAATAAGTCCACAGCAAATGGTCTTCTTTCTATGATGAGAGCTTAACAAATATTTTCCAAGGCTGAACTGTGGCCTGGTGGAGCTGGCTTAGGCAATTCTTCAGTAAGCCTCAGAATCTTCTGTCATGTACATTCACTTAGGTGACTGTTATACATGGCGCCCAGTGTCTGATGAAATGCATGACACAGTACTTAAGGCAAAAAGAATTCCACCTGCAACTCTTTCCCATAACACAGGCTCTGGCAAAAGAGGAGCCCCCACACCATGCATCACGCACCAAAGGCCAAGGGTAAGCGGCTCCACTTGAGATCATCTGTGCGGCTACGTCTTCCGTAAGAATCCACGAACACCCCAAATTCTGCAAGGCATCAAGAGATGGGGCTTCAGCATCAGAGGAGTGGAGGGCATTGGGGACACACACCATGACACAAGAATGAGGACAGATCCCAGGGACAACTGGCCAGATTTAACTGAATCAATAAAACCTGAAGACCTGCTGACCATCTCCTTGTTTTATTTAAAATGATGATATAGTATTTATTTTATTAAAGAAAGAGGGATCAAACAAAAGGGAGGTGAATGTAGGAAAAGAAAGGGTGGGGGGAAAGTGGAAGAGACAGGAAGGGGGTACAGAGATCAAGGAGGCAGAGACCCAGGGACGGGGGGACCCAGATTTTTTAATATTTTTAAAAAGTAAAGAAAATATCAACAGAGAGAGGGGAAGGGAGAAAAGGAGGGAGGGAGGAAGACAGGCCAGCCAGAGGACGAGAAAGGAAAGAGAGCAAGCAAGTGAGGGACAGAGAAGGAAAGATGGGGCTGCTCTGTGCGGAGGATGGGAGGGGGTGTGCCTGGTGGGCAGTAGGAGCCCAGAGGCCTCAGGTGCTGGACCAACACCTCCGTACTCTCAGCAGGCCCTGCCCCAGGTCCCCACGGCCTGGCCCCGGCCTGGCTCCCAGCCCCACAGGAGCAAGCAGGACGCACCGTGGAAGCACAGCAGGTACTCCTCTCGCTGCCCTGCCCCGTTCACCTGCACGATGGAGACGGGGAAGCTGTTGGAAGAGGAAGCAAACACAGCAGGCGCCAAGGAGTGGTCGTTCTTGTCCAGGAATTCTGTAAAGGCAGGTGGGAGGTGGGCTTCAGGAGGGCTTTCTGACCCTACAAGGCCCAGGCCACGCAGCGGGTGGCGAGGGGACACCAGCCCTACCCTCTAGCGTGTACTGCTTCATGTCGATTTCGTAGAATTTGTTGGTTCCGATGAGGATACTATAATTGGTGAAGTAGATGCAGCTGCAGGGCTCTGAGGTCTCGATCTCCTGAGACAGAGGGCAGAGAAGGACAGGAGATGACACAGGACAGCTGGCTCCTCTGCTCTTCTGTTTCTGCCTGAAGCATCTAGCCACGCTTTGTAGGTAGTCGCTGCCAGAACTGCGACACTGTCACCCTTCACGCCTCTCAGGACAGCCCGCAGTCCCTCTGCTACCCTTTTCCTGATACTCTACACAACACCAGGCTTTTTTGGAAAAGAAAGCCAATTGCAGACAAAAGGCGGGGCAGGGCCAGAAGTGCTATTTCAATGAAAAGGTAGAATTTTAACAATTCGTTCTTATTGGAGAGAAAACTGGAAAACTACACAACTATTAACAGGGGTGGTGAGGAATGGTCTCCTTCCTTTTGCTGGCTTCTAAGTTTCTTTTTTTTCTTAATATTTTTTTTAGTTGCCAATGGATCATTTATTTTATTTATACGTGTGTGATGCTGAAGATCAAACCCAGGGTCTCACACATGCCAGGCAAGGGCTCTACCACCGAGCCATAACTCCAGCCCCGGCTTCTAAGTTTCTAACAGAAACCTCTATTACGTAGTACTTACTGTCTTCATAATCACTGCATTCCTACCTTAATTGTCCACTTGCTCATTATTTATATTTGTTTTTAGGCCAATCCTGTGGTCAAAACACCAGGGGTCTAATCGGTGGCTAGGAATCATAAAGCAGTAATGAGTTGTGACAATTTTCCTCAACTTACGGTTGGAACTCCCGCCAGCACTATCATCACCACTGACTATGGACTGGCCACCTACCAGGGATGAGGGAAGGGGAAACTGAAACAGTATGATACTAGGGAAAGACTAGGGAAACTGAACTTCAGATGTGGTCTTGACTTTGTAGCCTAGGTTGTCTCCCAGCTCCAACTGTCCTACCTGAACACTGGAGAACTGTCCTGCAAACTGTGGATGGCCAGCTTAGTCCCTGGTGCCAATGGGCGCTCAATAAACCCACAGACTAAACTATCAACCACAGCTATGAGTGGCTCTGGGCTCTTCCAGAAGGGAAGGGTCTCACTCTCTAGGGAGGTGACCCCAGGCTGAATGGTGGCAGAATAGAAGGGGCACACGCTGCTCCCTGACACAAACACTCCACGCGGGATCCTTGGGAGAACAGGATGGCAGGGCTGTGACTCACCTTCCGAATGCAGTACTTGCTGAGGTTTTCGTTGTAGCGGAGGATGACGACTTTGTTGGGCATGGCTGCACAGATACAGAGCCCATTCTCAATCTGCAAAACCAAAGGGAAAAGAGAGAAAGAAAGAGTCACCCATGGGCACCCTGGCTCTGGAGCAAAACTAGGTGAGGAACACCAGTTTGGAGCAGGATCTCTCCACCTCAGACCTACTGACAATCTGGACCAGTTTGTTCTTTGGTGTGGTGGTGGGGCAGAGGGGTGTCCTGCATATTGCAGGATGATGGGCAGCATCAGGGTCTGGACCTATGAGATGACTATAGCACCCTCCAGTTGTGACAATCAAAAATGTCTTCAGATGTTATCAAATGTCTGCTGGTTGAAACACCACTGTAGCTGGGATCCAGGGAAGGCCTCAGGATCCACCTGATAGCACCCACGTTTTGCACACATGTGCCTTTAGCTAGAGACAGATTCTTCTGACAACCTTCCCCTGGGAGAAGGGGGCAGGACAGGATAAGGGAAAGGAGAGGAAAGGTAATAGAAATTGCTACAGGAATTTTAAGACAATTCCAGTATAAATGAAAATGCTCTTAGCTTAGGCCTGTACCTACAGATTCCACATCAAAACTCCCTTTTTCTAGAGTTGAATCCCTCTTTTTCACCCCCCCTACAACCAGATCTTTGCCATTCATCAAGGGTGAAAAGATACTTATTGTTCAAATTGTCCTGAAATGAAGGTCAGCAATTGGGCAGGAAAGGAGAGGAATAGAGGAGGAACAGTTCTATTTCTTGGTTTGGATAGCAGGTTCAGGGGTGTTTATTACATCACTTGGCTTTATCACTTACAGGTTTATGTCTCATACTTTTTTTAGTATTTAAAAAATAAAAATAATTTGTAATTTTAAAATATGAAAACTTGGAAACTAAAATGCACATTTCTAAGTAACTCATCATTCACAGGAGAAATTTTTAAACATGTAGAACAATTATAACAAGTTATAATATCAAAATTTATAGGGCACAACTGAACTAGTAGTTAGAAGGAAATGTGTGGCCCTAAAATGGTTATATTAGAAAAATACCCTGAAAAGTTAATAAGTTTAAATTATATTAGAACAAAGCATAATGGAAGAAAGCCAGGAAAGCTAAAGGAAGAAAAAACAAAGACAAAGGCAAAAATTAATGACCAATGAAGCAATGCCACGCCAGAAGCACTTGTTCAATAAAACCCAAAGTGTCCTCTGTTTACAGTTAGTACAAATGAAATCAAAGACGGAGCATCAGTAACCTCAGGGAAGGAAAAGGTCCCCTCCCTGTCTAGTCCTGCAGCCCTAGGGCAGAGGTCTTGGAGGTCACACACAGAGGGGTTTTCTCAGTCAATGCCATCTGAGTAGCCTTCTGAGCAATGACCAGCAAGCTATTTCTGGAGCGAGGGAAGTGGCTTGCTCCAGACTTCACTAGAGTTGTATGTGTAGGTCTGTATATGTCCATAAATGCTCTTCACTTTTAATAAAAAAAAAAATTTTTATTTTTTGTGATGCTGGGAATTGAACCCACATCCTCACACGTTAGGCAGGTGCTCTACAGCCCCAGACCATGATAAAACATATTTAAAGGAGAAGGCAAACAAACGTGTTTATGTGCAAAATTTCAATATACGAGAAATCACAAGAGAATCCCTTGAGTGCTGGTGAGCGGCTCCATGGCATGCTTGGTCCTCGGCATCCACAGGCTCCACAGCCGCACGTTCAACTGACACAGACTGAAAATATTCAGCAGGAAAAAACCTGCCTCTGTACCAAAAATCATTATTCCCTAAACAATACAGAATAACTACTTAGATAGCATTTATATTGAATTATGTATTATAAATA